>NC_054378.1:91452216-92929716 GCF_017654675.1 Xenopus laevis
AGAAGTAAGAGGAGCAGCATCTGGAGAGACCACCTGTTTCCAGGTGCAAGCTATTTTGTTTGGAAAGTAGCAGGACAGACTTGTATTTTAGCTGGGGAGAAGGAAACAAGTTATGTTTTGCCACTCACAATATTTCGAAAAAAATGTATCTGGGCAAAAAAAGTCCTGTGTGCCATTGCTCTAATACAGTAAGCGCTGTTACAATGTTGGCGCTATATAAATACATGTTTATAATAAATAATAATAAAAGACCTGCAACAATTTGCACACATTTGCTTAATATAGTGTGAAAAATGCAAAAACACTGGATAGTGGCAAGTGCTCATGTAGAAAACCATACCACCCCGGGGTACATCCGAGTAAGCAACACAGAGCAATCCTCCTGCTTCTTTGTGTCGAGTGCACATACACAATGATATGAAAAGCTGAACTTTAAGCAAAGAGTTGCCTTTTTACTCTACTATGCATTCGTTGGTCCAGGGACATTGAAGGACAATGCAAAGAAGAGAATTGCTCCATAGTGCTCCCTCAGAAGCACGCCAGACCAGTGAAGTTTTTGACTAACACTTATGAGACAAGGGGACAAGGGGATGAGCATTGATTAATCCCCCTGATTTTTATAAGTTCTAAAGGAGAAATGGTGGGAATACTGAATAACCAAGTACCCTTTTTAACCCCCTTTAAAACATATTTTAGTATTAAGCCTCAAACATGTTATAAAAATATGGACTATTTAATATGATATTTCAGATATGATAATGATTCCTACGTAAAAGCCCTTTAAAAAAAGGTATTTATAGACTGTGAATAAATGTAATTGTTAAATACACGTCTGCTGGTGCATTATATTTAGGCTTATGTTTTTGAACAGTGACAAACTATATGCACACAATATATATGCAAATATTATATAATGTATCTCTCAAACACTTACAAGTGCATTTGGGTAAATTTGTCCATTTCCCTTCAATGCATTTTACTTGATCATTTTCAGATATTGTATATCCAGCCTGACAGAAATATTTCACAATATCTCCATGTTTGTACTGGGGCTTTACTTCCGCAATAACAGTATTCTCAACATATGGAGGTTGGTCACAAGATTTACCTGTAAAATATACAGTTATATTTCACAAAAAAGCCCAAAAAAGTATACTGGAGGAACTCTTCCAATAGGTTTTGCAAAAGGTTATTTAACTCTGTATCACATATTTTTCTTTTTTTAGATAGCCCAGTTTCATTCACTAGCCACAGAGAATCAATTAAATTAACCTCCATTTCCGTATTGTGAAAGGGGATGCCGAGCTGTTAGACACTTCCTATGATTCTAGTCACTTACCTCCTACCATTCCCGATAACAAGTTAACTGAGTTCTGCTCCTACATTTTTCCCCTAGTCTTTTAGGCATTCCCACCAGGCTAGGGTGATCATATGCACATTACAAAATGTGTGTGCCCTACTAGACTTGGCACAGGGGACTCCTGGGAAACCCACAATTAATGGCAGCTTTGGGGCAGATTTATCAAAGGTTGAATTTTGAAGTTATGTGAATTTTTATTAACTCTTGAATGGCAGGTTTTGTGATTTTTTGTGTTTTTTTTGTGATTTATTAAACCCAGAGGCTGCTAAAAGTCCAAATAATAAAAACACTCCATCTGCCGAGGTCATGTAGAAGTCAATTGAAGATGCCATGTTTACAAATGGATTTATTAGAGTACATTTATTAATAAGTATGGTAAAAATGTGGACAACAGTTTGGTCTCAGTGGTATTTAAAAAATTGTGAGAAATTTTCAGATTTTAGTAAATAACCCCCTTTATATTATATATGGGCTATTCATTTAGCTCACATTGAACATAAACATAAGCAACATTAACTCCTTCAAAGAGGACCTTTCACCCTAAGAAGTAATTCAAAATACCATTTTATTGTTTCCTTCATGCTTTTGGAATCCACAATTCCAGAGCATACAAACAGGTGCTGGAAACTGGGCAAGCTTTGCATCATGCCGTGATCACACATATATATATATATAGCATTGCTTGGAGTGCCTGCACTTCTGACATCCAATAGCTGGAGGTGCTCGATCAGTTGGTAAATCATATAGGAATAAGGGATCAGCACACTTTTTTTTTTCAATAGTAAATGAATGCTTTTATTTTTGCATGTTATCCGACGTTTCGGTCCCACTTGGGGAAAGGTCCGTGAAAAACGTTGGATAAAATGCAAAAATAAAAGCATTCATTCGGTATTGAAAAAAAGGAGTGTACTAATCCCTTATTCATATATATATATATATATATATATACACACACACACACACACACACACACACACACACACACACACCAGGAAAGCGGATATGATACACATGTATAGGCTATACACTTAAAATTTTGATAAATTTGCCCCTTAATACAGCTTTGGGGTGAAAACAGCTTAAATTGGTTTAGCAGTGGTGTCCATTCTGTTAGTGCCTCACATTAACCAAGGCAGCTATCCCATCTCTTGTACAATACACTAAAATACAAGTTATATCCTTATAATACACAAGAGAAATGAATATCCTGTAAATTATATCCTTATGAGAAGTGCTTAGTGATGTCATCAGTTATAATGGTTGCTTGGTAACATCTGTTACATAACTCATAGAAACCAAATGTAATCTTACCGAAGAGAAGAAGATGTCGTCTGTGAGCTCCGCTGCGCTCATTCTGCATGTGCGGTGACTATTTCAAGAGGGGGCAGAATTCTCGGGTAAGACTATGCAGGGGGAGGCAGGGAGGGGGGGCCAGTGGGGGGGGCTTAAAATTGTAGGGGGGTTTACTTTTCCTTTAAAGGTCTAAGAGAAAAAAAACCCTTAATTTTGATCTGATTGTTTCACCCAAAGGCCAAACTATAGGATCAAAATGATCAGGGATAGATCCACAAGCAGATCTTTTAGTGTATGGCCGCCTTTAATAAGATGGGATGTGCAACATCATTTTCTGTGTTAAATAGGATGTGTGTTAAATGTGTTAAGTTATTCTGTGTTAAACAAACAAACAGAAGTTGTCCAGTTGGCAATCAAACATTTTGAACCTGCCTGTTGTTCTAATACTGCATTATGAAAAATGAAGTCATTTTTGAGATTCCTGCTATGAGAGGGCTGTGGGAACTGTGTCCTGCTTGTGTTCACCTGTCAGGCGAGGATGGGGATTCCAAATGGATCTTGAAAACAGTGGAGATAGTTGATTGGTTATCTCACACATTTAGCTGTGCCCCTTGAAAGCTTTGTTGCAAATGAGTGTTACAGCCTTTTACCTTTACAAACCGGAGGTGCCGTCCACCGTTCCGCGAAACACCAACTTTCGCTTGAACCACTAATGTCGTAACCTGGGTCACATTGGTAATTCACCATTTCACCACTGTCATACCAGTGTTTAGAAGGTACAGCTTTTCCTTTTTCTATTTTGGGTGGAAGGCTACAATGAGGCAGTTCTTTAAAGAAACACACATAGGTATATTATTTTCACTAAAATAATAAAAAATACACAATTTGTACAATAGCATGGTATAGTATGAAAATCTTTTAAAAAAGGTTACCCAAGGGTATATTTATCCTATACTTCCTAAAATTTAGATGAACTCTACAAATCCTATTCTGGCATAGTTTAATTGTATTTCATTTTTATAGTCAAGTTTGTCTAGTCACTCCCCAATGGAATGATTTAACATGCACTGTACTTCAGGATCAGGAAGCTGATCTTAAAAGGGAACTATTGTGAAAATGAAAATTTAATATCAGCTTCAACACACTGAAATAGGAAACTTTCTAAATATAATGGATTAATAATTATCTGCCGTTTCTCTACTCTTCACTAGTTCCATTTAAGCTTCTTCTGACCCTTATTGTTAAAGGGACTAAATATCCAATATTAACTCTTTTCGAGGGTTTCTCCTGCACCAAGGGCAGAAGGCTAGAGAGCAGATGCTGGAAGAATCCCCTTATTCTGATTCAGAAAAAATAAAATGTTTAACAGAAAATGTATGTGCTCCTCTAAACGCGTGTTTGGTAATGCCCATCCTGATGCCTCTGTTAGAGACTTTTTAAAAGCTTTTAATGATGTCCATGGCACCTGTGACACCCCCCATACCTGGGTTAATATGTTACAGACAAAAAAAAAAATTTCCCTACATTTTTATTGTTTCCCCTATAGATACAGATTAGCCAGGGCACGTGATTTTTTTTTATACCCCCATGTCTGCTTTATCTGAGATTGTGAATGAACTTCTGTATGCATATGTTGGTGCTATATAAACACACGTTAATAATAATAATAAAATATTAATATGAGAAGGCATTTTGCATACAATAATAAAAGCATACACACTAGCTCTGAGTAAGGAAGAAGAGGTTGTTTAAATTCACCAAAAATGCTGGATTGTAGGGATACTACCATTACTATACTAACATGAACAACTTTGATTGAAACTAACTCCAACTCCCAGTGCCCCAGATCACAAGCAACAAGAACATGTTAACAGAAAGATAGAACAGTAAAAAAAATACACTACTGAAAGTATAGTGAAAAATGACTATTACATTATTATTGGTATTGATATTATTACATATCATAAATACTATTGCATTACCATGAATGTTTGGGTTGAAACAAAGTCTGCACAATAGATTTTTTATTTTAAAAAAGCATTTTTAAGAAGGATCAATGTATACGCACCAATACACTGAGGAGGAGTTTGCCATTTGCCATTCTGGCATTCGATGGATTTTAAGCCAAAGGGTCGAAATCTTGGAGTACACTTTATCTCAACAGTGATGCCATTATGATAAATGATATTTCCTGATTCCGAATCCTGTGAGTTTTGTGGTTTGGGAGCAGGGGCACACACACTATGATCCACTGCCAAAGGGAAAAAAAAACTCTGATGAATACTGAGATGAATATCCCTAAATTCCATTGTGCTATAACATAGACGGCATTTCTATGTTGCTATCTGCCATGGGAAAACCTTCTGCATCAGGGAAATCAATACTACTTCAGAATCTACCCTTAATTTTCATGTTTTCCTAAACCTTCTTTTTCTGTCTTGAGCTGTAAACATATATAGTCTTATAATTTTTTAGTCTTTTTGAGTGCATTTTACTCCACATTAACACTTACCCCAATTATTGTCTTTTTGCATGTGTTTTCTAAAAGGCCCCATTTATTTTCAACTTAAACAGCTTTACATTAATACAAGTGATAAAACTGAAATGTTTCTAATGGGGGGAGGGGAAAGCTTTCCTTGACTAGGAAATCAAAATAGCAGGAAATGGTTTCTGCTTGTAGTAAGGTGGAAATGTCAAAGAGGTGTTGGTACTCATCAGTATTGTTGCTAAAGAAAGTTAAATGTGTTATTTAACTTTATATTAACTTTTAGTATAATATAGAATGGCCTATTCTAAACAACTTTTCAATTAGTCTTTATTTTTGGTTATAGTCATGTGCTTCTTCTTCTGCTTCTTTCCAGCTTTCAAATGGGGGATCACTGACCCTTGCAGCCAAAAAAGCTATCATTTTATTGTAATTGTAACTTTTTTTTCCTATCTTCTATTCAAACCTCTCCTATTCATCTTCCATTCTCTCCTTTAAACCACTAACTGGCTGTTAGGGAACATTAAACGCTGGCATCAAGATAGCTGCTGAACAAAAAGCTAATTCATCATCATAAACAAAAAAAAATATATTTATATAATTTGTCTCAGAATTTCACTGTTCACATCATTCTAAAATGTTAATTTGACAGTGACCTATCCCTTTAAGAGTATAATCTTAGAGCAAAGTCTAAGTAACTATATTGGCAAAGAGCATGGCTAGAATATTAAAGAGGTTTGACGACTTATGGGTTCACTAGTTGTGACAGCACTTTGAATTGCTTTTTGTATTAGAAATTACAATGTGCAGTCAAAATTTGTTCAGTCTTTGTATTTGTATTCAGTATTTGTTCAGACTTATTAAACTGGCAGATTGTACTTTCCTGTAAACTAAATGCTGGCATTTAACAGCTGATTCTAAATGCATTTCCACCCAAAACCTGCTTATTTCAAAATGAAAGCCATTGTAACGTCAATATACTGAACATTTCAATTGTAACATTTAGGGGCAGATTTATCAAAGGTCTAATTCAAAAAAACCAACTGAATGGTGCTCGAAGTTTTTTGGGGTCAAAGTGGGCCTACTTTGAATCGTACGATTCGAAGTATCGCTACTTTGATCTACTTCGATTCAAAGTTTTTTTTAACTTCGACGTTCGATCTCCCAGACTCCCCCAATTGCCTCCATACAGGTTCTAGGAGGTCCACCATAGGCTAAAACGGCACTTCGGCAGCTTTTAGGTGGCGAATGGTCGAAATCGAAATTTTAAAGAGACAGTACTTCAAAAAAATTCGACCTTCAAAGTTTTTTTCAACTTTGAATCGAAGTTGGACTATTCGATGGTCGAAGTACGCAAAAATTACTTCGAAATTCGAAGTTTTTAACTTCGAACCTTCACTTCGACCTTTGATAAATCTGCCCCTAGAATATACTGTACATTCATTTAAGATTTTCAACAGGTTTTAAATTATTTGGCCATGTAAACTACAATTAAAACAAATTAGTTTATGCCTTTCTATGTCTGGTTCTGAATCTATAAACAATGGGAAATATTTATCAAAGAGAAAGTAAAGAGCTCCACAGTCCCTCAGAGTGAAATTCCACCACTAAAGTATTTTGTAAGTACATGTTTATTGAAGGATGGAAGTGAGAGTTCACCCATTGACAAACATGTCCCTAAAAATCCTACACAAGTGAATGGAGGGATGGAATTTATCTTTAGACTGTAGTAATATCTAGTTCTGATGCCACAATGTAGTAATTCAGTTGTATCAATCTGTTACTCAGCTATTACATTTACATATAACTTTAGCACAAATGAAAATATTTAATTACTGTATATTGAAAAGTTGCTTGGGATGATATTTTCTTTCTTTTTGCAAAAAAAACCTGTTTTTGGACTGAGCTACTTTTTAAGCAAAGATTGTAAGCTGTTTTGGGCAAGGCCCTCTTTACATCTTGTATTGTTGATGGCTTTTGTGTGTTTATTGTGTAATGCTGTGAAATATGTTGGTGTTTTAAACATACATACAGTATATTCTTTTTATTATTATTATTATTATTATTATTAATAATAATACGAATAGAATAATGGCTTATTTTTGTCTGAATACATCTTTTGCTGATTATGGTGATGTGTATATGAAGTATAAGAAAATCAAGAGGAAGGGCTGTGATGTGATGTAATTTGGCCTCCTGTAATTTGCAATTCTATACTTCGCACATGGGGATTATTTCTAAATCACAAAATGTAAAGTTTGACTAACTCGCCAAAATTACATGCATAATATCCCCATGCTAATATTGCACATAAGTCATTGAGAACCATACGTTGCTGTAATTACATGGTACATTTTTGCCACAACAATTGGGTATCAATAAAAACTTTGGTGGAGATAGAGAAGCTTAATTTTTACTTCTTTATAAATGCAAATAAAAAGCACCTAAACAAATTTTATAGATATGAACAATTTTACAAGGTTAAATAAATGTTTGTGACAATTAGTGATGAGCGAATCTGTCTCGAATTGGCGAAACGGTGAAAAAATTTGCACCACAATTTTTTTTCTCCCTCCAAATTCATTACAGTCAATGGGCGTTTTTCTCATGATGACTTTTTTTGTCTCAGTGACTTGTGTCCAAATGCATTAAAGTCTTGCTGACAATTTTGTCTTGGTGACTTTTTTGTTGCGGCAAAATTTTTCACTGCAGATTTTTTACGAATTCGAAGGATTTACCACAAATCTTACGATCGAACGATCGAAGGAAAAATTAAGTTTTAATCGATCGAAGGATTTTCCTTCGATCATAAAAACCTTAGAAAACTGATGGGGAAGGTCCCCATAGGATAACATTGTACCTCAGGAGGTTTAAACTGCCGAAGTATGTAGTTGAAGTTTTTTTTAAAGAGACAGTACTTCGACTAACGAATGGTCGAATAGTGGAATGACTTTTACTTCGAATCGTTCAAATCGAAGTCGTAGTCGAAGGTCGTAGTAGCCTATTCGATGGTCGAAGTACCCAAAAAATACTTTGAAATTCTACGTTTTTTTTACTTCAAATCCTTCACTCGAGCTTAGTAAATGTGCCCCTAAGTGTTTGTATTTTGCTTAGCCTGTACCTTTGTGCTACTACGTCTGACATAAAACTACTGCTGGAATGTTATTGATAAGCAGTATTGATAAGCAATATCTTGCTCCAATAATTTATTCAACCTTTCATGCTAATCATTTTATGAAAAACGATTGTAAAATCATACCTTGTTTATTTGTAATTAGTTTGTAACGATCTTTCCATCCACGTTCATCTGTTCAAATAAAGCATATGTATAACATAGTATGTTATGTATAGAACATTTTTAGTTAGTAAAGAAGTTTCTTTAAAAGAAGCCATTCAAAAAGATGGAGCACACATCTATACATTTGGCACAGATAGTTCCACTGCCACTCCATTTAAGAGTATTCATTTAAATAATTATTTATTTTATCTAGTGTGGGGAAAACTGAGACTAGGGAATAGGTAATGGGATTGAATAAGTATTGTGCAATTTACCAGGTTAGCGCTCCTTTATATCAGAACACCACACATTGATAATAAAAGTAAATTCCCAATTTGAATTAAATATTCAGAAGATAGTTTCATGGGGAGCAGTTAACAGTACTAATCAGATATTACTATGATATCCACTATACAAACCGATAGTATTTCTATTAAAATTATCATGAAAGAATAAAAACAATCATAGCTGTTGCAATGTGGCTTTCCTGCACATAGAGCTTGTGGCATACAGGAGGGACGAGCCAAGCCGACTGGGTGCCTTAGGCAACCCTGCTGGCTAGCCTGCTCCCCCCATGCACGTGCACAAACACGACCGCGTATGAAAGCACATGTGCATGTGCAGTAGCAGAGGGAAGGGCATGAGAGAGAGGGGAGAGCAGCAGATGGGAGGGGAGGGAGGTAAGACTGACAGAGAGGAGAGAAGGGGAGGTAAGGGAGAGTGATCCAATAGACTCAAAACAGGCAGACGGCACTTCTGGAATAGGTTTATTGGGGTTGCTACTGTAAAACCTAACTCGTTTCGGGAGTAAATCCCTTAATCATAGGTCCTCTGATTAAGGGATTTACTCCCGAAATGCGTTAGGTTTTACAGCAGCAACCCCAATAAACCTATTCCAGAAGTGCCGTCTGCCTGTTTTGAGTCTATTGGATGTTTGCAGTGGGGACACTGCTTGACAGAGCACCTGGCTTTAGGAACATGCGGTGAGCAGTAGCGGACCCTTTCTTTTGTTCTCTAAGGGAGAGTGACACAGGGCAGCAAACAGGAACTAGAAGTAGGCAGAAGACACTTTTACAGGTACCTGCCAATGGCTCCCCTTGTTGCTGCGCCCTAGGCAGGTGCCTCTTCTGCCTACCCCTAGTTCCAGCCCTGGTGGCATAAACACTTTTTATATCTATATAGAGTCACTTACTCTGAGTTCCCCTTCTAAATCCTCTACTTTGCAGTTTAATATAGCACTAAGAAACCCCCTATAGATAAAACTATTTCCCTATATAAAGATCTTGCTTCCAGCCAGAGTATATAAGTTAAAATTTAAAATGAGTGAGCTCCACTTCTCTGTTCCCTGCTGTATAGTAGTTCAATATCACGCCACGCAAAGTTGTTTGAGTTTGTACATATATATATATTCTATTGAACTTAGTTAGTATCACAGGGTAGAGTTGCAGTTTATTTAGAACACACTGATTTATTGTACGTATGAGTTCAGTGCAGATGGGGTAAAACTTGAATAAGTACTGTGACTTGGGTTTAATTCATGTGACAAAGATACATTGATAATGAATTCATGGCTGCTGATAGAAAGGGGGAGCTATGAGTTATCAGTTTTGGAAGACAAGGGAAGTGGAAATTTGAAGTGGAATTTATTTATAGCTCCATTGACATAGGGATTAAATCAAAGAGCAGGGAGAGGGGCTAATGTGGCAAAAAAATACAAAGAGGGATCAGGGGGGTAATACTAGGTACAGAATAGGGGTTACTCTGGGGATTAAGTTATGGGGACTAAGTGAAAGGCTGCTGGGGGTGGGGGGGGGGGCTTACCAGGCAGTAAAAAGCTGCTCCTGGTAACATAAAAGGAGAATGAAAGCTACGGAGGCATTTTATTGCCAATAGATTAGCTGCAATAGTGCAAGCTAGAATGCTATATTTATTCTGTAGAATGCTTTACCATACCAGAGTAAACAGCTGTAGAAGCTCTCTGTTTGTTTAGGATACCAGCTGCCATATAAGCTTGATGTGACATCACCTGTCTGAGTCTCTCCCTGCTCACTTATAGCTCTGGGCTCAGTTTACTGCAGAGAAGGGAGGGGGAGAGGAGCAAACTGAGCATGCTCACGCCCAGGGCAAGGAGGTTTAAGCTGAAAACAGGAAGTCTGATACAGAAGCCCATGTGTACACAATAGAAGGAAAGAAATGCTGTGTTTCTTTTGACAGAGGACTCAGAGCAGCATTACTTTGAGGGATTACTGGTATATTTAGGTGGACCTTTCTGATAAAGCTTATTAAGTTTGAACCTTTCCTTCTCCTTTAAGAGCCAAATTTCTGGCTATTCATCTGAAAATGTGAGATAACCTATTTGGGGATAGCTGTGATTTAGGGTAGCCCACCCCCTGAAAATATTTGTTACATGTATATGACAATTACCTGTACAGGTAGGCAGTTCTGGGTCCCAGCCATAATAATAGCACTGGCTGGTGTCTTTTCCTGCTAATTTGTAGCCACGTGAACAAGAAAACTGAACCACGTCTCCAACGTTATAATTCACATTCAATTCTGCTATGCGACAAGAGGTTTCTGAGAACAGAAAAACAAACAAAGTAAAAGTTAATTCTCTGGGTCAGCACTGTCACAATTTTTTTAAAAAAATTCTTAAATGCCATAAAAATTGCTATAAACAAACGATGTTCTACAGTGAATTTATTTCTGTAACAATACATGCACATGCAGTGTTTTCAGAGCAGAAATGGAAGATCAAAAATTATAATCAGCTTTGTTTTTTAACCTTAAAGGGGTGGTTCACCATTAATTTAACTTAGAATATTATAGAATGCCTTTTTCCTAGCAATCTTGTAAATGGTTTTCATTATTTATTTTTTATAGCTTTTGAATAATTTGCCTTTCTCTTCTGCCCCCTTCCAGCTTTTAAATGGGTGGTCACTGACCCCAGCAGCCAAAAACTATAGCTCTATGAGGCTACCGGTTTACTGTTGTTTTTACTTTTTATTACTTATCGTTCAATGCAGATCCTGTACTATGTATATTGCCATCTCTCATTTAAACCACTGACTGGTTGCTAGTGTAAATAAGACCCTAGCAACAAGAGAGCTGTTAATATACCAAAAAGACAGCTGCTGAACAAAAAGCTAAATAACTGAAAAATCATAAAAAATGAAGACCAATTGCAACTTGTCTCAATATATATGTCTGCATCATATTACAATGTAATGCAAAGGTGAACTACTCCTTTAACCTCTTACTGGAATAAAAGCTTTCATAATTATTATCATCATTCATTCTGCAACATCATTTATACATAAACTAGTTTAGCTAATGTGATCTCTAATCTTATCTCTTATGCCAAACCCAGTGGCCCAACTAAACTAAAGAAAATCTATCTTTGTGGGTCAGTGTTCTGTGCCCTCTTTTATACTGTTCTCTATCACTTCAGAGGGGCTAATCAGAAATATGAAAATGATCAATGTAAATTACCTGAAAATATAGAAATAGTTTTGTGTTTAACCAGTGACGTAACTAGAGGGGGGCGGGCCCTGGCCCAATCGCACCCCCTGCTCCCCCGGTAGTTACGCCACTGTGTTTAACATCTGCAGTCATGTAATAATTTGACCCAAATTAACCTGGAAACTTCAAGGGAGTTATTTACTAAAAAACAACTTTTTCTCATTTTATTTTAAAAAAAAATGACCAAACTCCCAAACCTGAATGTCCTTCATTTACCAAAAATTATTCTCCATAAAATCAGTGCGACAAAAAGTCGCTGCAAAATTGAGTGTCAATTCGAATTGTGCGATTTTTTTCAAATTGACGTTCCGAAAACTTATATTCGTAAATATTCCACTTATAGTCTTCTCTCTCTCTTTCTCTGTTGTACAGAGTGCTACTGTTGAAAAAAATATGGAATTCTAATCCCTGTCCCAAGCATGATTTGTTCTCAAGACCTGTTTGTGCTAGATTTGAATGGGAACTGATCAGTTTGCTCCTAGATTAACTTGGCTATGATTCATAAAGCTCTATCATCAGGTGCAGTTGATTGTCTTTCTGTTCCCAGAAGGACATCCCACATAGGTCTCAGGTAAGTTAAGACCTCCCTTGCTTCAAATGAACAATGTATAAAAGCAGGTATTGAGCTATAAAACTGGAAAAAGATCTGCTGACATGTAAGAAAATGATTGCCCGTGATGCACTGCATTTGCAACACATGGCACGTGTATTGTTTCACTAAGAAGAAAGTTGTGACCATGTGTCAGGGGAGGTGGGTTGCTGGATGAGTGAGTGGGGATCAAGTAGAAGCTACAGTATGTACCAGTAAGGTTGCCACCAGCCTAGCAGGAAAAACACCAGCCAGAGCTGGGGCCAGTATTACTAATTTACCAGCAATATAGGTAAATTTGTAGATGCCCTTTTTCTCCTACCCTTCCTAAAATGGTGCGCTGATAAAAAAAAAACCCTTTTAAACCCTCACTCTCCTCTCCCACTACTTACATTTCCCCAGTACTCCTACTTTCCCACACCAGTGACATCACCAGCCGACATTCCCCCCTGTGATGTCACCAAATAGGACCTCCTCCATCATGCTGGTATAAATTATTCAGAATGGTAGCAACTCTAGGTACCAGTAACCCTTGGGTCGGCTATGGTGGTGCTATTTCTCCCCATATACAGTGAACTCCACAGCATTTGGCCTACCACTAGCTGAACTTATTGCAGGTGGGTTTTACTAGAGTAAATGCTGTTGAATTTTTTACATTTTCTATATATATATATATATATATATATATATATATATATATATATATATATATATATATATATATATATATATATATATATATATATATATATATGTAGAACAGGACAGCTCCCACCTTCAGTTAAAGCTACCTCGTAGCTGCCCCTGTGCCCGGAGTAGAATATTGATACAAAACGAACAAAAAACCAGCACCAGGGGTCTTTGCAGTGAAAAAAAACTTGTATTGTCACATTAGTATGTACAACCGACGTTTCGGTCCCTCTTGGGACCTTTATCTATAACTATTATATTAACTATATGTTAAAGCATTTTATTTCCTACTAGAATGTCCTGAGGTATGTCTTAGTGCTCCCTACAAGGAGGCACCATGCTGTTAAATTCAAGGTTTCTCAATTTCTCCTACAAATACAGCAGAGGGTTAATAGGTTTGCCCGATCTGAAGCAGGTAGGAGCCCTGTGTATGCTAATGGGTCATCGTGTTCTAAAGGAGTGTGCCAGAACAGGGTCACATTAACATTGAACCAGGATCTGTGATGTGCTCATTCCATGCTGAAAGCTTTCCCATGACTGTAACTTCCAATAACCAGCTTCACCTATAGGTTGTACATACTGTTGCAATATAACACAGTAAAATAAATGCTTATTGCACAATATCTTCAGGGCATAGGGTGCCGTTTGTCTCAAATACATTCTGTATACAAAAATGTCCCTAGTTTGTAATATAATGATATCCTCTTGTGCACAAACCAGATTTTGTTTTCATTCTCTAACAGAAATAGGTATTTTGTATATTTTTAATCTGTGTGTATGTATGAGAGACATTGATTCTGTGTCCTAGGTATATTTTTGTATACAGTACAATGTATGTGGGACAAACAGCACCCCATAGCAGGGAGGGACTATTGTTGTTTAGCAATGTGATATCATGTTTGACCGCCTCTGGTAACTTTAAGAGCCGGATTTCCATTTTTTAAGATGGAAATTCAGGCTCTGCTAGGGCAGCGAGAGCAATATCGCCCACTGCACTAGTGATGCGCCCCCTCCTGGATCTGCTGCAATGCCAAAAGTTGAAAGTGTGGAGAGGGAGGGGGGGCGGCATCAACTCTGCTGCCTCAGTCGGCAGCAGCCACTGAAACTCTGCTGACAAGATCCTTTGAAAACTGAAATCACACACAGCAACAGCAATTTTGATCCCCACATTTTAGCCTCAGAGAGTTTGGTTTTTTGATTTTCAAGCAATGTCAGTGACAGACCCTTGGCATCTCTATGTCCTATCTACCCAGAAATCCTACCTACATCACAACCTATAGATGTTCTCCCTGACGGCGTGGCTCTTGAGGCGGCACTCTGGACAACAAAAGGATTCTCTGACAACAAAACCCATGCTCTCCTGCATGCAAAGAAAAAACAGACTAACTGTTCCTACCACAGGATCTGGAAAACTTTTTATAACTGGTGAACTCAGAGGCAGGCACCCCCCCCCAAACAGCCTCAACTACAATCATACTGGACTTTCTCCATGCCAGCCTTTACAAGGGACTGGGCTCCCTTGTAAAGGCCCTATCAGTTCTCAAAAGCATCTCACAAACCTTCCTGATGCTAGAACCTTCATACAGGCAACACAACACTTATGATCCAGATTGCACCCTCCAGTACCACATTGGGGCCTTAGTCTAATCCTACGAGCCCTACAGAGAGCCATTTAAAACTATGCATTCAGCCTCAAACGGCTCATCTTAAAAGTGATACCCATAGCCTCTTAAAAGATAACAACGGTGTCTATGGCAGAAGGAGTAGAAACTCTTGATAAAGCAGGAGAATCTATCAAGAATACAATGGAAAATTCACAGAACACCCCATTAACAACCAGAAATCAGAGAGGAAATTGAACTGCGAAGGTCAAACTGGACCACAAAAGTGTTACTAGCTTACAATGCTTCCACACAGTAAATATTGGAACCAAACTCCTGGGAACAGATCAATCAGCTACCAAAGAGTGAAGCCAAAAAATGGCAAATTTTAGCACAAGAGGAAATTGATTTCTTGAAAAAAATGTAAATTGGACTTTACCTCAAGGTTGCAAAGCAATTGGTTGCAAGTAGATATTATCCCCTATATGTAATTTAAGGCACTAAGTTTGCTCAGGAGCAATAATCCATCACAACCAATAAGATGCTTGCATTTAAACAGGGACTAGTAAATTCTATCTGCTGATTGGATGCTATGGATTACTGCCCTTGGGCAAACTTAGTGCCTTTATTACATTACCCCATTAAAGTGAAATACAATGCAAATAAAAAATTGAGCATTACAAGGTTAGTTTGGTTGCCAAAGGGTACTCCCAAAAATTTGGTCAGGGCTATGATGAAACATTTACTCCAGTAGTGAAACATACAATGCTGAGAACACTCTTATGTATGGCAGCCAGCAGAGGTATACAAGTAAGAAATCTAGAACTGAAAACTGAATTTCTTTATGGTGAAATTGACGAATACCTATACATGGAACAACCACCTGGTTTTGTGAATCCAGAAGGCAAATATTTGGTATCAAAAGGGGGTATATTAGCTTAAGCAGCCAGAGCCTAGAATGAGAAAATCTAGTTCTTTTACATGGAGGATTTTCCAGGAGCAAGGCAGATCCATGTCTGTATAGTAAGCAAGGAAATAACAGATGGATATTTATTTATCTATTATTATCTGTATTTATCTACAAAGATGATGTGCTAGTCTATTAGAAGGGGATAGCAATGACATTGTGCAAAGACTAAATGCAAACTTTGAAATGAAGGATTCGGGAATTATCACTTATTATGTTGGAATACAAATTGAGAGAGATTATGATGGAAGCTTTCTATTTAATAAGAGAAACAGAATTCAAGAACAGATAACCTATTCTGGTTGAATACCTGAAAGGCAAGAATGGTGAGAGATTGTTGACAACCACAACCACCAATATTGAAAAGTTCATAGCCACAGTGACAAGACCAGAAATTGCAGCAGCAGTAGGAATATTTTGCAGAAAGGTTGCAGCTCCATCACATTGAAACTGGAATGTAGTAAAGCACATCACAAAATACCTGAAAGAATCTATTAACAAAAATGTAATTGCCAGCAGAACACAAACTGGTTATGTAGACACAGACTGGGCAGGTGATGTGCAAGTCAACTACAGGATTTTTGTTTCATCTTGGAAAAGACACCGTATGCTGGACTAGCAGGCAACAGCAGCCCTTTCAACAGCAGAAACTAAATATATATTTGCAGCACAAGCTTGTCAAGAAGTAATCTGGTTATGACCATTTGATGGATATGGGGATAAACATAGAAAAACCAACCATACTCTTTGAAGACACCAAGGATGTATTATGTTGTCACAGACAGAAACAGTTAACCAGTGCACTCAATAAATTGATGTGAAATATCATCGTTTGAGGGACTATCAGGGTCAGGGAATCATTGAATTGCAGTATGGTCCTATGGGGACTATGGTTGCAGACGCATTAACCAAACTATTACCAAAGGATCATTTTGAGGAACTGATAGAAAGAATGAATCTTGTGGTATAATCTCCATGCTGTTGAGAAGGGGCATTAAAATACAACAATGTAATATCATGATTGCTCTGTAACCCTGTGGCTTCTCTTCCTCCTCTTCCTTTGTGTTCTCTTTATAACAGTTTCTATTGTAGACATGTTGAAGTTTTTATGCTGAGTTCTATAAAGCAACCCAAGTACTGTCCATACTGAACATGCTATTCAGACCAGTACTCTGTTAACAAAAACATCCAAAATGTTGATTGCTATTTGTAAACAATATAATTGCTTTGTGCAGAATATGAAAATGGAAGCCATCCACTTACAGATTACTATTAATATATTTATTTTATACTATTTTGTAAAATTACTTAAATTAAAAGGTAGGGCTACAATATATGAGACAATCAGTGTGGGCAGGTTGGAAGGTTGGCATGGCAGGCATATTGGAGGGAATCTTGCAGTTGGCAGGGTGGAGCAGTGAGCCGCAGAAAAGGCCTAATAATGACATCATCAGCTTCTCCTCAAGCCCCTCCCATGGTCGCCCACCCAGTCTTCCTTTTCTAAAAGCCATACTTTTTTTAGTTTGAAAGTGCTGGGGGATGTTTATCAGATTCTGGAGTCGAAAGTATACAGAAAGGTTGGGTGGAATGCAACTTTGTAATGAAATACAAACTGATCCTTCAATTTAACATTAGTTTACATGTTTTTATTAATTATTAATTGTATTAATAAGTTTATGGTATATGTCCCCTTAAATCATATCAGCTTAGCACAGGCAGAATAGCCATGGATCCAAATGTATAAAATATGAAATAAACATACCGACACACCGGGGAAGAGTCCAAGGACAAGTAGCAGAATCAAACCTTGTATTTTTTAGATTTTTATATCCTTCATCACATTCAAAGACTAAGGATTCTCCATACTCAAAATTACTTTTCTTTGGAATATAGTTTCCATGACTTATTGATTCAATAATGCAAGATCCTGGTGGGAAACAAATACAAATGCATTTAATCTCTATGTGCAAATACCAAGCATGATTATTTTTAAACATTTTTTAAGGGGTCTGGTCACCCAAGTGATTTTCGAGTCTAATTGAATGGGGTATTTATACCCCATTATAGATAGCTTGGTGACACATCAGAATTCCCCTTGACAAAGGCTATAGTGCCGAAACATTGGGGTGTTCTCATCATTGGCAAGTGTATCTGTTCCCTGTGGTTTGTCCCTTTTTGCCTTGATCTTGTAACTTGGTGGTATGAATATATTTGTGCTAATACTGTTGTGTATAATATACCAGTTTGTCTGATGTATATTTTTCTGCTATATGTTATATAAAAGAAAATTTTTAAATACCACCTTTGTTTACCAAGTATTATTTTCTTCATTAGTGTGCATCCCCTCTCTATTTCTGTATATGGTTTTGGGTAACTGACTGTGGCGTTATCCTGGGGTTATTTGCACCTCATATTTCTTAAAAAAGAGCAATTTTTTCCTCCTTTCTAATACTGGGAGTGCCCTCCATTAACTTATATTTATCTACAAAAATTCCCAATTTAGTGTAGAGCTTGCGTTTATATTATTTCTACCAAAGTGCATACCCCAAAATTAAACAGGTTCTGAACATTTCTTCAGAAATTTGACAGTATAAGGTAAATTAATCAAAATGTGCTGATGATCCTCCCGCAACACCATAAGAAGTAATGGTATCACATTTTCTGGTATCTAGAAGAATAATCTTAGCTAAAAACTGGAAACACCACCTCACCTTCTATGAAGTAAAGGACAGGTTTTACCAGCAAAGAGCTAATTTATTACAAATCAAAGTGGAAACTGGAAGTGTTTAACAAAATGTGAACTAATTGGGAAACCTAGTATTTATAATAACTATCGAGAACAATGTTCAGAAATGTGTTGTTCTAGTATCTACCTATTTCTACAAAGAAGTGAATAATGGGATACATCTTTGACCAATCAATACAATTATTACTGAGGGGCAGATGTATTAAGGGTCGAATATCGAGGGTTAATTAACCCTCGATATTCGACTAGGAACTAAAATCCTTCGACTTCGAATATCGAAGTCGACGGATTTAGCGCAAATGCTGCGATCGAACGATCGAAGGATTATTCCTTCGATCGTTGGATTAAATCCTTTGAATCGAACAATTCGAAGGATTTTAATCCAAAGATCGAAGGAATATCCTTCGATCAAAAAAACTTAGGCAAGCCTATGGGGACCTTCCCCATAGGTTAACATTGACTTCGGTAGCTTTTAGCTGCCGAAGTAGGGGGTCGAAGTTTTTTTTAAAGAGGCAGTACTTCGACTATCGAATGGTCGAATAGTCGAACGATTTTTAGTTCGAATCGTTCGATTCGTAGTCGTAGTTGAAGGTCGAAGTAGCCCATTCGATGGTCGAAGTAGCCCAAAAAACACTTTGAAATTCGAATTTTTTTTACTTCGAATCCTTCACTCGAGCTTGATGAATCGGCCCCTTAATGTATTTAGCCAGACAGCATTTACTATTAATTGAACATACAACCTTAGTGATTACCTAATGCTATCTGCGCATTAATATCCTGTCATTGTTATATTTCATGGAATTTCAAACCAATAAATAATATATATGGTAAAAAGAGATGATGAAATACATTAATGTAATCATTTTGGTGAAAAAAAAGACATCCAATAAGTTCTGTTTTTGTGTCTAACATAAATTTGATTATCTGCTAGTTGATCCAGAGAGGTAAAAAAATATGCCATCGGAAGCCTCTCCAACTTACTTGGGGGGGGGGGTTGATTCTTCCTGTCTCATAGAGAGGGAAATTGGACCTTTCTATTCTCCTTTGCTGTCACTGTAGAAAAGCATTTTTACTTCTTAAGATGGAACCTCGTTTCTAATAATTCTAGCAGATACCCTGGTTTCTGTTAGAAGGATCAGCTGCTGAATAATGCAAACAAGGGTTTATTTCCTGATCCCTTTCTATATTTACTGTAAATATGTATAAATGGGGTATTAATGGGGTTCTGTTTGCAATATGTTCCTATTAATGGGAACTCACAAATTCGATTTTTTATAAATCCAGTATTTTTTTTTACCTTAATGGAGGGTTTTGACTGATTCTGAGAAATATACATACAAATTAACAAAACAAAACTCTTTTAGGGGAATTAGAAATTGTCCAGAAGCATTTATTTAAAATATTTCCATTAGACAAAGTAAAAATAAAATAAGGAAATGGGTATGCATCTAATACTAAATTAAATGTCAAACATCGTTTTAGAAGCATTGTTATTTATTACCTTTTGCACAGGTTGACGTTTCTGTGAAAAAATGTAGTAAAATACTTACTAAGGCATCTGGCTTCTGAAAATTTGTGGTTGGGTAGACATTCAATTTCCCCATAAATGTTCCCATCTTCAGTTCGGCTTTCTCCATAACATCGGAATTGAACTTTGTCTCCTGCCCTATACTTTTGTTGTCTAAGATAAATTTCAGCAGATTCCACTTGTGCAGCAGACCTCGGACATAATACTGTGAGAAAAATTAAATGAAATGTTTACTTTGTTTCGATTCTACTAGGGATGCACTGAATACAAAGTAATGTTTTATTATTACAGAATAAAAATTTTAAATTTGGATTATTTCGATAAAATGGAATCTGTGGGAGCTTTCTGTAATTCAGATAACGGGTCCCATACCTGTACTGGTTCAATTTGTAGATACATAAGAGGCTCTCATGTACTTATGTTCCTTCTTTTCTCCTTCCTTGGGCCCCTTTAATCTAGTTAGCTTTGTTATCCGGTCTCTTTGGCTTTTTATTTCTCAGGGGTATTTTTTGTAGGAGAGTAGTAGGATAAATAAAATTTGAATAAAATATATGAGTGGAATTCTAAATTAAAAAAATAGAACATCAGGGCAAATACATTGTGGCGTTAGGGATATTTATCAAAGTGTGAACTCTCACTTTCTGCCTTTGATAAAGATGTCTCTAAAATAAATAACAAGTGTGGTGTTCCCTAAAATGAAGAAATGACAAAAATGCAGAGCATGTAATGGAAACACATACTCGATCAAAATATGTGGAATTACCCTGAAAATCCATCTTTTTTGGGGAAAAATCGGAAAAATCACGATTCTGGAAAAAAACTCTGAAAATATCATGCAATTCAGGTTTTCGCTTTCCCTGGATCCAATTAAATCATGCTTTTTAAATAATAAATAAGGTCACATTGTGGATTCTTGTTTGGTCAGACCTTTTGATTTAAAAAAATCAGAAATAATCGAATTTGATAAATAACCCCTGTATAATTGGGTGGTACATTTCAAAGGTGGTACTAAATTAAGGAAGAAGAAAAGGTGTTGGGCTTTTTATTTGTAACATTTTTTGTTAAGACAAACATATAGAAGATAAACCGGATCCTGGATTTTAAAACAACATCTTATTTGGCACAAACATTACTGAAAATAACAAGTAAAGTTGCTGTACCATATTAGCCAGTAAAAATGTTATCGGGCAACCCTTTTGAAATAAAAAATAACAAAAGTGGTATAAAGTTGATACCTTTATTGGCTAACTAACATAATCATAGCAAGCTTTCAGAACATTTTAGTTCCCTTTTCAAGCTGATTACAATTAAAAAAGGAACTAAAATGTTCTGAAAGCTTGCTATGATTATATTAGTTAGCCAATAAAGGTATCAACTTTATACCACTTTTGTTATTTTTTATTTCAAAAGGGTTGAAAATAACAAGAAACATCAAGTTCAGTATTTAAATGCAAGGGTACATAAGTCTGCACATTATGTTTTCACTTCATACAAACTAGAGTGATTTTGAAAATACAAACAGAACTGAAGTATATTTCCTTATTAACCCTTTAAGTGCCAGCAGAATTTCACAATTCGTTTACAAGAAATGCCAGACGTTTTTGAAACATTTTGTGCTCTCTCACTTTAGGGGCATTTTCTGAGGGGAAACTTTTAGTTTACGTAGGAAAACTAAAATTCCATGAGTTTTCATGTATTTTCAACTCTGCAAAAAGATTTATAATGCTAAATACCAAAAAAAGGAAAAAATCCTATTTTTCATGATATATGAATTTATACCAGAAAAATATTTCATTTTACGCATGACAATCCAACTAATTTGGAAATCCTTATGTTTCTTGAACGTGCCAATACCAGATATGTATAGTTTTAGGGAGATTTAGGACTTCTGTACAGCAACAACTCCCAGCAGTGTATTACCAAATTTTGAAAACACTAAGGCAGAAAATGGCATACTTTAGATTCCAAGGCCAAAAAATCCTAAAACAGTAGGTTTACCCCCAGAAAACCACATATTTTTTAAAAGTACACATTCTGTTGATGCCAAAATGGATAACTATGTCTCTCTACTCCTAACTACAAAACATCAAAGCTTGTATGACCGTAGTGTTTTTTTATAAAAATGTATTAAAATTCTGAAAAATCACTTCAATGTTTTTATTTTGCTGCTCTGCATATCCCACACTGTATTAGGTACCAAAAAAGCACCCTGAATATGATTGCTAGGGGTCCACTAAACAGTTTGATGCCCATTGTGCATAGATTTTCCAAAGTATCTGCCATTTAAAGACCCCAGAATGAAGTTAGCACATCCACATTGTACAGGACTTTACCTCAGCTACTGAAAAATCAACACATTTATTGCATTTTTTGGTGATTTTGGTGAAATACCTGAAAATTGCCTCAAAGCTTCAACTTTCCAGCATCGTATCATCCATGTATCATTACCAACATAAAGCATCCTAAATATGAACGCCAGGGATCTACTAAAAAGTTTGATGCCCAATATGCATCGATTTACCTAACTATGTGGCATACAGAGGCCATCAAATCCTAATAGTGCATATGAATTCTCATGTATGACACTCTAGCTATTAAAATTTAATCACCTGGTATTTTATTATTATTATTAACATGTATTTATATAGCGCCAACATATTGCGTAGCACTGTAAAGTAAATGTGATTATACAACTACATCAATGAATTACATACATAGAACATATGGAGTAACAAACATCACAGTTAATACAGGTACAAAAAGGTGAGGAAGGCCCTATGCATAGGCATACAGCCTAAAAGGAAGGGAGTAGTACACAAGGTGTGGGAGTGGGCAAGATCAAATTAAGTGGGTGAGAAATGTGGTATTGTATGTGGTGTTGCGTTTGGTAGTTAAGCAAAATGAGGGTAGGCTTCTCGAAAGAAGTGCGTTTTCAGAGATTTTTTGAAAGCAGAAAGGTTGGGAGAAAGTCGGACAGACCGTGGGAGAGAGTTCCAGAGGAGGGGTGCAGCCCTTGCAAAGTCTTGAATGCGAGCATGTGAGGAGGTAATGAGAGAAGAGTTGAGAAGCAGGTCAGTAGAGGAGCGTAGTAAGCGATTGGGTGAGTATATAGAGATGAGTTCAGAGATGTAGGGTGGGGCAGAGTTATGAAGTGCTTTGAAAGTCAGTGTCATTAATTTGAATTTGATTCTGAAAGGTAACGGAAGCCAGTGCAGGGATTGACAGAATGGCGAGGCAGAGGAGGAGCGGTTGCTGAGGTGTATGAGCCTCGCAGCAGTGTTCATTATGGACTGGAGAGGTGACAGTCTCTGGAGGGGGAGGCCGATTAAAAGAGAGTTACAGTAGTCTAGACGCGATATGATGAGAGAGTGAATAAGAATTTTGGCAGCGTCTTGGGTGATAAATGATGGTATTTTGGATATGTTCCTTAGGTGAAAGTGACATGATTTAATAAGTGACTGGATATGAGGAGTGAATGACAGGGCAGAATCTAGGATAACCCCAAGGCACCGGGCCTGGGGAGAGGGGGTGATAGTGGAATTGTTAACTATGATGGATACTTCCGGGATGTTACTGGTGTTATTTGGAGGAAAGAGAACCATTTCAGTTTTAGAGAGGTTTAATTTAAGGTAGCGTTGCGACATCCAGGTAGAGATAGCAGACAGGCAGGAGGAGACGCGAGTTAGGAGTTCTAGGTTGAGATCATGAGATGAGAGATAGATCTGAGTATCGTCAGCATAGAGGTGGTAGTGGAAACCATACGAATTTATTAATTTGCCGAGGGAGGAAGTATAGAGGGAGAATAGTAATGGTCTCAGGACAGAGCCTTGAGGAACTCCAACAGAAAGAGGTAGGGGAGAAGATGATACTCCATTGTAGGAGACACTGAAGGAACGATTGGTGATGTAAGAAGAGAACCAGGACAGGGCTGTGCCACAAAGGCCAAGCGACTGGAGGGACTGGAGGAGGAGAGGGTGATCTACAGTGTCAAATGCGGCTGAGAGATCAAGCAGTATTAGTAGTGAGAAATGATTGTTGGCTTTAGCAGTTAAAAGGTCATTAGTTAGTCGAGTCAGGGCAGTTTCCGTGGAGTGTTGTGGCTTAAAACCAGATTGTAGGGGGTCCAGCAGGTTATTGTCAGAGAGGAATGAGGTCAGTCGGTTGTAGACTAGGCGCTCAAGTAGTTTAGAGATGAAAGGTAGCAGAGAGATAGGTCGGAGGTTGTCAAGATTGGAGGGATCAAGAGAGGGTTTTTTCAGAATGGGGGTGACAAGAGAATGTTTTAGTTGAGAAGGAAACAGTCCAGTTGAGAGTGAAAGATTAAATAAGTGAGTTAAGGCTTTGATTAGACAAGGATTGGTATTGCGGAGAAGTTTTGAGGGAATTGGATCAAGCGGGCAGGTGGTAAGGTGAGAAGAGGCCAAAAGCTTTGAGACTTCCTCATCGGTGACAGGGGTGAAGGAGCACAGGAGAGACTGGGGAGTGTGGAGGGAGGGTAGTGGTAGTCTAGGGGGGTTAAGTAGTGTAATGTCCCTTCTGATAGTGTCAATTTTGTTTTTGAAGTGCTCAGCAATATCTTAAACAGAGACAGATGTGCATGGAGGGGGTGGAGAAGGGGAAAGGAGAGTGTTAAAGGTGGAGAAAAGTTGTGCTGGTTTTTTAGAAAGGGAGTTAATGAGTGAAGTAAAGTATGTTTGTTTGGCTTGGAAGAGGCTGGTGTTAAAGGAGCGCAGGGCAGATTTGTAGCTCCAAAAGTCTGATTCTGAACTGGTATGTGTTTTATGTGCCACAAGACCCCCTAACAGTATGGAGACCCTAGAAAACCATATATTTTCTGAAAGTACACTTTCCGACGAATCTAAAATGAGTAAATATGTCTTTCAACTCCAAACTACCAAACTGCAAAGTTATGCTAAACATAACACTTTTTATGAACTTTCTGAAAATTTTCACAAAGCTTGCATTTTACCCCATGATATACCCCACATTTCGTAACGTACTAGCAAATGGCATCCTAAATATGAATGTTAGGGGTCTACTTAACAGTTTGATGCACAATATGCATAGATTTACAAAACTATGTGGCATAAAGAGACCCCAAATCCAAATAGTGCATATGAATTCTCACGTATGACACTTTGGGGCAAATTCACTAAGAATCGAAGTTGCGCCAGGCGCAACTTCGCCGCTCTTCGCCGCTCTTCGCCGCACTTTGCCAGGCGAATTTTCGCCAGCGCTACGCAAATTCACTAAAATGCAAAGTTGCGCACAGGGGTAGCGAAAGGTTGCGGAGTTGCGCTAGCGTTGTTTCGCTATATAAAGCGAAGTTGCGCTAGCGAAGGCTAATTTGCATGCGGCGCGAAATTCAAATTTCAATGGAGGAACACGTATCTGCACTACAAATGCCTAGAAAACCTTCAAATCAGCCAATAAAAATTTTATTTTGCCCTACACATGTGCCCACTGTCTAGGTAAGTTGCCATGAGTCAGGAAATGTAGGGGGGAGGAAGGGGAGCCCCAAAAAATTTTCGATCTTTTTCAGCCTATCACCCGTCATGTAGAAAACACGCCAGCGTTTTTTGGGACTTAGAAAAAATTTTGACTTTTTTTGAAACAATCCCTATCTACTCTACTGCGCTTCGCCAGGTCTGAGGTGGCGAAGGAAGTCTAGCGTAAAAGGTAGCGTTCGCTACACTGCGCAAGTTAGTGAATTTGCGTAGTTTCGTCGCTAGTGAAGATTTGCCTGGCGTAAGGTTGCGAAGTAACACTGGCGAAACTACGCCAGCATTCGTTAGTGAATTTGCGCAGTAGCGAAAATGGCCAATGCTAGCGAATTAACGCTAGCGTTCGGCCCTTCGCGCTTTAGTGAATTTGCCCCTTTGGCTTCTACAATGTAAGCACCCTGTATGTGTATTATGTGCCATGAGACCCCCTAACAGTATGGAGATCCTAGAAAATCATAAATTCTGCAAAGCTATGCAAAACATAATGCTTTTTATGAAATTTCTGAAAATCGTCACAAAACTTGCATTTTACCCCATTTTATACCCCACATTTGTAACGTACCAGCAAAAGGCATCCTAAATATGAATGCCAGGGGTCTACTGTACAGCTTGATGCCGGATATGCATAGATAAAGCAAACTATGTCACGCACAAAGACAACAACAAATGGATATATATAGCAGATGGATATATATAGCAGACAAAATTTCCATGGGCAAAGAACAGAGCGAAATACAATAAAATCACTAAAATCCAACAAAACCACAAAAATCAATGCTTTTTTTTCTCACCTACTGCAAACAGTCAGAATCACAGTTTGAATATTTCATGGCCATAAAGGTTTAACGGACAGAAATAAGCAAACAACACCTACGCAAATGCAATAACATGGCTAAAAATGCACCAAAGTTGCAATATAATCACCCAAATAACATACAAAATGTATAGCCCAGTGCAATTAGCAAAAACGCTATTCGCAATGGCAATAAAACAGACAATGCAATAAGAAAAAAAAAAAAAAAGACACAAAAGCGTAAGTGTATATGTGTGTGTACAATTGGCAAATTGTGTGTTGTGTGAGGTCCAGGAAGAGCAGGCAGCAGCAGAACATGTAGAACATGCTGCTGCCTTGGGGCCCCACTCCGCTCGTTGCCTAGGGGCCAGGGAATGAGGTAGAACAGAGTGGGCAGCTTTAAAAGCGACTCCTTCGTTCCCAAACCCTTTAATGCTGCAGAATGTAGAATCTATGTTCTGTGGCATTTCAAAATACTTTCCCACACAACGTAGATTCTATGTTCAGTATCATTTCAAGAGTTAAAGGTACTGTACATTCACAAAACGTTTTGCAAAAAAATTCAAATTGGGGAATGTAATATGCAAAAATTTGCTATGTGAATAAATGTTCGCAAAGTGAACAATTTTGTTTTGCAAACCCTCTGCCCCTTACACTACAGTAGGATAGAGATTGTGAATTTTACAATTTGCCACAGGAGTATATGTAATAAAACTTCATAATGAAAAAGTTGCGTTTGCTCCAAAATACCTTCAAGCAGGGTTTAAAGGTTTGCAATGTGCAATTTAGACTCGTAATGCAATAAAAGCCTAATGAAGAATATTACATTTCGACATGCAATTTTTTATTCTCATTTAAGATCAAATTTTTACTCTTTCCAGATTTTATTACATTTCCCACTAAAGGTTTAGATTAGATATGCATCTTCATTCCTTTAAGTTTACTACTTAACTACTGGTGCAAGTATTAAGATTAGTGCTGCAAGCCTTCTGGGTATTTTTGGTGAAGAACATCTCCCAGTACTTCATAACTGGCATCAACATGGAGGATATAATGCCTGTAGGAATCAACAGAAGCCAATACAGGTGCCTCTGCCAGCCTTTTCTTTAAATTCAATTGATATGGATAGCACAGTTTCCTCTTAAAATAGAATTCCCAGATTCTTAAATCATACAAGAATTATTTATACAAGTTTATAAAAAGGAGAGAAAGAGAAAGAAACCTTGTTTACAATGTTTAGTTAGACTTATTTGCCACCACCCATTCAATAGCAACTGTCAATATTACTTGGAGAAGGAAAATCTCTTTGCGACCAATTGTTTCATTTTCTAATATTAATTTGCTACTTCTTATTTATTTCAATGATTTTCTATATCTGATCAGAGAACACACCATTAATTCTGTATATATAAATTAATTTCTGTGATTCCAATAAATTAGTGAAAGTGCAAGTGCTTTAAATCAATTAATTTAATTGTATATACTGATTCAATTAATTATATATATATATATATCAAATAAATTAGCACGTTATTAACTCTGTATGTCGTAGTTGTACAATGAAGCAATAGAATAAAATTAAAAAAAATTTAGGTGACTGTTTATATAGTGCAAGTGCTTTGACGATCAGCTGTATTGCTTCAATTCCCCTTTCAATTCATTATAAAACAGTTCATTGCTTATTAAAGTGACACGTGCTAATAAATTAATTAAAAAATATGGTCTATTAGTTACTGTCTGATATGCGTTATAGGAAAGCTTTTCGAAGGGTTAATAAAGGATAAGATACTGGACTTTAGAGCAAATCATAATACTATGAGTTTGTGCCAGCATGGTTTTATGCGTAATAGATTTTGCCAGACTAACTTTAATTCTTTTTA
Source organism: Xenopus laevis (assembly GCF_017654675.1). NCBI lineage: Eukaryota > Metazoa > Chordata > Amphibia > Anura > Pipidae > Xenopus > Xenopus laevis. Next base: position 91,480,449 of record NC_054378.1, read on the forward strand.
TGAGAAGGTAAGCAGGGACCTCAATTCTGGGATGGCAGTGGATGTGATTTACTTAGACTTTGCTAAAGCATTTAATACAGTGCCACACAAAAGGATACTGGTTAAATTAAGGAATGTTGGCCTGGAACATAGTATTTGTACCTGGATAGCGAACTGGCTAAAAGATAGACTACAAAGAGTGGTGGTAAATGGAACATTTTCTAATTGGACCAGTGTTGTTAGTGGAGTACCGCAGGGCTTTGAACTAGGTCCCTTGCTTTTCAACTTGTTTATTAATGACCTGGAGGTGGGCATTGAAATTCCTTTTTCTATTTTTGCAGATGATACTAAATTGTGCAGAACTATAGGTTCCATGCAGGATGTTGCCACTTTGCAGAGTGATCTGTCTAAGTTGGGAAACTGGGCAGCAAACTGGAAAATGAGGTTCAATGTTGATAAATGCAAGGTTATGCACTTTGGCAAAAATAATGTAAATACACTAAATGGCAGTGTGTTGAGAGTTTCCTTAAATGAAAAGGATCTAGGGGTTTTTGTAGATAACAAGTTGTCTAATTCTGGGCAGTGTCATTCTGAAGCAAATAAAGTTCTGTCTTGCATAAAAAAGGACATTAACTCAAAGGAATGAAAACATAATTATGCCTCTTTATAGGTCCCTGCTAAGGCCTCATCTGGAGTATGCAGTGCAGTTTTGGACTCCAGTCCTTAAGAGGGATATAAATGAGCTGGAGAGAGTGCAGAGATGTGCAACTAAATTGGTTAGAGGGATGGAAGACTTAAATAATGAGGGTAGACTGTCAAGGTTGGGGTTGTTTTCTCTGGAAAAAAGGCGCTTGCGAGGGGTCATGATTACACTTTACAAGTACATTAGAGGACATTATAGACAATTAGCAGGGGACCTTTTTACCCATAAAGTGGATCACCGTACCAGAGGCCATCCCTTTAGACTAGAAGAAAAGAACTTTCATTTGAAGCAACGAAGGGGGTTCTTCACAGTCAGTACATTGAGGTTGTGGAATGCACTGCCAGGTGATGTTGTGATGGCTGATTCAGTTAATGCTTAAGAATGGCTTGGATGAATTTTTGTACAGACATAATATCAAAGGCTATTGTGATACTAAACTCTATAGTTAGTATAGGTATGGGTATATATATTTTATGTGAAAGTAGGGAGGGGTGTGTGTATGGATGCAGGGTTTTCATTTGGAGGAGTTGAACTTGATGGACTTTGTCTATTTTCAACCCAATTTAACTATGTAACTAACTAACTATGTGGATGGAGCCATCCTCCTTCCTCACAATGACTATAGGGGGAGACATATGTGCTCTGACTGTTAACATAACTCCTTGCCATTTCATCTCTTGCAAAGTGCGCCGGAGATCCTCTTGGTCCTTAGGAGGAACTCTCCTCAGCTATTCCCTAAATGGAGTGGGGTTAGATAAGCAGATGGTGTGTACTCTTAGCACACCCTATATCCACTTTGTCAGTTGACTTTTCTATATGCCTGTAGACCTTTAGGTAGTCTATGCTTCCACTCCTTTAGGAACAGGGAATTCCCCATCTCCTGTTTAGTCAGAATATGAAGATTTGGTCAGTCACTTGGACAACTAGGGGTATTTTCTTTCCCCTTACTTTTCTCTCCAGAACAAGGGGTGTTCAACCTGCATGCATCTGTAGTCTTACATCATCTCTTTTTTTACATCTGTTAGCACTCTCACAGTTCTAATGAACCCCAGAGGAAGCTCAACGGTTTGGCCAGCAACATTGTGTAACAGCTGTAAAGGTGTTGCCTACAACCTTTAAATTGTTATCAGCAAACATAATGGCTCATGTCCCAATCACTGAATGGTTTAGGGTAGCCCGGTCTTCACTAACATTTGTTCCCAGAATTATGGGAACAGCTTCAACTTCTTGAGACTGAGAATGCTTTCCAGGGGGTCTCTATGTAGATATAGTCACCTGTAGCAACCCATGTACGGGGTAGACCTGTTGGTTCAGCCCCACAATTATAAACCTCTAGTGGGCTAGATGTTGCAGGTAGTAACTATAGTTGATGACTATGGCCTGTGATGCAGTATAAGACAGGGCTAGTACTGGATGCCCATCAAACAGAATTTCCACCAAGGACTTAGGGCCCAACACACCTCAATGCCTTTTCGCAAATGATTTTATAAACTGCCTTGGGCACATGACATTGTCTGCAATGCTTTGGGGGAATATATCTCAGGATAGTATTTAACAAAATGTCCATCCTTACCATAAAACCAAAACAACTGGTAGGGTTGGTGGTAGGTTCCCATTGTGCCTCTCTGACTGGGATGATTTTTTGGGTCTTGTTTATATGTGGTACTTCACCTCTATTGACATTTCTATTCTTCTTAATAGGTTAACCAGAGCTCTGCTTTGGTACAGGTGGGGTATCGACAAAGCATAGAGTTACTTCCTCTTGCTTAATTATTTTCATAAGGTCAATAAAGCCTGTAATTGTGTTAACCCTCATGAGTATTTGCAAAGTAAAATACATTGGGAAGAAGGGTGATATCCCCTATAAGACTTGTTTAATGCGTAATTTGTTTACATCTGCTGCAATGACTTTCTTAGACAAGAGTTTCTGCAGCATACTCTCTAGCCAGAATGTAAATAGAGACACATCCACTGTAGACTTCTGCTTCATCTGTTTAAAGTCAGCCAATCTGAAACTGATCTGGGTCCTCATGCTTTCCATATACAGTAAGTGAGGATATCAATTATGTCGATAGCAGTATACTCTTTGTGGCTGGCTTTACAAATTAACACAATATTAGCTTCAGGTGGATGTACATGCTCCATAATCTGCTGTTTCTTATGAACAAGTCCACTCGTCTAACGCTTGTAAATTGGTCTCCTTCCAGGTCTCAAATCCCTCTTCCCTTGTAGGAATTGGTTCTATGTAGGGATGGGTGAATTTTTTCGCCTTGTTTTGCCAAAAAAAATGACGCCCATAGACTTGTATGTCATTGCGCATCAAAATAAAAAATTTTTTGCCGCGTGTCCAAATTTTTTTGACGCCCATAGACTTTAATGGGCGTCGGCGACATTTCACAGGCGGCGAATTTTTGGCGAAACGAAACGGGTCAAATTCGCCCATCCCTATGCCTGAAAATGCCATTAGCTTTTTATGGCAGCTGCAGACCTTGAGCTAATGCCTCTGTCATTTGATTATTGCGTCATTCAAGGAATGCTCTGGAATACTGGCATCCTTAGCTTCACCAGTCTCAGATGCAGGTGGTTCTTGCTTTACAGCGGGCAGTACATTGCATGGCAGTAATGGTAAAAACCTCAATTTTCAGCCAGTATAGCATGCAGGTGAACAAGGTGCTTACAGTTTCTGAGGATATTACCCTAGTGTAACAGGGCTTATGGTCCCCAATCTGTACTTAGTGTATCATCCGCTTTAAAAGCTGGACTACATAACCAGTCACAGATGATTCCTCATCTGCTATCAGACGTGCAGACTCTAAGGGGCTTATTTTTGCGCTCAACGTTTTAAAGTGAAAAATACCTCATCTGCTATCAGAAGTGCATAATCTAAGGGGGTTATTTTTCTGGTCTGAGTTTTTAAGGGGAAAATACAATTGTTTTCATAGGAAAACAAAATCCACATTTGTTGTGATTTATTAAACCCAGAGGCTGCTAAAAGTCCGAATGAAAAAGTACTCCATCTCAAACCTGCCGAGGTCATGTAGAAATCAATGGCAGATGTCCCATTTACAATTTGAAGATATCATGATCTGTGCTGGGTTCTGCACAATAAAACGAATATTTTGTGGTTTTTGGGCAATAATTTTCAGGCGTCAAATGTGAAAAATATGGATTGTTGCCTAGGGGGCTGTAAACACTTCTAAACATTACAAACACTTGTAACCCTCTGCAGAGGCAATAAAAGCTGCCGATGCAGAGGGAAAACCCCACTGTAATAACAACTCACCCTGGTGGTCTCATTGGCGAGGACTCCCGCCATGTTGCTCCTCCATTGTGTAATGCCGGTTCATTAAGGTGCACGCGCATCTTCTTTATTTATAGGCGCACTGGCATGATTACATCAGCCCCCACTGGCGCCAAATTCAAATGTATTTAAAGGGACTTTTTTACTGTGTTCATTGCCCGTTGTTAGGTTCATCTCTGAGAGTTCCTGGGTGCTATTCCTGTTTGTATCTTGTATCTGATTCCTATTTTGACCCCTGCCTGCCTGACTAATCCGACTTCTGTGTTCCTGACCCCCTTTTTTTTTTAACTGTAATATTGGTGTGTAGGCAGCCATCATTGTGCCTGATGCTGTGCTTTCAGAAAAATACAGCACTTCACAATGGCACAGTGATAAGCTGTTGTTTCTATGGGCCTTTGTTAGAGTCCTGCACGGGTACATTTTTTTGGACCCGTACCCGCAATCCGCAACCCGGACCACAACCCGCATTCTTACCCGCTTGGAACCGCTGTGTCAACCAGAAGTGACATCATTGGAAGTAGCCGTGACCAGAAAAAAGGAATAAATATCACAATTGAGAAGACCCGCGGCCTGACCTGCAAACCCTCAGAACCAGGCCCGGACTGACAATCTGTGGATTCGGGCAATTGCCCGATGGGCCGCCCGCTCTCTCACTCCTAATCCTAATAAGAAACTGTGCTGCAGCGTCTCCGGCTGTTTCCGGAGCCATGCGACACGCCCCTTCTGCTTGCCTTTCAGCAGCAACATCAATATTCCCAGCTGCCGAGGAAATGAACAGGGAGCCATAGTAACGGCTGGAAAGCGGTGTTGGTAGCGACATCTAGAGGATGTGCAGGAGCATGGGTGGGCCGTGCCGGCTCAGACCCACTGCACAGAACAGACGCTCCTCACCTCCCCTCCCCTGCACGATCGCATGAAGAAGATTGTGCGAAGTAAGTACAGTATGTGCGAGCAGCAGGGGTGGGGGAGGATTACAGAGGGGGCCCTGCGACTGAGGAGAGGTGGGGGAGGATTACAGAGGGGGCCCTGCAATGGAGGGGGGATTACAGAGGGGGCCCTTGGGGGCCTAATGTGGCAGCCCTGGTGGGCCCTAAACCCCCCCAGTGCAGCCAGTGTTGGAGCTGGCTGCACTGAAGCCTGTCAGACTGTTTTTACTGACCATGCAAAGTATTTAGCTGATGAGTAGATCATCTAACCTCCTCCATTTACTTTTCAGTCTGTTACATGTCAATGTAAATAATAGGGAAAATGCATAAAAATATATGAAGGCCAGTACACTCATGTATTATAAGGGATAATGTACCCCCTACTTTAATAAATGATAAGGATATTAGGAGTCAGTGAGGGGTTGTTCTGTGACCATATAAAGGCACAAGGCTGCAGGCTGCAGGCTGCAGGCTGAGTTATACAGGGAACTCTGAGTATCACTCATGTATTATAAGGGATAATGTACCCCTACTGTAAATGATAAGGATATTAGAAGTCACTGAGGGGTTGTTCTGTGACCATATAAAGGCACAAGGCTGCAGGCTGAGTTATACAGGGAACTCTGAGTATCACTCATGTATTATAAGGGATAATGTACCCCCCTACTGTAAATGATAAGGATATTAGAAGTCACTGAGGGGGTTCTGTGACCATATAAAGGCACAAGGCTGCAGGATGAGTTATACAGGGAACTCTGAGTATCACTCATGTATTATAAGGGATAATGTACCCCCTACTGTAAATGATAAGGATATTAGAAGTCACTGAGGGGTTGTTCTGTGACCATATAAAGGCACAAGGCTGCAGGCTGAGTTATACAGGGAACTCTGAGTATCACTCATGTATTATAAGGGTTAATGTACCCCTACTGTAAATGATAAGGATATTTGAAGTCACTGAGGGGTTCCGTGGCCATATAAAGGCACAAGGCTGCAGAATCTTTAACTTATTTTACATTACATAACCTTGTTTAATATCCATCATAACATTATTTTTGAATGGTATTTATAATTTGGCATAAAAGTACTACTATGCCAAATTAGTATTACTTTTCTTGCCCCATGTTCCTCTATGAGGGGGCTGCTATATTTGTGCAGCAGGAGTCTGTTAGCATTAGAGAGTCTAACTGACAGGCTGGGAGATGGGACAGTCAGATTGGCAAAACAGTCAGGTTTAGGAACTTCAAGTAATAATTAATTACAAAAGAAGAACTATCAGCAAAAAACGATCAACTTGACCTATATGTAATTTTTATTGTAGATTAATATTTTTTTTTAATGTCAGTATCACTTTAAATGAGAAAGGCAGCTCTTTATGCACATACTTTTTTGCAGTTTTACCCTAATATATAAGTGGATGAGTACAAGAGTGTTTACAAGTGGGCTGCTTTGAGTTTTTTTGCCCGGGCTGCTTTTTGCTCCCAGTCCGGCCCTGCTCAGAACTGTCGACCCGCGTCTTCACCCGCACCCAGAACTTCTCCCCTCAACCCGCAAGGTACCGAAGGTAACCCACGGGTACCCGACCTGCTGCAGGACTCTAGCCTGTGTCTCAAATGGCCCTGCATATTTTGGAGCCCTGTCTGTTTTGTTTTTCCACATATCAATTAATCTGATTTTACCATTCCATGGGGGTGCAAACCAATGCACAGACATGGGACTTTTCAAAGTTGTTGAGTTTCAATATGCCATCCATTTACCACCAAAAAACATACTACTAGAGGCAGGCTGTTTTTAGGTCCAGTGCCATGGCAGTCCCTTTCACATTGCATACTCAATCTCAACTTTGATTCTTGTTGAATTTCATTAATAGCCACAACATCTATTTTTTAATTTCTGGATGCCATTTCTACATGAGAATGGAAATCATATTGTGAGAGCCCATCACACCAATCAGGTCTCATAACATAACAATAATTTTGCCCAGAGCAATGAGAAGGAAGATAAAAGGAGAATGCTGAAGGGACAATCCTTGAATAAATAATGAAAGGGAAAGTAAATTCGGCACCGGTTTTAAAATTTTTGTTTTGTTGGTTCTCAATTTGCCACTGATTAAATATTGTTACATAAACTTAGTTTATAAAGAGATTATGAAGGAACACACATCAGCTCTGTTTTGGTACCTCTGCTTTATGTGACAGAGCACACAAAACAGCTGGTGTTCATAAATGATCAAATACAAACCAGTAAATATCACTCACCTATACATTCTGGCAAAGGATGCCAACCATTTTCTGTGCATTTAGATTTGCCATAGTATGTGCTATAGGAATATTCTCCTTGCACTGGATCAAAATTATCATTGCAAGTATACCAAAGAATACTATTCTTTCGTCCAGGGAAACGTGAATCACGATAATACTTTCCATTATGTAGAGGACGTCTGTCACAGGTTTTATCTACAAAGACAAAAGAAATATAGATCACAGAGCAGAATTATATAAGTTATGTGCCATTTTTACATCTTGCTAATAAAGTATATTACATGTATACACCTTTTAAAAGGCATGTTACAATGACACAGACCCTGCTTTATCCTCAAGTTTATGGAGCTGGGCAAAATAAAACACTGTCTTAATAAACATGTATTGCTTTTAGTGAAGTTTTATTTAATAAACGCTATTTACATAGCTGACGTTGAAGATAATACACATCCATAACATTTTTTTCAAGTAATTCCCACCTTACTTCTATTTAATCAAGAGGAAGGCAAGAAACACCCTCTGAAGCTGTCTTCTATTATCCTCCAAGGAAGAATAAATCCTTCCATTATCAAAGATTACATGGAGATTGTACCGCCTCAGAAGACAATCATTACAAATGAGATAATTCCTATTTCTTTGTTCTGATTGGTTATGGATTGAATGTTGCAATACAGAGTGATGGTCATTGTCTTTGATCAACCTCAGTGGATCACTTGGTACCTTTTAGGGGTAAAATCCCTTCTGTATTACCAGTAACCTTGTCTTATAATAATGGTCTTATTTTCTTTGCTAGAACAGCATGCATCTTGTATGGTCAAATGTCCTCCTTTCTAATTCCAAGGTATGCCTTTCTTGAGTCATCTGGTGAATAAGGCATCCGTTTTTTTTAGTACCATAAGGTAATTAGATAATTTAAAAAAAACAAAACAACAGGGTCAGTTCTAATAAATATGTTGCTGGACTCAAATAAAAAAAATATTTTAAACCAAAAAAAAACAATGTTGCTGAACTGCACAAGTTGCATTTACAGAATATTAAATGCAGTCATTGCATCCCTCCTAGAAATATTTTCTACAAGTGTCCATTTTTCGAATGATCCAGTAACCTCATTAAATAGTGCCTTTACTTTTAAAAGGAAATTATACCTTTAAAATACCCTCTCTGTTAAAGTAGTCCCCTGTTGAAGTATTTATTTCCAATAGGTTCTCATGTCTGGATGTTAGCTTTTACATATTTTACTTGTGCTGCAGCAATGTAGCAAATCCCTGTACAACGCACTAATGTAGCAGCTAAAGACCCAAACTCTTCATACTATAAATGTTCTGCTTCTCCAGACACACTGCTGAAATTAGAGGACCCCAATCTCAAGTTAACAGCACCCAGGGATATAACGCTTATTCCCAGATGCTTTATGAAATCTGAAATCTGCTTGTTTCTTACAAATAACTTTTGATTCCATGATAAATGAATGGCTGCCCCCATGACTACATAACAGGTTGTTTTACATAAACTAGTCTTTCTGAAGCAAATACACCCATTTTACCAGTTCAAGGCAACAGTACATTATATTGTCTTTCCTTTAAAACCCTTTCCTTTATTGGTGTTTAGGTGACCATAGAAGTAACAATTGCGATCTTTCTTGGATAAGATCTTTCCAAGAAAGATTGTTCATTACAGCACACATGTGTAGAGCTGAATCGTCAGATATACATGTAGATACTGGTAGAAACAATAGAATTCTACCTGTATCTGACGATTCAGCACTAACAATGGGTGATGTTTGGGTGCCTTAAAAGGCACCTGTAATAAAAGGAGTTTTTTCAATAATGGCTCATGGTAATACTCTGATTAAACCCAATATATTGTAAAAAGACAGCTTTATAACTTATAATTGTGTTTAACAAAGCTTTGTATCATAGTATACAAGGTGGCCTTATAATCTATAATTCTGCATAATGAAGCTTTGTGCAAGAGAAATCATGGGAACTAATCAACTCGATGACATAATACTTGTTCTTTCATATGTATTATCTAATATGCTTATAATTTTTGAAGCCCTTATCAGACTCTTCTTTATTATAGATAGGGGCACAATATGCTATTCAGCTACCAGTTAGCTAAGATAAGATCTCTGCTTCGGATGTGCTTGTTGAGAGTCTTATACTCATTTGGTAATGTATATCTTCTTCATCTATTGTATGTAATATGTATGTAATAAAACCTCTGCTTATATGTAGCCGGTGTCTGAATTACTTCCGAGAGACTCATAGAACCACAATTAAAACAGCACCCAATCAAAATTTTCCGTCCAGTCCGATCGACCAGCCGACCGATATCCAAGTTTTCTGCCGATATCGGTCGGCTCTTTTCTCACCATACACGCACCAAAATTTGTTTCGTACGATATTATCTATGCGTCTATGGCCACCTTAACTGTTCCTTTAAGCTTTAAGATTTGTTCATTAATCTTGCTTTTGGTACCTATTACAAAGTCCTGCTTGTTTTATTACTAAACTCAATAAACATATTTGAACATCAAAGAAAAAGAATGACTCTGCACTACCATACAATAAACTCCAGGTGGAAAACAATTCTTGCTCCAAACACTGTCTTTCAGACATAAAGTATTGGTACTTAAAGGACTCATACTTGTGTGTTTTTCTAGTGAGGGCATGCCATTTTAGAGGGGTTCTTCAGATTGCTCCGTTGTTTGGCATATAGTGCAGGTTTTCCACTGCATCTAATAGTCATATACAGTGTAGGTTCATTTTATGCACACACAATGCATATCATTCATGATCAATTGTTTTCTAAAAGGAATAGTTCAGTGTAAAAATAAAAACTGGGTAAATAGATAGGCTGTGCAATATAAAAAAATGTTTCTAATATAGTTAGTTAGCCAAAAATGTATCTATAAAGTATGGACTGACTAGATGTCTAATATAATAGCCAGAATCCAACATCCTGCTTTTCAGCTCTCTAGCTCTTGAGTTAGTCAGAGATTTGAAGGGGGCCTGTTCAGTGAGTTTGCAATTGATCCTTAGCATGCAGCTCAGATTCAAAAGCAACAGTTATGACCCATTCCCCCCTCAAGTCACTGATTGGTTACTGCTTGGTCACCAGGGTAACCAGATTAATCAGTCAGTGGAAACCAAGAGAGCTGAAAAGCAGTAGTGTTCTGTTCTGTTATGTTAGACATCCAGTCACTCCAGCCTTTATACATTACATTTTTGGCTAACTAACTATATTAGAAACAATTTTTTTTATTTTGCACAGCCTATCTATTTACCCAGGTTTTATTTTTATACTGAACTGTTCCTTTAATAATACTAAAACTACTAAAAATGATATCACATTTCTATACTTACCGTTACATGTCAGTGGAAGAGACCAGCCATTCACAGTACATCTCCTAGGTTCTTCTGGTTTGTAGAGCGTGTACGCATAATTACATTCCAATTCAATAGTTTCTCCAAGTCTGTATGCATTCTTTTTATTCTTAATAACACCATTTGGCACATTGTCAGCCTCACAAGTTATTTCTTGGCCAGAAAAAAAAACATGACGTATTAGATTCCATAAGAATTACGTTAAACGCAATTTTAATATATTCATTTGTTCTAATAATGACTGAAAACAGGAAACTGTTATGTTTTGGTAGCTGAGGATGAGTAGAGTATAACAGTGCTTTATTAGCAGGTTCATGCAGCCATTACACAACAGTAACTTCCAACTCTATCACTCTTAAGCTTTACAGAAAATACTGTGCATGCACAGCACAACTCATGTGCACAGTAACACCAACAGGCCATTTGTATAAACACCACATATTCCCCATATAGTAGGAACGCATTTGGGCAAATGTAATAAAGAACAACAATGTATCTTAAAGCAATAATATACATTCTTCACATCACATAGTCTTTGGTTCATGCAGGTAGTTTTCTGGTTCTCTCAGTACGCCTTATAGGTTCACTTTCTTCAGGCCTATTGCAGTTGGCATCAGGAGTAGTAAAATCAAATGGAGCTTCTCCAAAGTCATATCTAGCAGGAGCAAGACGACTTGCATTCCATATCCTCGCTGGCATCGCACTTCAAGTGGTGTAGTAAATTTAGATTGTCCTTGTTTCAGTAGTCCTGGTTTCTTAATTCTGACTAAAAGTCCAGGCTGAAAGTGCACTTCTCTTGAACCATGTTTTTTGTCAGTATAAGCCTTGCATTTGGCTTGTTGACATTTGACAATGTCAGCAGTAGACAATTTTGTAGGCACAGTATTTTGTGGAAGTTTTATGTCTGCTACATATAACAGTGCGCATCTGTCTGCCATGTAATAATTCAGCTGGAGATGAGTTGTTGCATGGCGTGTTGCTCTGTAGTTATGTAGGAACTCTGTTGTAAATACTTTCCCAGTAAGATTTGCTGTCTGTAGTGCTTCTTTCAGACTTCTGTTGAATCACTCAATTTCATAATTTGCTTGTGGGTAATAGACTGACGATTTTTTATGCATAATATTCCTCTTTCTCAGAAAGGATTAAAACTCAGATAAGACAAACTGTGGGCCATTGTCTGATATTTACTCCTTTGGATTACCTTTTCTCCTGAAGACTGTAGACAGAAATGTTATTGCTGTCGCTGATGTTATATAAGAAAGAAATGCAATTTCTGTCCATTTACTGTAATAGTCTATCAAGGTTATAGCAACTCTGCAGTCTATAGGAGCATCTGTAAAAGGACCCACAATATCAATAGCAAGTTTTTCCCATGCTGAATCAGAAAATTGTACTGGCTGAAGTGGTGGTATATGTGTGATAGCTGTTTTGTCACAATTCTGACAAGTAACACAAGAATGAATCGCAGTTACCACATCGGCCTCCATTTTAACTAATTAACTAATTGTAGGTTTAATGCAGCAAAGAGAATCCTCCCAAGTATAGCAGTACCCTTATTTACAATGTAAAAGTCACATTTTGCAGTATTTGATTCAAATTGTACAGTCACTGGCAAGCAACCAAGCACAGGGATTGGATCCTTTAAGTAACTGTCCAGTCTCAGGGCAGGTGCAACAAGGGGATCTTTTGCAAAGTATTTCAAGAAAACATCCTTTGGTAGTAGAGAAACAGCTGAACCTGTATAAAGCATCAGGTTAATGGAGGGCCCCTTGTCAGCAGAAGAAGTATTGATACTGTGCATATAAACTTGTCTGGAATAAATGTATCAGCATTATCCACACTTAATACATTTGTAATAGTGTCTTCATGAACATCTTTAGCAGAACTACAGCAGATCTTGGCAAAATGTCCTCCTTTTTTGCATTTGCGGCACTGTACAGCTTTTGCAGGACATGTAACATAATTTGCAGTGTGTTGTGTTGAACCACAGCGAAAGCAGTATTTTTATTTGTATTTGCTGTATGGTTTTGCAGTGAATCCCTTTCCTTAGCATTGTATTGTGCCTGTGACTGTGCATTATTCATGCCAAGAGTAAATGTGGTTGCTGAAAGATATAAATTCCGCCAATGAGGACAACGTAATGGTGAATCCATAGAACAATTTGTAGCAGCTTTGAGAGAGCTGGTTGTTACCTGTGAGTTTGGGAAAGTTGGAGGTTACTGTTGTGTAATGGCTGCATGAACCAGCTAATAAAGCACTGTATTACTCTACTCATCCTCGGCTACCAAAACATAACCATACTTGTGTTAATATGTTGTATAATACAGTTACTAGATGGCAGTGCTAGGAGTAAAGTTCAGCATAACAAGGGCATTCTGGGAACAAGTAAATTACAGCATGCTTCACTGAAACAAGGCATCCATGTTCTTCAGCATGTACCCACAGGCGGAAAAATTAGAGGCGACATGCTGCCTAGCCGCTCTCTGGGGAGTACTGGTGGCCGGACGCTAGGACCGCATGGATTAGGGGCGCCCGCCCACGAAATCTGGCATTGTGTACCCAGAATGGACATTGCAATTTCCAACCATTACTAACCATTACAAGTTGGCTCCGGGAACCATCCATTTTTAGTACATACTGGATCTATGCTCCTTTCTTTCTTGTATTTGTCATTACAAACGTAAAGTATTTTATCATCGAAATAGTAGGTTTCTTTCTGTGCATTTATTCTTCCATTAGCAAGGTCAGGTGCTCTGCATTTTATTTCTGTGAGAAAACAGTATAAATTACAGGTGTAAATAGGTTCTAAAAGTCTGTAACATGGTGGCAGGAAAGATAAAGGTTCATTAAGGAGAACAATTATCAAGGTTACAATCCAGTCATTAATTATTTAATTAATTCTCTACCATTACATGCATTTTACACAACATATATTTAATACATAGAACAATAATTGGTGTCAGCAGGGGAGTTTCATTGCTATATTTGTGCACTGCGCATACAAAAATTGTTGCCAGACCTAGACTTACCTAAAGCTCTATAAAGAACTGAGGAGAAATCTTGAGTAGTCATTGTGCGACAGCATCCATCCTACTGAACTAAGATTTATATTTATTGAAATCAGAACTAGTTGCGTCTAATCATGACTTTTCCTGCAGGTTTTTAATAAATTAACTTTTCCTGTTCTACAGAACACTATATACAGGATTGGAGAAAAGCGGATGTTTTTCCAATATTTAAAAAGGGATTACGATCTCAGCCTGGCAATTATAGGCCAGTAAGCTTGACATCTGTGGTGGGCAAATTATTTGAAGGCTTGTTAAGGGATCACATTCAAAATTTGGTCCTAGTGAATGCCAATATGAGCAGCAATCAGCATGGCTTTATGAATGATAGGTCATGTCAGACAAATTTGATTGCTTTTTATGATGAGGTAAGTAAGATGCTGGACAGTGGGGGGGGCAGCAGATGTGATCTATTTGGATTTTGCCAAAGTGTTTGATACTGTGCCCCACAAATGACTGCTTTCTAAACTAAGGTCTGTTGAGCTTAATGAAGTCGTTTGCACACGGATAGGAAACTGGCTACAGGATCGGGTACAGAGGGTGGTTGTTAATGGTACATTCTCTACTTGGAGTAAGGATCTTAGTGGGGTCCCCCAGGGCTCGGTATTAGGTCCACTTTTATTTAACTTCATTAATGACTTAGGGGAGGGTGTTGTAAGTAATGTATCAGTGTTTGCAGATGACACAAAACTATCCAGCCCAATTAATTCCATCCAGGATGTGACATCCTTGCAACACGATCTTGACAAACTGGCAATCTGGGCAGCTAAGTGGCAAATGAGATTCAATGTTGATAAATGTAAAGTCATGCACCTGGGATGTAAAAACATCCAAGCCACTTATACCCTTAATGGTACTGCACTAGGCAAATCCAATATGGAAAAGGACCTTGGAGATGATAAACTTGACTGTAGCAAGCAATGCCAGTCGGCAGCATCAAGGGCAAATAAGGTCTTGAGCTGTATTAAAAGGGGCATAGAGTCACGGGAGGAGGGGGTAATTCTTCCACTGTATAGAGTACTTGTAAGGCCCCATCTAGAATATTCCGTACAGTTTTGGTCTCCATCACTCAAACAGGACATTATTGTATTAGAGAGGGTACAGAGAAGGGCAACTAAGCTGGTAAAAGGTATGGAAAATCTTAGCTATGAGGAAAGACTGGCCAAGATGTTCACACTGGAGAAGAGGTGCTTAAGGGGTGATGTGATAACTATGTATAAATATATAAGGGGATCATATAATAATCTCTCTAATGCTTTATTTACCGGTAGGTCTTTCCAGCTGACACGAGGTCACCCATTCTGATTAAAAGAAAAGAGGTTCCGCCTAAATATTCGGAAGGGTTTTTTTACAGTCAGAGCCTTGAAGATGTGGAATTCTCTCCCTGCATCAGTTGTACAGGCTGATACATTAGATAGCTTTAAGAAGGGGTTGGATGGTGTTTAGCAAGTGAGGGAATACAGGGTTATGGAAGATAGCTCATAGTACAAGTTGATCCAGGGACTAGTCCGATTGCAATTTTGGAGTCAGGAAGGAATTTTTTCCCCCTCTGAGGCAAATTGGTGAGGCTTCAGATGGGTTTTTTGCCTTCCTCTGGATCAACTGCCAGTTAGGCAGATATAATAAAAAAAAAAAAAAAAAAAGGTTGATGAACGTGTGTCTCTTTTCAACCTTACTTACTATGTAACTATGTAACTATATAAGAGTCCTACTGATCAAGCATAGGGATGAGCATTTTTTTTGCCCAGAAAAGTTTGACAGCAAAATTTGCAGCTTCACCAACTGCAAAGACTTCTGTAAATCCCTGCTAGAATTTTAGTATGTTCTGTTTCACTAAAAATGGGTATTTTGAAACTGAAAACAGTGTAGAAAAAACAGCCATCATTATTATGTGCTCTTTAACTTCCCCATCAACCAAATGGATCAGAGCTAGCCTCCTTCCTGTCTGGACATTGTGTTGAAAAGAGATTGACAACATGGAAGCCAATTTTTCTGGTGAATAACAGTTGTAGCATAATGGAAAGACACTTCTCTAACAAGCATACCTTGGTGTATGCTATTGCAGAGCATCTCAACAAAATATGTCCATTCCGTGAAAGATTTTAAACAAAGTGAAACCAGACAGTTTTGCTCATCACTAGTCAAGAGGGCACAGTATGCACTGATCCACAATTCTTTTTCTTTTGTGTGCTAGTTACTAAACTTAGTAGGATGATTTTATCGATTAAATTTGTTGTTTAAATTAATACAAAGATGTTCACTTGTAAATTCTATTAACAAAGGTACTTTTTTCTTACCATTCTTCTTAGCACATTGCTGCAAGTGTCAAGGCACTGGTTCATGCATGGTACAAAGTACAGTATGCACATTTGCATTGAAACACTGGTATTAATACTTTGGAAAGTGTTACTTCTGGAGTTACCTTTGCTGGTTGCACCTAAACACCTAATTGTCCAGTTAATCATATGTTAATGCAGTTATTAATGCCACCTACATCAACACTCTAGAAGTCATTGCATTCCTACTAATAAATCTGTGTGTGCCAACAAGTGTGTCTGCATTGGGGAATCATACTTGTGGTGTATAATATATAGCAGGAGAATGCTTGCAGTGGGGATATATATAATGTCATGATTTGCCTCTACTCTTGCATGTTTCGAATAGAAATTGCATTTATAAAGAGACCTCCCAACTGTCCCTTTTCTGTGTGGCAGTCCAGATTTCGACAGTTCAGCCTGCAGTCCTGGCTTTTTATTAAAAAAGTCCTGAGATTCTCTTTAATCTTCTGCACAGATGGCAGAAAAAGATTCAAAAATTCTGAAACATAATTAAAATAAGGATTTTTGGCAGAGAGCCCAGAACACTCAACAGCTGCACTTATTTACAATTGTAACCATTTAAGATAAGCAAATCTCTTGGGGAAACTTACAACTTTAAGGGCAATTTCACCTTCATTGTAAAACTGTTATAACGCATAAAATATTGCACTAAAACTCCCAGAAATTTGTTCAAACCTTGAGAATCCACCACATTTTATAAAATGCCCATGTAATTAGGGGATATGGCCACATAATGGGCGTGCTTACCTTGGTGAGAACGGAAGATCTTTTTGTCCCTCTTTCCATTTTTCAAATGTTGGGAGGTATGTAGTTCAGTGCCACCACTCAGAATAAACATGGTGGCTGCACATCTAATTATTAAAAGGCACTTTGCAAAAATTAAAAAAAAAAACGAAAGCCCTTTAGGTAACTAATCGACATGTCGCAATCTCTTACCTTCACATTCTGGAAGAGGTGCATTCCAGTCTCCCTCTGATGTGCAGAAAATCTCAGAATTCCCATTTAGCTTGAATTTTTGATTCTTACACTGAAAACGTATTACTTTTCCAACAGTGTGTTCGTTATCATAAGAAGACATTATTTCCACACCCTCTTTAGGTTCCACAGGAGGGCAATTTTTTTCTAGAAGAAATTCAGAGATATATAATTCACATATAAATGAAATTGGATGGACAAAACAAAAAATTGGAACAGCTGAAGTGTGAAATATAAAAATACAAGAAAAGCAGATATGGTACACCAATATTTTCTGTCTCTTTTCATGCTAGTGATGAGTGAAATTTATCACCAGGTTTTTCCTGCAAAAAATGCCCTTAGACGCCAATGCACTGTGTGCTGAAAAAGTTGTCACAAAAATTTTTTACAATCTTAATTGAACATTGCTAAGCAGTGTCGGACTGGCCCATCGGGATACCAGGAAAAGTCCCGGTGGGCCCAGGTGTCAGTGGGCCCTCATGCTGCTAAACATTTGGCCTATTTCATGGCCATTCCTATTTTTATGAGAACAAAGAGGCTAAATAGATGGAAAATAGAGAATAGTATGTAAAGAAAAAAGGCTAGGAGAATAGAGGTTGAGTGAGGAGAGGAAGAAAATAGTACTAATCTAATTGGGAATAGGTACCAGCGGAGGAGTACTTAATATCCAACCTCTCAAATCACTGTGTTAACTGAACTGTTACAGGTTGGCCTATACTTTAAGCCAGTCTTCCTCAGGTATGGTACTTCCCATCTCTTTGTCCCATGCTCTGATATATAGGGTTGAAAACCCATCTCATCCAGGTGATTTTGAGCGTTGGAGGTGCTGTATAGCAGATTTAACTTCGACTTCAGTAATTTCCACTTCCATAGAGGATTTGTGGATGTCAGAGGTCACATGGTGGATCTCCTTCTCTTACCGGTCTAAGGGTGTGATGTATGCGGTCGCATTCAAGTATTTCAGCTGAAAGGTTAGGTGCTAGGTTTGCGAAAATTGCTTGTACCCTGGCCTGTATGTCCGTTACTGATTCTGGTATTCCACCTATTTGCAAGTCCCTACGTATGGAACGGTTATCGGAGTCTTCAATTTTATACAGCACTTCGTGTAATTGTCTACAATGTCTTGCGTGTGTTCTGTGGTTATATCGTCCACTTTTTGCTCCAGCACATCTGTTCTTTGGCTGAGTTCCTGTATTTGTTTGGATATATCCGAGGTTATGGAAGCTGCGGTACTTGCCAATTCTTGTTGGAGCAGCATTTTGTATTTGTCCAGAAGAGCAGTGTCTTTGTGTGTGTTCTGGAGTATCAGTTGGGTTTGGTTGTGAGTCCGGGCCCACCCAGGAATCTTCTTGAGTGCCATTGGCCTGTGGTACGTTGCGAGTCTGCTAGCGGTTCTTTTTTTTCTCTCTTCCGGCTTTATGAAGTGCATGTTTGGGATCTCAGTGGTTACCCCCCCCCCTAAAAATGTAAATGGTTGTGTGCTGCTGATAGGTGCTGTGCAGGGATCAGTAGCTCAGAGGTAGGCAGCTACATCAATGTTTGGCCATCTTGGTTGGCTGTTCATGAGCACCCCCCCGTGTTTTGCAACTTTTTGACATTTGCAAATTTTCTTGCAAGTCAAAATGGAACATATTTGCCAATTAGTACAGAGTAAGCTGGAAACTAGAAGCTTATTCATTAAAGAGGTTCACTTGGTTACCCCAGCCATGACCTTCAGCAAATTCAGATATGTCATTTGAATTTTACATTTTCGTATACATGCATGCAATTTTCCTACTTTAGCCAAATTTCTTGACTTTATAGGATTTATAAATATAATTTAGAAGGACAAATGTATTCTATAGGAAAACTAGGACGTGGTTACAGTAAAAGTTACTTTTCTTACTCATAGTATACTTTGTACTGTACAAGTTTAGCAAAGTGTTTATCTGCTGGGGTGAAAATTATGTTAGCAAATGAGATGATTGCCTGCAAAATCACTGTGCCTAGAAAAATAACAGGGATTGATTACTTCCACAATTGGATGTAAGGCAGGATTTATTTAAGTTTGCACTTGATCAACACAGATTTTATCCACTACATATTGAATAATCAGTGCACAGTGTTTCCTGTGTGGCAAGCAAGTATTTATAGTTAATGATAAAAGCAGTGTTCTCTACTATCTCTATAGTACCTAAAAATAAAAGCTTTTATTGCATTCCGTACAGTCCTTTGTTAATTGTTTTGCCCATAGAAATTTTCTACTCTATATATCCATTTGGGTACCTCTTTACTCCACATAGTTTGGTAAATCTATGCATATTGGGCATTGAACTATTCAGTAGACCACTGGCATTCATATTTAGGATGTTTTTTGTTGGTATGTTACAAAATGTGGGGCATATAATGAGGTAAAATGCAAGCTTTGTGACAATTATAAGAAATTAATATATATATAATATAATATATATAAGTTCAGCACAGCTTTGCAGTTTGGTATTTTGCAATAGAAAGACATGGTTACCCATTTTGGATGCGCTTGGATGCATATTCTTTCCAAAAGTATATGGTTTGGGGGGGGGGAGTTGTCAATGTGTTTTTACCCAGAAAAAATGCAGTAAATGTGTTGATTATTCAGTAGATGATGTAACTTCATATTGGGGTCTGTAAACGCTGGGTACTTTAGTAAGCGGGTAAGGACACCCCTGGGGTAAGGCGATTCAGTGCCTGCTGGTAGAAAATTTGCTGTTACCAGATTCTTTTTTCTGTGCTGACTTATGTTGAAAATATAAGTAGATTGTACATGATAAGTTAAGGTTTGAGATATTAGTGAAATACACTCTCCTGTTGTTCAGCAATACTCCAGTGTGCTGCTGAGTCATGTTATTAGTTCAGGAATTCAGTTTCCTGGGTAGGCTGTTTAAGAAACTGTCAGAATCAGCTGGGACTCAAACTCTGGTTTACACTGTTCTGGACACTTGCTGCATTTACCTCGTGAGCCACTGGGGGCTCTTGGGGCTGATCCTGAACTCTTCATTGATGTTCCTGAATTTGCCTGTTCCCAGTTTGTCTCCTCCCTGGTCTCCTCCCTTCTCATTACCCTCATGAGTTTCCTATTCCCAATCACCTTCCCTTTATAAACCCAGCCTTGAGCCTTGCTAAGGGCTGAGTCATTGAATGTATTTTGTTTGTTGCTGGATGACCTGTGTTCCTTGTTCCTGTATGCCTGAAATCCTTGTCCCAGTGTTCTTGTTCCAGCATTTCTTGCCCTCCTGATTTCCTGGTAATGACTTTGTCTTGACCTTGTATTTGATTTTTGGCCTGTTCCTGATTTCTTTTGCTGCCATTAAACCTGCAATTTACTATATCATCTCAAATTGTTTATTTCTATTCCCACCACTTCAAAGTGTGAGACTAACTCCAGTTACATTAGCTTCCTGCTGTGAACGTTACAGAAACATATTGGCAGAATAGACCTTATAGTATAATGAGATGCCACTGCTGTAACAGACTGATGGGGAGTGATTCTATAAACACTGCTTTGTTTCAGAGATAAACTTATTGGGCCCATCTGGAATGGCTAATTCTGTGGTTGGTCTCTGCTATTACAAACATAATGCACTTACCCATGTAGTTTTGAGTTGCAGTGTGGAATGAGGGTGTCCCCCTGATTTTAAACTAAGTCTTAAGTCTACTGAGAGGTTTAACCTCACCAGTGAGACAATAGTTTCTTGTAGTTTATACATGTTTCATGCTATCGCACAAGGTGATCATAGATTGGCTTGTCCATGTGAAATCCATACTCTCAACATAGTAGCAAGAGGCAAAATGTGGTGTTACCAGATTAATATTCTTTCAATCAGGAGCAACTTCAACCAGCAGCAGCCTTGTACATATTACTAATGCAGAAACATTTTTTTTGCAGCAACAAAGGCAAATTTGAAGCAAGGGCAATGAGTACATCAAAATATTTGCCTTTGTTTGACTTGAAAATATAATTTATTTACCTTCACAGTTAGGAAGAAAGTTGCTCCATCCATTTGCAGTACACGTTCGGGTAGTTAGTTTGCTAACCATTTGATATCTATCAAAAAAATAAAAAAAAGTTAGCGAACAGCCTTAAATGCCTAGATGAATTAGTTATTTGTTAAAAAAAACTTGAGTTGAGTTGCAATAATTATACAGTAAATTTGGTTATAGAGCTTATTGGTTAAAAATATAAGACTCAAAAATATCACACTTTGTTTTTGTTTTTTATTTCAGTGGATACAACATCAAAATCTAACCTGGCACAGGGCAACACAATGTAAATAAATATCAGTGATGTGTCCAAAAGAGAGCATGGCAGCCTACCAGAACTATAGGGAATAATATACAGTAGAACCCCCGAAAATAACATTTCCCAATGGGCAGCATAAGTTCAGGGAAAGTGTAGAAGATGTGAAAAAAGTACATTGCTTGCCTGCATGGAGCCAGGAAAAAACAACATAAATTCTGGGAGAACGTAATATCCAGGAACATAAAATTGGGGTTCTACTGTATGATCTACTGTTAACAATGAAGGATATACAAAGTCAGCAAGCACTACTTTGGTAGTAAATGCTATTGTTCTGGAATTCTAGGAAAAGCCTATGCATTGTGGATAAGAAACATGGCAGTTAGTAATATACTTTTGTACTTTACACATTGTTCTGAGTTTACTGAGCCCTAATGTATTCTATTTCTATCTAGCTACAAATAGAAAATAACATTTTCCCTTTGTCACGTATCAGTTTCTGGATGTGTTGGCGGTTTTTGAAAACGTTGTTTTTTTTCTTGCCTGTTTTACTTTCAACTCAATTTATGTATCTGACTCTAAGTCTGTTGTTGTCCTGATTTTGTCTGTCACTCATTTATTCACTAGTTCTTACTATTTAAATTATGTATCCATTATTATCATCTTGTCAAGTGTGCCCTAAACATCAGCATTCTATGGCTGCAACTTTAAGCAACATTCTTTGCCCTTGAACCCTCAAAGAGTATCAGTTTCCAAAATGAAAAGGTGGTGGTATTGTGTGCCTCTGTTTGCTTTAAAACATATATTGTTCCTTTGTATCTTTGTCACAGTTGCCCCTTGAATGAATATGATTAATAATGTACATACAGTAGAACCCCCATTTTCAGGGGACCAGAAAAAAATTATGTAAAATCAGGGAAATGTATTATATATATATATATATATATATATATATATATATATATATATATATTTATATATATATATATATCAAATATATAATATGTGGGATCACAAAACAATGTAAAATGAGGGCAAACTTAAAATCAGGATATGTAAATTGGGGGTTCTACTGTTAATTATTTCATGGCATGCGCAGCATTTGTAAGCATGTCTGATTATTTATTATTTGGGTGTGAATTAAAATCTACAGTGGTAAGCATCCCCGTTGTCTGTCTATACTCTCTACATAAAATGCAAATAAATGTATAAAATGCAGATGAAGATAACCCCTATATAATTAAATGAACCCAGTGGCTGATTCACATTTAAAGGTATAAAGAACAGCAGTAAATTAGACAAAAAAACTGAATGTACATCATTCATGTCATGTGAATGTCATTAAAGGGATACTGTCATTTTTCAAAATGAATCAGTTAATAGTGCTTTCTCAAAAGAGCAAACAGATTTTTTTATATTCAATTTTGAAATTTGACATGGGGCTAGACATTTTGACAATTTCCCAGATGCTGGGAAATGGATTTCAGCTCAGAATTCTGCTGGAGTAGCACTATTAACTGATGCGTTTTGAAAAAAACATGTTTTCTGATGACAGGATCCCTTTAAAAGCTGCTTGTACCCATATGTTCTTGTTGTACTTCCATTAGGTAGTATATGCGATATAACTGCTCCAACTCTATAGGGTGAGGCACCACATGCTATTCTTAATGGCTTACTAGGATCACTAGCCACTAGCTGTTGGTTAGGCTTGGCTTTACATCCTGAAATACTTTTTCATACTCAGCTGATACTCAGCTGGCTGTTACAGCTAGTCACAAATTTCACCCTGGACTTGTGTGATTTGCTTCTGCAGACAAGAGCAATGTGACCTAACATTTCACAATTTCTACAGAATTCTGATTCATATCTGTAGTTTTGTTGCTGATGCAGGCCCCCATAGCGGTAGCAGGCTTTAACCCTTTGTGTCTAAATGCTTGCTCACCTGTGAATGACATTGTAGGTGGCTGTGGGGCATTTGGCACAATGGATTTAAACATTGCAGTTATTTTAGGAATATCTGTAAATGAACAATTATTTTGCTCTTTTAATTGCTGAGAGTCACATCTGGTTATCTCTATAGCCACTGCGAAGTAACAAGCAGACTTGAACTCATCATGCAGACTACATACAAACTTATCTCTCAAGGACTGATCCAGGATTGTACCAAATACACGGGGCATTTTAAATCCAGAATATAGTCTGTAAGGCTTTCTCCATGTTGTGATTTCTCCCATACCAAAATGTCCATACGAGCAGGTTACTACAGAGCTAATGCAACCACTCTTCCTGTTCTGTTAAATTATGTATAAGTAAACATTTTGGCACAAGAGAACCTAGGAATTCAGTTGCCCTGCCCCCCCCTGCAGCAAAAAAAATCTTCAGAGGGGCCCAGCACACTCCGATCCTCATCCTCCCGCCCACTTCCTGCCCACACTCAACCCACTCTCCAGCCAGACTCCACCCACTCCCTGCCCAACTCCACCCACTCTCCACCCTGCTTCCCTGCCACAGGTAAGATAGTGGCTGGGGAATGGGGGGATGGTTCCTTTTTAGCTATAGAGGAAGCAGTCTGCTTCCTCTATAGTTACACGACTGTATAAATTACAGGGAAGATCCTGATTTGCACCATCTGATTTACAAGCTAATGTCATTATTAATGCTGCTAATATTAGTATGCCAGAAGCAAAGCCATCACCACGCTGGTAATCTAAAGTAATTAAAAGTGCACTTAAAACCATGGACTGTATTGATGAGTATACAAATGAGAGAATTGTTGATATGAGTTATATAAATCTGGATTTCACCATTATGGACATTTTTTGGTTTTTTTAGTCGCTATTTACACCAGTGTTTTTTTGGGGGGGGCGGTCTATAATCAGTTTAAATGAATAGCAAGAAAAACTGAAAACCTGTATAGTATCATTACAGTCCCCAATTCTCATTTCAAGCTATTCAGTGAATTTGCCATTTGATTTAAATTGACTTGATCTGATCACTTCCTTTATTTAAACAAAATCTGGATAGAAGCAGTGGCGTATCTATTGCTCCACGTTAAAAACAAAAGTCTACTTGGTAATACTTACCCGCTGTCACAGAAATATTCAGCAATAGCTCCAAACACAAACTCGTTCTCCCCGTTAAGCTCAAAGGAACCATTAGGGATATCTCCTGGATGACCACATGATTTTTCTAGAAAATAAAAATATGTATTGAATTGAAGTTAACAGAATGATATTTATCTTAGATTGGAAAAATATTTAGTTGGATGTACTTTTGCATTGCCCTCTTGCCAAATATATCCAGTTTCCATTGCTGCATTGTTTTTTAATAGCGCCAAATTTACTGTATCCCGGGCGGCAAATATATGACGCTATTGTTCCATGATCATATGAGTCCTTGTCCCAGGTGCCTTGGAGTTCCTCTTCAACTGTTCGGTCTGGTCTGCCACAGGCATCTAGAAATAAATAACATTATTGATCCCAAGTATGATCTCAAATTATAAGAGTCACTTCATTTTCTCAATCAATAATTTTAACAAAAAAAATAAACAAAATGTCAGAATTGCTCTGGCTGCTATGGGTAGAATTAGCATTTATGTATTTAAAACAATACTAACTTGTTTTTAATAATGTGCCAATGCGCTCCCCACCAAACATCCGAAGAGCTACGAAATATAATCTTTTTTGCCATAGTACAGCCTCTCCAACATCAGACTGCTGCATACTTTAGCAGTGGTAGACGCCATACTATACACTATAGTACAAACTATAGAACTCTAGTGGTCATATGACCCAGAAAGAGGAGCCTAAAGGACCCTGCAGTGGCCAAACATCAGGGGGTTGCAATATAAATGGGGAAACTATTTTTCAGTTCCCTACAAACACAAGCATAAACTGGGACTAGCACTGGTTATAAGTAATATTAAAAAGTAAAAAAAAAAAAAAGAAGTAAATACACCTTAAATAAGAATGATCCCAAAAGTAAAGGTCATTTAAAGGGAGCGTGGGTAAAATGTGACATATTTATTGGCATATAAAATGTCAAATGAAAGATGTAGGTAGCTATAAACAATGTACAGGGGAAGAACAGCTGCAGTTATGGGAACACACAGAATTGGCTCTGCTGCTATCCTCCTGTGGTTTGTAGGCAGGTGCAGAGAAGTGAATCCGCTCCCTGAGTGCAGGTACATGGAGTGAAGAAGTGCTTTTGCTGAAACACACGAAAGCATGCATTCTAGGGCCGATCTCCACTCCATGCACCTGCAATCATACAGAAGTGCCAGTGCAGATACATGGAGCTATGGATGAGAGCAGATCTGCTTCTCTCCCCCTGCTGCGGAGAGCTGCGGGTCCAGCGCATACCTCCCAATATTTTGGAAATAAAAAGAGGGACATAGAGCAGTGACATTTTTTGACCACACCCATTTTTGTGACCACACCCCCTGAGTACCATGTTTATTTTACAAAATTTGGCAGGTTATAAAAGTTTGGACATATTTCTGTGTTTTTTTTTAGTTATTACAGTTTTGCTAATGACGGTGAATTGCCCTTTAAGCTGTGAGTCTAACTTTCCCAAGGGACCTATTATTTGCTTATCTTGAAATTGTTACAAAAATTGTCATATCAGCTGTTCTTGCTGTTCTTGCTGTTCTGGGCTCTCTGCCAAAAGCCAATTAATTTTGAAACTTTGTTTCTTTTTCTGGATGTTCAGTGCAGAGAAAACGGGACTTTCCAGTACAAACGAGGGACTGCGGGTTGAGCTGTCAAGAGAGGTACTGTCCCTCTAAAAACGGGACAGTTGGGAGGTATGCAAGCAAGGTGGTGCATATGTTAGTAATCGTACTGCTACATCAGAAAGCATTTACCTTTCCCATCAGAGAACTCTATGCTTCTATTATAAAACCTCATCTTTTTCTTAAACCAGAAACCTCTGTCCTACACATCCCTTGTCAAAATATCCCCATGTAGAATCCCAAAGTATGGGAGCGCACTTCCAGGGTCACAGATTGTCGCTTCAATTTTTCAGTAAAAAATTACTTTTATTTAAACATTGGTTAAAAAAGAATTACATCAGTTTATGGTCTGACGCATTTCGTATAGACATACTTCATCAGAGACCTAAACAAACTTCCATCACTTCAACTATTTATACCCTCACACGTGACCTTCCCCCCACAATGCAACACTTCAGCTAATTCATTGATTAGTATCACCTATACAAAAAGTACTTTGAATATTTAACAGATTAAACATATTAAACATGTTAAAAACATTGCTTCGCCCACTCTTGAGCTCAACTCTATTACTGATGTCTCATTCCTCATATAATTGTCTGTCTTTCACTATGAAATGTTACAATTTTCATTTAGGGGCACATTTACAAAGCTCGAGTGAAGGATTCGAATTAAAAAAACTTCGAATTTCGAAGTGTTTTTTGGGCTACTTCGACCATTGAATGGGCTACTTCGACCTTCGACTACGACTACGAATCGAACGATTCGAACTAAAAATCATTCGACTATTCGACCATTCGATAGTCGAAGTACTGTCTCTTTAAGAAAAACTTCGACCCCCTACTTCGGCAGCTAAAAGCTACCGAAGTCAATGTTAGCCTATGGGGAAGGTCCCCATAGGCTTGCCTGAGATTTTTTGATCGAAGGATATTCCTTCGATCGTTGTATTAAAATCCTTCGAATCGTTCGATTCGAAGGATTTAATCGTTCGATCGAACGAATAATCCTTCGATCATTCGATCGCAGGATTTGCGCTAAATCGTTCGACTTCGATATTCGAAGTCGAACGATTTTAGTTCCTAGTCGAATATCGAGGGTTAATTAACCCTCGATATTCGACCCTTGATGAATCGGTCCCTTAATGTTTCCACAACAGGTGGTTCGTGGGTGCTCTGGTACAATTAAAACTAAATAAATCCCTAGTGTTTAAGCAAGCAGATAAGGGAGGTCTCCTAGTTGTACAGAATGCAAGAGATTATGAACAGGAAGCTTTGAGACAGCTGGGGATCCAGCAACTTATAAAGTTTTACAGGGAGATCCATTGAAAAAATATAAAAAAGATCTGGAAAGCATAGCACGATTTGGTAAACAAACAGGCATTATCATTGATAGCATGTGGGGGGCAATTGTACCAGAGCACCCACGAACCCCCATATTCTATCATTTGCCTAAAGTACATAAAGGAGAGAGGCCACCCAAGGGTAGGCCGATCGTCTCAGGAATAGGTTCATTGAATGAAGGTCTATCAGAATTGATTGATGTTATGCTACAACCATTGGTTAAAAGGTTAGGCTCATATACTAAGGACACACGAGATGTTTTACGGGTGCTGGATGGTTTGGAATGGAAAACAACTTACGGTTGGGGGACAGCAGATGTAGTATCCCTATATTCCAGCATACCGCATGGCAAAGGCATGATAGCAGTGAAAAACCATCTGGACAATTATAGCCAATATTCGGAACAGGTAAAGGATTTTGTTTTAGAAGCAATTTGGTTTTTGCTAAATCACAACTACTTCTCCTTTAATGGGGTATTTTATCTCCAAAAGTGGGGAACGGCCATGGGGGCGCGTTTTGCGCCCACGTATCCGAATTTATATTTAGGCTGGTGGGAGGAGACCAACATATATGGAGCTGATGCCCCACTTTTGGAGTATGTAGTTTTGTATCGTCGTTTTATCGATGATCTGCTGTTTGTGTGGAATGGAAGTGAAGGAGACTTTAACATGTTCTTACAAGATCTGGGGAACGTTGAGCTTAACCTTGCGTTCACGGGTTGCTTCAATAGAAGTAAAATAGTGTATTTGGATTTACACATCTATGTTGAGAAAGACGGAATAGCTACAACAGTACACACAAAACCAAGTGCAGGGAACTCTCTTTTACGAGCAGACTCGTGTCATCCAAGTCACTTTAACAAGGGGATACCGAGGGGGCAATTTCTCAGATTGCGGAGAAATTGTAGTTCTGATGACAACTTTTTGAAGGAATCATGCAAATTGCGGGATAAGTTCTTGGCTAAGGGTTATACCTTAGCCATATTGCAAGAAGCATTTAAGTCAGCCTTGCTGGTTAATAGGAGTGGTTTATGAAAGGACAAGAGAATAAGACAATCGGGAAGGAGGCCCCAGTATACTCAACCAGTGACTTTGAGTACGAAGTACAGTAGACAGTTCAATAGAATTAAAGGTATAGTGGGTAAATACTTACCAATATTACATGCTGATAAGGACTTCAAGGAAATCTTACGTACAGGGTATAGAGTTGTAGCAAGGAGGGCTCCTACAATTGGTTCCATTTTGGCACCTAGTCTATATTCACGTGATTCTAAATCTAGAACATGGTTACATAGTGTAGGCATGTTTAAATGTAATGCAACTAGATGTGTGACATGTTCAGTGGTTCATGTAGCGGATAACTTTGAATGCAGCTTAACACAAGAAAAATATAAAATTAATGAGTTTATAAATTGTAATACTAAGTCAGTAGTATATCTACTAACGTGTAAAGTCTGTTACAAACAATATGTAGGATGTACTGTTAGACCAATGAAAGAGAGAATAAGGGAACACATTAATACTATAAGATCAGGCAGTGAAGCCACAGTAGTATCAAGACACTTTAAAATATGTAGTAATAGCAATGTGGCAATGCTGAAAGTACAGGGAATAGAACGTGTAACCTTGGATGTGAGAGGTGGTGACCTGCGGGCTAAATTGCTGCGAGCAGAAGTGAAATGGATACACAAATTGAATACCAGACAGCCGCAGGGATTAAACTCGGTTTTCGATGTTAGCTGTTATATATAGGAAAGTTTGGGAAAATACTTTTAGGTCGCAGAAATTAGAACAAACTAATGAAACACGTAACTAAATTTGTAAATAGAATTTGGCAAACATAAATGGATTTTGTACCTACCGTGATTGAAAATATAAAAAAATGTGGAAATTGTATCTTTTAACAGCAGTGTTGCTAATAAAGGAAAGTAGAATGAATTTTTCCCATAATCATTTATTTTGTAACAATGTTGATCGCATAAATTTGAAACAAAGAATGAGTATAGTTATTGCAACAAAAAATGAACTGGTATAAACAATTTTTTAGATACAGATTTATTGCAGATTTTGAACGTTTTGTGGAAACATTAAATGAAAATTGTAACATTTCATAGTGAAAGACAGAGAATTATATGAGGAATGAAACATCAGTAATAGAGTTGAGCTCAAGAGTGGGCGAAGCAATGTTTTTAACATGTTTAATATGTTTAATCTGTTAAATATTCAAAGTACTTTTTGTATAGGTGATACTAATCAATGAATTACAGTGGTGTGAAAAACTATTTGCCCCATTCCTGATTTCTTATTCTTTTGCATGTTTGTCACACAAAATGTTTCTGATCATCAAACACATTTAACTATTAGTCAAAGATAACACAAGTAAACACAAAATGCAGTTTTTAAATGAGGGTTTTTATTATTTAGGGAGAAAAGAAATCCAAACCTGTGTGAAAAGTAATTGCCCCCTGAACCTAATAACTGGTTGGGGCCACCCTTAGCAGCAATAACTGCCAATCAAGCGTTTGCGATCACTTGCAACGAGTCTTTTACAGCGCTCTGGGAGGAATTTTTGGCCCACTCATCTTTGCAGAATTGTTGTAATTCAGCTTTATTTGAGGGTTTTCTAGTATGAACCGCCTTTTTAAGGTCATGCCACAACATCTCAATAGGATTCAGGTCAGGACTTTGACTAGGCCACTCCAAAGTCTTCATTTTGTTTTTCTTCAGCCATTCAGAGGTGGATTTGCTGGTGTGTTTTGGGTCATTGTCCTGCTGCAGCACCCAAGATCGCTTCAGCTTGAGTTGACGAACAGATGGCCGGACATTCTCCTTCAGGATTTTTTGGTAGACAGTAGAATTCATGGTTCCATCTATCACAGCAAGTCTTCCAGGTCCTGAAGCAGCAAAACAACCCCAGACCATCACACTACCACCACCATATTTTACTGTTGGTATGATGTTCTTTTTCTGAAATGCTGTGTTACTTTTACGGCAGATGTAACGGGACGCGCACCTTCCAAAAAGTTCAACTTTTGTCTCGTCGGTCCACAAGGTATTTTCCCAAAAGTCTTGGCAATCATTGAGTTGTTTTTTAGCAAAATTAAGACGAGCCTTAATGTTCTTTTTGCTAAAAAGTGGTTTGCGCCTTGGAAATCTGCCATGCAGGCCGTTTTTGCCCAGTCTCTTTCTTATGGTGGAGTCGTGAACACTGACCTTAATTGAGGCAAGTGAGGCCTGCAGTTCTTTAGATGTTGTCCTGGGGTCTTTTGTGGCCTCTCGGATGAGTTGTCTCTGCGCTCTTGGGGTAATTTGGTCGGCCGGCCACTCCTGGGAAGGTTCACCACTGTTCCATGTTTTTGCCATTTGTGGATAATGGCTCTCACTGTGGTTCGCTGGAGTCCCAAAGCTTTAGAAATGGCTTTATAACCTTTGAAATTGAACTCAGGTGTGATAAACCACAGTTAAGTTATTTTTTAACAAGGGGGGCAATCACTTTTTCACACAGGCCCATGTAGATTTGGAGTTTTTTTTCTCCCTGAATAACGTAAACCTTCATTTAAAAACTGCATTTTGTGTTCAATTATGTTATCGGTTTTTGATGAGCAGAAACATTTAAGTGTGACAAACATGCAAAAGAATAAGAAATCAGGAAGGGGCAAATAGTTTTTCACACCACTGTAGCTGAAGTGTTGCATTGCGGGGGGAAAGTCACGTGTGAGGGTATAAATAGTTGAAGTGATGGAAGTTTGTTTAGGTCTCCGATGAAGTATGTCTATACGAAACGCGACAGACCATAAACTGATGTAATTCTTTTTTAACCAATGTTTAAATAAAAGTAATTTTTTACTGAAAAATTGAAGCGACCAATCTGTGACCCTGGAAGTGCGCTCCCATACTTTGGGATTCTACACGGCTGATTGTTTCCTTAGCGACGGACTCGGGGCGGCAGCACCCGGGTCACATTACCAAAAGGGTAAGCCTATCTGTATAACTTTACATGCAAGAAATATTGTGGACATAAGGTCTTTTTCTCCCCTTTTGTTTGGGGCACCAATAAGAGCAGGGTTCGGGGCATATTGCACCCGAACCACTACATTAGAACGGCGAGCTAACTGAAAACACGGGAAATGTGTGATGAACTGAACAGATAGAGCTTATAGAAAAACTTATAGATTCCTCGTATTGGATGCATGGTGTAACATTGTTTGTGAAAATATCCCCATGGACCAGTCCTCCCTTGCTGCACAAACCTTTATATATCAGTATAACACTCTGACCATGGATTTTTACAGGTAAGAAGGTTAAATAAAGTCCAGTGCTGACTCCCCTTGGGTGTCTTGCTATGTCAGTAAGTGGACCCTTTGCATAAGTATAGGGTAAAACTGCAGTAGCTGTTAGGAAGCATAAAAAAAGGCTGTCAGCCTTGAAAAAGCAATTTGCGAAACGCACGTCAGCTTGCTAGTTCTCAACAGTTTATACCATTTTAGATAAAACCTTTGGGAGGGTTCCTTTTAAGAAACTAAAACTTTTTATAGTGATCTGGGCGCTTCTATGAGCCCAGATTAAGGAGATTCCTATCTGTATTCTTGTTAACTGTTTTCACTATAAGTGCTCTGGAATTTGTGGTTTTTTAGAAAAGACAGCTCTTCAATTCAGTTAGTTAAAATAGAATTGAGACCACAGTTCCAGAAGCACTGACTTCTCTCTCTTTGTGGGGTCCCGCAGTTACTCAAATAATCAGCTAGAAAATACGGGACTTCTCCACCCTTCTACCAATTTCTTTTTCCTACCTTTTCTTGGAATCAGAGATATTAAGAATTGCACTTTAATTGATTTATAAGTGAATGAGCACAATCTGTTGGCACTTTACCACCCTTATATGATAACAAAAAAAGTTTTTTAAAAATATTTTTTTTCTTTTTTGTGTGTTTTTCCTGATCAAAAAGAAGGGGATTCTTTCTTTCTTTTCTCCTGCATAAAAATTAATTTCACAAAATATGCAAAAGGTGGATGGGATGTTTGTACCTGCTTAAAAGATGTAAGTGAAATGCTTCTTCCCCTGACACCACATCCCTCTATTTCTCCATCCACAGCCCAGCTTCCCCCTGCCTTAACTCATTCTTTCTCAACCAATCACAGCTGCATCTGATTCTGCCAATCTTTAAACATAAACCAGTGTAATCTGGCTGCCGGCCATTCGGATCCCTTGTCATGTAAGCCCCTGCATTTCTAATTCCATGGCTTTCCTTTTTCATGTAATATTCTACAAAAATTGGTATTTTAGTTTGTTCGCTTAAGAGATTATTTTATCAAATGTTTATTGATTTTATGTAAACAATCTTTTTAAGTAGAGATTATGTTATGTTCTGCAACATTTTATACGACCGAGACCTGCATTTCTTTAAAACACCTTTTACTTTAGTTTTCTTGATTGACCACTAGAGGGGGACTGACACCAACTTATACATTTTCACTGCTTTCACAGGCTAGCTGGAAACCGCTTGTTCTTGATGCATGAGAAGGATTTTATTTTAATATTGTTTCTAATTACATTAATTGTATAGTGAATATAGAAAGTATGTTTCCTCACTGTTTAGCTTATAATACCTGTATACCTCATTGCATTTGCAATTTGTAAAGCAACGTGTACATTTGTCGGGATTCATGTATTCTTAGAAACCATTTAAAATGTAAAGTGGTACTAAAGCTTATATAATGACCATTTTGCAAGTTTCCCAAAGCATTGAAAAAGAACAAACAGAATCTGCCAGCACATTTAGGGTGCCTAACAAAATGATCATATAGTTTGTATCTATTAGGACTGTCATATACAAACAGCAATGGA
The DNA here is from genome assembly GCF_017654675.1 of Xenopus laevis. NCBI lineage: Eukaryota > Metazoa > Chordata > Amphibia > Anura > Pipidae > Xenopus > Xenopus laevis. The sequence goes on from NC_054378.1 coordinate 91,513,558, forward strand.
ACTTTAGTTTTACTCCAAATGATTAAGGCAAAACTTTCGGTGCTTCTGTGCTCTTCATAATTTGTGCACGGGTGTGGTATTATGTGCACAACTTACAGGGAACATGATCTCTACTAATAGTCTTAAACCACAAAAGTGAAACCTCAATGATGCTTAAATGGCAGGAAATGATTAAGCAGATCTGCACCTGCACCACACGCGCCTGTGTGAGTACAGCCCCATTGGAAAAAATGTAATGCGTCTATTCCTGCGCTCCCCTGCGGCTGAACGCAGAAAAACAGAACGCAGGGGAGCGCAGGTAAAAACGCTCGTCTGTAAGAGCCCTTAAACTTTAATGGGTCTCCATACATGAATCTTCAAAGTACCTATATAGAACTGGGTGTATTAGCTCTGTACTGAAACTAAATGTATTTTATCTAGGAGAATCACGCTTACACAACCAACATATAGATGCAGGCTCCTGAATGTATTTTAGAATGAACACAGAATGCATTCGGTTGATTTTGACGTGATCCGATCGGCAGTCATCAAGTCGGATGTGACGAAAATAAGGTAAGCAACAGGAACGTCGCATGGTGTTGCAATGTTCGTCTGACACGACGTGACTGTCGGATGCAGACGCTGCACACTGTCACATATCTATCTCTTACCTTATTTTCGTCGCATCGACTTGACAACTGCCGATCGGATCGCACTGAAATCGTCCGAATGCATTCCCCACCTTCTGTGCATTCCCCACACGCCTGCGTTTTTGCGCAGCGTGTCGGATCTCGCCAAAATCGCCCGTGGAGTTCTACCTAAAGTGTAGGTCTGTTTATTCCCCCCCCAACACAAATAGATTAACTCTATATGGACACTGTCTAAATTAGTTAGTAGCTAGTAATTAAAGATTATTTACTAAAGAAGAACAAACAATGAGTGCGCTTTTTTAACCACAATACGACAGTCCTTCACAGAATCCCAGCTTAACTGCACCACCAGATAATATACACTGGGGTTTGCCGTATAAGGGATCTTTCCATAATTTATTATTATTACTACAGAGAAAATCATTTTTAAAAATTTGTATTATTTGCATTGGGTGACCCATAATTTGAAGCTTTCTGGGAAAAAAGGGGTTTAGTATAAGGGATCTCAAATGTTATTTATCTAATCACCATATTCAGGGGATGCAGCCCCCTGAAATCCTAGCATGCCTGACCCTGATTGCATTCAAAGAGAAAAACAACCTAACATCCTTTGCTAAATATTAACAACAGAGCCACTAAGGCCTAGAAGTTCTAGGGGCTGCTTCCCCCCGAAATTGAAAAAAATATGTCATATGCAGGATATCAGGAATTGCACTGCCGAAATTTTAAGATTCTGTTAAATGAGTTAACACTTTAAACTTACTAGCTTCTTCCAAACAAATTTCCTTGTTAAGTCTTAACGACTTGATACATACACACATTAAATTACATTATACAAAGCAACATTCTGAAGACTAACAAAGGACTAACTGAAAATCATACATTTGTGATGAAAATTAACTTTTGACGTAGAGCTATGAAATCTTTTACACAAAGCACATATGTATTTATGAAGTCTTACCTTGTGCTCCCACGGCAATACAGCATAGGGCAATGATATATACTTGGAGATATCCAATTAAATGCATTTTGGTTTACATGAAGGTAAATGTAGTTTCTGTGCTCAGTTGTTGCTTAGTCTGTCTATCCCTGAGCAATATGTGTTAGCTCACTGGCAGACCTTACTATTTAATCACCAGATTTCATAACCTCTGATAAGGAATGCAGGGAACCAGAGAGGGCTTTTTTTTTTTTTTTTTTTTTTCAATTTAATGAGCCTTTTCTCCCCCATTCCAAATGGAAACGCAGAAATGTGGGTAAATTCAAAACACCTCCCACTGAGAGTGATACGATCTCTCTTGTTTGGACAACAAAATAAATAGACTGTTGCTTAAATTACACTTTGCTTTTGATAAACTCCTGGCTCTGGCTGCCCATTGTGTTTGTCCCTGCAGTAACGGCATGATAGTTATGCAAGCTTTTCCTTATAAAACTTCCACAAACTGTCTGTGACTCACATTAGATCTTGTCTACATCCCTGATTCATACATTAGTTTTGTATTGTATTGTAATAGATATTACAGGTATGGGCACATGTCATTAATCCTAATCAAATAAGAAATTATTTTTTTATTTCTTCCCAAATTTGCTTTTTCTCCAAAATAACATAATATCACAACCTTGCAATACATACATTAAGTCTCAAATATTTTTTAAAACTTTTATAAAATACAATTGCAATTTAAACCAACGGCAGTTCCATCTTATATTACATTCATCAGGTTAACTTGTTTTTAATAAATATAACCCATTATTTAGAAAGCTCCGAATTATGGGAAGACCATCTTCCGTAGACTCAATTAAATTCAAATAAATCAAAACTTTAAAACATTTTTCCTTTTTTTATCTGTACATTATTACGGATTAATGCTTGATTGTTAATTAATCCTTGTTGTAGGCAAAACAATCCTGTGGGTTTTGCTTAATGTTTTAATGGTTTTCTCAGTAGAGTTTTTTTTTTTTAGTATATTAATAGTAAAAAGATGCAGGTGTTGCTCCTTTAAATAATAGTACCAGTATGGTACAGATACAGAAAAGGCAAATGTGCTAAATCAGTTCTTTTCTTCAGAGTAAGCAATAGAGGAGTCAGAGTTCTCAGGCTTACTTCATTGCTGCACTGTTGGCTCACCTCAAACTATTCAGTGACTGATATGATTCATAAAGCTTTAATAAAAATTAATGTAAACAAGGTGTCAGGGCCAGATGGCATACACCCTCATGTTCTAAAAGAGCTTAGTTCAGTTTTAGTCCAGCTTCTGTTTCTGATTTTCTCAGATTCACTTTCATCTGGTATGGTACCTATGGATTGGAGGAAATTCCAATATTTAAAAAGGGATTACAATCACAGCCTGGCAATTATAGGCCAGCAAGTTTGTGGTTGGCAAATTATTTGAAGGCTTGTTAAGGGATCACATTCAAAAGGAAAATTGTTAAGGGATCACATTCAAAATGGCAATATAAACAGCAATCAACATGGCTTTTTGAAGGATAGGTCATGTTAGACAAATGTTATTGTTTTTTATGATGGGGTAAGTAAGGTGCTGGACAGTAGGGGAGCAGTAGATGTGATCTATTTGGATTTTGATATGATACCCCATAAATAACTGCTTTCTAAATTAAGGTATTTTGGGCTTATTTAAGTCATTTGCACATGGTTCGGAAACTGGCTACAGAATCGAGTACAGAGGGAGGTTGTTAATGATCCATTCTGTACTTGGATTAAAGTTCTTAGTGGGGTCCCTCAGGGCTCAGTATTGGGTCCACTTTTATTTAACTTGTTCACTAATGACTTAGGGGAGGGTATTGTAAGTAATGTATCAGTGTTTGCAGATGACACAAAACTATGCTGCCCAATTAATTCCTTTCAGGATTACGTATCCTTGAAACAGGATATTTTCTGGCAATCTGGGCAGCTAAGTGGCAAATGAGATTCAATGTTGATAAATGTAAATTCATCAAGGGCAAATAAAAAGCTGTATTAAAAGGGGCATAGATTTGCAGGAGCAGGGGGTAATTTTTCACTAGTAATGCCCCATCTAGAAAATGCCATACAGTTTTGGTCTACAGCTATCAAATAGGACATTATTGAATTTGAAAATGTATAGAGAAGGGCAACTAAGATGGAAAAAGTTATGAAACATATTAGCTATAAAGAAAGATTAGCCAAGTCGGGGTTGTTCATGCTGGAGAAGAGGCGCTTAAGGGGTGATATGATAACTATGTATAAATATACTGTATAAGGGGATCATATAATATTCTCTCTAATGCTTTATTTACCAGTAGGTCTTTCCAGCTGACCCAAGATCACCCACTCCGATTAGAAGAAAGGAGGCTCCGTCTAAATATCCGGAAGGGTTTTTTTTTATAAAAGATGATTCTCTCCCTGAATCAGTTGTACAGGCTGATACATTAGATAGCTTTAAGAAGGAGTTGGATGGCTTTTTAGCAAGTGAGGGAATACAGGGTTATGAAAAATAGCTCACAGTACAAGTTGATCCAGGGACTAGTCTCATCTCATCTTGGAGTCAGGAAGGAAATTTTTCCACTGAGCTAAATTGTAGAGGCTTCAAATGGGGTTTTTGCCTTCTTCTGAATCAACTAGCAGTTAGACATATATGGATTTAAAAGGTTGAACTTTATGGATGTGTGTCTTTTTTCAACCTAACTTACTATGTTACTATGTATGCTACTTAAAGTATGGGGATCTAAATTACAGAAAGACCACTTATACGGAAAACCCCAGGTCCTGAGCATTCTGCATAACAAGGTCATATCTGTACTTTACATCCAAATTCAGTCATATTTTGACAATGCTTTTTTGTAGTAGTATTGTACACTGCTTTATGAAAGAAATAATTTGCTGCATAAATGTAATTAAATGGGTTATGCCAAGTCTACATATATAAGAAGAATTTCACCTGTGAAATTCTTCTTACCCTTGTTGTGAGGCGGCCGATTCCTCTATCACTGGGCACCAGGATAAGAACCTTTGGGAGTGTGTGGTGTGCGGCTTCTCCAAAGTTTACCAAGTCTACATATATACCTAAAGTCTATACTATAATAATAATAATACTTAAGCAATAAAACTTTGCCCTTTCCTATGCCTAAAACTGAAGTGCTTAAATATTACAAATGTTTGGTGGGTGGTCATAGTCAGGGCTTAGTGGGATTGTCAGTATGATATTGCACTTTGCAGGCCCATGTGTATAATACCATGTTTATTATTAGCAATAAACTAATAATAGTTATAAAAACTAATAAGAATGTTACATTTAAACAGTACAAACACTCTGCATCACTGCACATAAAGGGAGCATGGTAACAATTAACAAATTAAATTAACAAATTAAAGCCCATGGCTTAGCTAGCAGAGAAAAGTCTGTCATGGCTCAAGCTGCCTACCATTAAAGTGAATAATGCGTGTGTGTTGGTTTTGGTTAAAAACATAAAAATACCCCAGAAGTGACAGGCTCTTCTCTGCTTCAAGACGTAGAGTGGCTGAACTAATCCTTGGTGTACTTTTAGCCTTGTAATGGGAAAAAAGATGGGTGACTATGAAAGGGGTTGTCCTCCTTTAAATTAACTTTTAGTTTGGCATAGACATTGATATTCTGTATTTTTTTTTTTTTCAGCAGCTCTGCAGTTTGGCATTTCAGCAGCTATCCAATTTCTTGTTCCTCGCTTGAAAAAGGATCCATGTGATCCAAAACATGTGTTGTGAGACTAAAAGTTTGTTGCAGCAGAGCCTGCATTTAGAATGCTCCTTCCCACTTCTTTGCTAATTTCTTGTTTAAGTTGTTTACCTTAGCAACCAAGCAGTGGTTTGAATGAGAGACTAAAATATGAATGGGAGATAAAGAATAAAAAGTAATCATTTTTTTTTGCTGCTGGATCAGTGACCCCCAACTGAAAGCTGACCCCCAACTGAAAGCTGGAAATAAATAAAGAAGACCAGTTTCAAAGTTGCATTTTATATATACTTAAAGTTAACTTCAGGAGAACTACCCTTGAAAGGAACAGTAACTCCAAACAATGAAAGTGTTTTATATGACAATATAATTTAGTGTTGCCCTGCATTTATAAAACTGGTATGTTTGCTTCAGAAACACAACTTTAGCTTACATAACAAACTGCTGTGTAGCCATGGGGCATCCATTTAAGCACATGATACACAGTATAGCAGATAGCAGATAAGTGCTGAAGAATCCTGTTATATACTTCAGGGCTTATCTGTTATCTGCTGTGTATCCTGTGCTTTTCCTCTTTTTTCAGCTTTGAATGGCTGCCCCCATGGCTACACAGCAGTTTACCAGTGCAAGGCAACAGGACATGATATTTTCATTACTTTAAAATACTTTCTTTTTTTGTTGTTACTGTTTCTTTAAGTTTATTGCCATAAGAAAGCAAACTTTGAACTATGGTAGGATCAGCAAGATGTGTTGTGAGAAAGCTTTTGTGTTCATTGCTAAAATTAAACATTTTGCAAAAGAGAAACAGAGAGTTTTTGGCAATTATCCTATCCTGTATGGGCAGTAGACATTATGGGAAAAGGCATTAAGAAATATTAAGGGCTAAACCAATTGTTTAGGAGAATCTACACTCATTTACTAGAATCAGTTTTGATTGTATGGGTTGATGCTGTAGAGCACACTTGAGGGAGTCTTCTTTTTTATTCTCCAATAAATCTTAGAGCAGAACAAAGGAGCCATTGAGCTACTACATGATACTAGGGGAACAGGGAAGCAATGCACCCTGACTGAATTATAGGGCTCACAGACCATATGTTATTTGAACAGCAGCACTTGTTCTCCACAGTACTATAGAAACATTAAAAAAAGATCTGTCTACAGAAAGATTTTTGGTTGTGGCCACTGGTCAGCTAAGAGACTAATGACTAAGTGGACCTGTTGTGAACTAAAGGCCCCTTGGATGATTATTTATTCTAGCTTAGTCACAAACAACTTCAGGTATGGAATACCTTATCCAGAAACCCGTTATCCAATAAGATACGAATTATGGCCATGTCCCATAGACTCCATTTTACTGAAATAATCCAAATTTCAAAAAAAATTATATCCCATACCTCTATAAGACTAAAACAGTACCTTGCACATGATCCATACTAAGATATAATTAATCCTTATTCTAAACCTAATCCTTAAGCAAAACCAGCCTATTGGGTTTATTCAAGGGGTTATTTTTTAAGCTCTGATTTTTTCTAGTCAAACTTTTAAAAATTTATTTTTTCAGGATTTATTTAAGTCCAGTCGTGTTAAACGTTAGATGAAAAAAGTACTCCAACACAGACCTGCCTAGAACATGTAAAAGTAAATGCTAGATGTCATTTAACAATTGGAAGATTTTCTGAGTTGTGTTGGGTTTCCGGAAAAATTGTAGGTTTCGAGTGCTACATCCAAAAAATTGCACGATTTGGATTTTTTTTTTTTTTACGATTTTATTGTCACTTTTTCCAAAACAAGAAAAATTTGTGAAAAAGTATTGATAAATAGGTGGAAAAAGTCAGTGTGGATTTGGTCAGAGTAGTTTTCAGATTGTGATAAATAACTCCCTAAGGGGCAGATTTACTAAGGGTCGAATATCGAGGGTTAATTAACCCTCGATATTCGACTAGGAACTAAAATCGTTCGACTTCGAATATCGAAGTTGAACGATTTAGCGCAAATCCTGCGATCGAAGGATTATTCGTTCGATCGAACGATTAAATCCTTCGAATCGAACGATTCGAAGGATTTTAATACAACGATCGAAGGAATATCCTTCGATCAAAAAATCACAGGCAAGCCTATGGGGACCTTCCACATAGGCTAACATTGACTTCGGTAGCTTTTAGCTGCCGAAGTAGGGGGTCGGAGTTTTTCTTAAAGAGACAGTACTTCGACTATCGAATGGTCGAATAGTCGAACGATTTTTAGTTCGAATCGTTTGATTCGAAGTCGAAGTAGTAGTCGAAGGTCGAAGCAGCCCATTCGATGGTCGAAGTAGCCCAAAAAACACTTCGAAATTCGAAGTTTTTTTAATTCGAATCCTTCACTCGAGCTTTGTAAATGTGCCCCTAAGTGTTTACATAATTTTCTAGTAGATTTAAGTTATGAAGATCCAAATTACAGAAAGATCCGTTATCTGAAAAGCCCCAGGTCCTTAGCATTCTGGATAACATTTCCCATACTGTACCTGTACGTGGTATTGTTTTATTATTACAGAAAAGAAGGAAACAATAACTGAAGAAATTAATACAGTATTTGCCTAAATAAGACTGTATGAAAGTTAACATTCCTACATTTCAGAGCTTTCTGGATAATGTCTTTCCAGACCAGGAATCAGTCAAATTCTCAAATTGCAATTGTATACCTTGCTGCAGACATAAAAGAGGAGCTGCCAAGAGGGGTATTCTTCACAAAATACTATTGTTTCCTCCAAGCTATATTAGCCTGTTGTTGTATAAGTATCCTTTTCATTTGTTAATATTATTACTATATTATTTGAAATTAATTCAGCTTTAAACATTTAAAGGGATGGTGTGATCATACAGTTACCCCCTTTTAAATTCTGTTATGTTCATTTGTACTTTATACACTCTAGGCAAAATGTCTCCAGGGAGAGCTACCACTATCTCATTAATTCTCATTGATTGTTCTTGTATTCAGCCTGTATGAGGGGTATGCAGGATGATGCATGTCATTTAGTTAGGGAGTACCAGTGGGCCATAGTAGTGCCACATAACCATGTCCTTACTATCTGTCCATGGCAGGGGAAAAGTACAAGGCTCTGTTGTGTCCATAGCTCTGGGCACTTTGCTGGATTCAGTGTGAGGTACAAGGAGCAGTCTGCACTCAAATCCATGATCACAAGTGCTCTGTAAACACCAAGGGGCCGATTCACTAACTTCGAGTGATGGATTCGAAGTAAAAAAACTTCGAATTTCAAAGTGTTTTTTGGGCTACTTCGACCATCGAATGGGTTACTATGACCTTCGACTACGACTTCGAATCGAACTATTCAAACTAAAAATCGTTCGACCATTCGATAGTCGAAGTACTGTCTCTTTAAGAAAAAACTTCGACCCCCTAGTTCGAGGGTTAATTAACCCTCAATATTCGACCCTTTGTGAATCGGCCCCTAAGTGACAGGATTTTGCACCCCTGCACCCCTTTTGCACTCCAGCACTTGCAGCAAGGGGCCCCTATAATTTATATTGAAATTATTCACAACTTGTCCTATTCCTTTGCAGTCACATGGTCGATCTGCCCTATCTTTATTTGCCTGGTAGCAGTGTTGTAATTGTAACAACCTTTCATTTAAAAGTGGATTGATCCTGCATTGTGTTTTGTGATACAAATGTTCATATCCTGCATTTATATGTAGAATCATTGCCATAAAATGACTTTGGTTTTCTGCTAGAAAGGGAAGAGAGATGGTCTTAGTAATAGGAAGCATTTAAGGAAGTAATTGTGACTTCCGGTTATGGCGCCTGAGAGAGCGGGAGGGCAGGAGTGAAGCTCCGCGCATTTCCACTTACAACAGCTATTTAAATTCGGCAAGATACTTCATTTACTTACCTTTAAGATCCTCTGAGTTCCTGGTCTCTTTTGCGAGTCTTCCGAAGTGATCCGGTTGCGGCTGGGGAGAGCAGAGGAGAGTTTTGACTCGATGCTGGCGGGTGCCCATGGCCTTGGCTCTGAAACGGAGACTTGTTAACCTGTGAACCGGAAAGGAAAGAGAATTATTTCGAGGATTTCAGTAACTATAACTTATATATTAATGATTTAAATAGTTCCTGGCAAAACTAAAAGATTTGGGAGTCATATACTTTTGAGACAAAATGGCTGACAGAAGTATCACCTCATGATAACTCCTTTTACCAAGCCTAACAGTTTTCAAAATACAGAAAACCAAACTGAGGGAAAGGGAAATATTTATTGAGGAAAAAGTCAGTGACTAAGTTTTTGTAAAGGAGCAGTAATAACCCCAAGTATAACAAAAGTTATTACTGTGTGACGCATTTGTTTATGAAGCAAGATGGCCGACAAGGGGTTCTTTCTTTACCTCAGGATGCACCCTTATATTATGCCTTAATGCTTCTACACAAAAAGTATTGAGCTGGAGGAAAAGTTAACCGGTGTGAAGGGAAAGACAAAGTGAGTCTCATTGTTTTTACTAAGGAGATGATAAGATCTTCAGTCATATCTAACTTTGACTAATGAGAGACTCATCTGTGTGAGGAAAAAAGGTGGTTAAACTATAGCCTCATGTTACACTCTCTTCACAAATAGTAATATTTGTGCATAAAGACTCCTGTATTGCAAATAAACAGAAGCTGAGGTAAAAACAAGTGAATTATCTGAACCTATTTACTGCATCTTCATTCCAGACTGCAAAGAGTATTGCAAACTGTGAAGAAAATATATATTTGGGACATTTTATTCCACCCAAGTCTGAAACACACACCAGTCTACATTCAAGTAGATTAAGTGTTTCTTGAGATACTGCTTGCAACTATAGTGGATTTCGATATATATATATTACATATATATATATATATATTTTTTTTTTTTTTTGACGAAAATCTACTGCTGAAATATGGATACTTCTCCTGCCCCCTCAGTTTTCTCTACTAAAAGCAATGGGAAAACCTATGAAAGAAGTAAATTGAAGAATTCCAAAAATTCTGAAAATGACAATGGCTCTATTAAAAGCTCACAACAAAAATCTACTGAAAATTCTCTTCTAGCAGCCGAAGTTGCAAAACTACTTAACCCAACGATTGAAAAGGCTATTCAATCAGCTATTGAAAAAGCACTTGAACTTCTACAAGGCACTATTAAAAGTTTGTCTGAAAACCTTACCTCACAGAATCGCCAGATGCAGGAATTACAATCTCTGGTTTCTGATATTCAAGATGACACAATTTTCACTTCTACGAGATTGGATGATCTGGAAAAGAAGACAAAGGATATGCAATCTAAAATTGATGATCTCGAAAATAGGATTTATAGGAATTCCGGAATCTTATAAGATGAGTGACATTATCACTATGATTACTTCAACGATTCCTAAAAAACTAGGGATTTCACAAGACTTGACAAACATTAAGCTGGAAAGAGTCCATCGCATTGGACCTTTGAGAGAACAAGCTCCCCTCAAACCAAGAGCAGTTATTGCTAAGTTCTTAGACTATTCTGAAAAAGCTCTATTTCTTCAAGCCTATAAGAAAAACCATACATTGGATATTGATGGCTTCCGAATCCTCATATTCCAAGACTATTCAATTTTGCTCTCTCAAAAAAGGAAGGAGTTCACTACAATTTGCCAATCTTTATTTAAGATGAACATTAAATTTGCACTCACGTACCCAGCTAAATTGAAGATTTTTCTGGCAACTGAAACCCACATTTTTGAAAACCCAAAAGATGCTTCAAACTTCATATTCCGGCTTGAGAAACAATCCTCATCCTCTATAAAGGATCACCCTAAAGATGCAAGATTTGGTTTTCCTGCTTCGGCTAAGGAAAGGAGGCAAGAAACAAACGTTTTTTCTCGTCCCACACAGAAGATTCAAGATAAGAATACAACAGCAAATCCAAGATCTAGATCCAGATCCCCTATTACACAGGAACAATCTAATTTGGATAATATGATGACCTAATTTAACTTGATATTTCAATTAAAATTAAAATTTGAAGGTTTTTAGTTTGTAAGTGGTAGATGATGTGGAATTTTCCCTGCCACTTATCTTTGTAAGAGAGTTTAAGCTTTCTCTCTCTTTAGGAAAAAAGTGAAGTCACTGAACCTAATGTTTATTCTTCTGGTGCTTTGTTTTTTTTTCTTTTTTGGTTGGTTGAGATTTTTTGATACCAAAGCACTAAAGTTAAGAAGCTTTTGGTTTTTTTGGGTTGATATACTTAAAGATGTTCATTTCATCAATAGATGGTTTACATCCCTGATGTCTTTTTATGTATTTTATTGGAGTTTTGTCCAATTTTTTTTTATGATGATTCTATTTTATTTTTTCATTCACTTAAGTGACCTGGCTTACATTACATTCTCCTCTTATTTTACTAGACCTGGTATTTTTAGAAACTTTTGGTATTCTTGTAACAATGTTTTATATCTTATGATAGGTTTTAATGCTTAATATTGTTACTTGGAACGTGAATGGGCTTAATTCATTTATAAAGAGAAAAAGAGTGTTAGCTGAGTTAAAAAAATTGAAATCAGAAGTAGTTATGCTACAGGAAACTCATCTTTCTGACGTAGAATCTGAAAAATTAAAAAAGGGATGGGTTGGAAATGTAGTCTATTCCCCTGCAGTGAAAAAAAAAGGAGGAGTAGCGATCTTATTTCATAAGTCTTTAAATATCCAATTATTGAACTCAGAAAGAGACAATGATGGAAGATTCGTGATAGCTGAGGTGCTTTTACAAAATAAGGTTTGGTTCATGAGTTCCTTATATGCTCCTAATTCAGGTAAAGAACAGTTCTACTCTCAGATAATCCAGAAGATAGGGATTTATCCACAAAATAAATTTGTTATTGGCGGAGATTTTAATGAATCTTATTTATGGCCTTTAGATAAAAGTGGCCCAGTCCAAAAACAGTCTATTAAAAAATCAAAATTGTTATCGAATTTTGAAAGTCAAACTAAGATGGTGGACCTTTGGAGAATGTTGAATCCGACAGATAGAGATTTTACCTTCTTCTCTCATCCTCATGGAATAGGAACTCGTATTGATTTCTTATTTTCATCAATCGATGTACTTAATAAAACTAGATCAGCAAATATTGGTAGTATCAACTTATCAGATCACGCCCCGGTCTTAATTGAGGTAGATCTAGGTCCTTCACCAAAATCTTACATTCCTTGGTCTTACCCAATTTTCCTCAAAGATAAGCCGGAATTTAATAAAAAGCTGAGAGAGAGATGGAAATTGTTTCTTAAAGAAAATATGTCAACTCAGGAGGATGAACCCAACTTGCCATTGTTATGGGATGCGTGGAAAGCGGTAATCCGTGGGGAAATTACTTCATATAGAATACATTATATGAGAAAAATTAATAAAGAATTTATTTTGCATTCTAAAGCTCAAAAAAAGGCATATTTGAATTTCGTTATGCATCCTACTAAACAACACAGTGAAAAATATAAAGAAGCATTAGATAAACTTAAACATTGGGTTAATTTGAGGGACCAATCTTCTTTCGCCTACTGTAAAGCTGGGTTTGGTAATTTACATAATAAATCAAATAGATTTCTCGCCAATATGTTTAAACATAGTAAATGGTCTCATAAACCAATGATGATTAGAAATCATTTGGGTAAGATGACTAACCTCCCAAAAGACATAGTAAATATCTTTAAATGTTATTTCGAATCTATTTATTCTCCTTCACAGCTGGATGAAACTGAAAGTCTGAATTTTCTTTCGAAGGTTAATTTCCCAAAACTATCTGAAGAGCAACTAGAGGTGCTTAATCAACCAATTAATATTCAGGAAGTATTGTCTACCATAAATTCTTTAAAGGATTTCAAAGCTGGTGGGCCGGATGGATTAATTTCTCCTTTTTATAAAACACTAAAATTGGAACTAGCCCCTTTTTTGACCAATCTATATAATGAAATTTATTGTCATGGGAAAGTCTTAAATTCTAGTATGGTTTCTCATATCAAATTAATTCCAAAGGAAGGCAAAGATCTTTCTCAACCGGCTTCCTTTAGACCAATTTCTTTAATAAATCTCGACATTAAAATTTTAACAAAAATAATAGCTGATAGGCTTTCTTTATTGCTTCCTAGTATTATCTCTCCTCAGCAAAATGGTTTTGTAAAAAATAGAACAGGGGTTAAGAATATACGTACTTTAATAAATATTATTTACAAAGCCAAGAAGGCTATGATTCCATGTTCAATATTGAGCTTAGATGCTGAGAAAGCCTTTGACAATGTCTCTTGGAAATATCTCTCAGAATGCTGTGACAGATTTGGTCTTAAAGGTCAGTTTATGTTATTACTTAGCTCTATTTATTCTAATCCCAAAGCAAGAATCGCAGCAGTTGGGGAATTATCAGAGACTTTTGATCTCTTCAGAGGAACTCGTCAAGGGTGTCCTTTGTCCCCACTTTTGTTTAATATCTCTATGGAGCCTTTAATTAGATTTCTGGACTCTTCAAATATATTCCAAGGTCTGATGATCGATGGTAAACATTACAAATCATTAGCATATGCTGATGACCTTCTCTTGATTGTTAGTAATCCAAAGTTATCACTTAAAAATATTTTTAATTTTTTTGACTATTATAAGACTTTTTCAGGATATTTCATTAATTCCAGTAAAACAGATATTCTGAACATTTGTTCTAACATTCCGAGGCAATTGCTAGCTGATCTTCAAATTAAATCTCCTTCTGGTAAAATGAAATACTTGGGAATTTTGATCCCTTCTGATCTCTCTAAATTATACCCTTTAAATTTTTCTCCATTAAGTCACATAATGCAAACCCATTGCAAAAAATGGATGGATAGTCCATTGAACCTAATGGGAAGGATAGCATTATTCAAAATGCTAATTTTTCCAAAAATTGCGTTTCCTATTCTGAACCTTCCGCTATTGGTAAAACATCTTGATGTGCAGAAGTTAGACCGAATACTCAGAAATTTTATTTGGCATAACAAAAAACCTAAAATTTCTTTATCTAAACTTAGAAAACCTAAAGGTTTAGGAGGACTTAATGTCCCAGATTTCAGAAAGTTTAATATTGCTGCTAATACTAGATATATCGTGGAATGGCTGTCGGGTACTGAGAAATTTACTAATCTGAATCTGGAATTATTTTTGGACTCAAAAGAACATATTATATCTTCTTTACATAAAAACTGGTCTGAGCAACATATAGATATTAAGAGAAATCCAATTTTTAGGGATACAACCAGTACTTGGAAAATTCTATGTAAACAGAATAATCTAAACTTCAATGTCTCACCTTTTTTATCTCCTTTCTTTCTGAAGGGGTTTCCCATAAAGCAAAGAATTCAATTTTCTTACAAATGGAGAAAATTCGGTATTTCTCAAATTACTCACATTTTAGATCCAATTTTGGGAGACCCACTCCCTTGGAAAATGTTTAAGGAAAAGTATAGTCTTTCTGAGAAGGAAAGGCTCAGCTATTTGCAGATTAGACAAGGCTTTCAATTAATCGATAATAGAACAAAAACACAATTAAGTCATCATCAGTTTTATAAAGATTTATTACAGTTGGTTGATGATATTAAACTAAATAATATTTCATGGATCTCATTACATCTTTTAAAGTCAGTCTCCAAGGATTTAGATCCACTAGAGAATTCAAGCAAAAAATGGTCTTCATTTTTGGGAACTGATGTTTCTTCCAGGGAACTTCTACATTCTTTCCAAAATTTTAGAAAGAATATATGTTCTGAGTCCTGGAGAGACCAACATTTCCGGCTCATTCATTTAGGTTATGGCTTATTGTTCCAAAACTGTGATAGCTCTCAGAAGGTTTCTTTTTGTCCAAAATGTACAGAGAAGAATGTTGACTTCTTTCATTATATCTGGGATTGTCCGATTATTAGAAACCTATGGGAAAAAATAAAAGGTTTTATTAAAAAATTGACTAATTTAGATGTCTCTTTAAATCCTCAATATGCTCTAGTAGATGTGAAGGACTTTTTTCAGGTATCTTGCAATGGCTCTTCTATTAATGTCTCAGATGAAATATTATCTTTTTGTTGGTTAGTTATGGCAGCTACTCGGAAATCTATATTCTTGTACTGGATAAAAGAGAACCCCCCTTCTTTGAAGGACGTGCTGTCTTATCTATTTAACTTATGTATTCAAGAGGTAATTAGATTTAGAATGGATGATCTTCTTCAGAGAAATAGAATAAGGAATAGATGGTCTCTTTATATCTCATCTTTAGAGGCTGATAAGAGGTCATTTATCCTTGGTTTTATGGGACAAGATCTATGCTAATAAAATGCTAAAAGAGATATTTAATGCCTTCATTCACAAAAATGGTTCTTCATATATTTTTTGGCATTGTCAGACTTTAATTGGTAGGAGAGAATACCAGGTCTATTTTTCTAAATTATCTAAATTAATTTTATTTTACTTTATTATTATTATTCTGATATTTCATTATTTTATGTTATTTGTATTTCCCCTTTTTCTTTGTTTGTTTATTTATTTTGTTGTCTTTCATGTCAAATGTTTACTGTAATGCTCATGAATACTTCTTTTGCTCCTTATTGAAACACTGTATGTTTATCATATTGTCATATACTTGTATTTTATTGAAAATCTCAATGTTAAATATTGGGTATTGGAAAAATGGTTATATTCCAGTATTGATTAAGTTTGAATATGTTTCATTTGTGCACTCATGACTTGTCATTCACACATCTTTCACACACTGGTTCCCATACTCTATTTATTCCCTAAGTCAAATGGATTAGGTTACAGGAAACGTATGGAATGTCTTATGGGTAGGCTGGGGGAGGTGTATCTCACAGATTTTGAATAAATTCCTGAACAAAGAGAAGTTCGCTCTCACACTGGACACAGACACACACACAGACACACACTGACTCTCACATATTACAGACATACACAAAACTTTTATACAACATATTGATACATACATATTATTTTGGTAGGCTGTCAATAGAGCATTTGACTGGCTAGGTATCTGTTAATTTGTATGTATTTTCTGTAACACATTTTTTACACATTAAATATATTTAAATATCACCTTGGTGAGTGGTGTTTGTTGACCATAGAACTTATACAAATTATTTAAAAAGACAATAGTTTCTAACAGATGGCGAGCCTTGTCAGATTATAGACCTCGACATTAGACATATACACATTCTGTCAGCTTCAAAAGGGGGACAGGAGGGTGTAGCTGAACTAAAGCTTCCAGATGTCTATATGAGTAAAAGAACCTAGAAGTATTTTGTGTAAGTATTACAGGCATTGACATAATTGCGGACGCAGTGAGAAAGATTCTGCTTTCCGGTGAGTATGGATTTTCTTGATAATTTGGCTAATAAGAGCAAATTCAAGTTTGATATCCCTCATAGTGTTATGTCTGATGCAGAGATATGGTCAGATCTGTATACTCAATGTATGAATGCTAATGTATTGGTAGAGAGAAAAGATATTTCATTTTCCAGATTGAAACATAAAATCCAGAATGTAATGCTATTAGTGAAAACGTTTAATACTTTAATGTGCTCAGAGAGGAAGGAAAATTATGTAGAAAACATTACTGCTCCAGATAAGAGAGAAGTAGAATGTGACAGAGTTAGCAATGACTGTCTGGCTAAGGAAATTTCTAAGCATGAACTTAGACTGTCAGAAATAGAGTCAGTTTTGCAAAGGAATAACCAGGTTTCGGTTATTACAAAGGAACAGAGATCCATGTTGGTTCCGGATCTCAATAATCCAGAATTAGACTATGACAGGGCAAAACTGCAATTAAAAATTAATAAACAGTTATTTAAAATTGTGAAAGAGATTCCACATTTCAACCCCAAGTTAAATGTCCTCATGATTTCTGATCTATTTGAATCTCATATAGAGAAATATGATTTAAGTGAGGAACAAAAGAACAAAGTGTTTAAACTTTGGGTGCCAATACAGATTTCCAATAGGTTATCAATACCAGTGACTGAGCCGGAGATTGATATAGATGGGAATCTAATATATGGCTCTAGAAGGGAGAGGCTTTTGCAGCTCAATTATATAATTAATGGAAAAGAGTTTTTTAACACTGCACTGCTTAATGATCTGAAAACCTCCATAGACGATGACCCCTTTGTGTTTATGGGTATATTTGAGCAAGCGTACAGGCTGGTTATGGGTATTAAAGAAGATCAAGTTCCTGAAGAAATGGTGAGAGTTTTTGTAAAGAAGTTTCAATACTTAGATACAGGAGCTGTTGTCCGTGCTTCAATGTTTAACACTCTTACAGAGGCAGCCACTTACATTGATAAGTATAGGAGACATCTTGTACTGCAGAGCTCAGACCCCTCAAACAAGCATGTGATCAGGGAAATATGCCAGTTACATAAAGCCAAAACACAGAATTATAAATATTCTACTTGTAATTTCTGTCATCGTCTTGGGCATTATGAAAAACGATGTTATAGAATGAAACGTTTAAAACGGAAAATATATCATACTGATAAAAATTCCAAGCTGATAAATGAGGAAGTTCAGGCAAAGCAACTAGATGCACAGAATGGCCACTCCCAATGTCCCATAGACAGACCAGTTTGTCCTTGCAAAAGACCTAGGGCTGAAGACAAAAGGAGTTACTCCTTGTTAATGAAAACAAGGAATAATTACTGAATAGGGCTAGAGAAATGTTAGTACTTATTCTTTAAAGGTTTGAAAAAGTGTGATAAATAAATATGATTGGATACAATTTTTAAGAAAGTAATATTTACATGGAAATATGCAGTAATGATCGTAATGTTTTTTACTGTATAGCAGGAAAAGTGAAGTTTAATATGTATTAACTGTTTTATACTGTAGAATATCTTCTACTCGCTCTTTAGACAAATGCCAGTTTAAGATTATTAAATAGCTATTTTGTCAGTGGAATTATAAATATCAATATTGTATCATGATTTATTGTCTAGCTTAAACTGTATCTATATGCAGTATGGGTTCTGTAGAGCTATATTTTGTATATAGCCTAAACATTAGAAGGTAACTTTTTATAATTTATAACCAAATGTTGTATTGGTTATAAGAAAGACTGGGAAGATTTAAAGGAAATCCAGTGAGTAAGTTGAGAATGATTTTTTGTAAGTTTCAAAACAATTTGGTGCATCTTGACACCAGCACTGTTTTCATGTCTGGATTCCAATCTACCCACCCCCATCCTTGGGTGTCATGTAATGGTTTTTTTTTAACCAGAACAAAGAGGATATTTTGCTTTCACTGATCTAAATATCTTAAATAGTAATATCCATAGAACTTCAAGTGGGACTGATGTTGATGTTTCATAATCAAATCAGGTTCACAAATGTTTAGATGTTGACTTGGTTTTTCCCAAATTATAAATCTATACATTGAATATCCTAACTCGTAAGAATTGGCTCTAAAGAGCATACTAGTAATACTCAGGTTACACCACTGAGTAATTTACATAACTGTTCAACCAGAACATGGTGTTTATGTAATGAACATATGTCTACAGTATAAAAGGGGGGCAGATAGACAAATCTTATTTCCTAAATACTGCGTTATATTTCCATGTAAATTGGTAATAAATTTAGGGACACTAATTACAGTGAATTTTTGGTATATTTGCCAATGATGCAATTATTTCACTTACCTTTGCTGAATAAGTACAGAGCTAAAAGATAAAATACATCCTAGTATATAATGAGATTAGTAAAACCCAAATTTTTGGGTTCACATGTTTTAACAGAAAAAGATAAATTTAAGTGTGAGACAGGAAGCATTGGAACAAAAGCATTTGATAGTGGGATTCACAAGAAAGTAAAGGCTAAAGCTTAGACCCTGAGTGATTTGTAACAGGATATGTAAATGTTGGAAAGATACATTTCATGAAGGACTAAAGAATTTTGAGACCAGTAACTTTTTGTTTGTTAAATGAAATGTGCTCTAACTTGTTATGATTATTGTAGGATATGGATTCCTTTTCCACATTAAAGCATCATGGATAAAGAGGATATAAAGGAGAAGCTTTCTTGTAGTACATAATGGGGGAAAGCATGCATGATATGTAGATTTGTGTGAAAATTATTTTTACATTGGAAAATGTAAAGACTAACATGAGCATGTTTGCATGGTAGTAATGTAATAAACTCTAATATCAACTAATTTTTCTTAGTTGACTATACTATGCATAACTTTTATTTTTTTAGGTGCACATATGGAAATCCTGCGCAGGTCAATGAATTGGCAATTTTTTTTTTCCTTTTTGAACATACATAATAACGTACGTATTGATATGATCAGGTTAAGGAAAAGAAATTTAAAGAGTACTCTATATACATCTTATAAACCTTTGATAGTTTGGATTATTATATGACCTGGCCAGTCATGTGATAAAATATTTGAAACTGTCAAAGATATATTGTAAGATGTATATGTTTAATAACCATGGAAATGATGAATATGGATCCATTATATTATTAATAATAACTTTTTCTTTGAAAGATTATCAACTGTAAATATATAAGTTTAGGTTTGGTTAATCCTATTGTTGTGATATACAATATGAATTCAAGCTCAGAATTGTTTTTTATTCATAACAGGGAAAAAGTAATGTCCATGAGCCTTTGTTCTGAAATTGTCATAAATCTAACCTATAGTACCATACTACTATAGTATCAATATCATTGTAGTCAAAACCTTGAACTGGTTTCCTACAGAGATGAGTAGTTCAGCAAGGGATTAGATCATTTAAGTACGAAATGTATCTAGAAAGATAGTTTTATAGAAATGTCATCCTTGAGGTATATTTCTAAGATGTGTTATTTGAACAACGGTCAACTTTTATGCAGACAGAATTTATTAAAGCATGGGGCAAATGCTGGGAATAGCATTTTATTTGAACATACAACTCCTATATCATACATGGATTTCATTTTAGTGTTCTTGAGGGTACATTTAACTGTGACTGATGTTTAAGGTGGTCTACAAAATGGAATACACTTATTTTGACTATGTACAGTTATTTGCTTTAATAACCGATATCTGATTTATTGGTTGGATACCTTTGGTTTTAAGAATGTCTTGAACAGATGGGTTTTGGGATCAAATGACATGAGGTCACATAGTTGACCTTTGGTAATTAAAGCTCATGAGAACTGTGGGACATATGTTTTTTTTTATGATACGTGTTCCGAATTAGTTTTGACTCCATTCTTATAAACATTAAGGAAAACAAGAAGACCTCAAGATAACCGTAAAGTGCTTTCTTTCATCAGAGAAAACAATTAACTTTGCTTCTTACAAACATGATATTTATAGGACAATGTATATTCTCACCACTATTTGCAAAAATAGGAGAACTGTTTGTTTCCATGTCTAATATATCTGCTGTGCAAAGTAAAATTAAAGCTAGGAATTAATTAAATACACATATTAATAAAGTTTCCCTTCACATGTAATTATACTGAAACCAGGATTTAGATATTGTTTACAACATTTTTAAGGAAAGGTTAAAATGGACAACTACTTTTTATATGGACTCATATGAATGTTTTATTTTATCCATTGGGAATGTGAATACATAGTTTATGTTTGTTAATATTTTGTTTTTTTGGTATTCACAAAAGGTTTAAGTGATTTCACTGTGGAGGACATTGTTTGAATGTGAGATGTATTTAATATACAGTATAATATCATATTCATGAGAATGGCATGGTAAGACAGTGATAGTAGTTTAGATTAAATAAATAAGTGCAGCTTTTGCACTAGCTATAGATCGAGATGGATGAAATTCTGTGAGACTATGGAAGAGACAATTGACAATGGAAGAGGAGCACCATCGTTCAAGGAGAAATGCAAGTTCCAGAAGTAAAGTTGTTTGTAATACGAACTGTGGTTCAGGATGACTTAACTGAAGGATATCAATAATTTCATGAAAAATTATTTTCATTCTGAACTGTAAGAACTTTTTACAAAGTGTCTCAATCTTTTTAAATTTGCTTTTGTCTGGTTCCATTACTGAAAGTCTGCAGTTTTCCAAGAGCCTGCCAACGACTGTGGTGTTTATTGCTTATTCAAGTCACACCTTCGTTTCACACTGTATGGACTAAAATATGATTGTTCTGTATCAGGGTAACTGCAAAGTGACCAGGGGCCTTAAAAAATGGCATTGATAATCCATGTACTGGTGCAATTCCCTGATTCTATACAGATGATTCATGATTGATCAACTATGGAAGTCAAGGCTTACATCTGCCAGACCCAACTGGACCAAAGGGTCGTAGGAAGCCTCTGCATAGACACATCTGGCATCAATCACAGGAGGAATGTTTGCCGTATATTGTGTTGCAAAAGAAATGAAATGACTGTAACTTTGTGAAAGTGACTCCCAGAACAGAGTACTTGGCTCTTAATTTTCCATTTTTGATGTTTATGGATACATTTTATTGCAAGATCGTGAAAGGTGTGATAAAGAATTCAATGTCAACTGCAACTAAACACAGTGCTATGAGTAAAGGCTGTAATGAAAGATTTTTAAATCCACATCAGGAGGACATGATTGAATAACTAGAAGATGGAACCAAATTTAGAATATAGATAGGATATTTTTAATTCTGGTGAACTATCACTACTTACCATCTCATTACATGATATTAAATCAATTATGTTATGTTATTTGCATCAGACTTTGGAAATATGAAAACATTTCTGGATGTCTTTTGGGATGTAGTTTCAAGGACTATGGGATAATATGTTCTTGGCAAGTCAAATGTGCAAAGGGGGATTTGTTAAATATTGGGTATTGGAAAAATGGTTATATTCCAGTATTGATTAAGTTTGAATATGTTTCATTTGTGCACTCATGACTTGTCATTCACACATCTTTCACACACTGGTTCCCATACTCTATTTATTCCCTAAGTCAAATGGATTAGGTTACAGGAAACGTATGGAATGTCTTATGGGTAGGCTGGGGGAGGTGTATCTCACAGATTTTGAATAAATTCCTGAACAAAGAGAAGTTCGCTCTCACACTGGACACAGACACACACACAGACACACACTGACTCTCACATAATACAGACATACACAAAACTTTTATACAACATATTGATACATACATATTATTTTGGTAGGCTGTCAATAGAGCATTTGACTGGCTAGGTATCTGTTAATTTGTATGTATTTTCTGTAACACATTTTTTACACATTAAATATATTTAAATATCACCTTGGTGAGTGGTGTTTGTTGACCATAGAACTTATACAAATTATTTAAAAAGACAACAGTTTCTAACACTCAATAAAAAGAATTTCAAAAGAAAGAAAGGAAGTAATTGTAAGCATACAAAATGAAACATGAATCTAGGGGTGGGACTATAAATTGTGAAACAAATGAACTGTTAGTAAACTGTTTGTGATTGACACTTAGGGGCACATTTACTAAGGGTCGAATTTTGAAGTTAAACTTCGAAATTCGACCATCGAATTTGATACTTCGATAGTCAAAGTTTTTTTTCGATCGAAATAGGCTGTTTTCGAGCAAAGTAAAAATCGATTTGAAGGATTGTACAAAAAAAACTTAGACTTCTAAAAACTTAGCCAAAGACTCAGAGAGGTTCTAGAGATCCCCCATAGGCTAAACAGCAATTCAGCAGGTTTAAGGTGGCAAAGTGTCGAAGTCGAAGGTTTTTAAAGAGACAGTACTTCGATTTTCGAATGGTTGAATTTGTGAAGTTTTTTCAAATCGAATTTTGGCCTATTCAATGGTCGAAGTACCCAAAATTACTTTGAAATTCGAAGTTTTTAAATTTGAAAATTCACTTTGACCCTTAGTAAATGGGCCCTCATGGGTTATATCAAAAACAAGAGCAACAAAATACAAAACAAAATACCAAACAACCGTCCCTCCGCAAGTAAGCCAATGTATTATAACTTCTTGACCCTTAGGCTTAATTTACACAAGGGGTTATTTAATAAAAGGTGCTAAGTTTGCCGAGGAGCAGTAACCAATAGCAACAAATCAGCGAGCAGGATTTACTGGTCACCTGTTTAAAAGCAAACATCTTATTGGTTACTACTACTGGACAAGCTTAGTGCCTTTATTACATAGAGGTTTTTACATCTATCGTGGTTTGCACACTTGGTTTTTTTGGATGCTTTCTACAGTTGTATTCTGTGCCAAATTTAAGAAATGGGACTCGCTTGTGAATAAATGAGTTGGGCTAAATCTTTCATATGGACTCGTTAATATGTGTCTATTAGTACATTCTTTGGCAAGTTAGTAGCTCTCATTTGGCTGTTGTCTCCAGGCGTGGCTGCTTTTTGGTTCCGGGGGACCAAGAGGTACAGTAGTAGATATAGGTGCTGTACCACTAGGCATTCCACAGGAATCTTGGCATTTAAAAACAGGTTGTATATAATCACGAAGCCCCATAATATCTGTGATTTCCACCAAATTTCCATGGTGTTTTTTTAAAGACCAGTAACATCATAAAGTAATATTTTTATATACATTTAATGGTTTATCTAGCCATCTATAACTTCAGACCATTTCTTAGCAACAAGTGCCCTATTTAATGTGAATAAGGTCTGTTATCTGGTGTAAATCTGTAGTTTTTTCCCCTATTCAAATTGAATGGCTTGCCCCCATGACACACACAGCAACTTGTTTATATGAACCGTAGTAGTGTTTTTTAAGCAAACACACAAGTTTTCACACAAGTTTTCCAGTGCAGGACGACAGGAAATTATTTTTAAGTGCAAATAAAAATGTTTTGGTGGTACTGTTTAACTAATGTGACTTTTGATGTGTTTAATACAACTGATGAAATGATAACTTTTAATGAATTATCTCATCAATGAATTATGACGTGGACTACTTTATACTGAAGTTACACATCATGGAGTTACAAGGTGATTCAAGGGTATACCAGTTAAAAGGGGGTTTCTTTTTTCTTTACATAAAGACTGTAGAATTTGTTTAAATAAACTGTAAACTAAAAAAAAGCTTAGAGCTAGAAGTAGTCGAAGAAACGCAGATGGCAAAACTGAAAATAAAAAAATCTAAGATTAAAAATGAGGAAGATCACAGCAGACAGCCTGTAGGACTGTACATGAAGACTTAGTCACAAAATAAACAAATGCCTTAAATATGATGAAAACAAAGTATTGATGGAAAATATTAGCAAGTGCTGCAATTTATATGCAAAAATAAAAAAGAAAAGAACTTAAAGAAACTTTATTCATATTCATCTTGTGGCTATTACTGGCATTTAAGAAATCTAAGGGGCAGATTTACAAAGGGTCGAAGTGAATTCGAGGGAATTTTCGAAGTAAAAAAAATTCCAAATTCAAAGTAATTTTTTGCATACTTCGACCATCGAATAGGATACTACGACTTTGAATTTACTTCGACTTCGATTCTAAGTAAAAATCGTTTGAATATTCGACCAAAAAAAACTTTGATTTCAAAACTTCGCCTAATTAAACCTGCCGAAGTGCTATGTTAGCCTATAGGGACCTTCTACAACATTTTTCTTTACACATCGAATAAAAATTCTTTTGATCGCTAAAATTGTTCGAATGATTTTTAGTCGACCCCAGGAATGCCAAATTCGATGGAAAAAAACTTCGACTTCGATATTCGAAGTCGAAGTATTTCAATTTGATGGTCGAATTTCAAAGTATTTTTAACTATCAAAATTCGACCCTTGATAAATCTGCCCCTAAATGTGTTGTAACCCTACTGCTGAGCCACAATTTGGCTTATAAATTCATAAAGCCTGCTGAGAGCACTGCAAGAGACGGGTCTGCTGAATTCTCCACAAGAATTTATTTTGGTATTTTGCACAAGAAAGGGCCTTAGTATCCTAAAAAAACATTTTGTTGTGTGCAGTCCATTGCTCTGGAAGCTATCCAATTGTTTCTGCAGGTTTATCTTAATATCCATCATATAAACTTCCCATACTGTATGTAAAACACATATAAATAAATAATTTTCATTGACAAATATACTAATAGTACGGACCACTGGATAATCCCATATTTAAACAATGTCTTTTGAAATATAAGAGTCCATTCCTCTGACTCATGTCAGGCACTGTACTCACACACAAACCAAGTGCAGGCATGCTAGGTTACATTGGCCAGCCAATTGGCAGAGCTGTCTTTTACTATCACTTTTCATCCTGTTACAGTAAGAGCCTGCTTTGTTTACTGTCAGGTGATCAGTGAGTGACAGACAACAGCACAAAATGGTGGCTCAAAATCAAACGTATAAAAGGATAATATTTACTGATAA
Organism: Xenopus laevis; assembly: GCF_017654675.1. Taxonomy (NCBI): domain Eukaryota; kingdom Metazoa; phylum Chordata; class Amphibia; order Anura; family Pipidae; genus Xenopus; species Xenopus laevis. Next base: position 91,539,219 of record NC_054378.1, read on the forward strand.
CTAAATGCCAATTTGCTAAGATTCTTTGATAGCTCAATCTGCAGGCCAATTTTCTGGTTAGTTCTCCTTTACAAAGCCTCACGTATAGGATACTGAAAGTTTTGCTTCTATTTTGCAGAGGAGGTACATAATTAGATTACCGGAGTAAAGTCATTTCCCTTCACCTTCTGAGCTCATTATGCATTGGGTATAGTCAGTATTAAAGAAGTGAGTATGCATTCAGCAAAGTCAGAAGGGGGAAATTAAAGATGGAAGATGTTAACTTGCCAACTTCTGGGAATCACTGTGAGGCTATCAATGCGCATTGATAAAATATAACATGATATTTCAGATGAGGCAGCAAAGACCACTGATTGGGCAGTTTCCTATTAAATGTACTTTTGTTCTTTTTTTTTTTAAAACAAATGGTAATTATATAATATAGTTCCAGCTGTGGTGCACTCCAATAAAGTGTTCTCTTCATGCCTGGTGCTGTCACATATATTATAGATAATAGTTTCCCATATATATGTGTGTGTGTGTGTGTGTGTGTGTGTGTATATATATATATATAGAATAGTATGGTCCTTTGACTGTCTTGTCAAAAAAGTATGTAATTGAAGCAACAATGTTTGCTTCCAGGGCAGGTGGCCATGTTGAAGCACATGTACTTACATAATAAGTAAGTGGCCTAGTTTGCTCATTAAGTGCATACGTGTGGCTTATGATCAGTCGATGTGTCTCTACATCAAATGCATGCACATAATGAGCGAAATGGGGGACTCGTCTAGCTCCCATGCACCCACCAATGTAGGAGCATAGCACTCTTGTGCTGAAGAAATATTATTGTTTCCCCAAACCAGAGTGTGGGCCTACAATTTAGGTGGGTGAAACCATATAGACTTAGGTGGGTGAAAAAATGTAGATGTTATAGGTGCCCTTAAATTAATTCTCTGTATAGATGCAGATGTGGCTCCTTTTGCTGCATGGCTTACTCTTTCAGCTTAAATAAGGTGGCCATACGCAATGAATGTCAATAAAAGTTAACAGCCTGATAGCACCCACCTAAAGGAATGCATTAGTGATGGGCGAATTTGGGGCATTTCGCTTCTCTGAAAAATTTGCGAAACGGCGAAAAATTTGTGAAGCGGATGCTGGCGGCGAATTGTGGGAATTCGCTGCGAATTTGCGCCTGGCGAATAAATTCGCCCATCACTAGTATGCATTTCTGGGAAAGAGCAAATCATTTGTCAAGGTCGCAAAGTGAACAGCTACTTCCCAGATACGCCCACCTTTCGTTTAGATCTTTAAGAGTATGGCCAGATTTATCTTAAGTCTTCGGCTGTTTGGCCACATCTTCAATACTTGACAGGAGGATGATCAGATTTTATATTAGGTAAATAATAATGAAAAGTAAGGTAATAAGGTTTATTGCCCCAGTTATAGCCATTAATTATTTTTATCTGTATTATTTATTACTACTAACAAGTGATTTTAAACAAGCAAAGGGCAATTCTTCTGCTATATGAGGCATGATGCTTTGCTAACCTCATTTATGCACACTGATTCCCAAAGGGTGCCTACATTTGTTCATTCCATTCCATTATCATGGAAGAGAATAACTGAGTGGCTAACCCTGGCAAACTTTGAAAACACTTTTGCAAAGTTCAGAGCAAAATTATTTTCAATGCTTCATCTGTCTTTTATACTATTATAAAAGAGCATGTTTTTATAATAGATTTTACAATATAATAGAAAGTTCTTTGATTTCTCAAATAGAAGACATTTCACACAACAGTTCTGACAACTGTACAGTTGGCCTCTGATCATTTTCTTGTAATTGGGAGCAAATAAAGTTTTAGGGGCCATTTTCTGGGAATGAAATAATAATAATTTATTCTAGTTTATACAATTTGTGAATACATTTTATCACTTTAAGACAAATATAAAAACAAAAGAGGTAGAGCTTACTGTATATATTGTGCAATGTTTGATGACCAAAGACTTTCTGCCAGGATTACTACAATTCTTTATTTATGGGTAAGGGCCCAAAACAGGAACCAAATGCTGCCCCTTTAATAAATAAAAAAAGATTAAATAAATTTCCTGTTACAGTAGAAAATGATAATTGACAGTAGACACGTTATTCTAAAACAATTCTTAAAGCAATGTAGTAGAAACAAGCAGACAAACCTGGTAAGAAATATGAATGGAGGAGACTTAGTTTCTGCTAATTTTAGAAACAGAATACCTGTACTGATTTTGAATATAAGATTAAAATTATATGTAAAAGTATCTTAGAATTATATTTTCTACTTATTTATTTAAATTCACATTTAATTTCTGGGTTCTATTTGGGGAAGTTGGAATAATATACACCTATTTCCTAATATAATTACTGAATGGTTCTTTGAACCTAAAACTGTGTGTCATTCATGGAACACAACAAGGTTACTTCTTATATGTATATATATATATATATATATATATATATATATATATATATATATATATATATATATATATATATATATCATTAGGGGATATGTTACTTTTTATCATACATAATACTTTTGGCATAGGGACATGCACATGGAACAGGGTTTGATTGGAGGGTACGGGGGGCTTGCATCAGGTGGAACATAAACCAATCAATGGTGTGTACAATTTTAGTGCTCATGTCACATCAAGCAACCAAGGCTGGGAGATCCGGAACAGCCCACAGATAGAGTCCCTCAAACGGTGCACAGAAGCTCCTGTGGAGGCATGCGTTAACCCCACAAGCGACATCTCAACTTGCCAAATAGTGACCCCCAGTTTATATATGCTCTAAAACACTAAGCTCATTTAGAGGCTTAGTCAATAACTCATAATGATTTGATTAATAACAGATCTTGCTTCCCATGGCGCTCATCAGAAGCTGGCCAGACTCCCAATAAGCACATCCGAAGCAAAGATCCTATTTAGCTAACTGGTAGGTGAATAGCATTTTGTGCCCCTAGCTGTAATAAAAAAAAGAGTCTGATAAGGGCTTCAGAAACATAAGATTAAATATAAGAATATCCAGAATAAAGAACAAGTATTAGGTCATTGAGTTGATTAGTTCCCATGATTTCTGTTGCACAGTCCAAGCACTCAAGCCTTACAAACCTAACAAAAGAAGTTTTTTGCACAAGTTAATAAGGTACACATTTAGCATTGTAGCTCCTACATTGAAAACTGGCTTTGGAGAGGGTCAAGGCTGGGGGGACATTGCTAGTGCAGAAAACACAACTGATCTTATTAAGAGATGAATGAAATAACTGCAAAGAGAAAAGAACATGAATGCATGTCCATTAGACCACAGAGAAAGGCCTTTAGATTCCATCAATTTACCATTGTACTTGAAACAAGCCAAGAGCCATGATAGCCTATTTCCAAATTTCAAGATAATCATACTACCTGAAACAAGGATCAGAACAATTTGCCAGACTGTGATGTAGTTGCAGTCACTATCAGAAAAAGAAATTTATTGGCCCCAAAAGAAAATGACACTTGTGATTGATCTGTCATACACTAATGAATCTTCTATTAGGCTCAATTTAAACAGAAGCAGAGGTTGAGGAAGATCACAAAGTGTTATCAGTATCCAAAATAGAAACTAACATAATATTTTTATAGCGCACACAATAGGCTATTTGGGTAATTTTATGTTACCTGGAAATGGCCCACTTACTTCAGTGCTACATTTTGCAATTCAGTTTTGTAGTCACTTGGCATCACAATTCCCCTTCTTTCATTACAAGTGCAACAGTAATTGGGTTGGTATAGTAATTATGGCCTTTCCTAGCTCACCTAGGTGAATTATGAAATTGTAATATAATTTAAACGTCTCTCAGTGGAATTGGGAAATCATCAGGTGGTGAAGATGTTCAAACAAAGAGAAAGAAAAGGGGTTGGGTATAATACCAATGGTTTGCAGTTCCGCTAATTATTACAGAAACTACCATCATTTTAACATAGCTATTATTTAGCTATTTCAATGCCGTTTCTTTAAAAGCTTGTTTGCGGGCAATAATAAAAGATATGCTGAATTATAGCACAAGAATGCAACGAAACAGCTTTGCCAAGACAGTCGTTTTAGAGCGCCACTAGCCAGTTGCTTCAATAGCCATTACTGACCTACTGATTCTAATGCTAATGCCAAAATACACAATTCTGTGCTCTGAAAGTTATACCATTCTAACACAAACAGATGAGTAACTGAATCCACTTCAACTTGTAAGCAATTAGGAATTCTGGGAGTACTGCTGCATTTTAGGTAAAAAACTTGAGATTTGTATCCAAAAATTGCCATTTGCAGCATGTGCACCATGTGCCTTATTTGTAAGTGAGGCCTGCCAGGTGTGCTTTGTTTGCACAGGCTACAGTGTCAACCATGAATATTGTTATGCATTATATTCCCAAAAAAAGTGGAATGCAATTTCCAGTAGTTATACTTTATAATTTCATTTTCTTTTAAATATTCAATATTACATTGTACTTGATGATAACTAAGGTAGAAGTAATCCATGTTGGTGCTCTAAATGACATGCAGCCCTATATAGGCATGTATTTAGTAATGGGTTGAGAAGAACTGAGAATGTGCAATAGCCAAATTCCCAAGGATTTTTTTATGTTTTTTTATTGAAAATGGACTGGGGGGGGGGAGTGGGTTGGAGGAGTGATTAAATGGCTGCTGTAGCCTTGCTATTAACCTTTGAACAACCCTGAGTGGCAGGTATTTAAAGATTATATAAAGAGACTATTAGCTAATTACATTTTTTTGTGAGGGGGGAGGTTACATGTCTTTTAAGGTATGGTAATTGTGTGTTGTGTTGGTGTGTGTTTTGCTAGCTGGAGGTGAAGTGTCAGCCAAGGGTCTTTATCAATGTTAGTTGCACCTGGGCAGTAACCCATGGTAACTAATGAGTAAATAGCTTATTCCAGCCAGGTGCAGGCAGAAAAGCGAAAACAAAAAATGGGATTGGTTTCCATTGGTTACTGCCCAGGTGCAAAACTTGTGTTGATAAATGAGCACCATATTTTTGATTCTGTATATGCCACATCATTTGTGTAATATTTTGATGTATTGCATGGAAGAATTAATCTTACTACCCCAAGACAATGTTGGAGAAAATACATGTATGCTTAAACTATACCAATTCAGGTAAATTTAGAAACCTTGAATTGTTGTGAAAACCCCCCAAAAAAGTTAGTTCTTGTAGGTAAATATATGCCACAAAAGTCAAAGAGCACAAAATTTTAAAAATGTGCTTGACAATCACAGTGTATAGATAATCAGAACTGTCTGGCAATGAACAGATTATGTGCATGGCATTTGTGTTCACAGAGTGTGGCAACATATTTCTCATTGTCCCCAGAGGCCACTTGCTGGTTTCCCATCCTCAGCTCTTCCATTTGTTAGCAGGATCCTGTCTCTCTAGGCAGTAAAGAGGATAAACACTATAAAATGAACTTTTAGTGTGCTGTAGGCAGTTATGTTCTAAGACCGTTTACAACTAGTCTCAATTATGTATTTATTAAATTACTTTTGTTTTGTAGTTCTGCAGTTTGAAATTTAAATCCTCTTATTTGAGGCAGGGGGCGGTTTGCAAGAGAGGTGATAGGAGTTAGCAGATGTGATGAAGGGTAGCATGCTTGTTCGGTACTAGCATGTTTACTGAAAAATTCACAAAATACAGTGTCCTCAATGGAAAGGCGAAATGACTATGTGGTTCAGGCATTTGTAGCTCTGCAACAGTTTATGCACTGCCCAGCATTATTAGAAAAATGCCTTTCCACTATGCTATAAGTGTTCTGTGTAGAAAAAACATCTGCCATGATGCCAGTTGCTTCCAAACACAGCTCCATGGTAACTCGTTTGACAAGGTGTATGGGATCCAAACTATGCCTGGGCATTCCTTCAACTACCCTTACTGCTTCCACATGGTGCCACATTGTCTTGGCATATTGCCATCTGCTAATACCTTGCCTATGTGGACTGTGTATATAACCCCTTGGATCTATTGTCTTGGACAATAAAACATGTTCTGTTTGTTTACTGCATGAACCTCCTGACATACTTAATTATTTTTTAAAGCACAGTAGTCTAAGTGAGTTGTAGATCCACTACACCTTTCCTTCCTATCTTTCCCATAACAAAAGCCCTGCCTTGCATGTTAGAGTAAAGTGTAACCCTTGTTTTGATTTGCTGGACATTAACCTTTATTGGTCTAATTTAGCCCAACAACGTTACAGGCCCATACTGTAAGAAACATAAATATCATGTTTATATCTAGGAGTACTTTCTCTGAGCCAAAAATATTTTTATACTGTATTCTGACATAATCTCGCGGTGAACGAATGTTTGTCAATGGGGGTTAAATGCGATGGTAGAGAAGTAAAGTAAAGTGTATTGATATATCTCCATTCCTGTATATATAAGACTTGAAACTCTGCAGTTTATCTCCTTTACTCTTCCTCAGGCCATCAGAAAAGGCAGTAAAGATAATTTACAAATGCGGTGCTGTGTGTAAAGTGAAATTTTTGATGCAAATCTCCATGTTTCTTACACCCACAATGCAGTGTGTCTTTCAAGAGTTTCACTGTAATTCTGGCCACATTGGGTGGTGCACCCATCACAGATGCACCCGATTCATCAAAACAAACCCATATGAGTGTTTAAGTATTTGCAAATCGGGTTCAAGTTGTAGCTAGCATCTTCAGAAAGAAGATTGTATCACTTTCAGTACATTCCATGGCATTGGTTGCATGTTTACAAAACCTTCTGCCACAAACTGAAGTTACATGCAACATATGCGTTGTGACACATTATGACATGCATAGTGGTGCATTGTGACACACACATGGAGGTTGGCCTGTTGAAAATTTTCCAGGTCTTCCATTCTTTGCTTGGTTATCATGTTGGTTCCCTTCTTGCATCCTGGCTATTTATTGGTGATTTTTCTGGTTTTGACTCCTGCCTGTTTTGTTTGTTTGTCAGTTGACCTGACTTCCTGCCTGATTTTTAACCATGATCCAGTTCTGCCTGCCCCACCTCCTGCCTGTTGACCATCTACTTGCCACATTAATGTTTCAATTGGTTTTAATGTTCCTCGGCAGGTTTCAGCTTGTGATTTTTTTGCCAATAAAATGTCAGTGTAAATACTTGAAAAACATTGATGAACAGCAAAATGTAGACCTGCATAAGAATATTGATTTTTTTTTTCAATATCAAGCATCTCAACTGTGAAGAAAGGTACTGCCTTTGTGTATGCCAATGTAATTTTATGGTATACCTCTGATAATCTAATTATGGAGTAATTACTTTATCGGTTACATCTATGGAAAGCCATTTCCATTGATGATTGGCTGTAAAAATGGGAAATCACTTCAGACTATGCAACATAACATTTTTTAACAACCTGAACAATGATCTCTCCCAAATCAAGCTGATTTGGTAGTTTTAAGAATAGATTAGATAAAATAATATTTATTTTTGTATAAACAGAAATGCTCTACTTACCAATCAGACAGCATTTTGCCTCAGTGTCTATGTACTTTAATACATTGGTTTCCTTAAACCTCATTCTGTGCCCAGGGTGTAGTGAGAATATTCAAAAATATTTCTTGAGTTCCAAATAACTTAAACTACTTGGGGAGTTCTCTTGCCTTTAGTTTTTACGAACACACCTAGAAGACCCTTCTAGGAGTTTAGAGGCAAGTGGTAGAAGTGAGACAGGACGGTAATTTGACAGACAGGATGGGTCAAGCTTGGCCTTTTTAAGAATAGGCTTTACACAGGCCTGTTTGAAAGGAGAAGGGAAGGTTCCAGAAGCTGGAGAAGAGTTGAAGATGTGAGCAAGTGGTGGTGTAAACTCTGCAACACAGTGTTTGAGCAGAGAAGAAGGCATAGGGTCAAGGGGGAAAGTTGTGAGTGGGGAGGACAAGAGAAGCTTGGAGACTTCAGACATTGTTAACGGAGGGAAGGAATTAAGACATGCAGAAGGGGGTTAAGGAAGGAGGAGCTGGTTTGCATTAGTAGCTGGTTTGCATTAGTAACTGGTTTGCATTAGAAGAGGTAGGGATATGATTGCGGATGGACTCTACTTAGTAGTCCTGAGGAGAGTGCGTTATGTGTTGCTAATCTGCAAAACCACATGAACTACAGGTATGGAATCTGTTATCTAGAAACCCATTATCTAGAAAGCTAGAAGACCATCTCCTACAGACCCTTTTATTCAAATAATTAAAAATATTAAAAAGTATTTGCTTTTTCTCTGTAATATTAAAACAGTGCCTTGTACTAATACATAGGCTTCAGCCTAGAGGCCCAGAGTGATCAGGGTCCTATCTAGCTTTTATTGTTTATTATGTCTATTTTCTTTTAATATTTATTTTTATTTGCTCTGCTGGGTCCAGTCCCCTCATCTGGAAAACCCCAGGTCCCGAGCATTCTGGATAACCGGTCCCATAGTAGTAGTATATAGTTCTTTTTCTTGTAATAATTTAGATTACAGTGTTATATTAACAACATTTTTAATTATCACCTAACTTGGTGTGAAGTTCTATTAGGTGGTCCCTTACTATAGATTGTTTACAGGTAAACAGATTCTCGGATATTATTGGTTAAGAAGTAGCCATGTAATTGCAGCAAAGGATGGGCCTGCTTTACCTGTGCATTATTTGATCTGTGTTTACCAGAAATTATTATCTTTGGGATTATAATTTATTTGTATGTCTTCTGGAATTAAGATCAAGATATGTTGTCTTCCTTTTTCTTCCTGAATTTAAACTACTGATGAAGGCCCTTATGGAAGTTAATTTGCCATTTTTTGTACTCTCTAGTAAAGATATGTTTTTTTGTTTGTGAATCAGGTTTGAGACATGTTGTTTACTACAAGATGTTAGAGAGGTATAAGCATGCCTTAGGAACAATTAAATCGCAATACCTGCCACATGAAGATGAGCTCATAATTGTCATTCATCCAGATACTCTGATCTGGCTTCTAAGTGCATGTCTGCTTTGCAAATTTCAATAACGTCAAGCATTTATTGCTGTACTGGGCACTGGATTGCTCCTGTCTGGGACATGTTTTATTTTATATGGCAGTGAGATGGCAGGTAGCTTACCTTTTTCTTCTTATTGAGTTTTATCTCTGCTTACATAATTTGCATCTTATAAATATTACCCCATTGCTCTTGCTCATCTGTATTTTATAATGTACTTTTTTTTTTTTTTTAAATGTATGAACCTAATGCTGTTTTAATTAAATCTGAAGCAGTCTTCAAGTCGTAAAGTATAAGATCTCTATTCATTTTTGTCCCCTGTTATTCTTGGATTGGTATTGTACTCTTTTCTGTTTATGTGCTTTAAAGGCTTTCACCGACTAAAGTATAGCTTTTTGTTCAATGCACACCAAATATTATTGTGATGGTTTTGGTAGCATTTGTAGTTGAATAAGGTGGTTTTACAGGCACTACAGGTAAAAGAAAACTCACTTTTTACTGTACTCCATTTCATATTTTACTTGGAGCATCTTGAGTGGCAAATGAGATGAACAGAGGCGTTCCTGATCAACACGCTGAGGATGAGCTTGGCTGCTGGATGTGTGCTGGGCTTCCAATCCTACATGCTGTGTTTCCCAGAAAGGTAAATGCTGCAAAGTGTCACATAGCCAGTATCTGCTCTGCTTGCCTCTGTCAGCTGCTGCAGCCACTGTAGCTGCATCCAGCACATCAACAAGGCAATTACTCTGCTGCTGCTGCTGCTGCTGCAACACATGAACCAGAAGAATGGTGGATTTAGACAGTGAGGTCCCTCCACTTCCCCCCAGATATAGATTCCGTGATTTGCTTCTAGGAGACCAGGCTTTGCAGAATGATGACAGGTAAGGAGCAGAATGTCATGCTCAGAAAAGTCTCTTTTACTTTTTACATCATTTGCTTATCATGAACTTGGTGTGTTAATACTGATGTGCAGGGGAAGTGGCTGTTATAGGATCTGCAGACTCATTAATATTGAATATATTTATGCATGCTGATTGTAACAGAACAATTTTCTACAGAATGGATTTTTTACCGTGCCATTAGCTGCAATTTCATGCTATAATATGGCTTAGCATTAAGCTTAAATATGTGAATTAAATGAAGCTTTAGCTAGCAAACAGGAAAAAAAAGCCAAAAAGTTATTAAGTATAAGAGGGGAAGTAGTTATAATGATGGGATTTAATTGAAAGTACTTTCTATGTAACTTTTTAGACATGTTTTGACATGTTGTTATAATCTGTGTTTCCCCATTTCCCAATGATAATTGAAGCAATGCCACCTAACTTCTAAAGTTGCCTAAACAAAAAAAGTTGCAAAATCAAGAAAAGTCATTAACCACTTGGGGGTGTCAAATGTAAGCCACCCCCAAGTGAATGTATTTACTTACCTGAAACCCTGGTGCTCCTATCAGCAGAAAACTGCACTGGCCCGGGATTATTCCAGGGAGCACCACGGAGCACTTCTCTTCCGGCTTCTTCTGTCTTCAAATTTCCCAGGGCAAGCGCATGGACAGTAGAATGAAAGAGCCGAATCTTCAGTTAAAGTTTAGCTTTTCGCTCTACTGCGTATGCCTCGGGATTGCTCTGTGGTGCTCACTGGAATAACCCCAGGCCGGTGCAGTTTTCTGCTGATAGGAGCACCAGCCCGGGGTTTCAGGTAAGTAAATACATTTACTTAGGGGTGCCTGGGGTCCTGGGACTTTTCAAAATAAAAGATGTTTTTTTATCAATGGCAGATTAATCAAGGGTCGAATTTCAAAATTCGACCATCAAATTTAAATACTTTGACTTTGAAAATCGAAGTCGAATTTTTTTCCATCGAATTTGGCTATCCTGCGGTCGAAGTAAAATCGTTCAAACAATTCAAAGTATTTCATTGATCGACTGAACGATTTTACTTCGACTTCCAAAAACTTAGAAAAATGCTCTAGAAGGTCCCCATAGGCTAACATAGCACTTCGGCAGGTTTAATTTGCCGAAGTATTGAAATCGAAGTTTTTTTTAAAGAGACAGTACTTTGATTATCGAATGGTCGAATATTCGAAAGATTTTACTTCGAATCAAATCGAAGTCAAAGTCATAGTATCCTATTCAATGGTCGAATTAACATTTGTCTTAAAATATCAGTATCCTAGTATGGATCTCCATAACTTAAATCTGCTAGAATATCATGTAAACATTAAATCAACCCAAAAGGCTGGTTCTGCTTCCAATGAGGATTAATTATAACTTAGATTTGATCATGTACAAGGTACTGTTTTATTAAGAAAAGGTTGGGGTCCCCTGATGTAGAGTGATATTCTAAAACAAATTGTAATTGGTATTTTTTATTATTTGTGTTTTTTGAGTTATTTAGCTTTGTATTCAGCTGCTCTCTAGTTTCAGAGAACTGGTTGCTAGGTAATACCCTATGATTACCCTAGCAATCATGCATTGATTTAAATAATAGACTGGAATATGAAAAGGAGAGGCCGTGAAAAAGGAGTAATGAAAAGTAAAAATAACAATCAATTTTTAGCCCTACAGCACATTTATTTATTTTTTTAGATGGGGTCAGTTACCCCAAGTGGAAAACAGCAAAAGTCATAAGAAGAAGGCAAATAAATAAAACAACTATTTAAAAAAAATGAAGACCAGTTGAATAGTTGCTTAGAACTGGGCATTTTATAACGTGCTAAACATTAACTTAAAGGTGAACCACCCCTTTTATATAATTAGCAGCATTCATTTGTGTGCGTATAAGAATGAGATTGTTAAAACAGATTTTTCTTTTGTGTTTAAATAAAAGTTATATTTTAATCTATCTCTCCTTATAGGCCAACCTGAAAGACATTTTCCTTATAGTGGTGCAATTATGGGTATTTCTTTTATCACTATAGTGCTCTGCAATAATAAGAATGTAACTATGCTAGTTCTATACTGTATGTTTACAGGCTCTGGACAAATTCACAATTGTTCTCTTCTATCTCTTCTTACATACAAATATGTTGTTGGCACACTGGGATGCCTTTGTGAGATTCAAATATAAAGATGATAATCTTGATATGAACATTTTTGTTCCCCAGAAAGAAAGAAAAAATCATACCTTATGGGCCATTATGGTTATTTGAATGATCTATAGATGGAACACAACAATAGTCTAGGGAAGGCAGATTATGTCTTTCGGTAGATCTTTTCATTCACTTTAATTCATAAGAACAAATACTGTGGAACTGAAGTAGGTATTATGTTGCAATACTTCATACTTTTTTTTAATCATTTCATTTTTGTGTAAAAGTTTATAGGTACAAACTTGGAAAAAGATATCCTTCACACATTGCAGTTTCCTATTTACAGGCCATATACAAGAACTCATAACTTCAAAACTCTATAGATTCTCGTCCTTGTGCACATATCACAGTTGCTTATAGAAAGGAAACAAAAACGTTTCAATTCTCACCTCTTTTCCGAAGCTTCTCTTCTAGAAAATCTGTGTGTACAGATTCCTAAGGCTTCTGCGGTTTCCCAGGTATCATTTTACTCCAGGGTTAAGACTTATTCCATAATTCCAAAGCATCTGACATCAAAAACTGCAGACAAACCATAATGTTTTGTCACATAGTTCGATGCTATCGTTAGAATCAAAAAGTCTTCCTGCTTTCCTGAAAAAAATGACTGGAAATATTCTTAGTGAGTGCAATCGCACTCTCTGCACTAATCATGGACCCCACCAACCCCCCCTGTTAAGGAGATTGCAGAGAGAGGAGACAGAAGGGCAAAAATACTTAAAGGAGAAGGAAAATCCTCTTGCACTTGGGCACCCCTAAGTGATTGTATTTACTTACATGAAACTCCGGGCCGGTGCTCCTATCAGCAAAAAAACTGTATTTATTCCAGCGAGCACCATAGAGCGATTCTCTTACGGTTTCTTCTTTCTTCAAATTTCCCGGGGCAAACACATGCATAGTTGAACGAAATAGCTGACTTTTTAATTAAAGTATGACTTTTCGTTCTACTGCCCATGCGCAGCCGCACGAAGGAAAGAGGAAGCAGGAAGAAGATCTCTCCATGATGCTCACTGGTATAACCAGCCCGGGGTTTCAGGTAAATACAATTAGTTGGGGTGCCTAACATTTGGCACCCACAAGTGCACGAAAACTTTCCTTCTCCTTTAATACCTGCTCAAACTGTGAACATGCATGAATTTAAGCTGTAAAAAGATTTGCTGCTTAAACATTTATTGCCTAGTGGTAAAGTAAAACTGTTGCAATTTAGTATCTAGTTAGAAATTAGGCCCAGTGTGTTGGAATGAGATCAGTCACAGAATCTATTTTTAGCTGAAGATACTAAAATGTACAAAACTTTAAGTTCCATGAAGGATGCTGCCACTTTACAGAGAGTTTTAACTAAATGAGTGAATTGAGCAGCAAATGGCAAATGAGGTTCAGTGTTGAGGGCAAGGTTATGCGTCCTGGTAAATATCATTTAAATATGGGTTATACACTATATGGAAGGGGGGCTTTGAGATTTTTGTGGCTTTGTAAATCTAGAGTGTCACTCAGTGTCATTTATAAAAAGGGCCTCTTTATAGATCCCCAGTAAGACCTTACCTTGAGTACTGTATGCAGTGCAGTTTATTAGTGTGCTGGTAAGAGTGCAGAGACTTGGCACTACAGTGGTAAATGAAATGGGAGAATTAAAGAGCAAAGATTATCACTATTGTTTTCTTTAGAGAAAAAGCACTTGCAAGAAGTTATTACTCTTTAGAAGTACATAAGAGAACATTATAGACAGCTAGCATGGGGACTTTTTTCATATACTTAACCCCCCCCTATGAATACATGGCTGCATGCAGTTCCATATTCATTAGGAGTCGCCAAATTATATGTTATGTAGTTGCAAAAGTTGCAGACCCATGTACTTACTACCAGCTCTATTACAGGCAATAGGACACCCATCATTATTAGCACTAGGTGCTGGGGCAACCAGACCCTATGTGTAAGTACTTTTAAAATTAACACTAAGGAGTGAGCTTTTGTGCTTCTCTGTGCACCTGAATCTGCCCCAACTCATCACATTTGTAACTCTGCAAGGGTGTTTATACTTTCCTAAAGCACTGTGTTTGTATATCTGGCAAAAAAATTTACTCATCACTAACCAATGGTACAGGGAATGGTGCAGCTTATATCTGAATACACCTCAAATCAGAAGTTGATAAAATAGACCCTTGTTTTGGCTTCATACACAAGTAACATGTCTGCCAACTGCCTGACATCTGCCCATGTCACATTTACAGATGAAGCCACTTGGATTTGTGAGATAAATGCGTCATGACTCATGGTTAATTGAAGAAACTGCGTTATCTAAAGTCATCTTAACTCATTTAATGCATTTAACCTTTCCATTAGCATACCAAAGCACCATTGTGAACAATGGTGAATGCTTTAATTAGATGGGATGTTGTGACTCAGTTTTCTGTGTTAAATGAGATAAATGGGATATCTGTGTTTAGTTATTCTGTGTCAAACAGACAAACCAAAGTGGCTGCATCTGTACATGGAAATAGGACATCAGGCTAAGAAGTGCAGAGGTTTGAACACTTGGCAGAATATAATAGATAAGATCATTCATTTTTAATTTGCTGTGTCATTTATAGGGATTTTTCATCTTCAAATTAACTCTTTCGTATGATGTAGAGATTGATATTCTGAGACAGTTTGCAACTTGTCTTCACTTTTTATTTTCAGTGATTTTTCTTAATAATTTAGCTTTTTTCTCAACAGCTCTCCAGTTTGGAATTTCAGTAGGTAGGATCCAAATTACCCGAGCAACCAGGCAATCATTTGAATAAGAGACTGAAAAATTAATAGGATAGGGGCCAAAAAGAAATATAGGTAATAAAAAGTAGCAATAACAATCCAATTCTAGTATCTAGCAAATTAATTTTTTTGGTTCTGGGGTCAATGAACCCCTTTTTGAAAGCTTTTGGGTACTCTTGCTTTTTGAACTGTTGACTATTTCCCTGTTGTTTTTACTTGACTGCTGTTGTGGCTTCAACAAAATCAGATATTGTGGGTTATTCTACATGGACCTTACCTGATCCCATTGGAAAATGAGTTTTGCAATCAGGTTATACAGCAATTTATCTACACAGCTGAAGGTCACATCTTTGAAGTTAGTTATTTAGCTCCAATTGAAGATCCACAGAAAAACAGAATTAGACAGTAAAGCACATCTGTTCTATATCTTCTGTCTTTTTATGACCCACTGGGGTTATATTTAATATTTTTTTTTTCAGTTTCCTGCAGCAAAAGACTAAAAGATGCTTGTATACTAGATGCAAATAAGTTTCCCAACACTTGTACTGTGGCTAAAATGTAGCAGTGCTTTATGTAACTATACAGATATGTCTGCAAGTATAAAGCGGCCTGTAAATTAATGTATGGGCGAGATTTTACTATACAAAGAAATTGGCTTCTCAGTTCCCTTTCTATTGCAGACAGAGGCCATAATTCACATGCAACACATGCTACAGTTAAAAAACATAAGCAAACTGATGCTGTGCAAGCCAATGTGCCTCCTAATCTTTTCACACACTTACCAGATAAAATATATACAGTATAACAAAAAATGTGCTGCTCATTCCTATATTAGGTGCTCAATAATGCATTGTTTAGTATATTTAGAACATACAGTATATCTTTTTATTAAATGGTAATACAGGTATTGGACCTGTTATCCAGAATGCTTGGGACCTGGAGTTTTCCAGATAAGTGATCTTTTCACAATTTAGATAACAATAACTTAAAGGGGTTGTTCACCTTTAAATTAATTTTTAGTATGGTTTATCGAGGGATAGTCTGAGACAATTTGCAGTTGGTTTTCATTTTTTATTATTTGTGGTTGTTGAGTTATTTAGCTTTTTATTTAACAGCTCTCCAGTTTGCAATTTCAGCAGTCTGGTTGCTAGGGTCCAAATTATCCAGATTGTTGCCTTACAGAGCATTTGTTTTTAGATGTAGTCAGTGACCCACTTTTTGAAAACTAGAGAGAGTCAGAAGAAGAAGGCAAATAATTTAAAAACTTTAAAAAAAGGAAAAATGAAGTTGCTTAAATTTAGCCAACAGCAGATTTCTCAAGGGTTGAAATGAATATTCAAATTTTGAATTTAAAAATTAGAATTTTCAAGTTTATTTTAGTTTGACTAGGAAATAGTTAAAATTCAATTCAAGTTTTTAAAAAAATTTGGAATTTCAAAATTTATCATGTACTGGCCCTTTAAGAATTCAAATTTGACCATTCGCCACCTTCAACCTTCCAAATTGTTGTTTTAGCCTATGGGGAACATCCTGTAATCAATTTGGAGTTGTTTGGAGACAGCCTGAAAACAAATTTGATTCAAATTAGATTTTTGTTTGCGGGTTGATCCAATTCACCCGAATTTAAAAAGTTTGATTTTTTTTAAATTTCGATTGGTCAAATTTTGAGTTTGAGTTCATGCAAATTTATGGGAGTTTTTACAAACTCCCATGAACTCGAAATTGGAAACTTGATAAATCTGGCCCTAAAAGTTAACTTAAAGGTGACCACCACTTAAGTCTACTAAAAAAGTTTAAACATTTTAATAAACCTAGTAGGATTATTTTTGCCTCCAATAAGGATTAATTATATCTTACGTATAAGGTATTTTTGTTATTGTGTAGAGAGAAAGGAAATCATTTTTCTAAGTTAATTCATCAATTTTGACTTTAATGAAGTCTATGGGAGATGGCTATCCCATAATTTGTAGTTTTCTGGATAAAGTGGTTTCCAGATAAATCATCCTATACCTGTAGCCTCTTTTGTATGGGGTGCCGTTTGTCCCAAATACATTCTGTATACAAAACTATCCCTAATACACAGAATTAATGTCTCTCATGTTATATAAGAATTTGTGACCATACACAGAGAAAAAAAATATACAAAAGACTTATTTCTATTAAAGAATGAAAACAAAATCTGGTTAGTGCACAAAAGGATGTCATTATATCACAAACTCCATTCTGTACAGTTTAACAAGCAATCTGTCTCACAAATGTATAACCTCCATGTAACGGACGCACTTATGTGCAAAGTTACTTACAGAATGAATTATGTAAAAACAAAGTTATGACAAACGGCACCACATACTTTTGTTCAGCATGTGTTGGGGTGGGCTTATGTTGAAGATAATTTCAAGCTTGTTTGTAAACTAAGAAATATCTAAAGATATTGTTATTTCATAATATAAACAGGAAAGAAAGTAAAATTTAAAGTACTATTGCAACTTCCTGGTTATTTAGAGCATTGGTGGGAGGAGGTGAAGAGAAGTAATTAATCTTCCATGTTAAATATGTATCAGTAACAACCAGATAAATTGTCTATAAGCTTTTATATGTTAACACTAAAAATATGTAAAAATGTAGCTTTTGATAAATGTGATCTTGTTTGTCAAGATCAAAGTAGATTTCATCTACAAGCAGATCTCCCACCTCTACTTATACAAGTTACTCTATTTCCTCCTTCCTATGCCCCCTTCTGCCTGCCTTTTGATCTTGCAGCTGCATCTTAAATCTTCCAATTTCTTCTTTCATCTGCACTTGCAACTTGGTCTCTTGACCTTATGCCTTCTTTTTTACTCAAACCCTGTGCTGTTCAACTTACTCCAGCTTTTATTAACATAATTACAAAACAAAAACATTTCTCTTGTAAAATCTGGCCTGCACTGAAAGAAATGGGGACATGACCCTTAAAGGGGAACTAAACTAACTAAAGATATAGACTAGAAATGTTGTACATTATGCTTTGGGCTTCTGTATCAGCCCAAGGCAACCACATCCCTTTAGCAGGGAAGATCTGTTTCTCCAAAGATTCCCCAGTAGCTTCCCATCTTCTTTTCTGCTGATTCACTGCACATACTCTGTGCTGCTGTCACTTACTGAGCTGCTGTCACAATATACATTACACATAGAATAGAAATGTCACAGTATAAGGCTGATTAGTTAATAATACAGATAATTATTAAATGGTAGCACAAAAACCAATCAGCCCTGTAGCATCAGCTTATATGACAGGCCAACCTCATTTCACCTTGATAATTTGTGATGAACCCTTAGCTTTGCTTCTCAACAGCTGCTTAGAGCTGTCTGAGCATGCAAGTTTTCCAAGATGGTGACCCCCTGTGACAAGTTTGAAGTCCTGGATCATTGCTGCTATTGAGAAGCAGAAACTTTAGGCTGGTACAATAAGTTGATTATATAAAATATGGCATTTTTAGCCATATTCATTTTTAGGGTTTAGGTCAATGATCATTAGGGAATGATGATCTGAGCAGGGCCAGTGGTGGAGGGGGATTGACATTAGTGGTCAAAAGTATTTCTGGGAAATTTGTAATACCAAGCCTGCCCTGGCTGGAATTTTACTGGCTAGGCCAGTGAAATACTGGCCAGGTAGTAAACTTACTAACATCTTCAACTCTTAAATGGCTCTTGGAATTTCCCCTTTCCTCTCAATTTAAACAGGCCTAATTCAAGCCTATCCTTGATAAGACTATACTTGATCTATCCTGCTAATTACTAACATGTCTCCAAAATAAAGTGTTACTACTTCATTCTCTTTCTCCTTAACCTATCATCTGTATTTTAAATAGTTAACCACTTATTTCATATCATAATTCTGGATTGACTTTGCATCTGTAAACAGTCAGCACCCTGGCTCTGTTCTTACCTTTCTAACTGATCTTTCTCAGTCTCTTATGCTAACAAACCCTCATCAGTAGTGATGAGTGAATCTGTCCCGTTTCGCAGAAAAATTCTCAAAACTCAGAAAAAATTTGTGAAACTGAGAAAAATTTGCGAAACGCATTTAAGTCAGTGGGTGTAAATTTTTTTTATGCGCGTGACAATTTTTTCACACTTCCAATGCATTAAAGTCAATGTTTTTGAAAAATTTTTGTTGTGGCAACTTTTTTTTCAGCTACTTTTTTGTCCAAATGCATTTGTCAATGGGCTTTGTTTCTACTGGCGACTTCTTTGTCTCAGCAACAATTTTGTCGCATACAATTTTAAGCTGCAAATTTTTGTCGCAGCTTTGTGAAAATATTTACAGGTGTCGAAGTGCGGAATTTCAGCGTGAATCCACGCCTGACAAATAAATTCACTCATCACTACTCAGTGCTCAGTATCAGTGCCATAAGGTTCTGTACTTGGTCTGTTGTTCTGCCTTTACACTCATTCTTTGGGAGATCTTATCCACTCATCTATGATATCCAAATATTCTTATCAACACCTACATTAACAGCTGAAACTAAGGGTCCAATCTATAATTGTATAATTGCTTACTAGTAATCTCCAACTGTATACTATATTAGCACCCATCTGAAACTGAACCCTATTATAATGGACTTATCATCTTTCTACCTAAACCTAGTACTATTTACCCCCCCCCATTAGAGTCTGGGTTCTATTCTTCTGCTAGAATACTCCTCTCATCTAGGAGAGAACAGACCACTTCACTGCTTAAATACATTCATAGCTTCCTATAACGCAAACGATAATGCAAAAAAGCCCTTAATTCCTCTACACCTACCTATATTTCTTTTCTTTTGTCTCCATATATTCCTGGCTGACCCCTCCAATCCTCTTGCTGCTCCCTATCTGTGGAGTGCTATCCCTAAATTCCTCCTAAAATAATCTTTAAAAAGAAAATCAAAGTCTACCCCTTGGAGCAACTGCAAAATATTTGACTCAGATTGGGCTCTCAGTCTAGACCATGCAATATCTGCTGAGGGTTGGATATCACTGGCCACTGAAGCAACACGCTCATGAGCTAGAGGTAATCCAGTGATGGTAGCGTTCTCCAACATCATTGCAGATCCAGTTGGCTTTGGAATGTGCACTTTGTAGTATTCTAACTATCTGCACTATGGCACCACTTTCAGCACACTAATACATGTGCCTAAAATATTTGGAAATTTTCAGTCCATAAGTAGGTTGAATGCCAGATTGGTGCTAGCTGAAAGTTGTAAGGACTGCAGGTACAAGTAACTTAGTGAATTGCATTTAAATTCATGTTGTTTGGATTTGTGCTTACATTTCTAAATGAGCCCTCTTAAAGGAGAAGGAAAGGTTAAAACTAAGTAAGCCTTATCAGAATGGTCCACTTAAATATACCAGTAACCCCTCAAAGTAATGCTGCTCTGAGTCTTCTGTCAAAAGAAATTCTGCATTTCTTTCCTTCTATTGTGTATACATGGGCTTCTGTATCTTCCTGCCTTCAGCTTAAACCTCCTTGCCCCAGGCGTGAGCATGCTTAGTTTGCTCCTCTTCCTCCCCCCTCCCTTTCTGCTGTAATCTGAGCCCAGAGCTATAAGTGAGCAGGGAGAAACTCAGGCAGGAAGTGATGTCACACAAGCTAATACTGCAGCTACCATCCTAAATAAACATAGAGCTTCTAGAGCTTTTTACTCAGGTATGCTAAAACATTCTACAGAATAAATATAGCATTCTAGCTTGCACTATATGCTAAGAGCCAGTTGTTTTAGGCTTTCTGAACGTAGGTATGCTATGACCATTTTGACCTCTGCTGCTTTTTGCCTTAGTACATGGCAATCAGCCCCCCTCCCCAGGGCTTTATGTCCCAGAATATAAAAATGTACCAGCAGGAAGTCTTTTTCAAAGAACAGTCTGCCTATGTTATCTGCTTTTTTTTATTCTCATATTCATTCTCAGTCACCCCTCTGAAATTCCACAACTAAGTTGTACTTGATGATTATATGCAGAATTTGTACTTACTCTGTGGATGTATAAAAAACAATTGTTGAACATTTCAAATTGCACTTTCATCCTATCTACCTTTATTAAATGACACAATTAAATGGGATATAGTCTATGGTAAACTGAATTGATGTTCGTAGAAAACTAATTCGACAGGTAGAAAGGGCATTGGAAAAATTATAAACATTAATGTTTCATCATGAATCAGCTCATTTGATGCACCATTATCTCATTCCATTACATCATTCTCTCACATTATTTCATGCATTTGTTTAGTACTGGAAATGATTTGTAGGTCTACTATACAGTTAATCTACCTTTACTTTATGCTGATGCTTAATTTAGTAACGTATAATTAGGGATTATACACTGTGATATTTTGATGGATTTGGAAACGCTTTTTCTAAATAAAAAGTATTGAAGAGGATCTGTGGCTCCTCTTTCCTTTCTCATCTGCAGATGCACTCAGCACTGACCAATATTCGTTGGCTTGCCAGATAGCATGTTCAAACCTGCTCACTATAGTATTCCTTTCCTGAACATTGTGATTTGGCCTGCTTGCAAACTAATCTTAAATTACTCTTCTTGCTCATCTAATCCTTAATTGTGCATTTTAAATCATAGTATGATGAGATTACTATTCTATCCAGATCCTCTATACAATGTTGATTGTATTAGCAAGATAGGAGCTTTGATGTGTTATTAAACCTTCCAGGGAGAGGTGCCAAAACAGCATTGTATGTGGCAGACAATAGATGTTGTTAAAGAAGCCATATATGTAAAAACTGAAAAAACAAGTCTGAATAGAGGCAGGAGGGGGTGCAACATCTATTGTCTGCCATATACTAAGACCTCTTTAGAGCCCACTGGGATAAGCTCAGTGATAGCAAAAACAGAAAGGACCCAGAGGACCCAAAGCCCTTTGGCCCTAGAATTTTTCTTGGCAACAACCAGCAGTGTTCATTTAATCAGAGAAATACATGTGAATGAACCCTGCCTAAACCAACTGCTCACTCTACTGTGTGTTTTCAAAGCTGAGTTTTCAAAGCTGAGTCCCCCTTTTCACACTGGAGGAGTTGACATTGAGAAATCTATGGGGACTTAGACAGTATATGCACCACCTTGGTACAGATTGTAAAAGTAACCCTTACACCCCAAAAGCACCCTCTTGCTCTTCCCCTTTCACACTACTGTGTCATTGCTAGTGATTAAAAACTGGCTTTGGCAAGAGAATGTGCCACTCTTTTGGTCTGTGAAAATACCAACTTTGATCCAGGCTTGGCTATGACAGTTATAAAGTGCCCAGACTGTTATGAGAATATTGTCCCAAACTGATTATCCGTGAAATGTATTTGCCTTCACATAACACAGATTAAAAGCATTGCCTACTTGGAAGCTACAGCTGTGCTACATTTAACAAGAGTCAGCTGCAGTCAATTAAAGATGAATTCTCATTAATTTATAAATAATTCATTGAACTCTTTGCCTAAAAAGCCTTATGGATCTTCATTTAAGTGTGATATTTTATTTACCACTTTAAATTCTACCAACCTCAAAACAAAATAACTTTAAAACAATCCTTTTGCAAGGGTTGTCATGGTTGCCAAATAATTTTTTTTAAAATAATTAAATGCATTAGTTTTTATGTTGTATGTTTATGTTTGCTGTAAATATTCAATAAAATAAGTATTTTCACCCAACTTTTTACAAGCAGTTCAAAATGTACTGTAAGTTATCTGTGATAAAAAATTTCTGCAGTGCGTTTCCACCTCAAAATACATTTGTTGGAAAGATTTTTGCATGTATACATGTCCATCATTTAACATAAGTAAAATAATCATAACTAGTGTGGGAATGATTAAAATCCTTTTTGGCCAAATACAGAGATTACCATAACTCGGACTAGTTTTACCAGGAAATTCACTGCCAACTGTGGTGCCAGATCAGTGCAAGAGTTTCAAAATATTCATCATACATTTATTTATTCCTATGTTGCTAACTGAACTCCATGGCACGCTTACATCGATTTCGACGCCATACGATGACACGCATGCAACGAGTCTTGTGTGCAGAAGATAATGGAACTGAATGTGAAACCGCAGGTACAAACTATATGTATCCGACTGTTGGATGAAAATGCAGCGTGCATACCTAAAACACTGATCAAAATAAATTCAAAACCTGGTTTGCCTATGGCTGCCATTGTTGATTGAGCACTGGTCTTTAAATCAGTTTTTGGCACCTATAAATACTTTATATTTTTTAGATAACAACAATTGTGGTGTCAGGAGGTAGTGTAGGATCCCTGCACTTACCACCTTCCTGCAGCAGTCCCCTGCAGTGGAGCAGCATAGCTCCCAACTGTCCTGTTTCCTGTGGCACAGCTCAGGTTTTGACAGCTCAGCCTGCAGTACCAACATTTTTATTAAAAAGCCATAAAATGGACATGGCCAAACATTTTTGTCCTTCTTTCTGTTAAAGTGTATGGGAGGTATGGAGCAGGCACTGAGCCTATATCTGCTGTAAGAAGAGAGGGTGAGAGTCCAGACTGGAGGAACACCCACCTGCAAGGGATCCCCATCTGAGTATTCAAAGGGACTGCTTGTCACATTGTATGTCCTTAAGTGATTGACTCGCCTGAAGAGTGACTGTAAATCATCCTATGAGACTTTTGGAGTGAATATTCACATTTAAAGTGACGGAATTAAAGGAGCGATTGTAAATTATACAGACGGCATTGTGTTGGACTATGTTAGTGGACTTTATTCCTTTAAGTCAGTGAGGTCCTTATGTCCACCATGTTAGGACTGCTGCTTGTATTAGTTGCTTTTATTTTTAGATTAGTTATTTAGTTTACCACAGTCTGTGTGTGCAGTAGTATTGTTTTCCTAGAGGTGCATTCCTGGATTCCACTAGGTGGAGGCACTGCACTAATGAGTACCAGGTACCCAGTCGCTCTCAATACCACTGTGGAGTGACTCTGTTTTGTCTCATGCCATCAGGTAAGCTCTACACATGCAGTGTAGCAATGACAGAAGGGACGTTGATAGAGTTACAGTGGATTGAATATTCAGGTTATTTCACCAATTTAGCTAATGCATCTTTTGGTACTCATGGTTATTGTATAGGTGGAGCTCTTCTGTAGCAGAGATGCTTTTCACTTTAAAATATAAAGAACTGTAAACATAAAGCAGCTGTTTGTCTGGGGTTAGAATTGGGGATCGATTGACTGAATGTAGCAGAGAATTCCAAGCCAACTTAAAAGGCCTACCATCATTAATAGGATATAAAGAGAAAAGACACAGACTTGAGTCATAGTTCAAAGTATGAAACTTCCCTTGCCCAGCTCAGAATTAGCAGGGTAAAATTAAAGAAAATGTAAATCAGATCAGGCTGACAGAAATGTTCTGTATTTGAAATATCAGAATGAAATATCTTTTAGGACCTAGGGGATTTGACACAAGTTCCATTTAACTATGTGGATTATGAAGAACTGTTCTTCATAGAATAAAAAAGGATCCTATTTTGACAATTTCTTTCAAACATGGTGCACGGATAGCTCGTTAGAGGGCTGTGAAGGAGTCAGATCTCATTGGTTGAAAGGCAAGGGGTGAATTAAATTTCTAAGGTTTTTTTCTCCAGGGCAAAAAAAACAAATTTTTTTCCCAGCAAAGCAAAACATGGATTTTGAAAATTCAAATTTTGCTGCAAAACTGGAACAGATGAAAAACTTTTTTTCTCCTACTATTAAAGGAGAACTAAACCCAAAAATTAATATGGCTATAAATAGGATATACAGTAAATATAAGGGAGGTACAGATAGTAAATAAGTCTGGCTTTTTTCCAAACAAATAGTGGAAAACGTTTTCTTATTCAATTAGGCTGTAACATGTTGACTGTTTTAATAAACTAAAAAGAACCTTATAGATCAACTTTCTGTACTGCTTCATATACACTTCTAGTTGTCTTCTATACAAACTCAGCAGCTTTTAGTTGCTCATTGGAATTTTAATGATCTTTTTCAAATGGTAAACCTCAAAAATTTGAGTTTGGAAAAATATATTTGCAGTGAAATATTTTTTGATGTGACTGTTTCAGATCAGCAGTAAGTCAGCAACAAGCATATTTACTTTTAGGTAAATACTGTATATTACTGCTAAACTCTGTGTTCACTTTGAATGGGGTGCAATAACAGCTGCAGTAAATATGAAATGCTTAAAGATGAAACAAACCCCTTATTAAAAAAACCCTAACCCCTACCCCACATAGACCCCCCTCCCTCCTCAACCCCAGCCTAGCTGCTACCCCGGGCAAATGCCCCTAACTTTTTACTTACCCCTCGGTGCACATTTGGCGATCGCAGTTCACGGGAGCCATCTTCGGGTCTGCGTGTCTTCTTCCTGCGCCTCTGCAATTTCTGTCCATTTCAGCGCATGCGCAGCTGGCGCAAACAGGGAAATTGCTCCAACTGTGCATGCGCCGCTCCACTGGTCTCAGTCTTAGATTACCGAAGACCCGGAAGATGGCTGCCATGAACTTCGATCCCTGAATCTGCACCAAGGGGTAAGTAAAAAGTTAGGGGCATTTGCCCAGGATAGCAGCTAGGCTGGAGCGGAGGAGAGAGGGGGGTCTATGTGGGGTGGGGGTAGGGTTTTTTTTTAACTGGTTTAAAAATAGTACAATAGGGTCAGCGCTCTTCCCATTGACTTCTACAGCTCCTCAACATCCTTTACATGGTAAAGTTAGGCATAAACGGCTTTTGTGGTTTTTCACTTGATAAATCTCAACTTTTTGGGAGCTTTCTAGAAAAAATAAGAAAACCACAAACTTTTTTTAATTTTGGAAAAAATGGGATATGATTGTTAGTAAATAGGCCCCTAAGTGTATTATAAAATCATGTAAACATTAAATAATCCTAATTGGCTGGTTCTTCTTCCAATAAGGATGAATTGTTTTTTTGTTTGTTTCATGTACAAGGTACTGGTTTATTAGTACAGAATAGGAAATAATTTTTTTTAAAAATTTGCTTTATTTGGATAAGAGATTAAGATAAGAGAGTGTAGGGGAGACAAACTTTTCGTAATTCTGAGCTTTCTGGATAATGGATTTTCTGGATTCTATACCTTGTAAAAGGAGAATTCACAAAATAGGAGTACATTTTAATCTAGAGAGTAATGCATAGTAACCAACCAGAATTTGCTTTAATTTATCTTTACCCCGTTGACCAGTCAGAGGCAACTATTGACCAGTTGCTATGGGCAACCATTCTGGAAATCAATCTAGCATAGTGAATAAGTCCCTAGATACAAACAGAATGCAAACCTAATCATTAGCATGTCTATCTTTGCAATTAATTTACATTCCTGATCCCCACATGCTTACTGCACACTGTTAATTATGAAATTGCAATCATTATATCCAATGGAAGAGACTGGAAATCTAATAGCCATGCTGTTAACCTATAAGGGAATTTCAATGACAACCGGTATTAGTGAGCTGAGAAAAGTACCGCCTTAAGAAGAGTTTGTAAGTATGATGGGCTTGACGGGTATTAATGATGACTAGTAACCTTTCACTATATGCATTTCCCTCTCTGAGCATTCTGTACATTTATAATGTTGTTTTCATACTGACAGGTGCCTGCATTGGAAGCATGTCTTGATTTATACCAGATGTCATATATTAATAGAGCATGAATGAACTGAAATTACAGATGACACAAATTTGAATTCTTTCACTTGTACAAAGTGATGTTTCCACTGAAAGGGAGGCTACATTTTTCAAATTATATGAATGTTTATCTGCAGCCCCACAGATATTGATTAAATCTTCAATGTATCTTAATATACTGAATTACAGAAAAATGCTCCAATATAAAGGATAGCAATACTGTCCAGAATGCTCAGGCTCTGAAGTATTTGGATAATGTATTTTTCAGTAATTTGGATCTTCATATGATGAGCCTAAAAAATAATTTAAATATTAATTAAACCTAATTAGATTGTTTTGCCTTCAATAAGGAATAATTATATCTTAGTTGGGATCCAGTACTGAGTACTGTTTTATTATTACAGAGAAAGGGGAAATCATTTTTAAAATGTTTAATTATTTTCTTAAAATGGAGTCTATGGGAGATGGCCTTCATGTAGTTCTGAGCTTTCTGGATAACAGGTTTCAAGGTAACAGATCTTATACATGTATTACACATGATTTGATGGTGTGTAAGAGAATGTCCATTCCCCCATATGCGTGAATCCATAATGATATGACATGACATTAAACCCCTCAATTGATGCTTCGCTTTCAGCCATCCCACTAAACCCCATTGTTACATATCTTAATAAAAAAACCAGGAGCCAGAAATTGGGTAAAATAGCCACAGCATTTATTCACATATTATCAAATAAATAGGACCTTGCCAGCCTCACCCCAAGGCAATATTTAAAGCCAGAATTCCATAAGAGATTACTACTATGCTCTGTCATTCCTCATCAAAGACTTGAGATCAGCACTATGTCATTATATCCACCACTAAGTATTAGGATACCTCTACCTACAGAGAGGATGGCCCACAAACCTGCTACCAGCATGAGATGCATCTCCCACTATGAGAGAAGTTTGTGATGTTGTGATGATAGGAAATCCAAGCAGGCTGTCACCTAGCACAAGCAGTAGTAGCTGTAGTATTCTGTATCAATCAACCTACCACGCAGTCACATGAGAGAATCTCCATTCTCCTTCTTCTAAAATTTGCTGTGCAGTACTATGGCAAGGTCCTACCACCACAACGAGCCCAACTGAAAACCTGTAGTTGGGTTCGTCCCCACCATAACTTTATGACTATTAGAACATAGAAAATAATGAAAAGCAAGTTTTCACAAAATATCCAAAACATTTCCTTTGTATCACACATTCTGTACCACAGGATGGAATAAAATTGGCCATTTGCCTTATGAAATATATAGGGATATATATTTATATACCTCAGTGTCACAGGATTTCTATATAATACAGAGGATACTTTCATGTTGCCTGAGAGATTACAGTGTGACTAACTGCTGTAAAACAGCAAATACACAGTAAGAGACTAACAACCCCAAAGCTAGCAGTATAGTGAGGAGTGAATGTGTGTATACTGCAGCTAATAATCTTACAGATGAAACCACTTGGATATGTGTGTTAAATGCATCACGACTCAGGATTAATTGAAGAAACTGTTATCTAAAGTCATCTTCACTCATTTAATGCATTGAACCTTTTCATTAGCATTCCAAAGCACCATTGTTCACAATGGGGAATGCTTTAATTAGAATGGATGCTGTGACGCAATTTTCTGTGTTTAATGGGATAAATGGGATATCTGGGTTTCGTTATTCTGTGTCAAACACACAAACCAAAGTGGCTGCATCTGTATGAAAAAGAGATAATTCTGCCACACGTTCCATGATATACTTGCTGTCTTAACACATTACTGTCTTAACACATTAGAACTACTTCTGTTCTATGTACACAGCCTGAATGACAGTGTGCAGCCTCCATAGGGTATGATTACAGGGCAGCTGGAATGTTGTCAAAATAAATATATGGCTAGCCTACAGGCTTAATCATGTGTATATATAGATGACATCTGTTATTCAATAAAGACCAGTAAAATTATAGGTGAGGCTCTGAAGACAGGCTGCTGAATTAAGTAACTATGGGGCAAATTCACTAACCAGCAAAAATTCGCCAGCAATGGCTTCGCGCACATCGCAACACATCGCCAGGCATAAATTGGTATGGACAACGCTAATTCATGAAGATCCGAAGTTGCGCACAGGGTAACGAACGCTGGCGAAATTACGCCAGCGAAATCATGCTCAGCAGTTCAAAGTTACGCTAGCGATGGTTAATTAGCATACGGCGTGCAGTTAAATTACAATGGACGTATATGCTGCAGCAAATACATTACACTACACAAGGCCAGGGAACCTTAATAAAATTATATAAAGTTGTTATAATGCCCTGCATATGTGTCCAAAGTATAGTTTAGGTGCCATATGTTAGCAAATGTTGGGGGGAAGGAGGGTACACCAAAAAAATATGTATAATCTTTTTCAGTCTCACCCTTTAAATAGGAAAAAAACCCTGCGTTTTTTGGGACTTAGAAAAATTTTCAACTATTTTTTGAGGTCCTATCTCTATTGCACTTTGCCTGATCTGAGGTGGCGAAGGCAAGTCTGGCGATAGAGGTAACATTCAGTAATATCAAAAACTTAGTGAATTTGAGTAGTAACACTACCGAAATTACGCCAGGGAATTTAAAGCAGCTACCGTTAGTAAATCAGCGAAGTGCCGAAATGCCCTTTAGTACATTTCCCCCTATATCTACAGGCTGCTGAAATAAGTAACTATATCTATAGAAATACTGCACAATACACAGATTTAATAAAGCAAAGCCCAAGAAAACAACTGTATTCAGGCTTTGCTCTACTCCCATCTGAGCCCCGTCACCCTCTCTGTACTTCAACTACAGCTATCTGTATAACGAAAAAAACCACCAAGACACATTTAACTTTAAATTCGCGAAGTCTTTATTAAGAAATAACATACC
This sequence comes from Xenopus laevis, assembly GCF_017654675.1. Taxonomy (NCBI): domain Eukaryota; kingdom Metazoa; phylum Chordata; class Amphibia; order Anura; family Pipidae; genus Xenopus; species Xenopus laevis. Next base: position 91,568,630 of record NC_054378.1, read on the forward strand.
GATTCTCCGCTAACGCTTCTCTTCAGAAACGGCGACAGGGCGACGGATTTCCCCTCCCTGGCTATCGCCTATAAAAGGCAGGGAGGAGAAATCGAGCGACACACGATGGATCATCGCCCTGTCTCCGTTTCTGAAGAGGGGCGCAAGCAGAGAATCGGTAAGTTATTTCTTAATAAAGACTTTGCAAATTTAAAGTTAAATGTGTCTTTTTTGTTATGAATCTTTAAAAAAAATATTTTCATGTTACCAGTCCTTTAACTCTTTCCTTCTCACCCAATAGCAGCTATATCTGATTCTGTCAGTCTTTAAGTCTTTCCTTGTCATGCATCCCTTGTGTTTATAGCTTCAGGGCTTTCCTTTACTTGCCAATAAGAAATCAATGCCAGTGGATCAGCATAGCTTGCACTTATTGGTGTGTGCAAAGTGTTGCAGAAAATTGCAGCAGATACAGTTATTATGCAATTCTGGTGAAGAACCTCATAAAAATGTTGTGTGCTGGTCTGCACTCAGATAGACACAGACAATACTGGGCCTGTGGGTTGAAAAGGTAGTTACTGAGCTTTCCAACGTAACTTCTGTTTTTTGGACTGCTACAATTTTTTAGGTTTCTTAATATACATGTGGTCAAATGTTATCTTCAACACAAACTTCTCTTTATTTTTAAAGGTTTAAACTGGGATAAGTCAACTTTCAAAATAACATTTTATAAAGGTATAGGATCCTTTATCCAGAAACCTCTAATCCAGATATCTCTGAAACTAGAAACTAGGAGGCCGTCTCTCATGAGTTTTATTTTAAGCAAATCATTAACGTTTTGTTTTCTTTGTAATAATAAAACACAAACTTGAACTTGATGGTTATTAAGCTGCATGAATCCATATTGGTGGCAAAACAATCCTATTCAGTTCAATTAATGTTTAAATAATTTTTTGCAGACTTTCGGTATGTGATCCAAATTAGAGAAAGGTCCCTTATTCTGTAAACCTCAGGTCCCAAGCATTCCAGTTAAAAGATACCAGACTTGTATTTATAATTAGGAACGTGCACTTCTGACAATAATAAGCTATAGAAAGTAATGCAAGCATTTAAAAAAGGCTATTTACAGATGGTACTGTTAAGCATACTAAAGTACCCATCTACCGAAGAGGTGGTAGTTCCAAGAAACAGTGTCCAAAAAGAGGTGGAATTTGAAAAAAACAGGAGTGATTGAGGTTTAAAAGCATTTGGCAGAGATTGAACAAAATATGATTTTTGTTGTCCAATTTGGTGCTTCTACTAATGCTATTATCCACTGGAACTGAAATACATTATCCACTGGAACTGAAATACGCAAGGGCCCCCCTCTCTAAGTTAATTTATGCAGGAGTCATTCCTTTCAGGAGGTGAATACATCCAAGAATGTAAAGAAAAGGCATGAGCGGAACAAGAGCAGCTTTAGAAAGAAAAAAAATCGCTGTAATGAGGCGAAGTGGCAACCTGCTCCTTATTAATGAATGATACAGGGATTTGTAATGTAATCATGTTCAAGAGAACACGACTCTTCCTGTTCCCTGCAAGCCTGGTTAGTAGGCGAGATGGAGTGAATCCTGCCAGCAAATAAACACATCAGGCAGGCTCATGTAGCAGAAGATCTGAGAAGCCTTTTGCAGTATATATGAAGATAAGGCATGGGTAGGGCAGCTTCTCAGGACTGTGGAGGAGAGACTTTCAGAGCAAACACATGGCTATAAGCAAATTGGAATCCTTGCAACAGTTGAGCAGAGCAGAAAACTGAGCTCAGCAGAAAACCACAATGTCCCCTCGATTAGTACCATGTGGTGCTACCTTTGTTCCTTTCCCTGGACTGGAACCATCTTTGTTAGACAATGGGCACAGGTAAAGAGCATTTTAATATATTAGCATTGTAAACTGTAATGGATTTTAAGAGCTGTGAGATTTTTTTTAAAAAAGACTTCTTTCAGTGAAAGTTTGATATATTGTAGTAGCAAAATTCACTTTGGTATGAGGCTCCTGCTTGCTTCTGATGGCATATTGTTGAGAATGCTGGATATTAACAAGAATAAAATTAATTAGATGCACTTAGTAGATACTTGGATAGGAGCACCATTCCCTGAAGAACCTGATGATCACAGAGTGTTTCTGCTATAAAGCAGTTTTAGGCCTTCTTGTGCTTGCATGTAGACAATCATTATTATTATCAGAAATACTGCATTTCTTCCAAAACCCTTCCAAATGAGTGTCATTATAAATGCAGTACATCATTTTATCTGCCTCCATCTTAGTGCATGGAGAAGTATTAGTTATTTTTCTGCTAAATTGTCTATTATATGTGACCTCTTATACTGTAGCTGCAACTAATACATTTTTAAATCTGTTTTCTACTGAGTTGATTCTGATCATTGTTATTTGAACACTAGTTCATTTTAGGTAAGTTTCAGAAAGAAAGGCAGTCAGTTCCACATTCAGGTCCATTCTGAATACTGTGGGGCTGATTAACAGAAGCACTACATTGCAAAAGTGCAGTTAGCAATTTAAACCAATTAGCAATTTATTTTAACAATTCAAAAATGAAAGCAAAGACCTGATGGTTACTATTGGCAATTATACTTTTGCAATGTAGCATCTATGCTCATAAAAAAGTACTTCAGTAAAGCATTTTATTCAATGAGCATATTTATACAATTATTAAAACATTTTTATAAAGAACAAAGAATGGCAAATTCACAGGAGGTGGAAAAATGTTAGGACAGCTCAGCCCCCCCCCCCAGTGGACTCGGTCTTTTTGTCTTTTTCCATGCTGGGGCTCCTTTTTAAGACAAAATGCATCAGCATGGGGAAAAAGTAATTTAGTGCCACATCTTACTTACCATTTTTAGTGTGTCCCAGATGAAGACTCTTGCATGATTCAAGCATGTGCAGTAGCATATACCCTAAGGGGCCGATTCACTAACTTCGAGTAAAAAAACTTCGATGGTCGAAGGTTTTTTTGGGCTACTTCGACCATCGAATGGGCTACTTCGACCTTCGACTATGACTACGACTTCGAATCGAAGGATTCGAACTAAAAATCATTCGACTATTCGACCATTCGATAGTCGAAGTACTGTCTCTTTAAAAAAATCTTCGACCCCCTAGTTCGCCATCTAAAAGCTACCGAAGTCAATGTTAGCCTATGGTGAAGGTCCCCATAGGCTTGCCTAACTTTTTTTGATCGAAGGATATTCCTTCGATCGTTGGATTTAAATCCTTCGAATCGTTCAATTCAAAGGATTTAATCGTTCGATCGAAGGAATAATCCTTCGATCGTACGATCGCACTATTTGTGCTAAATCCTTCGACTTCGATATTCGAAGTCGAAGGATTTCAATTCCCAGTCGAATATCGAGGGTTAATTAACCCTCGATATTCGACCCTTAGTGAATCAGCCCCTAAATGTGTTCATTTTCCTTGAACCATTTTATAGCCTTTGCTAGTTAATTTTTTAGATGATAGTAGGCATCTATCTAATGCATACTTAATTGCTTTATGTTTTAGGTAGCAATTGGATAATATAGGGTGCCTGCTGTAATTTCATTTTTAATTTAAATTGAATACAAGTTTGGACCTAGATCTTCATATTTACTGTTTTTCTCAAGGTCCACAGGGTTTAGGTTTTATTTCTAAATGACATGGTTTACATTACAAATTATTCACTCTACCATATAAAAATTTATTCCTGAACAAAGTGTATTTTAATTTTTTTTTAGTTGTAATATTGATGTGTAGGCAGCCCTCTCAGGCCATTGTGCCCAATCCTGTGCTAGGGCCAGCACAATGGAGCTGCTTTCACATAAGCTATTGTTTCTACTACTCAATATAACTGGAGTCGCAGTGGGACTTGGATTTTTATTATTACTATTATCAAATCTACCAGGGAGCTGGTATTTTGTGTCAGGGAGCTGTTAAGAGATTGTTATACTTGATGATTCAGAACTAACAGTGGCCAATAATTGGGTGCCTTCAAAGGTGCCTGATCAAAATTTTTCGGCCAACCCAATTCATGAACTGACCAATATCCAAGTCTTCTGCTGATATCAGCAGGCTTATCTACCACCAAACACACACCAAATATTGTGTTGAACAATGTTTTGTACAATATTATTGGTGTGTCACTGGCCACCTTTATTTTGTAACTTGTATTTGTAACTTTTCCATTGTTCTGTTGAGGGGGAAGGGGAGGAGGGTTGATATCACTCCAACTTGCAGTGAAGCAGTAAAGACTGAGGGCACCTGGGAATTTCACAGCATGTCTAGCCCCATGTCAGATTTCAAAATGAAATATAAAAACATCTGTTTGCTCTTTTGAAAAATTGATTTCAGTGCAGAATTCTGCCAGAGCAGCATTATTAACTTATGCATAATGCCTTTAATGATATTTAGTCCCTTGCTGAAGTTTAGGGAAGTTAACTTTTGAGACCACAGCCCCTGGGTTTCTCCCACTTGGCGGCATCCCAAGAGACAAGATATGAATACATTCTCTTTTTGGATATCTCCACCCTACTATCCACTTTTATATTCCAATATACTGTATGTATTCATATAAAGGTTTTTTTAAATAAATTGCTGAATAAAAATATGTTTTTTTTTAAATAATCTGTACTTTTTTGCACTAACTGGATACTGGTCATATTTGAGAGTTATAAAGAAATCTTCATTTACTGATTATTGATGAATTTACTCCTGACTGATTAAGGCACATAGCACTATTGATATAGCAAGCAACATTTTATGAGTAATCTAGAAGAGGGTTGTCTCTTGCCCTATTATTCTTTCATTGTGGATTAAAGTCTCTCCTTTTTGGTTTTAAGACTGTGATGTGGTGCAGCATTAGGCAAGTCTTTCAAGAAGGCTTTCATTGCATGACTTGCATTGTGAAGTGCTCTTCAGGCCCTTTCAGTCCTTCTCCGCCTAACTGTGATGGTTTCTTTGCTTGTGATGGTACAATGAACATATGACTGGACCAACCATGCTTTTATATAAATAACTTTCATTTATCTTTTTCTTATGAAGTTAGTATTAGGCGCCGATTCATCAAGGGTCGAATATCGAGGGTTAATTAACCCTCGATATTCGACTGGGAATTAAAACCCTTTGACTTCGAATATCGAAGTCGAAGGATATTAGCCCAAATAGTTCGATTGTTCGATCGAAGGAATAATCCTTCGATCGAAGGAATAATCCTACGATCGAAGGATTATTCCTTCGATCGAACAATCCCCATAGGCTTACATTGACTTCGGTAGCTTTTAGATGGCGAACTAGGGGGTCGAAGTTTTTTCTTAAAGAGACAGTACTTCGACTATCGAATAGTCGAACGATTTTTACTTCGAATCCTTCGATTCGAAGTCGTAGTTGAAGGTCGAAGTAGCCCATTTGATGGTCGAAGTAGCCCAAAAAACACTTCGAAATTCAAAGTTTTTTAACTTCGAATCCTTCACTCGAAGTTAGTGAATCGGCCCCTAAGTGTGTAGGGACACTGAACTTGTACCATGGTGTAAAAAAATGAAGACGAATCCGAGGTGTAAAAAAATGAAGAAGCATCCCAGCATCATTTAGCAGTACTAGGTCCAAAAAGGTGTGCACGTTTAAGTACAAACGCCTTACAAAAAGCATCATCTAGCTGACCATATAACTTATTATAGTAACTCAAAACTGGCACAGTTATGCCAGTGAAAATACAACAACACACACATTTTTCTTGACTTTGTAAATAAACCTCGCAAAATTAAAATTCCCCTACATAGCACATCATAATCTGCCATTGTCCATTTTCAATAAAAAACAGAAACAAACTGGGTGCCATTAGTGGTCTTATATAATTTACAGCTAAAGAGCCAGAAATACCTTCACAAAAAAATGTATTTAAACAAACAAATATAACCCTTCTAGCATTCAGACGCCCCATATAAAAGAAAAGTTAAAGTGACAAATGTACTGTTACAGTCCAGTACAACTGGACTTCATCTGTGTAGAAAAATGAAAAATGTACATGTCTGCTGCACCTGATCATGTCTTGCATGAGATTCCCAACAAGACGACTTCAAATCGGAGATACGCTTCAAAAATAAAAACACACCCCTGTTTCACTACAAACATTAAGGTAGTTATGTAATAAACACGAAATTTGCCCAGGAGCAATAACCCAAAGCAACCAATCAGCAGGTATGATTTACTGGTCACATTTTTAAAAGCAAACATATTACTGATTGTTCTGCTACTGGTCAAACATTGTGCTTTTTATTACATTTAGGGGAGGGTAAGAAATACTGGACAGCTCAGTTATCAATAATTAAAGGACTAGAACAAGAACATTTTTTTAAAAAAAATTTGTTAGTATACCACGGAAAAAACCCACCAAGACTAATTAAACTTTTAAATTGCGCAACCTTTATTAAGAAATAACTTACCGAAACTCTACTCCTCTTCAGAAAAGGTGACACGGCGATGATCCATTGTGCAGAGCTAGATTTTTCCTCCCTGGCTATCTCCTATAAGGAAGGCAGGGAGGCGAAATCGAGTGCAGCACAATGGTTTGCTGGATCACCTTTTCTGAAGAGGAGTGCAAGCGGAGGTTCTGTAAGTTATTTCCTAATAAAGCCTGTGCGATTTTAATTAGTCTTGGTGTTTTTTTTCATGGTATGCTAACAATTTTTTTTCACATTTTTTTTGATGTTACTGGTCCTTTAAATCTCTTACCACTGAATAGAGGGTCAAAAAAACGTATGTCAATACAAACGGAAACATTTTAATTCACTACAAAATATGTCTTACTAGAGGCCCAAAGGATGAAGTTATCCCTCCAAGGTAATTTAAAGGTCCCAGTTTGCTTTAAAGGGGTACTGTCATGATTTTATGGTCTAGTTTTTATTTCTAAATTACACTGCAAATAATTCACTCCACCATGTAAAATTTAATTTCTATTAAATTTCTATTTTCTATTTTAGTGGTTATATTGGTGTGTAGGCAGCCATCTCAGGTCATTTTTGCAGCCAGTGGAACTGCTTTCTGACAGGCTATTGTTTCTCCTACTCAATGTAACTGAAGGAGTCGCAGTGGGACATGGATTTTTAATATTGAGTGTTTTTCTTATATGTACCATGGAGTTATTTGGTAACCTTTCCATTGTTCGCTGATGGGCTGCTGGGGGGAGGGGGGTGTTAAAGAAAGTAATTTAAACTGAGATCAAATGACTTTGTTTCAATTCAAAAAAGCCCATGATTACAGGTAAGGCTGTTTACTATGTACATGATATGCTTTTGAAATTGTTTCAAAAGTGAGTACTTTCTGATTTTAAGGTGTCTCCTTAGCTAGCCAATAGCTCTCACCTTTATATCACTTATAAAATTATCATTTTTATTTTAAATATGCTACATTCTGACACAGTGCCATTCTTTTAACACTACAGGTTAATCATATTTATTAAAAAATACTTTAAAAAAAGTAAACACCCCATAAACCTGTTATAATGTTGGGTTTCATGCCTGTGTTGGCATTACTGCAGCCCTGTATAAACACAGACCTATAAGCATACTCTGTATGTGGTAGTCACATTTTGAATTTCTTGAAAGCTTTACAGATCTATAATTTTGCCTCCAGCAAGTTGTTATTTTGCTGATAAATGTGGTGTTTGAAACAGGTGTTTTAGATTTACTAAGAGTTCAGAGAATTATAAACATTCTGAACATTTTGTGACTTAAAAAAGGGATGGGTGCACTTCAGCTCTGTGATATCTAGGTGCCTACATTTTTAACTGCTGAAATGATGAGTATCAGCTCTGATGGCTGAAACAAGTGGAAGCAGCAGCTTGTCTGTCTTCCAGATCAGCTTATGCCTCATCCACTTGCTGAGAAAATGCAACAGCAGATGATGTTGGGAGGCCCATTTATAAAAGGTCAAATTTCGAAATTCATATGATTTTTTTTAATTCGAATATACTCAAAATTCCACTGGGAGGTTATTTAAGAAAAATGTGAATGTCTAATATTCAATCAAATGGTTCCGACCCAAAAATGTTAATCATATTCAATTCGTATGAATCGCGTTTTTCTCCTGAAAAAAAAAAAACTTGAATGTTAGGAAGGCAATTAACATCTCCAAATGGCTCAATAGAACTCTAACATTGACTGGCAGGTTTTAGGTGGTGAAAATTTTAATTAGTACTGTTTCCATGGTCGAGGTATTATAAATCTCACATTCGAATAGGGGGATTCAAATTCAAATGTGTGAATCGGAAATTTGAATGGACTATTCCACCGTTGAAAAATCTGCCCCTTACTGTCTGTTAAAATATTTAATCATCATTATTAATGTATATAGCACCAGCAAGCTATTAGGCCTTTACTTAATTTATGCAGGTATCATAATGTCTTGCAATAATTTAACAAATAAGTGTTACAGCGTAATCATATTTGTGCTCTGAAGAGCAAGATTATATTTTGAAATACACCCCTTCCCCTCAAGGTGCCCATGCATTCACAGGTGGCAATGCTGTAAAGCAAAATCTGGCAAACAAACCCATTAGCTCTGTGAATGTACTGTATGACCACATTTAGAAGGTTTGCAGTTCTTTTCTTATGGCTGTTCTCTACTATTACTGATCTACAGTTCTTTTCATGTCCCTTGAGCAAGTTGAGAGTTGAGCAAACCATAGCCGGCTAGGCCAGTCCCCAAACCCATTGCATAGTACTACTGTTGCATAGTATTATTAAATATTTGCAAGCAACCCATTAATCCCAAAAACGTTCCACTTTCATTGGGTCCTCAGACGAAACCATCCTTATGGTATAAGCTGAACTACAAGAAACCTTGCAACCTTGTGTGTTTCCTGCCGAACAAGCTAATTGGTATTTTAATCCTGCCAATACTGCAGAAAAGGGGGGAGTCAATTCCCAGTCCAGTCATACCCTACTTCCCTATGCTGCTGATGGAAGTATAATCACATTGGGTGTCTGGCATTATGGCATGGTGCTAGTGTGCTTTCATTATATATAATATGTGTAAAATAGTATATTAATATCATTTTATATTCTGTATTTCATTAATACTAATTACAGATAAACTATTAAAGGCACACACAATATTTTTAGCAAATGTGATCAATCCTGCCATTTTGGAATATTTTTGATGCAGCCTACCTGAGCTTTGTTGCATACCACGTAATAAACAATGCACAATAAACGTACTATATGTTTTAGACTACAGCTGGCATTTCAGTCAATAAGATCAAGTCTATTTGACTCAGCACATAGGTTTGTATCATTTTTTCATAACCAGTGTTGAGATAGTTAAAAACTGGGCTAATTCAGACTCTGCTGGTAATCTTCTGGCATCTTCTATGCAGTTTTTATTGCACAGTGTCTGCGCTATGCTGGATCTCATTACATTGGAAGCTTCTTTCACTCCTAATTACACCCAGAATGGTATTGCCAAAGGGGACATCTCAAAGGATGCTATTGCTTCTGCACTCCAGCTGACAACAAAGTGGCCTGAGCTAAAAGGGGAAAAAAAAAAAAAAAAAGAATATATATATATATATATATATATATATATATATATATATATATATATATATATATATATATATATATATATATATATATATATATATTGCAAAGACGAAGCTGCACTCACAGGACTTATGAAGCCGAAACATCAGTCGTGCCAATAAAATTGACTATAGAATTCAAATTTCCTTTTGGAGGACGGCACCCAGGCAACCCTTACTATGATTTCGTGAGTGCCGATACCTAAATTTTTGATATATATATATATATATATTCTGAAACCTAGAGTAAGTAGAAGCATTGCAATGCAATTTCTACATTAAAATCATTTATTCTTAGTTATCTTATTTTGTAGCTCCATTTACTGCATTTAAATGGGACCCGTCACCCAAAAAGATTATTCAAAATCCTATTTTATGACATTAGTCCAGCAAAATGAAATTTAATTACACTATATAAATTATTTGAATCTTGTTTCCTTCAGTCTGGGAATTCATAATTATAGCAAGTAGGCAGGAGCCATTTTGTGGACACTGTTATTAAGACAAGCCTTGCATCATCTCAGAATCTTGTTTGTGCACAAGAATGCGGGACCCGATGTCCATCCCCATGCCCTGGCTACACAATTAAATATTTAAGAGAACTGGGGGAATGTGGGGTGAGCAGTGACATCTAGGAAGTGCTGAATGGAAAGTGAAGGTTATTGTCTGCCCCACCTCTATACCTAAGACATAGAGGAGGAGCAGACAGTATTTGATTGGCAGCTGAGATTTTTAAATGTGCTTACAATAACTATGAATGCTTTAATAAAAAATAGAAATTGGATTTCAAGTTTAATTTGAAAAGGACTTTTATTATACAGCTTTTTGTGTGACAGGTCCTAGACCTACCTAGACTTCAGAAAATGCAAAACTTGTACTGCCTAGTGTGTTGGCTTTTGGTTTCATTTGTGAATATGAATAGATGCATGAGAAATACTTCTTTTTTGGCAATATGGGGTTCAATGTACATCTGAATTTTTCTGGAGGGAAACCTCTCTCTAACTCTTTAAAAAGAAACTCAGATTCTGCTTCTTGGGGCACTAGAACAATATCTGTTCCAGTCTTGGGAAATAAGTGATAATGCTCTAACCTTTGTACATAATAGTACTGTACATTCACCATACTATTTGTGCCTGTATGTTATCTACCAGCTTAGAGTGTAAGCTCTATGGGACATAGAATTCCTTCCTTGCATGTATCTTACCTCATGGTACTTAATATTTGTATTTTTATATTAATTTATTACAATGTTTGTCCTCCTGTTGTTCATTTCTGTATTGTAAAAATGTACAGTGATGGGTATTCTAATAGTTCTATATCAAAAAGGTTGTACATATAGTACATATACATACATAACTGGTTGGTTTACAATGGTAGTAAAACCTGTGCTGTTTGCAGATGTTCTCTGCTTCCTAGATAGAGTTATGTTGAAAAGATAAAGCAAAGAATGCATTTTAAATGCCCATCTTTTATTGGGCTTTTATTGAGTAGTACAAGACCAAGATAGCGACACAAATACTGAGATTATGGATGCACCATATATGGGATTTGGATAGGATTTGGTCTTTTTTCAGAAGGATTTGGCAAAATCCAAGTTCCTGGCCAAACTGAATCTGAATCCTTAAAATCATGTGACTTTTCATCACACAAACAACAATTTTGTCAAATCTTTTGGAAAGTATTCGGCCGAATCCCAAAATAGTGGATTTGGTGCATTCCTACCTGGCATCAGGACTGAACAATTTAGAGGAGCATCTAACTACAGTACCTGTTTTATGGATTGTGGGTAGGCTTTGTTTGAATTATACAATTTAATTAAATATAAATTTGGTAAATAGTGAATCTGTGCCTATAATACCAAAAAGCATTCAGATGCCTGGGCCAAAGATAAAGTAAAATCATTCCCATGGATATTTCCATGCAATATCCTGTGCACATTGAGAATGACGGTCTGCTACTCTATAATGCAATTGCTATGTACCTGGACCAAAGGGACCACCACCACAATTAGTCACAGAAATGCCCTTTTTGATTGCATATGCCAATGATTTTCTACCAACATTTCTAAAGCTTCTTTCTTTGTCTGAGTACAGAGTCGGGGGCTGTTGATCCTGTTGGCTGCCTATGTGCTTAAACATTGCATAAAAAGGCATTAAATTCATTAGGACAGAAACAGTTTTGGAATAGAAATAATTGCACAGTGAACCGAGATTGTGATTCTTTGTGCCATGAGTATTCCAGCAGAGCTACTTCCTTCTTTTATTCTCTTTGAATGAATACAGCTATTTGCTTTTGAGTTTTTAATAGATTTTCCCATTTCTTTTTGATTGAAGCACTTTTTACAGACTCTGTAGGTGTTTGATTGTTGTGAAAGAATAAAGCTGAAATCTAACACAGCAACACAACCCCTACCATAACATCTGTAAAGATTACAGTATTTTTCATGATTGTTTTATAGCTAAAATGTTCTTAAACCAGGGTTCAACAAAACAAGGGTAAACTGCTGAAGCTGAATTTGTTTTTTCTACCCTGCTTATTACTTATACTAAAACCAATGTATGGGCCTAAAAACTTATAATAAGACATTTGGCAAGAAACCACTTATCAACCAGTGTCTCACTGGGACACCTATAAAACAGGAGTTCCTCACCAGCTGAGGAATCTGCTTGTCCCTGACTGGTACATCATGCAGGTTAAATGAAACTACTGTACATAGACACTGAAGTCATGTAATAAAGCAGAATTGGACAGTGTTTGATACATTATATTATTTGGTTTACTTCCAATATTGCATAACAGGCAAATAAATAGGGTGTCTTTTTATAAACAACAAAATATGAAAGTTGGTAAGTTTATGTTAATTTTATATTCCATTAATAATTATATTTATGATTATTTCTAGTCTATAATTGCAATTTGAATCAAAATGTATGTTTTGTCCATTTTTGTTCCAATACATACTTTTTTCACTCTTTTTAGAAATTTTAACAAAAAACATTTTGATGTTTTTACAAATAGGTGAGTCTGATTCCACCAAAACAGTTGATATGTTCTTTAATAGTTCTGAATAATACATTAAGGGGCAGATTTATCAAGGGTCGAATTTGCAGTACAGCAGTAAAGAGTGATTGAAGTTTATCAGAGCACAAGTCACATGACCTGGGGCAGCTGGGAAATTGACAAAATGTCTAGCCCCATGTCAGATTTCAAAATTGAATATAAAAAAATCTGTTTGCTCTTTTGAGAAATGGATTTCAGTTCAGAATTCTGCTGGAGCAGCACTATTAACTGATTCATTTTGAAAAATTTTTTTTCCCATTACAGTATCCCTTTAAGTAAGATGTAAAGGCCATGGTTGACTCATGTTAGGTATGATGACTTCTAGATTGGATGCCAGGACTAAGGAGAAAGCAGGTACTAAAGCACAGGCAGAACAAGTACTAGAAAAAAGGCTTTACTCTTTATTTTAGTAGCAGTAGGCAGTTTAGACATGGCAAGCAAAGTAAGTATAAGTAAAAGGCACTGGATAAGGCATGCCAGGCAATGTAGGCACAGGTAGACAGACAAAGCTGGCAAAATCTAGTAATATGGAGTACATGGATTAGTCAGCATCAATTTCAAATAAGAATAAAAAGTCTGTCCATTTTTCACCTCCTGGTACATAAGCAATGCTGTTGACGGTGCCAGTGGTTGGACAATGACATCATGTCCTGTACCTGTAGGCACAAACTAATACCCAATATAACAAACTATAAAAAGTGCTCTCTGCTTGAGGTGTAAATGGATTATAGTAGAGAATTTATTGAATGGGATCTAATATAAGACAATGTAATTTGAGGCAACATAATGTCTGTAAGTATGAAGAATAGATAGTAGAAAGTCTGAGCACACAGATTATAGTGTGTGTGGGGGGGGGTTGAATAGGGAGAGGTTACTAGCTGTTTTGGTAAATAGTGAAGTTGGTTTGGATTTACCTAAGAGATATGTCATGCTGATGGAACATGGTAGACTGACAGTAGCTGTGAGGTAAAATTGAGCATTTCTACAGTCAACAGTGTAGAAGATGCATAATTAGAATTACTGCTACTAGCCTAAGGTTTGTATGAGTAAATAAAAGTTTAGTAGAAAACAACTGTTAAAAAATAAATATGCTTGACAAAGGAAATGCAGATCAAACATCTGATCTTGTGAAGTATAGTGCATCCATTGATCAAACACATGAAATTCCACCAAGATACTAGAAAGAAATGGTGGTGAGGTTTGACGGTTTAACCTATATACTGCTGAGAGTAGCACAAAGGATACAAGTGGATGGAAAACTGTATTGAAAAATGTTATCATTAAATAAGAGCTTTATCCACTAGAATGAATCCACAGCGGTTGGTTTAACACTGCACTAATCAATTTACATTTATATTATAGCAGAAATAGTGATCTGCGAATCTGACCTGTTTCACAAAATTTCAGCAAAGCAAAACAGGTCCCTTCACGATTGCTATTTTTTTTTTATTTTTATTATTACTTATAAAAATTCACCAAATTCATTGAAGTTTTTTTAACGTGCAATAATTTTTTTTAGACACTGGAAAAAATTTTATATTTTTGATGTGCAACCCATTGGAGTATATGGGCATCTTTTTCATGGCAAAACCTGGTGAAAGAGTTTGCTCATCACTATAATATAATACTATTAGAAATGAATAAGATAGCACCACTACAATATGGACTGATTTTATTCAAATCATCACACTTTGTAGTGTCACAATGATGGTTCAGTAAAGTCTCCTGCATCCATATGTGAATAATGACAAATAACTAAAAAGACAGTTTTTTTTTCTTTTACCAGTTTTACTAATTCATTTCATTTAGGGGCCCATTCACTAAGTTCGAGTGAAGGAATAGAAGGAAAAAAGCTCGAATTTCGAGTAGTTCTTTGTGCTCCTCGACTATCGAATTGGCGTAAATTCGCCTGAGTAGAATGATTCGAATAGATTGAGCGCAAAAACGCTGCGACTATTCGCCCATTCGATAGTCGAAGTACTGTCTCTTTTAAAAATACTTTGACTGCCTACTTCGCCACCTAAAACCTACCGAATTGCTTTAAAGTCCCATAGGCTTGTTTTCTAAGTTTTTGATCGAATAAAAAGGCATTAGATCGATCATTCGATCGAATGAAAGTCCTTCGATCGAATATTCGATTGTGCGACTATTCGCCGGGCGAATATCCACCCATTCGACTATTCGCTGGCGCATAAATACGCACGAATTGCCTATTCGATTCTATTCCCCAGTTGAATTTCGAGGGATTTAACCCCTCGAAATTCGACCCTTGATACATCTGCCCCTTAGTGTATCAATCTTCTGTGCTGCTTCCCAATATAACTACACTACTCAGGTTATGGCTCCAGGATTAAATTGCAGCTCACACTGTTTGTCCAATGCTTACTCCCATCATGAGCATTCCTAGATACTTGTGCAATCACATCAGCAACATCAACAACCACAAGCCCCAGGCACCACGCTGCATGCCCAGGTCACAGTGGAGAAAATAGGCTAGGTAAGACAGAATAAGTACCTGGTTTGGGGATATTTTAAGTAGTAATATTTTAAGTGAGAAATATTTTATAGTTGTTTGAGTGCTTAGGGGTACTTGCTCATTTCCTACACACTAAGCACTTTCCCTCAGGTTTTGCTCTGGAATATACAATTTAACAGGGAGAATTCTTTAACCCATTCAACTGTAACATTGTATAAATCTTGTTATTAAAGCTTGCATTTTTCTTAATCTGCAAGTAAATCACAAGGGAAAACTATTCTAGACAGATTGCAATAAATGGGATTTTTCAAGGAGCAATTTTAAGTCACTGAAGGAAATGGATCAGCATTTTTAGCTCCCAATATTAGTTCCTGGGTTAGCTTTTAGGAGCAAATAGAAGTCTTTGTGGATTCCACATGAAAGAGAATTAGATTTTTATATAAGAAAATTACTGCAAAAAATACAAGATTTAATTTCAGTCTGACGGATGTTTATGCAATGGGCGAAAGTTTATCAAATAAAGATGATGCTAAAAATATCTATATGCAATCTGTGCATTAAGGAAGTTGCAAGCCATCTCACAGGGAAGAATAAATATATATGAATGTGCATTAAAATCCTTTTTTATTTGGAAAAAATATAAGCTTATCTCACAACAAATATATAAATGTATAAAGATATTGTTGCATTTGTCATTGTATTTTCAGGAATATCTAGGTCAGCTACTGAGTATTAACCCCCACATTTTAACTTCAGTTTGGGCTTTCATACATGTTTAGTGTGACCACACTTGCAGCAGTAAATAAGTATTTGCCACACTGTCAAGATTTTTTAGGAGTAGCACAAAAACCCAATACGGTTGTAATACAGCGATGAGCAAAATTTTTGTCAAGCATGGATCCATAACGAAATTTCCTATTTCACCATCAATTAATATTTTTGCAAAACATAGCAAAGTTTTGCAGCATAAAAATTGCGGTGACAATGACAATTTGACATCAATGTCTTTGGCACAAAAAAAAGTAATCAAAAAAAAATGTCCGTTCACTTTATACCTAGGAAAAAGTGTGCAAGTAAGTGATGTGCAAGTTTACATTATTAGATAGAACTATTTGTTGTCAAAATATGAAGGTGGTTGAAATGGATGCAATTGTTGCAAAATTATTGCACACTATATATTAAAGGTACAGTTATGGGATCTGTTACCTAAAATACTCGGGACCTAGGGCTTTTCCGGATAATGGATCTTTCTGTATTTTGGATCTTCATACCATAAGGAAATCAATTTTACAATCTGAATTATTTGATTATAATGGTGTCTATGGGAGATGGCCTTTCAATAATTTAGAGCTTTCTAGATAACGGATCCCATACCTGTAACTGAAAAGGCCAGCACTGGAATGTTTTAAACAAGAATATTACAAGACATACTGGAGTTGGCTCCTGAAACAACTATGTGGGATGTTGGGAAAGCATTTTTGAGAAGAACATGCATTTCCTTGACTAGAGCAACCAGGACTGAATCTGGAGCTGTCATAATTACTGCTCTCACAGAGCTTCACAGAGGCAGACCTGGTTGCAAAAACCTCTGAGGCAAATAAGCAAAACATAGTTACATAGTTACATAGTTAAATCTGGTTGAAAAAAGACAAAGTCCATCAAGTTCAACCCCTCCATATGAAAACCCAGCATCCATACACACACCCCTCCATACTTTCATATAAATTATATATACCCATATCAATGCTAACTATAGAGTTTAGTATCACAATAGCCTTTGATATTATGTCTGTCCAAGAAATCATCCAAGACCCTCTTAAAAGCATTAACTGAATCAGCCATCACAACATCACCTGGCAGTGCATTCCACAACCTCACTGTCCTCATTGTGAAGAACCCCCTACGTTGCTTCAAATAAAAGTTCTCTGGTACAGTGATCCTCTTTATGGGTAAAAAGGTCCCCTGCTATTTGTCTATAATGTCCTCTAATGTACTTGTAAAGTGTAATCATGTCCCCTCGCAAGCGCCTTTTTTCCAGAGAAAACAACCCCAACATTGACAGGCTACCATAATAATTGAAGTCTTCCGTCCCTCTAACCAGTTTAGTTGCACTTAGTCTCTGCACTCTCTCCAGCTCATTTATATCCCTCTTAAGGACTGGAGTCCAAAACTGCACTCCTCCAACCTCTTAGCCATTCTTTCACTTAGCACAGTGAACCCCCTTCCATTGAGGTGCAATCGTCACCACTGTATAGGTTGTACCACAAGGAAAATACAGCTCAGTGCTCTAGGAACCCAATACCTTCTTTCCTACTCCAAGACTTGAACAACACATTTAGCTCCCTAAGCTCCAGCTGTCTTCTTAAACTAGCACGTGGCATGGGCAAACTTTAAGAAAAAAGCATGGCTGTAGCTCAGTCTCAATTGAATCTACTCCTTGTAGAAAAACAATATTATACAGCTCTGCCTCTTGGTACAATAGCAGAGATAATAAAAAAAGGGCTTTAAATCAAGGGATGAAAACATAATTATGCCACTTTATAGGTCCCTGGTGAGGCCTCATCTGGAGTATGCAGACTCCAGTCCTTAAGGGATATAAATGAGCTGTAAAGTTAAGTATAATAAATTCTAAATACACTCAAGCATTCCCTTTCTAAATTGCAACTTACTCTAATCAAACTTTTATGAGCATCAAGAAAGATAGACGGTTATAAAAATATCACTATTGTCCTACCTTCTGCTGAAGCTTGCAATCCACCATGATATCACATATTTAAGGTATTGCATAAAAACAAATCTGAAAGAGATTTAGAAAGGAAAAACATCCAAAATGCTAAGTGAACTATCATATGATCTGTAAGAAAAAATGAGCACAGAGCACTTCCAAGTTTATGCTGTTAGAAAAAGAAACATCTAACTCACAGCCCCAAGGCAAGTCAGAACAAGATAGAAGAAATTGATCTACAGTCATATCTTAATAACCTACTGTCGAACTTGTTTGAAGATATGACTGCTACACTGAGAAACTTTAGGATATAGAAAAGCATCTCAACAATCCGAACAGTTGTCCTTTAAATTAATCAGTGTAAGCTTTTAAACAACCAAAAGACTCTGCTTACAATACTACAAACCCCAAAACAGAAAATAGAAAAAAATTAAACAGTATAATATTAATCTCTAAAATATACTGTATGTTATCCTTCCCCAAATATTTAATAGAATGCTAAATGCAGAGACTCAAATGAAAATAACCATTGAGAGTGCACAGAGTCCCAAAACCAAAGGTGCTTCACTAGATGCCTCCAGGGACATTTTATGCTGCCAACATAGCTTAAAGGGTTTCTGGTATGGGAGCACATCTTTTTTAACAAAATGCATCAGTTAATATCACTTATCCAGCAGAATCTTGCATTTTCCAGAAAAGCAAACTGATCTTTTTATATAAATTTTTTACATTTGATACTGTCATGAAAACTTTATTTACTGCTGCTTTAGTGATATCAACCCCCTCCCCCCAGCAGCCTATCAACAGAACAATGGGAAGATAACAAGATAACAGCTCCCTGACACCTGCATTGCTAAAAATGATCCCATGCCTTGCCTAGTGGTAGAAATAGGAATAGCACTAAATAGTAAAACATCCAAGTCAGGCACACCCAAGTCATGATTTGGGTGAGCAGGTGTAACAATAGCTTATCTAAAAGCTGTTCCACTGTTACATGCTGGCTCTTTCTGAAAGCACATGGTCAGGCACAATAAACTGCACATTTTTGCCACAGTTGACGAAGTGCAGCATTTCACAAAAAATCCATGCCTGGCTAATAAATTTGCTCATCACTAGCAATCAGTTAAGAACTTGCCCCTCCCAACTCCTGCATGTGTCCCATGATTAAGTGGGGGACATAGGCCTGGGGATACAGGTGAGTGTGGCTTGTGGGTGGTGAAGATCTGAGAATACACTGAGCCACACACTCCAATTATACAGATGGGGAGCTTCTATTTATTGCTTTACCAAAAGTATCAATGTTTCGGGGAGGACATCCTCCCTTCGTCAGGATACAAGTTGCAGTGTACACACACCTTAAAAAACCATACCCCACACCTCCCTTACCCATAGTCCCATAGTCCTTCATTATCCAATGAGTCCATAATGTGATGATAGCAACCAACTGTCCATTAGAAGATCAAACTCACATACATTAAATAACTGCTATAATTCAGAAAAGTAATAGCAATAACTTAAACTAGCAGTTGCTATGTTTCAAAAAAGATATATAATATATACTCACTGTCAGAGGGGTTTGTTTACCTTATCTTTACTCTTTATGTGATCCCCCCAGCATCTTTACCTGCCGGAAAAAGAGAAAATGTTAGAATCCGGAAAACTCCTGGGCCCTTGTGCTGTTAAACATTTGGTCTAATTCATGGTCATTCCCTATTTCTATGAGAACAAAGAAGCTAAATAGATGGAATAATAGATTATAGTACAGGTATAGGATCCCTTATCCGGAAACCCGATATCCAGAAAGCTCCGAATTACGGAATGGCTGTCTCCCATAGACTCCATTTTATCCAAATAATCCAAATTTTTAAAAATGATTTCCTTTTTCTCTGTAATAATAAAACAGTACCTTGTACTTGATCCAAATTAAGATATAAATAATCCTTATTGGAAGCAAATCCAACCTATTGGGGTTAGTTTATGTTTACATGATTATCTAGTGCACTTAAGGTATGAAGATACAAATTATGGAAAGATCCATTATCTGGAAACCCCCAGGTCCCACGCAGTCTGTATAACAGGTCCCATACCTGTATTAATCATTTAAAGACACTATTATAATAATGATACTGTCTTCTGGAGTAAAAAGCTGGTAGGCCCCAGTCCAACACTGGTTAGAATCATTATAAAAAAACACATGAGGCTAAAATTTTAATTCAGGCCATTAGGAGACAACGTTGTTGATCGCCATATACAATATGCCTCATATATTGTGGGTGGTGGGGCTCACATGCAGGTACTCAAGTGTGGTTGGCAGGGGGCCCTGGGATTTGTATGGGCAAGAGTTTCTAAAGCAATCAGTTGTACCAGTGCAGCACAGTAGTACATTACATGCTCTTTACTTTAAAACACTTTCATTTGTTGGTGTTACTGTTCCTTTAAACTGGAAAGCAAGAGTTGAAGATTATACTTGCACCAGCAATCTGGTCATGAATCTATAGCATCAGCAAAATATACATTTGGAAGTTTGTGTTTTTAAACAGAAAAAAATATGAAAACCATCAATATTACATATGACTCAGATAAGACACTTATTCCCTAAAATGAATAGGCACAAGACACAAGCTATAATGATTTAAAAAAGAGTGTAAAATAAGAGAAGAAATAAAATAAAAATAACAGCAATAAAAAACATATCATTTGAAAAATATGGTTTCCTAATGGAAAATACCGTAATCTCTAGTGACGGGTGAATCTGATCAATGTTGTTTCCCCGTTTATGGGTGACAAAGCTTTTTTGATGTGCGAAAAATATTGAACCCATTAGAGCCTATGGGCATCATTTTCACAGGGAAACTTGGTGAAAACTTTTGCTCATCACTAATCTTTCATGATTCCATGTTTAGTTAGTTAAGAATTGAGAAATACATTATAATAGGTCTTGCAATGGATATATTGTAATCTAGAGGTTTGTTAGTTTTTGTAAGTGATTTTCTAACAAAGAAATAATTGCAAAAGCAATTTGCAAAGTACAATTTCAGAGGCAAACCACTATGGTTTTTTTTTTCTAATAATGAAGATTTTTGTTTCTCATGATTCCAGTGTAATTGTCGCAGTGATCGGAGTTCCTTCTGCTAAAATTGCATCCAGAGCATCAAATTAGATGTGTTGCGTTTAGATGGAAACAGATAGAAATCTGCTGCAAGTGTGGGGGTAGCATTGCATCTCATTCACTGGGTGCAAGTCTCTTGTCTTATTGATGCATCCTGCTATGGGAACCCTGGAGTTACTGCTGGTCAAAGGTGGCGGAAGCTCCAGGGTTCCCGAGCTTCATTAGGCACAGTTGCACAATATTCACCTGAAAAATCAGGTATATAACCCTGTGGAAGTGCATGAGTGTGTTTAGATACAAATATCTTAATGAATTGCATGCACATGCAGTCTACATTTAGCCCATTTTAGAGCACCTGCAATTGTGCATTTGTAAAATACCCCTATAATCGTCATCAGTGCCGGGCCACGCTGGGCAGGTGCCCTGGGCAGGCCCGGCAGTCGCGGAACCTGTTTAGCGAGCGCATGCGCAAATTTGTGCTCGCATGCGCATGTACGCATTTGCGATATAGTTCGCATGTGTGAATTGAAGTTTGCGCAGAAGTGCAAAAAGGAACTGGACATGGGGTAGGCGACAGAGGAGGTACGTGCCTGGCGCCCTCCCAGCTTTGCGCCCTAGGCACGTGCCTACTCTGCCTACCCCTAGTTCCGGCCCTGATCGTCATAGTTTTGGTAATAATATGAGATAAACTTGACTTTATTTAAATTCTCTTTTGTTAAGGTTGCTCAATATTGTACCCCCACTCCCAGGCTCCTCCCAAAAAAGCAGTTTAAATCAAGCCCTGAACATTCTGCAGACAAAATCAATGTTTGGGGGAAAGTGTTAAAGTCAAAATAAATATGAAGAATAAGCTAAGAATAACCGGATCTCTGGGATCTGTGAAGGAGTGGGTTTTATATGAATGTTCTTTGTGTTTAAACAAAAGAACTTTGTTGGATAAAGCAAATGACTATTGCAGCACTGTTATGCATTAGAGGTGATCACACAATGGTTTATTGATTTAAATTGTCACATTAAATTACAGCTGTTGAGAGAACTTGGAAAAGACCTTCATTTACTTATGTCCCTATCTTTATGCTAAAGCTCTGAATGTTCTGTAAATGGTAAAACTGATATAATGTATTCAGTCTGTATCCTGTAGAAAATTGCTTTACAGCAAATTGAAGGATGTTATTCTATATTTAGTTTTGGAATTTCTGCTTCTTTATTCTTCCCATATATCAGAAAGTGAAAATAAGTTAACCATAAATCCAAAAAAACAAAAACAAATGCATTAATGGATTTGAATGCTTATATGCTGATATGCACCTTTTTATGTATAATCACATTATTTTTCAATACTCAATTGTAATTTGTAGAAAAATGACTAACATTTACATCACATTCCCATTATGTGAAAAGTGCCAAAAAAAAGGATCAAATCTTATTTTTTGCATTTAAAGAGGCAATATCATTATTAGTCAAGTGATGGTTTTTGCTATGGGTTCAATTAGAAATGTGTAATTATCCAGTTTTTATCTCTAGTGCTCAGTGCATAGCATGGTGCACAGGGCGCTCCTAGAATTAGCAATGTGGGGTGTGCTTTTGTGCCCCTAGTTATCTTGCACTTTCATCCCCCTAGGTCAAGAATAACCCCTTTTGAGAAGTAAACACAGTAGAGCTGAGACTTATCTTATCTCTTTTCGTTCTAGCCTTTCATGTTTTAAGAGCAAAAAGAGGTACAATACAGTGAAATACATGACAAATTTACTTGTGCTTCATCATTTTAATAATTTTAATGTGATGATATACTAATAATACTGTAAATGCAGTCTTAAATTGTTTGTTAAACAGTTCTTTTATTACAAATTTGATTAGTGTTTTTTATTATTTTATTTTATTATGTACACTGTATAGATAATCAGCACAAACTAAAAAAAAATAAGTCTCTTTTCTCTGGGTGAGTCACTAACTTTGTTTTCGCATAACTTCAATTTGCCTCCTAATTATGTTAATTACTTTTCCTTGTAGAATATAATTCATGCCTGAACACCCTCAAATTAAAGGAAAGGTTTTACAAATAAAAGTGCATGGGTGATCATTTTCCTTGTTACTTGCTAATATAATTATTATACTTATTAATTTAACAAAAGGAGTTTGCCCAGTGAATTCTAACTACTGATTGGTTACTATGACCAGTAGCAAAGTTTGCATCTCTTTCAGCTCCTACACAGATCCTTGGATTGCTACAGGGCTGAGCTTAATTTCATTGCTGGAGGTCTCTCTTGCCTGAAACTGTCTACATAGAGGTTCTTCATCACCGCTTAGCACTGTGCTGGGTTCTGGTGGGACAGTATTGTTCACAGGCCTAGTAACCCAGTGTTTTGATAGAATTAGCACTATGGCACAATACTATGGGTCTGTTACCCAGAATTCTTGGGACCTGGGTTTTTTTGGATAAGGATTTTTCTTAAGTCTACTAAAAAACATCTGAACATTAGGGTCCTATTTTTTTATTAAACCCCAATTTTTTCTGGTTGCGTTTTGAAAGGGACTGTTGCGTTTTGAGAAAGGGCTGTGTTTGTGCCTGAAACATTGTTGCTTGTTGGAGATCCCAGCCATGTAAACCAATAAAGGCTTTTTAAATTGATTTTAAGGAAGGTGATGTGACATCTATTTATACTGTGTCTTAAAAGGGGAAAAACTTGATTATTTAGAAGAAGAAAAAATACTCAATTCCGAAAATACTCTAGCTAAAATCTGAAATAATGTAGAAGTCAATGGTAAAAAAAGTAAATTCATGTTTGTGAATGTAACACTTAGGGGCAGATTTATAGAGAGTCGAATTAAAAATGAAGTAGAAAAATTAAAATTTCGAGCTATTTTTGTGTACTTCGACTAGGGAAAATTCCAAATACGATTTCAATTTGAATTTTTTTTATCATTTACTGTCTCTTTAAAACTTTGACTTTGACAATTTGTCATCTTAAACCTGCCAAATTACTGTTTTAGCTTATGGGGGACCTCCTACAACCTATTTGGAGTCAGTTGGTGGACTTTGAAAAATCTACGTTTTTATTTTTAAAATACTTTGAATTCAATTTGATCAAATTCGAATTTGATCTGGTTGCTACTGTCCAAATTACCCTAGCAACCATACATTGATTTTAATAAGAGATTGGAATATTAATAGGAGATGCCTGAATAGAAACACAAGTAATAAAAAGCAGCAATCACAATACATTTGTTGCTTCACAAAATCATGTTGCCATAGATATAATTGCATTTTCTTACTGGAAAAAGTTTTTTGCTTTTTTTCCCTTCAAAAATATATCAATAAATCTTAATCATTTTTCTACATGCCTCTGGGTATGATTAAAATATTGTTCAAACCCCAAAGCCACAATTTCTAAAGCCATAAAGGAAAAAAACAAAGCAATTTATTTTTGAGATGTTGAGTTGTTTGAACTATTGTGATTATGAGGTCCGGGGGGGGGGTATTTTCTTTTCACTGGGCTTTAGGCTTTGCATTTTTCTTATCGAATCTAAGGAAAAAACATTCCTTATGTATAAATCAGTCTAACATTTATAGTGAAATTCTGATGTTTTTAATAATGAGACATTTTTTTGAATTTGGTAAAGGAAGTAAAAAACCTTTTAAGATAAAATGGTCTAAGAAAATCAACAATTTTTATAAACAACAACCAATATCCAGTAAATCGAATGTATTTTGGCAATGAAAAAAGCTGTACTTACCAATTTCTGGACTGACAGTTAATCAGGGTTGGACTAGGCCAGGGGACACCGGGAAAAAAACCTAGTTGGGCCTGGCCCTCATGGGCCCTGCAGACCCTGACCCGCTCCCCATCAGACAGAATTGATGCTCCCCCTGACTTCCCCCCTCACTGAGCGAAGAAAATATAAAATAATATACTGGGGCTGGGTATCTGGTTGCAACATTAGCAAATGACTGGGGCAGGGCAGTCTGACACTGCGCTTAATGATTACAGAAACGTATGTCTCCTATAAATCATATATCTATATATATATATATTTTTTTGTTTTTGTTTTTTATTTTTTTTTTGTTTGCTTTTTATGGATGAATGAATCTAAAGTTAATGTAACATCCTTTCCCTCAGCCTAGAGGCAGTAAATTGTAGAGATACCCCCCCTACCTATTCTGTAGGTAAGAATAAACACCACCCCAAATTTAACTTCCCATCCTCCTCCAAATTTAATTTATTGACTTTCCAAGCAATGAAAGTCGCACCAAGAATATATTTAATAAATGGAAGAGAATGTCATGCTACCTTTGGTACTGAATACAAAGATAAGATGACAACAGGAGAGACAAATGCAAGGTTCTTTCTTTATTACACAGTTGTAGATTTAGCCAACAGGTAACCAGCTTTTTTTGCATTTGTGAGTTTACATAAAGGATATCATCAGACCTGGCTATTTCTTCCACAAAAAGCATCTGGACGAAGTGTCCTTCAGAGGCAGAGGCAATGAAATTAAACTTAAAGCATGGAAAATAGCCGTTCGCTGAAAACAGGATGGAAACCATATTTATTTTGCTAATACCCTTACTATATTCCCTTGCTATATTCTATTTTTATTGCATTGCCTCATACAGTCAGTTGTTTCTCACAAAGGCACACTAAAGCCAAAGAACTTGTGAATGTTAGGGCTTTCAGAATCACTTATATCATAATGATGCTTCCATTATTAAATCTCCAGGCTGCTGTGCAAGTTATCTGATAAAGGTTGTTCGTTTGAAACCAAACAACTTTCATGGAACGATTAGTCTTTTCATTATTTAATGGATAATTTTCTCTAGTAATTGCCATGTGGACTGACTGAAGGCTTTGGACATTTTCATTATGCCCAAGCTGTTCTGAATGTTATTTATTGTGTCATTTATTAGAGGTAAAATGAAAGGAAGTTTTCAAACAAATTAGGCTTAACATTATTATTTATTGGATTCCGTTTGTTTATTTATTTTATTTATTTATTCCACACTGATATAAAACAATGGCATGTAGACTTGACCAACCGCTATAACAGAAAAGCATATTCCGCCCTTACATAGCAACAAAATGATATACTGTAGTAGGTTACCAGGATAGGGTAAGCGAGGAAGAGCCACATAGTGGGTGCGGTGATTTAATAAGGGGTAATTCATTTAAGTGAGTCGTATTGTTAACTAAAGGGAAAGCCTTATACAACAAGATTTAATAGTCCAAAAATGTAAGTGGAGAGCCATGCGTTGACTGAATGATTCACATATTAGCAACATAAGTAAATGAATCTGTTTCATTTATTACAACTTTGTAACAAAACGGTATATGAGAGACATCGTTAGAATCAGTATCTTCTTGAACAGTTTAACAGTTAAATAATTGAACAGGTAATGGTTCAACAGTTAATTATCATGACAGATATATGTTCCATGATTACTAAAATGATAATGTTTTTAATTTGTGTTTCTATTAAGTGTGATGATGAGCAGCTTAGTACATGTTTACATACATTGAATGTATTTATGTCTAGTACCGTTTACGTTGACCATATGATTATGCTGCAGCTGTTGTGTTCCCGTCAGTTTGTAGTTATAAATACATATTCATATTTGCTTTGGGCACTTTGAAAAAGGCTGAGGAGTCAGCCAAAACGTTAGTCGTGTTATTAATACATTTTTTCTACATTTTTTAAGACCTGTGAGTGCTGATCTTATTTGAAATGTATAAAGAATAATCGTTGATCTTGCACTTCAAGCAATTCCTTATCGAGCATGCCGGCTTCATGGGGATCTATATATACATATATATAAGTAGGGGGATACATATTTACTAGATGCTGGTGCTATACTGGTATGAACCGGCTTTTTAGTGACATTTATATACTTAAATAGACATTTCATAGAGTCTATCTGTATTCTGTTGTGTGCGAAACTAGGGGAAGTTTAGTAACATGCTGTCTTATTTTCTGTTTCATATACTAGCTGGAGTATAATTTTACCAATACTGGTACATTAGGGTACCCTTATCAGCAACATGTGCAAATCAGTTTGCAGATGATAAGTAAAAAAAAAATTAGATTAATAATGAGAAGTATTAAGGAGGTCCAGGACGACATTTTAACAGAAGGCACGCTGCGTATTCCCCTTAATTACTTGCTAGCTGTGACTTATGCAAAGCTATGATAAACCTATTTATAATTACTTTCCGTTAAAGTGAAAACAGGGATTTTCTTATCCCCTGGGTAGAGTATTCTTCTTAGCACCATGGATGGAACATTTTTCTTGTAAAGTTAGTTTTTGCATTCCAAATAAGCAGTTAGTGCCCTTCAACAAAGAACTATTAAGGGTTTAAAATGTTTCAAAGGTTATTTTCTTTTCCTTTTCAGTAAACTACAAGAGGTCCTCTGCACTCAACCCATTATCAATATATTTAAGACAGCGACATTTTGTGCATACTGCTACTAAAAAATACCTTACCCTTTAAACAACACAGGGATTGTTGGTCCATATATTGCAATATATTTAAGCTTGCCAACTACGTCAAAGTCATCCCATATCTGGCCAGTCCTACGCTTAATTTTCGTCTGATTCATTAAGAATTCAATTGCTTAATTATACATTTTACAAAGGGACTAAGTTTTACCTGCAACTTACTAGCTGCTTTCAAAGTAAAACTCCCAAACTTGGCTGCCCTTTTATTAGACACCAGTGGGATCACCTGACTATACCTGGGAAGGGTGGGAGCTACAACATGGAGCTGGTCACTGCTCCTGTATAAACTATAACAAACAAGGGAAAGTTGTGCTCACCACTATTTTTTAAAATGCATCCCCGCCTAATGGTTTTAAAAAATAGTGGTGAGCACAACTTTCCCTTGTTTGTTCCTTTTCAGTAAATGCTGATAAATTACTTTTTACAATTGCTGGTAAAATTAAAAAAATATTCCGAAAATGTATGTATGGATGTTTCTTGTCAAAAGGTTCATATACATTGTGTGTGTGTGAAGAAACAAATTTGCTATACAATTAGGCAGTTGCTCCAAATCTGCTTTTCTCTGTAGCTATCATAATAAAAAAAATCCATCAAAATCAAAATGAGTAAAACATGCACCGAGGCACTTGTCATTGTTCACATTGAACAGACTTCATCCAGAATATGAACATTTCCCCATAAAGCAACCCACACAATCTCTTGTATAAAAGGAGATTGCTTTGTGACTTGGTGAGCTAAGTGCAACATTGCTTGGCCTGTAAAACCGTAGTTAGTGTCCTTTGGGAAACGCAGGTATATCTAAATATTCATTAAATGAGGAAACTATAACATTTCAGGAATGCCAGAGCACACAAACAATAGAAAATAAATACTGTATGTTGATCTAAAAATATCTTTCGTCTCCAGTGGACACATGGAAACTCAATGGAAATGTGAGTCACTGAAATGGCTTTCCCAAACAATAACCGTTCAGTATTGGTACACTTGGTGGAGTGATTTATCAATGCTTGAATTTGAATTATTGCTGCAATTCGATTTTTATAAGCTGAAACTCAAATTTTAGATTTTTTATGAAGCACTAATGATGAGCGAAATTTTTCTCCAGGTTTGTTGCACATAAAAAAATTGTCGCCCTTTGACTTCAATGCATTTGGCAAATGTTTTGCTGTTTCGCAAATTTTTGGCAAAACTCAAATGAACTCAAATTTAAAACATCAGCATCTTAAAGCTGCCAAACTCATTTTAAAGTTAATGTAAGTTGTCCTAGTCAAGTTTTTAAAATGTTTTTGATCTTCTAAATTCAAAAATTCAAGGTATTCAAGTTTTTTCAAGATGTTTTATGAGTTTTGATATATTTGGATGTTTTCAAAAAATAAGCAAACAAATTCAATGTTTATTTGAAGTAGAAAAAAAAACTAAGAAAACCCACAGACTTTCAGTGCTAAAGGGCTATATTTGCCTTGGGCTGGTACAGAAGCCTAAAACATAATGTACAACATTTATAGCCTACTAATTCTCCTTAAATATGCATGTGTATTTGAACACAGCACTGGTTACAGAGGTTACAGTTACACTACAGCCTATGCTTGCAGTTTCTAATTTTCCTTCAAAACAATACAATACATGGCATCTTGTTCAAGAGAATACATATTTACTAGATGCTGGCACTTTACTGGCATGCAGTGGCTTCTTTTAACGACATTTAGGGGGTTATTTACTAAAACTACATTTTTACCCTTTTTTCATGAAAACAAACCCAACCTAACTCCCATCCACAAATGTGGCTAATTTACTGATAATTTAGGTTGAATAAATGATATTGAGGAAAAAACTAGATCAAATCGAGAATTTGAATTGTGCGACTTTTTGGAATTTATCAGTTGTCGCCAAAAAACTTGAATTATTCGGATTATCGAATGAAAACCAAAGCTAAAAGCTTTCGAGAACAATGAAGCCATAAAACATGTTGACTTCTACACGATTTACATGTTTTAGCTGCAGTATTTTTAGATTCGGATTGTTAGCAGCTTCGGGGTACAATAAATTTGAGTTTCCACATAAAAACTCAACTATAAAAATTCAACTTTGCGTAAATAACCCTCTTATAGACATTTAATATAATGTATCTGCAATGATTACAGCAGTTACAGTACATCCAAGAGCTGCAAACTTTCATATCTTGAAATAAAACAAATTTGTAAATATTGAATGACCTCAATGACCATTCTATTAGTTTTATTTAGCTCTGGTGGGACAAACTGCATTAACTCAAAAATTTTTATCCTGTCAAATACACTGGCAGCTAGAGAGTGAGTGTCAAATACCAATCACAGAGAAACAAGAGCATTACTACATACAACACATATATTTCTAATAACTCAGCTTTGGCAGTTGATATACTGTATATTTTCATGGAACAAATGAACAGGTTCCAGGCCTCTAGGGCATATTTAGAGTAAAATTAGAGCTACTGTACACTCAATAATGCCTGCTAACGTTTCTGGTCTAGAAGATATATTAGTACTGATGCTCAATTTAGAATTGGTACTACTATGTATTCTTTTAGAAGCATGTGTCTTTGAAATAAAGACAAAACATCCCCTTTTTTACAGTTGGTCTCAGAGGTTTTGTTGAAAACTCCTCTGTCTTTCAAATATTTTATAACACCTCAACCATTTACATAGTACTGCATCTGAATTATTATAGATTACTCCAGAGAACGGGGAGCTTGACAGTTATCTCTTTATGGTTTATGAATGGACAATTGAGTTATAAAGTATATTATTTTATAGGCTTTCTGTACCAGGAATAAAGAAGGCAATTGCAATCAATGAGCTGATGGTTTTTAGTACTTAGAATATTGACTGCAGCAATTTTGGAGTTAGGGAATGTCCTATCTTCTCCAAAACACAAGATTAACAAGAACAAAGTTCTTTAATGTGAATACTAAAGCAAAATACCAACAACAAAACAAAACATACTAACACTAGCATTCATATATTTTTAACATTTTTATTAAGACAACAAACAGAATTCCTAACACAATGGGGGCAACCAATCAATGCTCAATATTTTACTTTTAACTGATCCGTGTATTTCAGCCAGAAAAGAAATACCTGATAGCACCAGTCCCTCCTGTCATTAATATGAAAGAATGCGAAAAATTCCATTGGCACACAGGCCTAATAAAAACACTTCAAGTGTTTATTGCAGAATCTCTTTGTCAATCTCTGTTACACCAAGTAGGTAGGGTGTGCGAGGGCCAAAAGCTTTTTTCATTAATATGAAGGAAGCCACCAGACACCAACTGTGTTTCCAGCTCAGGAATTTAAAACCTTGCCATCTAAAAGCTTGCGAGGTCATGTAGAAGTCAAACGAAATCTAAACAATTTATTCAATTCAAGTTTTTTTTACTTTTTAAAATTGTTTTTTAGCTTGTCCAACCATTAAGATGATGAATAAAATATGAATTTGATATATTTGTATTTTGCTTCACAGTTTTATTTGATCACGCTTATTTATTCTGATTTTTTACAATTCATTCATTCAGATTTTTTTTTTAGAATTTTTAAATTGTGAGTTTATTAGACATAAAAAAACAATATGAAAATTACACAAATAAGAATTTTGGTTAATAGGCCTCCCCCAGTCAGGAAAAAGTTAATACATGAGGAAAATATTGAACTGCAGAGATTCCTTCTGAATTGCCCAGTTCAATGGTTTATTCATTTTTTAATTTTTCTAATGCTACTAATAGTATTTATGCAACCATTTGTGCACCATGTAACAAACTTTCTTCATAAACTGTGAAAATAAAAGATAACTGAATATTAGAATTTTAGAATTTTTGATTCGTTTTGTTGCATATTGGTAAGAATTTTTGACTTCATATTGCCTTGTGTGCCCCACTGCATATTTTATGAAGTAAATCAGCATTGAAGAGAATTTTTCATTCAGTACTTTATAGGTGAACCTTTTCTAAGAAAATCTTCAACTAGTTTTTACTTTTTATGTCTCATGGCTTTCAACTAAAGGCACTCAAAGATAGACAGATTTTATTGTTACTATTATTTTGTATAACTTTATACCTATTCAGGCGCTCTACTATTCATTCATCTGAACTTCCAAAAATAAATATAAATTTATTATTTTTATGTAGACATGGCTGATTCCAAAGATTGTAAGAACCAGTATAGTCTTTTTCTGCATGCAAGGACCAGTTCTTCGCTCATCTCATTCCATTGGGAAGTGGTGGCTTCTTGGATCTAAACTCCCTCTGCTTTCCAGTGAATTGGTGTGCCACCCACTGTAGAAAGCAGAGCTTCAAGTCCCAGAACCTGTGGGGAATGTACTCTAGAAACAACTGTATGTTGGCTGTGCCTGAGCTATTTATTCCAATGTAAAAAATGAGCATGGACATGCTATAAAAAATATTCCAGTCTAGTCACTGAATATCACTCAGGATTTCACTGTTTTCCTGTTTAAAAGTGAATTTAATAAAACAGTAATAAATCAAATATTCTCCCTGCAGTAAGAACTGTGACATAACACTGCTTGAGAGACAAAGCGATCTTCAACATGCTTTTTTTGCAAGAACGTTGAAAACCTCTCTGACCCTCAAGGCGTAAGGAAAATTACATTTGTTGGTAACTGCTCTTCAATATTTCTGTCTCCACAGAGTGCAAGTGGAGTTTTATGTGAATGAAAACACCTTCAAAGAAAGGTTGAAGCTTTTCTTCATCAAAAACCAGAGATCAAGTATGTATTTATGCATGTGTCTGAAAACCAATTGAGATACGGTGTTATAGACTAACAATTATTTTCAACATGTATTCAGGTTTTTTTTTTTCAATTTATTATTTTAGGGTTAAGTTACGACACATAGGTCTAATGCAAAGCTGCACTGCCACTGAATATTATATTACGATTTATAATATAGAAAGCACTAGCAGAGAAGGGCACTAACTATGCAAGAAAAATGGGAATCAATATATTAGATAATGTGAATCAATTCTACCCATTGTATTAAACACTACAATCATCACTTACAAAAAAAATGATCCCAGAGGGGATTGCCCTTCTACTGCTTACGTCAATAAAAATGGGCAATTTAATCCCCTTGCAAAATTTACAGTCTTTGTGGAAATTAAAAATCTAATTAAAACCACACATCATTTAAGTGTTAAATCAGCTGGGTAAAAAGTGGAGTCAGCTGGTTTACCTTAGGGTATTTACACTGTTGTAAGAGCTGTCAATGCCCCCTCCCTAGATGGTGAATGATCCACTTAGGAAAATCAACACTTAAGCAGCAAATCTCTTTTTCTGAGAAATTATATGGAAGGCAATAACACTTCAGGGACATTGTGTTCATGCCATTCTCAGCTAAACCTTTCAAATGAAATTGAAGATGATCAAACTTTCAAAAGTCTGAAACCTCATGAACAATACCATGCTAAAATGCATAATGCCTGAGGCCAGTAGAAGTGGATGCAAATAATAACATGCCTCCCATGTCATACCATTCCTCAACCGTTGATGATACTATAAGACATGCACACACAGAACCATCTTGCTAAAGTCCCTGGCAACTGTATCTAAAATTAAAGTTGTGCAAAATCCAATAATAATGACACAATGCATGTAACAGGTTAACAGAATCATGTTCCAGGTTAGCTATGCATACCTGTATCTTAAAATACAGATAAACAAAAAAAGTGAAAGCTCATGATATATTTTTAAGTGTTTTCAAGGCAGCTTTTATGTAACCATTACAAAGATAGACAGATTTTATTGTTACTATTATTTTAATTTGTATAACTTATATACCTATTCAGGCGCTCTACTATTCATTCATCTGAACTTCTAAAAAATAAATATAACTTGGAAGAAAGCAGTTGCTTATACAGATGTAAGCTCATTAAAATGATTAAATGGAAAACACTTCTGCATTATTTGGAGTGTTTCGGAAAATAAAAATGGACAGACAAAAGAGTGAATTGGCTGTATAAATCAAGTGCTTATTATACTTGGCACTAGCGGGAGACATTAACGAGTGTAAGGAAGTTGTTACCAAGCAGCAAAGGGAATGTTTTGATGAAGGCAAAACTGATTAGACCAAATTTGGGATTCAGAAGTGTAGGGAATAATTATGCTGAAATTCTGAAAGCCTCAGCACTGGCAGTAGTAAGATTTTGTGTTACTTTGGTGCAAGTTGATCACTGCTCCTGAGGTATGAAATGAGCTCTTATATTTATTTATGTTTTATCAGTTTTACCATATAGAGCCAAAGATCCATTTTTAAATTTATGCACTAAGGAATATAATTCTATACTAAGGTAAACCTTGTTGGAGGTCATTGATATACACTGGTAAAAAAACAAATCACTGATTGGTTGCTATGGTATGCAGCCCAGGTGCACATTTGCACAATGTTGCTAAACAAGCCCCAGAAAGTTTTATCTAGTGCAATATATGGGGGTCTTATGTCTATCCCGAGACTCTCCGTAACAAGCCTTGCACATAACAATAACTTTGTGACCAAAATAATTAGGTGCAATTTATTTTTAAAGGGTGTGAGGTATAATTCTCTTTCCCCTAATTGTCCCTTATACAAAAGGAAGAAAATGTGTGCCTTTTAGAGTTTTTTTGACACAATTGTAAGACTAAATTAAAATGGAGTGGCACCATTACTCAGACCGATAGCTTTACATTAATGCTCTGGATGAGACCTATGTTCCCCAGGGGGTGAGCCCTTGCAATGATGTAGAGGCAGGGTGTTGTGCAACTATAATTGTATGTAATGCAAAATAATTGGTCACCAGTGGATCTTGCAACTCAACCATGGAACTGATTTATTATAGAACAAGATAATCCATATAGGAGTTCAGTCACAGATAAAATGGAACATGTAACAGCAATACATATACTCACAAGTACCATTGGTCAGGGTAGACCACACAGGGTAAAAGAGAGAATACAGCTTCTATGTAGGTACACCCAGCTTTCAGACTTTCAGAGTTAGCTTTCAGTGGAGCTAACTCTGACACATTAAGGGGGTTATTTACTAAACTCCATTTTTTTCTGGTTGGAGTTTTAAAGGGGAAAAATACAAAATTTTCATTAAAAAAACTCACATTTTTGATGAATTAATAAACCCTGATGGTGTTTAAAATGTACTCCATCTCAAACCTGCAGAGGTCATGTAGAAGTCAATGGCAGATGTCCCGCTTACAATTGGAAGATATCATGATCTGTGTTGGGTTTTATGTAATAATTCAATTAATTTGTGGTTTTAGGGCGATAATCCGAAAAAACTGTGTTTTGGGGTGTGAAATTTGAAAAAAATCATATGGTCCGGAATTTTTCATGATTTAATTTAGATTTATTTGAGTACATCTAGGGGTAAATTTACTTATGTTCGAATATTGAGGGTTAATTAACCCTCGATATTCGACTGCCGCATTGAAATCCTTTGGCTTCGAATATCGGAATCGAAGGATTTAACGCAATTTGTTTGATCGAATGATCGAACGAAAAATCGCTCGATCGAACAATTAAATTCTTTGAATCGTTCGATTCAAAGGATTTTAATCCATCGATCGAACGATTTTTCTTCGACCAAAAAAAGATAGCAAAGCCTATGGGGACCTTCCCCATAGGCTAACATTGACTTCGGTAGGTTTTAGGTGGCGAACTAGGGGGTCAAAGTTTTTTTTTTTAAAGAGACAGTACTTCGACTATCGAATGGTCGAATAGTCGAACGATTTTTAGTTCGAATCGTTCGATTCGAAGTCGAAGGTCGAAGTAGCCAAAAAAACATTCGAAATTCGCAGTTTTTTTTGTTCTATTCCTTCACTCGAGCGAAGTAAATGGGCCCCTTATTGATAAATGCGGTAAAAAAAGAGCACAGGAGTCTGGTCGAAGTACTTTTAAGAAAAATAGTGAGAATTTTTCAGATTTTAGTAAATAACCCCCATGGTCCCTACTTCTGAGCAATTTGTACCCGAGATCCTAATCCCACTCCTACTCAACACTCCTCGATGGAGCCCCAGCTGCTTGGCTAATAGCCTAACTATCTATGACTCCTAGAGAGACCTATAAAAGTGAGTTGCCTACCACTAGTTGGACTTGACCTGTTTATGTCCCAAGAGCAAGCCTTTCTGTCTGCTCAAATAAAGGGACTGGCAAAATGGATGCTGAGCACATGTGTGCTCAAATGTAGCAAATTTGTGTTTTTTGAAATTATGGGAAATCCCCAATTTCTCCTTGGTTATTTCTGGCCTAGCACTCCTTCTGTGCCCTTCATTGCTCTAACTTTGTATATTTTTGAACTACTCCTTACTCCTTACCATTTCTGTTTGTGTAAGGTACCCTTGTAGGAATCCTGAGAATTTTGTGCCAGCTGGAAAAAGATTTCCATCTCTGGTGCTACTCTCTTGGTCTACTGTTTTTCATCTTAATATCTGTGCATTTCTGCATTTCTGAATTTTGTGCCAGTGGGATATGCCAGTGCCTGAATATTTGATGAACTCGACAAAATGTACAGTTCACCGTTACAGTAGAAAAGCAAATATAGACCAATGTCTCAATGGACACGATGATGTGTTTTGGGAAACCATGTCAGGAACTGTAAATCTCTATCTCTTTCCTTGCTTTTGTTTTTTTTTTATGTATAGATACCAAGAAGAATGTCTTATCTCTACCTTCTGTTGACAGAATAGCCACAAAGATGACTTCCACTTGAATGCCGATTTGCTCACGGCATTAAGAATCTGACAGCTATGCTTTCATGCTAGAAGCTTGCATTGTATAGTCCCTGTATATAAAAGGAAAAAAAAATCAGTAGTTGCTGACCCAGAAACTACTTACCCACAACAGGGAAAAATGTCAAGTATCAAGCTCTGCTGTGCAGCAGCAGTAAGAATATTGTGCAAATTAATGGATGTATTCAAAAAGGAATATTACCCTTGCTGACAGATATTATTAAAATACAAACATATTATATTAGGCATATGAATACCTTCTGTTGCAAGGCGGCCTTTCCTCATGTTTAGCAATGAAAAGGGGTTTTCAGCTCCCTTTGGCTCTTCTCATTTCAGCCATGATGATTATCTTGTGTGGTCAGTTTCCAAGTCCTACCCCCAACCTGTTCTAATATCTGGTGAGATCTAAACAGGCCACTATCTTGGAATTAGGTTTGCTGTTGCTGTACCTGTGTAAACAGTGATTCAGAGTGCATAGAACGCCATACACAGGGGCATAACTACAGAGGAAGCAGACCCTGTGGCTGCAGGGGGTTTAGAAAGTATATGGGCCCCCATGAGGCCCTAATTAATGAGCAATTTCAACATATATTGGTAAAACAGGACAACCTTTGGATATTTTGGGGTCCTAAAATGAATTTGCTGTGGGGCCCAGTTACATCAAGTTATGCCACTAGCCATGCATACAATAGTAATATGGTAAGTTAGATTGACAGTGACTGTCTCTCATTCCTAGTTTTAGGTAGTGCTAGGTGTGGAGAATGAGGAGTTATAGGAACGCATTTTCTCCTATATCTTTTAACACATCCCCCTGCTTCTGAAAAATGCAGGGGAACTCCTGAATCAACACTGGATATGTCAATAACACAGATGAGGACATTTTGTTAATTTGCATTAGATAAAAAATCTTAAAGATTCTTTATTTAGTAAGACTAGTGCTGGATCCTAAGAGATCAGTTTGAAAAGTATAAAATAATTGGCTAGAACACAGATGCAAAATATAATTGCCATGTACAGCCCCAGTATGGGAGCCTAAAGGCTGCTAAACTATGGCTAAAACATTATATCGTCACAAAGTCTGGTATTTCTATATAGTTGGAGAGCAAGTTTGTCCCTACTTACTTCACAGGCCTCTGGATAGGGTTAGTCAGATCCACACATAGCTTAGACTCCAGTGCACACCTTAAAGGGATACTGTCATGGGAAAAAAAAATTTTTCCAAAATGAATCAGTTAATAGTGCTGCTCCAGCAGAATTCTGCACTGAAATCCATTTCTCAAAAGAGCAAACAGATTTTTTTATATTCAATTTTGAAATCTGACATGGGGTTAGACATATTGTCTATTTCCCAGCTGCCCCAAGTCATGTGACTTGTGCTCTGATAAACTTCAATCACTCTTTACTGCTGTACTGCAAGTTAGAGTGATATCACCCCCTCCCTTTTCCCCCCAGCAGCCAAACAAACGAACAATGGGAAGGTAACCAGATAACAGCTCCCTAACACAAGATAACAGCTGTCTGGTAGATCTAAGAACAACACTCAATAGTAAAAACCCATGTCCCACTGAGACACATTCAGTTACATTGAGAAGGAAAAACAGCAGCCTGCCAGAAAGC
Organism: Xenopus laevis; assembly: GCF_017654675.1. Lineage (NCBI taxonomy): Eukaryota > Metazoa > Chordata > Amphibia > Anura > Pipidae > Xenopus > Xenopus laevis. Next base: position 91,606,455 of record NC_054378.1, read on the forward strand.
ATTTCTCTCCTGAAGTGCAGGCACAAGTCACATGACCAGGGACAGCTGGGAAATAGCCCCATGTCAGATTTCAAAATTGAATATAAAAAAATCTGTTTGCTCTTTTGAGAAATGGATTTCAGTGCAGAATTCTGCTGGAGCAGCGCTATTAACTGATTCATTTTGAAAAAAATGTTTTTTCCCATGACAGTATCCCTTTAATGCAAGGAGAACCATTAGAGACATAAAATACCCATACTGAAAATTAAGGCAATAAATTGTTGGGACAGTCAGTAAAACTGAGATTAGAACAGGCATTAGACACATCCTTTTGAGATAAACACAGCCTTACTTGTGCTGTTATTTACATACAATGGTGTCTTTATTTCACAGTACAGAAAAAGCATTAATGGAGTCTCCTTAGTTAAAATCTGGAGCAGGTGATGCATCATTCTAAATTTATGCTTGAAATATATCGTCAACCTGGCTTTGTGTAGCAGCAGCTGTTGTTTGGTAGAAAACGACATGTTTTCTTCACCAGTTTGTGCTTCTCAGTATGCCAGGTGGATAATTATTAGATGTAAAAAAGTGGCAACGTTTCAGATTTCCTCATCGGTGTAGGAGTGTGTGAAAAAAGAAAGTTGTTTCTAAAAAATAAATCAGACATGATCTTTATTGATAAAGCTGGCAGGGTTAGAGATGCATTGCTCATGGGTGACAGGCATTTAAGGCAGGTTAATGGTGAGTTAAATACATGCACTGCCAACGACAGTGTTTTTATTTATGAGCCAGAACGCAAAAATGTACTGTTGTTTGCCTGGGATAACTCAATTGTTTAGGAACACAAAATAAAAATGTGCTGTCCTGTCTTGTAGTAGGATTCCTACTTTGTTTCAAATTGAAGCAGTGGTGGCAATTATCATGGTTCTGCCTTTACAGTTTTGTGGGTGCACTAAGCAGTAATTATAGGTAACTAAAATTGCCTGCTGCATCTGTTTGGCTGAGTGCGAAGGGGACTGAGGTGAAGAACCCCACAATTTTACTCTTTATTTGCTTCTACTCCAGTTCTCTCCCCATTCACAGACTAGGATATATGCTGTTAACCCCTGGGATGTGAATGGAGAGGGGACAGGTTCTAAGAAAAGCAAAAGGTTTGATGTTCTTGGCTTGTTTAAGAAAATACACTTTTTGACAGTATGACTATGAAGATTCATTCATCCAGGTTATGGTATATCTAGTATAGGTAAATCTAAAAACAACTGGACTTGCTGAGTAATCAATGAAGACATTTCACTACTCATCCGAGCGCTCGGAGACACATAGTAGGCGAAACATAGTCATCCCATATGTAGCTGGAGTGTCTGAGAAACTCATTTTTAACAAACACCACGTCGCTGTGTTTTTCAAACCTAGCAACACATTGAGACAAAAACTGGTACACCCAAAGGATCTAACCCCTAAAGAAAAACATAGCAATGTGGTATACGGAGTCCAGTGTAGCGAGGAGTGCACAGAGCTCTACATTGGGGAGACAAAACAACTGCTCACCAAGCGAATGGTGCAGCAAAGGAGGGCGAACTCTACAGGGCAAAACAAGTGCAAAACTTCAAAGGAGTGTCCCTTGTCTTTTAAGTGTAGAAAGACACTTAAAAGACAAGGGACACTCCTTTGAAGATAGCAAGGTCCAAATATTGGATAAAGAAGACCGCTGGTTTGGAACGAGGCATGAAAGAGGCGATTCATGTCAAGGTGGAGAAACCATCCCTGAACAGAGGCAGGGGCCTTCGACACCACCTGTCTGCTACATACAATGCTGTTCTAACATCTGTACCCCGGCGGTTTCAGAACACTTCACACGTCCATTTATGCAACTCTCACAAGTAACACCTCTTTCTAGGAGTTGCATGACACATTGGATAATCCTATCACAGTGACTACACAGAATCTACACCTCTGTGAATTTCTACAGATGTCACCTCTTTGAAGAGTTACAATGTGCCATTGTGATTGGATTAGTGGAAGAGTTTATATGACGAGAACTTCCCACACCAGTCAGTTGAACTGAAGAAGCTGCTCAGATGAGTAGTGAAACATATTCATTGATTACTCAGCAAGTCCAGTTGTTTTTAGTTTTACCTATACTAGATACACTTTTTGACAGTTGCAGGTTTCATTTTTTATGATGGAAAAGTGTGACTGTGTCATGTGTTAAACTGATCGAATTCACTGCTAATGCAGATTTGTCTGTATTTAGTTACCTGACATGGCTGGTATGGCTGACAACTTCCTGTTCAACTCCACTATGATGTAGAGGGGTAACATTTTTATTATGGAAGCCAATATCCATTTAATATAAGGACTCATGTACCATATACTCATTGGCTGATGGCTGATTAAAAACATAAATGATTAATTGAAAGTGCAGCAATCAGCAAATGTCATAGTCTACTACAATTTGTAAAATTAAAGCAAAGACCTGATTAGTTGCTAAAAGCAACTGCACTTAAGCAATTTAGCACTTACTGTATGAGTAGCCCTTATGAGTATTCATATCCTTCCATTCATGTATCTATTGAAGTTGGCAAGACGACATACATAAGATTCACTAGAAATTGCCCCTAAACCAGGTTTGGGATCTTTTATCCCGAAGCCCATTATCCAGAAATCTCTGAATTATGGGATGGCAGTTTCCCATAGCCTCCATTTTATCCAAATAATCCAAATTAAAAAAATAATAATTTTTTCTCTGTAATAATAAAACAGCACCTTCTACATGATCCAGACTAAGATATAATTAATCCTTATTGGAAGCAAAACCAGTCTGTCTTGGGGGTTATTTATCAAAATCTGAATTTTTCTGATGTTTTGAATCTTATTTATCCTTTATTTATCAATAAATAAGGGAACCAAAAAAATCGAATCAGAAAAAAACTTGACTTTTTTGGATTTGACGCTGGAAAATCTGAATTTTTCGTGATTTCGGAAAAGTCCATAATGTCTGGATTATTGTACAAAACCCAGCGCAGACAATAATATCTTTATATTGCAAATAGGACCTCTGCCATTGACTTCTTCAGGACCTCGACAGGTTGAAGATGGAGTATTTTCAGATTTAGACTTTTTGCAGCCTCGGGGTATAATAAATCTCGAAAAATTAGAGGTTTTTTTCCCCACTAAAATTATTTTGAGTTTTTAGCATTCGACTTTAATAAATAATCCCCTTAATGTTTAAATGTTTTTTCTAGTAGACTCAGGGTCATATTTATCAAGGGTCGAATTTCGAATTGAAAAAACTTTCGAATTCGAATTCAAAAAGACAAAGGTCGAATAGGTCCATTTTCGAGGTCCGTATTCAGCCGAATTCAAATCATTTGAATAGAATTAATAGCGCAATCGATTGAATTCTATTTCCAAAAAAACCTTTGATTTTTCATAGTCCACCAATTGACTCCAAATTTTGAGGTCCTTTGAGGTCCCACATAGGCTAAAACTGCAATTCGACAGGTTTTAGATGCCGAATGGTCGAAGTCGAATATTTAAAGAGACAGTACATGATAAATTTCAATACTCAAATTTTCGAACTTGGACCATTCCCTAGTCGAAGTACACAAAAAAATCGCTCGAAATTTTAATTTTAAAATTGTTTTTGATACTCTCCCATGGGTCATTTTTTGTCTGGACCATATACAGAACCCTGATGCACACCACATATGATGTTACATTGAATATGATGGAATACATGAGCCATTAATCTAGCTATGTACTGTACAAATTGCCTTTCTAAGACTGTTAAGACAGCAAATGTTCATATATGGGATCCTTTATCAGGACTCAAAGTTGTCATATATTTTAAGAGCAGTATGCTAATATGTACTGTATATTAGCTAGAACAGAACAATTTAAAAGTAAAATATCTCTGTTGCTGTTGACATTCAGATCAGGGCTCAAAGAATGGGTTAAGAGCCCTCAACACTCTCCAAAATGTTCTAGATTTGTAATGGATTATTCCAGGTCTGAGAGTGGGTCTGAACAGTTTTTAGACACTTCTGAAAACCAGCGTATGGCTAAGGAGCAGTGAATTTGTAATACTTTAACTATCTTTTCTATTATTATGTGGTAACAAACCCTATTTTCTAGTTAGAGTTTATCAACACAAGAAAAGCGCCTCATGAATATATCTGTGCTGAAAACAAACAATAGCAATTCTCAGAGAGTGCTCTAAAATTATCTTTTTTTATCTGAGCAGTATAATCAAATTGAGAAGGTATAATTCATCATGATTTGTCTATCAAGCTCACCATACCATTCAGTGTTGTAGAGAAATGCAATAATAGCTTGCTATCGATGTTTCCTTTAAATCTCTTAGCAACAGAATTTCCATATGATTTGTTTTTTAATGAGAATTATTCCCCAGGATGTGTAGCTTATTAATCATTTTATGGACTGTAGCTGGTGTGCATAACGATACACCAGAGGAATCAATACAGACACCGTGGTTCCTGCCAGGGCCTACAGGAAGATTATTTGGCAAAAAATAAGCTTGATGCGGGACCTGAAATATGTTTGTTTGTGTGTATTTGTGAAAGTTGATAACAACAAACAAGACGTAGTTGTAGAAACAAGCTAGCATAGCAATATGAACATTTTATTTAGCTTCAGATAGCTGTACGGGTGTCAAAAGGGCAACTTTATTTTGGAAAGCAATGGATATTTGCCTGTCTAGACTTTTTATTCTCTAGGGACAACTGTGCACACATTGCTTTGTTTATAAATAAAGATGAAACAAAAACATAAACTAGCTAAGACCATTGCAAATTGTCATGGCTTATATTTAAAGGGAATCATTATAAAAAAAAAACCATTGTTAACCAGAAACCCAAGCCTACACACATTCTGACCTTCACTGTAGAAAAGGTGTTTTTCATGGTGTGCTGCCCCATGTCAAGTGAATTCATAATGGTAATCTAGCGCAATGTGCAGAGCTCAGTGCTATTGGGTGCCTTGTCCTTATTACTTGCCATGAATGACATGTCATCCACCAATCATGAATACAATGTTGCAATAATGGGGATAACTGCAGAAATTATCCTAAATCAACCCCAATATTTGTAATTTTGAGGCTGGAATTAATAAGGTTGCCACCTATGCAGTTTTGAGTCCAGTTTTCAGAAGGGCTGTCTGGGTCAAAACTGCCTGCCCAATTAGGAAATCTGGACAGGGCTCACCTTGATTGAAGTAGAGATCTATCAATTGCCAATCACCACATTATAGTCCTGCAACCTGACATCATGGTCCTATCCCTGACATCAATTCTTTTGCCCCATGATGTCACATTAGCAAAGGATTAATGAAGTTGACACAAATCTCAGATATGTGGAGCCTTTGCAAATGGTTTTGACTATATAAATATTACAGTAGCTCAGAGGAGTGAGAAAATTGGAAGTCCAAGGACATTAGGAAAACTGCTGTGATGGCCAATAAAAAAGTTCACCTCTTCTGAGACAAACAATATCAACATCAAGCATTGGTCTTTATTTATTGCCAATTTATGTGAACCAAAATTTATTCTTATAGTTAATTTTATTTATCACATTTATTAGATCCAGATATGTAGAGGAATAATTACTATTGATCACTTAATTAAATTGAAAGAAAAGTAGTAACCCCACAATATCGTTAAAAATATGTTGTAGAATTAATTCACTAATTAATTTACCCTTAAGGTGCAACAGTTAGAAAAAGTGCTTAGTGCTTCATGTGCCGTTAAATTAATTCTATACCTACACACCACCAATTAATTTTACCAAAATTAGTTCATGAATTCATTTAAAACATCAGTTATAGTTCATTCAAAAAAAGTGCAAGTGCTTATATAACTTCAATTAATTTAAGAATTCATTGATTATCAATTAATTGGTTTAAGTGCTAGTGCTAATAAATATCAAAAATTCAAAACCATCTTGTTTTAACCATTTGCGTAGTCATTCCTATATATTTTTTGTTACACGGCCATTTCAAGCAATACATCACACCTTTAGACCTACAATTGATGTAGTTGTTAACCTCATGTTTCTTTCCAAATCTATCAATAAAATTAGATTTTGGCAGTAGTTTCTCACAAATATTACATTCACCGCATGGGAAACATCCCTTATTTTTAATGATTTTTTTCTGATTTTGGAAATGGCTCTTAGATAGCATGTCTTTGAGGTTAGGACATCTTTTGTGACATACAGCAACTTTATCTTGAAGTATGGGGCCCAGTGTCTTATCTTCTTTGAAAATTGGCCAATGTTTATTTATTATAGTTTGTATATTGTTACTTTGTGTGTTATATGTAGTGATAAATCTCACAATATCATTCTACAGATTAGTTAAAATACCAAGACTGCAGTCCTTAGAGTCCTGCCTTTCTCTCCGTGTGGTGTCCCAGGGCATTAGACAGAAAAAAGCATTATTTAGGAGATTTTGGGACAACTCCACCTCTAATCTAATTTCCTTTTCCATTCTTTTTATTCATGAATTGCTGAGATATATAGGATCCTCTTTTTATAATAATATCAAATTTTTCAATTAATTTTTGATATTTATTAGCACTAGCACTTAAACCAATTAATTGATAATCAATGAATTCTTAAATTAATTGAAGTTATATAAGCACTTGCACTTTTTTTGAATAAACTATAAATGATGTTTTAAATGAATTCATGAACTCATTTTGGTAAAATTGGTGGTGTGTAGGTATAGAATTAATTTAACGGCACATGAAGCACTAAGCACTTTTTCTAACTGTTGCACCTTAAGGGTAAATTAATTAGTGAATTAATTCTACAACATATTTTTAATGATATTGTGGGGTTACTACTTTTCTTTCAATTCAATTAAGTGCCAATTTATGTGCTAATAAAAAAAAAAAAAATTAACTAATACAAGGCAAACATTTTTACTATTTTACTAAAGCTTTCATCCGAAGCCAAATTTATTTCAGCAATGCAATAATCATATCTCCTAGGCTCAATGTATATGTCGAGTACTGATTTGTTCCTTTTGGATGTTTCACAGGTCTCAGAATCCGGCTATTCAACTTCTCATTAAAACTCCTCAGCTGCATGCTATATATAGTGCGGGTCCTGCTTGATAACCCTTCTAAAGGAGATGGATGGTAAGAAATGTTTAATACTTGTTTCTTTTAAAGGTTCATATAAAACTATTTGCTGGGGTACAATGAAACAATCAGCAATTTTATGGTTAGGTTTGAAGTGAACTGTGGATGTTCGATACATAAAAATGTTGTCTAGTGGAAAAAACCAAATAAATGTGCAATTATTCTGTCAAGGGAGAAACATAAATTATTATGATTGCTGTGGGTTGGATACATAAAGTCATCTCCACTTGTGCACTGGTTCAGCACAGAGAACTTGCTATGTCACTTGCTTCTTCAGGGCCCCCACACACACCCCGGGCCCCCCTTGCACCCTTAATGCCCCCTCTGCCCCTTCCTGTTCAAGCCCCAACCCCCTCCACTGCCCCCTTCCACACATACCTTTTTCTTCTTGGAATCAGTGGTGGCATGCAGGGAGCATAAAGGGCTGGGCCCACTTGGTTTTTTCTCGGTTTACCCCAATTATTTCTCATTCACTGTTGTGTCTGCCTGCTGTGTTTTGCAAGGGTAAAACGTTGCCTTAATTTTACCCATGCAATTATAATCCCATAAAATACAATTTAAGTACAATATAAAACAAAACTGACATTGCTATTTGAAATACAAACACATAACATTACATGTTTCATCCTGTTCTGATGAATTATACACAAGTGCAGGCAGTGACATAAGGAAACCCTGACATTGTCTTGTCTTATAGCATTGCCTTAGGGGTTGCATCAGTAGCCAGATAGCATATTCCTCTTAAGTAAGGCATTAATGTGTATAGAGGAACAGATCAGTGAAAAATAAAAACTAGGTAAATCGATAGGTTGTGCAAATTAAAAAAATGTAATCTACAAAGGCGGGAGTTAGCGGATATATAACAAACATAACAGAACACTGCTTCCTGCTTTTCAGCTCTCTAACTCTGAGTTAGTCAGCAACTTTAAGGGCCACATGGGACATAACTGTTCAGTGAGTTTGCAATGGATCCTCAGTATTCAGTTTAGATTCAAAAGCAAACAGTTATGACCTATAAAGCCACTGATTGGTTACTACCTGGTAACCAATCATTTGAAACCAAGAGAGCTGCAAAGCAGGAAATTGGGTTATGGCTGTTATATTAGACATCTGCTTGCTCCAGCCTTTATAGATTAAATTTTTGGCTAACTAACTATATTAGAAACATTTTTTATTTTGCACAGCCTATTTACTCTGTTTTTAATTTATATTGAACAATTCCTTAAAAAATGTAAGTGCTGACAGGGTTAAAGCTGAATGAAAATATCAAATAAGTGATGACGAGGTGTACCACAGAACATTATTGGTCTCTGCATCTTCATCAAAAATGATTGGCCAGTTTTTAAGTGACAGAGATTTCCTGCACCGTTGAGGAAAGTACAGCTACAATGTACTGTATATGCTGGTCATCCAGGCACAGCTGAAATAAAATGCCTCCTGTTAAAAAATGTTCTTTGAGGCTATAATTTTTTTGTTATAGGAAAGTACAAATGTAAAAAAACCTTTATATTTCACCTCTAACAAATTATTGTTGCATATTATTTGGTTGCAGTATATTGTTTGATATTTATACTGTACCTTAATTTTTCTTAGGTCTTCTATAATATGGGTGAACAGAAGCCTTCCTGTATGGGGAATGCAGGTAATACACTGTTTCGTGTATAAATATTAATGCAGATAACCAAAAACTATTTTAAGGTTGACTACTGTTGTTAGGAAATTCAGTTACCGGAGACTACTTGAGGTAAAAGATAATAAAAGTTTATTTGACACAAGCTATGTGGAGAGCCAGAACACTAAACAAACAAATGACAATGAGTTTATGTCTTTTCATGGTCACAGCACACAAAGACAAGCTTATAAGAAACTGCTCTTAGGATGTTACATTGTAGTTCCAAACTCAAGGACATGGTTAAACTGAACCATGGAGATCTTAAACAACTTAAGGAAGGCATGGTGCTGCGGATGGATCAATTAAAAAAAAATATATTGTGTTTTTAAGATCATGTCAGCTGCTCAAGGCAATTATTTAACAGGGCAGTACTAATAGATTATTTCTCAAAGTAGCATTAATATAGCATTTTGTAACTCTATATATTTTTTTTTGGCCGGATGTGAAATATTTTTTTCTGACACATTGGAAAACCACATAAAATTGCCTGTAAATCAGGAAATACAGGCCCATTTGGAAGGGCCCCTCATGTTTTCTGTAAATGGTTTTTCAGAGTGAAGAGTATTATAACATAAACACAAGTCAGAAAAAGGTAATTTATAAAGGTAGCTGTATACAGTAACTATTGTACGTCATCTTTTTGACTATGATTCAATGTTTTTGCTGAGGGGCTACAATTTTATCAGATTGCATATAATATTCCGAGATGGAATTGGAGTTTTATACTCTGTTCAGGTGGGTGCCAGTTAGACACTGATTTTACTGCAGAAATCATAAAACAGTCCCAGTGCAACACATTAAATCAGGTCAAACCCACCTTTTACATATCATTGCATAAAAAAAATTCAAAATGTACTGAATAATGTCTTTTGAGTTGATAATCTGACTTATATTATTTACATATTTACAGCAACTAAAGCACTGGGTCACCCTGTTACCAGCCTTTCTCAGAGTGTTCTTGCCTAAAGCTATATAACAATTCTTTTACTAAATGTTATTTCATTATAACATTTAGTAAAAGGCCATAGGTGTATTTTGTCAGGTGGAACATCACAAATATATTTTAACATAAATGGAAATGAGGGATTACTTTTACCTCTTTAACTTGTACATGACATTTGTTGTATCATTTACAGTGAACCATTTTCCAAAAACAATTTACTTGACATTCATCGTTTTACAAATGTCAAATATGTCAAAATGGCTGGTAAAAGTCTTGTTTGTACTTGCTAATTTCTCCCTAAATTAATGGATGAAATCCAACACCATGCAAAAATGATTTACACAGTGCTAACTGTGTTTCTCTGTACACATAACTCTTCTTACACTCGATTAGTTAGCAAAACCCTGTACAGTTCTATTATTCTTCTTCTCTTGAGAGACATTGCAAATTAAAATCATTTTCATTCACAAACATGTAATAAATAATACATTTTATGCACGTCCACAGTCTCTGGTAACCTTGAACGCTTGTTGCTATGTCTCTCTCTCGCGCACACACACACACACACACACAGTATACTGTATATACAATATATATATATTGTTCTCCATAAGTGTATTTAATGACAGTCTCCGTTTGATGTGTTGTATGTCTCACACTCCCAAAAAAATAGGCAGGTTGATTGGCTGCTGATACAAATAAGCAAATTTAAGAGATAATGTGATAGAGATATAGACTGTAAGGTCCACTCAGGCAGGGACAGATGCAATCAGCAGTAAACCTGAGGTTCATTGCAGGTTTGGGGTCAACCCACACATCACTATTTGTACTATATTTGGAATGGAATATTCTATAATATACTATTGTAAAATATATGACATTGAATGGTGAAGAAATGGCTCCCTACTTGAAAGCTTAGATCCTGGACTTTTAGAAAAAGATGTTTATACATACGAAAATGTGTTCCATTTAATTATCCTACCTAAGATTTTTCACTTATGTTGTCAGTATTCCTTTTCATGTCCATTTAATGAGTAAAAATTAACCCTTGTCTCTTTCTCTGCTCTAGACATGAGAGACATGACTATCTTGCATTTACCACTATCTTGCATTTACTGTATTATATTGTTATGTAATGCAACCTAATTATGAAGTTAAAAAGTGTGACTCAAAAGAAGCAGGTATTCTGCAAAAAGGTTGAGTTCCAGGGGGTTGTTTATAAAAATCCAAATGGTTCAGATTTTTAAAAAAAAAAAAAAAAAAAAAGTTTGACCGAACTAGAATCCACGATTTCCCTTATTTATCAATAAAAAAAACATGTAAAAAACGGATCAACAAAAAAAACCTCAACTTTTTGGGATTGTCACACAAAAAAAAATTTCAGATTTGACGCCTGATAAATCAGAATTTTCTGTAAAATCTGTGGAAAAGCATGAAATGTTCAGATTATTGTACAAAACCTAGCTCAGACAGTAATATCATCAAACTGCAAATAGGACCTCTGTCATTGACTTCTAAAGGACCTCAACATGTTGACGAGGGAGTAATTTTGGATTCAGACTTTTTGCAGCCTCGGGGTATAATAAATCTCGTTTTATTCCACTAAGCATTTTGATTTTTCGAGTTTTTAGCATTCAGACTTTAATAAACAACCCCCTCAAAGTTTTCTTTAAATAATGATTTTAAAAAATGCCTAATTAAAACTGCATGGTGGAAAACTAGAATTTACATTCCAAGTGTAAGGAGACAGTGTGTGCTCTTTATTAGGTACTCTAGCAATTTCAGTTAAGTGCAGACTAAGAAAAACTGGAAAAAACTGTGGTATAATAAAATGTAGAAGCATGATAAATGTGTTACTAATGCTATCATCAGTGTCTTGTATTACATGTATTTCAAGCTAATTTATCTCAATCACAAATTCAGTCTGTCTTCTTTATTCTTCATGTTACCACAACTAATTGTTGGAAAGAAAAAATAATAATTGTCAAAAATGTACTAAAAATTAGAGACCAGAATCTAAAACATTTAGAAGAGAAGTTGAAAAACAATACATTTTTTAAGGCTCTAGTTTAGAGACTTGATTTTAGAGTCATCTAAAATATATTTCAGAGTGCTACTGGACTCAAATTGGCTCTGTGCCTAAAAGGGTTTCAATTAGGCTTAAATACTCTGAAAAATGATGAGCACATCTGTCCTACTGTATTTTGCTTTGCTGAAAAAGTCATGAGGTATTTTTTCTCAAGTAATTTCTCACTCCAAAACCAATAGTATTTATTCTTGTGGTGATTTTTTTTTTTTTGTGTCAACTAATTCATTTGCAGCAAGTTGGCGCTGTTTCACAAAAAATATGCAGAATTGTGTCGTGAATCGATGCCTACTGAAAAAATTTGCTAATCACTAGCTCTGAACTAATATTGAAAGCATATACTACTCCTTCGTGTATATTATTATGGGCAGTGAGTTGTTATAAGGTTGACCACTACCTTATCACCTTTAGATATATGGGGGCAAATTCACTAACCGGCGAAAATTCGCCAGCGCAGGCTTTGCGCACATCGCAACACTTCGTCAGGCGTAAATTTGCCTGGACAACGCTAATTCACAAAGATCTGAAGTAGCGCACAGGGTACCGAACACTGGTGAAATTGCGCCAGTGAAATTACGCTCAGCAGTTCGAAGTTACACTAGCGATGGCTAATTAGCATTCGGTGTGCAGTTAAAGTACAAAGGCCGTATATGCTGCAGCAAATACATTACACTACACAAGGCCAGGGAACCTTAATAAAATTATATAAAGTTATTAGAATTCCCTACACATGTCCACAGTATAGTTTAGGTGCCATATGTTAGCAAATGTAGGGGGGAAGGAGGGTACCCCCAAAAAAATAAATTACGATCTTTTTCAGTCTATCACCCTATACATAGGAAAAAACGCCAGCGTTTTTTGAGACTTAGAAAAATGTTCAACTTTTTTTGAGGAACTCCTATCTACTCTATTGCACTTTGCCTGGTATGAGGTGGCGAGGGCAAGTCTGGCGATAGAGGTAACGGTCAGTAAAATCAAAAACTTTGTGAATTTGCGTAGTAACGCTCTTTCACCAGACCGAAAATTCGCCTGGCGTTGGAGTGCCAAGTTGAGCCAAAGTCTATCGCAACGAATTTACGACAGCTACCGTTAGTAAATCGGCAAAGTGCCGAAATGACGTTACGCTGGCGAATTTCTGCCAGCGTTAGCCACTTCGCCCTTTGGTAAATTTCCCCCATAGCTGTTCCTATTTCTTTTCCCTTTCATTACCTTCCATTAAATGTGCCTGGGGGATACTTCTTCCATTAGATTCTTGTTGCCTAGCCCTGACTCAAGTCTTGTAGAATAAGTGAGCATGGAATGGGTTGAAAACAGATGCATTTATCTCATTGCAGAAGGACAGAAACTAAAACATTCACAAATGTCACAATGATTAATGCACCAGGTTGATCATTTCTGACATTTGTTTTAGAAGTCCCATGCAAACCACGTATTGCTGAAAGTTAAGATAGTGATCTTGCACATATTTTCCTGAATCATATTCTTCCTCTGCTTTGGAAAATATACCATAATATGAATTTTGAAAAGATTGTCCCATGTAACATATTTTTTGATATTTTAGATCTGTTTTCAATGCAGTCACCTGAAGGAATATTTAAAGCTTATTAGAACCAACCTTGTGTATAAAATATGTCCACTACTAATTTTTATTAGGTAGAAAGTGCAAAAAGCTAGAGCAAACCACTATGCTACTGCCCTTACTTGAACTGTAGGAATGTCTGTAAGAACAACGCATAACCGGAATCCTGATCTTAGAACGGAATTAGAAATTAAATACAAATCATAAAGTGTAGTTTGCCCTGGACTATAAAAGGTGCTTAGTATATGATGCTTTAAGAGGTGCAGTGTTGTGCCCCTTAGTGCTCTAGCATTTGTGACTACCATATTTAAATAAGTTATAATACTTATATTAATGGGGACTTTTGTATATTTAGTATAGAAGCCAATATGTGACAAGTAACATATAGATATGTCGAGGTGAATTTTCGAATGAAAAAAAAAATAGACTTTCAAGCTATTTTTTGTGTACTTTGACTAGGGAATAGTACAAATTTATCATGTACTGTCTCTTTAAAAATTTGACTTCGACCATTCGCCATCTAAAACCTGCCAAGTTGCTGTTTTAGCCTATGGCGGACTTTAGAGTCAATTGGTGGACTTTGAAAAATCCAAGTTTTTTTTGTGAAAATCTTTGATTCGAATTTAACCGAATGCTCTATTCCTTCGATTCTTACAATTCGAATTCAGCCGAATACGGACCTATTCAATTGAAAACTGACCTATTCGACCCAAAAAAACTTTGACTTAATTTTGGTTGGTCTTTTTGAATTCAAATTTCGATGTTTTTTCAATTCAAAATTCGACCCTTGATAAATATGCCCCATAGATATTTAAAACAATATAAAAAAAATATAGATCTGCTGATGTCATAAAGTTCTCAACATTTACACAACATTTACACCAAGGGGCCTATTTATTAAGCCTCATATATTCTGGTAGGGTTTTTAAGAGGAAAACATTTTTCTCGAAAAATTTATTATGCTCCAAAGTTACTAAAAATCTGTATCTGAAAATAATGATCTTCATGGGTTTAGGACATTATGACAGATTTTTGTGAGACAATCCAAAAAAAGTTGCACTTTTTGAATGACAATTTGAAAAGGTTGGGCTTTTTAACAGCAGTTCGAAAAAGTTGCATGATTAGAATTGTTTCACAATTTTGTCACAACTTTTCCTGCACTGACTTTTTTCTGTTACATTTTTTGATATATTATGTAAATTTGTGGTTGGTCGAATTTGTTTTTATTTAAAAATTAGAAAAGTTAGAGTTTTATTAAATAGTCCAAGTTTAAAAACCTAATTAAATGTTTGGTTTCATAAGTGACTAAGCTTTTTTATATTTGACAGTAAATTCTACATGTTGATTACAAAACATGTATAATCTAGTCTACAGCAATGCTATATTGCCATATATGTAAATTAATTAAAAATATTTATTTATATATATATATATATATATATATATATATATATATATATATATATATATATATATATATTAAAATTAATTAAAATTATTAACTGTACCAGCATTTCTGACCCTAATAAGGTCCAAGTGAGAAGAAAGTCTCCTGATACATCTGCCCATCTCCAGCAGCTTGACTTAAAAGGCAACAAGAGTTAGACTGGGTCCTTAAAAGATTTTCTAATCCTCCAACATCTACAGATATTTAAAGAGTTCAGTGGTTCTTCTGTTCCCGTAATATGTTTGTAAAGGTTTAAAATAAAAGTTAAAGGGATCCTGTCATCGGAAAACATGTTTTTTTCAAAACGCATCAGTTAATAGTGCTACTCCAGCAGAATTCTGCACTGAAATCCATTTCTCAAAAGAGCAAACAGATTTTTTTATATTTTGAAGTCTGACATGGGGCTAGACATTTTGTCAATTTCCCAGCTGCCCCATGTCATGTGACTTGTGCCTGCCCTTTAGGAGAGAAATGCTTTCTGAGAAATGGATTTCAGTGCAGAATTCTGCTGGAGCAGCACTATTAACTGATTCATTTTGAAAAAAATTTTTTTTCCCATGACAGTATCCCTTTAAGTATATTCTTATATTTTAATGTAGTGCCACAAGACCTGGATTCCTTTGAAGAGGAACAAATTACCTTATTTTGCATGTCATTTCTGCAGGACAAATTAGTCAGGATTATGATGATCTACTTAGCATTTAAACTGCTATTTTACAATAAATAAAAAATAATACAGTAGAACCTCCATTTTTCAGGGGACCAGGAAAAAATGGTGTAAAATCTGGGAAAATGTAAATTCAGGGAATGTATTGTGTGTTATATATTGATGGTTCATGATAGCATTCTGTACATATTTTAGTTTTCATCTGGCCCAACTTTGATATATACAGAAAATGACTGAAATGACAATAAAATCCACTTGACTTGAAAAGTGACAATATTTGGATGTTTAACCTCGCCATTTTAGCCTAAATGCCTTTTAAAAGCTGTTTCCATAAACCAGTTAAATGTATTTATGATAGTAGCAAAACATTCAATTATTTTACTAAAATAGAAATCCATTGTTGTCTTTCCATCTGTTTTAGGTGACAGTGGCATTAATAAGCCTTTTTGAAACTATCTTGCTTAGTTATCTCAGTTACAAGGTAAGCATTCTTTTATTTGTTCTGGTTGTTTTGTTTCTTTTGTAACATTTACTGTATCAGTGGTTTTGAGATTTTACAAATCAAGTCAACATGAAAAATGACAAGGAAAATTTGGTTTACCCACGTCCACATCCAATGAAGCATTAACATTTAAGAAGTGAACTACTGAGTCAAAAATAATATAAACCTGTTACAAAAACTCTTTTAGTTATTTTAGAACTTTTAATTACCCTCTCATATACTTAAATAAAATGTGTCAAAATGTTGTTTTCCATGGCATATTCGAACCATTGTTTAGATCTTAAGTTACCATTACTGTTCTAATAATAGTTAACACAATGGCAGCATGAAGAAATGAAGAAAACATGTTAATAAGTTAATAATAAAAATAAGAGGGATTGATCAATGCACATTCCCTGGTGCTCTGTCTTAAAAGCAATCTAGTATCGATGCAACTGTATGTGTTTACAAAAACAGCGGTTTAGTTACAAAGTTATTATCATAAAATTGGTAAGCCACCATACCACGTCAAGGTAAACCCCATATGGTGGTTCCTAACAATTTACCTCTGGTCATAGTATTCAAAGGCTGGCACTTACCTGCATAGTTGCATTTCTTTGGATAAGTGTCTCCTGACATGGGCATTGGTTCAGTCAGAGGGCTTAGTCCTCCTTCGCCATTAGCTTTAAAAAAAGTGAGATTGCCTAGACCACAGCTTTGGTTCTGGCTTAATCCTCCCCCTGGACTCCTCTTCCCAAGGCCCTCACTAAGTATCAGAAGTTAAAGGGTGCTGTGCAAATACACCCCTCTGCTGCAATACTAAAGTATAAATTAAGGCCTGTTTAGTAATTTTCAAGGTCAAGATTAAAAAATGTGAGGGCAAAAAATTTAATCTGCAACTAAACTTGGGCATTTTTTTTCTCAAACACTTGTTCATTTAAAAATATTCTTTTTCTCAGAAAAAAAATTGCACACCAGAGAGATTTACTCTTTTCTCTGTTTTTCTCTATATTAAATACTAATATTCTTCTGAAGCTCAAACAGTCTGAGTATATTCGCGTTAATGTTTTTCCACCACGGTTTGTTTTAGAATCATGAACATTTTGATAAATCAGCCCTATGATGTCGAAGTTCCTTGAACATAGAAAAAGTTTATTGTCAAGCACAGCAGGGTAATGCAGATTCAAGGTAGAGATATGTAGACAGATTTAATCAAGACAGACTTTAAACCTTGCACTATTGGGGTAGGTTTAAGATACACCTTTGGGTTACAATAATGGTCCAGATCCCCTCCAGTGAAATAGTTCAGGGAGTGAATACTAAGGCTGAATTCCTTCAGCACTGTGGTCCCTTCACTTTAGGACAGTTATGCCTAAGAGCAACCTCCAGCTATTAATCCTAAGGTGGGGTATAAGGCTGATCTTTCTATTTCACTGTTTTATTAGTATCACTATCTTATGTTCCTAGAACATACTGTGACAAAGCTAATTCTATATCTGTCTAATGCTTATTCGCTGACTTCTCTAGAAGGATTTTCCCAGTTGTGGTACTTTCTCTTTACTGGACCTTGTTGATTTCCCAATTGCTATATCAAAGTTAACTAGCCAGCTCTACTTAATAGAGGGGCCTTGATAGAGATTAGTTTTTAAAAATGTGTCCATGTTTTGACTTTCAAAATGTTATGTCTCCAAAGGGAAATATTTGGGAACAAATTCTTCGAATACCCTTTATTTTGGAAATGATCAACACTGTGCCATTCATTATTACTGTAAGTATAAGCAATGCTGTGAAAATGCTGTAAAAACTGCTGTTTGTACAGGTGAAGGATTTGTTATCCGGAAACCTGTTATCTAAATAACATCTAACATCTAAATTACGGAAAGGCCATCTCCCATAGACTCCATTTTATTAACATGATCCAATTTTTATTTTTTTTAAAGATTTCTTTTTTCTCTGTAATGATAATACAGCACCTTGTACTTGATCCAAACTAAGATATTTGTAATCCTTATTAGAAACAAAATCAGCGGATTGGGTTTATTTAATTTCTAAATTATTTTCTAGTAGACTTAAGGTATGAAGATCCAAACTACAGAAATACCCGTTACCCAGAAAACCTCAGGTCCCAAGCATTTTGGATAACAGGTCCCATACCTGGACCCATGTTTAGTTATGTATTTATATGTTAGTATAATATGTTCCTATGTGTTTCTCAAAGGGGCAATTATAGACAGCATGATTACTTATGTTCCTGGTTGATAAAAAAAATCAGCATTAAAAAGTCAGATTGTGCTGAATCCATCTTTATTGTTAGAGGAAGTCTGTTTTGTGCCTATCTTTATGGCTATTCTGTCAGACAGTTTATGTTGTCCCTTCTCCTGCCTCACTGCAATACTGATAGTGTTTGCTACAATGCAATTATGTGGGGAAAGCCCTGAGTAATCTCTCATAAAACCTAATGGCAGAATATATGATAATGCCTAATTAGTGTAATGGATTCTAACTCACCTTCCAAAGATGGCGTCCAAGATGGCGACCTCCTGCCTCACCGCATGGTTCCTGATGGGCGCAGCTCCATGGTGTCATCATCTTCCTGCTCCCGGATTGGCCGCCGGCGACGGAATGGACGCCGGCGTCAGAATGGGCGCCGGCGTCAGGACGTCAGCGTGGGGACGCGGGCGTCTGCGTCTGACGCAAGCACGTCAGCGTCTGACGCCAGTGCGTCAACTTTGGCGCCAAACTCAGAGACTACTTAAACCTCTCTCCCCTTCCAGTCCCTGCCCAACTATAGGTTCCTGTTCGTCTGTTCCTGGGTGTGATATATATTACTCTTGATTCTTGTGTACCGACTCCTGCCTGTTATTACGATTCCTGTTGTCTGCTGCCTGGTCTGATCTATTTGCCTGTACCTTGACGATTCTTTTGATAAACCCTCTTGTACCTCGAACTTGGTTTGGTCTCCTCTTTGGTCTACACTATTACTGCGCCTTCGGGCCCTCTTACAGTATAGTTGGGCCATGGACCCTTTGGAGGAGACTCATGCTTCGCCTGATCTTGGTGAAACCATTCGAGCTTTGGCTTCCCGAATTGACTCTTATGAAGTACTCCAGTCTCACTTTGGCGCAGTCCTGGAGAAAGTGTCTACCTTGATTCCCGTGGCACCAGTTGCTGTACCTGCAACCCCGCTCCAAGTCTCCGAGACTCGCATCCCTGCTCCTCCTCTCTACAGTGGTGATCCTGACGCTTGCAGAGGGTTCATTATCCAATGTGAGATCCAGTTTGACCTTCTGCCAGGTCAGTTTGTCTCGGAGCGAGCCAAAGTGGGTTATGTTATTTCCCGTCTGCAGGGAAAGGCCCTAGAATGGGCATCACCCTTTTGGGAAAAGAAGGATCCTCTGATCGATAATGCCTGTGCTTTTCTCCATGAGTTCCGGACGGTGTTTGATGCTCCGGGACGAGCCATAGCTTCTTCGGCTCGGTTGTTCCAGCTCCAGCAAGGCTCCCGCTCGGTTCCTGAGTATGCCATTGAGTTTCGCACCCTGGTAGCGGAGACGTCGTGGAACAATGACGGTTACCATGCTGCCTTCTACAACGGCCTAGCTATAAGAATAAAGAACGACCTCGTATCCCGGGAAATTCCTTCCCGCTGGGAAGAGTTGGTCGTCTTGGCCGTGAAGGTTGATACTCGCCAGAGGGAGTTCCAGGTCGAGCTAGACCGTGAGTATTCTAAGAAGAACCCTCGTTTCCAGCCTATCCTGGCCCCCCGCTTCCAGAGACCCCTGCTCAACAATCCTGCTTACTTCTCGCCCTCTCCACGTCCTGCGACTTCTGCTTCTTCCTCTCCTACGTCTGTTGAGGAATCGATGCAGATTGGACGGGCTCGTCTTTCCGAACAGGAGAAGAACCGGAGAAAGGCGGCGGGATTATGTCTCTACTGCGGGGGCAAAGCTCACTCCATCCTCGAGTGTCCTGTGAAGCCAGGAAAACGCCAATACCTCGGTAAGTTTGGGGAAACTTACCTGGGTGGAGTTTGTTCTTCTCCCCGACCGTCTGGTCATCGTTTCCTACTTCCGGCACAGATCCAGTTTGGCTCCCGGAGAATCTCGGTTCAAGCCTTCATAGATTCTGGTGCTGCCGGGAATTTCATGGACAAAACTTTTGCCAGCCGACATGCTGTTCCTCTTCTTCCTTTGACTATTCCTCTGCGAGCTCTGGCAATTGATGATCGTCCTCTGTCTTCTGCCATCATTTCACAGACCACCCCGGAACTTTCTCTTAAAGTGGGCACCCTGCATTTGGAGAGACTGTCCTTTCTTCTTATTGATTGCCCTTCTACTCCTATTGTTCTGGGTCTTCCATGGTTATGCACCCATAACCCAGTCATTGATTGGTCTTCTTCACAAGTTGCCCGTTGGAGTCCACATTGCCAACAGAACTGTTTACCTGCTGTGCCCATTGTCAAAGTTTCCTCTGTGTCTTCTAAGCCCTCTCTTCCAGTTGTATATCAATCCTTTTCGGATGTCTTCAATAAGGGCTCCGCTGAGATTCTTCCTCCTCATCGACCCTACGACTGCTCAAAAACCGTTACCCTCTCCCCTTAATCTCTGAACTTTTCGATCAGTTGAGAGGCGCTAATCTCTTCACCAAACTTGATCTTCGGGGCGCCTACAACCTCATTCGGATCCGAGAGGGCGATGAATGGAAGACCGCTTTCAATACTCGTGACGGGCATTATGAGTACCTAGTAATGCCATTTGGTCTATGCAATGCCCCCGCGGTCTTCCAGGAGTTTGTAAATGACGTTTTCAGAGATTTGTTGGGGCAATGTGTAGTCGTTTACCTGGATGATATCCTCATTTTCTCCAAAGATCTTCAGGAACACATTTGTCAGGTGAAGGAAGTTCTTCTTCGTCTTAGAAAGAATAATCTCTTCGCCAAGTTGGAGAAGTGTTCTTTCGAGGTGCCTTCCATCCCTTTCCTTGGGTATATAATCTCACAGCAGGGGTTCAAGATGGATCCAGCCAAGGTTACTGCAATTCTTGATTGGCCTCTACCCACCAGCGTCAAGGCTATTCAGAGGTTTATTGGCTTTGCCAATTATTATAGACAGTTCATTAAAGGCTTTTCTTCCAAGATTTCTCCTATTCTTGCTCTTATCCGAAAAGGGGGCAAACCTCAGCACTGGCCCCCTCTAGCTGTGGAAGCCTTTGAAACATTGAAAGTGGCCTTTTCTTCTGCACCGATTCTGAGACACCCCGAACCTCTTCTACCCTTTTTCCTTGAAGTGGACGCCTCTGATGTGGGAGCTGGAGCCGTCTTATCTCAAAGGTCTTCTTCGGATGGGAAGTTACATCCGTGTGCATTCTTCTCCAAAAAATTCTCTTCTCCCGAGCAGAATTACGACGTTGGGAATCGTGAACTGCTTGTGGTCAAATTGGCCCTGGAGGAGTGGAGGCATCTACTTGAGGGATCTTCTATTCCTGTGACCATCTTTACAGACCACAAGAACCTTGAATTTATCCAGTCCCTGAAATGTTTAAATCCTCGTCAAGCCAGATGGTCTTTATTCTTCTCCCGTTTTAATTTTATCATCACCTTTCGTCCTGGCTCAAGAAATAGAAAGGCTGATGCGCTGTCCAGGAGTTTTGTTCCCGAGATTTCTTGTTCTGAAGATCCCGAACCTATTGTGCCTCCTTCCAAGATTATTGCTGCCCTGTTTCCCTCCTTGGCTTCTGAACTTCTTTCTGCCCAGGCCTCTGCTCCTGATAACATTCCCTTGGGGGTTGCTTTTGTTCCACCTGAGTATCGCCAGGCCATCCTATCTCAAGCCCACAATTCCAAACAAGCTGGTCACCCGGGGATTGAGAAGACCACTGAACTCCTGTCACGCTTGGTGTGGTGGCCATCGATGAGAAAGTGTCAGGGAGCCGGGAGCCCCCTCTGGGGAGTAGTCCGGATCTAGTAGGAAGCCCCTCAGGAGGGATCAGGGTCGTGGTATCCAGGAGTAAGGCAGGAGAATAAACAAAGTCCAAGCACAGGTCAAAAGGCAGGCGGAATGCAACAAAGTCCAGGACCAGGCAGGGGGTCAATGACAGGCAGAGTATCAGCGAAGTCCAGGTTCAGGCAAGGGGTCACACCAAGGAAACAGGCAGAATAAGCAGGGAAAACAGCAAGGGAACCCAGGAATCACTAGGAATCAGGATCCTATTTTCGGGCGCCATCTTGGCGTCTCAGGCGTCCTTTTATGTTTGAATTTGGCGCCCTTGCGCCAGCGTCAGCGCGCCTGCGACCGTCGCGCCGCGCTGACGTCACGGCGCCGGCGTCGGAACCCACGTGGGTTGCCTGGGCGCCGCCATCTTGGATTCTTCGCCGCCGGGAGCGGACGCGACTCCTCGCGCTCCCGGCGGTCTTGACAGAAAGGACGTGAAAGACTTTATTTCTTCCTGTGCTACCTGTGCTGTCTCTAAAGCTAGTCATTCTTCTCCCAAAGGTCTTCTCCTGCCGTTGCCCATCCCTTCTCGCCCTTGGACTCATGTGGCAATGGATTTCATTGTCGATCTGCCCTTATCCTCCGGCCACACTGTGATCTGGGTGGTGATCGACAGATTTAGTAAAATGGCTCACTTTACTCCTCTTCGGAAATTGCCTTCTGCCTCTAAACTTTCTGAACTTTTTATTAAACATATTTTTCGTCTTCATGGTTTTCCTGCTGAGATTGTTTCTGATCGGGGTTCTCAATTCATATCCAAGTTCTGGAGGTCGCTATGCAAGGCCCTTAATATTTCTCTCCAATTTTCCTCTGCTTACCACCCACAATCCAATGGTGCCGCTGAACGGGTCAACCAGGCTTTGGAGCAGTTTCTGCGCTGTCATGTGTCTCTGTGCCAGGACGATTGGTCAGATCTTCTTCCTTGGGCTGAGTTCGCTCACAATAATGCGCTGCATTCCTCTTCCCTAAAGTCTCCCTTCTTCTGTGTTTATGGTCGGAATCCGTTGGCCTTTCCTCAAGATCTTCTTCTCACCAACGTTCCTGCGGCCAACGACCAAGCTGCTCACATGTTGGCTATCTGGGAGGCCACTGCCACTAATTTGGAGAAGAGTTCCCTGGCTCAGAAGAGGTTTGCCGATAAGAGAAGAGTTCCTGCCCCTCCATATACTCCTGGTGACAAAGTTTTTCTTTCTACTCGTAATATTCGTCTGAAAATTCCCACTCCCAAACTTGGTCCTAAGTTCATCGGTCCTTATCCTGTTGTCGAAGTCATCAACCCTGTGGCGGTCCGCCTTCAACTTCCTCCGGAGATGCGGATTCCAAATGTCTTTCATGTCTCGTTACTCAAGCCTGCTGTGTCTTGTCCTTCTTCTTCTTCCCCAGCTCCTGTCTTGGTTGATGGTCACCAGGAATTCGAAGTCAAGAGGATTTTGGACTCTCGTTTTTCCAGGGGTACTCTTCAGTATCTCATCGAGTGGAAAGGGTTCGGTCCGGAAGAGTGCTCCTGGGTGAGGAACTCGGACGTCCATGCGCCTGCCTTGGTCCGTAAGTTCCATAGACTTTTCCCTTCTTCTCCTAGTCTCGGTGGTCCTGGGGCCCCCCCTAAGGAGGGGGGTACTGTAATGGATTCTAACTCACCTTCCAAAGATGGCGTCCAAGATGGCGACCTCCTGCCTCACCGCATGGTTCCTGATGGGCGCAGCTCCATGGTGTCATCATCTTCCTGCTCCCGGATTGGCCGCCGGCGACGGAATGGACGCCGGCGTCAGAATTGGCGCCGGCGTCAGGACGTCAGCGTGGGGAAGCGGGCGTCTGCGTCTGACGCAAGCACGTCAGCGTCTGACGCCAGTGCGTCAACTTTGGCGCCAAACTCAGAGACTACTTAAACCTCTCTCCCCTTCCAGTCCCTGCCCAACTATAGGTTCCTGTTCGTCTGTTCCTGGGTGTGATATATATTACTCTTGATTCTTGTGTACCGACTCCTGCCTGTTATTATGATTCCTGTTGTCTGCTGCCTGGTCTGATCTATTTGCCTGTACCTTGACGATTCTTTTGATAAACCCTCTTGTACCTCGAACTTGGTTTGGTCTCCTCTTTGGTCTACACTATTACTGCGCCTTCGGGCCCTCTTACAATTAGAGGCAGAGCAAAGTATACCACTGAACCTATAATGTGACAGAAATAACAGAGGGCTTTTAAAGCTCATGGCAAAATTAATTAGCATTGTACAAAAAAAGTAGTCACACTGGAAGTTGACAGTATGATGGATGCCGGATATCTCTATTAAACTTATAAAGTCATTATATAGAATCACTTGGTTGAAGCAAGAGACTGTATAGAATAACACAGAACAAAGACACAAAAGAAGTATTGTACTGTGGAATGCAATTACTATGGCCTTTTGGGTTGCTTACAAAGATATATTTTATTAGGTGCCTCTTTTGGTTTCTTTTTTCATGTTTTATAAAATGGTATCATAAAACGTTCTTCTTTTTACAGCTTTCTATTTTGAAATCTCATTACTTTTCCATTTGTACAGTGTCAATGGGTAATAGTTGCAGATGGCACCAGAAATGTCACAGACATCCCATTCAAAATAAGCTCAAAGTGATTTTGTTAAGAGGTATTCTCATATACTCTTTATAATCCATTAGCTGCGTGTAACTGGCAACTTGCTAATGGGATGTAAGAGACTCTTGAATTATAAGTATGCTAACTCTGATTGAGTCCTAAATGAACAGTAGATCATATGTACCTCTTTATTCTGCATTAGTTGGAAACAATTAACTTGACTACCTGAAAGGTATAGCAGGCAATTTGTGTGTGCATTTAAAGGAATAGTTCAGTGTGAAAATAAAAACTGGGTAAATAGATAGGCTGTGCAAAATAAAAAACATTTCTAATATAGTTAGTTAGCCAAAAATGTAACGTATAAAGGCTGGAGTGACTGGATGTGTAATACAGTAGCCAGAATCCAACTTCCTGCTTTTCAGCTCTATAACTCTGAGTTAGTCAGTGACTTGAAGGGGGGCCACATGGTACATTTCTGTTCAGTGAGTTTGCAATTGATCCTCAGCATTCAGCTCAGTTTCAAAAGCAACAGATATGACCCATTTGGCCCCCCCTCAAGTCTCTGATTGGTTACTGCTTGGTAACCAGGGTAACCAGTCAGTGTAAACCAAGAGAGCTGAAAAGCAGGAAGTAGTGTTGTAGCTGTTATATTACACATCCAGTCACTCCAGCCTTTATACATTACATTTTTGGCTAACTAACTATATTAGAAACATTTTTTATTTTGCACAGCCTATCTATTTACACAGTTTTTATTTTTATACTGAACAATTCCTTTAAGGGTATTACACCTTCCATATAATATACTGAATTCAGGGGTAGTGTGCTGGCAACACAATAGGATTAAGTGCCATCTTTTTTTTGGGGTTTGCATCTTGCTCTGCTTCATGGGGGTTATTTACTAAATTATTTACTAAACTCCGAATACAAAAATCACGAAGAATTTGTGATTTTTTTAATATAAAATCTGACTTAAGAAATCACAAATTTTGAAATCAGAAAATCCGGCATCTCAGACCTGTGGAATATGCATATAAGTCAGTGGGAGAAGTCGCAATGATTTTTTGATGTGCTCTGGGTTTCGTGCAATAGCCTGACGTTTTCGGGAAAAAAACATAAATCTGAGTTTATGGGTGAAAAATCAGAAAAAATCATTACTATCAGATGAAAAATGCATAAAAAAAATCAGATTTTTTTTCCCGCAAAAAAAATGTTTGGGAAAGTGTATTAATAAATGACCAAAAAAAAACCTGTGTGGATTTGGTCTGAGCATATTGAGATATATTTGGACTTTGATAAATAACCCCCTAAGACCATAATATAGAATCTATTACAAAGGGTTGTGCCACACTCTGTATATATATTGTCTTTATCAGTGTTGTATCCAGTGGGATTAGTAGATTCATCACATGTGGGTTGTTGGGATTATCAAAGTGGAAATGATTCTGCTAAAATGTTACTACAGTCTTTTCACATGATGAGTTTAATAAAAAATCACATATAAGCCATGCCCTCATTGTACTTTGCATAGGGCCTAAGTGAAAGTACATATTTAAAAAATTATATAAACGCTCAGTAAAATATTGTGCATCGTTTCATCCTTATACTTATTTAGCTATATAAACAGGAGCCATCAGGGCAACAACGAGAGTCATGTAAAAAAAAGTGCGTTTTTGTCCTCTACTGCCCCCTTACATTTCCCAAATAATTTCTTTTGAACCCAATACTTTTTTCAGTATAAGGTCCCATGGCCAAGATAATATGATCACAACCCACAGAACCCTCCCCTCCACTATTCTGCTTACTCCATTTATAAGTATAAGTACAGAACAAAACCTAAATGGGCAACACACAAATTACAAACTGCTCTCTGTGGCCTAGTGGTTTTTAATGTCAGAACAAAACAGTCATACGCACTATAATACTGTATATGTATATAAAATGTCAGCCCACAGTAATCATTACTCATTTTCTCCTTTCCAGACCTCCTGTAACTGGACAATTTTCATTCCTTTGCAAGGAAGCAGACCTTGTCTTGCTATATTTAGGGTCACATTTACTAAGGGTTGAAGTGAATTTGAAGTGAATTTTTGAATTCAAAAACTTCGAATTTGGAAAATAATTTTTGGGTACTTTGACCATCGAATAGGTCAAAATTCGATTCCAATTGAAAAAACTTGAATATTAGACCATTCGAAAATCGAAGTACTGTCTCTTTAAAAAACTTTGACTTCAACACTTGGCCACCTTAAACCTGCCAAAATTGCTATGTTAGCCTATGGGGGCCTCCTAGAACCTTTAGAAGTTTTTAGAAGTCGAAAAAATAATTTGACTATCAAAGTATCAAATCAGATGGTCGAATTTCATGGTTCCAAATTGCTATTAGTAATCTTACCCATAAATGGCATGTCTGGTGGATATGCATTTGCTGCATGTGGCTCTTTACTTCTCCCTGCACTGTAGATTCTTCCAGAAATAAGCCTGAAAACCAAATGTCCTGCTGGCTACTATTGGGAGAAATTCAGATATTCATATAAATGGGGGGATTTTTGCCTTTTTACAGTTAAAAAGATATAAGCAAGAAAGATAAAACGCTATGTGATGCCAATATTTCTATAACTGCCTCTAGGTACAGCTAACTGCAAGACTATTTTCTAAACTTTGTGGTTTAATTATATAGTTTATCTAACCTTCAGGCATCAAGCTGTTTCTTCTGCTGCAGAGCTTAATCATTCCTTCTTGGTTTAACTTTACTATTACTTTGCAAATATGCTATACTAAGTTATACTTATTATACTTCACAAATATACTATAAACTCCAGATAATTTGGTGTGCATAAAATGCATTTACATGATTTGCTTTATGTATTATCATGTAGCTCTGTCAATAAGGGGCAGATTTATCAGGGGTCGAATTTCGAAGTAATGGGAGTTTTTTTGAACTCCCATAACTTCGAAATTCGAATAAAAAAAGACCCACCGAAATTTTTTTAAAAAGTCATCGTTTTTTTCTTCGGGTGAATAGTCCGTATTCGGTCGAATTCTAATTGTATAAATCGAAGTAATATCTCATTTGATCGAATTGAAATCTAAGTTTTTTTTTTAGAAAAAAAACTTTGATTTTTCAATTGACTTCAAATAGGTTCTATGATTTTCAAAGAGACAGTACATGATAAATTTCAATATTGAATTTTCACATTATTTTCAAATTCAAATCGAATTTGGACTATTCCCTAGTCAAACTACATAAAAATTAGCTTGAAATTCTATTTTTTAATTCAAATTTTCACTTCGACCTTTGATAAATCTGCCCCTTAATGCCAGACTTTGGTGGTCAGATGAGCAGTCTCTATTATGGTTCACCAACAAATGCTTTCAAGTAAAACCATTTCAAGCTTCCTTTGTAGCTTGGGATCAGCTTCCCCAAGCTATGGTAGATGCACATACGCTTGAACGGGTAGGAGCATTTTAGAAGTCACTCTAGTGTTTCATGACCTTTATAAAAACACTTAGCCCTTTTATATGGTCATGGAACTCATGAAACACCTGCAGCTTTGGCCCACTTTAACCCATGGAAAGTGGTTAGTGATAAGAACACCTTCTAGAATACAACTATAGAATATTGTTTTAATTAAAAAAAAAACTATTTAAACTTTAAAAACCAAAAGGTTGGGTGCATTTATAATTCTGGCCCTCAGATTAATCAAATGTTAGGAGAATCCTGAAGGTTTTCTGATTCTCAGGAAAATATTTATCCAAATTTATCTCAATATTTTCTACTACGAACTCCGATAAAATCCACTCGGGTTGTTTACGCTTATTTATTATTACATTTCCCCGAAAAGTTGCCATTCCGATTTTCAGGATTTTTCTGATTTTTTTCGGAATTTTCACCTAAAAACTCGGGGGATTGCAGGAAACCCAGCACACATCAAAAAATCATTGGGATTTCTCCCATTGAATTATATGCAACCTCGACAAGTCTGAAATGAATTTTCAAATTCAGATTTTTCCATCTTTGGGGTTTAATAAATTACGAAAAATGAAATTTTTTTGTGATTTTTGCATTTGGAGTTTAGTAAATAACCCCCTTTCTGTTGAGCAGACAAATAGTGATGGGAGAATCTGTGGCATTTTGCCAAATAATTTCGTGAATTTCGCAGGAAAGCGTATCTGTGTTTTGCTGCACGCCGTTATTTTTTGACGCACAATGCAATTTGATGAAACCCATCTTCTATGGGTGTTTTGTTTGTGTCACCTTTTTTCACCTTTGGGGCTACCAATAAATGAATATATGGCATGGCATATGGGAAGAGCAATTCACACTTATGCTTCACACAGTAACTGCTACACACACATGCCCTCCCTGTATACATTGTTAGAGCACTCCTATCAAAAAAGTGTTCACATTTTGCCAGTTTAATAAAAACATCTGTACTTTTTTACATTAGCTCTGGTTGACTGGTAATGGTATCTACTACTACTCTCAGTCTATAGAGCTACACAGTGACTGCCTCCGACTGTTAGCCCCAGAATCTTATTCCCTTGCTGCAGGGTCTGGGGAGCTAGCACCTCTTCCCTGAGGAATGGGAGGAGGTGGTGCCCTGCCACCGGAGGTGCTGCTCCCACGTCATCCTGTGATGAAGTTTCATATGGGAACTTAGAGCTGACATTCTCATATGTGACCCTGCCTGACCCCTTCAAACCTTCTGCCGGCAGAGCTGGCACACTTCTACCGACTGTTCCTCTGCCTGGCACGTGAAAAATACCCACACTGCTAAAGTGCGGGCAACTGCCTTGCCTGCTGTGGAGGGTTGGGGATGGACTCCTCCCGTACGCCCATAGGTTTTGGACCGAGGTGCAGTGCTGCCCTTTTGCCTGCCCCCCCAAGCAGTGGTTGGTGGAGCTGGCTCTTCATCCTCATCAACAATACACAGTTCCCCCCTGAACTGCTGCTGTTATCCTCCTGAACCTGCTCCCAGGGTCTGTCCCTGTCATTGTCCTCCTCCAGACCAGACCCTGCCTCATACATGGCATCCATACTCACTTCCAGCATGCTGGTGTCTGACCCCACACCAGCAACCTGCTGCCCTGCCATTAGGGGACCCTGCCCAATATCCCCTACTGATGTGGGCTGTGACATGACCTCCTCCTCTTCATCAGACATGAATGCCCCTCCCCCCCATTCCTGCCTGATCATCAAAAAGATCCTGGGTGTCTGGGCCCAAGTCCACCTCAGGATCAAATAAGAGGGATGGGGTGTCATCCAGCACTGAGCTAGCAGGTGATGCCACCTCCTGCCACTCACTGGTGCCCGCTGCAGACGAGGTAGCCTGGGTCAGCCAGTCTACCACCGCCTCTGCCTGCTGCGAGCGTATGGGTTGTGAAGCAGTGGCAAAAAAATCTGGCACATTCCTACGTGTGCCAGTTGTCCCACTGTGACCCAGAGCCACCTGCTGCTGTGGCACTTGCTGCTGCTGTTGTTGTTGCTGCTGGGCATGGAATGTGGGCTGGGCTGTTGTGGGTTTAGATGCCCATGGCCAGCACCACGGCCTCTTCCTCGCCGCCCCTCCCTATCCCATCTCATCCTTCTTGCCACACCACCACCATCCCTCCCCCCTCTCACACGGCCCGTCATAATGGGCACAACCAAACTAAAAAATAAATAAATCAGGGGGGTTTGGATATTTGGGGGAAGGAAAAGAGAAAAAAATAAAACTCTCAAATAAATCCCCTCAGCAGAAGCGTGTACCCACAAGGAAACACACACAAGCACAGACAAAGACAGTTAGCCCTAAGGGCTATTGGGTGGTGAGCAGGCAGACAGAAGAGGGAAAACAGTAAACTGAAATCCACAACCTCCACTTGCACTGACTGAGAAAAAAAAAGCTCACTACACAAACTTCTCTAGCTAAATAAAACACAAATCCTGCTCTCTCTAACCTCTACCAAAAACGCACTTAGAGAGAGAGAGAGAGAGAGAGAGAGAGAGAGAGAGCTTAGTGATGTCATTAGTTATAATCACTGCTTAGTCATGAGTCTCCAGGGTCACTTCTAATACACAAGTTTTAGTGAAACCTATGACAAAAATTACATCTCTAAGCAGCAATTATAACCAATGTCGGACTGGCCCACCAGGATACCAGGAAAACTCCCTGTGGGCCCAGGTGACAGTGGGCCCTCTTGGAGAATAAAGAAGTTGACTGAGGAGAGGAGGAATAATAGTATGAAAAGTGGGTACACGGTTTAAGCTCTTCTGTTGGGCCCCTGGCATTCCAGTCCAACACTGATTATAATTGATGATATCACTAAACACTGTTTATATAGTGAATGAAGTACCCCCTCTTGTAAATTATAAGGATCTTATAAGTTACCGAGGAGTTTCATGACAATATAAAAACACGAGGCTGAAGGCCGAGTGTTTTTATACAGGTCATGGAACTCCAAGGTAACTTCTAATATCCTCATATTTTACTTTACTTTATTTATTATAATACACAAATTTCAGTGTCATATGACAGCAATGACTTCAGAACTCACCGTTTATAACTGATGACATCAGAACTCACCGTTTATAAGGATATCATTTACAATTTCATGGCTTTTTTATAAGGATATCATTTACAGGATATTCATGGCTCTTGTGTATTACATACTGTACACACTGTATACAGAATTTCACATTAATGAATATTTTCCAGTGTCATTTTGAGACAATGCACAAACTGCTTTGTACAGCATTTAACTGTGAAACCAGTAGGGTTCTCGGTGTTTGGCACATTCAGAGGAAGAAACTGTGGGGCATATTTATTATGCAGGAGAATACACTACACATCGCCAGCCTTCAACATTTAAAAAACGGCGTGCGTTTTTTTTTTTCTCAGAGTGACCTTCCGCTGATAAAGGAATTATACACAACTTTTTACACAGTTTTTTCTGTAAATTTTGTCTTACACAGAATAATAAATATGCCCCTCAGAAATGTACACACATGAGAACAGAGATCAAAATCTTTCATTTTATCAATTTTTAGTTACAAGCTTTTGATGCCCCAGGTCTTTACGGTGCATCTAAAGTGTTGTAATTATTTTGTGCAAAGTAATTTCATCTATAAATTCTTCTGCTTCAATTAAAATATATTAACAAGGGATGACTATACACCTCTCCAAATCACCTAGAAGCTCCGCAATAAATCTTTGGCATCAATGACCCTTATAACTACAGAACACAAGCAAAAGGTTGTACAGATTAAGCTCTTTAAAATCATTTCAAAATGGCATTACATCATAAGATGAACTATAACAGCTTTCTGCCAAACTGATAAACTAAACTATTGTGTCTGTTCTTTAGATGGAGCTCTTTTATGTGCGACTACAAAATACCATATATTTTTTCTTCTTTTTTTAAATGTGACAATATGAGTTTCTGTTTCTTTACTGCTCTTGATGCTCAAGATTATTAATCTTATTCAATAGGAGAAAAGGTTTGCCAATAAATTATCATTTAGGCAAAGAATACTCATTTGGGTTAGTCATTATATTAACTGTAAAAATATAATATCAGATTTGTTATCCAGAATGCCTGGGACCTGAGGTTTTCTGGATAAGGTATATTTCTGTAATTAGGATTTCCATACCTTTTAGTATGTTTTTTAGTTTAGTAAAAATAAAAGTTATGTATTTATATCAGATTAGGAACAAGTCTTTTTATTTACACAGAGCAAGAATTTTAAAAATTAGAATTTTTACTTAAATTGAGTCTATGGAAGGTAGACTTCTATAATTTCTAGACAATGGGTTTATAGGTAAGAGATCCAATACCCTTTGCATTACATTTAGAGGCTCCTTTATCAATGGTCGAATTTCGAATTCATGTGAGTTTTTTTTTTAACTCAAATATATCCGAATATACTCTAAATTAAATTTGGGGGTTATTTAATAAAAAAATTGAATATCTAAAACTCTAACTAATATTTCCGACCCAAAAACTTGAATCAAATTCGAATAGAATTTTGCTAAACTCTCCGAAAAAAACTTGAATGTCAGGAAGGCTACTAACAGTTTAAAAATGGTTGGACCTCTCCAATTGACTTATACATGAACTCTGCAGGTATAAGGTGGTGAATAGTCAAATTCAAAAGAGCCATGGTTTGATAAATCTTGAAATTTGAATTCGAATTAAAATTCGAATTGAGTTTGCATTATTCACAATTCAAATTTGAGAGTTTTTTTTTTTATATATACTTTATTTTTATTTCCAGTTTTTCCATTGTAAAAGGAAGTTACAAAATGTAAAAATAGCACAATTGTCTGTATCGTATACAAATTCATATACAAATTCCAAGATATCTCAGTTTCCACATCATTATTTTTACATTAGAATATAGTTCCAATATACAAAGTGAGAGAGACAGGGAAAAGAAAAAGAAAGAGAAAGAGAAAAGGAGAGAAAAAAAAAAAAATAGAAGGGGAGAAAGAAAACTCCCCAAGACATGCAGTCATTCCACCTCTCTTTCATTTCCAGCTTCATCTAGTTTCGCTTTATTCTTTAATTGCATTTAACTCTTGTTCTCCTGTATAACCATTCTAGCCATCCGCTACCATAAGATTTTTATATTCTGATGTATCTTTATACCTCATCCATGCCGACCATGTGGCCAAATGTTTTTCCTGCGAACTATTATCATAAGAGATCATTTCCTCCATTTTCCTTATGGATTCGATTTCTCGTATCCACTCCTCTACTAAAGGGGGGTGGATCGATTTCCATTTCCTCGGTATCACTGCTCTTGCTGCTTGTAAGGCAAATTTTATAAAGCTATTTTTTGTCTTCTTTATAGAGCCTGGCAACATGGACAGTAACCACACCTCCGGTGTTTCTGATAGGTAGCCCCCTGTTATTTGTATCAGGTGTTTGTTAATCTGCTCCCAGTACTCTCTTATTTTTGGGCACGTCCACCAGATGTGTAGAAATGTTCCAGGTTCCGTGGTGCATCTCCAACATTGATCTGTAGTTGTTGGGTATATTTTTTTTAACTTTGTTGGATATAAGTACCACCTCGTGAGAATTTTAAAGTTAGTTTCTTGCATCTTCACTGCCATGCTCATCTTGTGAGTAAGTACATAGGCCTTTTGCCACTCATTGTCTGTAAGAGCTCTTCCAATCTCTCTCTCCCAGTTTATGGCATAAGTTGGGTGATTTTTGAACTTTATCTGATTTATAATTCCAACTCCTAGTGATACAGTGTGTGTTGGAGGTACCTTTGTTTGTATCAATTTCTCAAAAGGAGTGGCACTCTTTTTCTTGATCTCATTTTTTAACGATCTCTTATACCAATGCATCAATTGGGTGTATTGAAAATTATGTATTGGTTTCTGTTCTAGTGTTAAGATTAATTTATTCAGTGGTATCAATCCTTCTTCGTTCATCACCTCACAGGCTCTCAGGCACCTCCCTTCCATCGCATTTAAAAATCCTCCAGTTGTCATACCTGGATTGAACTGGGGGTTCCCAGTTATCGGCAAAGCTGGGCCTGCATAATTTATGATCTCATCATATTGTCTTTTTATTTGATCCCAATGTCTTAGGGTATATCTTGTTATTAACGGGTATTTATCATATGGTTGGCGGTTTAGTTTCGATATCCAGGGGAGCGATGCCAGAGTCGTTTTAGCTAGAGATTGTTCAATCTGGACCCAATCTTTGTTGTCTTTGTGATGCTGCCAATCCAATATCCTAGTCATTGTAATAGCTTGAGAATAGGTTTTAAGGTCTGGGAGGCCTAATCCTCCCTTCTCTTTTGGTCTTCAAATTTGAGAGTTTTAACCATAAAAAAAAATGTAAAAATTCAAATTTTTAGTTCGACCCTTAATAAATCTGCCCCTAAGACTTTTTTTATTTTGTCCTTTCAGATATTCTGGCCTCCTCTGAGAAATTTGTTTGTTCCTGTTTTCCTAAATTGCTGGCTGGCTAAACATGCCCTGGAAAATATGATTGTAAGTATGAAAAGTAATGATGAACAACTACAAAAGCTTGTACACATATATATTTTTGTTTTTTATAGTTCATTTTTTAATTGATTACTTGGGCTGTTTCCACTACATTCAATTTCTACTAGATTGGCCAATTTATTATGTCAATATTTAATGCAAACAATTTAAAGGAGGCTCCTAGAAACTCATCTGCAGGATAATATGGATTCAGAAATATAGGTATACTGGGCATGCCTTCTATGGATACTAAGAACATAGTTCAGAAGTTCAGAATAACTTGTGGAGGCTTATTTTAACACTCTCATTTTAGTGGTTTTAGTGGTTTTTGAAACTAAACTCACATTCTCCTAAAACTATGAATGTAATTTAATTTATTAAACAATCCGAATATATAGTACACTATAAAAGGTATGAATGAAAAAAGCTCTGGAAGAGCACTAAAAATATGAATACCTCAAAAAAAAAAAACCCTCTAATCTGAATAGATTGAAAGCAGTCCAATAAGATCCGCACAGCTACCACAGACTTCTATAGGACCTCAACAACTTTCACCTGGCACATTTTTAAATCAGAGGTTTTCATGGTTTTTACACTTCCTGAATTTTTAGAGCCTTTAAGAAGTATAGAAAATCCACAATTTTTTCGAGATTCAATTGATAGTAAATGGGCCCTATAGTTCCTGCATACTTCTTTAGAGAGAATTGCACGTTCATTTTTAATCATACATAAATGCCTTTGACTAATTTATTATTATTGCATTTGCATACTGTCAGTAGTTCCTGTCAAAAGGTTTAAAATCCTAAATGTCCAGTTTGACATTTTTCAGAATGATCTTCACAGAGCAATCCAACGAACGCAATCTGCAATGTTTAATCAAGTTCTTATTTTGATATCAACATTGTTATGCCTTATATTTACCTGGTAAGTAAATAAGATACAGTTTAAGATTGATATCCATGATTGTTTTATAATTGTTTTAAATATTTATTTCATTTGTATTTATTTATTTGGGTTTCATGCCATAACATTAAGGGATTTCCTCCTGTCCTTTTTCCAGCATTATGGAGGTCTCTCAGATTTTGCGGCAAGAGTGTTATGGCTCTCACTAAGTTTCTTAAGTTTTTTAAGTGGACAAGAACACTTGGACAATGAACTTAACAACACTTTTATGGTTTCCCACATTTATTACTGAGAAAACTGGAGCTAAACATGGCTGTAACAGTTTTTCGATTTAGTCCGATGGTCTAAAAACTCGGAATCTGAAACCCCGGCATCTTAAAGCTCTCGAGGTCCTGTATAAGTCAGTGGGGAAGGTCCCAGTGTCTGTGCTGATGTCCGTACTGATATACAACGATTTCAGGGTTTCGGCGCAAAAAAATCCGAAACTCCAAAAAATTGTTTATTTTTAGAAGAACTCTGAAAGCTCCGAAGTTTGCCCGACCCTATTTTTTCTGGCTTTTTGCTTCATAAATAAGGTCCATTCAGGAATTCAGAGTTACTCAAAGTCACTGCAATAAACTCGGACCTTGATAAATAACCCCCAGTGAGTTAGGTTGAAAAAAGACACACTTCCATTAAGTTCAATCTTTTAAATCTTTAAATAACCTGCCTAACTACTAGTTGATCCAGAGAAAGGCAAAAAACCCCATTAGACGCTTCTCCAATTTACCTCAAAGGGGGAAAAATTTCTTCCTGACTTACTTCTTCCTCAGTGGAGCCTCAGCTGCTCAATTAGCTGGCCTATTCCATTCTCTTATTTACTAAGGTGAGCTCCACAGAATCTAGCCTACCAGTCTATCAGGCACTTGCGATCATGAACGATTCTTATTCTTTTGTATGTATATACAGGTATGTGTGTAAATTCAGCTTAGCATTGGGTAAGTTGGCATTACGCTACACACTAAGGGGCACATTTACTAAGCTCGAGTGAAGGATTCGAATGAAAAAAACGTAGAATTTCAAAGTTTTTTTTGGGTACTTCGACCATCGAATAGGCTACTATGACCTTCGACTTCGATTCGAACGATTCAAACTAAAAATCGTTTGACTATTCGACCATTCCATAGTCTAAGTACTGTCTCTTTAAAAAATACTTTGACTACATACTTCGGCAGTTTAAACCTACCGAGGTACAATGTTAGCCTATGGGGACCTCCCCCAGCACTTTCCTAACCTTTTTTTGATCGAAGAAAAATCCTTCGATCGATCGCTTAAAATCGTTCGAATCGTTCGATTCGAACGATTTTATTGTTCGACCGATTTTTACTTTGATCGATCGAAGGATTTGCGCTAAATCCTTTGAATTCGATATTCGAATTCAAAGGATTTAAATTTGAGGGTTTATTAACCGTCGATATTCGTCCGTTGATAAATGTGCCCCTAATTGTTATGGACTCTCCAGGGAAATTACTCCGCCTCTTGATATATGTGATTAATTTATTTTGAATCTCTGTCATCCCTGCACATCGTATTAATGGCATTGGGTCATGCCAGTCACTAACATCAGTGCAACCTTACAAAACTGCACTTTTGTAACCTGGGATACCTTACTAGTAATGCTCATTGAATGCTCATTAGCTCAGTTAATTCAATTCTCTCTATGCTACTTGAGTTAAATCTGTTTTAAGACCACAGTTGTTTTAGATCACAGGCACTAAATGGCAAAGATTCTTTTAGGGATGCAAAATTCTCACACAAAATGCCTCTCAGATTATGGGAGCATTATACTCATCTTCTCTGTGGGAGCATCATTTTCATCTATTAATCTTTTCTATGGGAGTATCTTCTCATTGATACTTCCCCTTGCTAGTATGGAGCTCACCTATTCGACCCAGACAGCCATGCATTCAGTAATCCCTTCCCTGGCAGCTCTGTATTCCTCCAGGTCACTTATAAATGTTGCTTTCTTTATTTGTATAACTGCGTTATTAATCAAAATCTGAAAAGTTCTCACTATTTTCTGGAAACTACTCTGACCAAATCCACACGGACGTTTACTAAGCTCGAGTTTATTTTATAATTTTGAAATTATAAAATCTTCGGGTTATTGAATGAAACCACAAAATCTTCGGGTTATTGAATGAAATCCAGTACAGATCAGGCGATCAACAGGACATCTGCCATTGACTTCTACATGAACTCGGCAGGTCTCAGTTGGAGTACTTTTTTATTCAGATTTTAACACCATCAGAGTTTAATAAATCATGAAAAATTCGAAGGTTTTCTTTCTATGAATAAATTGTGTTTCCCCCTTTAAAAGTCAGACCAGAAAAAATTGGACTTTAATAAATAACCCCCTAAAAGCTGCAAGCATGTGCAATAAATAACTACTGGTGCTTTTCATGTCCCATTGCCTGGCACTTCCTCAGAGCCAATGCTGATAGCGGTTTATGTATTTATACAATAAAGAAAAGTAATGTGTATATCCTGGAGAAGTATATCTTCTCATTGACATAACCTCTACCTAGTTCGCCATCTTTATGACTATCCTTTTGCCATTTGTGCTATTTTACTTTTGTTTTCTGCTCCTAGCTTACAAAGTACAACTGATATTCATTTGATGTACTGGACTTCTTCTACAAAAAAACAAACATATTTTTTCAAAATGTTTACCTGCTTGTTTATTGCAAAAGCTTTGCTCAGACTTGCATACACACATGCGCACTTAATTAAAGAATAAAACCTGTGGGTGAAAAACCCCGTACCCGTCCGTCAAAATTATTTTGACACCCACTGTTTCGGCAAGTGAAACAGGACAAATACACCCATCACCACAAATAATTAAAAAATATATATAACTCAGAGCCCTAGATCAGCAATCTTTTTTTCCGTGGCACTATTTCTGGGAGAGACAACAATGATGCCAAATGACAGAAAGCATAGGCATTACTCACATGCAATCTTCTGCAAAATGTATTCAAAATAACCAGTTTGTTTTTTGCGCAATTAAATTAAAATGAATACACATGTATTTATGTGAAAATATGTTAACAAAGTATGATTCCTCTTACATAATAGACATTGGTCATTTGATATGAGGACCTTTAGGTGGAAAATATAATTATATAATTAAGTCAGTGGATATATTTTAAAATTTCTACAGATTGAGAAGGTACTCAGAGCATCCTGTTTTCAGTTCCGTAGGAGGATTAAGTCACATACTAATGAATGTATGCAGCATTAAAAATAAAATAAAAGCTTTCTGCATAGTTGTGTTGATTATTGGTACTTTAAATTCAATATAATTATTAGGGAAAAGCTATAAAACACATTACGTAATGTTTTACAGTGTGTTATCTTTTTTACAAAGCAATCATTAAGCAAAGCTGTGAGCAGCAAGGAAGCAATTAGGAGAAACTGAAGGAAGAAGAGAGAAAGTGAAGTACTTAATAGAGATGAGCAAAACAATTCAGCAACTTTCTAAATAAACAATTTATTTATATAAAGCTGTAAATTGTTTGTTGCTCTTTTTCAAACACACTCTTTGAAACTTTTCAAGTTTGATAATGCAATATAATACGTGAAGGGCAGCCAATTAATCTGCTCCTAAGAAGTAATAATCATAGTTGAAAATCACTTGTGCAGCTTTTGTCACTCTTTAGAATAGGCAAACATATAGTTACCACAGTAAATAAATACAGCTGTTTTAGATATGCAGGGTTGCTAACTGTACTTAAACTTCTTTTTTCTTCTTTGACTGGGTGTTTGCTTTAGAATCCATAATGGCAAGCTCCTACCAGTCAAGGTGAATGGATCACGAACAGTTATTTATTGTTCTTATTAGTATGTAAATATGTTTAATTTTGCCATTTGCTTATTTAACTGTAACTTTTACTACATTGTAACTTGATCAATAAATACGGTTATTGTAGTTGGATTACTTTACTTTTACTATAAGTTTATTTTTGCTTTGAATATATTTCCTCTTTAAGAGTTACCTAAATGAGACTAAGTCTGAGCCAAAGCCCCATGTAATTCTAAGCGCTGTGTTGAAATTTTGGCAGAGAAATTATGAAATCTACTCAGGGTTACTGGAAGAGACGTCTGTTTTTGTAAATGAGTGCTAATCTTGTTCAGCACATCACTATCTATTGCAAAGTTCATCTTATATCAATAGCACAAGTCTACATTGATCTTCACTCACCATTAATCAGACTACTCTTTATTCATTACATGGAATTTTGCTATGTAGTATTTACATTAATTGCATAATAGCAAAATAAGCTTTATGCACACATGACTCCGGACCACTGTTTTCTTTTCGACAATCTCCAAAGTTTAAAAGAAAAAATATTATTGCAGCCTACATCTGTTACAGGTATGGGATCCGTTATCTGGAAACCTGTTATCCAGAAAGCTCTGAATTATGGGAATGCCTGTCTCCCATTGACTCCATTTTATCCAAATCATTTTTAAAAATTATTTTATTTTTCCTCTGTTATAATAAAACAGTACCTTGTACATTATCCAAACTAAGATATAATTAATACTTATTGAGAGCAGAAACAGCCAATTGAGGTTATTTAATGTTTACCTGATTTTCTAGTAGACATAAGGCATGGAGATCCAAATTGTGGAAATATCTGTTATCCGGAAAACTCCAGGTCCCAAGCATTCTTGATAACAGGTTCCATAGCTGTATCATAAATGTGGCCAGAACCTAAACAGCTTTATTACATTTGTGTTCAGATCTTTTTTCACTTACAGTATATGAATACTTTTTGAATTTTTCAGGCTATAATTCAAAAAAGTTGCACAATTCGAATTGTCGCATGATTTTGTCTCAAGTTTTCCCACACGTACGATTTTCAAACCAAATTTTTAGTTAATTAAGCCAGATTGTGGTTCCAAGTTAGGATGAATTTTAATTTATAATATAATAGGGGAAATTGGAGTTTTAATAAATAACCCTCTTAATGTTCCAATCGGTAGTGCCCCATGTAACAGTGGTATAGACAAGATGAATGCAGGGAACTAGAGCTTAAGATATTCGTATCAGTGATGTCAGGGACATTATGGAGAAATGGGGGTTCTGATCCCTAAAAGAGGAATATAAACAAGTGGTAGTCATCAGGCATTTGGTATATTAGGGGAAATAGTAGACACAAGCAAAAGAATAGAAGGGGCAAATAAAAAAAAAAAAAAGTTAAATAGTTTCCATTATACAGTTATACAGCATGTAAAATAAATTATATATATAGTTTAGATCAGGGATACTCAACCTTTTTCACCCGTGAGCAACATTCGGATGTAAAAAGAATTGGGGAGCAACACAAGTATGCAAAATGTTCCTGGATGGAGCCAAATAAGCGCTGTCATTGGCTATTGGTAGCCCATATGTGGACTAGCAGCCTACAGGAGACTCTGTTTAACAGTACAACTGGTTTTTTACAACCAAATCTTGCCTGGAATTCAAAAATAAGCACCTGCTTTGAGGCCACTGAGAGCAACATCCAAGGGTTTGAGGAGCAACATGTTGCTCACGAGCTACTGGTTGGTGATCATTGGTTTAGATCGATAATTAACTTAACTTACATAGTTACATAGTTAAATCAGGTTGAAAAAAGTCCATCAAGTTCAAACCCTCCAAATGAAACCCAGCATCCATACATACAAACACACACTCACAATGACCCTTCCATACACTCACATAAACTATATATACCCATACCTATACTAACTATAGAGTTTAGTATCACAATAGCCTTTGATATTATGTCTGTCCAAGAAATCATCCAAGCCATTCTTAAAGGCCTTAACAGAATCAACATCCTTCATTCCCTATTCCTCCCTACTCCAACTTATATACACTTTTTTTTACTTTATTGATAACAGATTCCTTTTTTTTCATTTTGACATAGAACAGCTAAATCTGTAAATGTTTCTTTCCTTCTTATGATATACTTATATTCATACAAAAATGTTACGTTAACATTTTTAAAGTAATATTTATCACAGTGTAACTCAAACTATGCAAGAACTTCATGCACACACAATATAAATGAAAACTATTAGCATTAGAGTGTTTAGGGTTTTACCATTTTTATAGAAGGAAAGATACAAGTACAGTAATCTTTGTGAAGGATAAATTATCTTCCCCAAAAAGCACATTTGGATAATGACACAGTTGACCGTTTAATCTTGGTATGGTATGCCTGTAGCACAATTCATATTATCAAGCAAATTAAGTTAGAAATGAGCTTATAATAAACCTAACAAACTGCATCTTTGAATAAAATAACAACTGTTCTTGGAGTTGTCACACACCATTAAATGTATAAATCCCATGCATTTAAATGTTCTACAGTGAGTTTGAAAATTGAATTGTCTTCCTCAGATGCCACCTTAATTACAGAAAAATGCTTCTGTCTCTGTTTGGAAATTAGTGAATTGTTCATTTATTCTCTTGTTAAATGTTTGTCAGTCACTCTGGCACAAGAGCCTCCGATCAAGAGGCAATTAGTTTGAGATCACTGAGCAAGCTTCTTTTTATAAAAGACAGGATTGTGCCTGCAAAGAGAGTGACAGAGGCAGTAAATTGGTTCTTATCAACTCCCCTTAATTCTCAAAGACTGTCCAAATGTTTAATGATTGTTAAATTGGAAATTTTCCCTGCTGATTTTTTTTTTTATATTCCAGGGAATAAAATGCAACTCTTCAGAGTATATTTAGATTCAAACAATACAATGATATAAAATAAATGGCTTATTTATACAGCTCCATTATAGTCCTTACCAGCCATACATCACAATTGTTGAAATCATCAATTACAAAGAGTTAATTGCGTTGAGTTGTGGTTAACAGTGGTGTTATTTACAATGGTTTAGTTTTTATTTTAAGGCAGACAACCATCACAAATTATACTATTATTTTATCCTACCACATTAATGGGACAACAGGCAGCAAAGAATTTCTGGTGTGAAAATTGGTGTTAAATGCTGTGTTAAGTGTGTGTTAGTACAATGCTGTAGTAATGCTGTGTTAGGACAATGTTTTATAAATACATTGGTATGTACACATACTGCCATGGCAATAATTTGGTAATACTGTATATATTGTATTTCAATGCCATATTTTTACAGAGGTTCATAAATATGTCCCTAACTTTCTCTACTCGCTATTCAAGGTAATCATGGTGGAATGGGAATTGTAAACAAGGCTCCTGTAGTACCACAGCCAGCATTACATAACAATGAAATATTTACTTCTCTTACTCTGAAGTAACACAATCCTCTAGAGAGCCCGTACTACCACACAAAGGGGCAAATTCACTAACCTGCAGAGTTGTGCTAGTGCAGCCTTTGCTGCACTTCGCCAGGCGAAGTTTTGCCAGGGCGCCTCTAATTCAATAAAATCATCATGCAAGTGATGCCTAATTTGCATACGGCGCCAAGTTAAAGTACAATGGATGTATATGTAGCAGCAAATACATTACACTACACAAGCCCGGGAAAGCTTCATAAAATAAAATAGAGTTGTTATTTTGCCCTACACATGTGCTCACTGTATAGTTTAGGTGCCATATGTTAGGGAATGTAGGGGGGATGGAGGGTACCCCCAAAAAAATGTACAATCTTTTCCAGCCTATCACCCTTAAAAAAAGAGTATAGACGCCAGCGTTTTTAAAGTCTTAGAAAAAATTTCAACTTGTTTTTGAAGCAAGCCCTATCTACTCTATTGCACTTGGCCTGGTCTGGTGGCGAAGGCAAGTCTGGTACAAGAGGTCACGTTCAGTAAAATGTGCAAGTTAGTGAATTAGCGTAATTACGTCCCATAGTGCAACTT
The DNA here is from genome assembly GCF_017654675.1 of Xenopus laevis. Classification (NCBI taxonomy): domain Eukaryota; kingdom Metazoa; phylum Chordata; class Amphibia; order Anura; family Pipidae; genus Xenopus; species Xenopus laevis. Next base: position 91,649,810 of record NC_054378.1, read on the forward strand.
TGTAAGGGTGCAAAGTAGCTCTAGAGTAGGTCCACTTCGCTAGCGAATTTACACCAGCGCCCGTTAGTAAATTGGTGAAGTAACGAACATTCAGTAAGAGATGAACACTGGGCTGTATAAAATGGAAAATTCCACCTTTCCCCAACAAATTTTTGTAAGTATTTAATTTTGAAATTTGTTATGGGTAGTGATGGGCGAATTTGTCCTGTTTCTATTCACCGAAAAATATGCAAATTTCCCACAAAATTCGCTAAATTTTTGACGCCGCCGCCCGTTTTTGGATGATGGCATCCGTATTTGGACACCACACACATTTTTTTGACACAGGCGAATTATCGCGGCAGTTTCGCTAATTTATTTGTCGGCGGCGAATCACGGGAATTTGCCACGAATTCGCGCCTGGCGAATAAATTTGCCCATCACTAGGTATAGGGCTAGACATGTTCTTAGTTTTGCAGGTGACCTCAGCCATGTGATTTGTGATCTGACAAACTTCAGTCACTCTTTACTGCAAGTTGGAGTGATACAACCCCCTCCTTTCCCCCCAGCAGCCGATCAACAGAACAATGGGAAGGTAAAAACATAACAGCTCCCTGACACCTGCATTGCTAAAATACCCAATACCATCCTCCCCCTGTGGTAGATCTGAGAATAGCACTCAACATTAAAACACCAAAGTCCAGCCATTACTCCTCCAGTTAAATTGAGTAGGAGAAAGAATAGCTTATCTGAAAGCAGTTGAATTAGAAGTGCTGGCTTTTCTAAAAGCACAGGATCAGGCACAATGATCAGAGATGGCTGACTACACACCAATATTACAATTAAACATTTTTGCCCAAGGCAATTACAGGAGATTGCCTTCTCTACCTTTTTGGGTAATTTGCTATCCATATATTTATAATTTTGTGTCTTTACAGCATTTGCGGGATTCAGCACTTGGAACGAGCTGGGAATCAACTGACATTTTTTGATTCTCTTTACTTTTGCATTGTGACTTTTTCAACTGTGGGATTTGGCGATGTCACTCCAAAGATCTGGCCTTCAAAACTTCTTGTGGTGATCATGATCTGTGTAGCACTGGTGGTTCTTCCTATTCAGGTACAATCAGCCCCTTGCTAACTGATTTACGTGTGACAAGATTATTATTGAAATATTGAAGTGTTTTCTCTGGCTATTTTGCTAGTATGTGACATGTACAATAGACACTTTTTTTTTCTTCCCCTTTCCATTGTTCTTAGTTTGAGCAGCTGGCCTACTTGTGGATGGAGAGACAAAAGTCAGGTGGAAATTATAGCCGGCACCGCGCGCAGACCGAAAAACATGTGGTGTTATGCGTCAGCTCCTTGAAGATAGATTTGTTGATGGATTTCCTAAATGAGTTTTATGCACACCCAAGGTTGCAGGTAGGGTCTGTAAGAGACCAAATTATTTTTTCAGAGTTACAGATCAAAAGTAGTATGTTTATTTAAGGTAAATAATTAACCTAGAACAAACATCTGTTCTCCAAAAAGAATTTCTGTGAAGTATGCCTTTTTTGGAAACTGTTTGCATTGCATTTGGAATTAAACAGAATAGCGATTTATATCACCATTTGAGTTTTTCCACTGTTCTCTCCAAATGAGGGCATTTCATATGGCAGGCATTAAGGACAGGCTACTTTGTGCCTGCTGATGCTGTGCTCAGGTCAAAATTTTTAATTCAATGTAAGGTACAGACTGCAGCCATATAGGTGATATAGGTGATCTCTGAATGAGCATTTAGTGATTCATTTTTGCATCCCTTGCACATCTGTCTGGGGTTTAAGTGAATGGACTCTAGCGTGTAATAGAAAGTTAGTAAAAACATAAACTAAAAGTGAAAAAAGGGAAAAAAAGAGAAATGTAATAACAATAATTATTTATTTTCAAAGTGACTCCACCTTTTTAAAAGCTAACCAGTCTGCAAAGATCTGTTTAAATGGTTAAGTTTCCAAAGGATAAAATTAGTCCTACCATTGTTTAGGGTCCAACCTTCTCCCATCTGCCTGCCCATAGGGAATCCAGGAAAAAAAGGGACAGAGGGTATGTTGGCTCCCCTTTGTATAGAATAAAACAGTGACATCTGCAGGCCAGTTACTGAACACAGAATAAGGAAATAATACTCTAAAGTAGGGCCTACTTAGCTAGCAAAAACTTTAGGGGACTGACTAAATAAAGGGTAACTAAACATGCTCCCTACCAACATTATGTAAATACATTACTTTTTATTCTTTGTTATACATAACAATGTTTAACATAACATATATATGCATATATATTTTTTTAATTAATGTTTTTGTAATGACATACAAAAGCATCACAGGATATATGTGGCAATACAAATATATATATATACACATCATTTGACAATGTATCATTAAGAAATAACTTTAAAAAAATGTTTGGAGAGAGGGTTTTTATTCTTGGCTTCATAATATTCCAGTTTCTTTGTCATTAGTAGTTCTAAATGACAAAGAAAAAAAAAAAATCATCAGATTTCCAATGTCGGTGATAATTAGTCTAGCTGCCATATATGTGCATTTTAATTGGTAGTAAAGACCGACTGGAACAGTAGGATGAGAGCTAATGTCCAGATATCTGAAAGTGGAAAAATAGCTGCTGGATATTTGCACAGAGATAGCTAATGTGCCTTGTTGAGTTGGTCAACCTAGTTGCAAAAAGTAGTTTATAATAGAAACCATCAAATGTGTAGGGAGACTTGAGAGACATTGGAAATCTATAAAGCAGAGAAGCTTTTTGCAATAAAAGTAGGAATTCATGAGTTTAACACATTTCTAGGTTTGTTACACTGAATTAGAACAAGAACATAGAACAATGCTAGAAAACAGTTTGGAAGTAAATTAGAATGGTTTTGTAGCTGACATAAAATTTAATGGCTAGATAGGAGTTTTAACAAGGTGAGAAGAAGAAATTCTCTTAGTGGCTGATGCAGTGACTCATGGCGCTTCAGTAAGGACAAAGCAAAGAGTAAAAAGGAAAGAATATTTAGCCTGTAGAGTGAGTAACTTTATTGCTGTTTTTGCAGTGTTTGGAAGAAATATTTCCTTATCATAACAGTTTTTTTTATTGAATAAAATTTTGCTTTCTGTTGTTAATGAAAAAATATAAAGGCTGAGTGCTTGTGGAACTGACTATATTGTGGTATTGTAAATAGATGCTGAAATGCCATCTATAAAGTGTATGACAAATCATTCAGTAAGCCATGGCTGTCTCTTATGTCAAACCCTCTCAGGCACTATGTTGGTTTGCCTTTAACAGTTGTTGAATATCTTTCTATCTAGAATTTTTATCTATGAATAAAATCAGACATTTAAAAAATCACGAATTTTTCAGAATTTTTTAAACCCCGAGGATGGAAAACTCAGAATCTGAAAATCCGGCATCTCAGACCTGTCGAGGCTGCATAGAAGTCAATGGGAGAAGTGCCAAGGATTTTTTGATGCGTGTTGGGTTTCGTGCAATATCCCAAAGTTTTCAGAGTTTCGGGTGAAAATTCAGAAAAAATTGTGAAAATCGTAAAAATCAGATGGAAAAATCCGAAAAAATCATGAAAATCTGATTTTTTCCAGCAAAGCTAATTTTCGGGAAAATGTAATAATAAATAAGCGTTAAAAAAACTGAGCAGATTTGATCGGAGTTTGTAGCAGAAAATACTGAGATAAATTCAGACTTTGATAAATAACCCCCTTAATATTCCATGCCCTTCCTTTGCTTTTATAGAGTTTTATCTCAGTTTTCTATCATGTAGGGCCACATAATGTTAATTGATCCAAGCATCTCTTATAACTGTCAAAGTACAACATTTGGATCTTTTATGTAATTTTACAGGATTATTATGTGGTTATTCTGTGCCCCACTGAAATGGACGTGCAAGTTAGAAGAGTGCTTCAGATCCCTTTGTGGTCTCAGAGAGTTATATATCTACAGGGTTCAGTCCTTAAAGACCAAGATCTACTAAGAGCAAAGTAAGTGCACACGGAGTCCTTACATGTAGATTGTTTATCAAAATGTGCTCCTTGAACTTCTGAATAGTTGCTCTTGGTTCTGCTCAGTCCTACCTGCCTTAAGGCTATTGATGCAGGGAAACAATGGAGCTTCTGCCATCTACTGAGCAGACAGTAGCTGCAGGGTTTCCTTCACAGGTAGCATCAATAGATCCAGCACACTTGCACCTAAAGAACTAGACATCATTTGCATGGTGAACACTGGAAATTACGCCAAGTGGACTTTAGCACAATTGTGCCTGATTCCTGATGGAACGCATGTTTAGTTGTGTTACTTTTGGTGAATTGCGTTAGGCTCATTGGCCATCCATCAAGAGACCAGGGTGCTCATTTATTAACCCCATAGGTGTTTGAGTACTGGGTCCCTAAGAGGTGCTTTCTCCTGTGGGATTTGTGCAGCATTTGTTTATCACCTTTCACTGGTCCAAAGTGTATCTCTGTGGGTGCAACACAATCCTGAACTAAATGCTTATGTCGTGCAAGCTAGGTGACTACATGGGGGGTATTCATGTACCCTCAGCCCTGCACTTTTAAATGACACCTCTTAAAATTGGATTATGACACCACAAGCTCTAAAGACTTTTTTGTATGACATCATACATGGAGGGGCATAACAAATATGACTTTCTTCCCCAAAGAGAACATTTACCTTGTACCTTTCTGGTATTCCTAGAGCACAATACTATATATCATTACAGTTCATGTCAAATTTGTATGCAGAAATAGAGAACTTTCATGATTTTCCACTGAAACATATAATATCCAGACTATATAGTTCCCAATTATTTCAGTCCCAAAATGGTTATTGCTTAGAACATTGCTCCATAGCCAGATAGCTGCACAGCTTGAAAGATGATATGTTTTATCTTGTGGTTGTTATACCTGGCATGTAATGATCGAGGCCCAAACACATGAATGAATCCAGAGCATTCTTGTTCTGTTTCTCTACTGTTTTTTTATAGGCTATTACCATTGTTTGGTCAGATTTTATTATTATTAACATGTATTTATATAGCGCCAACATCAGATTTATGAAGCTTGTCTGTTCCCTAGGAGGAGAAAAGTTTCAGCTCTAAAGAGTAGGGATGTAATCATTCATTGTGCTGTACTGGGTTGATTTTGAAGTGTTTTATAATTATTATAATAGGTCTCCACTGATTTGTATTATATTATTTTTAATTATTAATTAAGGAAAACGAATCATCCCTGCAATGTTATGTTCAGCCAATATTTTCAAGATCTGAACTAATACTCTTATGGTATTATGGAAACTCGCAATACTTTTTATTGAGTAATGTGTTTGTTTTCCCTGGCTTCGAGAAACTGACGCCATCTCTTGTACCATGTCTGTTGCTCTGTGAGCCTGACAGTGCCGAGCAGTCAACAATGAACATTAGTTGATAACTCCAGCGCACAAAGCTACAGTTAAATATCAAAAGCTAATTCTGCAATTTCCAAAGGGCATGTCAGTCAGTTCTCTGCATTAGCAAAACATATTCCAGAATTCAGACCTTGAATTAGATTTTCATAAAAAGCTTCCTAACATGGAAACTGTGTGCAGATTGATTCATCATCTGACTGTTACAAAAAGACATTAATTATGTTACTGGTAGCAATTATCTTGTGGATAGAATCACTGTTCACAAGAACAAAGAACATGTCACAAGTTGATTTATTTTCCCCAGAGATAATCATCACTTATTATATTCTTTTTAAATCAATGGGTCTGCTCAGAATGGAGCAGACCCTCCAACTACTATCAACACTTAATCAGCAAAACCTAAAGGTGGTCATACAGAGACTGATTTAAGATGCAGATTCAGGTCCTTTAGACAGATTCCTCAGAATATTTGTCTGTGTATGGGGTCTTCCTACAGGCCTCTCCAACCGATAGCTGGCCAAAAATCATCCAGATATTGATCAGGCAGTTTTGACTTTCCCCTGTGATCAAGGATGTCCATGTCTTGTAGGTGCCTATTCCCATTATTGTAATCCCAACATTTGGCCCTAATGTCAAACGATCAGATTAATCCAATCTTGCTATGCCACATGTGTTGAATCTTTTATTTTTCTCTCTGTGCTCATCCACCTTCTCTGAAACCAAAGTCCAGGCCATAAGATGAAAGTAAAATATGTGATAAGTGAAACTTTAACTTACTAATAAATAAAATGTGGACTATTCTGATGTAGTTATAAGGTGAATAAATCAGATACATTTGTATGATAGTTAAATGTTTTTGTACAGCTGCAGAAGGGCAGATTTTTGAAATGTATTTATCGAAGGTGAATAAAAGCTCCTAGTAAATTTGAGCCCTGGTTGCTGTGCTGACAGAGTAGAGCTGGTGCACACTTTGACATCTTTGCAAATGGACACCCAGCAAGTAACTCTGCTAATATGAACCAATATAATCCCTTTTTTGTAAAAACATGGATGGTGCCAAAAATTTGTCTAATGGGGGCCCTATAATAATAACACAATTGTGAGTTGGACAATCAGGTCAGTAGCATGACACAGCTGAGCTTGCTTTACCTGATTTCCCCAGCTTTCCCAAAAGATGAATGGTGATTATTAAGCGGGGAATTGGGAAAGGGTGGCTATTTATGCCGAGATATGTAACATAGCATTTCTGCACTTCTGAATCTTTGGAGGGGCAACACAATGTTCATAGTAAATGAGCCATTCATCATTTATTGTACAGGTATGGGATCTGTTATCTAGAATGCTCAGGACCTGGGGCGTTCTGTATAATGGATTTTTCCATAATTTGGATCTTCATACCTTAAGTCTACTAGAAAACTATGTAGACATTAAATAAACCCAATAGGCTGATTCTGCTTCCAATAAGGAATAATTATATCTTAGTCTGGGTCTAAGTCATGGCTATACGTATAAGGTGATACATTGAGCAAATACATCAGATTGTGATGACTTGCGACATACAGTAAATGTAGGAGCAAAATCCACTGAAAAATGTGAATTTCAAAACTGATCAAGCTGTTTAGACCACATTGCTACTTGGGAAGGGGCTCCCCTGTCTGAGGAACTATGCGTATAGCACTGCAACACAGATTCCTAACACCCATGGTGTTATCTCTGCAGCTTTTCCCAGGAAGAGGAGATCCACTGTTGGAAATTGGAAATGATTACTTTCACTACATCCACTTTGGTTCCCATTAATTGTAATAGGTAGTAATTCTAAACAATGACTGGAATTTTGCTGTAGGCTTATTCTTGGATAAATATGATAATGACCTACAAGAGAAAACTTCCATAACATTTTCCTTTCTACCGTTCCAGAATGGATGATGCAGAAGCCTGTTTTATACTGAGCAGCAGATGCGAAGTAGACAGAACAGCAGCTGTAAGTGATATTTTTTCACATGTTCCCTATACTGTATGCACATCAACTCATGAACCTTTGACAACAATGTGGAGGCAGGGTATTGTACAACTATAATTGAGTGCTGTGCACAATAATTTTGCCAGTGGTTCTTGAAGTTAACCAGAGAAAGTATTTATTCAACAGAATAATCCACATTGGAGTTCATATAAAGATAAGGCCAAGGTACCACTTCCTCTTCGGCCCATGAGAAGGAGATATTGCCATGGACTAATTGGCAGGATTAATTAAACTGTGACACCATCACTCATTGTCGCAAAATTCAAAAATTTAAAGAGCCCCCGCTCAATAGATTGTTGCCTAATGTTGGTCTATTCTAATAGATCCTGTGTGCGATCTCTAGTGCTTCTGTCCTGATCTTGATTCTGCCTGACCCATACCACATCTTGTTTTCTGCCTGTCCTGACCTCTGCCTGTGCTTTGACCATTCTCTCGGATCCCATCTTGAAACTGCGATATTGGTATACTGGCCTGTGACCATGACTACGCTCCCACCTCCTGATATTGTACTGCACTGCCTGTTTGGTTTTGACTCGGCCTGTGACCACGACTATGCTCTCGCCTCCTGATATTGTACTGCGCTGCCTGTTTGGTATGGACTCGGCCTGTCCTTTGACCACGCTCCTATTCTCCATTCCCGTAGCATGTATGGTTCCCTTGCTTGCCTCTCCTTGGTCCTCTCACATTAAGACCTAGCGGCATCTGGGAAGTGGAGGGCTCCTTCTGAAGTGAAAAGGCTGTTGTTATAGGCAGAACAGTGAGCCATGACCGGGAAATTGGGGTTTGTTCTGGGTTTGGGATACCTAATGTAACAATGTATTGCCTGATTATACCAATGGGCGACTGTCACTATTATTTATCAGACATAACATTTGAATGATTGCTGTCATGGCCAGAACCTCTTCTGATTTTTTCTTTTACTACTTTATTTAATCTAAATGGTTAGTGGCAGGTCAGAAGATTGGGATGTCCGACCATTTGTCAGATACAGTACAAGGGTAAAATCTGCACATCTATGGCCAGCTTTAGGTGAGCTAGTATTAGGATACATTTTTTTACTTTAATAAATTGCAGATATTTGTTTTTAAAGAACAATTGCATGTTTTCCTTGATTTTTTTCTTGAAGTGCAATTGCCAATATTAATAAATCAGTATAGCTTAGTATAGCAAACAAAGAATTACAGGATATTTTACGCCTTTCATATGGTGCCACTTCTGACCTGTTTGCTTTTTGTTACTCAGGATCATCAGACAATATTAAGAGCATGGGCAGTGAAAGACTTTGCTCCCAACTGCCCACTATATGTACAGATACTGAAGCCTGAAAACAAATTCCATGTCAAATTTGCAGGTAAGGGTTTTAACTATAAATCACATACAATGTAAGAGGAGACTGTGAGTGTAGAGGAAAATTATGTCACTTTGCATACACAATAAAATCAAGAACTCGTCACAGTAACAAAGACAGCTGATGCAGAATATTGTTAGATATTTCTTTTGGCATCAGAGCCCTGAAAACAATGGGTAGGAGTTTATGCAATGTACAAGGAGATTGCTATAAAGCTCACTAATCCCCTATTCTGCCTTAAGAGTAAAAATTTATTTTAGGGTTTAGTTGTTTCTGAAGAGGTGCTAAGCCTTCTCGGCAGTAATAAAAATGAAGCTTTTCAACAAATCCTTATTTAATCCAGGTTCTGCCTTTATCTGTTCTTCGCACAATATAGGCTTCCTACTGTTTGTCTTGATTTGCACAGGCCCAAATTAGAATGCAGTCACTGACCAGTTTGCAGTTACAATCTCTAGGCCATGCCAATAAGCACACTGTTGTGTTATACTTGAGAGCTGGCCTTGCATTGTCCAATAATATGTTGATTCAGTTATTGTCTAGTTACTAAATTAATATAAAGAAGGTAAAAATGTATTTTTTCTAAGGCAAACTTGAGATAGGAAGTTAACCTAGCATAAGATTTTTGATATATATATATATATATATATATATATATATATATATATATATATATATATATATATATATATATATATATATATATATATATATATATATATATATATATATATATATAATACACTATAAATAATATATATTCCATCCTCAACCCTCTTACCTGGGTTTATGGTCCATTTGAGCAAGCAGACAAATAATCTATACTTATAAGTGATATATTGTATAATAATGGATTGTTACACTAAAATATTTACACCAAAACAATATTTGCAATATTTACATTTACAAACATTTGCTATAGTCTGCATCTTGGCACAATGTATAAATTGAAGGTATATGTCCCCATACACGGGCAGATAAGCTTCCGAACCGGTCTGAAGGACTGATATTGGCAGCTTAAATCTACCCATGTATGGCCACATTAAAGGGGACATATACCTTCAATTTATACATTGTGCCCATAAATAGTATAGATATAGAACCTAAAATTTAATTGATCTCCTTTAAGCCCCATGCAACAGTGCAGAGTCAGTGTAGTATAACTGTTACCAGGGTGTATTTATATATAGGGGTGCCTATTTTTTAAAAAACCTTCCCCACCCTCCGCCACAGATTTCCATAGGAAGCTGATGGGGTGATGGGTAGGGGGTCTGAGGAACACTGAGTAAGTGACGTCATGTGCACAGCACACTAATGTCACTTCCGCTGAATGTGCCGTGTGACATCAGTGCGCACACCGTGTAATGTCAGCACGCTGACGCATGACATCAGCGCGCACTACGTAGGGGCGTGTTTAGGTCCGATGCTTAGGTCTGCATCGGACCTAAATACAGCCCTGACTGTAACAGTCAATAATTGGGTACAAGTGATTCTAGAAAACTTAAACATAGAATAGAATGAAGCACAAGGTAATCCATGTAGGCGTTCAAATAGATATTAGCAGGAATATAGAACAGCAGTGCATAGGCATATACTCACTATACTAAACCACCATTGGTTAGTATAAGTTCACGCAGGAACAATAGCGTAAATAGCATCGACCAAGGTACACCCAGTTTTCAGCCTTCTGGCAATTGGTCCTAGTGATCATAATTTCACACTTCTTTGTGGCGCCTCTGCTGCTAGGCTAATGGCCTATCTATCACTCCTGGAGTGATCCATGAAAGTGAGCTAACTGATCACTTACCAAACCTGACCTTGTCTAGGTTCCGCTTCACCCTTCCTGCCTGCTCATATAAGAGGCTCGGCAAAATGGACCCTGAGCACGTGTGCGCCACTTTTTATATTATAGCACAGTGCTACCTAGTGCTAATCCTGGTATATGTAGGGGCATACTTTGACCCAGGAAATAAAGTCTAGCTCCTGTATAACTAAGGGGTCCTTAAGTGGCCAAACCTTAGGGGATTGCAATATAAATGGGAATAGATTTATCAGTCTCCTACATACACATCATATCAGTTTTTGATAATATAAAACAATATGTTGACTGTGACTAATGCCTTTAAAATTCCTAACGTGTGCTTTCTTATGCTTTATAAAAACCAATAAGGTCAATGTGTGCAAAAATAAGATGAATGTTACAGTGATCAAATGCAAGGCAATATATGTAGTGATGCTATGTGAGCTTATATTTGTTGATGTAGGAAAGTACCCCATCTCTATTCTCTCTGTCATGATTTCTTTTCTATTTTGTCTGCTTTCAATTCACAACTGATACTAATAACTGAGAAAGTGAACAGGTTCCATGCATTATCTTTTAAGGGATTAAAGAGTCAAATAAAAATGGATTCACTAGAGGTAGCAATGCAGTAAAGATATTTCCAGCAGTTAGCAGTTTCTCAAGATTGCTAGCAAGAAGATTTAAAGGCCAATTTTATTTGAAATCATCTATTGTGCAATATGCATCTTCATAGTGAGAAATGTCTGAATTCTGATAAAAAAAACAATGCAGAATTCACCTGAATAACATTTAACTTATGTTATTATGTCAATAAGTATAATGCATACAGTTCATTAATTTGAAATACATAACAGCAATTGCTGGACACCAAATGTGTTGAGTTAAAAGGAATATTGAACGCTTGAATAAACAGCTTGGAAGTGTTTCCCATATGCATATTCATTAGGAAATATCAGTCTTTTCTCAGAATTTTATAAGAAACAGAAAAGGATTTGCTGACGTTAAAATCAGTTGAAGATGAACTCTTACCATTGCAGTTTATTGTTATTTCTGCCTGATGAAACATTGTACAGGCATAGGACCTATTGTCCTGAATATTTGGAACCGAATAAGGGATCTTTACTTAATTTCCATACCTTAAGTCTACTAAAGCAACTAAAGTAAATATTCGTTAGTCACAATAGGATTGTTTTGCCTCTAATAAGGATTAATTATATTTTAGTTAGGATCAGGTACAAGGTACTGTTTTATTATTACAGAGCAAAAGGAAATCATTTAAAAAAAACCCAAAACAATTATTATTTAAAATGTCCATAGGAGATGGCCTTCCCATCATCTGGAGCTTTCGAGATAAAGGGTTTCCAGATAATGAATCTGATACCTGTACAGTGTACTATATATGCTGTACTGTACTATATTACCAATATTAAATAAAAAGCTGGAAAGCTGAGCTGCACAGATCTTTCAGATAGACCAATGCAACTTTACCCCAGCCCTTTAGCTCAGTAACAGTAGCACTGACATGACAATATTATACAACTTGTTTGGCCTATCCCTCTACTCACCCTCCTGGGTCTCCCCTTTACTCAAGGTCCCTTGTGGCTTACATACAGTAGGGGCCTTATTTATCAAAATCTGATTTTCCGTATTTGAATAAAAAAAAAGTCTGACCAAACTAGAAACCAAGATTGGACCTTATTTTATTTAAAAAGAAAAAAAAGCACAATTTAATTGTATCTGGGACAAACCCGATGAAATCAAGCAAAAACCTGAATCATATGTTTTTTTTCTGAGTTTTTCCAGAATTGCTCGATTTTTTCAGGCGTTTTCCCCAAAACCCTGAATTTTTTCAGATTTTTGCCTGAAAAGTCCGAGATTTTTGGGCTAATTTCAGTGCAGACCACCAAAAAATTTTTAGATTTGGACTTTTTTCATCCTCGGGGTATAATAAATCCCCCCCAAAAAAATAGGTTTTTTTCCCATAAGAAATCTGGATTCTATAGTAAAAAAAAACCTGATATTTTTTTGAGTTTTTGGCATTTGGACTTTAATAAATAAACCCCTAGGTGTCTGTCCCATGATACAGCAAACACGTCACTCTAGAGCAATAAGGACCCACCTAGCTACTTATTTTCTAAACTTCGCTAATCTCTCACCAAAGCTCTCAGGTCCTCTTCAGCCAAGAGGCTTTGGCCAACTACTCACTCATTGATTTCCCTGGGCAATGGCCTGCCTCTTGAGTGACATTGAGGGCTGCCTACCTAAAGGGTTTCCCTGTAATGATGTGCAGGTCAGCCTGAAACTGTTGGGTTTAGGACAATGGCCCCAAAGGCAGATTGCAGGTGGGTGCCATGGTGTATTCGCCACCACTGGCTGCTCCCACAACCTCTTCATCATGCCAAGCTCCACAAGTGATGGGCAGCACTGGTTTATGTACTTTCACTCACCCTTCACGAACCCCTCTGATGACATCAGAGAAGGGGCCGGTCCAGTACGAGTATTTAAATTGGTGCAGCACAGCAGCCCAAGTCCAGTATGGGTTAGCTTATAGTCCATAATTATTAGTCCAGTAAATGGTGCATAATATTTGAAGGGATTCAAAAAAGTTTTCTTTCTTTAAATTTGTTGAATCGTAGTGATTCTTAAAGGATATGTAAATTCTAAATAATTAATGTAAACATACTCATAGTTGTCAAAATGGTGAGCACTTTTGCAATTTACTTTTTGTGATTTCTGAGATATTTGCACTTCCTGCATTCAGTTAATCTTGGACTTGTTGACTCACTTGAGCTATAATGCTGAAATTAGCAATCGAAACCTGCATATATCTCAGAAACCTCTAAAAGTTGGAAATAAATATAAAGTGCTCAAAGAAGCACACAAATGCAATATATGATATTGCAAATTGCATTATAGCAAAGCAAATTGTTGCATAGATGCAATGACACTGGAATTATTATTACAATTTTTTTTATAAAAAATGACAAATTAGATTTTATTATTTTATCATTCTCCTGCACCTAAATATGCACCGGCTCTGAATTAGCTTCTTAAACTAAATTTATAAATGATTCCGTCTCTCACAGGGTCCATATAAGATGAGTTTCTAGCCTATGATCCTAATCGGCACAAGCTAGGTCTGAAGCATTACTAGAGCTCCACTGATATAAGTTATTAGTGCGTTATCAGCAGCAACTTATTATGTTTATCTGTACATTACTTTTTGAGTAACTGTCAAAAACAACAAGAAGACCCACCACAATTACTTTACTAGTGTGGGATTTATATCATCATATTTAAGGGGGTTATTTATTATGCTCCGAATATCCGAAATTCAAATAATTTGTGGTTTTCGGACTCAAAGCTCTCGAGGTCCTGTCTAAGTCAATGGGGAAGGTCCCAGTGTCTGTGCTGCTGTCTGTACTGATATCCAATAATTGATTTTGGACCAAAAAGTCAGAAAACTGCGAAAAAATCATAGTATTTGTGGAAAAGTACAAAAAATTCATACTTTTCACACAAAGTTAAGAAGTTATCGGATTTTTGCCGACCCAATTTTTTCTGACTTTTTAAATGATAAATGAGGTCCATTCGGGGAGTCGGAGTTGATTGGATTTATATGTTAGAAATACCTTGATAAATAACCCCCTAAATGTCATAATTAGTTTATTCTGATGTGATCTAATTTAGGTGCAGGTAAATATTCTGCTGTAAATAATAAGGAGTATGTAAGTTGATATATCATTTAACTACTGAATAGTGTACCTGGCATCATAGTGTGAAATTGCATTGAAGTAAGTAGTGCTGCCTTATTCTTTATTTTGCTTTACATTGAATATGAAGTTTGCTAAGGTAATTGATTTATTATTATGTGTTGAGAAGAGAGAGCACTGCAGTGAAATCAAATTTCCTTTAACTTCACTCAAAAATATCTGCCATTTATCTCATTCTAATACTCCAGTGGGATAGAATATCCACTTAAAGACAACAGTTGATAGAATATCTGCATTGAATAAAAGCTGTTTTTTGAGAAAGCAAATGCACACATCAATGCTAATGAGTATGGAAGAGATCACTTAACAGAATAATTTGGTTAACTCATTTCTATTGCCAATCTATCTATCTGTAACCCAGCAACAGTGATTAACAATCTAATTTTTCTCCTGGGAAAATAAAACTGTTATGGACCTATATTTTATTTTGTTGTAATATTAAATGTTTACTTAACCCATCTCAGGCCAAATAATTTTGGCTGGTGAGATAAGCTGGGCCTGTATAGAAAAGCGGGAGAACACGTTGTGCATTTCACACAAACTCCGTGAAGGTCACTTGTAATAGAGAAAGTACACACCCTTCAACATTTGCTGAATGAATAGGGTTTGTGCTGAACATACATTTTTGGTCTTTTGTTGTAATTAAGAAATATCAATGTTTTTGTTTTTTCTGGAACTAAACAAGAATGTGAAGCATTCACTTTAGGACTTCCTGTCACTCCTGGTCCCAAACAACTTTAAATGTGCTGATAAAACGAATTACCCATCCAATGAGAAGCCCCTAATAATGAACTGTTCAAAGTCTGCTGCTTAGACAATAGAAAGGTTTGTTTCTTTAAAGGTAGATATGGATCTCTGAAAAAATTGCCCTGTTCATAAAGGAAGGGGGAGATGAATTCGGTTAACATAACCCAACTTTCAAATTAGTGATTTATAATGCCAAAAATAAAAAATGTCCTATTTAATGTGCTCATTGTATAGAAAAGGTGTTTTTAGGTTTATACTGTCTTAAAACGAGGAGCAGAAGACAGGCCAACTTGCAGGAGTAGGGGAATAGAAATCAGTAAACTGTTTTTTACAACTTGAAACCTCGGATTCTACATTTTATATGAACCTTTGATCTCTCTTATATTATATTATATTATTTACAGGTATAACATAGTTAAAACTGTTGTTAATGGTGCCCTGATTTCCATCCAACCGTATTTGCACGGATTACTCCATATGCTCCAATTGGGTACTTGAACACTGGAGGTAGTATAGTACTATGTATGTTATATCAATGTAAAGGGTCAGTTCATCTTCAGAGCACACACAGGGGCACATTTACTAAGGGTCGAATATTGAGGGTTAATAAACCCTCAAATTCGACCCTCGAAGTAAAATCCTACGAATTCGAATATCGAATTAGAAGGATTTACCGCAAATCCTACGATCCAACAATCAAAGGAAAAATCTATGAAATCCTTTGTATGGAACGATTCAAAGGATTTTAATTGATCGATCGAACGATTTTCCTTAGATCAAAAAAACCTTAGGCTAACATTGTACCTCGGTAGGTTTAAACTGCCGAAGTATGGTCGAATAGTCGAACGATTTTTAGTTCGAATCGTTCGAGTCGTAGTCGAAGTTGTAGTAGCCTATTCGATGGTCAAAGTACCCAAAAAAATACTTCGAAATTCGAAGTTTTTTTACTTCGAATCCTTCACTCGAGCTTAGTAAATGTGCCCCTAATAGTGTTTCTTTTAAACTGACCGGTTTTAGGGTATATTTCCTTCTTATCGTTATGAAGATTATGGATATAGACAGCAGTGACAGCATCTGCCTGCTGAGGTAAGTGATGTTAGCCTAGATTGTGTACTTCTACCGTGAAAAGCTGTGTATAGAATCCTTTGAAATACCCAACCTGCCCCATAATTATCCAGTCTGGAGGAAGTTGTTAGAGGGTTAAGAAAAATGTTTTAAAACCATACAACTGCATCCTTATCACTTGGATTTACAAGCATTTAGTCAGGGCAGCAATCTGGGCAGGTACCATGACCTACAAGTGTTCCAGCCACATAGCTGGTACTTGGAATGGAGGCTTATTGTATAACGAATATGCTGCAGAGGTGCACAGTACATAAGCTTTGGTTGTTTCTGTGCTTTTGGTAAATGTAATCTTTCTCATAGCAAAGAGACCCTGAGCTATACCACAACCCCAGGAAGACCCTCAAACAGCCATGCAGCTTAAACGTTCACCTTACTGTTAATCAGCAATAATTACAAATACGTTTGCTACAATGGCTCTTTCTACAGGAAAATTATCAAAAAAGTATGCAGAGTTACCCTCCCAATTTTTCACTTTGTCCGTCTCCGTGTATACCACCCTTACTTTGTTCAGTCATTATCTGATCATTTGTGATACGCAGCTGAAGGCATCAGGTATCACATAATATACGTTGTTAAGATGTTAATGTTTTCTATGGGAATTTTGTCTTTTAGATCATGTTGTGTGTGAAGAAGAATTCAAGTATGCAATGCTAGCTCTGAACTGCATATGCCCAGCAACTTCAACACTTATCACCTTGCTAGTTCACACTTCAAGAGGACAGTAAGTAATATCAAATGCAAACAAATACAATGGACAGTGCCCCTATAATGTAGATTTTATTTTACATTTCATATTAAATAAAGATCAATTACAAGGTACTGGTTTATTATCAAAGAGAAAAGTAAATAATTTTGAAAAAAATTGAATTATTTGCATATTGTGGATTCTATGGGGCAAATTCACTAAGCGCCGAAGCGCCGAACGCTAGCGTTACTTCGCTAGCGTTTGGCATTTTTGTTACTGCACAAATTCACTAACGAACGCTGGCGTAGTTTCGCTAGTGTTACTTCGCACCCTTACGCCTGGCGAAGTTTCGCTAGCAACGTAACTACGCAAATTCACGAACGCGCGCAGTGTACTGAACGCTACCTTTTACGCTAGACTTCCTTCGCCACCTCAGACCAGGCAAAGCACAATAGAGTAGATAGGGATTGCTTCAAAAAAAGTAAAAATTATGGGTGATAGGCTGAAAAAGATCGAAAAAATTTTTGGGGCTCCCCTCCTTCCCCCCTACATCTCATGACTCATGGCAACTTACCTAGACAGTGGGCACATGTGTAGGGCAAAATAAAATATTTATTTGATGTTTTGAAGCTTTTCTAGCCATTTGTAGTGCTGATACGTATTCCTCCATTGAAATTTGAATTTGGCGCCGTATGCAAATTAGCCTTCGCTAGCGTAACTTCGCTTTACTTAGCGAATCAACGCTAGCACAACTTCGCAACCTTACGCTACCCCTGAGCGCAACTTCGGAATTTAGTGAATTTGCGAAGCGCTGGCGAAACTACGCCTGGCGAAGTGTGGCGAAGTGCGGCAAAGTTACGCCTGCCGCAACTACGAATCTTAGTGAATTTGCCCCTATGGGAGATGGCCTTCCCATAATTGTGATTTTTCTAGATATCGGCTTTCTGGATAATGGATCCATAACTTTGCTATAATCTATTAAACCAGCGTCTCTTTTTACAGGAATGCTGTCTTTTTCTTGGTTCTGGATTAACAAAGTATGTACTCACATTTAGTCCAGCATCCAGTTATTGCTGTGAGCGATTAATTGTCAAATCTCTGGCTAAGAGGTTTCTGTAACAGAAGGAATATTTTTTCTGGCTCCCTGTTGGTTAAAGGATTAGGAAGTTGGAATGGTATTTATTGTGAACCAGTGCACCCAGTCTACATTCTCTTGTGTTTGATCTGTGGTTTGTCTTTTAGACATCTTTGCCTGGAGAGCAAAATGTTCTTTTTCAGCTTCTCTTCCCTAATGAGATCTAGGGAGCTTGCAACGAGAGAAAAATCTTTTAATAAGCTGTAATGAAGAGAAACAAGTTTTGGTAATTACAATATTAAGCTTTGCTCTTTTAGGCTGCTGAACAGTTGCTTCAAACGTCTTTGTAGCTTTTAAGCTTTGTCTGTGCTAAAACATTGTCTTTTACCAATATAATCACAACAATTTTATAAAAGATGTTAATCTAGTTTATAAATCTTTAACCTGAGGCTGATCAGCTGTTACTCAAGGATAAGTGCCAACGATGCTTGTTGTTGTTAAGCAACAGCTGGAGAGCTTTACTTTTAAGGCCATGAGCTTTAAAAGCAACAACATTTTAAAACATAATCATTTATTGTAACATATAATAATAAAATAATGCAGTGTAGCAGCACAGCAGTGTTCACAGATTAACATTATGAAATATACTGTATGCAAGACATATGTACCATAATGTGGCAGAAAAATGTGTACAGAAAGATAGTCCTCATCTTCTCTAATGCCCCTATAGAAGGGAATCAATAATGTTTGATGGGCATATGGCCTGTAGGGATGTAGCGAACGTCGGAAAAAAAGTTCGCGAACATATTCGCGAACTTGCGCAAAAACGCGAGCGGTTCGCGAACGGTTCGCGAACCCCATAGACTTCAATGGGAAGGCGAACTTTAACATCTAGAAAAGACATTTCTGGCCAGAAAAATGATTTTAAAGTTGTTTAAAGGGTGCAACGACCTGGACAGTGGCATGCCAGAGGGGGATCAAGGGCAAAAATGTATCTGAAAAATCTGCCTGTGTGTGCTTGGAAGAGATAGTGTAGGGGGAGAGCTGTTAGTGATTTCAGGGACAGATGATAGTAAGTTTGCTGGCTAGTAATCTGCTTGATACTGCTCTGTATTGGAGGGACAGAAGTCTGCAGGGATTTGAGGGACATTTTAGCTTAGGTAGCTTTGCTGGCTAGTAATCTACTGTTCTCTTTAAACAACTGCCATACGTTGACCTTGTAGGCATTGTTTGCCCAGTTTTTTTGGACGCAGCCACTGAAGCACAGTTGCCATAAAAAATATGCCATATAAATGCTGAAAATAGTCATTTTTCGCCATACGTTGACCTTGTAGACATTGTTTGCCCAGTTTTTTTGGTTGCAGCCACTGAAGCACAGTTGCCAGAAAAAATATGCCATATAAATGCTGAAAATAGTCATTTTTTGCCATACGTTGACCTTGTAGGCATTGTTTGCCCAGTTTTTTTGGTCGCAGCCACTGAAGCACAGTCGCCAGAAAAAATATGCCATATAAATGCTGAAAATAGTCATTTTTTGCCATATACGTTGAGTCAACGTATGGCAAAAAATTACTATTTTCAGCATTTATATGGCATATTTTTTCTGGCCTCTGTGCTTCAGTGGCTGCGGCCAAAAAAACTGGGCAAACAATGCCTACAAGGTCAACGTCGTTGACCTTGTAGGCATTGTTTGCCCAGTTTTTTTGGCCGCAGCCACTGAAGCACAGAGGCCAGAAAAAATATGCCATATAAATGCTGAAAATAGTCATTTTTTTGGTCGCAGCCACTGAAGCACAGTTGCCAGAAAAATTATGCCATATAAATGCTGAAAATATGCATTTTTTTGGTTGCAGCCACTGAAGCACAGAGGCCAGAAAAATTATGCCATATAAATGCTGAAAATATAAATTTTTTTGGTTGCAGCCACTGAAGCACAGAGGCCAGAAAAATTATGCCATATAAATGCAGAAAATATGCATTTTTTGGTCGCAGCCACTGAAGCACAGTTGCCAGAAAAATTATGCCATATAAATGCTGAAAATATAAATTTTTTTGGTTGCAGCCACTGAAGCACAGAGGCCAGAAAAATTATGCCATATAAATGCTGAAAATATGCATTTTTTTGGTCGCAGCCACTGAAGCACAGTTGCCAGAAAAATTATGCCATATAAATGCTGAAAATATAAATTTTTTTGGTTGCAGCCACTGAAGCACAGAGGCCAGAAAAATTATGCCATATAAATGCTGAAAATATGCATTTTTTTGGTTGCAGCCACTGAAGCACAGAGGCCAGAAAAATTATGCCATATAAATGCAGAAAATATGCATTTTTTTGGACGCAGCCACTGAAGCACAGTTGCCAGAAAAAATATGCCATATAAATGCTGAAAATAGTCATTTTTTGCCATACGTTGACCTTGTAGACATTGTTTGCCCAGTTTTTTTGGTTGCAGCCACTGAAGCACAGAGGCCAGAAAAAATTAAACCAGTAGGGTTTGCACCCTAGTTTGTAACGGTGGCGGAGGGAGGAGGAGGACGCTAAAGGACAGCTGTGTGTGGAGTCATGAGGCTTGAAGAGAAGGACAGCTGCATAGAAGTCAGAACAAGTCCGACTTGTGCAGTAACCCTCCGAGATCCACCCCTCATTCATTTTAATAAAGGTCAGGTAATCGACACTTTTGTGACCTAGGCGAGTTCTCTTCTCAGTTACAATCCCTCCTGCTGCACTGAAGGTCCTTTCTGAGAGCACACTTGAGGCTGGGCAAGACAAGAGGTTCATGGCAAATTGTGACAGCTCTGGCCACAGATCAAGCCTGCGCACCCAGTAGTCCAGGGGTTCATCGCTCCTCAGAGTGTCGATATCTGCAGTTAATGCCAGGTAGTCCGCTACCTGCCGGTCGAGGCGTTCTTTGAGGGTGGATCCAGAAGGGTTGTGGCGCTGCCTTGGACAGAAAAACATTTGCATGTCTGACGTTACAGACTGGCCAAAGGGCTTTGTCCTTGCAGGTGTGCTCGTGGCAGGATTACTGGCACCTCTGCCCCTGGAATGTTGATGAGTTCCTGAAGTGACATCACCCTTAAAAGCATTGTACAACATGTTTTGCAGGCTGGTTTGTAAATGCCGCATCTTTTCGGACTTGTGGTATGTTGGTAACATTTCTGACACTTTATGCTTGTACCGAGGGTCTAGTAGCGTTGCGACCCAGTACAGGTCCTTCTCCTTAAGCCTCTTGATACGGGGGTCCTTCAACAGGCATGACAGCATGAAAGACCCCATTCTCACAAGGTTGGATGCAGAGCTATCCATCTCCGCTTCCTCATTATCAAGGACTGCATCATCCACGGTCTCCTCCCCCCAGCCACGTACAAGACCAGGGGTCCCCAAAAGGTCACCACTAGCCCCCTGGGAAGCCTGCTCCTGTTGGTCCTCCTCCTCCTCCTCCACAAAGCCACCTTCCTCCTCTGACTCCACTTCTGGCACCTCTCCCTGCGTTGCAGCAGGTGCCTGGGTTCGTTCTGGTGATTCCGACCAGAAATCGTGCGCTTCCAGCTCCTCGTCACGCTGGTCTACAGCCTCATCTGTCACTCGTCGCACGGCACGCTCCAGGAAGAAAGCGAAGGGTATTAGGTCGCTGATGGTGCCTTCGGTGCGACTGACCATATTTGTCACCTCTTCAAAAGGTCGCATGAGCCTGCAGGCATCGCGCATAAGCACCCAGTAACGGGGGAAAAAAATCCCCAGCTGTGCAGATCCAGTCCTACCACCCAGTTCAAAAAGGTACTCGTTGACGGCCCTTTGTTGTTGCAGCAGACGTTCCAACATAAGGAGCGTTGAATTCCAGCGAGTCTGGCTGTCAGAAATCAAACGCCTGACTGGCATGTTGTAGCGCTGCTGAATGTCAGCAAGGCGTGCCATGGCTGTGTAGGAACGTCTGAAATGGGCCGACACCTTTCTGGACTGGGTGAGAACGTCCTGGAATCCTGGGTACTTGGAGACAAAACGTTGGACTATTAAATTTAACACATGTGCCATGCAGGGCACATGTGTTAAATTGCCTAGTCTCAACGCTGCCAACAGATTGCTTCCATTGTCACACACCACTTTTCCGATCTGCAGTTGGTGTGGGGTCAGCCACCGATCGGCCTGTGACTGCAGAGATGACAGGAGTACAGATCCGGTATGGTTTTTGCTTTCCAGGCACGTCATCCCCAAGACAGCGTGACAACGGCGTACCTGGCACGTCGAATAGCCTAGGGGGAGCTGGGGGTGCACAGGTGTGGAGGAGGAGAAGGAGGACCCAGCAGCAGAGTAAGAAGAAGAAGAAGACGAGGTAGAGAGCGATGGAGGAGTAGAGGTGGTGGCAGAACCGCGTGCAATCCGTGGCGGTGACACCAACTCCACTGTTGTTGTTGAGCTACCCATTCCCTGCTTCCCAGCCATTACCAAGTTCACCCAGTGGGCAGTGTAGGTGACATACCTGCCCTGACCATGCTTGGAGGACCATGCGTCAGTAGTCATATGGACCTTTGGCCCAACACTAAGTGACAGAGATGCGGTAACTTGGCTCTGCACATGTTGGTACAGGTGTGGTATTCCCTTTTTAGAAAAAAAATTGCGGCTGGGTACCTTCCACTGCGGTGTCCCAATTGCTACAAATTTGCGGAAGGCCTCAGAGTCCACCAGCTGGTATGGTAAAAGCTGGCGGGCTAAGAGTGCAGACAAGCCAGCTGTCAGACGCCGGGCAAGGGGGTGACAGTCAGACATTGGCTTCTTACGCTCAAACATGGCCTTCACAGAAACTTGGCTGGTGGCAGATGACTGGGAATGGGAACAGGTGGTCAAGGTGGAAGGCGGAGTGGAGGGTGGTTCAGACGGGTCAAGGAGAGCAGAGGTAGAGCAGTAAGATGCTGGACCAGAAGGAGTGTGGCTTTTAGTTTGCCTGTTGCCTTTGAGGTGTTGCTCCCAAAGTGCTTTGTGCTTGCCGCTCATGTGCCTTCGCATAGAAGTTGTACCTATGTGGCTGTTGGGCTTACCAAGGCTCAGTTTCTGACTGCACTCATTGCAAATTACAATGCTTTTGTCAGAGGCACACACATTAAAAAAATCCCACACTGCTGACTTTTTGGAAGTGTGCGATCTGGCGGTAACAGTAGAAGTTGGCGGCATTGGCGGCAATGGCGGGTGCGTTGGCCGGCTGAACACAGGTGCCGATACATGTTGTTGCCCTACTGATCCCTGCGGGCTGTCCTCCCTGCTTCTTCTAAGTCTTATTCTCCTACTGCCTCTCTGACTCTCCGTCTCTCCATCTGAACTACCCTCCTCTTGCTCTCTTCTACTAGGCACCCACAAAACATCAATCTCCTCATCATCATTCTCCTCAGATGCATCAATTTCTTCTGACACATCACAGAAGGAAGCAGCAGCGGGGACCTCCTCCTCATCACTCATTATGTCCATCTCTATCGTGTTCTCTGCCAGAATTAAATCTGGTGTAAGGTCCTCATCTCCTTCATCTTCTTCTGGCAATAATGGTTGCGCATTACTCAGTTCAAGAAACTCATGGGAAAATAACTCCTCTGACCCCAGTGAAGAAGGGGCACCGGTGGTGGAGGAAGTGTTACGTGGGGTGGCCATAGCAGTGGAGGATGAGGAGGATGTTGTGGTAAAGTTAGAAACGGTAGAGGATGGGGTGTGCTGTGTAAGCCAGTCAACTACCTCTTCAGCATTTTGGGAGTTCAGGGTCATTGGCTTTTTAAAACTGGGCAATTTGCTAGGGCCACAGGATTGCATAGCAGCACGGCCCCTAGCACGGCCTCTGCGTGGCGGCCTGCCTTTGCCTGGCATTATTTTTAAAAAAACAACAACAACAACAAAAACTCAGTTGGTTTTTCTGGAAACGATAATACAAACAGCTAGATGGCGGGTTGAAGAAAACAGTGTGCAAATAATGCCTACAAGGTCAACGTATACACTACTACAGCGGTGGATACGGATTACGTAAAATATATGAATGCTGCTTGAAAAAAAGTAACTCAAGTGGTTTTTCTAGAGACGATAATATTTTCAATATTTAGACAAAATGTGAACAAGGTCACACAGCTAGATGGCGGGTTGAAGAAAACAGTGTGCAAATAATGCCTACAAGGTCAACGTATACACTACTACAGCGGTGGATACGGATTACGTAAAATATATGAATGCTGCTTGAAAAAAAGTAACTCAAGTGGTTTTTCTAGAGACGATAATATTATCAATATTTAGACAAAATGTGAACAAGCTCACACAGCTAGATGGCGGGTTGAAGAAAACAGTGTGCAAATAATGCCTACAAGGTCAACGTATACACTACTACAGCGGTGGATACGGATTACGTAAAATATATGAATGCTGCTTGAAAAAAAGTAACTCAAGTGGTTTTTCTAGAGACGATAATATTATCAATATTTAGACAAAATGTGAACAAGCTCACACAGCTAGATGGCGGGTTGAAGAAAACAGTGTGCAAATAATGCCTACAAGGTCAACGTATACACTACTACAGCGGTGGATACGGATTACGTAAAATATATTATGGCTGCTTGAAAAAAGTCACTCCGGTGTTTTTTCTGGAGACGGTAATATTATGGATATTTAGACAGAATGTGAACAAGGTCACACAGCTAGATGGCGGGTTGAAGAAAACAGTGTGCAAATAATGCCTACAAGGTCAACGTATACACTACTACAGCGGTGGATACGGATTACGTAAAATATATTATGGCTGCTTGAAAAAAGTCACTCCGGTGTTTTTTCTGGAGACGGTAATATTATGGATATTTAGACAGAATGTGAACAAGGTCACACAGCTAGATGGCGGGTTGAAGAAAACAGTGTGCAAATAATGCCTACAAGGTCAACGTATACACTACTACAGCGGTGGATACGGATTACGTAAAATATATTATGGCTGCTTGAAAAAAGTCACTCCGGTGTTTTTTCTGGAGACGGTAATATTATGGATATTTAGACAGAATGTGAACAAGGTCACACAGCTAGATGGCGGGTTGAAGAAAACAGTGTGCAAATAATGCCTACAAGGTCAACGTATACACTACTACAGCGGTGGATACGGATTACGTAAAATATATGAATGCTGCTTGAAAAAAAGTAACTCAAGTGGTTTTCTAGAGACGATAATATTATCAATATTTAGACAAAATGTGAACAAGCTCACACAGCTAGATGGCGGGTTGAAGAAAACACTGTGCAAATAATGCCTACAAGGTCAACGTATACACTACTACAGCGGTGGATACGGATTACGTAAAATATATTATGGCTGCTTGAAAAAAGTCACTCCGGTGTTTTTTCTGGAGACGGTAATATTATGGATATTTAGACAGAATGTGAACAAGGTCACACAGCTAGATGGCGGGTTGAAGAAAACAGTGTGCAAATAATGCCTACAAGGTCAACGTATACACTACTACAGCGGTGGATACGGATTACGTAAAATATATGAATGCTGCTTGAAAAAAAGTAACTCAAGTGGTTTTTCTAGAGACGATAATATTATCAATATTTAGACAAAATGTGAACAAGCTCACACAGCTAGATGGCGGGTTGAAGAAAACACTGTGCAAATAATGCCTACAAGGTCAACGTATACACTACTACAGCGGTGGATACGGATTACGTAAAATATATTATGGCTGCTTGAAAAAAGTCACTCCGGTGTTTTTTCTGGAGACGGTAATATTATGGATATTTAGACAGAATGTGAACAAGGTCACACAGCTAGATGGCGGGTTGAAGAAAACAGTGTGCAAATAATGCCTACAGGGCAAATAATGCCTAAAAGGTCAACTTATACACTACTACAGCGGTAGTAAAATAAAAAAAGTAAAATAAAAAAAATGAATATTAAAAAAAAAAATTAAAGTTGGTGCTGCTGAACTACTAGGAGCAGCAGATTAGCACACCAGTCCCACTCCCCAACACTGCTAGACTAATAGCACTGGGCTCTTATAGTAGTAGTAGTAGTAGTAGTAAAACAACAAAAAAATAAATAAAAGCAGTCCTTACAAGGACTACTGTTATTGCAGCAGTCAGCAGATGAGATCAGAAGCAGGACAGCTGCCCACTGCAGCTACATACAGAGCACTGCAGTAGAAGGTAGATTACTAGCCAGCAAAGCTACCTAAGCTTAAATGTCCCTCAAACCCCTGCAGACTTCTGTCCCTCCAATAACAGAGCAGTATCAAAACGATTACTAGCCAGCAAACTTTCAACTGTCCCTGAAATCACTAACAGGCAGCAGCTCTCTCCCTACACTATCTCTTCAGCACACACAGGCAGAGTGAAAAAACGCTGCAGGGCTTCGGTTTTTATAGGGAAGGGGAGTGGTCCAGGGGAGAGCTTCCTGATTGGCTGCCATGTACCTGCTGGTCTGGGGTGAGAGGGCAAAAAAAAGCGCCAACAATGGCGAACCCAAAATGGCGAACGTCGCGCGACGTTCGCGAACTTCCGGCGAGCGCGAACACCCGATGTTCGCACGAACAAGTTCGCCGGCGAACAGTTCGCGACATCTCTAATGGCCTGTCATGTCTAGTAATCATTGTCATATTGGGTTTTTGGTGGTTTCTTAGCCACTAGTTTATCCTATTACACCGAGGGACAAAGCCAGACCCAAAGAGATGAAGGCTTACTAACACTTGCAATCTGACCATCCATTCTTTAAAACTGATCATAAATGTCAGAGAGCTTATATATATATGTATATAGCAGATATATATAAGCAGAGGCATATTTTCCATATAGGCACTCGATGGTCTGTGCCTAGGGTGGTAACTTTAAGGCCACTCTCAGATGCATATATGATTAAAAAATCCAGAAAAAAAAACACTTTTCCTGCTGCAAGATGCTTTGCTATGAAATCCGGGGGTGGGGGGTATGGAGGCCCCTGGATTGGAGCGTGATGGAAGTGACACACACACACGTTGTGACAACACATTTAATTATGTCACTCACAGGCGCAGAAGGGGAGCTTACAGGTGCAGTGCTTAGGGCAGCATCAGACCTAAATAAGCTGCTGTACATCAGTCAGTGTGTTTCAATGACAAACAAAAGTCTAGCAGAGTTTATCCTGTCGCATGAAACCACAGCATTCCCTTTTGACAGTGGTGCCGCACATCGCAAAATCTTTCATGTTGTTTTTTTATTATTTTTAGACATATTTAACTACATCCAAAGGTTGATCTGTCATCCTGACAACATCTAACCAAAGCGCTTATGTAAAGTGATTATTAAAGTAAGTACTTGAAGTACCTAGTTACAGTAAAAATGAGTCCCAAGTCAGCATTGCTCCCACTCCAACAGAACACAGCAGGTTCCCTGCCCCAGTGATGGAGATCCTGATGATGCTGCACATAGTCTTAGCTTTATCAAGTCACTGGTTTCTAACTCAAACCCATACCCTTTTCAGCTGTCGGTAAATCTTTAGTTACAACTGTGCTATAAGATGTACATCCCTGAATCAAGTTTTATTTTATAGTGCCAGAATCCAGCTTTCCTGTGATTCCCCAGGTTCCCTCTTCTTTAAATTGGTTCTGAGAATTTGAAACACTAGAGAATATGTTTGGTACTTTAATAACATAATATAGCACAAATGACAATGCTTTGCAGAGCTGAAGTAGCAATTAAGAGAATTGTTTTTTTTTTCTTTTTGAACCTCTGCTGCCATCTCATGGAATTTCCAAGCACAACTCTCAGGCTCTCAATGCAATGATTTTTGTCTATGCTTGGTTATATTTTTGTAATATTCTTCATTTGAGTGTTGGTAAATAAATCTTTGCATGCTTTATTTTAAAAAGTTAAGTCTGTCAGCATGTAACTATATACAATATATAACCATCTTTGATGGTGAATAAGATTGGAGTAGGAGAAGAGTTTGGTGGAGTCATAATAACCTCATAAATAGTAACTTTCGTGCATCCCGTGACACAGTCAAGAGGCATGGAATCAAGAGTATCATTGTACATTGGGGATGGGCGAATTTGACCCGTTTCGCCAAAAGATTTGCCGCCGGCAAAATGTTGCCGACGCCCATTAAAGTCTATGGGCGTCAAACAAATTTTGTCACACGACGACATACAAGTCTATGGACGTCATTTTTGAGGTGAATCAAGGCAAAAAAATTTGCCCACCCCTGTTGTACATGGTAAATGCCATATGATTTTCTATCTAATCTGCCATCATACAGAAGTACATATTAGCAGTGGTAGAGTATTCCAGTTGTGAAACACAGAGGAATATAAATTCACAAAGTTTCACTTTCAAATGCATTTTCTTACTGGCATGCACCTGAAAATGGGCAACTAATTGTGTACTCATATATTCAGATGCATTTGAAACAAATGTGAAGGACAAACTAGTCTGTGGGGTAATTGGGGTGAGCATTATTGAATACCTGTTTTTTTCTACAAGTGGGAGCCTGCTTAGCCATTAGGCACCTCTGGGATGGTACACTGGTAATACTGTGTAATACAGGGGTCCCAAACCTTTTTTACCCGTGAGCCACATTCAAATGTAAAAATAAGTTGGAGAGCAACACAAGCATGAAAAAAGTTCCTGGGGTGCCAAATATGGGCTGTGATTGGCTATTGTTACTTCCTATGAGGACTAGCAGCCTACAGGAGGCTCTGTTTGGCAATACAAAGGGTTTTTATGCAACAAAATTTGCAGGAATTGAAAAATAAGCACCTGCTTTGAGGCCACTGAGAGCAATATCCAGGGGGTTGGAGAGCTACATGTTAAAGATTTATAAGGCTTCCATAGACTTCCATACCGTTTCTAAAGTTGGAATTGTTAATTATTAATATTCAAAGGCTTCACAGGATGCAAATGCTGTACAAGCGCACACTGAAGCACAAATGTGCACCTCGGTTAGTGACCATGCAAAGAGTACTTTGCATCTGGGGAACAGCCTTATGCACCTCAGAAAAAATTCCTACACTGTCGTGATCTTACACTGCATCTTGCTTCTACTCTTACCCTGTGCATCTAGTTGCCTCTCAAGCTATGGTGAATGACAAGGCATTTCTTAGTCCCATCTATTTCCCATGCAAGTAAAGCATCTCTCTAAACTCTTTGCACATACTTTGCATTAATGTACAACTGGACTCCACAAAAATGTCTGGTGATGCTTATTCACTAACAGACCTTTATAAAGAAGGCATCTCTTAAAATTAAGTTTGGATTCATTTTATTAGCACAGAAACCAATTTGTACCAGACAGAACTATAAAGCTCTCTGCCCTAGTTGGCTTTACTGGCAGATATAAATAGATAAGGGTGTTTTAATCAGTGAGTTGAACCAAAACATGGGGCACCATTATACAGGGTAGGTCTCATTCCTACCCTGTAAAATAATTAATTGTATTAATTACTTTTATTATAGTGAAATGGCCTAAAGCAAAAGGTAGTTGTAATAAAACAAAGATACAAAATCTTTGATTACAAAAATTGTACCATTACCGTATATACTCGAGTATAAGCCGACCCGAGTATAAGCCGAGGTACCTAATTTTACCTACGAAAACTGGGAAAAATTATTGACTCGAGTATAAGCCTAGACACAACTACAGCCCTGTCTCCCAGCAGTGCACATTCCACCAAAGCGACCCCCCAGCGATCAACCGGACTTCTTTGCAAAGTTGATGGTGACATAGAATTGCCAAACGGATTACTGTGTGCATTGTCCTACTGTCCCACTACCATGTGCAGAGGGTGCTGTGTGATATTGCCATCACTGTTAATCTTTAGTATAACCAACAGAGGACGCTGTGTGATATTGCCATCACTGTTAATCCTTCATATAACCAACAGAGGGCGCTGTGTGATATTGCAGTCACTGTTATTCTTTCATATAACCAACAAAGGGTGCACTGTTATTTTTTCATATAACCAACAGAGGGTGCTGTGTGATATTGCAGTCACTGTTATTCTTTCATATAACCAACAGATGGCGCTGTGTGATATTGCAGTCACTGTTATTCTTTCATATAACCAACAGAGGGCAAACTGTTATTCTTTCATATAACCAACAGAGGGTGCTGTGTGATATTGCAGTCACTGTTATTCTTTCATATAACCAACAGAGGGCGCACTGTTATTCTTTCATATAACCAACAGAGGGTGCTGTGTGATATTGCAGTCACTGTTATTCTTTCATATAACCAACAGATGGCGCTGTGTGATATTGCAGTCACTGTTATTCTTTCATATAACCAACAGAGAACAAACTGTTATTCTCTCATATAACCAACAGAGGGTGTTGTGTAATATTTTAGTCTCTGTTATTCTTTCATATAACCAACAGAGGGCGCTGTGTGATATTCCAGTCTCTCCCCAAGCGAACTGTTGGTATAGGAATGATTAAAAGTGACTGCAATCTCAGCTACTTGACTTGAGTATAAGCCGAGGTAGACTTTTTCAGCACATTTTGGATGCTGAAAAACTCGGCTTATACTCGAGTATATACGGTAGGTATGTAATTTCATATACTGTTGCTACAACTCATTATTGTAAAAAAAAAAAAAGTTGTTTTAGAGAAAACAAATTTATTTATTTGTAGCACAGGTGTGAGGCCTGGCCTGGGGCTTTACGGATAAGTGGTCCATAATTTGAATCTCCATACCTTAAGTCTACAAAGAAATCATTTAAACATGAATTAAACCAAATTAAATTGTTTTGCCTTCAATAAGGATTAATTATATCCTAGTTGGAATCAAGTACAAAGTACTGTTTTATTATTACAGAGAAAAGGGGAATCATTTTTTAATATTTAAATATTGAATTAGATTGGAGAAGGCTATCCTGTCATTTGGAAGTTACTGGATAATAAGTTTCTGGATAATGAATCCCATATCTGTATTCAGGATGTCAGCATTCGGTCTAAACCAGGGTTGGACTGGCCTACCTGGAAAAAACCCAGTGGGCCTCTATCCTGATGGGCTCCACCACCCAGGCATGTCTGTTTAAATAGTGATGAAGTGGCAGGACGCCACGAAACGCGTTAAGCGGGCAGCCATGGGTTCACTGCTGCTGTAACTTGTTCTTAGATGTTTATTGAATAAAACTTCATTTTTTAAATTCTAATGAATTCTCACGGTGCTCCGCCTTTTTTGTTCTTTGAATGTCTGTTTAAATAGCCCACAATCTGCCTCCTACCTGAACCGCCATCCTCCTGTCCCCACAGTAACCAGGGCTGAAACCAGAGCCGGGAGCCTGGAGTCGGCTACATTGTTAGATTGTGTTAGATTAGTGCACGACTCTGTTAAAATGCATGTGTGCAAACTCGCACCCTCCTTACTCCCTGTAAAGTAAACTCTGCCTGCGGATGGTTCCTCTACTTGATCTACGGCTGGTATTGGAGACAAGTTAGGAGTAGCTAAATGAATGTTCTGTTTACAACATGGGAGAGAGAACCACATGGTGGACAGAGAGAGAGAGACCAGAGAGCTGCTGGTGGGCCCAGAGAGCCGAGAGGCTCCACCAAAAGCATTTATTTGGATCAGGTTGGCACATGGAAGCCAGATACTGTGCCTGGAGAGCCAAAGAGTGTGAAAGGAATACAGACTGGAGGAACAACCAGCAGGAGATTCATATCTGAGCATCCAAAGGGGCTGGTACTGTATATCTGAATGTGCTGAACTCGCCTGAAGAGAACTCTAAAGCATCCGAAGTGCATTTGGAGTGAGTATCCTGTTTAAAGGGACAGTACCCTAGAAGCACTTGAAGATACAGAAACTGTTTGGGGAAGGACATTAAAGGACTTTGCCTTCTTTAGTTAGCTAGACAATACAGAGACTGTTTGGGGAAGGACATTAAAGGACTTTGCCTTCTTTAGTTAGCTAGACAGATTATGCAAGCAAATTAGTTAGTGAGGCCCTATTGCCACTGGTTAGTAGTGCTGCATGTATTAGATGCATATTTTTATTTTAGATAAACAGTTATTCAGTTTTACAATAGAATACTTTGTGTGTGTTATTACTGCATTCCTAGTGGGGCCACCCGTGGATCCCACTAGGTGGAGGCACTGCTTTAGTAATACCAGGTACCCAGTCTTTCCCAATACCACTGAGTGGCTCAGGTTTGTCCCGTGCCATCAGGTAAGCGCCACACAGAGTGTAACACCAACAAAGGGTTGTCGAAAGGGTTACATATACATTTGTATGGCCCTGGAGCTGAGGTTCTCTGGAGGAACCCAAACTCTGGAGTGGACCAGCTGCTAGAAACAATAAAAAAAAATTATTTGTACGCAAAAAGGAGAAAGATTACCGCACTATGAGTAAAGTAATTAATCTCAAGTGGCATGGCAAGGCCCAGCATTTAACGCCATGTAGTGTCTATTAGCATTCTAAGTCTGTAGGACATTGAAAATCAAGTTCCCCAGCAAACAGGGTGACTGAGTAATAAAACCATGTTGCACTTACTCTTAAATGGAGCTCTAGTGAGCAAGCAAGAAACTAATCCCCAGCCAATTAACCTACACCTGTAAGTAGTGTAACACCTAAACCGTTTTCTGTTTTACTGCAAGAACCTCCTGGCGCCCATCTTTTGTTGTATGCACAGTAGCCTGGGGGGATGTAGTTGCACTACACCATAGAGGGAACACTTCCACATGGCGAAGGCCCTGACCCTGTTGTGTGAAGTCGCGTGTAACCCATGCTTCTACTGCTAGCTGGACAGTTTAACTATTTGTGTGCTATGCAGCCCAAATAGGTGTTACATTTGGCCAAACGTTGGGCGCCAAATGTAACACCTATTTGGGCTGCATAGCACACAAATAGTTAAACTGTCCAGCTAGCAGTAGAAGCATGGGTTACACGCGACTTCACACAACAGGGTCAGGGCCTTCGCCATGTGGAAGTGTTCCCTCTATGGTGTAGTGTAACTACATCCCCCTAGGCTACTGTGCATACAACAAAAGATGGGCGCCAGGAGGTTCTTGCAGTAAAACAGAAAACGGTTTATTTAACTATGCACGAGGCAAGTGACCGCAGGTTTAGTACTCACACAGGAGCTGAGGCAATAGCACATTTCTCACACAGAGCTGCAGGCATTAGGCATTTCTCACAGAGGAAAGGTCTCCATTAGGCATTTGCAGTATTCACACACATTCCCTCCTGGAAGTTGTCAGGAAAGCAGCTTCTACCCTACAGTCCCTCTTCACTGAGGTCCCTGACTGGAGGCAACACATAAAGCCTCTGGGAAGCTACTCCCTTACTGCAAATCCTTGTTGGAGCTTCAGCTGCTCTTTCTCTCTCACCTCTCTGCCTTTCTCTCCTAGAGAGACTATAACAAGTCTGCCCTAGTGCAACTATTCCTCATTCACGGGGTTACCTGGTCCCCGACTTCTTCTTCCAAAGCACATGGGCCTTTCTGGGCCTAGCTGTGCCCAGGCTCCCCTGAGCACACCTAGCTGGATCACCATCCACAGGCCAAAGAGAAAGTGGCCACTCCCTACACACACTATATAGCAGTGTAGCAGGGGAGTGTCATTCTCTCCTGGCAGATCACTCTAAGAAAAAGGTGGGGGCCTTAAAGCTGCAGGGCAGATTACCCAGTAGGGGTCCCTACATACACCCGGGGGAAAAACCCATTTCGTCCCGACAATGGTTTAAACATCCCCAACATATATCAACTTACAGTACCATCACATCCACTTCTGGTATCCTCTCCTAAGGCATACCTGGTAACAATGGTCACTGTAAAGGAAACACAGCATGCACAATACTGTATCAAACATTTTCAATTGCATAATAAACATTGCAGTTGGTCAACTTTATTACACATCAGCAAAAATACTTCTCCCCCTCCCAAGGGTCCACACAGGCCAGTCCTTGGGTGCAGAAACACTACTCAGCGAGTAGGTGAAGGCAGAAGAAATGGTGGTGGGGATCAATAGTCCTGAATTAGAACCCACTTAGTCCAGCAGTCCTTCCAGCCACAAAAAAACAAGCAAGCAGCACTCTAGGCATCTCACTCTGCAGGAGTCCATAGAAGAGCTGTAGCAAACATCAGAAGAATCCATCCTCCAGGTTCTCCTCTTCCAGATCCATGATCCGGGATCACACATGAGCAGGAAATGGCTCCATCCGGGACATCCATCTTCCTCCCATCCAACTGACATCCGCAGGCCTTCGTGAAATTCGGGGCGAACCTCCAAGCCCGAACCCACGGCCAAATACTTCGAAGGAAATCCATACGATTCGAAGAATTCGTACGTTCCGTTTATCCACTTCGAAAAATTCGTACGATCCATTCGTACACTCCGACAAATTCGTACATCCATTCGTACGATTCGAACAAAACAATGCACAGCCTGGTTTTAGGGAATCGAGCCCCACGTTGGGCGCCAAATGTAACACCTATTTGGGCTGCATAGCACACAAATAGTTAAACTGTCCAGCTAGCAGTAGAAGCATGGGTTACACGCGACTTCACACAACAGGGTCAGGGCCTTCGCCATGTGGAAGTGTTCCCTCTATGGTGTAGTGCAACTACATCCCCCCAGGCTACTGTGCATACAACAAAAGATGGGCGCCAGGAGGTTCTTGCAGTAAAACAGAAAACGGTTTATTTAACTATGCACGAGGCAAGTGACCACAGGTTTAGTACTCACACAGGAGCTGAGGCAATAGCACATTTCTCACACAGAGCTGCAGGCATTAGGCATTTCTCACAGAGGAAAGGTCTCCATTAGGCATTTGCAGTATTCACACACATTCCCTCCTGGAAGTTGTCAGGAAAGCAGCTTCTACCCTACAGTCCCTCTTCACTGAGGTCCCTGACTGGAGGCAACACATAAAGCCTCTGGGAAGCTACTCCCTTACTGCAAATCCTTGTTGGAGCTTCAGCTGCTCTTTCTCTCTCACCTCTCTGCCTTTCTCTCCTAGAGAGACTATAACAAGTCTGCCCTAGTGCAACTATTCCTCATTCACGGGGTTACCTGGTCCCCGACTTCTTCTTCCAAAGCACATGGGCCTTTCTGGGCCTAGCTGTGCCCAGGCTCCCCTGAGCACACCTAGCTGGATCACCATCCACAGGCCAAAGAGGAAGTGGCCACTCCCTACACACACTATATAGCAGTGTAGCAGGGGAGTGTCATTCTCTCCTGGCAGATCACTCTAAGAAAAAAGGTGGGGGCCTTAAAGCTGCAGGGCAGATTACCCAGTAGGGGTCCCTACAGTAGTTTCTTGTTCTATAGGCTAATTGGCAGTGACAAAACACAGAAAGAAATCACCAGCACTTTTTCGAACCCACACTGGCATTGACCAGCTGCTAGAAGCACCCTTGTGTCAGCGCTTCGTCTAACCCACACTTTGGTATTGGTGATGGCACGTGAGCTTACAGATTTTGGCCAAAGTGTTGTACTAACATCTCCTCTTTTTTAACAATTATTTATAGGAAAAAAATAGAAACGTGTTGGTATCAGTGAAAAAAAGGTGCTGCCCCCGGTCCAGGTAAAGGTGACCTTCCAACACCATTAAATCATCTTCCTGAGTTGTTTCAGTCATGCTGGGCCGGGGGCAGCGCAATCCCTCTATAGGTGGGAGTCCTGTTTTCATTTGTAATTCGCCTATGGAGGTATCACGCTGCCCCCAGCCCAGCGTGACTGAAACAACTATATTGGTGAATTCATTTTATATCAGAAATGCTCTGAATGCTTAACGGACCTACATGACTCAAGTTGACCATGTGGTGGCACTGTTTGACAAGAAACCAGTATGCCTAAGCCTTGCACTTCCATTTAATAATAATATGAGCCTTTTTCTCAGTCCTGCATTTTATTTGCACCATACATTATCTGTAGATAACATTGTGTAATTATAAATATAGGAGCATCTATTTACAAACATAATTTTCCTTTTACATTTCAAATGTAATAATATACATTGGAAAGGATGATGGACAAACAAATAAATAATGAAATTAGAACCAAGAACTTTATTTGAAATCTTGCAAATTTTTGGAAAGCAGAATAGTAGAGACACAATATCATCTCTGTTACTGCCAACAGATCCAGGAGGGATTAGAATAGCTCATCGGAACTCAGACTAATAGTGTATTGAAAGATGGGAGATTGCACAATGGTAGAATTGTACAATGTCTTGTAAAGTCATATAATATAACAAATGTCTCTGTCCCAGTGTAATGTGGTAGAATACACATTAACAAGCACATTAACAAGAACATTAACCTTATACAGTAACTAAAGAAAGGGCATATCAGTGCATTTTGAGGTAAATGAAAGGAACCTATAAAGACCATATACTTTATATTTATAAGTCAATGGTGTATCTAGATAATTGATGTAGAGAATTGTGTGCTTTGATAATTGTGTAGAGCATAGGGGCAGATTAACTAAAGGGTGAAATGGCCATCACTTGCAAAAAATCGCCAGAAATCTCATCCGCAAGAACATCGCCAATTTACTAAGAGGCATGGAGGACAATACCCTAGCGAAAAGAGACCGGCGCTAACGCAGCTTTGCGCCCTATCTCCAGGTGAATTTTCGATCAGGCGAATTATCGTTATTCTGCAAATCCATTAAAGGACAAGGAAAGTCTAAAATAGAATAAGGCTAGAAATGCTGTATTTTTTATACTAAACATAAGCATGAACTTACTGCACCACAAAGCCTAATCAAACAAATGATTTATGCTTTTAAAGTTGGCAACAGGGGGCAGTCATCTTGTAACTTTGTTAAACATCTTTGCCTAACCCTGACCCTGCACATGCTCAGTGTAGTCTGGGCTGCTTAGAGATCGTCATAAACAAAGCTGCTTGAGTTCTGCATGACTGGTAAGTAAGGCGGGGGCTCCCCCTGCTGTTCATAAGTATGATTGTTTCCCTGCTCAGCAGTTAGGGACCATCTGACAATTCCTGTCCACAGCAGTAAATGAAGGGAGAATTTCACTCAGTCAGGTTTCTTATAAAAATGGTACACATTTTTATAATTAAAGTATATTGGAGATAGGTTTCTTTTTCATTAAAGAAAGTAAAAATGGGATTTAATTTTTTTGCCTTTCCTTGTCCTTTAAAGTGTGAATTTTACAGAATGATACCTCTTTCACCACAGTTTCCTTTGCCACCTTATACCTGGCAAACTGATAAGATGAAGCTACTCTGCCTCAATTTTTGTACCAACAAAGTTTCGCTAGGCAGAAATGAATGCTAGTTAAAGTTCACTGTGAAATGCTTAAACTGACAAATTAATGCTAGTGAAACTTCGCCAGTGTTTAGATACAGAGACACTACTTCGCATTTAGTGTATTAGCGTAGTGGTAGCGAATTTGCACCTAGCGTAGTGGTAGCGAATTTACACCTGGCGAAGTGGAGCGAAGTATGGCAGAGCCTTCAGTAGCAAAAATTCACCCTTTTGTGAATTTGCCCCATAGAGTTCCTGGTACATCACTGACGTGAATTAAACATGTAGGGGTTCACCCAACTACACTTGCCCTCGTGTGTTTGGTAATTTATACTCTTTGGGCCCAGGGACCTCCCCATCTGTGCTGTTAATATCTTCCTCATAGCCCTCTCCAACATAAGTTCCATGGTTCAATTCCTGCTATTGTATTTAATTTATATACTGACACCACCCCGCCCTATACGGGGATATCAAAGCCAAGGGCCAAGCCTGGCTGGGAGAGAGCAGTTAGGGTTTGTATCACTACTGTGTACTATAGATTTTAAAACTTTGCCAGGGATTATTGCCCAGAGTTGGGGATACACCTTATCACACTGGTATTCTCCAGAGAATGTGTTAGCATGTTTAAGATTTATCGATCACAATTTATCAAGGTTGAGATGCTCAGAAACAACTATATATTTGCGCAGATTGCATTTTTCAGCATTTATCAATGTTTTTAAAATATTGTCACCGGTGAATGTAAATCTATTGAAAGAAAAATTGCCCAAAAAAATCACATTTGTAATTCAAATTTTGATAATTCTGCTTCTAAGTCTGTTTTGTTTACTGTTGGTATTACTTTAGTGCTTATAATACAGGTAACTACTGGTGAAGTATACTGTATGTTCAGTGTAGTCATTTGTTGCAGTGCACCACAGTAAAGCCTATAAGACCCATCTTGTTGGAGGCTTAATTAATGAAGTGAGCAGGCAGCTTTGTTAAAAACAGTTGGGGTAATTTATCAACACTGGGTAAAATTGCCCCATGGCAACAATCATATAGTTGCATTTATTGTTCTACCTGCAGCTGTCCGGAAAAAAACAAGCATTGATTGGCTGTTATGGGTTACTGCCCTTGGGCAAATTTGACCAATGTTGATAAATGGGCCCCAGTGACTTTTCTTTACTACAGAAAGAGTCTTGTTGAGCACATGGAAGGTATGAACAATTTTTATTACATATACTGTTGGACATTGGTCAAACTGGAGAATGCAAGACTATAAGGATTTAAGTGAACTCAACATCTACTAAATTCTTCTGTAAGATTACATAGCTGCTTTTGCATGGCTCTTTGGGCACTGGGGTTTGCAGTGGTTGATGGCTGAACACAATATTTTAAATGCACTTGTTTCATTTCAGGATGCAGTTGTTTTTGAAAGGGAAAGGTAAATTTAGTACCAGATCAAAAAAGTGTAATGTTTGGCTTGAAATACACATTTTTAAAGCTGTGTTGTGACTAAAGCCGAGTATCCCCACTCAGAATATGTTCTGTATGCAATAGCTTTAGCTACAAAATCCTGCACTGAGTGCTTCCCTTTAAAAATAAGTTAAAAATACAAATAATAGCTATATGCACAGGTTTATTGTATATTTATGATTTTAAAAGTACACCATAAAGTTAATGTATGAGGTATGAGTGCCTATTATATTTGTTATTTGCACTGTTCTTGTGCTTGTGACCAATTTTAAAATATACAGTAACTAATCAAGAACATTAACACTGGTGTTCACAGTCAACTGCAACATCATGTGTAAAATGTTCTTTTAGACAACAAAGGATGGGGGATCAGGAGAACTAAGAACATGGTTCCCTTGACACTACAGCAAATATGAGATCATTTCTAAAATTATACTTTGCCATGATTTGTGATGTTTTCGTGTACAGGTTTTTGATGATGTTGCCATTTGTTACCATGTAATTGTTTTCTATGTTTTGCAAACCTAATATTTCCACTATGCACCACCTATGATTTGAGAAATAGCAAGCCGACAAGCTACAATTGTGGATAGGAGCTTGAAAAGCATATCTGCAGGCAATATTCTTGTCAGACCTGCTGAACAAGCACCAGTCACAGTCAGAGCTTGCCAGTGTCTGACAAGGAAACACAATACATTCAGGTTGAAGAAAACTGCTAAAGATAGACTAACATTGGCCATTCATAATTTAAGGTGTGAATAATAATGTTCTTGGAAGATGATCTTTGCTTGTCTGAGTTCTGTGACTTTTGGTGGCATAGATATAGTTAGAAGAAAAGCTTCTGTGATCTGTTTTCCTCAAACATTTTGTTCATGTACTGAAAAAAATTCCGAGTATGAAGGTTCAGTTACATTTTTCACTATCCCCTTCTCGGCAACTGTCTCTCTTAATGCAGGGGTCAGGTGTCTGAATTTGATTGACGGTTAGGTCTAAAAGAGCCGGGGGGGGGGGGGTACTGTTGCCTAGAAGTATCACCAGAAATCCTGTCTCATTACATGCAGGGTTTGTGCCAACATCGTTTATTTTGTTAGATTTTGTTTGGGCTGGAGCCAGCTATTTGAGGGAGTTTATTTTCTAAGAAAGGAGGTCCTAAAAGTTATATTACAATTAATGTTCAATCAAAATGTGATGTGTCTGCTCGCAAGTGCCTTTTCTACAAAGGAAGTAACCCTAACCGTGACAGTCTACTCACATACAGTAGTTTAGATCATTAATCCTTTGTACTTATCAATATTGATAAGTCATTTGCCAGTTTGCTGCCCAGTTTTTCAATCTAAACATATTGGTCTGCATTTTGCTTAACATAAGTTTATTGCTAGTCCATGTGCATTTATTTCCTGTCTGGGATTGTTGAGGATAGCATCATGTGATACATGACTAGTGACATTACATGACTCAGGCATCTTCTATTATTTACTCCATTCAAAAGTAAAATATAATGTGTGGCAATATCACTGGAATAATAACAGCACCAACATGAAATAGAAAACCTTTTATCCTGAAGTATTTTTACATTCAGTAAGTAAAGTGACATCAACTACGCTGGCAAATAAATTTGCGAAACTGCATCGAAAATTTGCTGTCAAAAAATCCGTTGCAACAGAAAAATTTGGGCACATGCCAGAAGTCGCTTGCATGATTATTTATTAAACCCAGAGGATCGAAAAGTCCGAATCTGACCTGTCAAGGTTGCATATAAGTCCCAATGATTTTTTGATTTTTTGATTTGTGCAGTGGGTTTTGTGCAATACACTGAAGCTTTCAGAGTTTCCGGGTGAGAAATCCAAAAAATCATTATAATTGAATCAAAAATCCAAAAAAAACGTAAAAAACCCAAGCGGATTTGATCTGAGTTTGTAGCAGAAAATTTTGAGATAAATTTGGACTTTGATAAATACCCCCCTATTAGTCACCCACCATAGATGTTAAACAAGCCACATCAGCAACCCTCTGTAGACTGAAAAAGGCCTGCCTACCCCCAGCTGTGACAAACAGGACTCCCCCGCCACATAACAGTTTACCTTCTGTACCTCGAAGCAAAGGTTTGTTAGCTGGGTCATTCGTTTTCCTTGTTGTTGGGGTTTTCAAATGTCATTAACACATGCCTTTTCTTTACCTTTACATTTAACTGTATTTTTACTATGTACTTTTGGTCTGATTTAAAATCCTTCTGTTGTTTCTATGTTTCAGGGAAGGACAACAGTCCCCAGAACAATGGCAGAAAATGTATGGTAGATGCTCGGGAAATGAGGTTTACCATATCAAAATGGAAGAGAGTATTTTTTTTGCTGAATACGAAGGGAAAAGTTTCACATATGCCTCATTCCATGCACACAAAAAGTACGTTCAATAACTGCATGGTGAAAATCTATGAAACTGTGATTTTTCTTACGTATGGGTATTATCACCACAATATTCATAGACCTTTCTCAATCAGCTGGCTGTCAACCAGTAGATATAAATACTGTGTAAGGCACACAGTCACAAAAGTACAGTTGAGGACTAAAGGTCACCGTAGACGTTAAGATTTTTTTCTCCCTAACAAACAATTTTAGTGATCTGACAAATCCGTGAAATGATCATGAGGTTAGCGGGCAATGAAGTGCATGTAATCGATTGTTAGGTTACCAAATTTTCATTGTTCACAGTGAAATCTATCCATTGTCTAATTGTTTGCAGGGCCAAGCAGGCAGCTAGCCACAGTTTGCTTCAACTAGACAATATTGCTTGAAATGGTCTTTTTAGTTAATGGACAAATCATACATTTAAACAATAGTTTCAGGATAAGCTTGGTCTTAAGGTCCCCATAGACGCAAAGATTTTTAGCGAAGTCCGACCAATACTTCGAAATTATCGTGCGGTTAGTGGGATTCGAAAAATAGTACATCTTACGATTTTTTCGGCTGACATCTGTCAGAAAATTAATCGGCCAGGTTAAAAAATCTTTATCAGTCCCAGTGCAAACTATCGATGTTTGCAGGGCCAAGCAGGCAGCTACCCTTTGTTTTCCTGGCAAATGTTCTTTTTAGTTGATGAACAATTCGTATGATCGTACAATCGTTTCAAGATGACGATCGGATCTTTTAAAAATCTTTACATCTATGGCCAGCTTTATTATAACAAAAGATCTTTTAAAAATCTTAATGTCTATGGCCACTTTCACAGGCTGGAGCTCATATGCTGGGTTGCATAAGTATACTGTATGATATACATATTGTGATCTGCTTAAAATAAAGCAAGTAGAAGATGCTCATAGCTAGATGGCTTGCAGGCAAGAGTTGACAGGACAGAGGTCAGCATTGATTTCTCAAAACAATGAGCAAGGACTGCAACCAGAACGCAGGACAAAATCCAGGCTAGATAATGCTGTATATCTCACCAA
This sequence comes from Xenopus laevis, assembly GCF_017654675.1. NCBI lineage: Eukaryota > Metazoa > Chordata > Amphibia > Anura > Pipidae > Xenopus > Xenopus laevis. The sequence continues at coordinate 91,691,899 of NC_054378.1, forward strand.
ATATACTGTACTAAAGTATATATAATATTAAGACTATATACCTTAATAAGTGGAACTAAATTCTGATAATATTATCATCACTTAGGTTTGGCGTCTGCCTTACCGGTGTTAGAAGAGAAGATAACAAGAATATTTTGCTGAACCCAGGGCCAAGATACATCATGAATGCCACCGACACTTGCTTTTATATTCATGTCACAAAAGAGGAGAATTCTGCTTTCAAAATGCAAGATCATCTTGACAAGTTCAGCAAATACAAGTCGTCTTACCACGGACCATCCAGACTACCTGTACATAGTATAATTGCAAGTATGGGTAGGTACATATAGTATAAAATTATAGTACTCTAGTCATTTTGAAGCTTGACAGATTATTTTCCTTTTGCTAGTAGGTTTTCTAGTATCGGTAAAAACATTAACCCTGGCTTACAGATGACATGCAAAGGCTGAATGTTAGTTGAATCAAATAATTACAATTTTTCAAATTGATTTTTTCTTTTATCTGTAATAGGAAGACAGTGCCTTGTACTTGAACTTGATCCTAAATAACACAATTAACTGTTATTGGAGGCAAAGCAATACTGTTGGGTTTATTTTGTGTTTAACTGATTTTTGTAGTAGACTTGAAGGGATCCTGTCATGCTTTTTATGATGTCGTTTTTATTTCTAAATGACATTATTTACACTGCAAATAATTCCCTCTACCATATAAAATTTTATTCCTAACTGACTTGTAATATTGGTGTGTAGTCCGTCATCTCGGGTCATGTTGCCTGATCCTGTGCTTTCAGAAACAGCCAGCACTTTAGGATGGAACTGCTTTTATTAACATCAATGCACTACAAATACACAGTCTATTTTATGGAAATAATAGATCTAAATATTTTTTTGCCTACAATGGTATCTTCCTGTAGGTACGGTGGCAATAGATCTGCAAGACACAACATGCCATTCCTCCAGTGGCCCAACATTAACTCTTCCTTCAGAATGCAGTAAAGAAGGAAGGAGACCCAGTATAGCCCCTGTGCTAGAAGTAGCTGACAATGCCTCTATACAGCCATGCGATCTTCTTAGTGACCAATCAGAAGATGAAACCAACCCTGAAGACGATGAATGTTCTGAAGCTAAAGAGTACGTATGGATTCTTCAGTATAGCAGAAATATCACAGAAAAAAAAAATCATGAAGCTCAAAAAAGCTTACAATTGAAATGGGACATAAAGAAGCAATGCAGATATAGATCATAACTAAATACCATAATATTTACATGGTATTGTACCTGTCATGGTTAGCCAACACCCTGTATTACACATAGTGGCCCATTTACTAACAATCAAATTGCGTTTTTGTCCACAAATTTTGAAAAATGTGTATTTCTACAACAGCTTTAATAATTCGAGATTAATTGAAAAAAAAAACACACACAAACCTTTAAGACAAAACTTCACCATTTAAAAGTTGTCAAGGTGTTATAAAAGCCAATGGGAGCTGCTCTGATCCTATTGGACCCCTTTAATTCAATTCGGATTTTCAGATTTTGTACCGGATGGTTCAGCATTTTTCTTTGTTGGCACTTTTTATTTGCGCATCTTTTAAAAAAATTCAGTGACAATTGTTGTTTTAGAGTTTGCGAGTTTAGTTGTGTTTCAAAAACTTCTAAAACCACTAAAATACAACCTTTAATAAATAGGCCTTAGCAAAACAAGTTGAACTTTTGACATTCTGACTGCTTCCCCCTAAAAAATTGTATTCTTCTAATGAAAAAGTTGCAAAAATTATAAATGTAAAAAAAAGTTGTATTCTCTGAATTTTAAATAATTTTCAGCCCTCTTTCCAAAATGTACTAATATATTGATAGAGAACACTTGGCTTTGATCTGCTTAACACTTTTATCCTATTTAACTGACTGGTGCAGCTATCCTTTATCTGTACCAATGTCAAGAAAATATGTTCCAGGTCCCGAGCATTCTGGATAACAGGTCCCATACTTGTACAGGGTTAGAACAAATATATATAGTTCATGGCAACCATTCCCCAGAAGCAATGCCTTTCCCTTTTTTCACACATATATGTAAGCAAGCGACATGAACATCTTGAGCTAGCATTTACAATTATTGATATAAACCATGTTGATGTTGGTTCTCCCACTTCCTACCTCTGAATCCAGGAATCTGCACCAATTTAAAGACAATTTGTTGTTTGAAAATGTATTTTGAATACCCCAATATCTCTGCTTCACTGTTCTTCAAAACTAAAGTACATGGTTAGAATTCCATTTATCTCCTCCAGCTATAGTTAGATCAGAACAATCTGCTTCAGAGTCAGAAAGTCATATATACAGGTATATATTCATACCAGCCATTTTCCTCTTTACACATATAAGTAAGTGGGTAGAGCACATAGAGCTTTTGTGCTACAGTACCAAATCTGTACAATTGCTGATACAAACCAGGTCAGTGTTGGTCCCCCCACTTCCTTCCTCTTCATACAGAAACTTTATTAAGTCCAATAAAATAATAATGTAAAACTCTTATCCCACAGCTATTTATATATTCATACTCCAGTCCCTATTAGTGAATAGTGCTTGTTTCCTTAAAAACTGGAGGGCAACTCATTGGCCATTTGAATTTACATTCATGTAAGACATTGAAATCAAATATACAAGGCTGCTCTTGGTCTCCATAGATTCATAGCTCGGTAGTGCAATAGGGGAAAAGCAACTTTTAACCAACACACCAAACAAGCAGCTAAAATTTTCTACTTATCTTGTGCTACAGGAAAAAATGAGGTTTGAGAATTTCTAGGATTCTCCAAATGGAAAAATCAATACAGTGATGGATAATGGCAGGATGTCCTAACTACTTAATTTTATGATGGGAAGGAATAAGAGGATATCAAGGCCCCAGTATCACAAGGAATCAATCACATTTTGGGGATCATTTATCAAAATCTGTTTATTTTTTCAGATTTTTTTTTTAAAAAAAATCTGACCAAACTAGAATCCGCGATGTGACCATATTTATTAATAAAAACACAATTTAATTGGATCAGGGACAAACTCGATAAAATCAAGTGAAAATCTGATTTGTACGTTTTTTTTCTGAGTTTTTTCTGAATCGTACAATTTTTTTTCGGGCTTTTGCCTGAAAAGTCCGAAATAGTCAGAATGTCGGGCTAATTCCCACACAGACCACAGTACCTTCCAAATAGAATAGGGACCTCTCCCATTGACTTATATACAATCTCTGAGATGCCGGATTTTCGAATTCTGACTTTTTCGAATTCTAACTTTAAATCTCGAAAAATTTGATTTTTTTTCTACTAAAAATTCTGATTTTATTGTAAAAAAGAACAAATTTTTCAAAGTTTTGGCATTTTGACTTTAATAAAAAACATACAGTAATAATAAATGGATCAAACAAACATTAAAAAACTGTTCTTTTTGGACTATAAAATGTAGCTACCCTCTTTAATACCAACATGCAACAGACTTTCTGATTTGTTTAAGATTCCTAATAGTAGTCCATAGTACTTCTAATAATGTTGTCCACTTAAACACATGAAAAAATTGATTAACATTGTATGGTTATTACATTTTATGGGGCAAATTCACTACCCTCAGAAAATTCACCAGCGACGGCTACGATCACAGTGCAACACTTCGCCAGGCGTAGATTCTCCAGGACAACACTAATTCACTAAAGTCTGAAGTTGCGTCCAGGGCGCAGAATGCTGGCGAAGTTGCACTAGCATTACTGCGCCAAGCAAAGTGAAGTTACGCTAGCGCATGCCTATTTGCATATGGCGGGAAGTTAAAGTTCAATGGACGAATACATTACACTACACAAGCCCGGGAAACCTTAACAAAATAAAATAAAATTGTTATATTGCCCTACACATGAGCCCAGTGTATAGTTTATGTGTATGTGCCATATGTTAGGAAATGCAGGGGGAAATCCGGTTACCCCAAAAAATAATTACGCTATTTTTCAGCCTATCTTTGCGATTTAGAAAAATTTCCAACTATTTTTTAGGAGCTCCCATCTACTCTATTGCACTTTGCCTGGTCTGATGTGGCGAAGGCAAGTCTGATCGCAAGAGGTAACATTCAGTAAAATCGACATCTTAGTGAATTTGCGTAGTTACGTCCATTCGCCAGAGCACAAAATGGCCAGGCGTAAGGGAGTGAAATACCGCTAGAGTCTCCTTCGCTAGCAAAGTTACGTCAGCAACCGCTATTGGAGAATCGGCAAAGTACAGAAATTACGTCACGCTGGCGAATTTTCGCTGCCTTAGTCACTGCGCCTTTTAGTAAATTTGCCCCTATTTGTGCAGTAACCTTGAGAATATTTCATTGAGGAATAAATCACGGTAAAAGAAAATGGCACTTATTCCATTGCAATAATTGGTAGTTTTAGGACCTTAATGGTTTTCTTGGTTACAAGCAGGGGGTTAAAAATGCGCATTCCCACTTGCAATGTTTTTCATACTCTCTAATGGGGAATGTATTTCCTATGACAGGTGCTCATGCAGGGATTGTTTGGGAATGTTCAGTTCTTTCTCTCAAAGATTTGAGATGGCAACTACAGCAGAAATTAAATATAGCTTTGTGTGAGGCACATACTGTAGCTTCTATATACGTTCTATAAGTTTGTATCTCATTTGTTAATATACTGTATATTTTATTTTACAACTTTTTGTATGATATGTAGATAAAAAGACAGCGGAATATACCTATCAATTTAAATCTATTTTGCCTCATTAACCCATTGCCTTATAATATTATACTGGGACTTAGTAACAGGGTGTAATATGCAAAGCAAGTCAACGGCTGTGGCAAACTGCTACAGTGATTCTGGCACGCCCCAAAATTTTTTTGATGCGGTTGATTTGCCGTCAGTGAATTTTCAACGCAGTTTCGCAAATTTGATTTTTAACGCAATTCCCTATGGAATGATAAGAGATGGGCTTCAGATGTCCCTATATCTTTGCCAGTCCCCTCTGTCTTTACTTTTATTCATACATTTCTTTTCTTTTTTTTCAGCATATGAAAATGTTCATAATGAACAAAAAAATGGCAATTTTCATCATGAATTGTTCGTTAGCATTCATTCGTTCCATACATAATTTGAAACTATTTTCAGATAGTTTTAAAAATCTACAACTGAGCTTTTGATAAAATTGTATTAAATGGTCTAGAAAATGCAATCAGCAGGAGAGATTATCACTGGGGTGCCCAAATTGCTGTGTTTCTAGCTTAAAATTGCATTAAGAGAATTTTGTTTTCTCTCCTGCTGTTGCAGAAGTTTAGCATCATTTTTAACAGCTATAAGGCTATGCAGTGCAACGTCCATTAAGCCCTTGAGGTCACATGCATACCTGCTCTGAACACAAGGAAAACTTCTTCTTTCAAGAATAAAGGGCTGTATCTCCCCCATTTGTACGCAGTGGGATGCCTTTTAGTGAGTTGTTGCAGAAAACAATTAAAGCTTTAAGATACAGTTTATATCTTGGCAAAATGTGTAACATTTAAATGAAAAATTATACTTCAGCTGAATTCTTAGGAGGGTATTAAGTTCTAAAACTCTATTATGGTTAAATGTTGCCTAAAATAATTCAGTGATGAATCACTACATAATATTTATTTTCCCTCAGGTACACATAAATAAATAAACCACTTACTTTAAAAACTGCAAAACACACCAATGCTGCGATTTAGCTTTTGTAAACTAAACAACTGTGCAAGTGCCAAAGGGCAGGAATGCAGAGTTTTGAAATATTAAGATTCTGTCTATATTATAATTTAAAGGAGAGCTAAAAGCAACTATGACTAGAAATGATGCATTTTATATTCTGAACTTACTGCACCAGTCTAGACGTTCGCATCCCTATGAATTATGCCTTCAAACTTGTAGACAGGAGCTCCATATTTTGGATTTTGTCAAGAGTAGTGATCAGGGTGTCATGTAGGGTGTCTCAGCAAATTTCATTGAACTCCGCCAATTCGCCAATTGGAAAGTTTCACGTGTGACAATAAATGGTGCTTGGTAGACAGAAATGTTGCGCTGTACACAACAAAGTTGCCCATAGACTGTAATGTATTTTGCTACAAAAATGTTGCCACAACAAAAATTCGCCCATTGTCTTTACAATTTTTTCATTGTTTTTCAAATTTTCTTGTAGGTTTGCAAATTTGTCTGCAAAACATGACAGTTTGCTCATCAGCAAACTGCACTGGTTTCGGTGCTGCCATATAGAAACTGATTTAATTTATAATTAGCCTTGTGTTGTGAATTTTCTATATAATATATATCTCAGTATATTGTAAGCCCGTTCCTAAGCTGACAGCAAATATAAGTTTAATTGATAATGGGGGTGTAGTTGCATAATTGAAGGCAAAGATCCTCAGTGCTAAAAGATTAGGATTGCCTTGGGCTGGTGCAACAACATCTTGGGTTAGTTAAGTGCTGTACTCATTTACCTGCATATAAGTAGGATTCAAGTTTCTTATCTGCTTTACAAGTAAAACCTTCCTTAGTGCAACAATTTTAGATATGGCAAATGCCTGGAAAATGTAAATAAATACTTTGACTGGGAAGAAAGTCAATACAATGGTATCTACCACATCTGACTCTTGCATCTGGGAACATTGTAGCAATAAGTAAATCACCCTCAGTTCAGTCTGCTAAACCACCCTCAGTTCAGTCAGTGATGGGTGTAAAGAAAAGCCGGGATTGTTTCACTCCAATCAAAGTGCTGCTGTAAAAGGTTTGTACAGATGTCGGGTAACAGTAAAATGTATATTACAGTTTTACAGAGAAGTAATTAGAAGTAATAGAATGCCTGAAAACTCACTAAATTACTTTTTCATTGTTTAGATATCTCAAAGGATATCCACCTAATTCCCCATACATCGGGAGCTCCCCTACATTTTGCCACTTACTGCAAGAAAAGGTTCCTTTTTGCTGTCTACGTTTGGACCAGGTAATGTCTAGGTGGACTCTGTAGAAGTGTGTCTCTTTAAAAATCTTCTCCTAAATTTTATTAGCCCACACATCACTAAATTGTGTTATAGCATGGTTACTTTTCTGCAAACTGGGATGGTGTGCGTTACTTTCTTTAATTTTTGTATTCCTGTTATGAGTCTGAACATTAATATATAGCATGAAGCCTTTATGGGGTGTTCTCATATCAGGTATAACATTATTTGCCAACCTGGTATCTAGTGATGTGGAGGTGAACAAAAATCGACCAGCACCAAGGGTTGCCACCTTTTCATACAATTTGTACTGGCTGGTGGTGGGGGTGGGAACAAAAAGGGACGGGCTGTGATGAAAAAGGGGCAGGCCATGACAAAAAGTGAGCAGAGCCACGTCACAGCGATGGCCAGAAGGAGGAGAAAAGTTTCCAGCAAATTGGGGACAGGCCAATGGATTTTTGTTAAGGGAATTACAAATTTGCTGGCAACTACATTGCAACTACAACACAACCCTACCCTCACCCTCAGCTGGAGCTGCTGGTGTTGGAAGGAAAATATGATGTGATTGGTGTGGCCGAAACATGGCTGAATGAGTCGCATGACTGGGCAGTAAATATCAGTGGCTATACTTTGTTTCGGAGGGAATAGAGGCAATAGAAAAGGAGGAGGGGGATGTCTGTATGTTAGGCAGGATTTAAAAGCTCATATAAAGGAGGAGGTTATGTTAGAAAATGAGGGGGCAGAAGTCGTATGGGTGGAGTTCTTCACCAATTGTAAAGAATCCAGCAAATTAATTGTAGGCGTATGCTATAGACCCCCTAATGTAAGTGAGGAGGAAGAGACAAAGCTCCTAATGCAAATAGAAAAGGCTGCTAGTTTAGGTAAAGTAATGATAATGGGGGATTTTAATTACCCAGATATTGACTGGAGCAACGGTACTGCCAGATCAGTTAATGGGAACAAGTTTATAAACTTATTGCACAACAATTTTTTAGCACAGGTTGTTGAGGAGCCTACCACAAAAAATGCTATTCTTGATTTAGTGATCTGAAATGACCCAGAACTTATAGCAAATGTGCAAGTCATTGAACCCCTGGGTAATAGTGACCATAATGTTATATCTTTTAATGTCTGGTGCAAAAAACAAAAATATACTGGGGCAACAAAAACCATGAATTTTGGAAAAGCTAATTTTAGTGCCTTGAGGGCTGCCCTACAGAGCATTGATTGGGGCATTAGGTTTTCAGCTAAAAACACAGAACAGAAATGGTTGTCCTTTAAAATGATATTAAATCATTACTGTTCTCAATTTATTCCCTTAAGGACTAAACGTAGAAGCTCTAAGAATCATCCTGTGTGGCTTAGTACAGAAGTAAAGAAGTTAATGGGAAAGAAGAGAAAGGCATTTAAAAACTACAAATCTGTAGGGACAGAAGCTGCATTTAATGAATATAAACACTGTAATAAATGTTGTAAATCAGCAATCCGGAAGGCTAAGAAAAGAAATGAAGAGTTAATTGCGGTGGAGGTGAAAACTAACCCTAAAAAGTTTTTTAAATATATTAATAGTAAAAAGATGCAGGTTAAGAGTGTTGCTCCCTTAAATAATGGTACCAGTATGGTTGTTGTAACAGATACAGATAAGGCAAATGTGTTAAATCAGTTCTTTTCTTCAGTGTATACAATAGAGGAGTCTGGGTTCACAGGCTCACTTAATAACTGAACGAATTATTCAGCTCAATCTAGTCAGTGGCTGACTCAGGATATGATTCAAAAAGCTTTAATAAAAACTAATGTAAACAAGGCTCCAGGGCCTGATGGCATACACCCCCAGGTTCTAAGAGAGCTTAGTTCAGTTTTAGATCAGCCCTTATTTCTGATTTTCTCAGATTCAATGTCATCTGGTATGGTGCCTATGGATTGGAGAAAAGCTGATGTTATTCCAATATTTAAAAAGGGATTACGATCTCAGCCTGACAATTATAGGCCAGTAAGCTTGACATCTGTGGTGGGCAAATTATTTGAAGGCTTGTTAAGGGATCACATTCAAAATTTTGTCCTAATGAATGGCATTATGAGCAACAATCAGCATGGCTTTATGAAGGATAGGTCATGTCAGACGAATTTGATTGCATTTTATGATGTGGTAAGTAAGAATCTGGACAGTGGGGGGGCAGTAGATGTGATCTATTTGGATTTTGCCAAAGCGTTTGATACTGTGCCCCACAAACGACTGCTTTATAAACTAAGGTCTATTGGGCTTAATGAAGTCGTTTGCACGTGGATAGGAAACTGGCTACAGGATCGGGTACAGAGGGTGGTTGTTAATGGGACATTCTCTACTTGGAGTAAGTTTCTTAGTGGGGTTCCCCAGGGCTCAGTATTGGGTCCACTTTTATTTAACTTGTTAATTAATGACTTAGGGGAGGGTGTTGTAAGTAATGTATCGGTGTTTGCAGATGACACAAAATTATCCAGCCCAATTAATTCCATCCAGGATGTGGCATCCTTGCAACATGATCTTGACAAACTGGCAATCTGGGCAGCTAAGTGGCAAATGAGATTCAATGTTGATAAATGTAAAGTCATGCACCTGGGATGTAAAAATATCCAAGCCACTTATACCCTTAATGGGACTGCACTAGGCAAATCCATTATGGAAAAGGACCTTGGAGTCCTTGTAGATGATAAACTTGGCTGTAGCAAGCAATGCCAGTCGGCAGCATCAAGGGCAAATAAGGTCTTGAGCTGTATTAAAAGGGGCATAGAGTCAAGGGAGGAGGGGGTCATTCTTCCACTGTATAGAGCACTGGTAAGGCCCCATCTAGAATATGCGATACAGATTTGGTCTCCATCACTCAAACAGGACACTATTGAATTAGAGAGGGTACAGAGAAGGGCAACTAAGCTGGTAAAAGGTATTGAAAATCTTAGCTATGAGGAAAGACTGGCCAAATTGGGGATATTCACGCTGGAGAAGAGGCGCTTAAGGGGTGATATGATGACTATGTATAACTATATAAGGGGATCATATAATAATCTCTCTAATGATTTATTTACCAGTAGTTCTTTCCAGCTGACACGAGGTCACCCATTCCGATTAGAAGAAAAGAGGTTCCGCCTAAATATTCGGAAGGGGTTTTTTACAGTGAAGATGTGGAATTCTCTCCCTGAATCAGTTGTACAGGCTGATACATTAGATAGCTTTAAGAAGGGGTTGGATAGCTTTTTAGCAAGTGAGGGAATACAGAGTTATGGGAAATAGCTCATAGTCCAAGTTGATCCAGGGACTAGTCCGATTGCCATTTTGGAGTCAGGAAGGAATTTTTCCCCCTCTGAGGCAAATTGGAGAGGCTTCAGATGGGTTTTTTGCCTTCCTCTGGATCAACTGGCAGATAGGTAGTTAAAAAAAAAGAGGTTGAACTTGATGGACATGTGTCTTTTTTCAATCTTACTTACTATGTTACTATGTTACTATGTTACTATGACCCTAAGCTGAGCCCTCCCAACAAGAGCCCTAACTGACCTGGTAGGACAACTCTATAAATAGACCCGAACTGCCATCTCTGATTTGAAGGGTGTGGGGCAGGTGCACACCTACAATTGGAGAGTGCCGGAGGCAGTAGCCAGCAATGTAAGTTTGCAGGCAGGGCGAGTGGAAAGAAGAGCTCAACCAGAGCTCGCCAACAACCCGCCAATCTTCTTTTTAGGGCCAGCCCACACATCACTACTAGTGTCCCATAGAAAACAAATGTTAACTAGTAGACAAGTAAATGCTTCCTGCTGATTGATTGCTATGGATTGCTATAAACTAGAACTGATGCAAACATTGCTTTGTAGTTTGCTTCTCTTCGATACACAGAACATACATTTTCATATATTCTGTTAAGTAAAAGAAATCTTTATATGGGTCTACCATGTCATTGTATATAATGTTAATTCTGTTTTTGCTTCACTAGTTTAATATGAATATGCAAACTGAAATGTTAAGAAAGTGTGTCAGAATTGCTAACAATTGCTTTTGATACACATTTTTAGACTCATGGCTGTTTCAGGATTTAAGTACTTGTATAATGTATGTGTCTCCCTGTGTTTTAGGGTTGCCAGCATAACTATTATGAAGATGCAAGAGCATATGGCTTTAAGAATAAAATAATCATTGTTGCTGCAGAGACAGCAGGCAATGGATTGTATAATTTTATTGTTCCTCTCAGAGCTTACTACAGACCAAAGAAGGAGCTTAATCCAATCATATTGCTTCTAGATAACCCGTAAGTGTTCTCTTATTCAAATATGCATGGCCATATCTGTGGGATACGTACCACACTTTGGAATAGAATATCGTTATGGACCTCAGTAATAACTATTAGGACATTTTTTCCCACCTGCTAGATTTTCTAAGGGCATTGGCACTCAGAGCTGTAAGCTCTGCTGCTCTCAACCTGCGTATTTTTGCAGGCTAGGAGAAGCCGAGCTGCTCCATGCCCTTACATTGTTCTAAGATTCTTTCTCCTGCATGGAGACAGCAGGGCAGAAGTGAAGGTCAGCCCAAATATGTGAGCCGACCTCCGCTTCATGTGTGTGCATGCAGGAGAAAAAGGCTTCGATCAATGGAACTGGGGCATGGAGCAGATCCGCTTCTCTCAGCCTGCAAAAATAAGCAGGCTGTGAGCAGCAGAGCCTACAATTCCAGGTGCCCACAGCTGACTGCCCCATTGTTATGTTGCAGTTCTCTTCCCCCAGTACTATCTGACCCAGCTAGGTCTTGCTCAAAGAGCAAGCTATGCCTTTTAAGACACTGCAGTGTTACAACTGTCAATGGGATTACATCCAGCACAGAGGTAAATATATTGGAAATCTTCCATATTTGCACACAAATGGCAAACTCTTCACTGATTAAGGCCTTCAAACTTGCTAACACTCACTATCAGTACATAAAATAGAAAAGGAGTTAGAAGAAGTTTTCAAACTCCTGTTTTAAACTCTGGTGTTTTAACTACACTTGAGCCCCCAGTTATATCTATTTATTATTAGTCCAGAAGCAAACTGGATGCTAAAAGTTCAAAAAGGTAATGCAGGAGAGATATACTTGCGTGCAAATGCAGTAGTATACCCCACATTAAATTTTCTCTTCAAAATTATCTTTTTGTGTGGCCAGGTTTTGTGCTAGATCCAGAGTTGGCCAGTAACATTTTTCACAACTTTGCAATCTGTTCCAGTGTAAGAAATATTATGACCTTGTGCTTCCTCATTGAGGCTTAAGCTATGATTACATTGCATCTGGCCTCTTGGGGTATATTATAACTCAGATGGGTAATTAGGATTCTGCTGTAGGTGCATGAGCATATGTGCACTGCACTAAGAATAATGTAAGGCTGTTGATTACTATAGGATGGATTTGAAACAGAGTGGCAGTAAAACAGTTAAAGTTATTTTTATAGATTTAAAAATTCTAGCCCCTTACAGGATTTGTTCATATGTTAAAGCATAGAATGGGTCCAGAGACTAATGTATTTTGTTACATCAAATACAATTATATCTGAGAATTTATTTTATTAAATAAAGCACATACTATATTATAATGACTAATTAAATATTTACTGGGGATAAGCATGGGAATTTTAGTTTAAAATTGAGTACATTGTACTTTCTACAGCATCTGCAGTGTTACAGGTCACCTAATTGTGTTCTTTCTCATTAACCAAATAGCATCATATATCTCTGTGCTTGTTAAGATTTCTGTTTCTGCAGACCTTTGGATTTCAGTGAATTATATGAATACTATCCACTGTTTATTAACCTATTGACTTTTGTTTTGAATTAGGTTTGTGCAAATGACTATCATTTGTTTGCAAAATAATTATATACCTTTGAATGTTTCTATTAAATCAAGCTTAGTACAGGGGGATCCCAGGTCCTGCAGAGTTAGAGTCAGACTATGACCTCCAATGGTGCTTGTGATGAGATTAAATGGGTATAACCAGTTTTATCATTGTTATAATAATCCCACAATGGGATGGACATTTTGCTTAATTCTTTACACAATACACTAGACATAACTAAAGTTATGGCTCAAAGCAGGTAAAATACAAACTACTGAAAATATCTTGTGTTTTCTAATTGCCTTTAAAGATAGTGGTTATACAAGAGAATATCTAATAAATACATTCCCATGTGAAATTAAGCAATGATAAGAAATGTATTTGTTTCAATATTTTGTTTAAAAGGCCCTTAATCAGTTGACAGCACTTTTCGGCTGTATTTTCTATGAGCATGTAAAGATAAGTGTGCTCTCTTTTGAATGTCTAACCATGTGTGGAAATCTAATTTGGATGTACAGTATGTTAGTAGTGAATACCCAGTTTTGGGATTTCTTATATGTAACATTAGCATCTATATCCATTTTTTCTTGTAATTCTTATGCATAGGCCAGATTTGCATTTTCTGGATGCAATCTGTTGGTTTCCAATGGTCTACTACATGGTGGGCTGTATTGACAAGTAGGTAAAATTGTTTTAATCTGTAAAAAGTGTTGTGGTACTGTGCTTGTGTTTACATTGTGGTCAATATTCATATATGGTCTATCCACAAGACTCTTTATCAATAATAATAATAATACCTATCTATATTTTTAAAGGGTCAGAAACATAAAAAATATATGCTTTCCCAAAATTCACTCTGTCTGCATTTCCAATAATTCTTCAATACTTATAGAAAACACAACATTTTCAAAAAAAAATGTTCAGCTCTTTTTAACCATTAGTTTTACCTTTGCCCAACACACTTACATTTTACATTAGTAATAATAATAATGATAATAATAATAGTAAACATCATATAAGGGCATTATAAATATTGACTGCATGTAATACATTTGTCATTAACTGTATTAGTTTTGGAAATTGTGCCGCATGATTTCTGTGACTGTGAAGCTGATGACTTCTCTGGTAGAATAAACATCTAGACTAGTATATCCCTTTCTATAGATTACGTTTGCAGAGGGATATTAACATGATAAAGAATGGCTTCTAAAGCTGGAAAAGTATCTACAGGGTAAAACATATTAAGATATTACATAAAGAATGCATGTGTTTATTTATATAGCCCTCTTATGCTACCGCGAGAAATATAGAACTGATTTCCTTCCTTGTGGTTCTACAGGAGTAGGTGTCTCTGCTATATGGGAGAGCAGGTACACTATAAAATAGAGTGCCTCCACCCAGGGTCAGGACAGATGGAGCTGTAATTGCCTTCCCAGGGAACTTCTCTGATCCACAATAACACAAAGAGGAAAGATTGAAAGGTTTAGTTGCAAAACAGTACAACTTTAAAAAAAAATGCAGCTATAAGACTCTCTTTAAAGTTTCTCTTAGATGGCTGCTGATCAGTAAATGCTTCCAAATAATAATTCCAACCCAGGGGTAGCAATGCCTGCCTTTGATGAATAATCCCCACTCAAGGCGGATTTCACAGGGGTTCCACTCCAAGGATCTCTCTATCCCTGAGCCTAACCAGGGATAGAGAGTCCCTAAGCCAGCAACCTTGTCACTACAGGTCACTAACCCTGCTGGTCTCCTTATTGGAGCCTCTGGCTGCTAACTAAATAACTCCTGATCCTGTTTTTCACTCCTAGAGTGACTATAAAAGAACTGCCCTTGTACTTACTTCACCTATTCAATGTGAGGGGGCCTATCAGCTCCCAGCAGGAGTAGTCAGGACCAAGGAGGAAGCTTAGGGCTAAAGTCCAAGTTCGTGGTATCCGAAAAGGGGTCAAGCATAAGCGTAGTCAAGATTAGGCAATTGTTCACAAGGCAGGCAGATAGGTAGCGGAGTCAAGGTTCAGGCAGGGTCAGAAGTCCAGGAATCAATAACAGACAAATTATAATGCACCAGGAATGTTCCAAACAAAACCTATTATCGGGCATTGACCCGGCGTCCTGGGTGTTCTTATATTTTGAATTTGGCACTGGGACGTCAATGCGCTGGCGCCAGGACCCACGCGCTGACCATGGGTGCTGCTATCTTGGATTTGCCGTGGCCAGGAACAGGAGCTTCGCGGATCGCTCCTGACATTCTGGAACCTTCCTTTGTTCCAGGCTCTATGAGGCACCACTGTACTTTCTCCAGCAAGTGTCCAGCCCAAAGAGACTGAGCACATGGGACCTTTCCCTTTTATAAAATAGAATAGTGACATCTACTGGCCAGCCACTGAACTGCCAGCAGAATACTTTCACACAGGAAAAGGAAACAGCTTCCCTTCTATAACTGAGGACCCAATCTAGCTGACTAAGTTATGAACAGAGGAGCAAAGGGCCTAAATGTTGGCAAAACCTTACCCTCCTACATTTATGTAGCTCTTGGATGAACATGTGCAAAGAGCAACAGACTTAAGTATTTTTTTGCCACAAAGGAGATGTTAAGTAGCTGGGATTAGAAGGTCATGGGTAGGAAAGGAAGGGGTTACAATCTTTTTGTTCTGCTTTATGAAGTGGCAGTTCTTAGAGCTGCTCAAAAGCACTGTCACACGTAGGATTTCGTGCCAATCATGTGCTAAGAGAAATCAAATCTGACACTGTAGACTGCCTAGATGTTCTATACAATTACTTTTTTAGTAATATCTATGCTTTTGTTAACCAGGCAAATAATAATATCTTTAGCACAAAGGTCTTGTTTTTTTTTTCCTACATGAAATAAATAAATGTCTCCAAATATGCAAAATCAAGATGCCATCAAGCATAAAGCAATAATAACTTTTCATGTTCTTATTTGTATGATGTCATTTATGACACAGCAAATTTCCTGTATCAGTGTTTCAATTAGTGAAAATAAAATACAACATAGACAATAAATGTGACCTGAGTGGTATCCAGCATACTATTGAGGAAGCATTTTCAGCACTTTCTGTACTGTATCTCAGCATTCAGAAGTTTAATAATAACCAACATTACAATGTGAAGAATTTTATATATATAGCCACAAAGCTCCACAGCATGATGAAACCTCCACCAAATTTGACAGTAGGTAGCAGGTGTTTTTCTCATCAGTCCAAAGCACTTTGGGGCAAATTCACTAACTGGCGAAAATTCGCCAGCGATGGCTTTGCACACATCGCAACACTTCGCCAGGCGTAAATTTGCCTGGACAACGCTAATTGACGAAGATCCAAAGTTGCGCACAGGGTACAGAATGCTGGCAAAGTTGCGCTAGCGAAATTACACTCAGCAGTTCGAAGTTACGCTAGCGTTGGCCAATTTGCATATGGTGTGCAGTCTTAATTACAATGGCCGTATATGCTGCAGCAAATACATTACACTACACAAGGCCAGGGAACCTTAATAACATTATATAGAGGTGTTATATTGCCCTACACATCAAATTATCAAATGTAGGGGGGAAGGAGGGTACCCCCAAAATTTTTTTTGATATGTTTCAGCCTATCACCCTGTAGAAAGGAAAAGAAACCAGCGTTTTTTGGGACTTAGAAAAATTGCACTTCGCCTGGTCTGAGGTGGCGAAGGCAAGTCTGGCGATAGAGGTAATGAGTAACAAAAATTCGCCTGACGTTAGAGTGCGAAGTTGCGCCAGAGTCTATCTCCTTGGAGAAATTACTATTAGTAAATCAGCAAAGTGACGAAATTACATCACACTGCAAATTTTCGCCAGCGTAAGTCATTTCCCTTTTGTTCCAAAATTACTGTGGCTTGTCTAAATGAGCTTTTGCATGCAACAAGCGACTCTGTTTGTGGCGTGAGTGCAGAAAGGGCTTTTCTCATTTTTGCGCAGCCAGTTTTTCACATTTGATTTAATCTCATACAAGTGAATGCTGCTTCACTAAAAATATTTGTTCAGAAAACATCCCAGTACTCAGGTGTTCCTGGGAAATGAAAGACATACCACTGTTATCTTTTTTTGTTGAAAGTGGAGTCAATTATTATGCAGGCTGAGAGGGATTCCCAAAAGTTTTCATATGTATATATAATCCAGCCCCTGTAAAATTAATGCAACCTTTGGCTGCTATTGGATGCCAGATAAGTATTTCATTGGCATCTGAACTGGAGGAAAAATGCACGAATAGGTTAAAACCACCAGATTTTCCACACTTTGCACCCTGCCCTGTCCTTTCTGGGTTGCTGCAGGACTCTACCAGTGTTTGACAGTGCTATATTCATCATGAGGGATCTGCATGGGGTAACATGTTCTGAAAGTCAGTCTGTGTAGAGATTTAATAGTATTTGTTTTATTTCATAACGTATCAACTTTACATTCATAAAAGAACACCGCTATATATTTCATTATATCTTAGTTGGGATTAAGTACAAGGTACTGTGATATTATAGAATTAATAGTGAATGGAGGGCACACCGAAACTTTCAAAAAGTAATAAGAGGTGCAGGAACAAATGTTACCCCCTACTGAAGGTAACCTATACCAATGAATTTTATCCGTATGTTCGCACACTCAAAACAGACACAATTTAGAGAAAGAGTGGTTCAAAAAATGGTTTTTACTTTTATGCAGAGAAAAATATTTTACATGAACAACGCCATACAACACATGGCATCATTTATACAATATTAAAAATCCCCTTGACAAAGGCCTTGGTGCCGAAACGTTGGGGCCATTCTCATTTTTCTGGGAGGTGTATCCGCTCCTTGTTGATATCTTGCTTGCTATGTATAATCAATGGGTGGTTGATATTGTATGCTATTTTTAATATTATAGAAATTATGCCATGTGTTGTATGGCGTTGTTCATGTAAAATATTTTTCTCTGCATAAAAGTAAAAACCATTTTTTTGAACCACTCTTTCTCTAAATTGTGTCTGTTTTGAGTGTGCGAACATACGGATAAAATGTACTGTGATATTATTACAGAAAAAAGAATTAAAAAAGTGATTTGTTTAAAATGGAGTCTATGGGAAATGGTTGTCCCATAATTCTGAACTTTCTGGATAATGGGTTTCCAGATAACAGATTCCATACCTGTAATAGCATTTATAAGATGCAAAAATATGCCTTTCTTGTATTTTTATTCATTTTTTATACTGATTTTTGTGCCTGTGGCAGGATTTGTTTTTTACAATAATCGGTGTCTTTTTTTTTTTTGTTCTTAATGTGTCACTTATCTCTACTGGTATTTACATCTCTACAAGCAGGGTGTCATCATTTAAATATTTTTCCATGGTTCACTTTGCAAGATACCTGTTAACATCATTTTGTATTTTCAAAAGCTTAGATAACTTGCTAAAATGCGGAGTGACATTTGCAGCCAATATGGTTGTTGTTGACAAGGAGAGCACAATGAGCGCTGAGGAAGACTACATGGCTGATGCCAAGACAATAGTTAATGTGCAGACACTTTTCAGGTGGGTAATTGTTAATGTTATGTGCATGTATCAAGTAAATAGTAACTATATCGGCATAGAATAAATTGTTAGGCTTATAATTGGTATTAGCCATATCTATCTATCTGACTGTCTGTCTATCATCTATCGGTTGTCTATTTTTTTTCTTGTTTTCACCCAGGTTGCTTTATGTATATTTATCACAGTCTTGTACAGTATATTGCAAATGTCATATATCATGTTGCTGGTGTTTCTTTAAATGATTGTGCTAATAGTCCATTGACCGTTTGATTTCCAGGAAGCCTACAAAGCTATGGAACAAGGACTGATGCTGGTTTTGCCTTGCAACACAAATATTCTTAGGCTGATCTCAGGGGTGAAGCATAATACAGTCTATGTATATATAGTATAGGTGAAACTCTCTTTGGATTCTTTGGCCTATTTATTTAATAATGTGCATTGCTAAATTAATTCGATCTCTATAGCTCTAGATATTATGTTTGTCTAATAAATAATCCAAGCCACCCTTAAAAACATTAATAGAATCTGCCATCTCAACCACCATAATCTCACCACCCTCTTTGCGAAAGACCACCTACACTGCTTTTAATGAAAGTTCTGCTGTTCCAGTATCATGGGTTGGACTCTGGTTCTTTCATCTTTTATATGTAAAAGAAAATCCCCCACTATCTCTCTATCATGTCCTCTAATGTACTTGTAAAGAGGAATCATGTTGCAAGCACCTTTTCTTAAGAATAAACAACACCAACCTCGACAATCTTTCCTCATAGATCTTCCATTCCTATTACCAGATTTCTCTGGGAGGTGCCATTTAAGGACTATTTCTTAGCCCTATGTGGACTGGCAGCCAACAGGAAGCTCAATTTGGCCATAAATCTATTTTTTATACAACCAAAAAGTCAGGAATTCAAAAATAAGCACCTGTTTTGAGGCCACTGTGAGCAAAATCCAAGATGTTGGTGAGCAACATGTTGCTCTCAAGCTACTGGTTGGGGATCACTGGTATAGAGGCTAATTTACTGAGAACTAGGAATCAAGTGCACTAAGGGAGTAAAAGTGCACTACTTAGTGGTCATTTAAAAAACAATTGGGTAGCCCACCCACTGGTACTGTATGCTTTAGAAGTGTGCTGCTTTTAATGTACCTCCAACACTATTAGAATAGGGACAACTCCCGACCACTCCCAGTAAAGTATGTATTTCCTGTGATTCTTCTAACTCAGGTGGGTCTCCGCTATACTGCTGGAGAAATAATCATTCACCCAGAATATCTATCAACTGACAGATTCTGCAAACAACTGAAGTATCAGGGTTTTTTTTCCAGAACAAACTAACTTTTGAGTGAATACATGCATACACATTATGGTTTGAAAAGCACAACATCAGTAAATAGTTCAAATACCTTCTCAGTCAGCTGTAATTCATCCAATTGTGAATATGGTCATCTATCCACACCAGAGGTAGTATTGCCTGCCTTAGTGAATCAAACCCCAGTGTTAGGTGAAGCTCACAGCAGTCCCTCATCCCTCCCCAAGAATCTATATCTCTATCCCTGACCTCAAAAGCTTGAGTCCCTAAACTGGCCTTGTCACTGCAAGTTACTAACCCAACTAGCCTCCTTGTTGGAGCCTCTGGCTGGTCTGCTAACCACCCTAATCCTGTCTTTTACTCCTCGAGTGAGCTTTTACATAACTAGTCTGGCACTTACTAGGCCTACATCTGCCTAGGCCCAGTCCTGCACACCTTCCAGTAAAGTGAAATCCCAAGAAAAAGAAAGCACACATGTGTGCTACCACTTTCTTACTACAGGTATGGGACCTGTTATCCAGAATGCTCGGGACCTGAGGTTTTCCGGATAATGGATCTTTCCGTAATTTGGGTCTTCATGCCTTAAGTCTACTAGAAATTAATGAAAATAAACCCAATAGGCTGGTTTTGCTTCCAATAAGGACTAATTATATCTTAGTTGGGATCAAGTACAAGCTACAGTTTTATTATTACAGAGAAAAAGGAAATAATTTAAAAAAATTTGGATTGTTTGGATAAAATGGAGTCTCTGGGAGACATATATATATATATATATATATATATATATATATATATATATATATATATATATATATATATATACTGTATCTATCTATCTATCTATCTATCTATATATATATACACAGTAAAAGTTTCCAGACCAGCACTCCCTTTTGGTGAAAATCAACAATCTTTTATTGTGACATGGTATCTTATTCCAACGTTTCGATCCCAATAGGGATCTTTTTCAAGGAAGATCCACAGTGCTAACAATCAAAATCTTAAATACCCTAGTGCTACACAACAAACCAATCCATACCCTGGTGTCTCTTAATTGGTTAATTAATTAAAATTTGAATCAGTGATAGCATTTAAAATCATTTGTATATGTGCAAAACATCATCTTTTAAAAACGTATATGTGTAATTTACACTTTAATCCTGTGTTTCATATAAATATATAAATATATAAAATCTTACTGTTTAAATATTTTCGTGTCAGTGTGAATTTTTTATCAACATATAAAAATAACATTAAACTGTAAAACCTTAGTGTTTCCACAAGGTGTCATCAGTGCATTCTATTAGAGTTCGTGTTACAGTGTCCAAAGTGTCCATTAGTCATAAATCCTAAAAAGAGAAAGATAAATTTGTAACAATTAAAAACATTACTGTAACAACCACATAGGAATCTAGGCATCATTTTTGTATCCACTGAAAAGTTTCCAACTGTACACAGTATATATACACAGTATTAGTAAAATAAGCCTATTTTGCTTTCAAAGGCAGTTTAATTGCTGAGCATAGCATGGCTTCTAATTTGACATTTGCAAAAAAATTATCAAATTCTTGACCCACTGGCTACTCTTTTACACTGACATAAGGTGTAGAAGGGAAATTCACTGGTGGGACAGACTATCTGAAATCTTTGCTTCTGTCAGGAGAAAAGGGACTGTGTGTGACTGATGTTTAAAAAACTTCTCTGACCTCTGTTTCCACCAGGCTATGATGTAGACAGCTGTTTACCTTCTGCTGTCCTTTACCAATGATGTATGAGTATTTCACTAGAAGGAACTGAAGGTAGCAGGAGGTCAGGCATAAGATCAGCTTGCCTCTTTACTGTCATTATAGGAAAGTTGGTATTTACAGGCAGAGTCAAACATTT
Organism: Xenopus laevis; assembly: GCF_017654675.1. NCBI lineage: Eukaryota > Metazoa > Chordata > Amphibia > Anura > Pipidae > Xenopus > Xenopus laevis. The sequence goes on from NC_054378.1 coordinate 91,713,432, forward strand.
ACACTTGACTTGTACTTGGTAAAACATTCAGGTAAAAGTTGATTTACCCACCAGTTAAAATTAAAGACTGATGACATTTTTATTTTGTTGTTAAAATTGAATATTAATGTTTAAATATTCTCTCTTGGTCAGGTATGTTCAGGTATGTCATATGGTACTTAGTAACTTCACTTTTTGTTCTGGAGCCACTCTAAGATTACTTTGGCCTTAGGTTACCTCTTACACGGGAGGAGTTCAACTACTATATCATATATTTCTACATATTCTTGTACATATTCTATATTTACTAATCACTTAAAATTATCATGGAGTAGTTCTTGTTATTAATAGCCTGTTAAAGAATATGTTTTGCCTAGTATCTAGGAGGAACACTAACACATCAATACATTTTAAAGCCTATGGAGAACCCATCACGCTAAACACTAAGTTTTCATTTTTTCCAAAATGAAAAAGACAAATATGCAACTTGACATCTAGGGGCAGATGTATCAAGGGTAGAATATCGAGGGTTAATTAACCCTTGATATTCGACTGCCGAATTAAAATCCTTCGACTACGAATATCGAAGTTGAAGGATTTTGCGCAATTCCTTCAATCGAACGATCTAAGGAATATTCGAACGATTCGAAGCATTTTAATCCATCGATCGAAGGATTATCCTTCGATCAGAAAAACCTTTGAAAGCCTATGGGGACCTAGAGGGTCGAAGAAATTTTTAAAGAGACAGTACTTTGATTATCGAATGGTCGACTATTTGAACGATTTTTAGTTTAAATCATTCGATTCGAAGTCGAAGGTCGTAGTCGAAGGTCGAAGTAGCCAAAAAAAACATTCGAAAATCGAATTTTTTTTCCTGTATTTTCTTCTATTCCTTCACCGAGTTTAGTGAATGGGCCCCCTGGTGTTGCCATGCAGTCGAAGCGCATAAAAGTGAGTTGATGCATTCTAATAGGCAGAAAATAACAAAAAAAAAAGCACATAGGCATTATGTTTACCCATATGAAGCAACCCATAGCAACCAAAAAGCTTTTCTTCCTGTTTTGTGATTGAAAATGTTTCTATTGTTTATCAAGTTAAATAAGCAGGATTTTTAAGATCAAAGCAGAACAATGAGGCACACCAATACAACTTGTAGGAAAAATGCCTAATAGGAAAATGAAGAGTAAATATGATTGATGAAGCCATCTAAATTGTTCAACAGATTAAAATAAGTAAATTAAAATCTAATCATATAACCAAGCAACCAAACTAACAAACCACCAAACAGAGCTCAGCAAATTGGCAAGGGCTGTAAACAAAGAAAATATATAAACAAATCCATTGAACCAGCAAAGATTAGCTTATAAATGTAACAAGCCCAACTTGGGTGTTTTGAAGCTATAGTCAATTTGATCACAGAATAATGACTAAGTTTCAGTTTGAGATATGGTTCTGCGGATTTAATCCTTATTGCTTCTTGCCAGCAGAGTTAGTTTAGGAGAGACAGAATGTCTGCAGGTGAAGGAATGGACTTGGACAGCCAAACAAAAGTTTCAGTAGCAGCTGTAAACATCAAAAGTAGACTTAGCAATGAGTCACTCTGGGATTTGGGTTGCCCCTTCCTGGGTCCTGGAAAATCCAGATGTAGGAGTGCAAATTTAGGGTTAAGTTTAATGTTGAGCTTTAGGATCAAAAACTTTTCCAAGGATACCCATACCTTGCACACTTTTAGACAACACCATAAGTAGTGAAATAAGTCCACATCTAGTTAGGTACCTTTCGGACAGAATGTCTGAGAACCCACACCTAAACACTTTTTTTTTTGTTACAAAGTTATGATCAAAATATTGATAAGCCACCATACCACATCAAGGTAAAACCCCACATGGTGGTCCCTAACTTATTTACCTCTAATCATAGTAAAAAAAAAAAAAAATTTACCTCTCTGTTTAGTAACAATTCTTTGTATAAACATCTCCTGTGCCTTGATTTCAAACTGTGTACTAAATCCAACCCCGCCAACTGCTGAGTGGCTTTTAAGAGGGAGAGACTGCCTAAACCAACGCCTCTTTTTAGAAAAAAGAAGAAAAGCAGGAAAGAAGGAGTAGAGTGGTGTAATGAAAAACAAAGTAGAGTGATATGTGCATTTGCGCAATAGTATGTGTATACATGTATATATTTTCTAAAATGGGCGTTGGTTTAGGCAGTCTCTCCCTCTTAAAAGCAATATGCACCCACACCCCCCCCACATTTTTGTAGATAATAGTATTGTCATGAGAATGATTAAGCTATGTATGTCTGTCTGTCTATCCTTCTTCCTTTGCAGTATTTATATCAACACTTTGAAGGGGAATATATTTCACTATATTTACCTTTATTGAAACAATGGAATGAATATTGGGAAAGAAATGCTCTTGAAAGAACATTGCTTGAAATATTCTCTTATGGTTTAGGTTATTTTCAAGTCTCAGCATCATTACTGAGCTAACCCATCCAGCCAACATGAGGTTCATGCAATTCAGGGCCAAGGACTGTTACTCATTAGCACTTTCCAAGCTGGAGAAGGTATGTGGGGTTTTAAAAACAACTTTAATTTGCTGTCATTACAAAATGTCTATTTTTGTCTATCCTTTTCAATAATAATTGGAAACCAGGCAAATAAAAAAAAAAAGTTAATACTGTCAATAATATAAATACATTATTTAAAAATGTTCACAGTCGATAAATAGGATTTATATTTAAATTTATTTTACTGAAAAGGATAATAAAGACTCATGATATTATGGTTCAGATTGACTTCCATATTTCCCACAGGCTATAGTCATTTATGAGATATGAGATACATTTTCTCCTTGAAGGGAATTTGTCCCATATCACCTTATGTGCCCACAATATTTCCTTCTAGGTATGCCAGTGGGAGTTATACATCTGCTTGGATAGTAATAAAAGAGCACAGTTAACTTTAAACTATTATAAAAGAATTTGGCTTGACTGATCCTAACATATCTTGTTGAGGCCACAAATATGTACATTAGCAGAGCATTTCATGTGATATTCAATAACCATGAAAATAGAACCATAATCTGGTTTAAGATAGTGTCTACATCTACTGAGTTTTTCAATGAAGTAAGGTTGTATTGAATATAATTCAGTAAAGCAGGAATAAGCATCGTTCAGTATTCCTGATTTAGCTTCAAGTCAAAGCATTCTATAGACAGTCAACTGATTGAGGAATGCTGCAAGTTGTAATCATTCCAACACTGGTAGGGACACACACACATATATATATTATTACATGAAAGCATTTAAACCACACATACTTGAGTAGGTAAATCTGTTAGTTGGATCTTATCCACTGTTCTTCTAGGTCAGTAGGTTAATTCAAATATTACTTTTGCATATTTCAGAAAGAGCGAGAAAGAGGTTCTAACCTGGCATTCATGTTCCGCCTGCCTTTTGCTGCCGGGAGAGTATTCAGCATCAGCATGCTAGACACTTTGCTGTATCAGGTAAATGTGAAATAGACCAAAGACTTGTGAGTAGTAAAGATCACAAAAATAGACTTGAAATAAAATTCACAAAAATTGACATGAAACATTGGGCTAATCGCCAGCTTCAATGGTGTCACTGCAACTTGATCTATTGCATGTAAACAAATGTTCTATAGCCCAAAGAAGCATATTTTGAAATGATGTACTTGGTAATAGCCACCATGGTCACTTTCTATTTCCAAAAGTATCACTAGCATCTACTAGCATTAGTGCACATTTTCTCTGATATAATATTATTCTGTTTGTTGCCATTTAAGGTAGAGTGCATTTGCTCATCCTTTTGCACTCTATAAAAAAGCTTTACTATGCCTGCATTTAAATGAAATGTAAGTTCTATATGCCACGAGATTGCTGAAGTATACAGTTTACAGCTAATAAGTCCATTAACTAGAATCTAGCACTAAACTTATATTTTATATATATATATATATATATATATATATATATATATACAGTATATAAAATATATATATTAATTATGAATTTGTAAAGTATCTGATATATTTAACTGTAGTTCCTTTTTGGATCTACATTAATAAAGATGCAAATGATATTAATTGTAATGCTCTAAAGACAATTTTATAGATTTGCCTCCTTTGTTTAAAACATTCTCAAGTTTAATAGACTACTGGAGCATAATTTTTAGTTTTCATCCAAAATAAGGCATCTTCAGTAACATAACTATATACAGGTATGGGATTCGTAATGCGGAAACCTGTTATTCAGAATGCTCTGAATTATAAGAAGGCCATCTCCCATAGACTATATTTTAATCAAATATTTCAAAGTCTATAAACGACACATTTTTTTGATGTGTAACAATTTTTTTTTTCACTTCAATTTATTTTTTTACCCATTGAAGTCTATGGACGTCTTCGCAGGTAAACCAGGCAAAACGTTTCACTCCTCACTATTAGTAGACTAAGGAGCAGATTTATCAAGGGTCGAATTTCAAAGTAATGGGAGTTTTTTTGAACTCCCATAACTTGGAAATTCAAATTAAAAAAGAGCAATTGAAATTTATCAAAAAATCTAAGGTTTTTTTTTTGCCCAAATAGGTCAAATTCCAAAATAAACCTGAGATTGTCCACCAATTGCCTCCAAATAGATTCTATGAGGTCCCCCATAGGCTAAAACAGCAATTCGGAAAATTTTAAATGGCAAATGGTCAAAGTCGTATTGACAGTACGTGATCAATTTCGATTTTCAATTTTTTTTCAAATCGAATTTGGCTATCCCCTAGTCGAAGTACACAAAAATTAGTCCGGAATTTGAATTTTTTAAATCAGAATTTTCACTTCGACCTTTGATATATCTGCCCCTTAAAGTATGGTGATCAAAATTATGGAAAGATCCATTATCTGGAAAAGCCTAGATTGCAAGCATTCTGGATAACAGATCCCATACCGGTTTTATATAATTACTGCTACCAACCTCTATTTCATGTAAATTACTATAGTAACTTTAGGGTCAAACCCTTGATTCAGCAAGGATTGAAACGCTCTATGCTGTATTTTAAGTAAGGTTGCATAAATAGTAACATAATAACCTAGTAAGTTAGGTTGAAGTTATGTCCTTTAACCTGCCTAACTGCTAGTTGATCCAGAGGAAGGCAAAAAAACTAATTTGAAGCCTCTTCAATTTGCCTGACTCCAAGATGTAATCAGACAGTGCCTGGATCAACTTGTACTATGGGCGGAGTCATGTAAATCACTCCTTTATGTCCCTGTGACCAACTATACATCCAGAACTTCTGGTTTTATAGCACAGATACAGTCTAATAGTTCAGAGAGATTATTATATGATCCTTACTTTCCTCATTGCTGAGATTTTTCATACCTTTTACCAGCTTAGTTGCCCTTCTTTGGACCCTCTCCAATTCAATATGGGGCCTTACCAAACCTCTGTACAGTGGAACAATAATGCCCTCCTTCCACAAATCTATACTTAAACATTTGTTTTATATAATCATAATCCGCATCCATATTGTGAATCAAGATATGAGTTAATGTCTACTTGTACTGTACAACTTGGCAATGATTATATTACTAATTACTAATAATAGTAATAAAAGTTATTTCCTTTGCATGGTATTACATTTTTATCTGCACTAACAACTGCTTTAATATCCTAGTCCTTTGTGAAAGATTACATGATCTCAATTACAAGACTTCTTCTGGGCTTGGACACCACACCAGGGTCTGGATTTCTTTGTTCTGTAAGTCTAACATTATACAGCTAAAAATCTAATTTGAGCACTCTATATTAAGGTTTGAAAAGAAAGAAATGTTTCCATTGTGAAGATTAAATCAACCTAAAAGAATATTAATAAATCTGTTTTGTATTTCCAAATTTGCAGGCAGCATTTCAAGATAAACTTCCACACAATACAAGGAAATCAATAGGTTTTATTACACATCAGAAAGCATTAAAAATTGCAGGGCACCATCAGTAGGTAGACTCCCTCAGGAGCTGAACATTTGTTCAAGCTACATTAGCACTGTAAGAGTGAAAGCATCCTTTTGAAAAGCTGCCAGCAATGTTATTGTTTTTGTTACCTCTCGGGTCAAAGACTGTTCATCTACAGCTAGAGCGCACCTGTGACTGCTGACTTTTGTGACCCAATGTTACTGTCAGATATCTTTTTTGTCAATCCTGTCTGGAAGCACATTTGACATCCTGGCAGCTTGTTCTAAACCAAGTGACTAAAATGTGCTTTGAACATATGATGAAATGTGGATCACAGTTACAAAAATCTTTAAAAAATGATTTTACCTTTATTCATTTTCTGTTGGTTTTATCATGTAGAGGGAAATCAGTACAATATTTGCATTTGATAGGTGGATATTAGGCTGTGGAGTACAGTAAATATGTTGTTTATGTAGTTGTAGCTCTATCTCAACCTGACCACATGAAAGTATTCATTTGAAATAGAATAAGCAATTTAAACAAATACCTGTGCACCCTATTTGACAAAATTTGGCAAAATCATCACACTGGATAGACAAATGCAAGCTAGTTAACACGTAATGCACTATGAGACTAAGTAAAAAGTATGTGTATATTATGAAAACCTCTTGCCCCTAATGTGACGTTAGTCCAAACCAAAGAATATTGAGGCACATTTAGGCCCATAAATCTTTGTACAAAGACAACTATTTTTCTAATTTTGGTCCTGTACATTACCACAATGAATTTTAAATAAAACAACTCAGATGCAGTTGAACTGCAGAATTTAAGCTTTAATTCAGTGGGTTGAACAAAAAGATTGCATAACAATGTGAGGAACTAAAACCTTCATTTCAGAAGCTCAAAAGCAATTGGACAATTGACTATTTCATGGGCAGGTGTGGGCAGTTCCTTCTTTGTTTCATTATCAATGAAGCAGATAAAAACCCTGGAGTTGATTTGAGTGGGGGGGAGCTTGTATGTGGAAGATTTTGCTGTGAACAGACAACATGCACTCAAAGGAGCTCTCCATGCAGGTGAAACAAGCCATCCTTAAGCTGCAACAATAGAAAAAACCCATCTGAGAAATTGCTACAATATTAGAGTGGCAAAATTAACAGTTTCTTACATCCTGAGAAAGAAAGAAAGCACTGGTGAACTCAGCAACACAAAAAGACCTGGATGTTCACGGAAGACAACAGTGGTGAATGATCGCAGAATCATTTCCATGGTGAAGAGAAACCCCTTCACAACAAGCCAAACAAGCGAACAACACTCTCCAGGAGGTAGGTGTATCGATATCCAAGTCTACCATAAAGAGAAGACTGCATGAAAGTAAATACAAAGGGTGCACTGCAAGGTCCACTCCTCATAAGCATCAAGAATAGAATAGTTAGATTGGACCTTGCTAAAAAAACATCTAAAAAAGCCAACACAATTCTGGAAAAACATTCTTTGGACAGATGAAACCAAGATCAACCTCTACCAGAATGATGGCAAGAAAAATGTTTGGAGAAGGCGTGGTCCAAAAAACAATGTTTTCTTCAGCACACCACTTACTGTTTCAGGGTGCATCCACTCCCAAGCTGCCTCCAAGTCAGCCAAATTCCTTATCTTGAATAATAGGATATGAAGCACATTTAAAACATTTTATTCCAGCGGAATTCACACACAAGCTTTCGGGGGAAAACCCCTTCCTCAGGTGAGAAGGCATGGAACAGCTCATGATCCAAAGCATACCACATCATCTATAAAACATGGCAGAGACAGTATGATGGCTTGTGCATGCATGGTTGCCAGTGGCACTGGGACACTAGAGTTTATCCATGATGTGACACAGGACAGAAGCAGCCAAATGAATTCTCAGGTGTTCAGAGACACTGTCTGCTCAAATCTAGCTAAATGCAGTCAAATTGATTGGGAGGCGTTTCATAATACAGATGGACAATGACCCAAATCATACAGCCAAAGCAACCCAGGAGATTATTAAAGCAAAGAAGTGGAATATTCTTAAATGGCCAAGTCAGTCACCTGATCTGAACCCAATTGAGCAGCATTTCACTTGTTGAAGACTACATTTCTGAAAGAAAGACCCACAAATAAAGAGCAACTGAAAGCCGCTGCAGTAAAGGCCTGGCATCTGGTGATGTCCATGAGTTCAAGACTTCAGGCTCTAATTGCCAGCAAAGGGTTTTCAATCAAGTATTAGAAATTAACATTTTATATTCGGTTTTTTAATTTGTCCAATTGCTTTTGAGCCCCTGAAATGAAGTGATTGTGTTAAAAAAAGGATTTAGTCCCTCACATTTTTATGCAATCTTTTTTTCAACCCACTAAAATAAAGCTAAACGTCTGCAGTTCAACTGCATCTGAATTGTTTCATTTAAAATTCATTGTGGTAATGTACAGAACCAAAATTAGAAAAAAGTTTTCTCTGTCCAAAGATTTATGGGCCTAACTATACATGGAAAGAAGATCAATAATCATAGAAAGTGAATGAATATACACGGTGTACTTTGGTGTCAGCGACCCATATTCAACCCCAGTTTGATATATATAAGTGATGATGAGTGAAACTGTCCCATTACACTTGCCTGTAAAAACTGCAGAAAAATTTACATTTCAGCAAATGCGGTGGAGTCGATTATAATTATTACAATAATGCAATAGATTTTCATTTTCATATTTTGGGGACAAGAATGATGACTGTGTGATTCATCCTTCATCTTTATTTCTTAATGCCTTTTCCTCCTAGCTAATTTGACATTAGTTATTGACTGCTACAAAGATATTGTAATATTTGTCGGGAATATCTTTATTGTTGCATAATTTATAAATTTTACCATTCACTATTCTGTGTTTCGATTGTAGATGAAAATTACAGAGGATGATCTGTGGATTAGGACATATGGAAGACTCTACCAAAAGCTCTGTTCTTCATCTGGAGACATTCCAATTGGAATATACAGAACAGAATGCCAGAAACTTACCACATCTGAGGTTGGTTGCTTCGACTATTTAATTTGGGAATGCAAATGCAATAAAAGGGGTAATATAATTTAAGGTATTAGCTTATTTTCTAATAATTCAAATGAACCAATGGTAGGTAGCATTTATTGGTTCCCAATCTCATTTGTATAGTATTATCCCGTTGGAATTGTATTACCAAGTACAGTAGGTCAAAATAGTTTTAGGTCGTGGAACATGATTGTAATGATGGTTTTCATTTTTTAATAGGCTTGCATTTCATGGCTGTCATGCTGGGAAATTTTAGAAGGAAGATAAAAAGTGGTTCAAATTGCAACTAATGCATCTTCTTTTTATACTACAATTTGTTGTGTAAAAATACATGTAGATATAAAGCAACATTTTGTATTAATAAAGGTGGGCAACTTTTGTACTCACACAGAACCTGACACTTTTGGAAAAGACAAGAGTTGGGTTCACTGCTTTTTTACAGTTATGGATTCTCGGTGTCACTTTTATAAATGGTATATAGGATCTTTTAGATACAGAATTTACACACAATAGAAAATGCTGCATACTAAGTGCTGTTTTACATATGACATACAATTCGTAGCATTTTTGTATGTTTTTGCGCCATATCATTCAGATTTTAGCTTTATAAATAGGTCTCTTACTTTCAGGACAATAAAATCAGATGGAGTACAGGTGACCATACATGGGCCAATTAAAACTGGGTGAGTCTGCAGCTTATTGGCCCATGTATGGGGCCCTCCAACGGTTTAAAAATTTCAGGACCATAATTACTGTCATCCTCAAGGTTAGCATATTAGATCCTGGTTTGGTTTACACCTTAAAACTCAAATACACCTCTTGTTTGTGATCCTACAAGTGTGGATCTTTGGTGACCATCCATATTCACCAGTAGTATGCAATAAACCCATCAAAGTATGACTTACAGGATTGCTGCTGTGATTGTGGATGGTTTAGTGCAGCAACCCTCTCCCCTTCAGCTTCATACAGCCCTTTACTATTTAAATCTGCTTTGTAATGTCATTTATATACTATAGATACTTTTACTAGAGAATGTGTGTTCTGTCTAATAAGTATTAACACTTTTGTAAATTTCAATTAAACATTATATAAAGTATTTTCTATAATACTTAATGGCTCATTTACAAAGTGGGCCAGGATGCAAAATAAATGGCACTATCTCTACCTTGCTGTGCTCAGTGCCCATATACTTAGGTCTGTGGTTATCCCAAAGAACACATGCCTATACCTCCTGATGCATACAGTGTTGCCTATCTGCAGCATTGCTGTATTCATGAGGTTTGCGCCGGTAGAGGCACATAGGTGTCCCCTATCCCTCCCCTAATGTGCAGATTATTAGGATGAGCAAGTTTGGAAGCATCAGAGCCTTGCCTGTGTCAGGTACTAATCATCGGACTGCCTTGTGCTCAACATTACTGTGCTCTCAGCTGGATTTCTATTTCCACGCAAGGTGCAAAGCGCAGCAAATTTCCTAGTTTTAAGTGGAAACTAAATTACATAATGCACAGGTACTGGGCTATTATATACTTCCTATGGCTCCCAATAACTATCTGTTCAGCGTGAATATATTTCACTTTTTATAACCCATACAAACCAATATAGAGATATTTGACTGAAAAAAGACCAAAGACAAGTTTATGTGTATGGCCAATGTAATTTTTTTAAATATTTTGTTCATTGGTTATGTGTACTTGACAACATTCTGTGTTTCATTGTTTTTTGATCTTTTTTTTTTTTGTTAATTAATTAATATTGTCCTCTATATGTGTATTTCATTAATAAATGTGTTTCCGTGATTCATTCAATTACGTATGATTACAACTATTTTCATGTTTCTCGGTCTGCTCAATGTTGTTTAATCCTATTTTGTCTGTTTTCTTTCCTTTGTCAGTCTCGGGAAATGGCTTCCCAAGTAAGTTTGTGTTAATTTCCATTTGTTAAGTGCTCCTGTTGAGTTGTCTGTAGAACACAAGCGGGGGAATGTAATAAATAAAACCAATTTGCAAAAATAAGAATAAAAATTTGTATTTCGCAATGTAATAGTCTTCTTTAAACTGTTATTGCACTGCGAATTGTAATTGCGCATTGCAAATTTTAATTGCGCAATGAAAACTTTTAAGACGTGCTTAAAGGTGTCAATCTTCTGAAGCAAACATATATAGATATACCATGACCTGGATAAATGAGAATCTTCACAAACAATATCAATTATAGTTATAATGGCTCTGGGTTATACAGGGCCCCTCCTCTTCTGTTTAAGTGTCGGCATGCCTTCACATTATCTTGTAATATGAATATAGACAAATGCAGAGTTAGAAATGTGAATACTGGTGTCCCAATTTTTGTGTACATCAGTAAACAATTTGTTGGCAGAAGTGGTGTAATTTTAGAATAAGCTATACATTTATATTTTATTGTTAGAATTCTTTGGAAATAATTTTCTCTGCTTGTTGAATGTGCTACTCACACTTATAGTGGGGAAAGATTCTTGTGACACTCGTCTCTGATGGGTGGTTAATATGGCATTTGTTTAAGAAACATACGCATTGCACAATATTAAACTCATCATCTTCCTGCAATTTTCTGCCTCAAAAGAACATTTCGGGAAGACTGGAAATTTTCCTTACAGCCAGAAAGCTACAATTTTAAATTCAGTGGAGCTTATTTATCATGGCTGGATCTGAGACACTATCTCCTACTCTGTGGGTGGTACAGAGTGATTGACCCCAGCAGTTATGTGCATTGTTGTCTTGTGCTGACTATACATATTACAGCCTGGAACACAGAAAATGATGCTTTCTGTACAAGTATACCAAGCACAGAGTCAGTGCTCAGTGATCATCTATTTGCACTTTTCTATTCAGTCTGAATATGTTTTGAAGAATTTGTTCTACTCCAGTGCTGTCCACATTTTGACAATTAGTAGACAAACTGGCGGCTCTACCACTTGTTTCAGATCAAGATTTTATGTTAAATGGGAGCCCTAATGATCCCTTAAAAGGCTTCATCGCCTTAACAATCCCATATATCTTCAACTGGTCCACAGGCTTTCAGGTGACCAAAATATCGGTCCCTTATATCTCAGGTCATTAGGTAACTCTTAGGACATACTATACCCGTGTCATATTTTCTCAATAATGATTCATTTACTACAGTAAATATACTTCACTTCTTAAAAAAACATTTTGTAAAATTCCCCAAACTGTCAGCCAGTAGCATTCAGATTCCCCATACAAGGTTCCGAAGTGGAATTGGCAATAGAAGTAACTATCATACTACAGTAGATCCATCCTAGTTACTTTCACTGTGAAAATGTTATCCTCAGATATAGGTCATAGTACTAGCTAGGTGCAGTTGGTGGGCCTTTTCTCTACAGATTTTGATTTTAGCATATTTTATATGATTTTAACAATTCATCTTTTTTTTACTGCCCAGAAGATGAAGGTGCTTCACTATGACTGAGCATTGTTCTTAAGCAAATGTTTATAAGCATACTGTATCCATATATTTATGTGCTGTACATTAAGAAAATACCTTAATACTCTGCTTTCTTTATTTAACAGTTCTTGATAGTAGTATAAGAAAATCATTATTGTGCATTGGGTCCAGTGAATTTCTGGTTTTATTCACTGAAAACAGAAGAAGCACTATGGTGTGGGCAATCTATGTCTACAGCCATCATAATTAAAGTAGAAGGAAAGGTTAAAACGAAGTAAGCCTTATCAGAAAGGTCCATCTAAATATACCAGTAAACCCCCAAAGTAGTGCTGCTCTGAGTCCCCTGTCAAAAGAAACACTGCATTTCTTTCCTTCTATTGTGTACACATGGGCTTCTGTATCAGACTTCCTGCCTTTAGCTTAAACCTCTTTGCCCTGGGCGTGAGCATGCTGTTTGCTCCTCTTCCCCACCCCTCCCTTCTCTACTGTAATCTGAGCCCAGAGCAGGGAGAGATCAAGGCAGGAAGTGATGTCACACCACATTCATAATGCAGCTCCTATCCTAAACAAACAGAGAGTTTCGAGAGCTTTTTACTCAGGTATGGTAAAACATTCTACAGAATAAATATAGCATTCAAGCTTGCACTATTGCAGCTAATCTATTGGCAATAAAATGCCTCCGTAGCTTTCCTTCTCCTTTAAGTTGTTCAAGTTGCTTTCAGGAGATTTAAGTAACTGAATTCATGGAGCAAAGAACTTCATGAATGATTGCAACCAGATCTACAACTGACTGTAATTATTTGTCCAAACATATGATGGTGATGATGATGATGCACCATTAGAACAGTTTTAGAATGAAAATATGTCTATAATATATTTTATATGTGCAATATAAAGAATTATCTATTATATAGCAATTACCATAAGGTGGTTCTCACCCTCTGTTGCTTTTATAAAGTCCCAGTCCCAGATTTCAATAAGTGTAGAAGAATGGGAGGACACAAAGGAGATGAAGGATCAAGCACAAAATAAGAACAACCATCGAAATTCTACATCAAGTGACCAGTCAGATCATCCATTGTTGAGACGGAAAAGCATGCAGTGGGCAAGGAGACTGAGCAGAAAAGTACCCAGACATTCCAACAAAACAGCTGAAAGAATAAGTCAGCAAAGGATGACACTATGTCGAAGGTCAGAGAGACAGGAACTTGCTGAATTGGTCAAGAACAGAATGAAGCACTTGGGTCTCTCTATAGCAGGTTATGGTATGTATGTACTTAATAAACATGTAAATTTAATAGTTCATACATTAATTACAAAAAATGGTGATATATAAGAAAAGTTAGCAAAATTTATGTAGTTCTGTTGTAAATTGATTGGAATGTTGCAACATAGACAATACATAGAAATCTATAGAATAGAAAAAATTTTTAATAAGTGTATAAATTGCCAAAACAATAACTTTTACAAAAGGATGAGCATTTCACTATTGTGTTAACAATACAATAAATGAGAACTGTGAGATTTTCCTCTAGCAAATGGCGGTGCACTCTAGTCTTACTCTTTGATAAATAATCCCAGTGTTGAAATATTCATCTCCCCTCCGGCGTAAACTCCAATTCCCACAATACCATCCACGTGTCTTTTGATTCTCCTCCTTTACAGATCAAAATAGTTGTCTCAATGGTCCATGTTGTCAGGACCAGCAGTGCAATAAATGACAAAGGCGGAAACTGTTTTAAATAACAATTACATTTACAAATATCTTAAAAATCATCAAAAGATTTTAGTAACTGCATATGAGAAAGTTGCTTTCATTTAGCAAGTTCAGAGCACTGTGATGTCCTGTGTTCTGGTCCTTAGCAGACGGGATCCCCTGGGTTTTATCTTTCTTTGCTAAGGGCCCATTGAATTGCAATTTTTTCTATGAATCGTGAAAAAGTGCTGGTTTTCCTATGTTTTTTAAAAGCTCTAAAACGCAAGTGAAAAAACTTTTATGCTAAACTGTGCAAAATAAAAGTTGCTGAGGTGCTATAGAAGTCAATGGGAGCTGCTCTGATCTTATTGGAATCAAATAGGACTCAGATTCAGATTTTTTTTCCGCTAGGAATTGTCTGAAAAATTTTCATTTTTAGAGGTTTTCAATAGGGATGTAGCGAACGTCGGAAAAAAAGTTCGCGAACATATTCGCGAACTTGCGCAAAAATGCGAGCGGTTCGCGAACGGTTCGCGAACCCCATAGACTTCAATGGGAAGGCGAACTTTAACATCTAGAAAAAGACATTTCTGGCCAGAAAAATGATTTTAAAGTTGTTTAAAGGGTGCAACGACCTGGACAGTGGCATGCCAGAGGGGGATCAAGGGCAAAAATGTATCTGAAAAATCTGCCTGTGTGTGCTTGGAAGAGATAGTGTAGGGGGAGAGCTGTTAGTGATTTCAGGGACAGATGATAGTAAGTTTGCTGGCTAGTAATCTGCTTGATACTGCTCTGTATTGGAGGGACAGAAGTCTGCAGGGATTTGAGGGACATTTTAGCTTAGGTAGCTTTGCTGGCTAGTAATCTACTGTTCTCTTTAAACAACTGCCATACGTTGACCTTGTAGGCATTGTTTGCCCAGTTTTTTTGGACGCAGCCACTGAAGCACAGTTGCCAGAAAAAATATGCCATATAAATGCTGAAAATAGTCATTTTTCGCCATACGTTGACCTTGTAGACATTGTTTGCCCAGTTTTTTTGGACGCAGCCACTGAAGCACAGTTGCCAGAAAAAATATGCCATATAAATGCTGAAAATAGTAATTTTTCGCCATACGTTGACCTTGTAGACATTGTTTGCCCAGTTTTTTTGGTTGCAGCCACTGAAGCACAGTTGCCAGAAAAAATATGCCACATAAATGCTGAAAATAGTCATTTTTTGCCATATACGTTGAGTCAACGTATGGCAAAAAATGACTATTTTCAGCATTTATATGGCATATTTTCTCTGGCCTCTGTGCTTCAGTGGCTGTGGCCAAAAAAACTGGGCAAACAATGCCTACAAGGTCAACGTCGTTGACCTTGTAGGCATTGTTTGCCCAGTTTTTTTGGCCACAGCCACTGAAGCACAGAGGCCAGAAAAAATATGCCATATAAATGCTGAAAATAGTCATTTTTTTGGTCGCAGCCACTGAAGCACAGTTGCCAGAAAAATTATGCCATATAAATGCTGAAAATATAAATTTTTTTGGTTGCAGCCACTGAAGCACAGAGGCCAGAAAAATTATGCCATATAAATGCAGAAAATATGCATTTTTTTGGTCGCAGCCACTGAAGCACAGTTGACAGAAAAATTATGCCATATAAATGCTGAAAATATAAATTTTTTTGGTTGCAGCCACTGAAGCACAGAGGCCAGAAAAATTATGCCATATAAATGCAGAAAATATGCATTTTTTTGGTCGCAGCCACTGAAGCACAGTTGCCAGAAAAATTATGCCATATAAATGCTGAAAATAGTAATTTTTTTGGTTGCAGCCACTGAAGCACAGAGGCCAGAAAAATTATGCCATATAAATGCTGAAAATATGCATTTGTTTGGTCGCAGCCACTGAAGCACAGTTGACAGAAAAATTATGCCATATAAATGCTGAAAATATAAATTTTTTTGGTTGCAGCCACTGAAGCACAGAGGCCAGAAAAATTATGTCATATAAATGCAGAAAATAGGCATTTTTTTGGTCGCAGCCACTGAAGCACAGAGGCCAGAAAAAATTAAACCAGTAGGGTTTGCACCCTAGTTTGTAACGGTGGCGGAGGGAGGAGGAGGACGCTAAAGGACAGCTGTGTGTGGAGTCATGAGGCTTGAAGAGAAGGACAGCTGCATAGAAGTCAGAACAAGTCTTCCGGCGTGCAGTAACCCTCCGAGATCCACCCCTCATTCATTTTAATAAAGGTCAGGTAATCGACACTTTTGTGACCTAGGCGAGTTCTCTTCTCAGTTACAATCCCTCCTGCTGCACTGAAGGTCCTTTCTGAGAGCACACTTGAGGCTGGGCAAGACAAGAGGTTCATGGCAAATTGTGACAGCTCTGGCCACAGATCAAGCCTGCGCACCCAGTAGTCCAGGGGTTCATCGCTCCTCAGAGTGTCGATATCTGCAGTTAATGCCAGGTAGTCCGCTACCTGCCGGTCGAGGCGTTCTTTGAGGGTGGATCCAGAAGGGTTGTGGCGCTGCCTTGGACAGAAAAACATTTGCATGTCTGACGTTACAGACTGGCCAAAGGGCTTTGTCCTTGCAGGTGTGCTCGTGGCAGGATTACTGGCACCTCTGCCCCTGGAATGTTGATGAGTTCCTGAAGTGACATCACCCTTAAAAGCATTGTACAACATGTTTTGCAGGCTGGTTTGTAAATGCCGCATCTTTTCGGACTTGTGGTATGTTGGTAACATTTCTGACACTTTATGCTTGTACCGAGGGTCTAGTAGCGTTGCGACCCAGTACAGGTCCTTCTCCTTAAGCCTCTTGATACGGGGGTCCTTCAACAGGCATGACAGCATGAAAGACCCCATTCTCACAAGGTTGGATGCAGAGCTATCCATCTCCGCTTCCTCATTATCAAGGACTGCATCATCCACGGTCTCCTCCCCCCAGCCACGTACAAGACCAGGGGTCCCCAAAAGGTCACCACTAGCCCCCTGGGAAGCCTGCTCCTGTTGGTCCTCCTCCTCCTCCTCCTCCACAAAGCCACCTTCCTCCTCTGACTCCACTTCTGGCACCTCTCCCTGCGTTGCAGCAGGTGCCTGGGTTCGTTCTGGTGATTCCGACCAGAAATCGTGCGCTTCCAGCTCCTCGTCACGCTGGTCTACAGCCTCATCTGTCACTCGTCGCACGGCACGCTCCAGGAAGAAAGCGAAGGGTATTAGGTCGCTGATGGTGCCTTCGGTGCGACTGACCATATTTGTCACCTCTTCAAAAGGTCGCATGAGCCTGCAGGCATCGCGCATAAGCACCCAGTAACGGGGGAAAAAAATCCCCAGCTGTGCAGATCCAGTCCTACCACCCAGTTCAAAAAGGTACTCGTTGACGGCCCTTTGTTGTTGCAGCAGACGTTCCAACATAAGGAGCGTTGAATTCCAGCGAGTCTGGCTGTCAGAAATCAAACGCCTGACTGGCATGTTGTAGCGCTGCTGAATGTCAGCAAGGCGTGCCATGGCTGTGTAGGAACGTCTGAAATGGGCCGACACCTTTCTGGACTGGGTGAGAACGTCCTGGAATCCTGGGTACTTGGAGACAAAACGTTGGACTATTAAATTTAACACATGTGCCATGCAGGGCACATGTGTTAAATTGCCTAGTCTCAACGCTGCCAACAGATTGCTTCCATTGTCACACACCACTTTTCCGATCTGCAGTTGGTGTGGGGTCAGCCACCGATCGGCCTGTGACTGCAGAGATGACAGGAGTACAGATCCGGTATGGTTTTTGCTTTCCAGGCACGTCATCCCCAAGACAGCGTGACAACGGCGTACCTGGCACGTCGAATAGCCTAGGGGGAGCTGGGGGTGCACAGGTGTGGAGGAGGAGAAGGAGGACCCAGCAGCAGAGTAAGAAGAAGAAGAAGACGAGGTAGAGAGCGATGGAGGAGTAGAGGTGGTGGCAGAACCGCGTGCAATCCGTGGCGGTGACACCAACTCCACTGTTGTTGTTGAGCTACCCATTCCCTGCTTCCCAGCCATTACCAAGTTCACCCAGTGGGCAGTGTAGGTGACATACCTGCCCTGACCATGCGTCAGTAGTCATATGGACCTTTGGCCCAACACTAAGTGACAGAGATGCGGTAACTTGGCTCTGCACATGTTGGTACAGGTGTGGTATTCCCTTTTTAGAAAAAAATTGCGGCTGGGTACCTTCCACTGCGGTGTCCCAATTGCTACAAATTTGCGGAAGGCCTCAGAGTCCACCAGCTGGTATGGTAAAAGCTGGCGGGCTAAGAGTGCAGACAAGCCAGCTGTCAGACGCCGGGCAAGGGGGTGACAGTCAGACATTGGCTTCTTACGCTCAAACATGGCCTTCACAGAAACTTGGCTGGTGGCAGATGACTGGGAATGGGAACAGGTGGTCAAGGTGGAAGGCGGAGTGGAGGGTGGTTCAGACGGGTCAAGGAGAGCAGAGGTAGAGCAGTAAGATGCTGGACCAGAAGGAGTGTGGCTTTTACTTTGCCTGTTGCCTTTGAGGTGTTGCTCCCAAAGTGCTTTGTGCTTGCCGCTCATGTGCCTTCGCATAGAAGTTGTACCTATGTGGCTGTTGGGCTTACCAAGGCTCAGTTTCTGACTGCACTCATTGCAAATTACAATGCTTTTGTCAGAGGCACACACATTAAAAAAATCCCACACTGCTGACTTTTTGGAAGTGTGCGATCTGGCGGTAACAGTAGAAGTTGGCGGAGTTGGCGGTATTGGCGGCAATGGCGGGTGCGTTGGCCGGCTGAACACAGGTGCCGATACATGTTGTTGCCCTACTGATCCCTGCGGGCTGTCCTCCCTGCTTCTTCTAAGTCTTATTCTCCTACTGCCTCTCTGACTCTCCGTCTCTCCATCTGAACTACCCTCCTCTTGCTCTCTTCTACTAGGCACCCACAAAACATCAATCTCCTCATCATCATTCTCCTCAGATGCATCAATTTCTTCTGACACATCACAGAAGGAAGCAGCAGCGGGGACCTCCTCCTCATCACTCATTATGTCCATCTCTATCGTGTTCTCTGCCAGAATTAAATCTGGTGTAAGGTCCTCATCTCCTTCATCTTCTTCTGGCAATAATGGTTGCGCATTACTCAGTTCAAGAAACTCATTGGAAAATAACTCCTCTGACCCCAGTGAAGAAGGGGCACCGGTGGTGGAGGAAGTGTTACGTGGGGTGGCCATAGCAGTGGAGGATGAGGAGGATGTTGTGGTAAAGTTAGAAACGGTAGAGGATGGGGTGTGCTGTGTAAGCCAGTCAACTACCTCTTCAGCATTTTGGGAGTTCAGGGTCATTGGCTTTTTAAAACTGGGCAATTTGCTAGGGCCACAGGATTGCATAGCAGCACGGCCCCTAGCACGGCCTCTGCGTGGCGGCCTGCCTTTGCCTGGCATTATTTTTAAAAAACAACAACAACAACAAAAACTCAGTTGGTTTTTCTGGAAACGATAATACACACAGCTAGATGGCGGGTTGAAGAAAACACTGTGCAAATAATGCCTACAAAGTCAACGTATACACTACTACAGCGGTGGATACGGATTACGTAAAATATATGAATGCTGCTTGAAAAAAAGTAACTCAAGTGGTTTTTCTAGAGACGATAATATTATCAATATTTAGACAAAATGTGAACAAGGTCACACAGCTCGATGGCGGGTTGAAGAAAACAGTGTGCAAATAATGCCTACAAGGTCAACGTATACACTACTACAGCGGTGGATACGGATTACGTAAAATATATGAATGCTGCTTGAAAAAAAGTAACTCAAGTGGTTTTTCTAGAGACGATAATATTATCAATATTTAGACAAAATGTGAACAAGGTCACACAGCTCGATGGCGGGTTGAAGAAAACAGTGTGCAAATAATGCCTACAAGGTCAACGTATACACTACTACAGCGGTGGATACGGATTACGTAAAATAAATGAATGCTGCTTGAAAAAAAGTAACTCAAGTGGTTTTTCTAGAGACGATAATATTATCAATATTTAGACAAAATGTGAACAAGGTCACACAGCTCGATGGCGGGTTGAAGAAAACAGTGTGCAAATAATGCCTACAAGGTCAACGTATACACTACTACAGCGGTGGATACGGATTACGTAAAATATATGAATGCTGCTTGAAAAAAAGTAACTCAAGTGGTTTTTCTAGAGACGATAATATTATCAATATTTAGACAAAATGTGAACAAGGTCACACAGCTCGATGGCGGGTTGAAGAAAACAGTGTGCAAATAATGCCTACAAGGTCAACGTATACACTACTACAGCGGTGGATACGGATTACGTAAAATATATGAATGCTGCTTGAAAAAAAGTAACTCAAGTGGTTTTTCTAGAGACGATAATATTATCAATATTTAGACAAAATGTGAACAAGGTCACACAGCTCGATGGCGGGTTGAAGAAAACAGTGTGCAAATAATGCCTACAAGGTCAACGTATACACTACTACAGCGGTGGATACGGATTACGTAAAATATATGAATGCTGCTTGAAAAAAAGTAACTCAAGTGGTTTTTCTAGAGACGATAATATTATCAATATTTAGACAAAATGTGAACAAGGTCACACAGCTCGATGGCGGGTTGAAGAAAACAGTGTGCAAATAATGCCTACAAGGCCAACGTATACACTACTACAGCGGTGGATACGGATTACGTAAAATATATGAATGCTGCTTGAAAAAAAGTAACTCAAGTGGTTTTTCTAGAGACGATAATATTATCAATATTTAGACAAAATGTGAACAAGGTCACACAGCTCGATGGCGGGTTGAAGAAAACAGTGTGCAAATAATGCCTACAAGGTCAACGTATACACTACTACAGCGGTGGATACGGATTACGTAAAATATATGAATGCTGCTTGAAAAAAAGTAACTCAAGTGGTTTTTCTAGAGACGATAATATTATCAATATTTAGACAAAATGTGAACAAGGTCACACAGCTCGATGGCGGGTTGAAGAAAACAGTGTGCAAATAATGCCTACAAGGTCAACGTATACACTACTACAGCGGTGGATACGGATTACGTAAAATATATGAATGCTGCTTGAAAAAAAGTAACTCAAGTGGTTTTTCTAGAGACGATAATATTATCAATATTTAGACAAAATGTGAACAAGGTCACACAGCTCGATGGCGGGTTGAAGAAAACAGTGTGCAAATAATGCCTACAAGGCCAACGTATACACTACTACAGCGGTGGATACGGATTACGTAAAATATATGAATGCTGCTTGAAAAAAAGTAACTCAAGTGGTTTTTCTAGAGACGATAATATTATCAATATTTAGACAAAATGTGAACAAGGTCACACAGCTCGATGGCGGGTTGAAGAAAACAGTGTGCAAATAATGCCTACAAGGTCAACGTATACACTACTACAGCGGTGGATACGGATTACGTAAAATATATGAATGCTGCTTGAAAAAAAGTAACTCAAGTGGTTTTTCTAGAGACGATAATATTATCAATATTTAGACAAAATGTGAACAAGGTCACACAGCTCGATGGCGGGTTGAAGAAAACAGTGTGCAAATAATGCCTACAAGGCCAACGTATACACTACTACAGCGGTGGATACGGATTACGTAAAATATATGAATGCTGCTTGAAAAAAGTGACTCCGGTGTTTTTTCTGGAGACGGTAATATTATGGATATTTAGACAGAATGGGAACAAGGTCACACAGCTCGATGGCGGGTTGAAGAAAACAGTGTGCAAATAATGCCTACAAGGCCAACGTATACACTACTACAGCGGTGGATACGGATTACGTAAAATATATGAATGCTGCTTGAAAAAAGTGACTCCGGTGTTTTTTCTGGAGACGGTAATATTATGGATATTTAGACAGAATGGGAACAAGGTCACACAGCTCGATGGCGGGTTGAAGAAAACAGTGTGCAAATAATGCCTACAAGGCCAACGTATACACTACTACAGCGGTGGATACGGATTACGTAAAATATATGAATGCTGCTTGAAAAAAGTGACTCCGGTGTTTTTTCTGGAGACGGTAATATTATGGATATTTAGACAGAATGGGAACAAGGTCACACAGCTCGATGGCGGGTTGAAGAAAACAGTGTGCAAATAATGCCTACAAGGCCAACGTATACACTACTACAGCGGTGGATACGGATTACGTAAAATATATGAATGCTGCTTGAAAAAAGTGACTCCGGTGTTTTTTCTGGAGACGGTAATATTATGGATATTTAGACAGAATGGGAACAAGGTCACACAGCTCGATGGCGGGTTGAAGAAAACAGTGTGCAAATAATGCCTACAAGGCCAACGTATACACTACTACAGCGGTGGATACGGATTACGTAAAATATATGAATGCTGCTTGAAAAAAGTGACTCCGGTGTTTTTTCTGGAGACGGTAATATTATGGATATTTAGACAGAATGGGAACAAGGTCACACAGCTCGATGGCGGGTTGAAGAAAACAGTGTGCAAATAATGCCTACAAGGCCAACGTATACACTACTACAGCGGTGGATACGGATTACGTAAAATATATTATGGCTGCTTGAAAAAAGTGACTCCGGTGTTTTTTCTGGAGACGGTAATATTATGGATATTTAGACAGAATGTGAACAAGGTCACACAGCTCGATGGCGGGTTGAAGAAAACAGTGTGCAAATAATGCCTACAGGGCAAATAATGCCTAAAAGGTCAACTTATACACTACTACAGCGGTAGTAAAATAAAAAAAAGTAAAATAAAAAAAAAATGAATATTAAAAAAAAAAAATTTAAGTTGGTGCTGCTGAACTACTAGGAGCAGCAGATTAGCACACCAGTCCCACTCCCCAACACTGCTAGACTAATAGCACTGGGCTCTTATAGTAGTAGTAGTAGTAGTAGTAGTAAAACAACAAAAAAATAAATAAAAGCAGTCCTTACAAGGACTACTGTTATTGCAGCAGTCAGCAGATGAGATCAGAAGCAGGACAGCTGCCCACTGCAGCTACATACAGAGCACTGCAGTAGAAGGTAGATTACTAGCCAGCAAAGCTACCTAAGCTAAAATGTCCCTCAAACCCCTGCAGACTTCTGTCCCTCCAATAACAGAGCAGTATCAAAACGATTACTAGCCAGCAAACTTTCAACTGTCCCTGAAATCACTAACAGGCAGCAGCTCTCTCCCTACACTATCTCTTCAGCACACACAGGCAGAGTGAAAAAACGCTGCAGGGCTTCGGTTTTTATAGGGAAGGGGAGTGGTCCAGGGGAGAGCTTCCTGATTGGCTGCCATGTACCTGCTGGTCTGGGGTGAGAGGGCAAAAAAAAGCGCCAACAATGGCGAACCCAAAATGGCGAACGTCGCGCGACGTTCGCGAACTTCCGGCGAGCGCGAACACCCGATGTTCGCGCGAACAAGTTCGCCGGCGAACAGTTCGCGACATCTCTAGTTTTCAAGGTATTCACATTTTTTATTCACATTTTTTACCACATTGTTCAGTGCCTTTTTTTGTTCACACTTTAATCAGATCCTTTAATAAATTCAATGACAATCATGGTAGAGTTTATGGGGCAAATTTACTAAAGGGCAAAGTGGCTAACGCTATCATAAATTCGCCAGCGAAGTCGACTTACTCTAGCGATACTTCGCACCCTTATGCCAGGCGAAGTTGCGCTATGGCAAGGGACATAACTACGCTAATTCACTTACTTGCCTTCGCTATCTGAGACCAGGCGAAGTGCAATAGAGTAGACTTTGGATTTTGTGAATTAGCGGCACCGTGGCGAAACTTCGCCTGGCGAAGTGTGGTGAAGCCAACACAGGCGCAACTTCGAAAGTAATTCAATTTGCCCCTATGAGTTTAGTCTCTAATGAGTTTAAGCCTCTAATAGTTGAAATAAAAAAATGAGCAGATACAAAGAAACACTTTTTACGGATGAAAGTAAAAAAATGCATAGTTTTAATAAACAAAAAGTTGTGATCTGGTCAAAGAAAGCAGAATATAAAATTATTTTTATTGTCATAGCAATTTATCAACATAGCTTATATGTTAGCCAAGAGATCAATATTTTTGGCGTTTGCTGCAATCTAAAATATTAGTGAGACACATCTGCAGTGTAATCCATTTCTATTCATGAAGTACCAGTGGAAAAATATGTAATATATTCTATGAGCCATTTCTTTTGTAGCTATCTGTTTTCACTCCGGGACACCGAATTCTTCCCGTGAGCTTTAAAAGAAGATTGAATGTGTTACTTGTTAGAATTCATCACAGTGATGGACCGAGACACATCACCCATTGGTTTACAAAAACAAAACAGCAATTCCCTAAGTTTCCATCTTTGTTTTTATGTGTCTGCTAAATCTGCCGCTAGTTCATCTCAAGAAGGCTCTTTCCAGCTAAAAATTATTTTATGCATTATGTACGTTCTATTTAAACCTTAATGCTTTTTATGATGATATTTATATGGATGAAGGTATAAACACACAAGTGTATTCATTATGGGACAGTGGGTGACATTAGCTATAGTGAGGGGGGAATAAATTTGTCTGGCACGAATTCCCAGAAAATTCCCACGTTTCGCCGCCAGGGAAATAATTTGTGCATCTCCCGGGATAATTCACCGGAAAAAAGTCGCCCGGCGTCAATTTCAAATTTTCTCTATTTTTGTGAAAACGTTCGAATTGCTTGATTTTTTCGTGAAAACGTTCTAATTTTCTAACTTTACAATTTCACGAGATTCGCCCATCACTGATTATCTATTTTGCATGGTGCTTTGAACAAAGTTTATTTGGCACAAGCATATTGGTCAGTACACTGAGAACAATAACTTTAAAGTTTTTTTCAGAATCATCACCAGCTTAGAAAGGGGAAAAAATGCAGAATTTTATATTTTTATGAAAATGTGTTGTTTTGTAGTCATTATTTATATAGTGTCATCATCAGGCCTGGACTGGGAGTCAAAATAGGCCCTGCCATTCCAAGTACACAGAGGCCCAAACAGCCCCCTACCAGCCCAAACAGCTCCCTATTAGCCCACTATATGGTAACTTTCTATGGAACCATACAGCAGCCCCTCTGGCATTTGCCAGAACCCACAGATTACCAGTCCGGGCCTGGTCATCATGTTTACAATAGTTATAATGTTATATGAACATGAGTCTTACAATACTTTAACAAACAAGGGGTAAGAAGGGTGTGAGTCCTGATCACAAACGCTTGGAATTTAAAGGGTGTCTGTCATGATTTGTCAACGTATGAAAACTGCCTCATTAATACAAATCTCAAGAGGCTTTAATAATCTTTCGAACGGATCCACAAGACCAGAGATATTCAAATATTATTGGTAGAAAAGTTATAAATATAGCTGCATCTCCATCCACCCTACGTGTTTCCCACCCCTCATGGTGCTAAGTCATAGGCTTTGGAGTCATAACTTTTCTACCAATAAATTTATTTTTTAACTGAATATCTCTGGTCCTGTGGATCCGTTTGAGTGCCGGTCAGCTCTGCTTCCTTATCTTCTGTTGTACCGCTCCCTAAAGCTGGGGGTCTGTGGCTGGTGCACCCGGAACACTTTCACTATTTGGTGAGTTACTTTACATTTAATTCTGGAGCACCTTGTCCTCCCCTAACCATTTGAATTCAATATTCTCTATAATAATAAAACAGTACCTTGTACTTGATCCAAACTAAGGTATAATTAATCCTTACTGGAAGCAAAAGCAGCCTATAGGGTTTATTTTTTCTAGTAGACATCCCATAACGGTATAGACAAACTCATGTCAGTAATACATGCAAAAGAAAATCGTACTCTTTCCTTACCATGCATCTTTCTTAAAGTGTTAACAGGTTTTACGTCAAATATTCAACATCTTTATTATTCATAATAAAAGATTCACTTTAAGGCAATAATAAGCTGCTGACGTGTTTCGTGCAATCACTTTTGGCCCTTGTTCTTAGCTTTTCTTCTATGTGAATTCTTAATTAATTTATTACATAACAGGTTATATTCTTTTATATAACAGATTCACATAGGTATGTGATATAAAAAGGTACTGAAACGTTTTATGCCCTCACAGGTCTCTTCTCTGAAGAAGAACGGAACGAGTCAGCAACTCTTTATGCTTGCACTAAATTTGTTATTGTGAATGATAAAAATGTTTCCAATTTTCCAATTTGAAGTGGATGCATACTGTAGTAAGGACGGAGTAAGATTTCCTTTTGCCCATATTACTGACATCCTTTGCAAGAGGATGTGACTCCTGGGTTACCAGAGATGGTGGCTCAGAAATGGAAGGCTCCCCATTCAGCCAAGAAAGTTTTTTACTTTTAAACACCCATGGCAGTAATGTTTTTTGTTTTTTTATAACATTTAACAATTTTTGACTGACCCTTTTTGTCATTCTATGGACAAACTGCACTTCCTAATGGATTATTGATCATTCCTGCATAGTGATGGGCGAATTTGGGGCGTTTCACTTCGCTGCGAAATTCGGAAATCGATGAAAAATTCGCGAAACGGCGCCGGCGTCTCGTTTGACGCCGGCGTCCTTTTTTTAAGCCAGTGCAAATTCTCTGGCGAATTTTCATGGTGGTTTTGCGAATCGCGTGAATTTGCCATGAATTTGCGCCTTGCGAATAGATTCGCCCATCACTATTCCTGCAGCAAAATCATTTTATAGGGTTTTTTTGCAGACCCTCTACTATGCATTTCTTTGTAAAGGCATGGTTTATGGGCTGCTGGTTTAAGGGGGAAAAGCATGCCCACTCAAATTAATAACTGGATATTCAGATTCACCTATATACAGCAAAAGAAAATATAAGAAGCAAAGATACAATTAGTTTCATAGAAACAGTTGGCTTCTCTGAATTAGGCTTTTGCAGATTGAGGTGTTTTTATTAAGGCCATGTTCTGCACCAGAGAAAGCTTATCTCTCTGTTCTCTTTAGAAATATGTATCTTAACAATTACCAGATGTTGGTAGTGTTACCCAGTGGAATTGTTTAGAACAAATAAATGCAATCTTCTACCATTCAGTGTGTTTCTTAAAACGACATTGTTTAAAGTAATGTTACATTTGTAGATTGCATGGAGCTAAAAAGTTACTTGTTTTGCATTCCCAACTCCTTCATATAGAGACAATTTGCAATAAATCAAAACATCTCTCCGTTGGAATTTAATGATCAAGCATAATAATGCACCAGCAATTATAGGAAAAATAAAACAGGAATATTAACTACAGACACTATGAGCTTTGCCTTGAAGCCCTACACTATATATTATGCACATTTAAACCCCTAATTAAAGGGACAGTATACCCCCCTTATTTAATTTGATGTCAGTGGTTAGGGACTGTGCTAATGTGTTATTTCTAGAGCTCAAAAGGGCACAGAGGGAAATTGAAGCTACTCCACGTTTGGTATATTATTAGATTAGCAGAGCACAGATAATGAAACATGGAGTAACTTCAGTTTCCTTGCTTGCCCAGTTGAGCTCAAGAAAAAAACCCTTACATTAATTCAATTTTACACTTTTTGCATCTTTTCATTAAAATGTTTACATATTTTTAATACTAAAAGATAAAACCAGGAGGCCCAGATACTGGTAAACAATCAAAGTCACAAACACAGTTATATTGGTAGTAGGGAGCCATTTATTAATGCACATTCCCTGGTCCCCTGTTTTGTAAGTAATTTAGTATCTATGCAAGTGCATGTATTTTCAAAAGCAGATTTTTTTTAGTAACAAAGTTATGATCATAAAATTGGTAAGCCACCATACCACGTCAAAGTAAAAACCAATATGGTGGTCCCTTACTATTTACGTACAGTCAAAGTATTCAAAGACTGGCAACACTCTGGTGCCCTGTTAAATAAGTAATTAAATATTTCAAAAACACAATGAAAAAACTTAATAATAAATGCACTTGCATAGATACTAAATTGTTTAGGGAAAGTATTGATCAATCCCCTCACTTTTGCTTGCTTGTAGCTAAATTGGCCAGATCAATCAAACTTCCATTGTAACAAATGCATTCCATTCAATAAAATATTTTTTAAAGAATACACTAACCCCCATAAGTAATAAAAGATATTGTATTTTAGTTTGCCCAGGAGCAGTAACCCATAACAACCAATGAGTTATTTGCTTTTAAACAGGTAACCAGTAGCTGTATGTGTATATATATATATATATATTATATATATATATATATATATATATATATATATATATATATATATATATATATATATATATATATATATATATATATATATATATATATATATATATATATATATATATATATATATATACACACACACATATACATATATATACATACAAGACAGTCCAGATCCGCACTCCGTCAGTCAATAGTTAATATAAACACCCGGGTGCTGCTCCAGGGAAAATGTACATCTCACCGGGTCAGTTAATACTAACATGTCTCGCAAGTTCTGTCCTCTAGTGTATGCCATCATAAGGGAATTGGGATAAAGTTTAGCTAAATCTTTATCAGCCCTGATTACAGACCAATTATCCCTAACTAAGCAACCTACCCGATCTGATGCAAATCAACAAAAGAGCTGAGAGAAAGCAAACGAAGAGGCAGAACTTGCTGCTAAGTGCTCTTTATTGCACACAACATGTTTCGGGCCCAAAGCCCAAAGCCCTTTATCAAGTGTGGGCCCGAAACATGTTGTGTGCAATAAAGAGCACTTAGCAGCACACAACATCTCCTTAATCTCCTCACACAAACACTATCAGAATTGTTACGTAAGACACGACAAAATTGCGAAATGGGCAGGGATTTTTAAGAGTTTTTACTCTCAAAAACTGGGAAAAAGGAACACTATCTTTTTACAAAATATATATGTATATATGTATATATATATATATATATATATATATATATATATATATATATATATATATATATATATATATATATACGCATACACAAACATATGTATTAATTTATGGCATGTCATGCTAAGTTGCAGCCGCTAGGTAATAGGGAATAATTCTGCTCTATGTTTTTTTCCATAGATGAAATGAATGATCAGCAGAACACCCTGTCCTACATCCTCATCAACCCGTCCCCAGACACCAGACTTGAACTTAGCGATGTTGTGTAAGTTGAGAGTAAACAACATATCTCATCCACGTTTTTCATCTTCCATGAAACTTTTTTACTTTTTTACTCTCTTTCCATTGGTTCTGTACTATTATTATTTAACTCTAGGTACTGGAACTGCTTTTGGTTATGGAGTTCTCAGGTTATCAGAAACCCCATAATGGAAAAATTTTCTAAGACAGAGGTATATCTGATGTAGTGAGAAGGCTTAGAAATGAGAAGCAAACTCCATGGTGCTCTGAACAATAAATATTTTCTTTACTAGTGAATAGGAATGTGAAACAATATTTTAACCAGTACTAACAATAAAACTGACACTAGCAACTAGCAATTTGTATTCAATGTGTAAAGGACACACGCATGAATGTGGATCAAATGTTTTGGGGACCGAAACATTTGATCCGAATGTTCTTGTGTCATTTGCACCGTGAATAAAATTTGAGAGCACCCCATTGGAAAATCACAGGTAAAGACGTGTTTCCATTTCTTGAATTATAAATGTTATGCGCCAAAGTTACACTGGAATTGTGCAAACATGTTATATTTAATGATGGCCGAATGTATTTGCCGGGAATGGATATTCCGTGAATTTTTGCATTTGCCACCTATTAATTTTTGTGAAATTTGCAGTCTGAAAAATTTGCTACAACAAAAAAGTTGCATGTGTAATAATAAGAATTGTGACGCCCATCGACTTAAATGCATTTGGACAAAAGAGTCGACCGTGTAAAAATTTTCACGCATAAAAATTATTTTGACACCGATTGACTTTAAAGGGCTTCTCAAATATTTTCGCCGTTTTGCAAATTTTTCACCGAAACGAAATGGGACAGATTTGCCCATCACTAGTTATAGGCTTAGTGAAGTCCATTAAAGGAAAACTATACCCCTAGAATGACTACTTTTTAACCAACAGGGTTTTTTCATAGTAAATTACTTATTAAAGGATCTTACTGAAAGTTGAATATATATTTTTATAAATGTTTGAGTAAATTCTCTTTTACATCTTTTACTTTGAGCCACCATTATATGATATTCTCTGTGTTGATCACCTGACCAGAAATACTGCTCTAACTGTAACAGGAAGACATTTTGGAGTAAAAGACTTAACTCTTTCCATTAATGGAAATGATGTGACTGTTTGTCTGTATGCACCTTGAACCATATTGTCCCAGGGTGTGGCCCTAAGGTGTTACCCAAGGGCACATACTACTAAAAAAGTATATATTTATGAAAAAAGTCTATTTAGATGAAGCAGGGTTTTACATATGAGTTGTTTTATGCAATATATATTTTTATTGTTCAGGGGTATAGTTTTTCATTAAAGAATGATGGGAACCATACCACTATAGGTAATAAAAATACGTATGCTATGCAGGTTTATTTTTTAGGGGTGCTGAATCCAGGATTTGGTTTAGGATTTGGTTTGGGATTTGGCCAGCATTTGGATTTTTCAGTAGGATTCATATTCATCCAAATCCAAGTGCTTAGCCCACCAAATAGGAATCCTTAAAATCAGTGTTAAGCATACAGCTTGTCTTAAAGGAAAACTATACCCCCCTGAACAATGTAGGTCTCTTTAAAAAGACATTGCATAAAACAGATCAGGTGTAAAACCCTACTTCATGTAAATACACCATTTTCATAATGATATGCTTTTTTAGTAGTATGTATCATTGGCTAATCCTAAACAGAAAATTGCCATTTTAAAAAATAAGGGCTGCCCCTGGGATGGTAGGATTCACAGTGCACGCAAACAAAGAAAACAAACCATACATGTTAGCACATGAGCCAATTAAAAGACAGAGTTATGTATTTTGCTTTCACTCTTCTTCCTGTTACAGTTAGAGTTGTAGTATTTCTGGTCAGGTGACAGAGTAGAGTCCTGCGCGGGTCCACTTTTTGGGACCCGAACCCGTACCCGCAACCTGCAATCCGCAACCAGCACCCGCAACCCGCATTCTTACCCGCTTGGACCCGCAACCCGACCCGCAAGTACCTTCTCTGCAACCCGGACCCGCGACCCGCTGACCATCAAGAATCAGGAAGTGCTGTCATTATAAACCGGAAGTGACATCATCAGAAGTAGATATGATCAGAAAAAAGGCAGTAAAACCGGAAGTGCTGTCATTGTGTACCGGAAATGACATCATCGGAAGTGGACGTGACCAGAAAAAAGGAGCAAATATTGATATTGAGAAGACCTGCAGCCCGACCCGCAACCCGCAGAACCGCCGACCCGCGGGTATACCCGCACCTTGAACTTGAACGTATAACCTGCATGGTACTGCATGTTTTTGCGGGTAACCCGCGGGTACCCGACCCGCTGCAGGACTCTAGCACAGTGACCATCACTAAATGGTGGTTCAAAAAAGTAGATTTGGTCATATCTACATATTATGAAATATGAAAACAATATTTATTAATAGAAAGCCCAAGGGCTATGGGGTGATGTTTGTCCCAATACATTCTGTATACAAAGCTATCCCTAATACACAGAATTAATATCCCTCATGGTATATAAGTATTTGTGACCATACACATTAAAAAATATATAAGACTTATTTCTATTAAAGAATGAGAACAAAATAAGTTTAGTGCACAAAAGGATGTCATTATATTGTAAACTCCATTCTGTACATTTTAACAAGCAATCTGTCTCACAAATGTATAACATCCATGTAACAGACACACTTATGTGTAGAGTTACTTACAGAATGAATTATGTAAAAAAAAACTTGGACAATAAATAATAGTGTAACTAACTAGTGCATACCAAGCTAGATTTGAATGACAAAATAGATATTTGTGACAGAAAGCAAGATTTTATAGTACAGGATTCATTCTTTCCAGAAAATGAAAGCTCAGTTTCACAAAACAGATAAAATATCCATTCTGTGAAGCAAAACTGTCAGTCACATTCCTGAACCAATAAGAACAAAGCTTATTGCCATATAATAAACTAGATGAAAAGTTGCCAGCTCTGCTCCACATGGCTGCATCATCCCTTAAAAGGGCTGCTGTTAAACACTGCAGGTTCATAATTGGTTCTATAAATTGCTGAGAAATATAATGCTGTGCTGATAATGATTGTAGAGAAAGAAAAGTATGCAAAACATAAATATGATCATTTTAGGTGATATGGCTATTCTTATTGTAGTAACCTGCTTGTGTGGTTATTTTGGTTAAGGGCATTCCTGCTGTTTTGCCATTGTCTTATGATTCATTCCTGTTCTTGTTTCCCTCGTCCTGTCTAAGTTGAGAGCAATAATTTGACAGGCCACACCTACCTGCAATGTTGTAATAAATGCATACATCCCAACATTTTGTAAATAAAATGAGAGACAAAAAGACCAATTTTTGGCCACGCCCATTTTGTGGCCCCCCCCCCCGATTACCATATTCATTTTACAAAATTTGGCAATTATGAAAGTTTGAACATGTTTGTGGTTTTTTTTCAGTTATTACAGCAAATGTACCAATCACACACAGTAACACACACACACAGTAAGAAACACACACACACAGCCATCCATCCCGGCATGGATGGCCTGCTTTCTATAAATAGGCTGCATCGTTTGTTTGGTGACTCTCAGAACTCCTTCCACAGTGCAATGCTTGCCAGAGATTCCTTTCAGTCATGGAGGAAGGCTTTTCTGATTCACTGGGGGTCATTAATCAATACTGGGCAAATTTTCCCATGGGCAGTAACCCATGGCAACCAATCAAATTGCTGCTTTCATTGTTCTACTTGCAGCTGGCTTTAAAAAGCTAATCACTGATTGGTTGCTATAGGTAACTGCCCATGGGCAAATTTGCCCAGTGTTGATAAATGAGCCCCATAGGCCTTTAGCAGAATTTGCAACGTATCCAAGAAGCCTTTCTCCTCAGATGCACTTTCTACCCAGGCCCACTGTCTTGATTTCCTTTCTCCTCTTTCCTCTAAAGAGCACAGCCTCCTGGGATCTGTAGTCCCCTCATTCACATTATTATATACACTGCCGAAGCTTTCATAATAACATAACAATAGTGAAAATGAATCAACAAAAACAAGACAATAAGCAAGGGAAGCCTGCAGGGCTTATCTGTCAGTGTGTTATAGTGTGTTATCTGTCACCTTGCTGTGTTAACGCCAAATCACATGTTCACGAGACGTGTGTGTGTGTGTGTGTGTGTGTGTCTTACAGTGTGTAACCTTTGGAACATGGTTAATCTGTCCCCAGCCCGCTACTACTATACTACAACTCCCAGCAGCCTCCGGTGCTTGGAATGTAGCAATAACTGGAGTGGGGCAGGTGTAATAATTGATTTTTGTGGAACTTCAGCTAACAATGAGGGTTTGTACCAAGCTAGCAAGTTCCGAAACGAGGGCCCTTGCTGCCCGAAACATGTCGTGTGGAATGCACAATAAAGACTGAATAGCAGGTATTCTGCTCCTTGCTGTTTCTTGATTTGCCAATTTAATACATTGAAGTTAATCCTGTGGTTGCCGGTGACGGAGCACCAGTGCAAATCAAGAAGATCCAATTAATGCTGGGTGAATGTGTGTTACCTTAAAATGTGACCCAAATACACTACTCTTAAGTCTCAAAGGTCATATCCTTTCCTATCTTACTGGGTCTCATTAGCAGGCGCTGCTTTCTGCTCTGAGGGAATCCTGCTTCCTGCAAAGTGTTGGCTAGTTCTGACTGGCCATATGAGCGTATATTGCAGTGCCAGGCCATAAACACAAGCCCTGTGTGCACGTGGCATGTTCCCAAATGTCACCCTTCCCACCTGGGCCCAGAGCAGACCAACTTGTATCAGATTTGCTTCCACTCACATGGCTGCACTTCTACAATAAGCAATTAATTGCCCTTTCTTAATAGGCTTACTTGAAGAATCACAGAAGAACTTCTGATGTTTTAGTTTTAACTAATTAGGGCTCATAATTTTAGCTTTTATTACACAGTCAGTAACACCACACACCTTAGGGCTCTGTGGACATCGATGCGATGTTGCTCCACCCTTTTTGCGGCACACCGCATGGCCCTGCCCTTTTTACATCACGGACCGCCCCCTTTTTGTGCCCGCCCCCCTCTGGCCGGTAATCTTTTTCAGTAAAGGTGGCAACCCTAGTCTCAAGTGACAAGGCAGGTGTGCAGAAACCCGGAAGTAGCAAGATGCTGCTGCCCGTGCCAGGGAGATCAGACAACAAGAACAGCCGGCACAGGTCCGCGGGACATCTTCACTACTATCCGGGACAGCGGGACAAGCATATAAAATCGGGACTGTCCCGCGTAATGCGAGACAGTTGGGAGGTATGTTAAATGTTACTGTGCTTGTCTTGACTGTTTTGCCTGAACTAACACAGCAGAATCATTTAATCCACTACCAGCCAGTTTATCACACTTATTATCTTGCAGCCTAACCCATCAGCAATAAGCTATGTGTAGGAGAGCTGTGTACACTCGTCTCTCCTCTGTATTGTTTCTGTGGAATGAGGGGGAGGAGCCACACCCTGTGACAGGACAGGAAGGAAGAGGGAGAGAGAAAGTGCTGCTGGGAGAAAGGAAGTGCTGCTGGGATATAGAATCAGCAGAAAACATACTCCCAGAATTTATGTGTGTCTAATTTAGTAGGGAACCCCAGTGGCAGAAAACCGCACTCTCTTTAGGGTGTGGAAGGAAAGGGGGTCCTTGTCAGGGCTCTGAAGAACAAAGCGTGCTCTTCTCACGGCACGGAAAGCCAAAGGGAGTCCTTCTTTGAAGCAACTGCCACATAAGTGGGGATTCCCTTCAGCAGTCCAGAGATCATTAGCTGTGTTATTTGAGTGAAGTTGCTCCTGGCTGGCAGGCTACCTGTATGTGTTCAGCCTTTCCTGACCTTGGGTGGCGGCACTCCATATTAAAGTAAACCTGCTCTCCCATATAGTGGAGGCACAGACTACTAAATGCATGCTAGATTTCATGCAGTAGCAGAAGAGGGCTATATTTGCATATGATTGTTAGACTTTAATGTCTCCTCCTAGATGTAATCTTGCACCAGTTAGCATTTAGCACTCTCTTTATAATGTGCTTAGCTATAGTTCAACTACTACACAATAGGTTTAGCCATGACTGGGACTGATCTTTGGTTGCCACATGTCCAGATTTCACCCGGACATCCCCAATTTTTGGAAGGGCTGCCAGGGTGAAAAGTCCGGAATTCCAAATTAGAAAATCCAAACAGGACACTGAAGTAAATGACAATTGCTGATTGCTACATAATCAGTCCCACCCCTGATGTCATCTGCACTGCCCCCTACATCACCGGCCTATCCCATGTCCATTTTTGCCAAAATAAAAGGTGCCAACCCTAGACTGGTCATATGCACACATATTCTGTATAGTATAATGAGTGGGTCGTATGATACGTCTCATAGTTATCTGTAGTTCAACTACTACATAATAGTTTTAGACATAGATGTGGGACTGATCATGTGCACACATTTTCTGTATAGTATGATGTGTAGGTCTTATAAGCAGCCACTAATAAGACATATATAGTATTTTTCTTAGTGTGAGTTCAAATTTTTGCAACAAGACTGCTGAACTCCATCCACCAGTGGGTCACTTAGCTGCTTTACTGAGCCACTTATACCAGATTAATCCATTTGGGAAACATTCACACATGGGTAGGCTCTGCTCACACACAAAGTGTTACACTGCTTTTGACAAAGCTGCCATAGTGATGAAATGAAAATTATGTAGTAGTTAAACTACAGATAACTATGTGACTAAGAAACTGTTTAGAAGGCCCACACATCATACTATACAGACTGTGTGTGAGTCCCCATTGTCTGGAGTGGCTGACTAAAGGTGGACATACACGGACCGATAAAAGCTACCAAAAGACCAAGTGGTCCCTAGGGCCCACGATCGAATCGGACGAACATCACCCAGTGGCCATACTGGGGCAAGATCTGCTCGTTTGGCAACCTCTCCCCTCCAGACAATGGGGACTCACAGTCTGCATAGTATGAGTAGGCCTTATAAGCAGTTTTTTTGGTTTACATAGCTTCCATGTCATCACTATGGCAGCTTTGTCAAAAGCAGTGCAAAGACTACCCATGGGTGAAGTTTTCCCATATGGATTAATCTGGTATACGTGGCTCAGTAAGACAGCTGAATGATCCACTGGTGGATGGAGTTCAGTCTTGTTGAATAATTCTGAACTCACCCAAATATTATTTTTCTAATATTATTGTATGACATGCACCTGGATTGCTGCTGGGCAAGGAACTGTGCAGTTCAGATTTGACAGTATTAATTGCACAATGTCCCTAATTAGTGATGGGCAAATCTGTGCCTCGAAATTCGTGAAACGGCGAAAAATTAGTGAAACACAATGGGTGTAAAATAAAAATAATTGACCCGCAAGCTACAATTTTTATATGTGCAACTATTTGGTCCAAAGGCATTAAAATCAATGGGCGTCCGAATAATTTTGACATGCAACAATTTTTATTTGTGTGTCAATTGTGACAAGCACCAATTTTTTTTTTGCCGGTTAATTAATTTGCTTGTGGCAAAATGTGGTAATTCGCAGCCAATCCAATGAATTACAATTTGCACAATTATATATGTGCTCTGACACTAATCAGACCCAATTGCTCTTTCTAATTCTGGGTGTCGTCTTACTCATGCGTGCGACATGTGCGCAGTTGTGCCCCCCTCAACCCGCTGTGATGTGAAAGGGTTAAACACTGGGCAGGTAAGGGGACGGCATTATAAGACCCCTGTTATAAATAAATGTAAAGCATTGTGCAGCTTGTTGCTTCTACATAAATAAATTATGATCCACTTCACAAGCAGGTTACTATAATAAGAATAGCTATATCACCTAAAATGATCATATTCATGTTTTGCATACTTTTCTTTCTCTACAATCATTATAAGTGCAGCATTATATTTCTCAGCCATTTGTAAGAACTTATAATTATGAACCTGTAGTGATTGTTCATGTTTATTAATTAGAAGGAAAGTGCGGGAGAAACAACTTCCTCTTCCTACCTCAACAGTGTACGAGTCAGGAACAGTCGGGCCTGTAGCCATGGAGGGCCGCAGCGTTGAGGCCATGCTGAAGCAGCTCAGAGCAGAGGCTGCAGTTAGGGGGAGAGGGTGGCTGCAACAACAGATCGCTCAAGTCCTCCCGCAGCCTGCTCCCCCTCCCAGTCCAAAACGCCCACGGAGATCCCGTCCGCCTGCCAGGCTGAGCCCCTTATCTTCTCCGATCCGGCGGGTGAGTCCAAGTGCTGGCAGGCGGCGGGGGAGCACGACCAGGGACACGAGCGGCGGCAGTCGTTGGTCGCTCAGAGCGCCTGCTGCTCTGAGGCGAGATCCGGATACCGGCAACCGAGCGGTGGGCGGAACCAGCCGCACCGATTGAGGCAAGGCGCAGAGGAAGCCAGCAGCAGCCAGAGCAGCACCGGCTGGCTCTCACTGCAGGGAGAGTGGACTGTCCGTACCGACGGCAGGTCCTGGGGACCGTGGCAGCGGCTCTGCATCAAGGCAGAGGCATCGGGGATCACAGGACACTCCTGGCAGGCAAGGTGTCCCCCTTGCACCAGATAAGACAGAGAGCCCACGGTCTAAAATAAAATTCTTAGGCATTGAGATTGACACGGTGGACATGGTGTGTCGGTTACCGCAAGATAAGTTGGAGGACCTGCGGCAGGAGTTAAAGGGGGCACGGGCCGTGAAGAAGTTGAGGCTCCAACAGGTTCAATCGCTAGTGGGTAAACTTAATTTTGCCTGTAGGATCATGCCCATGGGAAGGGTGTTTTCCCGGCGATTGGCAATGGCCACGACAGGAGTGAGATGCCCGCACCATTTTGTACGTTTGGGTAGGGCAGTGAAGGATGACTTGGAGATATGGGAGGCCTTCTTGGATATGTACACTCCCCAATAAACGGATTTTTTGCAGTTTGACTGCCGCTTTGGATCTGTTCCACATCTACACTACAGTTCTACCTTCTTGGATATGTATAATGGTAGGTCCTGTTGGCAAAAAGCGGCGGCTAGCAACGGAGAATTGGAACTGTATACAGATGCTTCAGGTGCGATTGGTTATGGGGCTTTCTTCGGAGGGCGTTGGAGCGCAGGGTGTTGGCCGGACAGTTGGCGACAGGAAGGGCTGGATAGAAACCTAGCGTTCTTGGAGCTCTTTCCCATAGTGGTGGCAATAGTTCTATGGGGGGAGTTGTTGGCTGAAAGACAAGTCATCTTTTGGTCGGACAATATGGCGGTGGTCCAAGCTATTAACAACATAACGGCGTCCTCGGAACCGGTGTTACGATTACTCAGGTTTTTGGTATTGGGCTGCCTACAGAGAAATATGTGGATTAGGGCGAGACATGTGCCTGGCATTGAGAATGAAATAGCGGACGCTCTTTCTCGTTCACAGTGGGAGCGGTTCAGGAGCTTGGCATCGGAGGCGGACTCAGTGGGAGAACTTTGCCCGGTTCACTTGTGGGCACTGGGTTCCGGAACATGGCGCGGTTGGAGACGCAATTGCTGGCTCCGGGCACGTGGTCGAAATATTGTGCCGCGTGGGAGGAGTGGACTCTTTTTCAGGTAGAGTACGAGACGGGAGGCAGGGCTGCAGAACATGTAAGAACATTGTTGGCTTGGGTGGAACATTTATGCGAGCAGGGCTGCTCGGCGGCGATGCTGGCAGGCAAGTTGGCGGGTGTTTCCTTTGGCCTCAGGATGCAAGGTAGGAGGGACTGGACTAAGGAAGGGTTCATACGGCAGGCGTTGAAGGGCTTGCAGAAGGGAAGAAAACCGATGGCTCTGCGGAGGCCTATTTCTTTTGAGAAATTGTTGGTTTTACTTAAAAAGTTGGAGGAGATATGCACGGGTGGTTATGAAGTGGTGCTATTCCGTGTAGCTTTCGTGCTGGCCTTTTATGGGGCTTTCCGGGTTGGAGAGCTTGTTTCAAAAAACAAAACCGGGGGGCCTGCTAGTGTCTGATTGTAGGGTGGAGGGTGACCAGTTACTCTTGACGTTGCGGTTGTCCAAAACTGACCAAGTGGGAAAAGGGCAGGTGATACGGCTGGGGAGGGCGGTAGGCAATGCCTGCTGCCCTCTAGTAATGTACCAGCACTTCCTAGCCGTTAGACCGAACTTGCCAGGACCCCTTTTGATGCACCAGGATGGTACATTCTTAAACAGGTTTCAATTCCAGGCGATCCTCCAAAAATGTGTGCAGAGCTTAGGTTGGGAGACAGAGTTTTTTAAACCACATTCGTTCCGCATAGGAGCTGCAACAGAGGCGGCTGCTTTGGGGTTGCCTGTAGAGACCATTAAAGGGATTGGGAGGTGGAGGTCTGGGAGATACAAACTTTATGTTCGTTCTCAGTGTTAATTGTGTTATCTTGACTCGCAGGTCCTGTGTCGATATGGATTGCAGGCCACTCGTATGTTTATTGGGCAGCCCTGCATGCCGAGGCCAGTGTGTACAAACGGCAGCTAGGAATCGATCGACACAAGGCGACGGTGAGGTGGATGGGGTTCCGTGTTTTATGTTGGGGTAGGTTTTTCCGTTGCTGTCGCGTTATGCGGATAAATACGGGGCCCCACAGATTTTGGTTTTGCATGCTGGAGGGAACGACCTGAGCTCAGTCCCCATGCGGTTACTAATACAGGATATAAAATGCGATTGGTGGCGATTGCTCTGCCGCTTTCCTAGCACCTTACTAGTGTGGTCGGATATTGTGGATAGATTCTCCTGGAGAGGGGCTCGATCCAATGAGGCCGTAAGCAAAGCCAGGGTGAAGGTGAACAGGGAAGTGGGGAAGTTCGCGGTGAGAACCGGTGGTTTGGCCATTAGACATTTGGAATTGGAAGCTAAGGAGGTGGGTCTGTACAGAAGCGATGGGGTATATTTGAATCCGATTGGTTTGGACATTTTTAACATGTCTTTGCAAGACGGTTTGGAGAGGGCCTTAGCGGTGTGGGGGAGCAAAGGTTACTAAGGTGTCAGTACCCCTTTTCTGTGGCGGTGGTCCTGGGAAAAGAAGGGAGTTAAAAAGGAGGAACTATGAGGGGTTCCGGTGAGAATGAGGAACATTATATTTAACTAGCCAGCTCGGGCATGGGGTCCCATGGTGGCAAAAAATCTAGAGTGACATCGAGTCGGCGTATTGCGGCTGATGGGTAATCAAAAATTTGTGCAGCAGTACCGAGGTACAATGCACAGGATGGTAATCCCAGGACCATCTGCCCCAAGGGAATCTGAATAGGGCAGAAATAATCAGGGTAATAAAAATTTCAGTTATGGAATGTTATGTATAATAAAAATGTTAATGTTTTTTGTAAACAGTTTATTTTATTACAGTATTGGTGGTTGAAAATGTTTGAACTTCGAAATTTTAATAAAGAAGCTGCGGCCATCATTATCCAATAAAAATTTGGTGTTGTCTGTTTTTTGGTGAGTTTTCGGGTATGTGTCGCAGACAAGGAAAAAGGGTATTGGTAAGTATGGTTTGTTATTCCCGCCACTCCCGGCCTTTAACAGTCATGTACAGAATGGAGTTCATAATATAATGACATTCTTTTGTGCACTAACCATATTTTGTTCTCATTCTTTAATAGAAATAAGTCTTTGTATATTTTTTTATCTGTGTGTGATCACAAATACTTATATACCATGAGAGAAATTAATTAATAAATGTGTATTAGGGATAGTTTTGTTACAGAATGTATTTGGGACTAATGGCACCCCATAAAAGTCACTGTGCAATGCAAATGTGAAAATCACACATGCACATGGGGTGCAGAAATAACCTATCCTAAAAAACGTAAAGGCCATATGGCCACTTGTCCCAGTTTCTTTGCTAGTATATTCACCTACTGTATTTTACTGCAAATATTTACCCTGAAATACTGATGGAACAGGCTTAATATCCTGTTAGTATCCTTAGTTTACTTTATAATAATTATCCTGCTTCTGGATAAAGACAGTTAAGGGCACATTTACTAAGCTCGAGTGAAGGATTCGAAGTAAAAAAAACTTCAAATTTCGACCATCGAATAGGCTACTACGACCTTCGATTCGAACGATTGGAACTAAAAATCTTTCGACTATTTGACCATTCGATAGCCGAAGTACTGTCTCTTTAAAAGGGAAAATCCTTCGATCGATGGATTAAAATCCTTTGAATCGTTAGAATTGATCGAACAATTTTTCCTTCGAACGTTCGATTGAAGTATTTGCGTTAAATCCTTCGACCTCGATATTTGAAGTTGAAGGATTTTACTTCGAGGGTCGAATATCGAGGGTTAATTAACCCTCAATATTCGACCCTTAGTAAATGTGCCCCTATATGTATGAAGTAGTAATGTAAAATTGTGATGCATCATTGCTCTTTTCACTGCATTTATAAATATGCCCCTACGTGTTCTCATACAATTTTATCAAATAAATACTGTAGGGAACACATCCTGCTCCCTTGTAAGCATGTTCTTTATTTCATAAGTGCTAAGTTTAAAAGCTTTGCAAATAAAGATTAACCTGCCTTCTGTGTTTTAATGTAAACGGTAGCAAGGTCATCACTTAGTGCTAATTCAATGTGGGCAGACAGCAGTTTGCTGAAAGGTGAAGAATATCTCAGGAGTTTGTCATCAAACCAAGTGTTTAGAAACTACTGTGAAGCACAGTTGCTCTAGCAACTATAATAAAAGCACTTATTTGGCATGGGTGAACCGCTCGCTTATCTGAATTTTATACCACTGAAATAGGTTTTATACATTTGCAACCGATGTTTACTCAGTCTCAGTTTGATTATTCAGTTAAAATAATAATAATTATTATAATAATAAGAATGTTTTATGGCACTGTAAATGGTTAACTAAATCTTGACTTTACTACAAGAAGACAAAGGAATGAATGACAGTAGGCACATTGCTTACTTTACCCATAACCCATTTAGATCTGTGGCTCAAACCTTAAGGACCCAACATAATTTATTATGTCATTGTCACGGAATGTTCTAACATACAATAGACATGGGAATATGTACAGAGAGTTCTTACTGATGATATTACCTCTCAGCTCAACTGTTAACAGTGCTTATTATCTTACAATTTGACCAAACAAGCATTGTCCAACTCCTTAAAGGAGAAGGAAAGGCTAAAATTAAGTAAGCTTTATCAGAAAGGTCTATATAAATACACCAGTAAACCCTCAAAATAATGCTGCTCTGAGTCCTTTATCAAAAGAAACACCACATTTCTTTCCTTCTATTGTGTATACATGGGCTTCTGTATCAGACTTCCTGTTTTCAGCTTAAACCTCCAGGGCAGGGCTTGAGCATGCAGTTTGCTCCTCTCCCCCTCCCTCCTCCCTTCCCTGCTGTACTCTGAGCCCAAAGCTATGAGCGAGCAGGGAGAGACTCAAGCAGGAAGTGATGTCACACCAAGCCAATATGGCAGTTGCTATCCTAAACAAACAGAGAAAATTTCAAGAGCTGTTTACTCAAAAAAATATTGCTATATGAGGCTACACATTTATTGTTACTTTTTCTGACTTATCTTTCTATTCAGACCCTCATCTTTTTAAATTCCAGTCTCCTGTTTAACTAGTGCACACTGGATCTTAGTAACCAGATAGCTGCTGAAATCCACTGGAGAACTGTTGTACAAAAAGCAACGTAATTAAAAAAAAACATAAAAAATTAAAATGAATAGCACATAATTTTAGAATATTAATGCAATAATACTAAATGTTAGATAAAAGGTGAACGACCCTTTAAAGAGGTTGTTCACCTTTGAGAAAACGTTTAATATGATGTAGAGACTGATATATTGGGACAATTTGCATCTTGTAGCTAGGATCCAAATTACAATAATAGGGGGTTGTGGGAGCACTCA
The DNA here is from genome assembly GCF_017654675.1 of Xenopus laevis. Lineage (NCBI taxonomy): Eukaryota > Metazoa > Chordata > Amphibia > Anura > Pipidae > Xenopus > Xenopus laevis. The sequence goes on from NC_054378.1 coordinate 91,756,613, forward strand.
AAAGGCTAAGTTAAAGTATCATTTATATTTAAGTATACGGGAAGTGCTATTTTTCAATGCACATTCCCTGGTCCCCTGTTTCACAAATAATTCAGTATAAATGTAAGTGCCTATGTTTACGGAACAGGAGTTTTTTGTTACAAAATTATGATCATAAAGTTGATAAGCCACGTCAAGGTAAACCCCACACGATCCAAATTACCCTAGCAACCATGCATTGCTTTGAATAAGAGACTGGAATATGAATAGGAGAGGCCTGAATAGAAAGGCGAGTGTTAAAAATTAGCAATAACAATTCATTTGTAGCCGTACAGAGCATTTGCTTTTTAGAAGGGGTCAGCGACGCCCATTTGAAAGCTGCAAAGAGGAAAGAAAAGGGCAAATAAGTAAAATACTATAAAAAATAAACAATGAAAACCAATTGAAAAGTTGCTTAGAATTTGCCATTCTGTAACATATTAAAAGTTACCTTAAAGGTGAATCACCCCTTTAAGAAGAGATACACGTTTTAGGAATATTCTCCCCATTATCTCTGGGTGGGGGAGGAATTTGCCCTGCTAACATCACGCAGCCTTCTTGAAGGCAAAACAATGAGAAAGAAAGAAAGCATATAATATATTGTCCAACAATCATTGTATATTAGGCATCTCAAGTTAATCAACCAGCATCCTTCAAATAGCCTGTATATTTAAACCCTAAAACATGATTTGCTGTCCCAACCAAACACAACCAACTGATCCCCCATTGGCAGCAGTGTTCCTTATCATTTTTTGCCTAACCCAGTATCTTGCTGGCCATGTGATTTTTTATTTAGTAAGCCAGCAATACTGTATGCCCATTAATGTATAATATAAACATGTAACGTCAGCCCATATACCCAACAGTATTACCGACTGCAATTTGCTGCATGATATACAAGGATTATTTATCATCCTTGTACAATGCTTCTGAATACACTGGTGAGTTTTTAAGAAAACTTTAAACTTCATTTATTCACTACATCAAAGTAAATATAATATTTTTTTTTCTCTCTAGTTACCTTATCAGACCAGATCCACTGTCATACGTTCCAGCCAATGCATCTAGACGAAAAAGCAGTTTCTGCAACACAACCGGACAAGACTCGAGGGATGAAACGCTGCTTTGATAAATTAGTGCATCATCTGAACAAAGAACTGATCTGTGACTGTTAAATTGCTAATAGCCATCAGAAACTAATAGGCTGTTGCTATATGGCATGAACATCTGTCCTCCATTGTACAGGCTGAACTTGAAAACCATGAGTTCATGTACTGTACAAAAACAACTTCATCAGTGTTATTCTTAATCCCGTCACTGCCAGAATGGTTTATTCTAGAAGCTAGAGATGGCCTGATATTTCAGACTAGATTTTAGGACATTTTTATAAAAGCAGCAGGGTTTTTGTACAGAACCAATTGCTTTAGCAGCATCTTGCGTTATATTGTAATATCATTTTTGTATTTTGATAATCACAAAAATGTGTTTTCAGAATTCTTGGAAAAGTGTGGTTTGTTGTATTGTCTCTGTTGCAAAATAAATAAGGTCTCATTTATTTATATTTTTCATACATATTTCTCTTGGCACATTGCATCACATGATCATGCTATGTAAGTGCATGTAATGGAAACGCTTCATTTTGCTCACTGTTAGAATTCAATCTGCAGAAAACTTGAGTAATACCATAATATACAGGAAGGGAAAGGTACGGTAAATCTGCAGTGAAGACGAGAGTAGGGAAGTTATTTGGTGATGTATTTATAATAGTTGCTAGTATTATATTAAGATGTGTGGGAATTGTCAACGTTCAACATTTTCAACCTAAATTGACAAGCAATGGAAAATCTACAGATTATATGAGGGGCTAGTGTAATAGATCTTGCAATGATCCTGTGCTAATAATTGTTATACAATAGTTATTTTTTCATATTAATATCAATATCAAACTTTAGGTGGGACATTCACTAAGATTCGTAGTTGCGCTTCGCCAGGCGTATTTTCGCCAGCGCTCCGCAAATTCACTAAAATCCGAAGTTGCGCTCAGGGGTAGCGTAAGGTTGCAAAGTTGCACTAGCGTTAATTCGCCAAGCAAAGCGAAGTTACGCTAGCGATGGTTAATTTGCATACGGTGCCAAATTGAAGTTACAATGGAGGTATATGTAGCAGCACTACACAAGCTTGGGAAACCTTCAAAACAGCAAATAAAATTGTTATTTTGCCCTACACATGTGCCCACTGTATAGTTAAGTTGCCATGAGTTAGGAAATGTAGGGGGGAAGGAGGGGAGCCCCAAAAAATTTTTCGATCTTTTTCAGCCTATCACCCATAAAAAATGAAAAAACGCCAGCGTTTTTTGGGACTTATAAAAATTTGTAACTTTTTTTTGAAGCAATCCCTATCTACTCTATTGTGCTTCGCCTGCTCTGAGGTGGCGAAGGAAGTCTGGCGTAAAAGGTAGCGTTCAGAATCATTCGCGCATTAGTGAATTTGCGTAGTTACGTCCGTTGCGCAAATTCGCCAGGTGTAAGGGTGCGAAGTAACACTAGCGAATTTACGCCAGTGTTGGTTAGTGAATCGGCGAAGTAACAAAAATGCCCAACACTAGCGAATTCACGCTAGCGTTAGGTGCTTCGGCACTAAGTGAATTTGCCCACAGGAGTTAATATAACATTTTAGCAGTGTGTCTACAGTGATTTGTTAAATAAACTCCTTCCTCTGCCTGTACATGCTGTTTTATTACTTAAAGTACATTGCACTTTGGCGCAAAGTATAACATGAGCAAGCTTTTTCCCTACCAATAAATGCCTTGCTAAATACTTTTGCCACACATGTTTTTCCCTTTTATTCCGATCCAAAGTAAAAGGTATCTATTAGGGATGCACCGAATCCAGGATTCGGTTCGGGATTCGGCCAGCATTCGGCCTTTTTCAGCAGGGTTCGGATTCAGCCGAATCCTTCTGCCCGTCCAAACTGAATCCGAATCCTAATTTGCATATGCAAATTAGGGTCGGGGAGGGAAATCACATGACTTTTTGTCACAAAACCAGGAAGTAAAGAATGTTTTCCCCTTCTCACCCCTAATTTGCATATGCAAATTAGGATTCGGGTACGGTATTCGGCCGAATCTCTCGCGAAGGATTCGGGGGTTCGGCCAAATCCAAAATAGTGGATTCAGTGCATCCCTAGTATCTATGCTACAGTCTGTCAGTTAAGTTTTGTGACAGATTTTATTTGGAATTATTTCTTTCTTCAGTATTACCTATTATAGTGAATATTTAACTAGGTCATTATTTATCAAAATCTGAATTTTTCTGTCTATTTTAATGAAAAAGTCCAACCAAACTAGAATCCATGATTGGACCTTATTTATTATTAAGAAAATCCCAATTTTATCAGATTGGGAACAAACACGAAAAAAATTTGGTTGAAAATACGAATCATACGATTGTATTGGATTTTTTTCCTGAATCAATAGGTTTTTTTTTAAAGACTTTTTCCCGGAAAGTCCGAATATTTCTGATTTTTGTCGAATTTTCATGCTAATTCCAGAGCGCACATAAACTTCCGAATAGGATAGGGACCTCTCCCATAGACTTATATACAACCTTGGCAGGTCTGAGATGCTGGATTTTCGGGGGTTTAATAAATCTTGAAAAATTCTAAGTTTGTTATGTTCAACATTTTTTTTGGAAGCGTACCATTTTTTTTCTCCATATGGGCATCATTTTTAAAGCAAAACTTGACAAAAGCCTTAGTAAATTTGCCCCATAATGTGGTGTTAACTGCAAGAATTTAAACATTTTTCCAAACTTAAGGAATAAACTGAAAAGATCAGTATTTATTGCAGTACCCTATAACACACTTTACTTACTTAAAATATTTATTTTTTAAAACTGTATTTTCTACCACTTTGAGATCCTTATTTGCTCTATGTTGACTATCTTTCAAAGGAAAGATTTCAGAATAATGAGCAGTAATGTACAATGAACATTACAGGGTCAAACTGCCTTAGCCTAATTGCATTTCTGTGGTTGAAGTTCATTCTTCTACAAACTTATTAGATTAGTTTGACATGGCCTGCCATTAATAAAGCCATAATGCTTGTAATCACGTTAATGCTCATTATGAGCCTCTCCATTATATAATGTGATGCCCATTTAAGGAGCTCATCCACTTATTCAAACTCCTATTTAGTTTTTCCTATTTATGATTTAGTGCCATAGACTGATACCTTTGAAATGAAATGTAATAAAAGTTGCAAAGATAAAAAACTATTTGAAGAAATAAGAATAAAAATAAGCATTTCATAAGTATTTGTAATATACTTCATTAGATTGTTATTGCATTAGAAATTATAATTGCGTGTTATGCACTTTTTCGCATGGCAAATATCTTTTTCGTTACTGATTTTTATTACATTCCCCTTTAGTTCATAAATATTAGAGTTGTCTGGGCAACAATGAATATGGCTCTTTTTTTATCAATGTTAATGTCACATGTACTACTTGTAAAAACCTTTTCTGGCTATAAGAGGTTCCCAGAGGATAAATTTGTGTGTACGTTAATAACATTATGAATCTAAACATGCATGTCAATAAATTACTTTGTACAGGAGAAAAATAATCCACAAAATCAGGCACCATTCTTTTTCCATTCGTAATATGAACCATCTCATTTAAATAATCTGCAATGTCATATAATTTATCAAATTTTTTCTTTAAATTACCTCCTTGAAAAACAGTGCGTCTCTTATGTTCACATCCCTGATTGCTGCTCAAGTTTAACAGCTTGAACTTAATACCAGCAGCACCGAGCAGTGCAGGGAATCAATGTTGAAGCTCTTGCCACTCCACATTTTTTTCCCTTAAAAAGCTCTTTGAAAAACTGTTTAGTGCTTATGGTCCAAATATGCAGCTCTGATCGCTGTTCAAGTTTAACAGCCTGCAATCAATACCATCATCTTGGAGCAGTGCAGTGGATTTACTAAGTGGTGGGAGTTCAAAGTTGAACCTCATGCCATTTAGAGGGAACACACACTGTTTCACACGGTCGGTATTGTGGTCAAGTTGTCTAACTGTTATAGAAGTAAAGTCAGTCATCAGTTTGACATCGATGACTAGTAACATGACATTTCTACTGATATAACATCTTTACCAGCAGGAACATGTTGGTGGTTATTTACTAAGCTCCGAATACCCGAAATTCCCAGAAATCCGAAAAAATTTAGATTTTTTATGTTATAATTATGATTTTATTTTTAAGCCTATTATAACACAAAAAATCATGAATTTTTCGGAATTTATTAAACCCCGAGGGCTAAAAAGCCCAAATATAAAAACACGGCATTCTCAAACCTGTTGAGGTTGCATAAAAGTCAATGGGAACAGTCCCATAGATTTTTGGTTGTGTTGGGGGTTTTGAGCAATTTCACGATGTTTTAGGAGCTTTCAGGTGAAAATTCTGAGTTTTCTGGGAAAATTCACGAAAAAATCGTGAAATCTGAGCTTTTCCCACACAGGTACTTTTCAAGAAAATGTAATGATAAATAAGCGATCAAAACCCGAGCGGGTTAGATCGGAGTTTGTAGCAGCCGATATTGAGATAAATTCGGACCTTGATAAATAACCCCCGTAGTATAGGGATTGGGTAATTGATTAAAAATCACCCACTTTTTATCAATTCCTGTGGCCTCCAGTTCTGTCTGCATTGTGATGGTACTTCAGCTAAATTAGAGTGAATCTACAACAGGCAAAATAAGCATGTCTCAAAAAAATGGCTTATTAATCACACTAAAGCTGCAGCACCATGAAAATATCCTGCTAAGGGTGTAGAAATGTAAGATTTGTGGAGAGCATGGGAGAAGGAAAGAGCAGGGGCTATGGTTGAAAAGAAACGAGGGGCAGGAGGTTGGACGGTGTAGAAAAGAACTTGAGCAATAGTAATGCATGGCTGGTAAATGTAGCAACATCCAAAAGGGTGCTTCCTTGTCATCTCATCAAAATACAGGTTTGTATTATGTGTGACATGTACTATTCTAAGATGTGCTAAGTATTTATTAAAAAATGTCTCTAAAAGAGCCTTTAATGTGTTTCATGTTATAGGCACTTGATCATAGAATACCTATTGTCATGTCTAAATGCTGGTGAATGTCCAGCAGTTTGAAGCCTATATGCTGGGTAACCCAGATAACACCCATTTAGTGCAGGATTAACATCAGAAGCCATGGTAAAGTGAATGATGTTTAATGTTTAGAATCAGTGTTGGACTGGCCCACCGGGATACCAGGAAAACTCCCCGTGGGCCAAGGTGTCAGTGGGCCCTCCTGCTTCTAACCTTTTGGCCTATTTCATGGTCATTCTCTATTTCTTTATGGGAATAAAGAGGTTTAATAATCAAAGAATAGAGAATAGTAGGTAGCGAAAAGAGACTAGGAGAATAAAGAGGGTGAGTGAGGAGAGGAGGTATAATAGTTTGGAAAGTGGGCCGGCCTCAACCTAAGGTTTTCTGGTGGGCTACTGGTATCCCAGTCCGACACTGCTTAGAATGAAAACCACAATAAACAGAAGTGCAAACTGAAAACCCAGATACAGGCCTGAGGGTAACGAGATGGGAGGAGACAGAAAATACAACGAATATATAAATAGGTAGGAGGACTGGCCAGAAGGAGCCATGAGCGCCACCAGTGGCTCAACAGGAAGGTGCATTGTCTCAGGAAAACACATGCTAGAGTTCGAATCCCTCACGGGATACCCCCCGGAAGTATCGACCTCTGGGCAATATTGGAATTGACTAAGAAAGTTTTTTTAATAAAGAGTTAGGCTCTAGAAATTAAACTAGATGAGTCGGCAGAGGGTGAGCTGCCAGGGTCATTAGGAGCTGAAGAGCCGCCAGGATCAGAAGAGGTGCCAAGGTCAGGAGCCAGGACCAAACCATCGCCAGGGTCTTTCACATCCACTATAGGTGGCAGACCAGTACAGGCCTCCATTACAGGTGGCGGACCAGCCAAATCATTAGCCACAATAGGAGGAGGATGATTGCCCGGACAGCAGGAGCATCACCACTGATAGTAACAAGACAGGTAGAATCTGGAGCACCAGAACTATCAGATCCTGCAGCAGGGAAGGCAGGTCTGGAGGTAAATTTGTCCTTGGGCCCATAGGCCATGGTACACTTGTCCTCATAGGCTGGAACCGACAAGGATGTTTGCACAGAGGCTGGAACAGGCAAGGCTGCTGGTACGGAGGCTGGAACCGGCAAGGCTGCTAGCACAGAAGCTGGAACCGGCAAGGCTGCTGGCAGGAAAGCTAGAAACGGCAAGACTGCTGGCACAGAAGCTGGAACAGGTTGGACTGCTGGCACAGAAGCTGGAACAGGTTGGACTGCAGGAAGCTTTCGGGGAGCTGGCACAGGAACAGGCAGCTTTTGGGGAGCCAGCATGGGAGCAAGGACTGGCTGAGAAGCCAGCACGGGAGCTGGAAATGGCTGCTGGAGAGCCGGTAGAGGCCCAATCCGTGGGAAGGCTGGCAAAGGAGCAAGCTGCCGGAGTGCTGGAACCATGAGAGCCTCCAGTGGCTCGACTGGAAGGAGCATTGTCCCAGGAAAACACATGCTAGAGTTTGAATACCCGAGAGTCCTGACACCTATAAACAATGAGTAATGCTCTTAAAGCTATTTTTTTCAATGAATACTTTTTCTACCCAATCTAATACATTAGATAAACCTTGTCAGCCCATATTACCTTTTTAAGGCAGAGGACAATGTTAATGTAAAATAGCATACATTAATGTTAACATATCTAAGGGGCCGATTCACTAAGCTCGAGGATTCGAATGAAAAATACTTCGAATTTCGAAGTATTTTTTGGGTACTTCGACCATCGAATGGGCTACTTCGACCTTCGACTACGACCTTCGACTTCGATTCGAACGATTCGAACGAAAAATCGTTCGACTATTCGACCATTCGATAGTCGAAGTACTTTCCCTTTAAAAAAAACTTCGACCCCCTACTTCGGCAGATAAAACCTACCGAAGTCAATGTTAGCCTATAGGGAAGGTCCCCATAGGCTTGCTAAACTTTTTTTGATCGAAGGATTTTCCTTTGATCGTTGGATTAAAATCCTTCGAATCGTTCGATTCGAAGGATTTAATCGTTCGATCGAACGAAAAATCCTTCGATCGATCGAACGAACGTTTAGCGCTAAATCCTTCGACTTCGATATTCGAATTCGAAGGATTTCAATTCGAGGGTCGAATTTCGAAGTATTTTTTACTTCGAAATTCGACCCTAAGTGAATCTGCCCCTAAATGTATTATCTAAATGCCTGCACAGGTTTCAGCTACCTAACATTTGTCAATAATGATACAGGGGACCTAGAGGTGGCATGGAGGCCCCTGGGGTATCAGCCCTGATGGGCCTCACACACTCCACTCTGATCACGGGCTCTATCTTAAGATGGATGATCTTCAGATCTGTGCATGGTTAAAATTTCCCAAATAGCCCCCCCCACTACATGAAATAGCCCTACTAACTTTAACCCTCTGTGGTCAGGATTGTCCTGCACTATCATGATTCCTAATTCATAGATCAGGGCTAAGCACTACAATTTGTTCCATGTTTTTGGCCAAGTCAGAGGCATTTTCTATTCATATCAGTGGCCAGGCAACATAATAAAACAAGGGTTTTATTAATTAAATATTACATAATTGCCCACAATTATTTGTAGATTTTTTTACCTTAAACTTAGCAGAGCCCCTGCTAGTGAAAACAATACATTAACATTATCTTTCTTATACATTTAAAAATAATTTTATATTGTTTAATAGAATACAAAATTACATATATATGACTGTGTGTATGAATATACAAACGCACATACACATTGTGGTAGAGAGACCAAAACAATCTGGTTAAAAGGTTTGTTTTCCCTTTAAGTTCTCCATAGTACCAGGAAGGGTGTTAATAAACAGAGAAAATGTTCTCTGTTTAAAGGCTTTGGAGGCCAGGTCCTGGAGTATTCTGGAAAGAACAGGCAAGCCAGGTACTCCAGTCCAGTAGTCCAGATCACGGATTGGATCTCACATTCCACAGGAAGGCTGTCCTGTGGAAAGGTATTTAGTTCTAGTGAGCCTGTTAGGAATCTCTCAGAGCAGGAAGGACACCTGTCTGTTTGAGCAACTCCCAGAGGGGCTGAGCGTGCCACTTGCCACTGCGAGGTGCAGAGAAAGACAAGCCAAGTGACAAAGAGTCAGTCTGAGTAAGACATTGGAGAAACGTCAGGAGACTGAGCAATCCCCCAGGAGATTTGTGAGTACAGGGGGGACCCTAACTCATGTGTTTGCTTACTGGTAGTCCACAAGGGGCCCAGTTTAGTTCATGTGGGAAGGTAATGCCCAATTTATTTTTATGATTTGTTTTGTATCCTGAAATGGTCACCCCTGTGTGTAAATAAACTGCCTTAAAAAGAGAAAAGTGTCTGTCGTGGATCCTGCAGCTTACAACATATATATATTTATACATATACACCTATTTAATACAAACACTAGATGGCAATGTTGAGCTTAAAACAAAGAATCCTGTTAAGACGCTAACATACGTGTTTTAACGTTCATTAAAAATACAAAAAAATTATAACTTATGTTGTCCTGTGTAATTCTGTCCTATTAAAATTGTTTTTCGAACAAGAACATTTATTCTTACAGACATATACATATTTTACAAGCCCCAGCAGTCATTAAGACATTGGGATATCAGTGAATAGTGTTGAAGAGATTTGCCTTATTTGAATGAATGTAAAATATGTGTGTGTGTGTGTATTCCACATCTTTGTAACTACAAATTGGAAGTGGGGATTAATGGTATGTATGTATGTATGTATGTATGGTTTGGAAACATATTTTTCATGTGGTGAAAAATACTTCTTACTATTTCTATTCATTTATTCTATTTATTTTCTCATGAGAAACAGCAAGTCTTTTTTAGCTTTTTGCAGAGATTCTAAACATACACTCAGGATGATAGCAGGTGTCTCAGAGACAACCAGGTACCTTATATCCGAAAGGCTCAAGATGTTTTTACTGCTACATCACAATCTGGGAAGGTCCAGTTTATGCTTGTCCAAGAAATCATCCTAGCCCTAAAGGCATTAACAGAATCATCCATCACAACATCACCTGGCACCCGTTTGAAAACCAAAAAATCTGTTCTGCTTTTTGAACCAGGGGCCTGTTGTATATCTGTCACTGCTCCTCCGACTTGAGCCAAAGGAAGAATTGTGGCGGAAGCCTGCCCCTGACAGAATATCTTCTGTGACACTGCCTCCATATCAATCTTCCATCAGTCAGACCTCCCTGTCCAGCTGCAGGCAATAGGTCATTAAAGAGTTATTTAAGCCTGACTCCTCACTGCTGGATCATTGGCCTTCCTGTTGCTTCCAAGCACTGCGTTCCTGAAGATCTTGTTACTGATTCTGTGACTGTGTTTCTGATCCGATGAACCTGTTCCTGTTCCTATATGTCCTCATGTTGCCCTGTCCCTGTTCTGACTGCCTGGTTTCACCTCGGCCTGTTTCCTCCTCAAGTCTTGTCTGTCCTTACGTTTGGCCTGTTTTTGGATTATGCTTGCCTGCCTCCCGCAGTTTATTTTTGGCCCATCTTAAGGACTTGTTTTTTCTCTCTGCAAACCCATTTTCATTTTTTCTACGATAAATAATCATACAGCTTGCAGTTCTTGTACTGGTGTGTTACTCCGCATATAAAACAGCACTTATTCCTAACAATTCCACAACCTCACTGTCCTCACTGTAAAGACAAATACAAGAGTCCTCTGCACTCAACCCATTATCAATATATTTGAGAGACATTTTGTGCATATTGCTACTGAAAAATGCCTTACCCTTTAAACAAAACAGGGATTGTTTGTCCATATATTGCAATATATTTAAGATGGCCAACTACGTCAATGTCATCCCATATCAAAATGTCTCTGTCTTAAATATATTGATAATGGGTTGAGTGCAGAGGACCTCTTGTATTTGTCTATATGTATTTTGTGGTCACAGCCAAATTGCACCCCCGCCACCTCCCTTGTTTCTCACTGTAAAGAACCACCTACGCTGCTTCAATTGAAAGTTATTTTTCTCTAGTCTAAAGGGGTGGCCTCTGTTGTGTTGATTCTCTTTATGGGAAAAAAAGACTCCCTGCTATTTGTTTATGATGCCCTCTAAAGTGTACCTCTATATAAAAATTAAAAACTTTCTCTCTAATAAAAAAATCTGTCCAAACTCCCAAACCTGAATCCCCTTTATTAATCAATAATTGTTCTCAATAAAATCAGTGCAAATAAAACAAAACAAAAAAAACACTGGAACAAAATTGAGTTTAAAAAAAGTTGCACGCTCCAAAACTCTTTTTTTAGTTGTCACCAGAGAAACCAAAACCAGCACAAACAGCAAAACCATGAAGGCATAAAACATGTTCCAAAAGTTAAAGGAAACTTTGGAATATGTTTTACATGAATTCAGCAGGATTAGCTGGAATATTTTCAGATTAGTATTGTTAGCTGCTTCAGGGTATAATAAATCTCAAAAAATATTTTTTTCTCTAAAGATTTGAGGTTTTTTTCCCATTAAAACTCGACTAGAAAATTTTGCGTTTTAGTAAATAACCACCTTGGTGTACTTCCAGTACAGGCCTAGCCTCAAGGTTCAAGGTAAATCTGGAAGCAGAGATACAGTAGCATTTAGGGGCTAAACTAAGTAGGCAAATATCCTCGGTTGTTTTCTTATTTAAGGCAGATGCCACTGGTCTAGCCTAAGAGGAGAGAGATTTATTTTAGTTTGTTACTCTACTTTTTACTTAACAGGTCATGTAGAATATTTAGTCAACAGAGATAATGTGTTGGCATTCCCTTTAGCCATAATTATCCTGACATGCCAGTAAAATCACTATAGAAAATTAACAATGAGCACTCCATTAAACCCAAGACTTGACAGAATAATAAGTGCAGAACATTTATTATAAACATTACTGTTACTGCACAGATGGCAAATGAACATCCACCCACAAAATCTAATATTTAAAAAGAACTATTTTTGATTTGAAGAAACCAATTATGATATGATGGACTTGCAGGACAGTCTACAAAAATTGTCCTCTAAAAGACCCATATATACTAGGCCATGGGGTTTAGTTCCACAGGTTCAAGCTTGAGATACAATGATGGGGAAGAAGAAGGTGTTGTCATAGCTTATCTCTCCTTCATTCAGTTTTTCTCAATAAGTAGCCTGATCAGAAACACACCTTCCTCTTTGACTCCTTAAATATGTTCCCATTCAAACTATGCCTGTCATGACAGCAAAAGGTACTTATGAAGCTTCCTGTCCTGGTAGTCTTCCAACTGGCTGGTGCAGGGATCTTCTGAAGTGACCTGTTGACATAATTACTGTTGCTACAGTGGTACCATTGGTAGGGCTTCATTCTCCTGTGGGAAGTGAAAATGAGACTCCCTCTCATTACCATATATTCTATTAAATAAAGATATATTTGTGTGTGAGTATATTGTGTATTGCAACAATTGAAAACATGGCTATTTAGATTGAATCAGGAAACAACCAATAGAAGCCCCCAAAACACATACTGCGTAGCACATACTGTAGCTGCTCACCCTGTGCCTTTGACAAAGTACAGTCATAAATCCAGTTGCCTCTATAACCAAGTTGTATTAAACCTGCCCCAGTTTTCTTTACATAAATGGGTGCCTTAGGAATACATGTCAAAAGCCTTTAAATTAAAATCAGATTTATCAACCAATTAAAACTGGACACATGCAACTTAAGTTTTGTTGCAGTATGAGTAATTCTTAGGGCCATCATGAACAGAGAATTATAAATGACAGACCCAAAGGAGCTTGACCAGTAGAAAGGATGACCGGTAGCTCACATAGTTATTTAGTATAAACTGAAAGTCATCTTGTTACTGTGCATGCAAGTTCTATTTCTTTGTAAAAGACATATTACTATTTTAACCAAGAGACAGAAACAGTAACGATAACGAACAACATTATATTGCTATAGTTGTCCAGACCATTATAAATGACAATTTGTGTCTAAGGTACAGTGAACAAGCACATTTACTTAGCTGAATTATTTACAGTTTCATCACGCAGAATCAGCCAGGATTCCCTAACCTTTTGAGACGCAGAGAGACAACCTCTGGACTGTATGTCAACTTGCAAAGTCGGAATCCAACCGTGATTCATTTTTTCTCCTTCTTGTAATACAGTGTTGGCTTCTGCTTAATCAGTAAGGCATTGTGTGTTTATTATTATAGTACTAAAAATGAGAGAGCAAGAGAGAGAGGGAGAGAGAGAGAGAGAGAGAGAGAGAGAGGAAAATAACATTTACATAACTAATGTATAACCTCTTAAAACTCAAGTGGATAAAATAAAATACAGACAATACATATTAACTTCACCGACACAGGTGCAACTTTCAGATATACTAAAAGCTAACAAAATAGTTGGGCTAAATTAAAGGCAACCCTCAAAAGACATACCACCCTTCAGTTGGAGTAGAAAACAACCAATACCTGCACAAGAACACAAATGTTTCTATGCTGAACTGCCTAAAGCTGTTCATGTGATGTTTATAGCCTGGATGAAATCAAGGTCAAATTGGTGCATATAACATAATCTTTGAGAACAATGTTTCATAGTTTACTATCCAACAAAAGAGAAGAGCACACAGTTGCCTTTACAGATACACTTGTAGCGCTATAGTAAACTGCCTCTTATATAGCAGTTATAGCTACTTTCCTTTGTGGACTCTCACCACAGATGAGCTCTCTTTCTCAGGGGCAAGCCCTCGCAACGAGGTGGAGGAAGGATGTAATGCAACTGTAACTCGGTGCAATAGCACAATGATGGGCGCCAGTAGTTCTTTAACCGTAAACCAAAAGAATATTTATTGAACAATAGAGCATGAAGACGATCAGTACAATTATCCACAATGGAGCATCAAATACCACAGCAGCATTAAAGGAGCTTATACTCACAGCACGCATAGGCTGAATCCCCACAGGCCAGGGAATAACAGCAGAGAGTAGTTGCAACAGGTGTGGGTATTAATATATCTTCAGTACTCAGGAACTCCTGGTTGCTCTTAGGGGAAACCTACCATCCCTAATCTCAACACTTTAGTCCCTCTCTGGGTCAGTATTACCCGGGAATCTTAATCCCACTAATCTCCTCGTAGGAGCCTTGAGCTGCTCAACTAGTTAACCTCTCTATCACTCCTAGAGTGATCTATGAACAAGTATAGCTATCTACTTACTAGGATGCTGGGCTCTAGGGTCAGCACTACCCATTCCCTTCCAGCCTGCTTGGTTGGGCTAAAGTAATGGACCTAGAGCACATGGCTCCTAAACCTTTTATACTCTGGCACAGCGCCACTCAGGTCACCGTGTGAATTGCAAGGGTTACATAAGACAGGAGCACAATACCCCTCCCAACTGTATTTTAGGACCCACTTAGGTATCCAAATAGCTAGGGATGGGCCTGTCAATAAAGTGTAAGGGTGTCTAAGATTTTCACATCCCTACATTCTCCCCCTGGTGAATTCCTTCCGTCCCGGCAAGGAACCTTCAAAGAATCAATACTGAAAATATAGCAGTTAAGGCACATCATGCAAGAAACCTTTTCAAAGAACACATTGCATTACTACACCATTACCTTATAACCTCTTCGGGGTAACTCTCCTGAGTAAACCCAGGTACAATGGCATAACTGAAAGAAAACATATCAATAGCACAATTTCCTTCATGAACAGGTAAACTTTTATTGGTACACCTATAAAAGAACACAAGTTAGAAATACTGCAGTTCAAACACAATCAGTATTCTAGTCCATCAAACATTCGAACCCACAATCCTTTTGAAAATGCACTTAGGAGAAATTGGATGAACCTACCAACGGACAGGTATTACCTAAAACAGTCCTTGGGCATAACTCCAACTGAAGTAAAACGAAAAACAATCTTCCCCTGTAGAAAGTTCAGTACCTTGAAGGGACAGGAAAATAGGCAGATAGCTCAAAAAAAATAGCTACAAACAAACTCCCAATGGAGTATCAGCAGATTAAATCATGTGAAGAAATCTTGCCTTGGTATCTTCATAGGGGATGTAGTATTTGGGATGGGGTTTGTCCACCCACTGTCCATCTCCCAAATAGACTTCCAAGTTGAAGTACTTGGTGGGGTTATACTTGCCACAGCTTTTCACGGCATTCTTTAAAATGGTGCGGCCATACCACCATTCCCTTTCTATGGAACGCAGATACTGCCAATCCTTCTCTCTCCTCACTTTGTCAGGATTGGTAAGGCAACTGTGGTGCATCTTTTCTTTGCGGAGAATCTCATCTATGAGCCAATTTTCATAAGATGCCGCCACCTTCTCATACACCCACAGTGGTGCATAGGGCATGAAATATCCCCAAGTTCTATGAACATGAAAATTTATCACCCTCTGTACTCTGGATACAGAGGTGAATACATTGGGGTCTGCCCGTCCTGGCAGCACCCAAAAATCTTTTCCCTCCTCAGGGCCAATGATGGGAGGTGCAGTGAAGCTGGAAGGTCTCTCTATAGAAGGTGTTGGCTCAGACACGGCTTCGGGAGTTTCCTCTTCATATTCTTCCCATCCAGGGGCTCTTTTGAGGATGGAGTCATCAGCAACAACAGGAATGATAGCAACCAGTCCTTCCTCCCTCTCTAGGGATATCTTACCCCACTCGTGATGGTACAACTCCGACACGTGAATGCTCTCTCCTGGCTCACTAAGAGTTTGAAACACGGTCACCTTGGGGCACACATTCTTTGTTGGCTCACTAGCCACAGATCGTCGGCTCTGACATCTGACCTGAGCCGGAAGGTCCAATGTGGAAACTCCATCACTGTCCACACTGGCAGAGATCCACTTTTCTAACAGGTCCTCCTCATCCTCCAGGATTGGAGGATCTCGGATGGTTGGTGCAACAGGCGCAATAGTCCCCAACCTGCCAAAAGAAAACTTCCTCCATTCCACATCAGAACTAAGGACTGGAAGTGGTGCAGGAACAGCTAGGGCTGTATAGACAGTCACTGTTAAATCCCCATGAGGTCCCATGCCACTGAGCAATACTTTGCGGGGCAAAGGATCATCTTTGGGGCAAATCGTCACAAGAGGCTCCTGGTCAGTTCCAACATTCTCCTCTGCTGAGGCATGGAACAATTCAGGATTTGAATTCACCTCCCACGAAACATCAGACTCAGCATAGCTAGATATGAACAGCTGAAACATTTCCTCCTCTGAGGATACAAGAGCAGCTTCAGGCCTGCAAGCTGCATCAGGCTCTAACACGTGCCACACCCCTTCTGGAAAGTTCTCTTGGGGTGTGCCAGGGACCCAACAGTCAGGATCCTCAACTGTTAGTAAGGGATCCAAATCTCCCCCTGGTACATCTGAAACTGGGGAAGACACTTTAAGAGGCAAAAGCGCAGGACACGCCAGAATATTTTGTTCACCCTCGGACTTTAGCAAGGGGGTAGTAGGAGTCACATCAGCCGCCCGGCAAGACGGCACTCTTTCGTGACCCGCAGTGGCGATCACAAGTTCCTCTCCCCCTGGTAGAATCAGATCAGTCTGCGAAGCACAATCGCACATGAGCTTAACCTCACTGAGTTTTAAGGCCGGCACTGTTGCAGACACTGAGACAGACTCGGGCATAGACACAAAGTCCATAGCAGGCTCAGGGACCGGTGTAGGGACAGGCTCTGGAGCGGAGTCGGAGACAAGCTTGGGTGCAGCTCCAGATATGGGGCCCGCAGCCGCTGACACCCCGGGGGCACCCTCTATCTCGTTGTAGATGAGAATAGTTTTGCCGCTCACCTTGTCCCGTATCCGGTCCACCAAGGGGGATTGATCAGCCCGCTTGAATGGTCCCATCCACAGATGAGCTTCACACTGGAAACAAACACTCTCCGGATCTTCCAAGGCGTCGGGTGCTTCCAAGTCGCACACTCCACAGCCCGGAATCATGGTTCCCCATTCACTTGGGGTAAAGGTTCCTTGATATATATACTGCCACTCAGCCTCCACCCGGATAGGAACGGAATCAGCTCTCGCTCGAGGGGGCCAAGACTCCATGGGCAACTCTGGAACACCGGGTTCGGAAATCGGCTCCATAACAGAATTCAGGTCCCGGTCTACTAGCTCCGAAGATCCTAGCAGCATGAACGGCAAACAGGATATCCCAGCCAAGCTATCTTTTAAATTAGGACGTCGCGACATCTCCTCAATAACGCCTCTTAGAGGTGAGTGAGCACGCCCCTTATTTCTTCGCGGGCTTTCCGACTTAACCCCTTCTGGGCAGGTCAAGGACACAGGGTGTGGCGCAGCAGAAAATTTCTTAACAGCCACTTTTCCTGTGCGAGGGGGAATAGGTGGCGGTATAGCAAAACAGCTATCCACCAACGAGTCTTTTTCCTGGGCAATATTAGGACATTCCTCAACGGGCAAACTGTCACTACAGTCCTCGACATCATCAGCTAGGAACGGATTAAGCCCAGGGGTAGACACATTAATCTCATAATCATCAGACACTTTAGTACTGCAGCCCTCTTGTTCTCCCGATAAACTCGAGCAGTTGAAAGAGTCAGTTACACAGTCACTAAAAGGAGCTAGCGGAAACCCAAATGGAGGGAGTGTTGGCGGGCTCTGGTACCGACAAGGGCACCCTTCCTTCTGTACTCCCATCGGATAGACTCTAGAAGGCCAGGTGCTTTTCTGGGGCACTGCAGGAACCCAATATAAGAGCCGAACAAATCCCTTCTTGTCTGAGGGTTCTCTAGCTACATAAGCAAACGCATCAAATATAGAATTTCCCATTAGCGATTGATTCACAACGTCTATGGGACATTTCTCAGGTACATCATCGACCATAAATGTGTATTCAGGATCCGCTCCCATATCCAGGGACCAATCCCACATTGCAGCTTCAGATAGGGGAGCCATAATGTTTAATAAGGACAGAACCAAGCAAACAATACACTTCTCACTGGAATCAGTATGGCAGCACTGGGGGAATAAGAACTACAGACTTTCCCCACAGTAAGGTGCCTTTTTCCTACTGGGTCCGCACACGCAGCGCCTGTCACACTAGGCTGCGTGCAGTATAACAATTAATGGTTACAGTTAACCCTTTAGAGCCCCACGTTGGGCGCCAAAATGTAGCGCTATAGTAAACTGCCTCTTATATAGCAGTTATAGCTACTTTCCTTTGTGGACTCTCACCACAGATGAGCTCTCTTTCTCAGGGGCAAGCCCTCGCAACGAGGTGGAGGAAGGATGTAATGCAACTGTAACTCGGTGCAATAGCACAATGATGGGCGCCAGTAGTTCTTTAACCGTAAACCAAAAGAATATTTATTGAACAATAGAGCATGAAGACGATCAGTACAATTATCCACAATGGAGCATCAAATACCACAGCAGCATTAAAGGAGCTTATACTCACAGCACGCATAGGCTGAATCCCCACAGGCCAGGGAATAACAGCAGAGAGTAGTTGCAACAGGTGTGGGTATTAATATATCTTCAGTACTCAGGAACTCCTGGTTGCTCTTAGGGGAAACCTACCATCCCTAATCTCAACACTTTAGTCCCTCTCTGGGTCAGTATTACCCGGGAATCTTAATCCCACTAATCTCCTCGTAGGAGCCTTGAGCTGCTCAACTAGTTAACCTCTCTATCACTCCTAGAGTGATCTATGAACAAGTATAGCTATCTACTTACTAGGATGCTGGGCTCTAGGGTCAGCACTACCCATTCCCTTCCAGCCTGCTTGGTTGGGCTAAAGTAATGGACCTAGAGCACATGGCTCCTAAACCTTTTATACTCTGGCACAGCGCCACTCAGGTCACCGTGTGAATTGCAAGGGTTACATAAGACAGGAGCACAATACCCCTCCCAACTGTATTTTAGGACCCACTTAGGTATCCAAATAGCTAGGGATGGGCCTGTCAATAAAGTGTAAGGGTGTCTAAGATTTTCACATCCCTACACACTTAAAACCTTAATTAATTCTGAAGCATTCTTGCAACCACTCACAATTTTATTCTGTCATTATGCTTCTTTACAGCATTTTGAGTCCTTTTTTGGAAAAAAAGCCCACTATATTAAATAATATTATTATATTAACAATCCATGTTCTTCAAACCAGACCTACTGTAAAAGTGTCCCTATTCGTTTTCTTAGGCTGAGTTGTCTTGTCCAAGATCTTGTAAAACTCTCCAGTGCAAATATATATTTTCATGTTGTTCCTAATCCATCTCTTGCCCTGCCGTTACATTCAGTCTTTGAAAAGAGACTGCAGTTAAAAACTGGGCTGGAAAAAAGCACCTAAAGGATTTATGGCAGAATTTTCTGTTGAAAGCCAACTCAGTGGGACAGGATTGTATAGAACCCCCAACATAACAAGGTCATAGGATCTATTATCCTGAAACTCATAATTCATAAAGTTCCAAAATAATGACATTGCCATTTCCCATAGCATTTTACAGGTATGGGATCCGTTGTCCGCAAACCCATTATCCAGAAAGTTCTGAATTACAGAAAGCCCGTCTCCCATTGACTCAATTTTATTAAAATAATCCAAATTTTTTTAAATTATTTCCCTTTTCTCAGTAATAATAATAACAGTACCTTGTACATGATCCAAAATAAGATATAATTACTACTTATTGGAAGCAAAACCAGTCAATTGGGATTATTTAATGTTTACATGATTTTCTAGTAGACATAAGACATGGAGATACAAATTATGGAAAAAATCTCCTATCCAGAAAACTCTAGGTCCCGAGCTTTCTTTATAACAAGTTAAATACGTATATTTGAATAATTGGAGCTTAATGTTTTATTAGATTTGATTTTTCTTTGCAATATAATGAATAAAGTACCCCCTATTGTAAATTATAAGGATATTATAAGTCACCGAGGAGTTCCATAACCATATAAAAGCTTTTATACAGGTCATGGAACTCTGAGGTTACTTGTAATATCCTTATATTTTCCAACAAGGGGTACTTTATTTATTATAATACACAAGTTTTAGTGAATCATGTGACAAAAATGATATCATTACTCACCATTTACAGTATAACTGATTACATCACTAGTCACCATTTATAAGGATATAATACACAAAAGCTATGAATATCTTGTAAATTATATCCTTATAAACGGTGAGTTCTGATGTCATTTCTGTCACATGAATCACTGAAACTTGTGTATTATAATAAATAAAGTACCCCCAGTTGTAAAATATGAGGATATTAGAAGTTACCTCGGAGTTCCATGACCTGTATAAAAACACTCGGCCTTCAGCCTCGTGTTTTTATATGGTCATGAAACTCCTCAGTAACTTATAATATCCTTATATTTTACAAGAGGGGGTACTTTATTCACTATATAATTTACATGGCTTTTGTGTATTGTAAATAGATAATACCTTTTACTACCTTGGAGTCAGCCTTTGGGTGGGATGGATGAGTTGGACAGTTTGAGTACATATTCCTTAAGGACAATGGGTGCAATGGAATAGTGACAACAGAAGACAGAAATCATCTGAAAACACTTTAGATTTATATACACTACAACAGATATATATTAGAAACCATCTTGTAAGTCAACTTGATAATTAGCTGTCTAGACCTTAAAGAAAATTCTACCTAATTTACATTTACTGTATTTATAAAGTAAGGGTTTTCTAATCTGTTCACAATTCATTAACTGATTTCAGCCTGAACCTGATTTCTAATATTAAAACAAACAAATAAACTAACCATGTTGCCTACTTAATGAAACATTTCCATTGTAGTAGAAAACTTCAAGAAAAGCATTGTGAAAGCAAGGTCTTTTGTTCATGAGCAGTCAGTTTTCTGGGACCACATCAGATTCTTTCAACTGAGTATTCCACTAGCAAGACAGCTAGGTCCCCCAAGACATCTAATTAGAGGAAATATTACAATAGCAGTAATTGGTATAAATTGGCACATTTCATTAAATCTCCTGTAATATTTAATAATTAGCATTCTTTCAACAAACCAATTGTTTCTTAATAGCTTTTCATTGTTATGTATAAAGCTGCCAAAAAGGTTGCAATGTAAATTAGTACCACTGAATTTTTTGAGTCTTGTTTTTCTCTTCACATATCTATTTTCAAATATAAATAACTAGTTCTCAAAAAATCAGACTTGTTTTTATCAGGCCTCATTAAGACTGTCTCAGTTAAAAACATAATATAAAGAACTGATGCTGAAATTTCTTACAATGGCACACATTTTAGCTATATTTAAAAGCAGTTCTGCACACATTCTTTTAGCTGGTAGTGTAATTACTAGTTCTTCATACCCCCATCCAGAGGCTAGAAGGCGTAGGCAGAGATGTGAAGACTTATTTCTTTGTATCTCTTCACCTAGGAGTTAATGAAGGCTTTTAGAGCTCATTTCCAAGCAACTTATCCAAGACTCCTTTATTAAGGGGCAAACCATAGATTTCTTGATTCCCCCAACTCCACCAAGCATAGGTGGGGCAAATCAAAGGCCATGAAACACCCTCTGTGTATAATTGAATCTATACAAATGTGTAATATTACTCTTTTTACCTTATTAAAGTGAAAGGCCCTATCATTCCTTATCACAGGAAGAAGTGATTCTTAATAGTGAGAGTGTTGTAACGGCTATACAGTAGTTCAAGCAACTGGAAATTGCCTGGGCAAACATTTTTGCTTTATATACAGTATGCATAACATGTTATAAATTAATTTTTATCAGTTGACTTGCATCAGAGTCAGAGCCAGAAGTGCAGAAAATGTAAACAGCCATATTTTCCTTTACATAGCCTTACTGTCACGATTAGCACCCAGAATCCAGAACCAATGCTAGGCTCCCTGGTCTCGGCTCTTGCTTCCGCCTTTAACAGCCGCCTTTCACCTCGGGAGGAGTCCTCGGCTAATTGGATGTCAGGTCTTAATAAGAGAGGAGCCAAGCTAAGGGTTCTGGACGAGCCGAGGGGCACTATCGTTAAACATAAGTCTTTGGGCAGAAGGTCACGGTACAAGGGGTAGGCAAAAGCGTGGTCAGACAGGCCAGGTCGGTGCGAGCAGAATTCAAGCGAAGTCAGACAGCCAAGGGTCAAAACCAGAAGATCAATCAGAAGGGTCAGACAGGCACAGGTCTGATTATGGATTTCAGAATAGTCGGTTAACAGGCCAAGGCCAGGATTACAGTCAGTCAGGAAGGGTCAAAACAGGAATTCGAATATGAATATAATGCACCCAGGAACTCACAAATGGAACCAAACAACAGGCAATGATAACAATCAGGTTTCCCCTTAAATACTGTTTGAATTTGGCGCCATTGCACGCTGACATCATACGCCATTGTCACTGCGCCTTTAAGAAGATGTTCATGCCGCACGCGCCCTAGGAAACCGGCATCCCCACCGGCCCACTAGACCACCAGGGTAAGTTATCCTCACACTTACGTTGACTAATAACTTGAACAACACTTAGAATTTGTAATTAATGGCTATTGGAAAGTGGCTTTCTAATTATATTTTCTTTCACTGTACAATATGTGTTTTTGGGTGGAGAAACCCTTTTAATAGAGTACAGGTTACACTCAAGACCCTTTTGCAGGTATTCAAAATGCTAACAAAAATCAGAGACACATGGACAGAATCCTTAATCAACAATCACACTCAACTTAAGCCTGACTAACTTGCACTCCGCAACTTGAAGTTTAGTTCAAAAACTTTCCATTCCAAACTCTCCATGCAATCCTCCATTCTTTTTAAACATGACCCAAGAGACTGGACATTGTTGTTCAATTTTATTCATATTTGGGTGATCATATGATGAAATGATTGATAGATAGATAGATAGATAGATAGATAGATAGATAGATAGATAGATAGATAGAAAGCTGTCCTACCACCCCCACCCAAGAATATTATTAAACTGTAAGTTTCCAACTAATATTCTTTATGGAAACACATATTGGGGGCACACCATAGGAAAAAGATGAGTGCACACTACATCCCTTCAAATACATGCAGTTCATTATCCCTGTGTACACCTTTTCTTTTGCATCACAAATGCAGCTGTTGACGCACCATTATCTTTATATTTTATAATTATCAAGCTGAAAACTATAGTGGCAAGTTGCTCTTTGTGATCACAAGAATAACCCAAACCGTACATTTTTCTAAGAATCCTGCATTTCAGGGAAAATTTGGTTTGATTTCTTGTTTTGTATAAACTGCAAGATTGTCATCAGAGATTTGATAATAAGAAAGGGGAATGTTAACATTAGTTAAAAATAACAGTGCCCGTGCAAGTTGCATTCAAAGTCCTACACAAAAAAAGCTGTAATTTGTAAACAGGTGAAGCAGCAGGATCAGGAAAATGAACAATCAGAAAGGAATTCTGACAGGTGGCAGATTGCAAGCACTTTAAAAACATAATGATGGGTTTGCAGAACTAAGTACAGCTATTACTTTCTCAACTTGTCAAGTTAGGACAGGTGAGGAGGTGGAACCTTTTCACAAAGAGCAAAGAAGTGAGATGAGAGTCAAATCTAAAATAAAGGTGTCCATGAAACAAAAATACTTGTTAAAAAATACAGATAAATAAATGATAAGACATGGTCCTTCTCCACTCATTGTAAATGTTTTATTGGTCATTCTTTTATCCAATTCTATAGGGAAGTTTCATTACCACCATTCTTTTAACTCTAACTTAACATTTTGAGTTTTTTATTTCTCTATTTTAGGAAATACTGTATATGAAAATAAGTAATTTGTTGGTGCTAGCTTATTACCATTGCTGGTAAAGCTGAACACAATTTTACCAAACGTGTCTTCTTGAGACTGGTGAGAATTCACACTACTCGATGTGCGATGTGCTGAAACTCTGAGTCTCTCTTTCACACAGTACTGGTGGGGACATGGATCAATATAAGTACTGCATCCATTTGAGAGTACATGAGTTTTGTAAGAAGTAATGTTAGAGGGTTTCTTCTTACCATCTCTACAGACATTTCCTATGATGACCCATCCTAGGTCAAGGCGTTAGACATAAGGAGCATCACAGGGTGGGTTGCGATGCTGGCGTACCTTGTGTACTCTCAAGATATCTCTGCCGAGCAAAAGAAGAACATCAGCATTCTTGTCAAAGTCCGGTATGCAGTTAGCTATGCCCCTTAAGTGAGGGTAATTAAGAGCAACTTCGGGTATAGGAATCTCCTCTCTGTTGGAAGGTATACGGTTGCATTCAACCAGTGTAGGCAAAGGTAATTCTATCTTATCATCTAGAGATGCTATCATAAAGCCATTAGCTTTTCTTCCAGCCACGTCAGAAATACCTGCACAGGTGCCAAGAGTATATGGTAGTGCTTCTCCATTTATGTTGAATAAATTAAAGAACTCAGTTCATGCTAGTGACCTATTGCTTTGGTCATCGAGAATAGCGTAGAGTTTAAGTGTCTTTTCAGGCTGCCCTTTAGGGTATACTTTCACTAGGCATATCTTGGCACAAGACTTGTCGTATACTCCTTCTCCACAGACTTCGGTACATGAAGTGGACACTGAAGTAGAAGCTGAGGTTTAATTTGAGCTCTCCCAGCCATGATTTCCTTGGGGTGAAATGTTTGAAAGTAGCACTGGAGAAGATTGTGGATGAAGGGCTGACACATGTTTGTCACTGTTACACTCTAAACATTTAATAACAGATGGGCATTTTTTGGCAATGTGTTTGACAGAGGCACAGCACTTGTAGCAGATGCCACATTTCTTTAAGAGATCTTTGCACTTCTGCAGTGGTTTTGCTCTGAAGCCAAGACCCTTTTTGAGCGGGTGAGGCATCCTGTGAATAGGGCATTGTCGATTTGGGTTTTCAATTTTCTCACCTTGGTCAACTTTGTTGGAAGGTGTAATGGCAGGAACAACATCTGTTTTCTTTACAGACAAAGGACCTCTATGATCCCTGTAATTGGTCTGTGTATGTTTTGGTGAAGGAGGACTAGGAAAACTTGACTCACCAAATATAAAGCTTGGATCATTCTTTGTCCTTGCAATCTCTTTGATGAAGTCACAGAAGAATGTAAATGGTGGGAAGGATACTTTGTGCTTTACCTTATATTTCAAACCTTTTGTTACCCACTTTTCTTGAATACCGTATGGCAGCTTTGCTACTATTGGGTTAACGCCATGAGTGGTGTCCAGATAGCTGAGACCTGGCAAGCGAGGATCAGTTTTTGCCAACTGAAGTTCAAGCAAGAGGTCACTAAGGTCTTGAAACATTTTGTCTTTTCCAGATAATTTTGGAAAACTTTGTAGTCTTTTAAATAAAGCACCTTCAATTGCTTCTGGACTGCCATAGCTCTGTTCCAGGCATTCCCATGCAGCTGTGAGACCTGCAGCTACATTGCCAGTGTAAACCGATTTCATGAAGACTGTGGGCCAAGCCACTGAATCATAGATCTTGTCCAGCTGTAATACCAAAATCTGCTACGGCGGCCTCAAATGTACTCTTCCAGCCCCTGTAGGTTTCTGGTCATCAAACTTTGAAAGACTGGTGCTGGTGAGTTCACGGCGAGCCATGAAGTTGACGATGTCTGATATTTCAGTTCTGTCAGGCTTTGGGCAAGGAGCTGCAATCTGAGGAAAGCCAGCCCTGTCTGGCATATTAGTGTTGAATGACTTAGGGAAGTATGTTGATGAAGAGCAATTCATCATAGGATTAGTTTTATAGTCCATTATCATACCTGGTTATGTATCTGCAGCAGCGTTGTTGTTAAAAGGTGATGACTGCCCATGCGAGGGGCACCTCCAGTTTGTTGGAGCACATGTATTGAAGCAAAAGGAGGAGAACATTTATTCTGCTAATTAGCGCTTTGGGGTAGCTTTGCCATGCCTTGAAGAGACTGCTTTGAGGAATTGTTTGTGTTCACTGATCAGAAACAGAAAACAACTGAGTGCCTGCTATTTTGGCTCAAGACATAGTCCTTTGTGCGCTTGCTGGAGTCCTCTGTGTACGTCAGACTGACACAGTCTCTATCAGTCTCTTTAGCAGCTTATTCTAAAACTTTCAGTCTAGCCAATGCTGCTGCCTGGTCACGTTCTTTTTGCAAGATCTCCATTTTGGCCTCCATTTCTGCCTTTTGATAAGCAGTTTATGCTTCCATCTCTGCTTTAAGGGTAGCACCCTTTATGACAAATTCAGCCTCTATTTTAGCAGTTTCTAAATCAGCACGTGCTTTGAGTAGTTGCTCGCTGAGTGTAGAACACCTTGAATGTGAAGATATGGAAGACCCTTTTGTGTGTCTAGAAGATGCAGAAACATGTGATGTAACTTCAAATTGATGTGTGATTTTTGCTTGAGCTTTCACCTTGGTCTCTTGTACTAGGCTGATTCTTTGCTTATTGAGGTAATTGAATCTACTTAACTCTTTTAGAGTGTGTCTGTGTTGGTGTTCATTAAGAATGATGAAGATATTTAGTACTCAGTCTCTGATAACGTTCAAAGGCAATATTAAGACTTTTTAGAGCACCCTTAAGGTGCAGTACTTCCTGGTCAGGTTCACTAATTGTAGACATGCAGTGTACTGTTTTGTTCCATAGCTTCGTAGATTATCTGAGAGTTGCTCTTTAGTAGTTTCGAATTTTTCCTTTAATTTAATCGAAGGTGTGATCTTCCTTTTGGATACAACACTTTGCCCTGGCAAGGTGGTGCTGGGTTGTACATCAGTGAGCTGTGGTTCTTGACACACATTTTCTGAAGTACCTTTAACAGAAGCTATAGAGTCTGACTGGGACAAACTGTAGCAATGACCGCACTGGCTGCAGGATTTTCAGTGTAAAGTCTGTGTGACACACAGCTAAGAGGAGAGGAGGCAGGTGCAGAGCAGACAGGCAGATTACAGAAAGTTCATTATAGAATATATCCCACTTGTGTCTCTATGCAGAATATGGATAGCTGTATTGTGTGAACAGTGGTATGTAGAGAAGCTCTTCCTGACTGAAGCAGATCTATACATGTAAATATTCACACTGGATGCTTATAAATCCTGATGAGAAGACACTGGAGGGTGTAGATATACAGCTGATTCTGTGCTATGCACATACACTGTGCTGCTGCTGATGATGGCTGGCTTCTCCTTACAAGCTCAAAACTAACACAAAGATAGCCCAATTCAAACTTGGCTGGCACTTATATTCTCTGACTGTTCTGTTTCACCAGGGTTGGTTAGGCAGTTAAAGAGCACCTTATATGGCTGATAACTGTAAACTGGGAACAGTTGAAGAGGGGAGGGGCGTTAAGGGTCACAGCATCTTCCTGGACTACAGGGGGAGGAGAAGACAAATAGAGAAAGATGCAGCACACAACAATAACAATACAATAAAGACAAGTTGTGTGTAACATAACAGGCCCCACTAGGAACAACTGATTAACCGCACCGTTGAAGTAAAAAAAATTATATAACTGGAAAAGTGCAGAGTAAAATACATTCACATATCAATAACCCCTGCCCTGGGGAACCCGTGTGGCAGTCCAACCCTGACACAGTCCTTTCCAGGCGCAGTCCCACACTCTACTCCTGGTGGACAAAGAGTGTCACAATCCCTTTACCCCAAGAGCTCTTAAACTTTCCCCAGGTAGTGCTCCCTGCCCAAATAGCTCTCCTGCTGGACAGAGGTAGTTGCTCCCACGTAGTAGGCACACGAAAAAACGCCTGTTTAGTAGGCACACGAAAAATGCCTGTTCTCAAACAGGGGACAAGCTGGAGCCTTTCAATACCCTCCCACTGGCACAACTCACCAGAAACTCACACAGATGGGTCAGACATCTACAGTAACTCAAACCTCAGACTAGCTCCCAAGCTAATCCTAGCTGAGCATGACATCCTACTTTATTCTTCAGGGCACAGCTCCAACACTATCCGCAGTGCGAGCACCTCAGAAGCCCGCTTTCAAATCAGCATACATTCTGCGCCAGATTCCTGTCTTCAGCGCCCCAAGGCCTTTTTGTATCGCAGGGTCCTAGCGTCTGGCAATTTTGTGTGCAACCCCCTGCAGAAGCATGCGTGCTGGCGCTAAAACACTGCCAATAAGCTCCTGTTAGAATCCTACCATCCTACCATCTTGGCGCCCTAGGCCCCGGCCTTTGTGGCCTCGCCACAAATCTGAGCCTGCATACATTACACAGGCAGCTGCTGTCACAGTCTCTATATTGCCTCTAAGCTTTAAACCCTCCAGGGTTGAGCTCACAAAGTAACTGCAAAAGTAGCACCACTACTGGCCAAATCAGGTCCAACACTTAGCTGGCCACAGCAGGGGATTTCCAACTATGTGGGATTTTCAGACCATAGGGAATTTAACCCTATGGGTACCTACATACACAAGGGCTTCTGTATCAGACTTCCTTCTTTCAGCTTAAACCACCAGGGTATGCTCAATTTGCACCTCTCCCCTCCCTGCTGTAATCTGAGCCCAAAGCTATGAGTGAACAAGGAGAGACCCAGGCAGGAAGTGATATCATACCAAGCTAATATGGCAGCTGCTATCCTAAACAAACAGAGAGAGCTCCTAGAGCGGTTTACTCAGGTATTGTTTACTCAGGTATAGTAAAGCATTCTACAAAATAAATATAGTGTTCTAGCTTGCACTATTGTGGCTAATCTATTGATAAGAAACTGCCTTGGTAGCTTTCCTTATCCTTTAACCCAATAAATAATTAAAATATTAAATGCCTTATTATTTAAATATTCATTATGAATTCAATACTAATATTTATTAATAGATTTTGCATCAATACTAATATTTATTAATAGATTTTGCATTATTGTACAAGGTGGAGCATGCCTTGAAAACATACAGTTGAGAACATATTTTTAAGCCTTCTCTGAAACCAACCATTTTACCATTGTAGATATAATTTAAAACAGATTGCCTATACAGTCTTTTTAATGGTAATGGCACATGGGGATTCTTTGGATACTTTATACTTTTCCTTTTGTAAGCTGCATCAAAGAGCCCAAAACAACTAGAAGTGCAACAAATCCAGGATTTGGTTCAGGATTCGGCTAGGCTTCAGTCTTTTTTAGCAGGATTCAGCAAATTCATGTGCCTTGCCAAACCAAACCAGAATCCTAAGAATCATGTGACTCCAAAAACATCTAACCTCTCTACCTGCTAAAAAAAGGTCCAAGAGGATCAGCGCAGCTCCCATTGACTTATAGACCTTGACAGCATTTACTTGCTGAAGTTTTGTATTAGAGATTCTCATAGCTTTTACATTTTATAAATCTCAAATTTTTAGAGAAATAAAAAAAATAATTTTTGAATGTTAACAAATAGGCCCAGTAGTTTCACTTAGGCGACTAGAGATGAGTCGTGGAGCCAAAAAGACCAAAAAGAGAGAGCACTGAGGAACCTGAACACAGAGAAGTGAGTCTCTGCAAAAAAAAAAAAAAAAAGCTAATTTAAAATTATGGTCAAAAATAATAAATGCTTAAAAGTGACATAATTAAGTAATTTAATTTGCTTGTGCATATGGTATATAAATTATTCCAAATACAAGTGACACTTTGGGAAATACAGCATGACACATTTCATATTTCAGCCCATCAATTAACAATGAGCTTGAATCTCTTCCATATAACACAGACGTGTTTAAAGTCTGTACATTAAAACATAAAAAAGTGGGGAAAATTATTAAATTATTGATTTTCTGTGTATTAGATTGTCCCACAAGAAATGTAAAAAACAATTTTTTTCTATTATCAAGGGGAAAAAAACATGATCTCTTTTCACTTGGTTCCTTGTTCTCAAATGAACCTCAATGAGTGCCTTCTAAAAAAATAAATAAATAAGGGGGCTATTAAGTCAGATTTTTTTCTGGTCAGACTTTTCAAAGGAAAAAACACAATTTTTTCTTAGAAAAAAAACCTTGATTGGGATTTATTAAAATCCGATGTTGTTAACAGTCTGAATAAAAATGTACTACAACTCAGACCTGCCTAGTTCATGTAGAAGTCAATGAATTTTTTGGATTTTGATAAATAACCCCCTATTTCTTTTACACATTGTGTTTACTGATCATCTGTTTAGGTCAAAAGACCTGAAGTACCGAGAACCTATTTAAGAACAAATCCAATAATTTCAAATTGCACAAAAAAGGTTGTTAATATAATATATAATACAGTGAGAATAAAACAAACAATCTTCAGCAACAGCAATGAAAGGTGGGACAGATTAATTAGCAGCTCTTTCCACATCATTTACAGAGGTCACAGCATAAGGATGGATTTTATCTTCTGCCACAAATTTGAGATACTAGATTATGAAATAAAGACTTGTAAGTAGTGATGGGCGAATAAATTCTGCAGGCATGGATTCACGGTGAATTTCCGCGAACGAATAAATTTGCGAAACTGCGGCAAAAATTCACCTGTGAAAAATCCGCTGCAACAAAAAAATTGTCACTCGCATGGCAATTATTTTGACACCCATTGACTTCAATGCGTTTTGAAAATTTTTTGCCGATTTGCGAATTTCCCAGGAAGTTGGTAAACTTTTTGGCAAAGCGAAATGCCACCGGATTCCCCCATCGCTACTTGTAAGTGGTTCTTCAATTACATTGGTTACATACAAGGAGAATTGGATGCTCATAAACCAATGTCTAATGGACACTTGAAAGAGTTATGGATTTTGGGGGCAATACTACTTATAAGCAGACAAAATATCTAATTTATCTGATTTATATGTCATGCTGAACACTGTTTAACCCCTCCAACCCCTGCCAGAAATAATATCTTGTCAACATTGTGACTAGTCCTCTATTCTAACTCTACAGTTTGTGGAGATGAGCAGTCAATGTAATTGAGCACACAATCATACTGGTAAAAAAATCTGTGAATTTACCGCAAAATTAGCAAAACAAAAAAATTGCTAAACGCATTGAAGTCAATGGGAGTCAAAATAATTTTAATGTGTGTCAATTCAGACACCTGCTACAATTTTTATACGAGTGCCTATTTTGTCCAAATGCATTAAAGTCAATGGGCTTCTGAATCTGATGTGCGGCAAAAAAATTTTGACGTGGAGGATTTTTCGCTGCAGTTTCGCAAATGTATTCGCTGGTAGTGAAACACAGAAATTTGTTGCGAATTTGTGCCAGCTGAATTTATTCGCTCCTTCACAAAGTATGAGTATTTGTTTGCTTAACCTTGACCACTGCTGTCAATCTTCTACCAGCCTACTAAATACTGACTTAATATGGGACTTTACAGCAGCCCCTCTGGCATTTGCCAGAACCCACATCCTGGGCCTGGTATCATGTCTGCCTTGCCGTGCAGGGGTCCTAAGTTTTATTCTGGTTTGGGCACTACCTGCAAAGAGTTTGTGTGTGAATTCACTTAGGATACCACATTTCATGTGATAAGGTTTCAGGAGAGCTGCTAACTTGAGAACTCCACTAATGCAAGATACAAGATAGCGGAACCCATGGCTGTGACATCACTCTGGCAGGCTGCATAGTGACACACTGCTCTGTGTGACATCGCCATGTTGTGCTTTCGTCCAAACATTCAAAATAAATAGACGCTGAATGCCTGAATATGTCTTTCTCTGTGAAATTCCTTACTATTGACTTGATCTTCTGGTTCCTGACCTTCCTGCTTTGATTCTGACTACATTGATTGATGCCTGACCCGATTTTTGTCTGGATTTGGAGCTTTCTTAACCCTTTGGATACTGCATATTGGAGCATTTCAGTCTGCCTGTTTTGTTGCTTCCTCCTTGGTCTAGAATTCATCCTTGGTAAAGCCATTGAGCCCTGACATAGGCTCCTTAGACTGTTAACTGGGGCAGTGAATACTGTACAATCTCTGTAAAGACCTGCAGAGAAGTGTTGATGCTATATAAATACCAGGAATAAAAATAAAAGCAGTTGCCCAGATTGCAATGAGAAATTGCATCACGTGACATAACCCAGCACAAAGCAAAATACACAACAACATTTTTCTTTCCCTTAAAGTCAAAATCAGCTGTAACATGCAAAAAGCACACTAAAATCATTATAATATTCTTTAGCCAAATGGGTGTGCTCTGTTGACCCAAATCTGTCTTACTAGATAAACTTTCAACAAGTTCAGTTTTCATAAAACAAATGTCAGAATTGGTTGAATCTATAAATTGTCCCTTATGCTTATCTGCCCTTGGCTTCTAGGAATGCATTGGTGTTTATCCCTACTACCTAAAAGATGCACTGTGTCTCTCCAATGAAACTTACTTTGGACGCCTTGACATTGAGGTTGCCTTTCCTATGCAATTTTGCTATTATGGGAAATATATTTTTTAAGAAGCAGTGCATTAAAGGGGACCCGTCACCCAAAGAAATTATTAAAAATCCTATTTTATCACATTAGTCAAGCAAAATGAACTTAAAATACACTATATAAATTATTTGAATCTTGTTTCCTTCAGTCTGGGAATTCAAAATGATAGCAAACAGGCAGCAGCCATTTTGTGCACACTGTTATTAAGACAAGCCTTGTATCATCTCAGAATCTTGTTTGTGCACCAGAATGGGGGACCTGATGTCCATCCCCATGTCCTGGTTACACAATTAAATGGCAAAGAGAACGGGGGAATGTGGGGAGAGCAGTGACATCTAGGAAGTGCTGAATGGAAAGTGAAAGCAATTGTCTGCCCCGCCTCTATGCCACTGGCATAGAGGAGGAGCAGACAATATTTGATTGACAGCTGAGATTTTTAAATGAGTTTACAACAGCTATGAATGCTTTAATAAAAAATAGAAATTGGATTTCATGTTTAATTTGAAAAGGACAGATTTTTTTGTGTCTGGGTGACAGGTCCACTTTAAACAAAGGTGATTGTGTAAATAAAAACAAATTTCAAGGAAAACACCTATTTCCCTTAAGATTCATTATTTGTATTTTATATCTTTGAATGTATGTTATGGCTTTATTGGAAAACATATCAATTTTATTACAATAACTTTTGTTCAGTATTTCAATTTCTGTGCTGTGCTAAATATTTCAGCAGTTCTGTTTGAATTCAAGTGTCTTTAAGTTTGCAGTTTCCCCACGAGCTTTATAACTTTCTAAAGTTTTATAACTTTATTTTCTATCTCACACAAGAGATTTGAACTGAGCCTACAACTCGTGATTTATATGATTTCCAGTGGAGAGAAAAAATTGCAGATGATTCAAATGATATACATTTCAAGGATCCCTTGTACAACAGGCCCTTTTGAGTATTGTTTTTATGTACAAAAATATTAGAAACAATGTTAAAAGCAGAACATTTCTACAAAACATATTTATGGCTTCTAATATAGGTGAGGAAATATTCCAGTCTCTTGGTATGATAAATTCAGTGCTCTGGTTCCAGTATGCAATTTACAGTAACCGTGTCCAGTTGGTGCTTTATATTTTAACTAGACATTAATCCCGTTAAATTAACGGGCGCTAGAACATATGTAGTCAAACATTTATAAAAACAGAATTGTTCTAGTCTAAAAAAAATTCGCCAGAGACGGTCCGTGGGGCACATGCGCAGTAGCGCAATCCCACGGACACAGGGACTGGACGCAGAGACACTTCAACTTTATTATATAGGCCGCCAGAGACGGTCCGTGGGGCACATGCGCAGTAGTTCGCCAGAGACGGTCCGTGGGACACATGCGCAGTAGCGCAATCCCACGGACACAGGGACTGGACGCAGAGACACTTCAACTTTATTATATAGGATACCCATTGTATTTATTAGATATGTGACTATCCTATTGTGTATATCAGGAAACAAAAAGTAGATTGCACTCACAGGTCTTAGGTGAATTAATGTGAGAATTTATTTGTGGAGGCTTCTTGAGTAAGGATGGGTAAATAAATTTGATAGGTGGAAGTTTCTGCGTTTCACGGACGGCAAATAAATTCGCAAAACTTCCGCTAAAGTTAGACGGCGAGAAATCCGCTGCATGAAAAAAATTTGCACACGCATCAGAATAGTCGCACGCATAAACATTCTTGAGCGTCAAAATTGTTCAGATACCCATTGACTTTAATGCATTTGGCCAAAATAGGCGCACATATAACAATTGTTGCGGGCATCGAAATTCATGCACGTCAAAATTATTTTGAAGCCCATTGACTTCAATGCATTTTTTACATCTATCATAATATTGACTTTGCATTCTACCTATAAGTATTTGCCCAATGCTTTCACATTACCCATCTGACTCCCTGTGATTGTCTATGAGGGGGCTGCCATATTTGTGCAGCAGAATTCCGTTAGCATTAGAAACTCGAACTGACAGGCTGAGATGGGACAGTCAGGTTGGCAAAACAGTCAGGTTTAGGAACTTCAACTAACAAATACTTACAAAAACAAACCTCTCTGCAAAAAACAATCAGCATGACCAATAGGTAACCTTAAGGGGCAGATTTATCAAGGGTGGAATTTCGAAGTAATGGGAGTTTTTCTGAACGCCCATAACTTGGAAATTCAAAGAAAAAAAGACCAACCGAAATTTATTAAAAAAAATATTATAGTATTCAAATCGTTTGAACCAAAGTAAGATCATATTAGATTCGAAGTACCGTATATACTCGTGTATAAGCCGACCCGCGTATAAGCCGAGGTACCTAATTTTACCTATGAAACCCAGAAAAACGTATTGGCTCGCGTATAAGCCTAGACACAACTCAGAAAAGTCTCAGAAATATCAAACAGTCGGTTTAATGTTAAAAATCAAGCCATGATGCTTAAAACATTAATTCATAAAAACAAGCACAAGTTTAAAAATTTTTTTTATTTTTATGAATAACCTGTTCCATGAATTTCAAAGGCCCCAGTGTATCTTGGAGACTATTGGCCCCATTCCTCCGCACTTTGATTGGCCAGGCAGCAGCTAGTCGTACCCACCTCATAACAAAGGGAACAAACATCCCAACAGATCCACTCAATAGCTGAGCCACATATATAAATAAAATACAGGTGCTAATAGCAGCAGTGATGTTACCAGTACAAAGAGGCTCTGCCCTGAGCTCTGTTAACCACTCGAAGCCTCTAACTGCAACCCCCAGCGTTCTACTGACAGCAGAGGATTGTGGGAATTGTAGTTAACTGAGTCGCCTTACTCGAATCGCTTCCAAATCTCTACGCCCGCAGTGTCCGGTCCCAAACCGATCGATTTACTCACCGCAGCTCCCGGTCGTTCTCTCCCCCAGACCTCGAACCTAGCACAGCTGACTTCCGCCTCCAATCTGCGTCATCGTTACGTAACATCTCCCGTATGCCAGAGAAAGGCATGCCGGGAGGAGTAGTTTTAGCTCTGCCCGAAGGGAATTGCGGCTTGTGCGCAGGCGCGGCTGAGAGAAACAGGAAGTAGTTGAGAGTAAGGGCAGACTGAAGGCAAAGAGTAGCAGGTACTGGGGTGGGTTTGTTGGTGGGACGGAGGAGGGTTTAAAGGACCAGATGAAGAGCGGGGACACTAGTACTTATATACATACCGTATATGTCACTCATAAATAAGTCATTGGGTTTAGCACTGTCCATGAACCACGTGATGTCCCTGGGTAGAACATAGGCAGGACGCAGTGTCTTAGAGGGACGCGTTGCCATGGAACCTCTCTCTCTCTTACTGCCTCTCACCGCGCTGATAGGATTTTCAAGCACATTTTGGGTGCTGAAAATCTCGGCTTATACGCGAGTATATACGGTATTTCCAAAACCTTTGGTTTTTCAAAGTCCACCAAATGACTCCAAATGGGTTTTAGGAGGTCCCCCCATAGGCTAAAACAGCAATTCGGCAGGTTTTAGATAGCGAATGGTTGAAGTTGAAGTTTTAAAGAGACAATACATGATACATTTCAATATTTGAATAGTCTAATTTTTTCAAATTCTAATCGAATTTTGGCCTATTCAATAGTCTAAGTAAACAAAAATATCTTGAAATTTGATTTTTTTTACTTAGAATTTTTACTTCGACCCTTAATAAATCTGCCCCTTAATGTACATTCATATTTTAAAAGGTAGTTTTTTAGTGTCAGTATCACTTTAAAGTAAGTCTAGAAACAATGCTTAAAATCTATAATTAAACAAATAATGATCAAAAAGAGAAATACTGTATAAAAGATATATTCTCTCTAAACTTGTCCTGTATAAAGTGCTTATAATAATCAGGATTCTTTAACATAAGTTCTCACTTAAATACAAATAATGAAATTGTATTCCTTATACAGTACTCTGTTAGATAATGAGTACAAACGAAAGCAATTACTATCCGATAAACATTATGTTACTGTTTCCTTTGCTTGTGCAAATGTAATTTATTTCCATATATTTCCTAAATAACCCTGTTTATAGCTTTCTTCATGCAAATGAACTGTAATCTCCCTGAAAAAGGCTTTCCATAGAAACAGAAATAAACTTTTGGGCGAGACGTTTGTATATAAAACCAGGATCCTTGTTAAATGTTTATTATTTAGAAAATGTTGTGCCCTTTAAAGGAGCGTGCTTTCTGTTGTAGCAAACATTTATCTGTATAGCTAGAAATCTCTGCTGTTATTAAACTGTTATATGAAAAACCTTGTTTTCTATATCTTGTGTCATGGAAATGCAGAATAGTTGTGATACAAC
The DNA here is from genome assembly GCF_017654675.1 of Xenopus laevis. Classification (NCBI taxonomy): domain Eukaryota; kingdom Metazoa; phylum Chordata; class Amphibia; order Anura; family Pipidae; genus Xenopus; species Xenopus laevis. Next base: position 91,793,386 of record NC_054378.1, read on the forward strand.
TTTTCAATATAATGTGTGCATTAAGTATGCCATTTACTTACTTAAAGGGTTTTTGTCAAGTTAATACTTTCACTACTATGACATAACATAGAATAGTGCATTGTTGGATTCCGTCACATCAGAAATTAAATATAATTCATATAATTACATATCTTATTTTTAGTGTTTTGTTCTTTCTCAGCCAGAACTTTTGTTCCCTATTTTGTCAGTTCCCTATTAAGTTCTATGACCTTAGATGGACAGTTGGTCTGCAGGGCCGCCATCAGGGGGTCAAAGGGGGGACAGTTATCCCAGGCCCGCAGGATTTTGTGTCTAAGGGGGGGCCCGGCCATGATTCACTTACTTGATTAGCCGCCCCCCCCTGCTTTCAGCGTGCTGCACAACAGCTCTGTGCATGGAAGATTTTCTCCTATTAAGAATAAGTCCCAGTTTTGTTTTATTCAGTGACCACATTTTTTTCATGAAGATGCAGTATAACTATGATCGTATGCCAAAGATATTTAACGGTTTGAAATCATTCACATATATGCATTGTTTTGTACATTCCCTCTACGATCAAGCCTTATAGTGAATAATCCCCATTATAAACTAAATTACCCCTTTATTTACTCAAAAAATGAAAATAAAGTTTGAACCACCAGATACTTGCTTTGATTTTTCTAACTGTAGTAGGCAGGTTTTTATTTTAATTTCTAAATACTGATTGGCTGAAACATTGAAGCAAATTGTCTCAGAATATATACTTCTGCATAGGATCCTAGGTCAGGCCTACGCCTACTAATGAAAATCCTAACTGGGTTGCATTCACTCGGGTAGCCCCTACACTAGCTTCCATTCTGCCCACCTTTACCTAATGGGCGTTGGTTTAGGCAGTCTCTCTCTCTCTCTTAAAAGATGCAAAAGCTAGTGTTTGCTTATCACTAAAAACCACCAATGGTTTGCCCTTACAAAACATATTTCTGCAAGAGTATTAAAAGCCATAAGAAATCAGCTCTGCTTATTCACTGGAACCAGAGAAGTCCCTTTCTTATCTGTTTAATGTACCGTGAAGAAATCATTGTATCCGCTAGAGACAGAGCCTAATAGAAAAATTTTCATGCTTGATATTATACAATATACTTATATAGAAAAAAGTTTGGTCTAGTGAATATTCAGTTTTTTTAGAGGAAATGCAGAACTTAGAGGGACTCATCTCAAAATAACACAGGAAGGAAAGCTGCATACAAGAATATTGCTTAATCTCAATAAATCATAATAACATAAAATAACTATTAGTATCATTATATTATTATTAATAATAATAATAACAAAGCATATCTATAAAGCTCCCATATTCTGCAGTGCTGTATAAAAAGTTGGTGTACATATTGAACATACAAATTTAAATACAAAGATCCAACATATGTAAGAGGTAAAGAAGATTCTGCTCAACCCTATTAACAACCTTTTAACAGCTAAAGCCAGTAACTTCTCACTACTAATACTGCTTGATCTCTCAGTTGCATTTGACTGTGGATAATCCTCTTGTCCTCCAGTGCCTCCATTCACTTAGCCTGGTTCTCTTCTTACTTCACTAATCATTCCTTCAGTATCTCCTACAATGGAGCATCTTCTCCCCTACCTCTTGTTGGGGTTCCTCAAGGCTCTACTGGGCCCCTTATTATTTTCTCTCTTTACTTCCTCACTTGGCAAACTAATCAACTCATATGGTTTCTAGTACCACCTCTATGCTGATAATACTCAGATCTATCTCTCTTCTATCTATCATAGCTAACAATTCCACTATCAACCGCTCTCCCCAGGCCTTGTGCCTTGAAGTTATGCTAGATTCTGCACCGTCCTTCCCTACTCATATCCATTTACTTATTAAATCATGTCACTTTCACTTAAGGAACATATCCAAAATATGACCATTTATCACCCAAGATGCCGCCAACATTCTTATTCACTCTCTCATCATATCAAGTCTATACTACTGTAACTTTCTATTAAGTAACCTTCCCTGCCAGATACTGTCACCTCTCCAGTCCATAATGAACACTTCCACCAGGCTTATACACTTCAGCAAATGCTCATCCTCTACCATGCCACTCTGCCACTAACTGCAAGTTTGTATGTCCACCCCATGTCTGTGTGGGCTTCCTACCACACTCCAAAAACTTGCAGGCAGATTAATTGGCTCATAATTAATCTGACCCTACTTTATTGGCTTCTGATTGCATTGCAAGCTCTCCTGGGGCAGTGAATGATGGGTAAAGTGCTATGTAAATGTTTTGGCGCTAGATAATACTAGGAAATAAATAATATTTCCATTACATTACAAAGTGAAAATAAATATATATTGCCCTCATTCTTGATACAGTTTTTGAGAACAAAAATATATAGGGGCAAATTCACTAACCGAACGGTTGCGAAGTTGTGCTACCGTTCATTCGGCAAGCATAGCGAAGTTGTGCTAGCGTAGGCTAATTTGCATAAGGTGGGAACTTAAATTTCATATAAACTTAAATTTTATATATATATGTTGCATCAAATAAATCACACTACACAAGCCCAGGGAACCTTAAAAAAATAAAATAGAGTTGTTATATTGCCCTACACATGAGCCCACTGTATAGTTTATGTGCCATATGTTAGGAAATGAAGGGGGGAAGCCGGGTACCCCCCAAAAAAATTGAGATCTTTTGAAGCCTATTACCCTGTAAAACCATTTTTATAGATATCATGCAACATATTCTCTCCCGGAAAAAAAATTTCATATAAACTTAAATTTTATATATATATATATGTTGCATCAAATAAATCACACTACACAAGCCCAGGGAACCTTAATAAAATAAAATAGAGTTGTTATATTGCCCTACACATGAGCCCACTGTATAGTTTATGTGCCATATGTTAGGAAATGAAGGGGGGAAGCCGGGTACCCCCCCAAAAAATTGAGATCTTTTGAAGCCTATTACCCTGTAAAACCATTTTTTAACAAACTCCAATTACTATGCCTGGTTAAACATGCTTAACTGTTGTTCAGATCCCTAGGGTGTTTCCCAGGATATGATTCCTGTACCTACTGATTTTTCAAGCGTTTTATTATATTATGATCTTACTGTATATAGCTTTATAGCACAGAAGGTTTTTCAGGTGAGTTCATTTTATAACTGAATATGCTCATGAATAGTAAGACTAGTTATTTTTTTAACCCCTTCCTTCTGCCTACTTTCTCCAGGGCCAGCTAATCTGTACTAAGTAGTGATTGGCGAATCTGACCCATTTAACTTTGCCAAAAATTCACAAAACTGCGAAAATTACCCGAAATGCATCGAAGTCTATAGGCAACTATTTTTTTTGAAGAGCGACACATTTTTTCACCCATTATAGTCTATAGGCATCATTTTTGAGTCCAAACTTGGTGGAAAATTTTGCTCATCGCTAGTACTGAATTCTGGGCTTAAAATAAACAGTACCGGATTTCATCCAAGGGCGCCCGCTCGCACAAAGAATTGATGCGCATTGAATGCGCATACTTTTAGTAGCAGAGCACTAAGTACCTAGTGCCTAAGGGCTTAGTGCTCCGGAATCAAGTTAGTTGCGGTGCGGCTGGGCGGCATGCCGTCCCTTAATTTAATGCCACCCTAGGCTCGGGCCTTTGTGGCCTCACCACAAATCCAGGCCTGAAGATAAACAATGCATATTTATATTTATTTTTGTTTAAATACAACAGACTGTGTCTTGTGAATCTTTTGGTATTTCATATGTTGACTACTTCTTAGTGTTGTCAACATCATTTTATTCTTCACCAAACTATATCATTTTCACAATAATGTTGTACTTATTCACCAACTGCTGCAATGTGACGAGAAAATGTTAAATCAAATTTAAGTTCCTGAAAGTAATTAACTATACACTGATACAGCTGTTTGTGCACAGCTCTGCTGAAACGACTTCAGCAATGGATCTGGAAATGAACATTCATCGCAAAGGCTCCCTGTTATCTCACTGATCTGCTTATTATATCCAGCCAAGGGATTAGTGCAGTTAGAAAAGGAAGATTCCATAGCACATTAATTAACTCATCATCTCTAATGAACAGTAGGGAAATGTGACCTTATCAAGTCTTCACAGACTCATCAATCACGAGAATCGCTGCCTGAAAAATATAATGTGTGGCAGACAGAATAACGAGTGACATTTTATTGAACATGCAGGTCGTGTGTAGGAGGATGTAAACTTAATAGTCATGTGGTGTAGGTAGTACCCTCCTTTTTGTAGTTAAAATGAATTAACATAAGCATTATGAGTAGGGAATGTATAACATAACAGGATACATCTGATTAGGTCAATTATCTGACTGCAAATAGATATCATGCAACATATTCTCTCCCGGAAAAAAAAAACTTTCCAAGTTGAATTATTGCACATTGTATTCCCTATTCTTCCCCATATTGCTTAAGCCTACATGAACATAGATATTGTAAAAAATGTTTCTATATAGCAAATATACTGGTATTAGCCAGTTACTCCCCACTCCTCCCATAAGGATTTGCCTTTATAAAACCATATTGACTTTTGATGGCAAAAGAGCTTACTTAATATGATGGTTAACGTTGCAAGTATTTTGACTCTTAAATGATTTCTAGAGCATCCATCCTTAATCATAATGTGCCTATGGGTGGATTCTCCTGAACAGGCACGGGAGAGCTTGCACCAGGAACAAATTGAACATACTTACACAATATCAAGGGGAATACAAGAATTGAAAAGGGCAAATCCGAAGCAGCTTTAATCTATTTTTCTTATTGCTGAAACAAGGTTGAATGAGTCAAACAAATGGATTGTAAATATTTAAGTCTGTTCCATGTGTTGCATGGACAAGATAAATGGAAACAGAGGAGATGGTGGGGTACACATGTAAATTATGTAGAGTATTAAGGAAAGCATTGTAGCTGTAAATAATGATAAGACTAAAGCCCTACAGGTAGAAATTTTTAAAGACTCGAAGACAACAGAGTATGCAACAGACTAAGTCATGTAAATGAAAACAAAGGGGCAGATTTACAAAAGAGCAAATTGTTTTTTTTGGTAAAAATTTGTAGCAAACTACAATAAGGGACCCATTTACTTAGTTCGAGTGAAGGAATAGAATAAAAAAAAAACTGAATTTCAAATGTTTTTTTTTGGCTACTTCGACTACGACTTCAACTTCGAATCGAACGATTCGAACTAAAAATCGTTCGAATATTCGACCATTCGATAGTCGAAGTACTGTCTCTTTAAAAAAACTTCGACCAAGTACTTCGCCACCTAAAACCTACCGAACATCAATGTTAGCCTATGGGGAAGGTCCCCATAGGCTTCCTAACAATTTGTAGGATGAAGAAAAATCGTTCGATCGATGGATTAAAATCCATTTTGCCATTACATCTGGTCGAATTGTAATGGTATCTAATACACTAATTACACATCTGTATTGTTTTACTTACTGCGATTACATTTCTATATTATTTACATAACGTGGACATTCTTTTTTATTAAATCATTTCTATTTGGACATATATAGTATTTTAATAAAATTCTGTATTTAAATAGTATTATGGCATGCGGCAGCTAGGCCTCTATTTCTTAAGGTAGCGAGTGTCCAGTTACAAGGGGCAGCAAAAAGCCGCCTCTTGGAATTTTAAAAACCGAATTTCTGGGATTTAACCTGAAAATTTGGCTCCACTAGTGCAGAGAGCACTATTGCCCTCAATGCACTAGCGATGCTGGTCCCCTTTGACCCGCTCCGATGCTGCTTTTTAAGGGCAGAGCAGAAGGGGGTGCGGCATCTGGGCTGCTGCTTTATGGTTTATCAATAATGTAGATGTGAGTACACAAGGGATAAGTTGCGAGAGATGAAGTCCCAATTTAGACATTTTGATTCATATGTAGACTGTTGGCTTACCAAGCCCTTTATGGCAGAAATTTGTTGGGGGACATTGTCTACTGAAAACACTCTCCTTGTTTATTGTTAGTCTAAAGCTGGCAATACAAGTAATGCCAAAGTATAAAAATGATAAAAGCACCATAGAATGATATTTGCTCTCTTAGGAGAATAATATATTAAAATGAGTTACTGTATGGGGCAGAGCAAAGGTCGAGGTGGAAATTTTTTGAATGGATTATTTTTTTGTGTACTTCGACTAGGGAATAGTCCAAATTTGATTTGAAAAAAATTAGAATATCGAAATTTATCATGTAATGTCCTATTTTGAGTCAATTGGTGGACTTTGAACAATCAAAAATTATTTTGGGAAAAACTTTAAATCTAATTCGATCAAATGCGCCAAAAAAAACCACTTTGATTTCATTTTGGTTGGTCTTTTTGAATTCGAATTTCGAAGTTTTTTTTAATTCGAAATTTGACCCTTGATAAATATGCCCCTATATGTTTAATAGCATAATAGCATTATTAGCAATAACAGGAAATAAAAACAACCAAAAACTAAACTGAAAAAGGTCAGTAAATATTCAAATGGGTGATAACTCCTCCAATGTAAAGACTTCACTTTAAAAGAAATGAGAAAATGAAAATTATTCCTTCAAGAAAATATCCTTCTAAGCAGTATCCAAGCAACAAATAGAACTGGATTTATAGTGAGATCAGTAAGTTTAATAACACCAACTTACACTGTCCCTTAAGATTGTGGGGTTGTGTTGAGCCTAACTCAATGAACCATCTATATGACTGCAAGCAATGATAGGGGTAGGTATCGGAGGCACATGCATAGGGTGTAGATACGGGGGGCAGATAAATTTCAATCAACTTACCGTATATACTCGAGTATAAGCCGACCCGAGTATAAGCCGAGGTACCTAATTTTACCCACAAAAACTGGGAAAACTTATTGACTCTAGTATAAGCCCAGGGTGAGAAATGCATTTTAGGACATATTCAGTAGAACACATGCACCTGATCCCGACTGTGTGCAGGTGCCAGTGAACTACAAGCCAGTTAACTAGAAGCCAGTGAACTGAGCACAGTGGTTGCTGAAGCTGAAGGAGGGCTGGAGAGACTAAGGTTGAACATAGTTGTGTGGCCAGACCAAAAGTGACAGGAAAGTTGCAGCAAGTTGTACTCCGCACACACTCACCACCACGGTCTGTCCCAGCTCCAGATCAAATCCCACCAGACACACTGCGTGCAGCCAGGCAGAGAAACGATCCCAGGGAATTGCTAAGGCATCTCTCCCCTTCTTTCGTGCTCCTCAAGCCCTCCCTTCATGTTGTGCTGCTCAAGTCCTCCCTCTCTTCCTTTATGCTGTGCTGCTCAACCTCCCCTTCCCTTCCTGCTGTTCAAGTCCGCTCAATCTCCTTCCCTTAGTGCTGCTCAAGTCTGCTCGATCTCCCTCCCTTCCTGATTTTCAAGTCCGATCGCATGCTCTGCCTCCCGTTCCCTTCGTGCTGCTTTCTCCTTGTCACAGCCGGAGTAATCTGATCCGGCTGCAGGACGGAGGAGCGGAGCCGAGCACCAGTTGAGCTGTTGGAAAAAAAGTCGGACAGCAGAAAATAAAAGCTGGATGACCGTGGATGTGCCAGGGTGCTACTGCGGGCCACTGTAAAGCCGAGAGGCACTACCTGATGACGCACTGAAGCAGTCAGAGAGGCAGACTTCCGCCAGGATAGGGGTGAGAGAGAGCACGCAGGAGCTCCTAAGCGCAGTCTTTCGGTTGTGCAGCCTTTCGCATACTGACTCGAGTATAAGCCGAGGTAGAGTTTTTCAGCACATTTTGGGCACTGAAAAACTCGGCTTTTTATACGGTATTTATCTGTACACTTTACAACAAAATGTACTGTGTGCTTACAAGCTATTTCCATTCAAAGTGAGTTGAGGATATACTAAGGGGCATATTTATCAAGGGTCGAATTTAAAAAATTTGGAATCCGAATTAAGACCAACCGAAATTAAGTTGAAGGTTTTTTTTTTTTTTTTGATCGAATAGGTCCATAATCATACAAATCAAAGTAATAACACATTCAATCGAATTTGAAACTAAGTTTTTTCACCAATTGACTCCAAATAGGTTCTAGGAGGTCCCCCATAGGCTAAAACAGCAATTCTGCAGATTTTAGATGGTGAATGGTCAAAGTCGAATTTTTAAAGAGACAGTACATGATAAATTTCGATATTCTAATTTTTTCTAAATCCAAATCTAATTTTGACTATTCCCTAGTCGAAGTACACAAAAAATAGCTCAAAATTTGATTTTTTTTTTCATTCAAAAATTCACCTTGATAAATCTGCCCCTAAGTGTTCTGCCTACCACAGAAAGGCAAATGGCCATTACATACGTTCGATACTAAGGCAACTTCTTGTACCATTGAGAAAGATTCTCATATAATCAAGCTTTTCCCTTTGGTTGTGATGTCTTCCTTATATCAGATTACATAATCTATGCAACTCATTTACCAGCAATTACAAAGGATAACTCATGCAAAAGAATATATAAGAGGTAATAGCAAACTGAGATGGAAAGTAAATCAGAAAATCAGATTTTTGGTGACCAAGTAACTCGTATGGGAAACACTATGGGAAAATAAGTTGATCATCCTTGGCTTTTGAAACGTTTTTTTCTTAGAGAGACTTTTGCCAGAACTTGCTTGCCTCTTGAATTTTTCCCAATTGACTTTAATGGATTTTTTCAAGGTCTCAAGTAGCAAATACTTATGGTGTTAAATCCGGTGTTCAGACAGCATACACACCTTGATAAAGTCACTGTTTGTTTTACTAAGCTCTTTACACTGTTTTTTTACCAGAATTCATTTTAAACAACATAATAAAAAGGTCTCATACCACTGAAATGTGAGGCAGGAAAAAGCTGATACTTAGCAACTTGCTTGGAGGCCCCAGGTCTCATTTCGAGACTCTCAGGGGCATATTTATCAAGGGTCGAATTTCGAATTGAAAAAACTTCGAAATTTGAATTCAAAAAGACCAACAGAAATTAAGTCGAAGGTTTTTTTTTTTGGTTGAATGGGTCTGTTTTCGATCAAATTGGTCCATATTCAGCCGAATTCGAATTGTACGAATCAAAGGAATAGCGAATTCGATCAAATTCAATTCATAGTTTTTCCAAAAAAACACCTTGATTTTTTTTATGCCAATTGACTCCAAATAGGTTCTAGGAGGTCCCCCGTAGGCTAAAACAGGAATTCCGAAGGTTTTAGATGGTGAATGGTCAAAGTTGAATCCAGTACATTCAAATTTTTGAATTTTTTTCAAATTGAATTTGGACTATTCCCTAGTTGAAGTACACAAAAATAGCTTGAAATTCAATTATTTTTCATTCGAAAATTCACCTCGACCTTTGATAAATCTGCCCCTCAGTATTGAGCTGGTGGCTTGGAATGGCTCTGAATGGATTTCAGTCAGTTTCTCAAACTGCAAAAGGGGATATCTGTTGTCTCCTTTACAGCATCCACACACACTGGGGGCCATTTATCAACATTGGGCAAATTTGCCCATGGGCAGTAACCCATGGCAACCAATCAGATTGCTGCATTCATTGTTCTACTTGCAGCTGGCTTCAAAAAGCTAATCACTGATTGGTTGCTATAGGTAACTGCCCATGGGCAAATTTGCCCAGTGTTGATAAATGAGCCCCATAGGCCTTTAGCAGAATTTGCAACGTATCCAAGAAGCCTTTCTCCTCAGATGCACTTTCTACCCAGGCCCACTGTCTTGATTTCCTTTCTCCTCTTTCCTCTAAAGAGCACAGCCTCCTGGGATCTGTAGTCCCCTCATTCACATTATTATATACACTGCCGAAGCTTTCATAATAACATAACAATAGTGAAAATGAATCAACAAAAACAAGACAATAAGCAAGGGAAGCCTGCAGGGCTACATTACATAAAGTGAAAGGGTTAATGTAGTAAAGCTAAATTTGAACGACAGTTAATTATTTTCCTTACAGGCCCAGAAGAATTAGATAAATGACCCATTTCTTTAATGTATCATTGTCGCGCGCTTGTTACCTGTCTTTTTCTGATAGTTAGCAATGGGTTTTCCATCATTTGTCAGGGAACATATTATCTGGTGGGCTAATGATGTTACCTGCTGGCCTGGCTCAACGTATGATTAATTTGACCATAGACACTTCCATTCAAACAGTGACTGAAAAAAAGTCAAGAAAAAATATGCTATTTTGAACAGCAATCTAAAGGCCCTGAATATTTGTGTGCATACAGACTTAAATAGCAGTTTTTAGAGAAAAGAGGGCCTTAAAGGGATCCTGTCATCGGAAAAAATGTTTTTTTTAAAAAGCATCCGTTAATAGTGCTACTCCAGCAGAATTCTGCACTGAAATCCATTTTTCAAAAGAGCAAATAGATATTTTTATATTTAATTTTGAAATCTGACATGGGGCTAGACATTTTGTCAATTTCCCAGCTGCCCCTGGTCATGTGACTTGTGCCTGCACTTTAGGAGAGAAATGCTTTCTGGCAGCCTGCTGTTTTTCCTTCTCAATGTAACTGAATTTGTCTCAGTGAGACATGGGTTTTTACTATTGAGTGTTGTTCTTAGATCTACCAGGCAGCTGTTATCTTGTGTTAGGGAGCTGTTATCTGGTTACCTTCCCATTGTTCTTTTGTTTGGCTGGGGGGGGGGGTAAAAGGGAGGGGGGTTGTATCACTCCAACTTGCAGTACAGTAGTAAAGAGTGATTGAAGTTTATCAGAACACAAGTCACATGACTTGGGGCAGCTGGGAAATTGACAATGTGTCTAGCCCTATGTCAGATTTCAAAATTGAATATAAAAAAAATCTGTTTGCTCTTTTGAGAAATGGATTTCAGTGCAGAATTCTGCTGGAGCAGCACTATTAACTGATTCATTTCGACAGTATCCCTTTAATTATTAAAAAACAGGTCAGAATTTGGAACTGATTTTAAAAACATGACACATTCTGGACTGATGTATTTCGGCATACAATATGCTTCGCCTATTTACACACTGATAAATTGCTTTGTCTTTTTTGCATTTTTGACAATAAGAAAATTACCAATATGGAATATGGAAAGAGTCATATTTTTATAAGTTTGGGGAATTTTCAAGTCATTTTCAGGACAGTTAATCATCCAGAAATGCAGCAACTGTATATATTATTTTAAAGAGTACAGTACACTATTTTCAAAATAAATGATTTCGCTTATTGTTATATTGTACATGGGGGGGGGTGTGTGATTATTTCTTAGTAGTTTCTAGTTATGTATATAATAGAAAAGAGAAAATATCCTCTATTTGAAAGACAAATGTGTAAATGAACATTAACACTTGACACCCTGGCACTAAGCACAAATAGCATTTATAGGCACAAGTACCTTTGTGAAAAGCATTTGGACAAGAAGGCACTCCCTTCCCCATTGAAATAAAATGCTTAGTTTTGTCCTGTAGGCTACAGTTACTTTTAGAAAAAAACAGCACCAGCCTGGGGAAACAGAATGTTACACCATCATTTTGTGTGTCCAGGGGTGATCCTGGCCCCTCCACCGCCTGAGGCAGCAGCAGTTGCTGCCACCCTCCTCCCCCATGCGCTTACCTTTTGAGCCTGAAGGGTTCCATGAGGGCGGCAGAGAGGGCCAGTATGCTAGCGCAGACAGCCTAACTGCGCTCTCTGTGCTAGAATTTCCGGTTTTCAAACCGGAAATTACCAGGAGCAGCATTTTTGCCGCCCCTGGTACCTAGTGGGGTGCTGCGCCTGATGCGACACTCATTGGAGAAGCGCCCCTGTGTGTGTCTGTCACTGCTAGGGACACTTGGGGAAGGTAAGAAAAATGGTGGCATTTTATTCCCTAAAGGAACGCCAGCCTAGGAAAAAAAACTTGATAACTTGAATGAATTAACTTGGGGGTTATTCATAACATAGTGGCACCTTCCAATGAAATAGTCTTTCCTTGTCCTATAAACGTAGACAGTTTTGCTGGTGATTTTGATTATTCACTTGTATTCAGAAATAAGCCATATCTCACACTGTTTTTCTCTAGTAATTTTGATTGCTGGTGTGGTAACCCCATGTTCCTCGTCAGTAGCTGTGGTATGCACCTAGCTTAATAACTGCAGTACAAGACAGCGTCAAGAGAACAAGTCTTTGCAAAAGAACACACATAAAAAAATGGTTAGTGATGGACGAATTTATTTGCCAGGTGCAAATTCGAAGCGAATTTCCACGTTTCGCCGCCAGCGAATAAATCCAAGAAATTGCTGCAAAAATTCTAATTTTTTTTACTCCGGCGACAATTCCGACACCGGCGATAATTAAGTGCATCCATTAACTTTAATGTGCTTCAAATTGCTTCAAAATTAGAGTTTCGCAAATTTCACAGGAAATTCATGAATTTTTCAGGGGAAATTCGCCCATCACGACTTGGATTACAAATCTCCAAAGCAAAAGAAGTTTAAAAATCAAAACTTGACTGCTATAATGTAAATTAAATAAAAAACAAACACTATAAAATAATATAATATAAATAACAGTGTAAAGCAGTAGATTAGGTTAATGAACAATGTGCTCACCATTTCATGAAAAAACATCCAAATTCTTCTCACATGTATTTATTAATAGCTACGTTTTCCTACGGCATTCCTTCCCCCTAATGTCGCTTTATTCAATCTGAAACAAATGTCTTATAATAATTTTGCTTTATCTTCACTTCACAGCTCCTGCAGATATATATTTTGACATATGGATTATGCCACCTGCCATGATGTGTTAAGTGTCATACGCCGAAGAAGACGGTGACGCAGAGCAGGCTGACATTTACTTTCTAAATGTAATTAAAGGAGACCGATTAATTAAAGGTTTTCCAAACACGGCAAACAATGACTTCAGAAACCACAAAGTCAGGCTTGTGCGATACATTTAAGTTTAGAAGGCAGTATAACCTTGTGAAAGTGGTCCTCAGTTATTGGAGCTACAAAAGCTTTTGGGAAGTTAATCTGTCAAGATAAAGATGAAGTCAAGGTAATTGCAAGCAACCCATCCTCTGTTATCTGTCTCCCAACATGATCTCAAGATCACACCTCAAGGTCTTGCTTCAGTGATTACACTGTATTGAGGTCCTGTATGGCAGGTCACAGGCAGCACAGGGCTATGCAGGGGTAGTTAACAACATGCTGTGCTCCATCTGTGAATCATTAAATGCCACAGTAGAGTATATCTCATTTGTGGACAAGAATAAGTAAGACTAGATGCACATTTATTGTAAACCAAATCAATGTTGGGTCATGATGTTGGCTTCCACGCCTAATTTGAGGTATGTCCTAGAAAAGGTCTAGAGTTAAGGTGGAGTTGTCAGATCGTTTGTTTCATACCGACACCTCCTGCATGACTCAATAATAAAGAATTTCACTGTATTCCTTATGGTTGCAGCTAAACCCACAAAGATTAAATCATTAATACAAATGAAATACTGTATCACATAATCTTTAATCTAACTCATGGTTATATTTATTTATATTTTATAATTGTATGGGGCCCCTGCCTGTTCTGTTTGTATTGTTCTACTGTACAGAGCTGCGCGTACAAGATATGAATAACAATACACCTATTTAACCTATTTGTTACAATTTGAGTCAGACTCCATTTAAAATGAGATACCAGTATTGTCCCTATGGGAAATATATTTTTAGTGGAATAATTAAAGGGAACGCAAGGGTACTGCATAAATAACAGCTATTCATTTAAATGTGTCCAATGTACTATATCAGTGTAGTGTTGCTATTTTATTAATGTTTTCAGGAATAAAACTGACTTCAAATATTCAAGTATCTCCTGTTTCTAAGTAGTGATGTTCCCTGAGAATACTGTAAAGTATGTGGGCTAAACTTATTGTGCTCACAGAAGTTTCACTCTCCATAGTCTCCACAGACAGAATATTACAGTACCCTTATACTTTATTGCCAATTTAAAAGCAAATAAAGGAAGTTATATTTCCTGTTTTAAGGTGGGCATAATTTACTTTCTATTCCTCACATGAAAAATATGAAGCGCTAAATGACTACCCTCACAGAGAAGAAACAGAAAGATCTCTAGAAGATCTGGTTACATTATTCCACAGGTTATACGATTCACCTCAAATAATCATTTCACTTTATTTATATCGTCTGGGGCTAAGTCTATCTTTTTTCATAGTCAGCCAATAGTGTTTTTTATACTCTTTCAACTTATGTTGCAGTTTTTCTGTGATTTCTTATCTCATCCACTTATTATTCTCGACAAATTCCCACATCACTTGTCTCGCACTTCTCTCATCTCTCTCCCCTGGGTCACTTTTACGCTGGCTGATTTCTACATCTGATGTATTTTATCTTCTAGCTGCTGCCCTTCACTTTCTCCTTACAAAGTATAAACCATTTAAGATGGGAGAATAAAACAGCACATTCTGTACTGGGACTAATTCACGCAACACTCAATCAGAGATTTGTATAGAGATGCTGGGCTGTTCCAAACAAGTGTACTCATTATTTAAGGAATCCTATTATTTCTAAAGCTTTATTTTTAACAAACATCTTGTAATATTTGTAACATACTAATGATCTTCTAAGAGAATATTTGATGATTTTAGATGATTCAGCAGATTACACAGCTTTGAGTTGTATTTTCTAACAATCGTTATCACACAATCTTGCTTTCTATTGGTAGGTGCATATAAGAATGGTAGGAATGTGTTACTAGCATAGGTGCTACCTTGTATCGGTGTAATACGGAATATAATATTGAACTATGAAAAACTGTTTATGAAAACTGTGAAGTGCATTCTTAGGTCAGGTGATTCTTGTTTTAAAACAAGGTAGAGCATTTTCAAGAGACAATTACCTCACCAACAACTGCACTACACTGGTTCAGGGCCAGAACTAGGGGTAGGCAGAGCTGGGGGGGTGCCAGGTATGTACCTTCTCTGCCTCATACCCCTAGTCAGGTCCCCTCTCGTGTCCTTTCCGTGCATGCGCACACATCCTTTCCACACAAGCACACCAATTGGGCTCTCACTGGTCCAGTTGATATTTAAAGACGATGCAAATCTGGATATTTTCGTGCACAGCAGGAGAACTCATACATTCTCAGTCTAGAAAACACCCACAATAGCTGCATATATCATTGTATTTAAATGTAATGTGATTCTGACCTAAAAACTACTCTACTTTTATTTTGTAAATTAAATTTAAATAAAAAACAACATATTTCTGTTTGTACGAGACATTTTGAGTGTCGTACTTTGTGGGACTACTTCAAAATATATATTTTGAAGTGACCTATGGGTCATGTTGATGTTTTTTCCCTGATCGGCAGCCTCCTCATATAGGAACATGGCGATTTGGATGAATAATGTAAAAGAATCAGGAAATTAATAAAGCCCATGCAAAGACAATGTTATTTTACCTTATCAAACACATGACACACACAAGGTCAGAGTGGGCTGGTAGGACACTGGGAAAAAAACCCAGTGGGCCCTGGCTGTCGTGATCCCCCATCAACCCAGGTCTGATTCTTCTCTTGACTGGGAACTGCAGATGCCAATTGTTGTGGGGCAGGGGGTTGGTTGTGCTCGCAGCTGGGGTGGGGGGTGGCAGCCTCGGTGAGTCCCTGACACAGCAGTATGATATTGTATACACAGTCCTTGATTTTTTTTTTCATCAGTCATATTTGAGTTCTTCATTGGTTGAGCCCATATACGTATATAACTACTAAGTTAATTGTATCCAACCTAACCATGCAAATTTGGAGTCAGAGTGGGTAAGGGGGGCCTACCACTAGTACAGAGAGAGCAGAATTGAAAATTGGCTCTTAGGGGTTATTTCCAGTCGGGCTTTTGGGTGCAAATTTTTTTTCGGTTTTTTTAACTCTAATTTTTTCGGGATTTATTAAAGTCCGACGCTGCAAAAGGTCAGAATCCAAAAATCCTCCATCCTAGACCTGCTGGGGTTGTGTATAAGTCAATGGGAGAGGTCCCTATTCTATTTTCAATCTTCTGTGGTCTGTGCTGGAATAAGGCAGAAAATCCGACTATTTCTGAAAAATTTGGACTTTTTGGGAAAAAGCCGGAAAAAATAATAATAAATAAGGTCCAATCTGGATTCTAGTTTGGTCTGACTTTTTCTATTTAAATAATCGGGAAAATGTGGATTTTAGTTAATAAACCTCTTAAAGTTATCAGAGGCAATATTTTGCTACCCTGGTAAATGGCTACTTGCTGTCATCTGAGGCAAGGTTGTTTGCATATTACTCTTCTGTATTCTGTATTATCTATAGTTTCCATTCATTTTGCCATTTGCTTGCTTTCTCTGAATCAGCACAATAGATTTTTGTGTGTGATTCAGGGAGGCTAACATTCAAATCATGTTTTTCTGAAACTCAAGGTTTTTGGTTCACATATTTTTCCTTCATCACCAGCACATTTAGGAACAACTCAATCAATCAATCAATAAATCTGCAAAAATATACTCAAAATGTCACGATTATTTTAGTTTTTTTTTTAAATCTAGGTTTTTAAAAGATCTGAATGATAAATTAGCTTGTCAAATGTTGACATGTTTCTTTTTGTATTTTCAAGATTTTTTTAAGTTCGGAAAACTCATTCCAAAATATTCAAACTTCTGACTTCTTCCTCACATTTCGAATCATCGCAAAAAAAAAATAAATCTAATTTTAATAGATGTACCCCTTAGTATATAGTTAATATGCCCTGAACCCCCCCCATATTGATATGCACTGAAAGATGTATTTGTATGCCAAAACCATATGAGCTGAATCTCTTCTATGTATATACAGTATATACCAGGTCATCAAGCATTTAATTCATTAAACTGTGTAGAATTGCACCATGCAATACTTTTAAAGGCATGTTAAAAAATTATAAAGAAGGACTTAAAAAACATTGCTTGTAGAGCATGCTTTTTAATACAGACAAATTTCACAGGCTATGGGGCCGATTTACTAAAGGTCGATAAAGTGAGCGTTATTTATAGTATGCCCTAAAATTTGTATCGCTTCTTATATTTTTAGACTTAAAGATCGATTCACTAAAAGTTCACTTGTCTAACTTAAGAAGTGATATTTTAACGTTCATTTTAGCTGAATTGTATGCGGTATTTTATAGCATGCATTATGTTGTGTGTTATTTTGTGGGATATTTTAAGGCATTTGATATTGTCACACGTTATTAGTGCAATCTATACCTAAGACATTGGGGATGCCACTGGCAGAGTAGAAGACTCTTTTTACAGTATTCTAGTCATTCCTTTCCCTGGGAAATGTAATATAATTCCATGACACAGAACATAGTACATTCTGGATCTACCCATGATCAAGGAAAATGTGTTGCTGTAGGTAAGGCTCCAGTTAATCATAGAGGTCTTAAATTGCTGCCCTACAGCACCTCACTACATCTTCCTCTATTAATCCATCTGATGTTGTTTAGTAATGCCTACTCCTGAGAGGTGTTCAATTTCACAGTTATTATCGCAAAAGCATTTTATGCTTTTATCGCTTAAAAGATGTTAGTGAATAATGCGTTAGCATTAATTCTATTCTATAAATATCGCAATGCAATTAGACCTTTTGTTAAATAAGCTGAAATAATCACAGAGCATATTAAAATATCAATAGATACTGTATATGCACATGTCACAGTATATTTCAATCAGAAGAAATAAAGAGTTCCACAGACTATAATTAACAGAGAATAAAATAATCATAAATTAATTCAAACAGTATGAGCATTCTTAAGTCTTTCATTATGACTAATCTCAGGTGGATCATTCATTTGTAATGTGAACTATTATGCTTGCTAACAACCTTCTCCAAAGTTTTAAACAAATCTGGTGGTTTTATGTATTTTATTAGTACCTGTAGATGGATAGAGAAAATAAAATGTGAACATCATAAAGAGCATCACTGAGATTTATCTCGATAGAGAAGAATTGAAATAATAATGAGATGTACTCTAGATGTTCTACTGGAATTTTAATGCTATTTTCTCTTCATTTTTGATCATTTCATTTTTATAAAGAAAAACTATTTTAGGGAAAGTTTGTGCTTGTAAACAAAGAGGTATCTACCTTATTTTTAGTATGTTGGAGATGTTGTAGTGCTTCAAAGTACCATTTAAATTATGTTACGATTTAAGATGGCTATACATAGACTGATATAGATGACTCCACAGTGATGTTTAAAAAGGCTTTTGATCTTTAAAATTCCATGAAGCAACAGAAGACATTTTGTACCCTGATGGCTTTTTTGGTTGTCCTGGCTTTCCAGTGCAGCATCATTTAAACACAATGGGGTTCTCAGGTTAAAAATACATTTATGAATAAATATAGAAAAAGCAGGAAAATCAGATATTATATTATGAAAGTTATTTATCAATGTTCAAATTTGATTTTTTTTCTGCAAATTAAATGTTTTGAGCTTAAACTCTTGAATTGAATTATGCTTTCTAAGACGTATATGTGTAAATACTTTGTAAAACGTCAGCATCTAAAAGCACCCGAGCTCATGTAGAAGTCAAATTTTTTTTGACCCATTGAAAATGGTAATAATAATAAATAAGCTAACATTCAAGTTTGTTAAAAATTAGATTTATTTTAAGTTGAAAAAAACTTTTTTTTAATAAATAGGCTTCTCTGTGTCAGACAACGTTTAATCTTGGAGACTAACTTTATTCAGGGTAATTGAAAGAAAAGGTAGATTAAAGGAGTATTTTTGAGATCAGGGCAAGGTAGAGGTCTGTTAGCATTTTAAACTCGGAGAAAGGCAAAACTATAAACCAGGTCCGGACTGAGAATTAAAATAGGCCCTGGCATTTCAGGTACACAGAGGCCCAATCAGCCCACAGAGAGCCCAAACAGCCCCCACCAACCCACCGAATACGGATTTCTATGGGACCTTATAGCAGCCCCTCTGACATTTGCCAGAACCCACAGATTGCCAGTCTGGGCCTATAAACTATTTACTATCCTTGAATGCAGAATGTTTGTTTGATATACTTTCTCAATACCACTAGTAAGGTTGGGTTTTGATTTTGAACAAAAAACTTTGCTGCTTGTTCCATCCTATTCATTCTGCAGGTTTTGAGCTGACTTATGGTAAGGGTTATGCACTTGCTATAAAGATCCTCTATTTCCAACTCATCAGACCATATCTGTAAGGACTTTGCTTTTTGCATGAGAGCATCAAAGTCAGGAGAGAAGCTACATGCGCCCAAGTTCTTAACCCCATGCCCCCCCTTTCCAATTATTTACTGCCCACAATGCCCCATGCCCCCCCTTTCCAATTATATACTCCACAAACCACTTGTGCCCCTGCTCCAGTTCTGTGCACTGTTTTTTGCAATACCAGTGCCAGAGATAGAGGTTGCAGCAGAGGCATTTGCCTAATGTCTTATAGACCCCCATTTGCCTCCTAGGTACATGCCTTTTCTGCATACCCCTTGTTTTGCCCTGGTTAATATTATCAGCCCCAAATCAAAATCAATTTGTAGCCATGACATGTATGCACAGCATATAACTTACTCACACTTGCCCCTTAATTATGGTTATGGGATGTCAATGGGTTTGCACTGGAAAATCAAGGCAACCAGATCTTAAAAGCCATTCTGAAGCATAAGCTACACTAAGAGGGTTATTTATTAAGCACCGGATATTTCTTTGGAGAAATATTTTTTTTCAATCAGTCAGATTAAAAAAAGAACTCCAACTCAGACCTGATGAGAACATGTAAAAGTCAATGGCAGATGTCTTGTTAACAATTGGAAGATTTTCTGAGTTGCGCTGGGTTTCCGATTTTATTGTGACTTTTTCAGCACAAGAAAAATATGTGAAAAATTATCAAAAAATGGGGGGGGGGGGAGTCTGTGCAGATTTAGTCTTTGATTTTGGTTTTGAAAAAAATGAGAACATTTCCAGAGTCTGATAAATAAACCCCTTAGTGATAGTTCAGAAGCTTAAAGAGGAGACCTTTTCACACAATGAAGTGAACAGGTAACTTATTTGTGAAAGTTTGTTACAGGGTATCTTGCGCTAATAAAGGGAAAGGTACTTATCTTTTAATGAAAATAGCAATGACTGAAAGGTTGGGACAGTTCTGAAACAGAATGGTTTCTAAATAGTCATGTATTAATGGAGAAGTAGAACTGCTAACTTTAAACCCTTATATATCTAGCAGTTGATGCTTTAGGGCAGAGACACATGGTCAGATTCGGGAGATTAGTTGCCAGCAACACATCTCCTCTTCATCGGGGCGACTAATTTCCCCGAAGGAAAGGCAGGGGGAGATTAGTTGCCGGGCAACTAATCTTCCTGAATCTGACCGTGTGTGTTTGCCTTTAATACTGCATAAATGTTCTGAGTGTTTTCTGGTAAAAGACAAGTGGTTTCTCATTGAAAGAAAATCTAAGTTATTTTATTGGTTTCTAGTAAGAAAGATAGGTTGATAGGATGGCTACCTTCCTGTTACTCATACATAAACACAATAACACAAAGTGCTTGAAGCTAGAGTGACAATTGTTTCATCAGTGGGAGGCCTATTTATCAAAATTTTAATTTGTGAGGTTTTAGAGATTTTTTTCAACCTCAGCTAAACATTTAAAAAAAACATGAATGTGTACTTATTTGTTAAAAGATCCAAATATAAATAGCACAAATTAATATGTGAAGTGAATCCAGATAAGAATAGGGAAACCTCAATATTCTAATTTTCATAAGAATTTTTGTGCAATTACAACCACCCCAAAAACCTTTAAAAGTTCAAAGCTCCCATTGACTTCTACATGACATCACCAGCTTTTATGTGGAGACGTTTTTCATGGTTTTAACACTATCAACATTTTCATGTTTTAGAGTAATTATACAAATACATGTTTTTAGCGTGAAAACATTTGATTCAGGAAAAATTAAAAAAATACAAACCTAAATAAATTGGCCCCTAAATGTGATACTGAGTAATAATGATATTAACTGTATCAACTGTATACTGTACACAAATGTATACAGTAAATTGGAATTTGCTTGAGAGATTATTTTGTGTTACTTTGTTAGTATCCCTTAAATACACTTTTACTGGTTTGATTGGTTATTTGGTTGGTTTGTTTGTTGCTCTTAAATGGCTATACCAAGAGAAAATCTAATTAAGAAAGTCCATTCTGGAGCCACTCAGAAGTTGCAGTCAATATCCTCTGAAACCCAAGAGAATGGGGACATCATGGGAATTTAAGATCATTTACACCATGACCACAATATAGCCATGCATTTTTTAGTTGAGTTGTGTAATTCTGGTAAACCTAAGCTGTTAACTGAACCCCATCCCTCAATATTTTCTGAATAGTGATGTGTAAGGCCACTAACCGGGGTATTTGTCCTAGGAGACATCTGCCCTGGTACCTTCATACTCAGGTGCGGGCCTCTGGGACAGGACTCATTTGGGCATGCTTCAGCACGCATGCATTAATATCGTTGCAAGCGTGTGTCAATTTTGGAGCATGTGCATCAATCTTGGCGCAAGTGAGTCAATTTTGGCATGCACGTCGGGATCAAACTTGCTTGAGTGTGCGTCAATCTTTAAAAGGACGCTGAAGCCTGAAATACATTGCAAGGCTATCTTGGCACCATCCAAGTTACCCAACGTTGTTCGTTCCTGCTTCCTACTACCTGTTCTGACCGGATTCTGATTGAACTCTGCTTGTCCTGACTTAGTTTCTGAACCTCTGCTGCCAACCCTGACCCAAAATTGTTTAACTGCGACCCATCTGAACCCTGGTTCTTCATCACAGCATGACAAGTCCTGTTCCATCCTCAGGTGCTTCCTGAGCATGTGTAAGCTGCTTGTGAGCCCTCTCTCGCTGCTTGATGCAGGTAAAACCTTACAGTAAAGGATGCATTTAGCCATTCAAAGGATGTCAGGGTATACTATGAGATGCTGAACAGCTAATGGGCTACAGTTTGGTTCCCTTAACTGTATGCATAATGTACAATCATTTGGCACAGTCATTATCATTTAACAGAGCTCAAACCCTAATAACTTTTTACTAACCTTTAGGATTAAATAAATAAATTATAACTGAATATAAATAACTGAAACTAGGCCCTTTTTCATTCAACATTGAAGATTGATGCAGATAAAAGAAAATAGAGAGATTGTGAAGTCATTTGGATCTGTTTACTTTCTGCTAGTTTAGAATGCACAGAGAACACAATTAATTATAAAAGCTGCTACAGTGCATAGGAAATACTTTCTGCAATCTGATTAAAGGTGGTAATAACCTTGGCTTTCCTTAAAAAAACGACCTCCAAGATAAAGTGTTAAGGCAAGCCTTCCAGATGATGGACTATTCTGTTTCTAAACTAATTTCTAAAAGTATAACTTAATAAAGATAATTAATATATATATATATATATATATACACATATATATATATATATATATATATATATATATACACATATATATATATATATATACACAAATACAAGAGACTGAGACATTTTGTGCATACTGCTACTGAAAAATGCCTTACCCTTTAAACAAAACAGGGATTGTTTGTCCATATATTGCAATATATTTAAGTCATCCAATATGTAAAATGTATAACGAAGCAATAGAATTCTTAATGAATCAGATGAAAATTAAGCGTAGGACTGGCCAGATATGGGATTCCGTTGACGTAGTTGGCCAGCTTAAATATATTGCAATATATGGACAAACAATCCCTGTTTTGTTTAAAGGGTAAGACATTTTTTAGTAGCAGTATGCACAAAATGTCTCTGTCTTAAATATATTGATAATGGTTTGCACTTGCATATTCATTGAATTATTTAGACAGGGGATTATTGTACTTAAATATGTTTTAAATGGCCTTAGGAGTGCACCTACAACCCCCTTTTTTGGGTTATTTATCAATGTCCAAATTTATCTCAGTATTTCAAATATCCAACTCCAACTGAAATAGAGTTTTTTTGCGCCAAAACCCCTAAATCGTTGGATATCAGGTATGGACATCAGCGCAGACACTGGGACCTTCCCCAATGACTTATACAGGACTTCGGGAGCTTTAAGATGCTGGGGTTTCATATTCAGAGCTTTTAGACAATCAGACTTTAATAAATCTCGAAAAAGTTATTTTTTGCTCTGAAAACTACAAATTATTTGAGTTTCGGATTTGCGGAGCTTGATAAATAACCCTCTAGAAGTCATCTCAGAGTTCCATGACCTTGACGTTAAGCCTCATTCTTTTATATGATCATGGAGCTCTTTGGTGACTAATAATATCCTTATATTTTACAACAGGTGGTACATTATTCTCTTTATGAGGAACATGGATAGATTTTTACAGCTCATTTGCTAGTGCAAAGTGCAGATAATTGTAATCCTCATTTTTACTTTATCAACAATGCAACATTCCCTCAAGGAATATAAAAAAATGCTCCAGATACCCGGAGGTACAAAGAATCGCAGCAGTTAGTAAATGATGCACAACTTATGCTTCCTATCTGTGCACGTTACCATAGCCAACTCTATGTCAGTAGGCAGAAAACCGAATGATAATAGCTCTTAGTTTACACAGTAACCATTCATGCAGCATCATTTAAAACATTAAAAAAGTGAAAACTACATATCAGATAAGTAATCAACGTAGTGCAACCCCTGCCAAGTGAGACAAATTCCCAATTTAAAAAGATTAAAATTTTAAAAATGATCATTCGGTCCTCAAAGCATGCCCTTAACCAAAAATTGAGGGAATGATTTCTAACTTAGCAAACATTAGTTACTGATCCATAAACTGTTATGTGACAAAGTCAGAAGCATAGAAACACAGTGTTGGATTAGGGGAAGGGGTTTCTAATTGGTACAAACCTCACTAAATTAGAGAGAGCACAGAATACATTTAAATTCGACCACAGTTCTGCTCGGGAAACAACGTGGTTTCTGAACAAGACATGGTCCTTATCAGTCTTCTTAGTAATGGCACTGTACATGATAAAATAACAGCAAAACTATGGAAAAAACATAATTAGAAAAGTAATAGATGAGGTCATGCAATTAGGCTACAGTAACAAGTTAATTATAGCTTCAAAATATGAACAGTATATGAATCAGTAATGGGATGCTAATGCATATACATTAATGCTTATGTAATAATTGCTAATGCTTAGTTTTGTGTGAAATTACACTTTTAAAAGCAGAATGCTGGGTAGTAAATATATATAATGAGGTGCATGGAAGTGTCTGTATGATAGAGCTGTGTTTCCTTAAGGAATCACAAAGACCTTAATGTGAACAAGATGAGTTCTCTACATTATCCAAATACCTAAATGGCAGAAAACCCCATAGCTGCTTCGTGGCCTCTTTGTGCAACTACATGCCATTTTTAATAGTCATGAGTACTCTTTGTAAGAAGTACTAACATACAACAAAGGAATCTGTCTCTACATTTCCCGTTTATGTGAATATAAACATGCACTAATTTCAATATTCTCAAGTACTAATTTAGGTGAGCAACTGAATATGGATGGGGTTTACAGTATCTTTTGAAAGCAATGCAACATAGACTTCTAAGCAGATTGCCTGTTTTACACATGAAAGGAGTGAGGCTAGAAGATAGAGGGATTTATGAATATTTGACTAAATGAAGTCCAAAAGAAGCCAATGTGTTGGTGGTCTGTACAATGAAATAGAAAACTTTCCGTGCCTTACTTCCTGCAAACCAAAAAACAAAAGAAAAAGGAAGAACTCCAGCAGATTAACTGCAAACCATTTATTCCAGGTAGTGGTTACACGTGTTTGCAGTTAATAAACTGGAGTTCTTCTTCCTTTTTCTTTTATTTACTTTTAAATGTTGGGTGATTAACATAAAAACACTTATTGACTCCAATGCATTATCTGTGAAAAAACTAATAAAACTGCAACTCTTTTAAATCCAATGCATTTTACACAAACAAAAAACTTTTTGACTTTTGAGTGCTTTGAACAAATGTTTGATATTTCAAGTTTTTTTCACAGTTTCACAAATTTTGAGGGAAAGTGAAATGGGACAGATTCACTAATTACTAGCAATAAAAAAATGTGTATGAATATTTTTAAAGCCTCCTGCAAATTAAATGCTTTTTTTATAATGTGAAGGCAATTGTGCTGTTGGGTCACATGGCATTACTTTAATTTCATTATGACAAATGTGTGTGCCAAAAGTCAAAATATAGTGTCTCTTCCCACTCAAATTATATATACATGTGTAAATATATTTCAGGAACCAGTGAGAATTGTAAATAAGATTTACTTTAGTACCAGACTGCAGTAACAATTCAATGTGAGAATTCTGTAATCATTATTTTTTTTTTTAATCTGGCAGTGGCTAATGCCTATGGTAGTTCTCAGAAGAACCCTATTTTTCAGGCAGATTTTGTGTAGACTTAAATGGGGAATCTCGGGAGGGGAAAACAACAAGCAAACCCCAAAAAAACAGAAGGAAATTGGGCATACATAAAAACCTGGAGATGAGCACAACTTACTTTTGCTTTCTACTGTTTCACTTCTTGTGTCTTGATTGAAGTAACCCTTAGACTAGCATATTCTCATTGATATGTAGGCCTAGTTCATATTTACTTCATACGTCTTACTTTACTTGGAGGAAGCATTGCAAAGTTTGGGAAGAGGTTCAGTGTGTTTCATTTATGACTCTGCTATGTAAAAATTGTTCTTTTCTGTCTTCAGCCATGGCAGTGCGCTGCTTAAAACATTTTTTGGAGCCAAATAAGAAAAACAGTAATTACAGAAGTATGAATCTAATAGTCACTAGCTATTGGCGAATCTGAAATTTCATGAAACGTCGAAAAGTCTATGGGCGTCAAATCTTTTTGATGTGCAACAATTTTTTTGACATGCCAAAAAACCTGCCGAGACTTGGCAAAAAATTAGGCCTTCTCCCATTGACTTATATGCAGCCTTGACCGTGATTTTTTAAAAGTCCCATTTTATAAAATCAAATCACAAATGTTTCGTGATTTTTGCATTCGGAGTTTAGTAAATAACCCCCTAATAGTCACTTTAAGGGGGTTATTTATCAAAGTCCGATTTTATCTCAACATTTTCTGCTACAAACTAAAATCAAATCTGCTCTGGTTTTTTTTACACTTAACTGTGAGAACGCACGCTTGCGTCCTGTCCGGAGCAGGCGCGGAGGCGCCAATGCGCGTCGGCGTCTGACGCGGGACGCTGGCGACGGTCGCGGAGGCGCCGGCGACGGTCGTGGGCGCAAGGACGTAGGCGGAAACGCCTGTGACGGACGTGCTGGCGTCAGCTCCGCGACGTCAGCGTAATGACGCCAGTTTGGCGCCAAAACTCCTGTATTTAAACCCAAACCAGATTAACATGCATTGCCTGGTTATTAGGTTATTTCGACTGAAACCCTAGCGACTCTGAACTTTGGATTCCTGATTATTGACCCTTGCCTGAACCCGGACTTTGATTACTGCCGCCTGTCTCGACCTTCTTGCCTGTTTATCGACTACGAACATTTCTGCCTGCCTTTTGACCTCGGATCTCCTGACTACGACTTTTGCCTCATCCCTTGTACTTCGCTGATCGTCTCACTGGCTACTCTCCACAACCCTACTCCCCGTTCCACTCCAGGTGGGTAGCGGTTGTGTGAGGCGCTTGTGGGTTCATTAACTTCTGCTCCAGCCTCTTCTACGTCTGGATTATACTGGTAAGTCCTGACACTTAACTATTATTACATCTTCCCGAAAATTCACTTTGAAGAAAAAAAAATCAGATTTTCGTGATTTTATTGAATTTTTCACCCGAAAACTCAGATTTATTATGCTTTTTTGCCCAAAAACTTTGGGGTATTGCACGAAACCCAGCGCACATCAAAAAATTATTGGGACTTCTCCCATTGACTTATATGCAACCTCGACAGGTCTGAGATGCCGGATTTTCTAATTTGGACTTCTCCATCCTCTGGATTTAATAAATTCCAGAAAATGTGTGGATTTTTAAAATTTCGGTTTCATAAAAATAAAATCAAACATTTTTCAGGATTTTTGCGTACGTAGTTTAGTAAATAACCCCCTAAGTCTGCTTCAACTGGATTTCTTTTCCCAAAACTTGGCAAATAAAATCAGTGGTCCCCTAACCCCAAGAGGCAGTGAGGAAATAAGAAATCTGCGACAATAATGACCAAATTGAGCTCTTAATATGAGCAACATATTTCAAGAGACACTTCTTACAGGTGCAGTAAGTATAATAAAGTGCATTAACTGACAATCTTAATAGATAAAGAAATGTGGCTTCCCTGCCAGTTTTGCTGATGCATTGCCTATCTATCCTAAAGGACAGTCTGCCCTGGTAGTGATGAAGTGGTAGGGACTTTACTGGCTTTGGATTCAGCAGCAGATGGTGCAGCTCAACAAAATGTTCAGATTATGCAGCAGCTGTCCAGATAACAACCTATTGCATACAGCACAGTTCAAATTTAACAGGTTGCATCAGTTTTCTTTAATTTCACTTCTGTATTTTTCACAGAAATGCTCAAACTGTAACTATGGATGTTTTCAAGGAAAAAAGTAATTTATTAGCAAATGAGATGTGAGAAAATTGGATTTTTCTTATTATATCCTTATTAAAATTTTTCAGTTATATTTTGGAGGTTTGTATTCAGCTATAGATGGAGCAAACATAGATAATTGGTTCAGATTGCTTACCTTGTTCTCTTATGTCACTTCATTTAAATACATTATTATAATATATTGATGTTGGGATACATTGTGCCCTGTACTTTAAATGAGCTGTTTGATGACAAAGTTGATTTCATGTTGCAACTCTCACAAGTAGCGATGAGTGTAATCCTTTTCCTCAGGGGGAAATTCTGCCCTTTGCCACTGACAAATTTTTTTCACAAAACTCAGGTAATAAAATGCACCAGAATAACACAGCAGAAAACCAGGTGTCAAAAAAATGCCCAATGACTTCAACGCATTTTGAACAAAAAAAGTGTGAAAAACAGCCAATGATTTCAATGCATTTTGTCTAAAAAATTCGTGGCAAAAAAAACCCCATTAGAATTTCACAAATATTTCCACCATTTTATGAATTTGTTTGTCAAAGCAAAGTAGAACAGATTTTCTTATAACTCATTACCAACATATTTTACACCATTTTGTCTTATGTAGGTAAAGGATCTATTATACGGAAAGCTTGGGACCTGAGATTTTCCTGATTTTTCGGTAATTTGTAATCTACATACCTTAGGTCTGCTAGAAATCTGTCCCTGCAGTACTAGTCAGTCCTTTACATTTGATGAAAGCAGATCCATTGCATTGTCTTCATACTTAGTTGAATGGGAAAATGATGTATAAATCTTTCCACAAACATTTTATCCATTTTAGCTTTTTCTTGATATTTTGTAATTATTTGATATTGCATCAATCCTCTTTCAGAGCTAATATTTAATAGTTATCTGTTAGCTAGATTACTATCTAATAATACATATCTATATAGCAGTTTAAATCCATAACTGAAACACTCCAGATTAAAATGTCAAATAATTCAAAAACTACAAAAAAAGATGAAGATAAATTACAATTTAGTAAATGTTAGTATGGCGTAACTATAGAAATATCAGACTGTTGGTCATGCAGGGGGACAAGACTGCAGGGTCTGCTTCCTTCACAGTTGTAATTGTGGCTCCTGAACATTCACAGGAATAGCAATGCCTCGATTTCTCTGAAAAAAAAAACTTGAATATCAGAAAGGCTGCAAACAACTCCAAATTGATCCCTGAACGTCTCCCATTGACTTAAACAGCAATTCAGCAGATTTTAGATGACGAATAGTCTAATTTGCGTTCTCAAAATGTCAGTGTATGATAAATCTCAAAAATCGAATTCAGATTTATTTTAAAAACTGGAATTGAATTTAAATAACTCCCTAGTCTGATTTGACATTTTTGACCATAAAAAAAATCTAAAATTTTAATTTTGAATTCAAATTTTTAATTTCGACCCTTGATAAGTCCGTGTTGACTAAATTTCCTGAGAATTCGTAGAAAAAGTTTTTTTTTGAATATTTATAGGAAATAAAATCTTTTTTTTATCTTGCCTCCATTGCTTTGAACTGTGAAATGTTTTCACAGCAACAAGCTAAGCAAAAACATTATGGGGGATATTTATCAAAGGTTTTTTTTTTTAAATCTAATAAATTAGATTCTATTCACAACTCAAATGGTATGTTATTTATGAATGAATTAAAATTCTACATTTTGATTGAATAGTCCCGACTTGAAAATTTGAATTTGAATTGAATTTTCTTCTGAAAAAAAAAGAAGACACTTGTGTTAAAAAAAATTTGACGCATGTCAAATTTACCATTCAAACCTTTGTAAATCTGCCACTGTGAAAAATATTTAATTGCACAATGACAAAATGTGAAAAATTATAGCATATATTAGTATATACAAAAGTGGCAAAAATTCGAATGAAATAAACAGTAGTTACTATAGTCCCAAGCCTTCCAATATACGACACAGCTCCAATCAAGGTAATAATCTAAAAAGCCTTTATTTGTGCATGGCTTAAAGATCTACGACAACATGACGTTTCGGGCTCATCTGTAGCCCTTTTTCAAATTACTGATACAACTGAGTGGTTACATTTTATACTCATCGATACAGCGCCATCTCTTGGCTACATTGTTTCAATACTCCAACAAGAATTTTTTCAACAATATTAACCATATAAGTAGTCTCACTTATCTTAGTCTGCAATGTTTAAAATTATCTGTCTGACTTAAATTTTCTTTATACATCTGAATATACTGATGATCCTGACTGATCAGTCCAAATTCTGAAAAATATAAAAATACAAACATTTATTAAAATTACAACTGTATTTAAAATTAATGAACTCCAAAGAAAATTAGAAGTATAGAGATTATCTGAAAATAGGATGTAAATCATATTCACGATTAAGGCCATGGGGTGCTAAGGTCTCCAGAGTACGAATCCACTTCGCTTCTTTCCTCAATAATTCTTTGGTCCTGTTCCCACCCCTTCGGGGCATGGGAACCTGATCAATCACTTGGAATTTTAATTGATGAACCCCATGAGCCTTATCAGTGAAATGAGCTGCGACAGCCTGGTCTAATTTTTTTAGTTTAATTGCCGATTTGTGCTCTCTTATTCTTTCTTTAACCATCCTAGTGGTTTGGCCCACATACAGTAGGCCACACGGACATTTAATTATATAAATTACAAATGTAGATGTACACGTAAAATAGCCATTTATTTTTATAGGATTTCCCTTTCTCGGGTGATATACAATGTCACCCTTCAAGCAATTAGAGCAACAATTGCAAGAAAGACATGGAAATAATCCATTCTTTCTAGGTCTCAGGAATTGTTGTTTGCTGGCTACACTACCCACGTCTGATCTAACAAACCGGGACCCCAGTGTTTTGTTTCTTTTATATGACATTACGGGGGGTTGTCTAAAGCTCTCTATTTCTGGTAACCCATCTTTTAAGACTCCCCAATGTTTCCTTATAATCTTTGCAACATCACCACTTACAGAAGTGAATTTTGTCACAAATGGAATACGTTTTGACTTCTCTTTTTGAGATTTTTGGAAATTCCTTTCTTGTACCTCCACTACTGCTCTCTGTTGTTTCAGAAGGGGTTTTGGGTACCCCCTCTGTAAGAACTTATCCTCCATAATGTCTAATTGATTCGATCGTCTCTGATCGTCTGTCACAATCCTTTTTACCCTTAAAAACTGGGATTTTGGTAGTGACTTCCGTGTTTGGATGGGGTGAAAAGAATTGTAATGCAAAATAGTATTTTTATCAGTTGCTTTTATAGTCCCAAGCCCCCTGACATGACTAGTATGTACCAATAAAAGTACTGCAAAGATAAATATCAGCCAAAAATTGGAGCAAATAAATTTACTAGCAACAGTTTTCAGACTACAATGCATCACATTCATGACATAAATATATTACTTTTCTCCTGACACCTTCCCAAGTCATTGCCTGCCACAGTTGGATTGTTGATTGAGGTGATTTCCGAGGCTACTAAACAGAACTGCACAATGTGTTGGAGCAAAGATTCCTGAAGCTGGATGGAGTTGTAGCTGAGGGTCTCTGCCTTTTGAAGAAAGCTATTGCTCATTTATCATAGACACTGCACTGCTCATAAAACTCAATGACCCGAACCCTGGTCCCCATAGTAGGATGATGGATCACTAGAGCCATTGCAAAAAGACACAATTAGGAGCCACACACACACATACAATGATGAAGGGTGCCTAACCCTTTTATTGGCAGTCACAGGATGCAACAATAAATAACATTTCAAATATAGCCCCCAAAATGTTTTTTCTATTGTTCTATCTGTGGCTAATATTAAATGACTCAAACTTCCATCATCAGTTCACCAGTGTGCAGTTCCTAAATGGGCCAGGCTTATGGCTGATGCCATTCCAGGTATACAGGAGTCATACAGCACCACAATATTACATTCCCAAGCTGTAAAAGTTTTTATGATGGTCATGCACTAGAACATGCCATCAGGAGATCAAGAGGGTAATGTATAGGGTGCTACTACCTTAATGCAGCACAAATGTGTACTGCCTTGCCAGGCATGCAAGAAGTGCATTGCGATTAGTGATGAGTGAAATTGTTCGCCAGGTTTAAACCCCCAAAAAAGGGGCCCATACACTCTGATGGGTGCAAAAAATTTGTGGCGTATTAAAAAAAATTGTTGCATGTCAAAAAAAAAAAAAATTGTTGCCTATAGACTACAGTGCAATTGGCAATTTTTTCGCCTTTCGCGAATTTTCAGCAAATTGAAACAGGTCAGTTTGCCCATCATTAGCTGTGATATTAAATTGCAAGAGGGTAATGTATAGGGCCATATCTTAATGCTACACAAATGATGTTTTGTATTATCAGAGACTTCCAAAATTCCTGCATTTCTGCTGTCATGATAAACATATTTTATTTGTATAACCTTCTTCTAGTAAATTTCTAATAGCTTCCACATAGAGTATGCAAATGCTGCAATAATCACACAGATCTTCATTACATTTATTAATAAATATCTAGCTTGTAATGCTGGAAAATAACCGATAATTAAAAGCAGAGTTTTTTATATTATTCTCTTTGAAGTGTTATTTACTTTATGACTACTAAACAACCTCGTGCATGTAATAAATCCATGTTTCAACTAATCAGCTATGAAATAACGAACACGTATATCCCTTTCAATGATGTCACAGAGTACAACAGTGAAACATATATAATTCCTAATAATACTGTAATGCTAAAATGCCACCCATTACAAGTAGGGTGGGAGTTGCTACTGTCAGTGTTCCATTTTCAATGCAAAGTGAAAAGAAAGAAAAAAGGTACATTTGAGCAAGAAACATTGCATTTGCCCTATAAACTGAAATTTAATCCTTTATTTTCTATTCACTGAAAATTACTGACAATCTAAATAAGTACAATTCCTGAAAAACATTACTGTGTTTCTTTAAGTACATCTTGGTTAATGTCTAATCTGTCCATCAAAAATATCTGATGTGCATGAAGTTAATTCCTTAAATAGTCCAAACTGTGATATTTTAATGTAATAGTCCACTGGCTAATGGAAAATGCTAGAATCCAAATCCCACAAATTTTCAGGAACTTCCAGTGCTACAGAATGTTCAATATCATCGAATACAGATAAAACCTCCTTCTACAACTATGAAAGCTTCATAAATCATGTCCCAAATGGTTAATCTTTGTAATGGTCTGGCTAAAATGATTTTTTTTTTATTCACACAGAATTATCACAATGTTATTTGCACTATATCTTTCTGGCATTTACAAGGCAAAATCTAAAGTAAATCACCGTAAGGCCACAGAGCCAGCACAATCTGTTTTCTATTGGAAGTCTTTTCTAAGAAAGGATTTCAAAGGTTTTTTTTTAATTAGAAGTAATTTCAGGAACTGTGGTACCTTCCAAGTATCACCCTTATCTCATTTTAACCCTATCCACTGCAGCCAGCTCCCAACTGTTAACTGATAGAACATTTTGACATAATCTTAAGAGCCAAAACATTGCATTTTGGTGATTTCTGCACTCCTGGGTAATTTCAAATATTTCACTATTATACAGGGAATTCTTCAACAATCAAGAAGTGCTTGACAATGTCCTATAAAGAAGCAGCGCAGAGCACAATGGTTTCAGTCACTGACCAGTTTGCAGGCAGATTCAGTATCCAGCATGTTGGAAATATGCACGTAAACATCTTACCGGTAAGTTATTTGAAGGTACTATTTTAACACAATTGTACAATCCAGCTTTGGCATGTATTTGGTTCTTATAATCGCCCCTTCCTTTAATTGAAGCATTGACAATTGCATCTTGAATGCATGAACAAAAACATATTTCATGGTTCACAAAGCTCAGTACAACCAGAGCATGTGTACTAGATCTTGTGCATGGCACTATTGTCTTTGTCTCACCGCATGCCAGCTGTACTTTGGATACAAATTTGGTGAGTTTGTGGCAAGAGACTCTTGCTTTTTGTGTTACCACTTCATGCCTGCTGACTTGGTTCTGCAGCTGGCATAATCTGTAATGTTTTGTTTTATTGTTAATCAATTAATACAGCTGTGGCCTTTATTCCTTCAACTCAAATGTCTTATTTACTATACTGGGCCACATCTATCACAGTACGGGTTTGGCCCTTAAGCAGCCATACACACTACTTACCAAACATAGTGTACAATTTACACACTGAAAACATAATGTTTTATTTCCTATAATGCAGAATATCTCCAAGAATGCCCCATCATTGTTTCCACTTGCCGAGTTGTGCCGGCTGCAAAGCATCAAAACAACATTTTTGTGAGAGATATTTTTTATGAATCTGATGAAAGCTATCCACTGCATTGAGTGAGAACTGGTAAATAATGTTTTTGGTTAAATATTTGATTTACTACAGCTACAACAAGGTTGTTAGGTACTCATGAAGTAAATAACAGTTATCCAGAATATTCCATATGCACAAGCTTTTATCTTTTTAGTCAATTAAATTAAAATCTTAGTGATTATTGCAGCATTTTCATACTCTATGTCGGGCCTATTAGAAATGTACTAGAAGAAGACAATAAAAATAAAATACGTTTATAATGCAGGCACTTAAAATAAAAAAAACTCACTTGCACTACATTAAGGCCTTTACATGATGGTAGTGGTATAAAAATTCACCCTTTGACCCCCTGATTGCATCCTGTAGTTGCTAATCATTGTAAAAATGTTTACTAAACACAATTAAATATATGGTGCCTCCTGGATACCTGCCAAGGCAGCAACAATGGGCTGAAAAAAAAGACACATTTAGGCGCCACTCTGGTGAAATGATGAAGCCATTTCTTATCAGCCAAAGATTGTGACAAGAGAAAATAACATTTTGAGGGAAATTTTATTTTTATGTTAAAAAAAAAAGGACTTTGTGGTTGGTTGGTTGGTCGGTTGGTCGGTTGGTCAGTCGGTCAATTAGTTGGATCTTGGAAAACCAAAATTTTTGGTTTGTTTTTCAATTTTGATCTTAATGTGTGTGTATTAAAAAAAACAAAAGAAGTTTCAGGAAAATATGAAATGTAGCCAGTGCCGGCATTGGGGAGGAATGCACAGGGATGCCATCCCTCCACTTATTTCTGTAAAATAGCATCCCCTCTGTGGACATGCAAAGTTTTGAATCTCAGAACTTTTTCATTGTAATACCAGAGCTTTATTTTGCCCCTTCCTCGTTTATGATTGCATATAAAATTATAAAATATAATATGTTAAATATACAGAAGAAAGGAAAGAAAAGATTGCTGGAAGAGAGGTAGAGAAATGATGGAGAAGTATATATATACACATGAAGTGGGTAAAGGCAACAAAGAGGGTAATAGAGAAAAGGAGAGAAGAAAAAAATTAAGGAAACAAAAAAAACATTACAATATTGAACAGCAGCATTTTAAGTAATAAAAATAGAAATTATATATACAGGTATGGGTTATCCAGAATGCTCGGGACCGGGGGCTTTCTGGATAAGGAATCTTTCTGTAATTTGGATCTTCATACCATAAATCTACTAAAAAATGGATTATTTGGATTAAATGTATTCTATGGGAGCCAGCCTTTCCATAATTCGGAGCATTCTGGATAATGGGTTTCTGGATAACGGATTACATGCATGTATAAGGTAATGTTGGGTTATATAAATTATGCTGGGGGTTGTGATTTTCTATGATACACAATACACAGACTAGGTTCCATGTTTTTAGCTAAACTGACATATGAGTCCCAAGAGATCACATCCTTAGGAGGATCTATGCATACTGGGAATAAAACTGCATCAGAAGGAAATACCAATCGGGAAAAATAAAAAATGGCTTTGCTTTAAAGTGGGTGAAACCAGAAAATATTGGTGGGTGAGGCTTACTATAACGATAGGTGTGGCTTATGGTTGTGGAAGGTGCTTATTTTTAACAACACACAAAGCATCCATCCACTTTTTCATCCCAATCCAAGCTCTGTGCACAACCCACGTCATTTTTAACTTTGCTACCAAAAAGAAAAAAAAGTTTTCTGTCATTTATGGTAACAATGGTGACAAGGAAGACAAAGGTAACTACTATAACAATGAAATAAAAATTTAGACAGCAAAAAATGGTAAATGAGACAGCAAGGGCAACTATGAAAACAATAGGGACTATTTAAGCAATGCTAGCTATGTATGTACAATAGTAACTATGGTAGCAATGGTAACTATGGAAATGATAGTAACAATGGAAGCAATGGTAACTATGGAAAGGACTATACTAGCAATGGAAACAATAGTAGTAATAGTAACTATGGTAACACTGGTAATTATGGAAATAGGAATTACAGTAGCAATGGTAACTAGGAAATAATAGTAACTATGGAAACAATGGGGTAACTATGGCAGCAATTGCAACTATGGAAATAATAGTAACTATGGTAGCAATGGTAACTATGGAAACAACAATTACATAATTAATATAGTAATCGTAACTATGATAGCAATGGTAGCTACTGTAGGAACTATGGTATCAATCGAAACAATAGTAGTATTAGTAACTCTCATAGCAATGGTAGCTATGGAAACAATAGTAACTATGGTAACAATGGAAACTATGGATATAATATGAACTATAGAAACAATAGAAACGATGGTAGCAATTAAAGATGAGTGCAATTTTTCACAAAGTTTCACTGTAAAAATGACGCCCATAGACTCTAATTGGTAAAATTTCTTGCGCATCAAAATTTTGCTGCACAATAGTACTATTCAGTGTTATACAAATGAAGATGGTGGAGGCATCACAGAGGGCTATATGGGTTTTGTGTTTTTTAGAAACTGAATTAACAGCCAAGAAAAGTCATATGTAGTGTTCATTTTGCAATCCCTATAGGTCACATACATACAGAGACGGAACTAGGTGGGGACGGGCCCTGGTGCGGGCCGTGTGGCCGGGCCCCGCCCCCACCCTCTTCCGTGCGGTGCTGCAGCCGCTGCAGTGGGGCACGTGACTGCCGGGGGGCCTTGCGGGGGTGCGGGCCCTGGCCCAATTGCACCCCCTGCTCCCCCGGTAGTTACGCCACTGCATACAAAGGTATGTGCATGTATGTGCAGGTATGTACAGGTACATAGATACAGTATGTGCTATGCATACTGGGAATGACAATGTGCATCAGAAGGAAATACCAAAATGGCTTTTCTTTAAAGTTGGTGGAACCAGAAAGTATTCATGAGTGAGGCTTAATTTAACAGTAGCTGTGGCTAAATGTTATGGGAGGGACATGGGACACATAGCATCCCTCCACTTTTTCCACTCCAAACCAAGCACTGAATATACTGTAGCAGTCAGTAAAGAAGACCTATTATAAAACTTAATGATTATGATAGTGACAATAATCAAGTTTCCTGGAAATAGTTGTACCTATAGTTTTCTGGGCTCCATTTCACTTAAATAGAGCACCAATTAAATAGGATATAGTTATTTTGAAAGCAGTACATCACATCAGATTCTGTTTTTAAAGATAATTCTATAGACTACAATGCTTAAAAAAGCCAATTTTAAATAAAACATAATACAGTAGCTATCCAGATGTCTTTCAAGCTAAACTTTAAATATTGAATACATACAGCATAAAGCTTTTTTTTAAACATCAACAAGCTCCACAACTATAAATAAGGGAACATGTGCCATATACACAGCAGTACAGTTATGTACACAACAATTACGGCAGCTTTTTTCTTTCCTCTTTTAGATAGCAAGCAGGAGGTGTTGACACTATAAAATGATATAATTAACGATAACATACTATTTGACTCAACGTAGGTGCAGAGTCGGCTTGTTAGATTGCCTGTTGTGATCTGTTTTCAAGCTTGTGGACTTGTAACAACTGATCAGTTAGTTAGCAATGCTGGGGAATCAATTTTAATGGTTCCTTTTTCTGCTGAGGTACTTCTTTAATTTAGACACAGAACACACAAAGGCATCAACTAAAATGAAAAGAAAAAAAGAATTCATCTTAAAGTGTGAAAAGGTGAGAGCTGGGAAGTTGTCTTGCAGATTTAATATAAAGTTTAAAGAAACTATTAAAACCTTTAAACAACTGAAAATATATAATACATAACAACACTGTTATGGACAAGGCAAACGCAGGTATTGGCCATTTTGGTGTGAAGAACGATTTTTCAGATAGGGTTTTTGTCACCTTCCTAGTGATCAGTTACAACTTAGGAATTACAGTGTATTTGGGAAATCTAGTTCTGTATGTATCATACTTCTCAATGTGCATTTATTTGTTTCTCAAAATAGTATTATGTTTTGAAGCCTATGACTAAGGGAGTTACTCCCGAAACGTGTTAGGCATGCTGCCTGTTGCTATCTTGTGTTTTTGTTGTTGATTCTTTTATTATTTATATTAAAGTGGGTGTGTGGGTGTATGTACTTGATTGGGGGGGTAGCTATCGATTAGCCAAGTGAAATATTTTTACCTATCTTTTGTATATACCTAGAGGCCTAAACAGTATTGAGCAGTGGGCTGTGCATGGGTTCAACTGGGGTGTCATTGCATCTAATTCTACTCATTTATTGGAAAACAACCATAAAAATGAGATACACATTATATATTTCATAGTAAAAAGTTGACCTTACATCAGACCAAAGAAGCAAAACGTATCATTTTTTTATCATTATTTATTCTTTATTTTTATTTGATACATTCATTTGGTATTCAAACAAGACAGTTAGACAAGTACTACCTATCTAAAAGCAACAATTCTCAATTTATAATTGAACATATTAATTATCAATCATATTCCCTTTTGCTTTTTGTCTATGAGAATCAGAAATAATTTGGTGCAATCACAACACACCCAAATTGTAGTGGATTTTTAATAATAATTGTTGCAAAAAAAATGTTAGATATTCTTTTCATATAGTTTTATGGCCAAATAAATTTAGAACAGTTCCACTTTAAATAACACTATGGTTAAAAATTATACTACAACTAAATATAATAACAATAATAACAATTATAATATAATATAAATATATATAAATTATAGAGTGTGTACAAAAATT
The DNA here is from genome assembly GCF_017654675.1 of Xenopus laevis. Lineage (NCBI taxonomy): Eukaryota > Metazoa > Chordata > Amphibia > Anura > Pipidae > Xenopus > Xenopus laevis. The sequence goes on from NC_054378.1 coordinate 91,832,059, forward strand.
GAAGAGCAACAATGAAAAAAAAACGATTTGACAGGAGGAGAGTTCTTATTTATATCTGTGCAATAACATACCATCAACTTATTCCGTCCACTGGTATCTGTCAAGTTTCATTACATCTCATAATTGAACTGAACAGTGACTCACAGTGACTTGTTATTGCGATCAAAAAGACACCACCACAGATATTGCCTAGATATATCCTGCAAAGTACAAAACAGGTTTAACCTTCCATCTACTGGGATAATAAAGTAATTTCCATATAAAGAAGAGCACCCTGGATCAAACATCATTATCATGTTCGAACATGTATAGTAGGTTATTTTTCATAAGTACTTGTGGCACTCTTTTAGCAGTAAAAAAAATAGAAAGTGTTGATAAGCAGATGATATTAGCTGTCACAGAAAGGATTTGACACAGTTTCATAACCACTGTCTCTAGAAAACTGAAACAGACACAGTTCCCTTGGCTTTGAATGCAGCACGTATCCTGCTCATCAGCATACACAGTAGATCCCAGATGGTGGAATATTTCCTTTACTATCAGACATGTGGCTTCACAATCAAATGACAGGTACAAGGCAGAAAACTATTTTAACCCCCTTGTCTACCAAGCAAGTGAAATATTTGTCATATGAAAAATTCCACACGTCCATTTTTAGGTGCATTATTTTTCACACATTTATATATATTTATATATATATATATATATATATATATATATATATATATATATATATATATATATATATATATATATATTGTGACAAAGAGCTATGTCCCAATAGGCTGCCTGTATATGATGGGAGGTATATAGCACCCAGCCTGAGGTATTGGCTCCTTTAAATCTCCAGGGTAAGACAGGTTAGGACCCTGGAGCAAGGATATAGTTCAGTATGCTGCCCAATTAGTCCGCAGGTGGGGCTGTTTTAAGGGAGCCTGGCGGGGAGTGGGTGTGTGTTGTACTGGGAGTCAGAGAGAACCTCTGAACACACGCTGTGAAGTGTTTTGTGAAACAAACTGTGTGTTTGACTGCAACTCCAAATGGCAAATGTTTGTTACCACCGCAAGGAACTTTCCTATGGACTGTAACACTGCAAACCGGTGAGGTTTACATTATTATTTGACTGTTTAGCACGGAAATTGTGCCTGTTTAAGTTGTCCGGTTTGAACAATAAAACCCCAGGCAGGAGCCTGTTTCACTTTTGTTGCAAACCTAAGCCTCCTGTCTCCTCTGTAAGAACTGTTTTACCTGAGCCCTACCGGCTGCTTTGAGCTATTCCCCACAAATGGTGTTTCGGATGCGGGCAACAGAGAGACAGTGAGCATAATAGGACAACCATTGTTAAAAGGGCAGTGCTATCTGCTGCAGACTGTGGGAGTTGTAGTTCAACAACATGGAGGAACTTGTGTTGCAGCTGGCCAAAGTCAATGCTAGTCAGCAGGAGGCAAATGCTGCCCAGCAAGAGACCAATACCATCCAGAGGCAGAGTATGGCCACCCAGCAAGAGACTAATTGTTTGCTTGCAGCTCAACTGACAGCATTAGCAAAAGCGGTTGAGGCTGATCGACAACTCTTGACGGATGTGGTACAGCAGATGATTGCACTGGGGTCCAATGTGTCGAGTGGGGCCCCTAACACAGATAGCTCCATTAAGGCCAGTCGTTTTCTGCAAAAGATGACGCCACATGATGATGTTGAGGCATATCTGCATACTTTTGAAAGGACTGCCGAGAGGGAGTCTTGGCCCAAGTCCCAGTGGGCAGGTCTGGTAGCGCCTTTTCTGACTGGGGATTCGCAAAAGGCATACTTTGATTTGACCATAGCCGATGCCAAAGACTATGACAAGTTAAAAACGGAGATACTCCACCGCTTGGGTGTCACCTCAGCCGTGCAAGCTCAACGGGTGCACAAGTGGTCATACCAGCAAGAGAGGTCTCCCCGTGCCCAGATGTATGACTTAATTCATCTTGTGAAAAAGTGGCTGCAGCCAGAATCTCTGTCAGCTCCTCAAGTCGTGGAAAGGGTCACTATGGATCGCTTTCTGAGAGCTCTTCCGCCATCCTTGAGGAGATGGGTGAGTCATGCAGATCCCCAGACAGCCGATCACCTGGTGGAAATGGTGGAACGTTATATTGCCGCTGAGGACAACTTAGGATCGTTTCCACAACACCGCAAGCCAGCCACAAAACATCCATCTGCAAGGTCCCCAGGAAAAGCCAATGATTCGTTGCCTCAGGATACTGGGGCTGACCAAAAGGCTATAGAATGGTCTAAAGGAGCTGACAAAACTCAGCTGTCCCCTCCAACCAAGGGTCGAGGCCAAGTGCAATGCTGGCGATGTAATGAGTGGGGTCATGTTGCTGCCAGGTGCCCACTACCTGCAGAGCCCATGGATTGTCACTCGGCTCAGCAGGTGTCGTTGTTTGCTCACCCTGCGTGCACCGCAGACACTGACTTGCATATGGCGGTGGTAAAGGTGGGTGGAAAGTCTGTTCAAGCTCTGTTGGATTCCGGGAGCTTAGTCACAATGGTGCACGCCAGTTTGGTAAGCCCAGACCAAGTTAATGAACGTAATCTTGGGGTGCTCTGTATTCATGGAGACTGTAAAAGTTATCCCACTGCTATAGTGACATTTGAAACTGTTACTGGTACTGCATGTCATGAAGTGGGTGTTTCCTCTGTTTTGATGCATAGTGTAATTTTGGGACGAGACTTTCCCCTCTTTTGGAAGCTCTGGGGAAAGGAAGGTTCTCCACAGGGGTCTGAGAAAGGCATTCCTAAGGATGCACCAGGGGTTTGTAAACCTAACTCAGAGGTAGTAACTGAAGGGGAGACCATGCTTGAAGCAGATAATTTTCCCCTAGAGGTACTAGCAGGTGAAACAGAGTTGCCCTTGGAGCCCTCCGAAGCATCCGATATGCCAGACTTGGAGGTCTCTCGGGTTAACTTTGGAACAGCCCAAATGAGGGACCCTACCCTGAATAGGGCCTGGGAAAATGTTAAGGTAATTAATGGTGAACCTCAGGAACCTGGGGCTGAGAGTGTATTCCCTCATTTTTCTGTCAGTCAAGATTTACTGTATCGGGTTGACAAAGTCCAAGGGGGGGTGGTAGAGCAGTTGTTAGTGCCCCAGCCCTATAGGCGAATGGTCTTGGACCTGGCCCACACTCACCCCTGGGTGGTCACCTACGTCAGGAGAAAACCCAACAGCGAATTTTACAAAGGTTTTATTGGCCCGGTATATTTGCGGAGGTGAAGGGGTATTGTGACTCTTGCCCAGAATGCCAACTGTCTGCCCCGGTACCTCACTTCCGTAGCCCTCTAGTGCCATTGCCTATCATTGAGGTCCCATTTGAAAGAATTGCAATGGACTTGGTAGGGCCACTGGTTAAGTCAGCTCGGGGCCATCAGTATATTCTCGTAATTATGGATTATGCTACGCGGTATCCTGAGGCAGTCCCTTTAAGAAACACAGCCTCCAAAAATATTGCTAAAGAGCTGTTCTATATGTTTACCCGCACTGGCATTCCTAAAGAAGTCCTCACAGACCAGGGTACACCCTTTATGTCTCGGGTTATGAAGGAACTATGTAAGCTCTTGAAAATTAAACAGTTAAGAACTTCTGTTTATCACCCCCAGACTGATGGGTTGGTAGAGCGCTTTAACAAAACCCTGAAAAACATGTTAAAGAAGGTGGTAGATAAGGATGGGAGGGATTGGGACTGTCTCCTGCCATACCTTATGTTCGCCATTAGAGAGGTGCCCCAGTCATCCACAGGTTTTTCGCCCTTTGAGCTATTGTATGGTCGTCATCCCAGGGGTCTCTTGGATGTAGCAAAAGAGACCTGGGAGCAAGAGGTAACACCCCATAAGAGTGTGGTGGAACATGTTACCCTCATGCAGGATAGAATTGCTGCAGTCATGCCCATAGTCAGGGAACACATGCAGCAAGCACAGAAGGCCCAGAGTCGGGTTTACAACCGTTCAGCTAAGGTTCGAACTTTCAACCCTGGGGACCGAGTATTGGTTCTTGTCCCAACAGTTGAGAGCAAGTTCCTGGCTAAGTGGCAGGGCCCGTATGAAATAATCGAGAAAATAGGTGAGGTGAACTATAAAGTTTACCAACCAAATAAAAGGAAGAAAGAACAGCTTTACCACGTAAACTTAATAAAACCCTGGAAGGACAGAGAAGTCCTCACGGCTATAATTCAACCCCTTCCTCCTACCCAGGACGGTATACAAAAGGTGAAAATAGCTGAAACCTTGTCAGAGCCACAAAAGCAAGAAGTCAGGGAGTTTCTGCAAAGAAACACTGAGGTGTTTTCTGACATACCAGGTTGTACAAATTTGATAAAACATGATGTCATTACTGATCCTCAGGTTCGGGTCCGCCTTAAGCCCTATCGGATCCCAGAGGCCCGTAGACAGGCAGTCGACGAGGAAGTGCAGAGGATGCTGGATTTGGGGGTAATTGAGAAGTCTGTAAGTGAGTGGAATAGTCCCATTGTGCTTGTTCCTAAACCAGATGGGTCTATACGATTTTGCAATGACTTCAGGAAGGTAAATGAAGTCTCAAAGTTTGATGCTTACCCTATGCCAAGGGTTGACGAGTTGATTGAACGACTAGGTCCTGCTAGGTACATAACAACTCTTGACCTAACTAGAGGGTATTGGCAGGTACCAATGTCAGAAACAGCTAGGGAGAAAACAGCCTTTTCTACCCCACAAGGGCTCTTCCAGTATGTTCGTATGCCATTTGGCCTCCAGGGGGCCCCAGCCACGTTTCAAAGAATGATGGACCAAATTCTTAGACCTCATCAACATTTTGCCTCTGCTTATTTGGATGACGTGGTCATTTTTAGCAGGGATTGGCAAAGTCACCTCCCCAGAGTACAGGCCGTCCTAAATTCCATTAGAGAAGCAGGCCTGACGGCAAATCCCAAGAAATGTGCCCTAGGTTTGGAAGAAGCCCGTTATCTGGGGTACACTATAGGGAGAGGTGTTATCAAGCCTCAAGTGAACAAGGTGGAGGCAATTAAAGACTGGCCCCAGCCACTCACTAAAAAGCAGGTTCGTACTTTTCTTGGTATGGTGGGCTATTATCGTAGGTTCATTCCAAATTTTGCAAGCAGGGCTGCTCCTTTGACCGACCTGACCAAAGGGAAAGGGTCCACAATGATTAAGTGGGGTCCAGAGGCAGAGGAGGCATTCCATGATTTGAAAGTGGTTTTATGCCAAGATCCAGTGTTGGTCGCACCAGACTTCAAAGAGAAATTTGTTGTGCAAACTGATGCCTCTGGTGTTGGATTAGGTGCGGTATTGTCACAGTTAGTTGGGGAAGAAGAGCATCCAGTGGTCTACTTGAGCAGGAAGTTGACCCCTGCAGAAAAAAATTATAGTATTGTTGAGCGGGAGTGCTTAGCAATTAAATGGGCACTGGAAGCTTTGCGGTACTACCTTCTGGGCCGCCAGTTTGTGCTCATTACGGACCACTCTCCATTAACCTGGATGTCACAGGCAAAAGAAAGAAATGCAAGGGTCACACGTTGGTTCCTTTCCTTGCAGAATTTCAATTTTACAGTGGAACACCGAGCAGGCAAACTGCAAGGTAATGCAGATGCCTTGTCAAGGGTCCACTGTATGGTGGCTAATGGTGTCCGAAACCCCGGGTTCGAACAGAGGGGGGAGGTATGTGACAAAGAGCTATGTCCCAATAGGCTGCCTGTATATGATGGGAGGTATATAGCACCCAGCCTGAGGTATTGGCTCCTTTAAATCTCCAGGGTAAGACAGGTTAGGACCCTGGAGCAAGGATATAGTTCAGTATGCTGCCCAATTAGTCCGCAGGTGGGGCTGTTTTAAGGGAGCCTGGCGGGGAGTGGGTGTGTGTTGTACTGGGAGTCAGAGAGAACCTCTGAACACACGCTGTGAAGTGTTTTGTGAAACAAACTGTGTGTTTGACTGCAACTCCAAATGGCAAATGTTTGTTACCACCGCAAGGAACTTTCCTATGGACTGTAACACTGCAAACCGGTGAGGTTTACATTATTATTTGACTGTTTAGCACGGAAATTGTGCCTGTTTAAGTTGTCCGGTTTGAACAATAAAACCCCAGGCAGGAGCCTGTTTCACTTTTGTTGCAAACCTAAGCCTCCTGTCTCCTCTGTAAGAACTGTTTTACCTGAGCCCTACCGGCTGCTTTGAGCTATTCCCCACAATATATATATATATATATATATATATATTAAAATGTCCCTATTAAATGTAAAATCTGGCAAAATTTTAAAAAAGGGAACTTAAAAAGGAAACCTGTATAACTAGCTACCATCTAGTGTTTATATTTATAATAATAGAATATTTTGAAGAGGATTTGTAAAGGCAGCAATAATAACATGTTTAATATGCAATTGTTCTTTTTGTGAAAAGTTGGCTACAGAAACCGTAATTTAGTTAGCCAGTCATTAGTATGACTGAGTAAGGGAAAACTTAGTTTCAACAAACTACTGAGCCATATTGCAAAATGAACAGTGTATAGTAATGATTCTTGCATAAAACCTGAACTGGGAATTGGCACTTATATGGCAGTGTCACCCACTTTAACCTACAGCACTTTACATCCTTACCACTTAGACTGTAAGTTCTACAGAACAGGAACCTCCATCCTTTGGTCTTCTTGAAACTATGCACTTAATATGTATTGTAACTTTACTTTATTTGTACTGTATGTGTATTGTATTTTTACACTTATTTGTATTGCAATGATCCCCTGGTTCTCCTACTTATTTATTGTATTAGGTGCTAAAAAAATACAAAATATACAAACATGCATTCTGTGGTCTATTGAATAGTGAATGATGAGCGAATCTGTCCCATTACACTTAGCCGAAAAACGACTTTTTTTGTTGCATGTGAAATGTACCACACGCAGCGCCGGATTTCAATGACGGGCGCCCCTAGGCCGCGCGGTCCGACCAGGCGGCCGCGCGGTCCTAGCGCCCACCTCACCTCCCCTCCCCTTCCCCGCGTGCCCGCGAAAAACCGCCGGCGCAGCTGCTGTAATTTAATGGGGACGCACACGTCCCCATAATGCGGCTGGGCGGCATGCCGCCCCTATTTTTTTGCCGCCCTAGGCCCGGGCCTATGCGGCCTTGCCGCAAATCCGGGCCTGACCACACGGAAAATTTTGGCACCGTTTGCAGACAGCGAAACTCAGAAATCCGCCACTAGAGTGAAATTCCGCAGCTCTCAATTCATTTCTATGGGATTTTGAAAGGCGTATTTATCAATGGGTGAAAGTGAAAGTTCACCCTTTGATGAATACGCCTTTAAAAATCCCATAGAAATGAATGGGGAGTGGCGGCATTTCACTCTAGTGGCGGAACTTCACTATTAACTTCACTCTTTGATACATATACCCAATAGTTTATATGGGTAAAAAAAACACAATAGTTCATCAAGTTCAACTTCTTCAAATGACCCCAAGTGCATATACAGTATACATACCCATACAGACTTAAAAATTGTACCTCAAGGAAATGATATTTCTGTGACTGAATAATCAGAATAATATTGACATACCAGTAACTCATCACAAGTGAGACTTGTGAACTCGCAATCATCATACGGATTTGTCTCCTTGACACTGGCATTTGATTAACTTACTACCTCTGTGCATTAAAAATATGCTAATTTCTATTACTCCCAGTCTTACTATTTCCTCCCACTCTCTTTTCTTCCTTGTTTTATGCAAACTTATCTTCTCCTTCTCTCTCTCTCTCTCTCTCTCTCTCTCTCTCTCTCTCTCTGGAGACTGGCAGCACTAAATATGTAATTACCTGATATGCTTTTTTTTTTTTAAAAAAAAAGTATTCATATTTTGTGTTTATATATTATGCAGGTGACCTAATTTAAGATTGCATTCATTGACCTAACTGTATAGATATTATATTAAGTATATATAGATGTTATTATATTAAGTCTATATACTGTACATTGCTGTTAACATATACAAACATTTTTATAAGCCATCAAGACACGTTGCTCTTTCAACAAAACACTATTTATTGTTTTCCACAAAACAAATGTTCGACTTTTCATTCTATTTTCAATAAAATTAAATGCTTTTAATGAAATAACATCCCTTTAAAAGGCCATTGAATTTGCTCCAATGAATTTAGATAAAGCAAACAGTGTAAAACTGCAGCCTGGAAAATGTCTCTCTGTAAAATGCCACTCTCTGGCACTATTTGCATGACTTTTTAAACTGCATATTAATATTGCTCAGCTTAATTCAGCTGTCAGTTTGGACTGTGAAGGCTTATTTCGATACAAAATAAATTGAATGGAACAATATAAAAGGAAATAAATTGTAAATTAACATAACTGAAATCTATCACAAACGACATTCCAAATCATTCATTGCTTGTGTGAGTCACTTTGAGGGTGCTGTATTGTAAAGCAAACTCTTTCTCTAGCAAAGTGTTTTTTATTTTTCATGAGCCCTGACTAGTGAAGCATGAAACATTAACTATATAAAGTTTCCTTTTCCCCTTCACAATTTTAAACTGTTCCTATTTTAAATCATACTCCCTTCTTAGCTTGACAGTGCACAACATCCGTTTTACGTGTAGTAAGCAACAAAAGCCTTTGTCTCGGACAAAGAGCTCAGAAAGATTGAGGTCTGACTGGATGCTAAAGCTAAATTCCTTTGTATCTTTAGACCACTGACATCCCTCTCATAGTGGCAGAATAATCTGTATCAAATGCTAGCTGCCTCTAAATCAGATGCTGTTAATATAAGCTTCTGCTAATCTCGTTTACTGCCTAAAATGCAACAAAACTAATTACCCATGAATTAACTGCTCTTACTCTATAACAATACCTCCACACTCAGTAACTATTTAAGGATGAACTAGGGACATTTTGCTTTGTATAAAAGTTTGTCAAATCATAAAATTTCACCGAAATGCATTGGAATATAATGGGGGAATTATATAGAAGTGAAGGCATTCTTAGTAGCGATGAGTGAAAAATTTGCGAAATGCAGAAGTTGATACCGGCGGCCATTAAATGCAATGGGCGAATGTATTCGCCGGCGGTGCGCAAATTCGGACCTGGCTAGCGAAGAGCGGAAATTTTCACGAGTTATGGATTTGCATCAAAATTCTGCATTTTAGCATCAGCAAATATTAAGGCAAAATTGCTGATTTTTTTTTATAGACTGGAATGTATTTTGCAAGGAAAAAGACAAAGTGAAAAGTTGTCTTTTGCAAATATTCATTGTTTTGATCATTTGTCAGTCAACTTTGTTTCCTGCAAAGTACATTGGGAATTTTGTCACCACATTTTTGGGGGCAAAATTTTGTGGTGGTTTCTTGGAAAAGATGAAGAAATTCTAGAATATATTTGTGAAAAATGTTGCTGTTAGTGAAAAGCAAAACTTTACTGAGCAAAAATGTTCACTCATCCCTATCTACAGCACTTGAATCAATTATTGTTGAAGCATATGACAGAATACAGTAAAAATTGGAAAGGATCAGCATACAAAGAGACCAAGAAAAATCAGTCTTCCATTCACTTATGCCAGTGGGATCTAATCCCAAATTACAGTGCTAGGACAGATAAAGGGGTTGTAATACAGAGGAAAGGGGCAGATTATGATTAATTAGTAGGAGGCAAACACTTTCTGGCTCACACTCAACCACAGAGCACCATCCTCACATTCACTTGTGGCTCTGATGGTGAGGGAGGTGAAACCATACATCAGACCTGTGATTGTCCAGGCCTCCTCATTCTTGGGGGATCTGCTGTATGATAGTTACATAATTCAAGGTATTTGCACCTGCTTCCACTTCTGATTAGTGATAATATGCACCAATTGACTCTGTGAAACTCTGGAGTGATCACCATCCTGAGAGGGTTATGGAGAAGATGTTTCCCAAAAGCACTAATATATCTGTATCCATTGGAATGCACAACTGCCCAACTTTGACTCTTTTAACTCGGTGCACCTCTCCATGCAGATGCAATTACTTAGGAATTATGGGAACAAGATTGATATTTACTACCAAAATTGCACATTGTACTTGCAGATGTAAATGACTTATTTGAAATATGAAGAAAATAATTCATTCTCATCCCATCAGGGCAATCTACAGGGAGGCACAGTTTATAAACATTCCTTATACAACATTCACACCTGCTCATCTTTTTTCATCAGCTATCCATAAACTCCTAAAACTTAAAAAAAGCTAAACTCTTAAAAAAAAATAGTACATGAAATTGCACAGCTATGCATTATTGGGCTGAATTCTGTACTGTTTGAAAAATGACAGCCAAATACATTTCCTGTCAATGCTCATAGAACAAAGGGGAGGATTGGGACAAACCACGCTTTATCTACCGTAAATATCTGGCAGAATAATATTATCAATATAGAAGGTAGATAGCACATTCTGCAGTGTAAAATTTATATTTAACTAAACTATTACTGTGACTATGAAAGTACATTAAGGGGGTTATTTACTAAACTCTGAATGCGAAAATCACAAAAAAATCATGATTCTTTTTTTTATAAAATCTGACTTTTAAAAAAATCACACATTTTTCAGAATTTATTAAACCCAGAGGATGGAAAAATCTGAATCTGAAAATCTGGCATCTCAGACCTGTCGAGGTTGCATATAAGTCAATTGGACAAGTCACAATGATTTTTTGATGTGCGCTGGGTTTTGAGCAATACCCCAAGGTTTTCAGAGTTTTAGGGAAAAAATTCTGAAAAAATCATGAAAATCTGACGGAAAAATCCAAAAAAAATCTTGAAAATCTGACTTTTTCCTGCAAAGCAAGTCTTCAGGAAAATGTAACAATAAATAAGCATAAAAAACAGAGCAGATTTGATCAGAGATTGTAGAAGAAAAAATTAATATAAATTTGGACTTTGATAAATAACCCCCTAACTGTTTTGTTCCTTTACTATCTATTTTGACCACAATTTTCTGCACTATTTTTCTGGTACTCCTAGAATAGCATTTATTTATGTCATTTAATGAAGTGTGTCCTGAACTTGCTGCTTTCAGATGAGTTTAGTGCAGACATTTGTTTGCATCTGGCCCTAACATGTTGGTCACAACGACATTCAATGCTCCCTTGGAGTCACTTGTACTAGGGCACAATAGTATAACCCATATTAAGTTCAAGGAAACATAATTTTCATTATAATATGCATCATGTCAGGGAAGAATTACTGATCTACCAGAAAAAACATGGATTAACATAAAAAGTTATTGAATGAAAATGAATGTTTCAGTATTTTAACCCTTTATCACTAGTTCCGATATTTTTAGTATTATGAAAAATATGTCTCTCTCTCATCATTTACTATGAAGTTGGTAACTGCAATATCACTTTATCACACGTTTTTAAAATATAAATTGTACTTATGTAAGTATATACTTGTGTCAAAAGCCTTAAGAAAAAACATTGTAGTTTACAATGAATAAAAGTAACCCCAGGCAAAAGCTGCAACATATTTCAAGTTATTGAGCCTTACACTCTATCATTCAGGGATGAAACCCAAATGTATGTAGCATTAAAGGGCAGATTTATCAAGGGTCGAATTTAGAGTTTATGGTAGTTTGTTTAAACTCCCATTAACTCGAAATTCAATCAAAATTGGTTGCAATTTATGAAAAAATTAGAATTTTTCAAACTCGAGTAAATGGGATCAACCCAAAAACTTGAATCAAATTCGAATTAAATTTGATTCGAGTTTTTTCTCCAAAAAACAAATTGATTTTCAGGAAGGCTGCAAACAACTCCAAATTGATCCCAGGACATCTACCATAGACTAAAACAGCAATTCGGCAGGGTTATGGTGGTGAATAGTGTCATTTGAATTCTTAAAGTGCCAGTACATGATCAATTTAAAAAGTCGAATTGAATTTGAACTATTCTGTATATTCAGATGATACCTCATTCATGCCGTAAATGTTTAAATTATAGGTTTCTATACAGTATGTATTTATAGTTTAGAATAGATGTAAAAAAATATGATGAAATGTTGTTGAAATACAGGTTTCTTTCAGAAGACTGCCCTCATTATTACAAGATAAAATGGCTTTTGATTACCATTTCATAGATTTTCTCTGTAAATCCTTTTTTTTTTGTTTCCTTTTTTATTAAAAATATTTCAACTCAAATAAGTAGCTGCAGCCACTGTTGCTCATACTGATGAGATACTTTATGAGGCAAAGTTGATTATTACACATTCTACATTCCTTATTCTCCAGGAAAATAATAGCTGTGACCTAGGCAATATCAACTTTTTAGACCTTCTCTGCCTTTTCTCAAGCTAGGAGTATTTTGAAAAAGTCTAGTAAAACATCACTCAGCTATGGTGAAGTGAGGAAGAGCAGAAGGAAAAAAAACAGGGGGTAAGCCTTTGAGAATCCTTCTGTCTGAAGAGTTGAACTTTGCTATTTTGCTCTCCCCTTTTCCTACTCCATTGTGCAAATTAGTAGGGTAAAAGGTAGGCAAGGTGTGAACAGAGCAGAACTGATTAATGACCCATATGTCTCTTACTTCTTACTAGAAATGAGTGTGACTCCCTATATCTGTTTGAATACTTTCCCTATACCTTATGAAGGTGGAATATGGATTATTCCTGTTTCATGCCCTGAACACTGTGTATAACAAGAATATTATAGAAGCAAGCGGAAATGAATCTGAATCATGATTGCTTCCCTGGGATTTAGGAGAGTGGTGTTGAGATTAAGACATTTGGTTGGCTCATATGACTCAAAGTAATGTCATGAATACTAACAATTATCAGTATCTAAAAATATAAATATTTCAACTGACCAGCATTTTCATGCACTTTTAGTCAAAAAGAATAGTCCACTCATGGAAACTGATGAGAAAACAATCTAGATATCCCTCCCAACTTTAGTTTGTATACAAAAACCATGGGGTAGGGTGCAATACATGGATTGTGACCTTGGTTTTTTTGGATAAAGTGTTTTATATAACGTACAGCACAAATGCAATAAGGCAAGACAAAGTAAATTAATATGGCAGTTAATTAAATCAGTAGCATTGAGGTTTATGTTACAAATAGTCAATTTAATCTCATATTAGAGCAGTAATCTTGGTACATAAGTTTTCACTCGAAAATCTAATTTTGAAAAATGAATCACTGAGATCAAAATGCAATTGCATATACTAAAGGAAGAACTCTTCTTTGTCCTCTACCTCCTGATATATCTAGTATGGTGAATTTTTTTATTTAGAAACCATGCAACTGTGAAATTTTAAATTACATTTTACATGAGAGAGAATTGGCTGAATTTGCCAGAGGCAACAAGTGAAGTGTGTTTTATCTTTTCCTCATTGTCAAGTACAGAGTAATCCACAGTACATAATAGCCATGCGTTGCCAAGAACTTCTCATTTTTATAAAAAGAGGCACCCATGGGCTCTACTTTCTTCTTTCCTTAGTGATGAATGCAGAACCCCTTACATTTTTATGGGACCTTTTGAAATCCTATATACTCTATGGGCTTTTAATGATCAAAGCTGGCACACTTACGATTCACCCCTAAACACACTCAGTATTTTTGAAACAGCATTTTAGATTATCAACTAAAACAGAAATTGTTTATAAAATTTTATACATGCATTTATGGAAAACAATACAAAGGAAGAAAAAGAAATGACCCTTCACATTGCACCTTCCCATCCATGTGTTGTAACCATACGATTGAAGTGATTAATAAAACTTAACTTTTAATATAACCAGTAAAATTATGTCTAGATAGTAATATTAAAATATTGGTTAGGCAGGAGGCTGATTGACTAAAAAGCCAGGGGTAGGAGGGATAAAGTCACCTGAGAGTGACTGTTGGTTGGAGCAAAACAATCAATCTTTTCAATTTCTTGACGATTATTCATATTACAGAGGTATCAGTAATCAGGGTTGGTTAATGGACGATCCGTGGGGCAAAGAACGTGCTAACAACACTTTGGTAATTTTGGTTAATTTATAACCGCTTGCCACTCAGGCTGCTTTTTAGGCCTTGATACCTCAACCACCCTGCATGGGGATTGCAGACCGAAAGGGAGGGATCCTGTGGTGGGAGAAGGGGTGGCTTGTGGTGTACTGATACCTCTGTAATATGAATAATCGTCAAGAAATTGAAAAGATTGATTGTTTTGCTCCAACCAACAGTCACTCTCAGGTGACTTTATCCCTCCTACCCCTGGCTTTTTAGTCAATCAGCCTCCTGCCTAACCAATATTTTAATATTACTATCTAGACATAATTTTACTGGTTATATTAAAAGTTAAGTTTTATTAATCACTTCAATCGTATGGTTACAACACATGGATGGGAAGGTGCAATGTGAAGGGTCATTTCTTTTTCTTCCTTTGTATTATTAACTATTATCTGACCTTGCACACCATCCTTTATTTTGGACGGATGGTGCTCCCCAACTCCTAATCTATTTCACATTTATGGAAAACAACTTTACTTAAACCCTTAAACAGCGTGACATTAATGAAGTCAAGTCAGAAAGGCATGGGGTTTAAGAGATTTATGGAGGAATGTAATATGTTTTATTAGCACAAAAACGCTCTCAAAGACTATTGCGAATGTTAGAGACCATGTTCGTGTCCTTTTTGACCAATTACAGATCTCAACGACTTCCTCCAAAAGTTTTCGACGAATGGATTTTGCGAACATTTGCAGTGTATGTAATAAAATATCGCATTAGCAAAATGTATTTTGCAACAAAATATTTTAATTAAACTCCAGAGGAGGTTAAAGGAATTGTTCAGTGTAAAAATAAGAACTGGGTAAATAGATACTGTAGGCTTTGCAAAATAAAAAATGTTTCTAATATTGTTAGTTAGCCAAAAATGTAATGTATAAAGACTGAAGTGACTGGATGTCTAACATAAAAGTCAGAACACTACTTCCTGCTTTGCAGCTCTCTTGGTTTCCACTGATTGGTTACCAATGACTTGAGGGGGGGCACATGGGTCATAACTGTTGCTTTTGAATCTGAGTTGAACGCTAAGGATCAATTGAAAAATCACTGAACAGTTATGTCCCATGTGGCCCCCAGTCGCTGACTGACTTAGAGAGCTGAAAAGCACTAAGTAGTGTTCTGGCTATTATGACATCCAGTCACTCCAGCCTTTATTCATTACATTTTTGCCTAACTTACTATATTAGAAAAATGTTTTGTTTTGAACAGGCTATTTACCCAGTTTTTATTTTTACACTGAACTGTTCCTTTAACGATAACCACTGCTTAGCAATATAATATTCACCAGTAAATGATTTTACATTGCGAACAGCAGTAAACACTTAAAAACACCATTTTAAACATTGCTTTAGATTTCCAATTACATTCGCCCTTTAGGGTGAAGTACAAAAAACATAGCAGTGACATACTGTATGGATCTGTATTTTACATGAGAGAGAGGGAGAGTTTGTTGTAGGCAAAAAGCAAACTTTTATTTTTCCTCATTGTAAAATAGAGAGAGTAATTCATAGAAAAATAACCAATCATTACCACAAAGTTTTGATTCAAAGGATCACACATGGACTGTACATGTTTCTTTCCTGTGTCTTCTGTGTAGCTGATAAATTATATGTGACCTTTTGATATACGTTACATAGAACAGGGATTTAAAGGTCAAAACTACACTTGGTATTCACTTCTAGTCCGATGCACATATTTCATACAATAAATTTAGAAGGAAATCATATCATTTTCACATGTGAAATAGACACATTATAAATACCAGGCAGAGAATGGTTTCACATTCCACATCTTTAGGTAAGGTGCTCCACAATGGAAATTTATGTTATAAATGAATATGCTTACATTATATCCCATGTTTTTTTTTTTATCATTTAGGACTGTGGAACCAATAAATATTGAATTCATGTAATAAGATTTGCCAAAAAACAGCAATTTTGGGATCAAATAAAAGTATAAAATGTGAGCCTCAGGAAGGTATGAAGAGTCTGGTTCATTTGAAGGATATGACAAAAGGACAGATTCAATTCAATAAGAAAAAGTTATCTCATGGTTTATGGTTTATCACATGAAAATTCAAGATTCAATTTGAGGAGAAAAAACAGTTCTCCAAATTCAGTTCCAGTGTTTTCCCATAGACTTGAATAGAGTTTTCATTGGATAAACCACGAATTCTGAATTGAATTATATCGAATCTAGTCCATGTTTTCGTGTGATAAACCTTTTTCTCACTGACTTGAATCTGGCCCATAGTATTATATACATATCAGTAGTAAACATTTTTCTACTTACCTATCAGTTCATTCGTTAATGTCTGAAAAATAGTTTTTTATGTACAATATGAAAAAAAAATAATCAGATAAACTGTTTACTTTTGCAGATTCTCAAGAATATTTGTAGGAGTCAAAGGGCAGTTTCAATGCAGATTATGGCAGGACCTTAAAGGTCTATTAAAAATGATAGGTAATTAACCATCTCTCTTCGTTTCTTTGCTGTAGGATAGTCTAGGTCTCACCAGTGTAAGCAAGTCCGTTCTAATATATGAGAAAAAGTGATAGATCCAGGAATGATTGTTATGTAATAACCATAATGATGTTGTAATGTATTTGTAGCAAATATCAGTTCAGAATTAGTCAAGCTGATTTGCTATAAATTGACCAAATGTTATGGTTTACCTTGCATATTCAGGTTTTCATTAATGTGGAGTCACTCAATATTGATCAAATCCACTAGAACAAAGTTTTTACAAAATGTACATCCTCTATAGCCTTCTATATCTCAGACCATTACGTTACCTGAAGGCTTGGATATTCATAAATAATATTCCCCATTTATTCTTTCATAAATTTGCCCTAACACATAATCAAAACAAATTTTTGAGAGCTGCCACATATGCAACAGCATTGAATAATAAAAAGAAATCAAAGCGTGAACCAAATTTTATACTAGGTAAATTCTATGATATATCATTAGTGCTGGGCCAAGTATGTATGCCCAAGGCAAGATGCCAATCACACTCCACCCACTGTGGAGAGAGAGAGGAGAGAAGAGAGAGAGATCCAGGACCTTGAACTATGGGTAGGCATCCAGTAGAGGATGTTCCTAGCATCCCGACAGCATTGCACCCTAGGAACGTGGTTTGTTCCAATAAGGATCTGTATAAACACCACAGGTGTGTAGAGTATAGACCCCCTCAGATGGCAAAGAATTTACCATTGTGCCCAAGGTAGAAGTTTTTATAGATGGGTACTCACAAACATTGGCTTTCAATAGTGTAAAATATATTTCAAATAAAGTCATTGTGCGCTTGGGTTCACATATAGGATGACCTTGCAACGTCCTGAACTGTATGATCAAGCACAGATTCAGCTGTGCTACATTCAAGGTGTCAGTTTCAACAGGACGTTTGTGCAGATATGTCATTTTAATCATGAACACCATGTTAGTGTATTTTAAAATTGTTTTTTACTATTAAATAAGGTATTTTACACAGACAACGAGTCTGGCTTAAAGATACGATTTTTTATATGCTGAAAGCCAGTGTTTGTGAGTACCCATCTTTAGATATTGCATGATATTACTATTTGGTTTATAACCTTGGGCACAACGGCAAACTCTTTGCCATCTGGAGGGGGTCTACACAGCTCCAGTGTTTATACAGACCCTTATTGGAACACACTTAGGGGGTTATTTATCAAAATCTGAAAAGTTCTCACAATTTTCTGAAAAAATTTCTTGTGCTGGTAAAAACTCAATAAAATCATGAATGAATCTGAATACCGCACCTTTTTCGATTTGATGCCCAAATACAGCGACTTTTTCGGATTTGACACCCGAATACCGCAAAAAGCCCAGAAAGGTTTTTGCATGATTGGTGCCCTTTAATTAATGGAAATAATACGTAAGATTGTGAATATAACTGAGTTCATAGCTAGCTTTTTCATATATTGCTTATTCTTTTTTGTAACTTTATCGAAAGACAGTGTGAACAACAGTAAACCTCAGGAAACGTGGTTATAATGAGTTGGTTTTAGACTTTTATATAAAATTGTATGAGTGAGCCCTTGGGTTCCACCATAATGAATAAAGTACTTTATTAGATTTTCAGAAACAAATTTTTTTCTTTATAACACAACTTTTAGTAAACTTCAGATATGGAGCCTGGTTTTGCAAATGTGCGTGAAATTGGTTTTGAGACCTATGGCATGTATTTGTTCATCAGTTGATACTATGTGACAGTTCCACTCTGTCCGTTTCTTCTACAATGCTTTTATAACTTGCTGTAAGGGAACGAATGTATTACTTTGTGGAAAATTACACTTTTCTTAATAGATGAGTGATTCACATGAAACGGAAACACAGATAAAGATGGACATACTGTATATGCCCCCTAAAAAAAGGCCAAAATTACAAAGACACAATGAGATGGAATATGAAGCATATATAGTGTTTTTTCTGCAAGCTGTGTATGTTTTGTGTTCATTTTTTTCCAGTTAAATCCACAGATATGCTGCTTACACACAACCAGAAACCATATACAGCCTGTATCCCATGGGGCACCAATGTACCTTGTCAAGAAGACATGCAAATACAACAATACAATTATGTTGCATGTTGCCTGCAGCCACAGTCCCAGAATACATTGGTGCAAAATTAGCAAAAATGCTACTGAAGTACATACCTTATTATAGAATAGATTGGCATAGAAAGAAATTTGTTTACAATTACTGATGCATGTTTAAAGGAGAACTAAAGCATCAACAAGGATAATACCATAAATCATGGGAAACAATCTATTGCCTTAAGCCATATTTGGCGGGTATGTTGAAGAACAATGTTATGGTATGGCAGTTTAGGGGGTTTCTTAACCAGTAGCCATTGTAGGGGGGTGAGGGATGTACCCAGTAATTGTTGCTGCAATGTAAACAGAGTTTGGTGATGTGCAGCCCTGCTGGGTTTATTTAAATTTTAAATAATTTTCAACAGACAAATTATGGTGATCCAAAATAGAGAAATATCTAGAAAACCGCAGGACCCAGCATTCTGGATTAAAGATCCTGTACCTATTTTACAAGCAAGGATGCCATGATAGTTATTCATTGATCAAAGGTCGCATAAGGCAATGGAAACTCTTTATTCATTATTTTTGTGGTTGCCTAAATGCTTGCATTTAAATGCTTGAGAACAGCCGATAGGACTTAGAAGTAGCGCACATGCAGACTGTGCCCATGATATCAAGATTTCCATACAGTCTAGCCCTTAGACTAGTGATATGCTGTATAATGTCAACTGCATGGAAACATTCTCTTTTTTTGCATTTTCATACGTTCCTATCGACTTCTCTGCTCTTCTCAAAGCAAACACTTGGTTGTACACCTATTATCACTGCTGTTTCCCACCATAAACCTTATTGTCTTGCTGCTCTTTACATTTGGAATGTCATCCCTGAATCTTCCCTTAGTCTCTTCAGAAATAAAAGACTTCCTCTTGCAGCACTCACATAATACCTGAACTGTAACCTACAGCAATAAATATTCTCCTATTAGTGCCTGTAAGTTACTCTTCCATTTAGATTGTAAACTCTATAGGTCAGGGACTCTTTAGCTCTGGAGGAGTAGCACTATAAATAAAAATAAACTGTACATACAGTACAGTACATACATAAGGACAACATTGAACTTCTTATTTGCAGCAAATGTTTAAGCAGAACGCTATCCATAATGTCATACATTGTTGATGACCAACTTATGAAGGCTAAGTTTGGTATAAAGGGACACAGACTCCCCTGGTGTCCCTTATAAAGACAACCTAAGGCAGGCGAGGACAGAGGTCATATAGAAATAATGTTTACACACAATATAGATGTACTGGACGATAAAAAGTGCAAGTGCAAAAATATGCAGCTCCTGCAAGACCCTTAAATACAAAGAAGTGCAGTGGAGCTCCTGCTCGTCATTTTCCGGATCTGGATCTTAGTGTAGTCTTCGGGTCTATTCACTGACACAAAGAACTACACATCGCAGGAGGGAGAGGGGAGGGGATAATGCCAGCAAGATTGGGGTGGGGCTGGTTCTCCTTTAATTATATGAAAATACATAGTTTAAATTACTAAAGTTCCACTGAAACAAGTCTGAATGTTTAGAAAAATAACAGATACATTGAACTGTGTGAACAAAATTTAGCTTCATATCCTTTTAAAATACGAAAAATCTCTGCTAATCACATTCAATCTGTGGGCTAGATTGTCCAGTCAAGACCGTTCAGTTGCTATAAAAATAAAACAACCTCTGGTACTCTCACAGCAACTGATACACAGTTTTTCCTTGACGACGTTTCACTAGTCATCCGATTCTCAATACAGAATGATCTCTACAAAAATATTTGTGGTTATATACTCTGGATTCTTACTCCAATCAGCATAATATGTTTAGTAAAACCAGAAAGGGGTCATAGGAAATAAGGTTTTGATTGTATTAGCATGCTTGGATCTATGAGGTGTTATTAAACAGTCCAGGGAGATGTGGCAAAAGAGCATTATATGTGGCAGACAATAGGTGCAATAGGATGTTGCAAAGCACTAATAATGAGCACTACTGTCCTGTTTTGCCTTCATGCAAATTCGATTCACCATGGAAAAATTTGCCAACACAAAACCCAGAGTGAAATTCTGGCACAGATTTCCAAAGAGCCATTTTTGCTGGCAATCTGTATCAGGTGGAAAAATGTGCTCATCCCTACAAATCACTAAACATTAGATGAAAGATTACTTGAACTAGTACATTCGCTCATGTTATTTTAGTTACCTGAACATTGCTAAGCTTATAAAAAAAAATGGCATTGGCAAGCTCATCTTTCTACTCAGCATCACTTAAATATATGTGTCCTCATCCATCATTGCATTTTATGGTGGCAGTGAATTTGCTTACAGCTACAGGAAATAGCAGGCTAATATTATGCTTCTCTTCACAAGTCTATTTATTGAATAATTCATAAGCTGATCCATTTAAGATCATGTTTACTTGTTGTCTGAATGAAGGCTATTTGGGAAATGATCATCTTAATAACAAACAGGTTTTTTAAGGACAATGTGTTGGGAAGTTGTCTTAAATTTCCCCATTATCCCGAAACATAAATCATATGAGTTATAATGAGGACCAAAGAAATTTCCCTGCAGTCAGTAAGCACACTGCATAAACATTTACATAAAAGTATCTAGTCTCTGTAGCTAATTAGCATATACGATTGATTAAACTATATTTTGTTATTAAAATACCGTTTTATTTACAGAAAATGTATCTCTCAATATTAAAAGAGCATCAACTTCTTCATAAGTATCAAAATATCTACTGAGTGAAGAGAATCAATTTGCTTCTCATTTTGCTGTCAGCACAATATTCTGCTTGACATATCACACAGACATGCGAGATTAGTTGGGGTTAAAGTGCTGCGGGAAAATGTCTGGATGTTTATTAGAAGCTGACAGTAATATTGAGATGGCTGACAGAGTGATGAATGTTATCACCAAGTGAGAGTAAGATGATTATTATTATTATGCAGGTACAAACCTTTGGTGGGTATCTTTGGGCGTATTTGCCTTTGCTTGTTGTACAGTTGCAGAGCTATTTCTACACAAAATTTTAGCCTAATTGGATTTTTCTTAGGAGTCATATTTAAATTCAGTAAATAAATGCTTGTGTGTTAGAAGGTATTTCATCCTCCGGGGCAATCCTAGCCCCTCCGCCGCCTGAGGCAGCAGCAGTTGCTTCTGCCCCCCCTCCCCTGTAAATTTGATCTTAAAGTACCAGGAGCAGCATTTTTGCTGCCCCTGGTACCTAGTGGGGCGCTGCCGCCTGAGGTGACAGCCTCAACCCGCCTCATTGGTGAAGCACCCCTGTTCATCCTTAATACATAGTACATAATTTAACTACAAAAGACCCCAATTTTAAAGTGTTATATTTAACTATTGGTCCCTATGCTCTTGCAGCACTCTCACACTGAAATGAGGCTTATCTTCTGGCTTTCAAGCAAATTCTTCACAGTATTAGGGGAAGAGTTTCAAATTCAAAAGAGAACCTCATATTCTACCTCCACAATCACACAAAACACCTTTCTACGATTCCTGATAATCTCTATTGATCTTCCCCCTAACATTGCTGATTTATAGATTTAGATACATTTGGACACACCTGATCAATATTGGCCATAATATGTTATATGCAGTTATGCTCTCCATTGATCCAAATCAATGCCTTATTTCACGTTTGTAAATCAGGAATATCTTGTGTAAATAGTTAAAGGGGACCGGTCAACCAAAAACATTATTAAAAATCCTATTTAATCACATTAGTCAAGCAAAATGAACTTTAATTACACACTATAAATTATTTGAATCTTGTTTCCTTCAGTCTTGGAATTCATAACTGCAGCAAGCAGGCAGCAGCCATTTTGTGGACACTGTTATGATGAAACCCTTTATTTAAAATATTAATTGTATCTAATATTCTTGCAATCAAGTGATTTTATATGTTCTTCATGCCTTCCTGAGTTACCATGGCAGGGTGCCTCTGTGGTTAAAAAAGGGTACCTTGCGGGGATACTTTTATTTTGCAGTTATTTTTGTATGTTCTCTTCATAAGGCAGCAAGTAGTGATGGGTGAATCTGTCCTGTTTCGCTGAAAAATATACAAAGCACGAAAAATACGTGAAACGCATTGAAGTCAATGGGCGTCAAAAATATTTTGACGCTCGACAATTTTGACACCAGCAACCATTTTTATATGTGCTACTCTTTTGTCCAAATGCGTTAAAGTCAATGGACCTCTGAATAAATTTGACTCTCAACAATTTTTATGTGCACAATCATTTTTACACGCGCAACTCTTTTGTCCAAATGCTTTAAAGTCAATGGGCGTCCGAATAATTTTAACATGCAACAATTTTGATGAAGTCAATTTTTTTTTTTGTTGAAGGGAATTCTTCCATGACAAATTTTTGCAGCAGTTTCGCAAAAAAACATTTGCAGTTGGCTAAGCTTGGAAATTTGCTGCAAATCCATGCCTGGCGAATAAATTCGCCCATCACTAGCAGCAAGATCTGAGTCTAGTTCAGAGCAAAATGTCATTAGCACTTTCAAGGAATGCATCCGTTCCATCTTTACAAATAATTAAATTGGGAGATTTTAGTGAAAATTGTTGGGTAGTTTATGCAAGCACTTTAAATTTTAAGAAAATATAGCTAGTCACTGGTAAACAACTGTATTAGGTGTGCATATGAAAGATATACATTGTTAGGCATGTTATAGTATATACATCCCAGTAAACATAACAGCTATCTTCATGTTGAATAAAAATAACCACACAGCTCTGTGTTTTAGTCTATATTCATTATTCAACTCCTATAGTTAGACTTCTTGTATGACCTTCTAGTCCTGCTATCCATAAAGTTCTGGCAGGAAAATAGAATTCCCCTGCAAGCAACAGTATAATTATTGGATACAGAATGAGTTAGTGTTTTTGCTTACTGCTTATTTATTGTGACATATTCTTTAAAATATTGTATATTGATCTCTTTGCATATTTTTCATAGATAATAGCCTATGGAAATACTGTACAAGTATGTCGATTTGCTTTCTTAGTTCCATATTCAGTTTAGTCCTGTATATTAATACAAATTCTAAATATTTTTAAGAACTTTTATCAGTTGATTTTTAATTATTAATACAGGTATGGGATCTGCTATCTGGAAACCCATTATCCAGAAACCCCCGAATTACAGAATGCTTGTCTCACATTTATCCAAAATAATCTTAATTTTTAAAAATGATTTTTCTCTGTAATAATAAAACCGTACCTAGTATTTGATCCAAACTGAGATATAATCAATCCATATTGGAGGCAGAACCAGCCTATTGGGTTTTTTAAATGTTTATATGATTTTCTAGTAGACTTAAGGAATGAAGCTCTGAATTAACCAATACTTGTAGTGTTAATCATTATTATGTGTCAATATACTTAGCAACATTGTATGTTCCAGTACTAATTTCTGAAATGCTAGCGCATTTTTCCTCATCACACTCATAAACACTCAGAAGTCCTTATTTGGTACATTTTAGTGAGCCAGCCTCAGGTTTTGTGTTTGTGCAAAAATACGCAATAGAATGTGTTGTGGGAGTAAGTAAAATAAGAAAAAAGTACAAGGGAAGTAACTTATTTGGCCAATTTAGCCAAATAAGTTGACGTGGTATGGTGGCTTACCAATTTTATGATCATAACTTTGTAATAACCCCTGTTTTTGAAAATACATGCACTTGCACATACTGTATACCAAATTACTAGGGACAGGGAACCAGGAGATGTGCATTGATCAACCCCCTTCCTTTTGTATGCTTGTAGTTTGTGTCTATACCT
The DNA here is from genome assembly GCF_017654675.1 of Xenopus laevis. Lineage (NCBI taxonomy): Eukaryota > Metazoa > Chordata > Amphibia > Anura > Pipidae > Xenopus > Xenopus laevis. The sequence continues at coordinate 91,856,515 of NC_054378.1, forward strand.
GGGCGCAGTGGAGAGGAGGAGATCGACACAGCGCTGAACAGGGACGCAATCGCCAACGTGGATGTCGCAACTGGATGACGTCATCAGAGCGACGGGGAGATCGCACCCAGACAGATTTATCATCCTCTGGTTCACAGGAGCGCACTTTCGATTCTCAAACAGGGGGAGGAGAGTGCGCAACCACCTCTACCTCACTAGCTCCTTTTTTAGCCACAGACGCACGAGGAGGTGAAGGAAGAGGAGATCAGGCAGCAAGGCATGGGGACAGTCATAAGAAAAAGAATACACTACTAATGCACAAAAACAGCACTGGTCCATATGGAAACTATGGCTAGAACCACTCCAATTAAAACTTTAATGAAACGGTGCCAATTCATACTTACAAGTTACAAAAGCGCAATGCGAAAAGTTATGCCTTTGCACAAACAAGTTTTCCTTTGCACAACTTCAATATAGGTTTAGTGACCTCTTCCGACAGTGGAAGAATGTTTACGAATGTTAAAAGTTTAACAAAAGTTATGTTTACACCAAAAGATTGCTGCACCTTCAAGCACTTCTTAAAAGTGCACAATTAAAATTCTCAATGCATTAAAAGTTTAAGGAAGAATATTACATTGCACATTACAAACTTTTATTCTTATTTGTTCATATTGTTTTTCTCTTTATTACATTCCCCCAAAGAAATCAGTCATTCATGTGATTGTGTTAATACAACATGGTTTCCCATCTCACTTTTCAATATATTGATTATACAACAATGAGTAGACTGCCGCAGGCAACAGAATTATAGTTGTAGGTATATCAGTAACAAATTAGACCAATTTCATGGTTTTCTCTTTTCTACCATATTTTGTTTTCTCCTACCCAAGTATATTATATTTTTTACACTGCCTCTCTCTCTGTGTTCCTTTCTGATAATCACCTTTGTTCTCTAACAACTCCCCCACCCTCACCCTCTCATCTTCAGTTCTCTCTTCATCATCTTGCATCCACACCTAATGTGCTGTGAAAAATAGAATGAAAACATACGTCAGTGCAAATATCCATATAAATAATATACAGGTTTGCTGCTCACATTTTCAGCTCAATTAGACCCTTGTGAAGTTTTAGCCTCAAGAAAATATGTCAAGATATTTTCAACTTCACTTGAAATTTTCTTTTGGAGGTACAGATAATCAGAACAAGAAAATATATTGCAGATTAAAGGTTTCATGAGATTCATTACAACTCTGACATTACTGCTCTGGCAAACAGAAGGAAAATGTAGCTGTCCGCATAGCTACAAGAGTATTAAATGGGAAAACACGTCACTGTAGGAATGTCAATATTTGAACCAATATTTATTCAGAATTAAGTAGAAAATGGGTACAGACAAGAACAAAAATATTGAATCACTAGATTGCAGGTTTGCAGAGATTAAACCATATGCAACACTGTAGAAATTAAAGAAATTTCAGACAATAGTCCTTGCACATCCAAAATTAGATTCTTGTGCCACTGATGAGTACAGTAAATGAACAAATTGTATGATTGGTTTAACACTTTTCTACTACTCATTTAAGTGCTAGAATGTATTGATGCTATTCATTAATGGTATGTGTGTCACAACAAACTCCTTGCACTCCCATGTACATTAATTGAACTAAGTACCAAAGAGCCCATCCAGTCTACTCTAATGAACAATGCATAAGTGTGAATATTAACAATAGAAACCCTAGAAGCCACTACAGACTTGCAGTATGTGAATCACACTCAATTGGTATTTTTATGCAGCTGGATTGATTGATGATAGACACTAATTGCACCAGAAATGAAATCATGCAATCCATGTGAACACAAACTCGCATTTGCTCACACTGACTGGAATTGTGTTAAAAATACTGCTTTGTAGGAGAAAAAAAATGGCAATTTGCAACCTGAAAACCAAACTTTTCACACGACACTGTGGTCATAAGCATCACTTTAGGTTGTGGAGTTCTGTTGAGAATGTAAATTATACCCCTGCATGTTGTAAACTACTTACAATTCTTACAAACATAGGCTAGCAAATTTTCATTTGTTATAGCACATACGCCAGGTTGATATGATTATCATTATTGTGCATGAGCAGTATTGAATTAGATGTGTTTCACAAGCATGTGCCTTGTTTAAACAAATGTCCTCATTCTACATGAGGCGGTCATGCTGATCAGTACATGATCTCTTGATATACACTTAAAGGAGAAGGAAAGGTTAAAACTAAGTAAGCCTTATCAGAAAGGTCCATCTAAATATACCAGTAAACCCCCCAAAGTAATGTTGCTCTGAGTCCCCTGTCAAAAGAAACACTGCATTTCTTTCCTTCTATTGTGTACACATGGGCTTCTGTATCAGACTTCCTGCCTTCAGCTTAAACCTCATTGCCCTGGGCAAGAGCATGCTCAGTTTGCTCCTCTCCCCCCACCCCCTCCCTTTTCTACTGTAATCTGAGCCCAGAGCAGGGAGAGACTCAGGCAGGAAGTGATGTCACACCACATTAATACTGCAGCTCCTATCCTAAACAAACAGAGAGTTTCTAGAGCTTTTTACTCAGGTATGGTAAAACATTCTACAGAATAAATATAGCATTCTAGATTGCACTATTGCAGCTAATCTATTGGCAATAAAATGCCTCTGTAGCTTTCCTTCTCCTTTAATACAATATATGTCCTATAATATCCTAATATAAGTGTGGCAGAAAGTATCCACACTGAAACAGATACAGTATAATGACATTCATGAAAATTCTTTGATTTCTACTCTGGAGAACAGTTTGAGGAAGGTCCATTCCTGCTTTTGTTTTGGAGAATGCCCAAAATCCATATAAAATTGCTTTGCTGAGAAAAGATTAGAGGCACTTAATTGGCCTGCACAGTCCTGATCTGACAAATGATACAGGTATAGGGTCCATTATACAGAAACCCGTTATTCAGAAAGTTCTGAATTACAAGAAGCCCATCACCTATAGATTCTATTACTTGATACCATCAAAAATAAAGTCATCTTTAGTAAATGCAAAACAATACTTTTTGAATTTTTTTTGAAGGCACATAGAGTCAATTTGCAAGAAGATCCCTTATCCAGGCCCTGAACACTGGATAATAGGTCCCATTTCTATAGATATTATTATATAATTGGATTATTTTAGTATGATATTAAAATCTTGACTCAATATATTTCTACCCTGTTTTGCATCACATAAATACACACATAGATAGATATATTATAGATTAGAAAAGCTTCAACTGAGCATCAGAACAAACTAACGCTTGGCATTTAATGTTTGCTATAACTGCCTAGCAGTTTACTAGCTAAACTTTAGAAAAGTGTGTTCCAATAAATACTTTAATCAGTACAACAAGAGTAAAATGCTTATGTGCTAAATTTTTATTATAAAATTCATTTGGTTGGGTCGAAGGTCCCATGTCAAGGTCATAATGAGGATTGAGTAAGTCAAGCATAGACACACTAATACTGCTTGCTAAATGTTTTCTTATTGTAACAAATGCATTGTAGCCTCTCTTAATGAATATTGATGTGACCTTTGCACAGCACTTCTTCTAATTTAAGATGAGTACAGTAAATTCAATGACCCAGAGGCACCTTACCAAATTAGGAAATAATTAAACTACTAATTGCTTAGAGAAACAGGCAAAGAAAAGTAGATTAGAAAACACATGCAAAAAAGAAGTAAGTTACTCTTTAGCAGAAAACAGTTATATTTTGTAGCTTTTGCCCATAATTTCAGACATGCTTTAGTAGATAAAATTGAAAACATTTATCTCAAGAAAATGGAAAAGTTTAAAAATATACTTCAGAAAATGTATTCTCATATATCATTTTTCAAACATATAAATGAGCTTCTCACCGACACCTTAATGCATCTAACTCAAATCTATAGTAACTCATGTGTGCCTAACTCTACACTGTCTCTGAACTGCAGAACCTTGTGAAAATTCAAGATTGATCAGTCTCTAGGGAAGATTTTAGGTTTGACTTCTTTTGAGAAAAACAAGGGAACTGGGTACTATTTTGATATGCTTTGCACTTCATATTGATAGAATGTAGTTTTTGGGATTATGACTCAAAGTCTGGGCTTTTAAATATGTGTTATCTTCATAATTCTATAAGGTTAAAAATGAAAAATAGATTAATAATTGATTTTCATGGTTCCAACAAAATCTGAACCCCAACTTTTGTGCCACCTGTTTACCCACTGTTACTACCCTGTCCTTAACTGAAACGTCATCAATACATCAACTACGTACGCTTGGGAAATGGCTAATGATGCAGGTCCTCTAGTGATGCTGAACCTCTACACCCTGTACCTCAGCCATTCCCAAATTGTGGAGCTGCACCCAGGGGCTTGGAGGAGCTTGAAGAACTTTTATGGATATTTTTGGAAGTAAGCATACTTGCTCACCTACATGCTCTAAGAAACATTTAGAAATCTATTAAGGTGAGATTTCGAGGTCCTCGATATTTTTAGGAGTATAGCTGAATGGCTGCTATAGTCACTGGTATCTGTATTTGTTTTATAATCTAATTGGGACCTTAGCTAAATGTTAGAGGTCTTGAACCAGAAAAGACTTAAATCCGCTATTGTGAGATGTGTGTAAATGTCAGATATTAATGCATATCAGAAGACTTCTCTTTCTAGGAGAGAGAAAAAAAAACAATATCCATTCAGGCCCTTCCACAAATATATAAAGATAGCCAAGCAATATAAGTGGGTATAGAGAATGTGGGAAATGCATCTAGTACTGTAGGAATCAGATAAACTTACGAAGTCTGCCCAAGAAGTTGTTGTACCTGAAAATTTCTGAAGCAGGATCACAGAAAACCTGCTAAACAAAAGCTCAAACTTGCTATTTTACATTTTCTTCACATGCTAAGGTGGGGTTTTTACAAAGAATAACCTTTAGATTACACAAAGAACACCCAGCAGAACATTATGAAATGGCTGGAACTAAGTGGAGGTGCTGGACATGTACATCTATTCCCTGCCTTCCCCTAGTTTTGGGCCATCTTAGGTCTGGTCTAGGTGTACCAGTGCTCTCAAGATTTGGTAAACGAGGGAGGGGGATGTTTGGGGTGTACACACAATAGAGTGTACATGCACATCAAGTTTAGAGGAGTGGGCAGGTGTGGGGGGCTTGTGTCTTGATTGGTCCCAACCCTGCAGTAGTTACTATTGATTCCATAGTTTCCATTACTACCATAGTTCCTATAATTCACATAGTTCCTTTTTTTTCCTTAGTTACCATTGCAACTAGAGTTATTACTACTTCCATAGTTACCCTTGCTACCATAGTTGCTACTACTATTAACATTGCTGTCATAGTTACTATTTTGTATAGTTACTATTTTAGTTGCTAAAGTTACCATAATACTATAGTTTACATAGTTCCTACTGTTTCTTTCTGCACTTCAAGGATTCCCCCTAAGCTACGGGTTCGGACCTGGGGTATATAAACCCAGGTCACGTAAAAACAGGGTGAGCATGAATAATATAAATAAACAGGGTGAGCATGAATAATATAAATATACATATATGTACACTCCTTAAAATCATGGTATTTTTGCCGCTACCCACAAACTGTAAAGTACTTCTGTGCTTAAAACAGTTTATATATAACACATTTGAGTTGAGCGATATTAAATTACTTTGTATAGTTCCTACTGTTTCCATAGTTACCATTGCTACCATAGATAGTATTGCTCCATAGTTGCCATAGTTACTATTGTTTCCATAGTTAACTTTGCTATCAAAATTACTATCGATCCACAGTTACCATTGCTACCATAGTTACTACTACAACTATTGTTTCCAGTACTTCCATAGTTTATCAGCTCCATAGTTACTATTGCTTTAAGAGTTACTACTGATCCAACCATTGCTACTACCGTTTCCATAGTTACCACTGCTATCCTAGTTACTGTTGTTTCTGTAGTTCATATTGTTTCCATAGTTGCCATGCTACCATAGTTACTACTACTACTATTGTTTCCATTGCTACAACTCTTCTTTTCCATAGTTACCATTGCCATTCTTGCAATAGTTACTCTTATTTCCATAATTATCATTGCTACCATAGCTACAATTGTTTCCATTATTAATATTCCTACAATAGTTACTATTGTTACTAGTTACCAAAGTTACCATTTTTGTTTCATAGATGCCATTGCTATCAGCTACTAATGCTTCCAAAGCTAATATTGTTTCCATTGCTCTCATAGTTACTATGGTTTTCATAGTTAGTTACCATTGCTATTATAGTATATTATATAATAATTATTTCCATAGTAAGAATTGCTACCATAGTTACTAATGTTTGCATAGGGGCCATTGCTACTGATTACCATAGCACCAGATTTACACAGGCACCATTGCTACCAAAGTAACTATTGTTTCCATAGTTATTATTGTTGTTATCTCCATAATAACCATTGCTATAAGAGTAACTACTGCTATTGATTCCATTTCTACTATTTCCCCATATTTACTATTGCTATCATAGTTATTATTGTTTCTATAGTTACCAATTTTTCTATAGTTAGCATTGCTACCAGGGTTTCTATTACTTCCATAGTTACCATTGCTACCATAGTTGCTACTACTTCTATTGTTAACATTGCTGTCATGGTTACTTTTGTTTTGTAAAGTTTCTATTTTCCCATAGTTTACAAAGTTACTATAATACCTTTGTTTACATTCCTGCTGTTCCATAGATGCCATTTCTGCTCTAGTTACTCTTACTTCCACTGTTATCATTGATACCAATGTTACTATTTCTTTCATAGTTCCCTTTTTCCATGGTTCACTTTGCTACCAGTTACTTTTGCTTCTATTTTTTTTTTTTCTATTATTGCTATAGTCAGTGTCACAAGTGCTACCATAGTTATTATTGTTAATTTATTATAATACTACTCTTTACATAGTTCTTGATGTTTCCATAGTTGCCATTCCTACCTTAGTTCCTCATATTTCCATAGTTACAATTGCTCTCATAATTACTATTGTTTCCACTGTTACCATTGCTACCATAGTTATTATTGTTTCCATAGCTACCACTGCTGTGAAAGTGACTATTGTTTCTACTGCTACCATAGTTACTATTGCAACCATATGTACTATTCTTTCCATGGTTACCATAGTTACTATATTTTCCATTGCTACCATATGTATTGTTTCCATATTTGCCCATAGTGCCTTAGTTACTATTTATAATTATTAAAATACTCATAATGATGTGTGATTGATGATTAATTTCCTATCATGATGATATGATTAAAATAATGGGAATATGTATCTATACACACATATTTATTTTATGATGCTAGCATTTATCTTAGGGCATATTGTGATACTTTACCTTAGAGTTGTTTTAGATCTGTTGAAAAGTTGATATGCAAGCAGCCTATCATTTACTAACACTGCAGTGTGTATCTGGCTGTTTATTATTATTGTAATCACTATGTAACAGAAGGGCACACGTTTAGTTTAATTTGACTTAGCAAACCATCATAAAATTCAGAAAGTAGAATGTTCAGTGAGTCTAAATAGCATCTGTTGTCCATTCTTGAAGACAATACATTTTCTTCTAAACATAAATATTCATGGCAAGCTGTATTTGGGTTTGTGTTCTAAGATAGTAAACATTTATTGGAATAGCATACACAACAATGCTATGCTGTAAAAGCAAATAGGACAACATATGCTTCCCATTTGAATATTAAATGTCACACTGTCAGTAATGCAGTATTTTTTTTACTTACAATCTACTGTGAATAGGACAAAAGTCAGACTGAAGAGCATAATGGAAGAAACAAAACTGGCCCATTTAAAGAAAGGGCTTTCTATAAAAAATACACATCCAAATACTCATAATATTTATACCAACAAAGTAAACTTATTTAATGCTGCAGCAGGAAAATACCACTGATCTTCTTTGCATCAATATTACTTTTGTAAAAGCTACAGTATGGTGCTCTTATTTATAAATGGACGTGCAAGAGTTAGGCTAGAATTTACACAACTATTGTCATGGTCGGCACCCCAGATCCAGAACCAATGCGAAGCACCCTGTTCATGGGCCTTGCTTCTGCCTGTGTGGACAAGTTTTTACCCATGTTCCCTTTGTAAGGCCTGTAAATATGGCATAAAGAAAAAAACCTTCAACTCAACGGTAAATAAAAGAGAATTTAAAATCGAACATAATATCAATTGTAGGACAAAAAATGTCATATATTGTCTACAATGTCCATGTGGCCTACAATGTGTAGCCAAGACAAATAGAGAGTTAATGGAACGCATTAGGGAACATGTAAATAATATTAAAAAAGGTAAAGAAAATCATAGCGTCTAACATATTGGGGTACAGAAGTAGGGAAAAACCAATGGAGAGGTGGCGATTTGGTTAAGAAAACATTACAGAATGAGAGCAAATGGATACACATCTTACACACCTAAGGGACTTATAGATATCAATTTAAGGGCCTTTCTATAATTTAAATTAGATGCAGACTACCTAAAAATAAATATATATGTGGTTGAATACTCTTTTATTAGTAAATTATATGCAGAGTAATTAAAAACTAGTACATACTGATTACATCTAAAATCAACTAAAATTAAAAATAAGCATAATGTTATTGTATAGAAATTTTAAAATGTGGTAAAAGAGATTTTTTTAATAAGCAGATAATGTTTTTTAATATATGTATTGCACAATTAGAAACGGGTTGCTATGGCAACCGATACTTGCTTGGAAACAGGAAGTACTCCTTAGACATTACTATGACAACGATTAGAGTAAAAGGCGTACTTGCACAGAAATAATTTTAAAGCCTTGAGAAAGTCCTGTTGAGACGAAACGTGTCTGCTGTGACGTCATCCAAGGGAACCCAGTTACCGCATGCTGACTATGCCGGCTAACTAAACATCTGAATACAGCGGAACAAGTTCTTTGGAGTTGGGAATACCCACGGAGTGACTGATATACATGTAAACTTCAAGAATTTTATTGTGAGTATAATTTTAACCTTGTAAAGATTTAATTAAACTGTTTTACACGATGTCAAGCATATTTTCCTAGATGCTGCTACGATTGGAATAGCTGCAGCAAATACTCTTAATGCAAGCAAAAAGTTAAAACGTCTGTGAGTATAAAAATTTGTAAACACAGGCGGTGAAGTATTTATATGCTGGTAAACGGTTGTAGGGTAATTTAACCCCACAGGTGAAGAGACACCACTAGGTTTTTTTTACCACACACAAGGGTGTTTTTTATCCAATAAGGAAATACTACACTATATACTGTTTTTATTTTTTGTCTCCTATTTACCCCGAGCTATCAGCGCTGGTTTATTTATACACATTTTTCATTGCCTATCCGAGGGAGAACGGATCTCTTAACCGGCAGAGGGGAGTGAACTACAAAACCTGGACACTTTATGTTTTGTTGCCTAAAACAGCTGCCTTTCACCTCTCTTAATAAGAGAGGTGCCAAGCTAAGGGTTCTGGACGAGCAAAGAGGCACGACGGTAAAGCAAAGTCTTTTGGGCAGAAGGTCACAGTACAAGGAGTAAACAGAAGGCGTAGTCAAATCAGGCCAGATCGAGGCAGGCAGAGTCAGATAGGCAAGGGTCAAACCAGGAGATCAATCAGAAGGGATAAGGATACAGAAGAGTCGGTTACCAGGCAGGGGTCAGGATACAGAAGTCAGAATCATCAGAACAGGCAGGCGTCATCACGCCAGCACGCATACGCCCATAAATGAGGATAATGCATGCCACGCGCGCCCTAATTTACCAGCAAAGTGGAAGAAGGAGCGGTGTGGCGGGCGTCCCCGCCACACCACTAGACCACCAGGGTGAGTTGTCACATCTATTTTGTGGTGGAATCTGTTGAATTGTATTATGCCCTATATTAGGCAAATATTAAAATACACCTCTAAAAGGTACATTATTTAATTTATTTTGTCTGGAATGACCCACATGAGGAATGAGGAAAAATGAATGATCTAAAAAACTTTAAAGACATACCTATACATTTTAATCTTAAAGGTGTCTGCAGGGCAAATTTCTTTCAAAGACTATATTATTGCTCTCACAGCCTCACCCTCAGAGTACAGTAAGAAAGAGACCAGATTATATTCCTGAGAATTCTCAACTTCCTTTCTCTGGCAGTAGCCTTACTGAAACCAGGAGAAAGAGAATCCCCATAAACATACAGTACAAGCAAATTTTAGAGTTAGATAATATTCTTAAGGTTTGGAGGTGTCAGGGGTACTTTACAGAAGATTATTTTCTAAAAGTTGTGCAGTAAAACATAGTTTATACTTAATAATCAAATTTTGAATTTTTCCATGAATAATGAAAAATGTGTGGTTTTCGAAGTTATTAGAAAAACTCAAAATGTATCAAGTGAAAAAAACAGGAAAGCTGTTCATACTGATATTTAAAGAGGTAAAGAGGCAGGAACAGGCAGTCTCATTGCTTAGTGGTTTTTATTGGCACAACGTGTTTTTGGTGCTCGAAATATGTCATGCCAATAAAACCACTAAGCAGCTCGACTGCCTGTTCCTGCTTCTTTACCTATTCAATTATTATTATTATTATTATTATTATTATTAGCCTGCATCATCAGTGGGGTGCCTTTAAAGAAGTTAAGGATAATTATTTCCTCCCGTTTTGAACCTTACATACTTCAAACAAAGCCTTTCATGCCAAACTTCACCAATTAAAAGTTGTTGAGGCACTATACAAGTCAGTGGGAGGAATGCTGATCATATTGGAGCATTTTTAGAATGTAAGAGGTTTTTAAATTTTTTTTCACTTTGAATTGTCTGAAAAATAATGTTTTTATGGTATTCAGATTTCTTTTCACAATGTACAGATTAGCCACAACCCCACCTCAAAAATTTGCTATGTGGCTTGTTCGCAAAAACAGTATACATCATTTATCCTTCCACATCAACTAATAGTATCTGAGCAGCCCCACTATCTGTATAAGTAAATGCATAGGCGGTGTTTGTGGAGCTATCTGCCTGAATCAGTGCAAGTTGTGGATTTCCGTTTACTGTTACTGAAGAGGCTCATTTATTTTGTGGGTGAAAAATCAACAATATGGCAACAAAAAAGTTGCAATGACAAAAACATCCATAGACTGTACAAAATTGTCAAGGACAGATTTGCTCATCACTACATTGACTTGATTTTAATGTTTACATTCCATACTATTCTTCGATATTATTTTAGTTTACCTAAACACATATTAACATTAGAGATGTAACCAATTTGTGCTTCCACTGATTCTACAATGACTCCCACCCAACTTTTATTATACAATTTTGAAATCTCTTACCTTTCTATGTTCAGAAAAAAAATGAAACCAAATAGACCCACCACATTTAGCACTCGGAGCCTTAACTATTATACCAAATATCAATCCCTGTAAAATCCATAACTTTTGAAACCCATGAAAAATAACACACAAAAAAGCAGAAAACATGATACCCAGCCCCTGGATGTAAATACAGCAATCTATGCAGATAAAGTACATTGCAATGTTCTATTCCATATGCATTATACATTAAAATCACTGGAAGGGTGCTCCAAAAATCTGCTCACTGCAGTGTAAAATTTTTTATGCTTCAATAAAAGCAAAATATTTTGCTCATCCCTAATAGGTTATGTTAAGGTAAAAACAAAAACATGTATACATCCCTGGGGTATATATTGGCACATTGAGGCTACACACAAGAAAACAAGGGCACAAGTGTGTTATATGTACCAAACAAGACTTAAAAAGTTACTTATTTACAGTTACCAATTATTTTCAATTACCAATTACCAAGTAATTTCAAAAAACATTTCACTATTCACCTGAGCAGGCTCTTCAGTTCAACTTTTGTTCAATTCAAAATGCAATTTGTGAGGCTACAGCATTTGTGCAATTGCTCATAGAAAATAGAGGGCAGAGCCAGGCACCCTAAGCAATCTGGCCAAAAAATTCTTGAATATGAGAATTAAACATTATTTAAAGTTGTCACTTCAGACAGCTTAAAAAAAAATGGGCCAACCCTGTAAATTTCAAGACTCAAATGCCCTTCATCTGAGCAAATATCTGAATATAAATGTGCAGGCAAAACATATTTGGCTTCCTTTTACATTGAATACTAATTTTGAGGTTATTTCTCTCCAAACAAGCCAGGTGTTTAGAGGATTGTTTTTGTCAAAAAATGAAGTCTCTTTCAAGACAGGTCCATTATTTCAATGTCATATTGTATGACCTGTTTGTGGCATGATGGGCCTGTAATTAATCAAGTGAATTTAATCTGTTGTTAAATTAAGCTTTGTGCCATCAATCTGTTGAAAAGCAAGTGGTATAGCTGAGTAATATTCTGTCATTTTGTGCACAGGAGCAAATGTTCAATATTTAAATAGCAGATTTAACTGTCAAATCAAAGAAAGTGAAATTGTTTTATGGTTTATACACTTTTATTTACATCACCAAAATGTTTCCAGATTGTAGGACTAATGATTTGAGATTGATGATTAAAATCCTTGTGAACTGGTGTAACAATGAAATATATGTAATAATTAAATAAAGCACTCCTGTTTTTTTTTTTATTCTATAGATGCATAGAAGTCTATAGAAATGCTCTGGAGTCCCTTATGGCAGGTGGTAAGGACAGGGTTCCCTTGCACTTTCTGATGCTACTCTCTGCTCCTCGCACTGGATTTAAAAATTAAGATCAGAGTGCAGTATTTCTAGGCACAAGTGTTTTGGGAGGCAAGCTTTGCACCCCTTAGTGCTCTAGCACTTGTGTCACAATCTTGGGAACTGTCCAAATATGTTCAGTTTATCATTCAACTAGCCTGTAGGTGTTATACTGGGGAAACCCATGCAAACGTGGTACATATTAACTCTGTTTTTGTTGGAACTCTGGAAACCCTGGAATCCAGTATGACATGGTTACTGGTTAACCTAAGACACTATCTTAAAAAAAAAAATGTTTTCCTGCAGTAATTCTTTAATTTGTGATTGGATTAGATTAATATCCACATGGTCATTAACCTCAGTGATTTAGGCACTAAAGCAAATCATATAGATTGATAACCACAGCAATCTATGGGGCAATTGACAGGAGCATCAATAATACACCTGAGGAGATTGATGGATCTACAAAATAACACTCACACGTGTACATGCTTTTTTCCTTAAAATAAATCACATTAATGATCACCCCAAAAATACTTTTATGTTTATTATTTCCTTATATCCGTTTATTGTACTTTAGTCTAGGCAGACAGAAGTTCATGTGCCTGGTCTTTAAGTACCTGACAGTATGATCCATGGAGGAGGTAGTGAAGATTGCTTTGCTCTGCAAACCACTGATATCCTCATAAAACAATTTCCCAAGACGATGCACTTCAAAAAGCTAGTTTTATACCATCAGGAAATCCTACAATCCATATATTATTGATCTGCAATTTATTTTGCTGACCATCTGCCTAGTGCTCACAATTTTGATTAAAACCCTGTAGATATGATCATGGTCAGTTGTCAGAGTCTACAAATCAGTGCAATAAACTACACTGCACAGTAGTGTCCTATGCTCATCAAAATAACATTCTATGACCACTATAATCTTCATTTTTACTACACCGAATCCATCAATGACACCATGCAGACTAATGTGTACTGTAAATGAGAAATATAATAGCAGGCAGAATATATAAAACAGCAAATGAAAAAGATGTGACAATATCCAGCGATCCACAATGTTTGACTCAACTTGTGTGACACAGGAACATAGCATGAATGCAATAAACTACTGAGCTGCTTTCTTCTTCTTTTTCTCCTTTCCATGAGCAGTCACATTTATATTGTTTTATGCAATATTTGGATTCATATATATATCCAGTGTATGAATACCTGAAAAACTGCAGGCAAATCATTGTGCCATTAAATTGTTGCTGCCGCACAGTATTATGCTATAATCTAGAATTCCTTTGGCAACAGCCCCATGACACATCTGTATTATTCTCACAATTGAGCAGAAAGAAAGCAAAATCAAAAACATAATCAATGCGTGTATGTGTGTTTGTATGTGTGTATGTGTTTGCATGTCACAGTGTGTTATATCGGTTTTTGAAAACTCTGAGCTAGAAAGTTTTGCAATTTAAAGGGGTTGTTCAGTTTTGAGATAACGTTTAGTATAATGTAGAGAGTGATCTTCTGAGACAATTTGCAATTGGTTTTTATTTATTATTATTAAAGGTTTTTGTAGTTGTTCAGCAGGTCTTCAATTTGCATCTTGAGCAGTCTGGTAACTAGGGTCCAAATTACCCTGGCAACCAAGCACTGATTTGAATAAGAGACTGGAATATGAATAGGAAAGGGCCTGAATAGAAGGATCAGTAATAAAAAAAAAATTTGCTTTTTAGAAGGGCGTCAGCGACAGCCATTTTAAAGCTGCAAAGAGTCAGAAGAAAAAGACAAATAACTACAAATCTATAAAAAAAATTATGAAAACCAATTGCAAAGTTGCTTAGAATTGGCCATTCTATAACATCATAAAAGTTACATTAAAGGTGAACCACCTCTTTAAGGGTGCCCACAAATCCATTATATAAAAAAAAATATATGAATGCATTTTGGTTTTTATATGGTTGCAATTGTCATATTTATATTGTAATAATTATGTAAACTTGGAACTGTAACAGTAGGCATTCCGCCATTTAACATGTCAAGTGTGTGCACTTGGCATGCTCCATGTTGGCCAACTCATGTTATATTTAAGCTACACCACATCTTGCAAATTCATGTGGGCTATTAGGTCCTGCCATAAGCAATGGTGACATTACTGTAGCACCTCCTCACTATTACCCCGAGGCTGTAACTGTACAGTCATTTAATTGTGAATAAAGAATACCAAATACATTAAAACATTTTTGAATGAATGTCTAAAACCAAGATTACATTATTACACAGAGATGCAATTGGCTCAGCCCAGTAGCCCAGTGGTTTGATGCAGTATAAAGGAATGCACCATAGAGAGAAACAAAGCATACTGTAGATGCCATACATTGCTGTTCTTTAGAAGAAAAACAATTCACCCCTCACCGTGTAGCACATACAGTGAAGCAGAAGCAATACTTATAGAAAAAGTGAAAAGTGCGAAAAGACCTCGGTGTTCTCCAGGCTCAGACAGACATTGCTATATTTGCAGTAAGGATTCAGCTATTATGGTACCTTGCAGCTGCATTCATTGTAGTCTTACTTTTTTTATAAGACTTTTTTTTTTATAAAATGACATTTTTTTTTAGCTTTAATTAATATATAGTCTTTGACAAAAAAAGTTAACTTTATGTATATTTAACCCTTTGTCAAGTGAATGTTGCATTTCATTTGCAATCAGTGTCAGCCATGTTTTTAACATTCAGTGCTCTTTAGATGCATTTCCTGTGGGAAAATGTGCTAAAGGAAAATAGCAGGACAGGGCCACCTAAGAAATACTGTATATGCCTCTAAATACCCATAACATGAAAATAGAGACACATCCAAAACATATTTTTAAAAGTGTGAATGATATTTACGGTACATTTTAGAGAGATTTCTGATTTCAACAGATTAAAAACTTCAATCAGTACACAGCCTAATTGTCAAAGTACTGTATATGCATACCATCGATAAAATCAAATATTACTCTAACTCTAATAGGCAAATAAATGTTTTCTTTATCTTTCTCTAAACTACAGAACTTCAAAGCTATGCTAAGCAGTTTATGAAAATTCAGAAAATGTTCTAAAATCATACCATTTACATCATCATTTTTCCTACAAAGCTATAACATCATAAATATGAATGTCATGGGTCTTCTGAACAGTTTGATGCTCCAGATGCATAGGATTACAGAACTATGTAGCCTGTAAAGACCCAAAAGTTTAAACATTGGCCAAAAAACATTTTTATGGCCAAAAAAAAGTAAACAAGGACAATTCATAATGCAATAAAATCAAAAAAATCACATTACAAAAGCAATGTTTCTTCCCACAGCAAGATCACTGATCAAATCTCAAATTATTAAAAATTCCATAAAATCTAACAAAATACAGAATAACAATGTGTGGGACAAAAACCTCACCACACAATAGAGTTTAAAAATAAAAAATATTAATGAATTTTTGGAAGTGTGTTTAAACATTAGTACAGAGGGTGTGCGCATGTATATGTGTTAAGGCTTTGAGTGATTGAGGGTGCAAACTGATGCCATTCCCAAACAAATTATGTGTAGGTGTTTAATTATAAAAAGTGTGTTTGTAAGTAACACTAAAATATGTGCATGATGGCAGGCAATTGATCAAGAGCAGTGATCCCCAACCAGTAGCTCATGAGCAACATTTTGCTCTGCAACCCCTTGGATGTTGCACCCAGTGGCCTCAAAGCAGGTGATTATTTTTGAATTCCTGGCTTGGAGGCAAGTTTTGGTTGTACAAAAACCAGGTGTACTGCCAAACAGAGCCTTAATGTAGGCTGATAATCCACATAGGGGCTACCAAATGGCCAATCACAGTACTTATTTGGCACCCCAAGAACATTTTTTATGCTTGTGTTGCTCCCCAACTACTTTTACTTCTGAATGTTGCTCAAGGGTTCATAAGGTTGGGGATAACTGATCTAGAGTTTATGGATGGCTACAGTGTATGGACAAGGGCTGTAATTATTGCGAGATCCAGATGGAGTGGTGCAGGAAGCAGAGATACAGGAGACATGTTTGTCATGTGCCCATCATTTTCTGTGGCCCCTGGAGTTACATAGTTACATAGTTACATAGTTAAATTGGGTTGAAAAAAGACAAAGTCCATCAAGTTCAACCCCTCCAAATGAAAACCCAGCATCCATACACACACCCCTCCCTACTTTTAATTAAAATTCTATATACCCATACCTATATTAACTATAGAGTTTAGTATCACAATAGCCTTTAATATTATGTCTGTCCAAAAAATCATCCAAGCCATTCTTAAAGGCATTAACTGAATCAGCCATCACAACATCACCCGGCAGTGCATTCCACAACCTCACTGTCCTGACTGTGAAGAACCCTCTACGTTGCTTCAAATGAAAGTTCTTTTCTTCTAGTCTAAAGGGGTGGCCTCTGGTACGGTGATCCACTTTATGGGTAAAAAGGTCCCCTGCCATTTGTCTATAATGTCCTCTAATGTACTTGTAAAGTGTAATCATGTCCCCTCGCAAGCGCCTTTTTTCCAGAGAAAACAACCCCAACCTTGACAGTCTACCCTCATAATTTAAGTCTTCCGTCCCTCTAACCAATTTAGTTGCACGTCTCTGCACTCTCTCCAGCTCATTTATATCCCTCTTAAGGACTGGAGTCCAAAACTGAACTGCATACTCCAGATGAGGCCTTACCAGGGACCTATAAAGAGGCATAATTATGTTTTCATCCCTTGAGTTAATGCCCTTTTTTATGCAAGACAGAACTTTATTTGCTTTAGTAGCCACAGAATGACACTGCCCAGAATTAGACAACGTGTTATCTACGTTTCCATGTTATCTATCCTTTTCATTTAAGGAAACTCCCAACACATTGCCATTTAGTGTATAACTTGCATTTATATTATTTTTGCCAAAGTGCATAACCTTGCATTTATCAACATTGAACCTCATTTTCCAGTTTGCTGCCCAGTTTTCCAGTTTAGACAGATCACTTTGCAAAGTGGCAGCATCCTGCATGGAACCTATAGTTCTGCACAATTTAGTATCATCTGCAAAAATAGAAACAGTACTTTCAATGCCCACCTCCAGGTCATTAATAAACAAGTTGAAAAGCAAGGGACCTAGTACAGAGCCCTGCGGTACTCCACTAACAACACTGGTCCAATTAGAAAATGTTCCATTTACCACCACTCTTTGTAGTCTATCTTTTAGCCAGTTCGCTATCCAGGTACAAATACTATGTTCCAGGCCAACATTCCTTAATTTAACCAGTAACCTTTTGTGTGGCACTGTATCAAATGCTTTAGCAAAGTCTAAGTAAATCACATCCACTGCCATCCCAGAATCGAGGTCTCTACTTACATTCTCGTAAAAAGAAATTAAGTTAGTCTGGCAAGATCTATTACGCATAAAACCATGCTGGCACAAACTCATAGTATTATGATTTGCTATGAAGTCCAGTATCTTATCCTTTATTAACCCTTCGAAAAGCTTTCCTAATACTGACGTCAGACTAACTGGCCTATAGTTTTGAGGCTGAGAACGGGATCCTTTTTTGAATAGAGGCACCACATTAGCAATTCGCCAGTCTCTTGGCACAATACCAGATCTCAATGAATCCTGAAAAATTAAGTAAAGAGGTTTGGCAATCACAGAGCTAAGCTCGCTAATTAACCTGGGATGAATGCCATCTGGCCCTGGACCTTTGTTAATCTTAACCTGTTCAAGTCTCTTTTGAATTTCTTCTTGTGTGAACCATGCATCATTAGTTGTATTACTAGAATTGGGAGTGTTAAGAAGGAAACCTTCACTTACTGGTTCTTCATTTGTGTAAACAGATGAAAAATACGAGTTCAGAATCTGCGCTTTTATTTTGTTTTCATCAACCAGCTGATCCCCCTCTGATAGTAAGGGTCCCACCCCTTCCTGCTTCATTTTTTTACTATTGACATATTTAAAAAATAATTTTGGATTTTTTTTACTGCTTGCTGCAATATCCTTTTCTATAGCAATTTTAGCTTGCCTTATAGCTTCTTTGCATGATTTATTGGCCTCCTTGTACCTTATAAATGTTTCGGCTGTACCAGCTAACTTGAAAGCCTTAAAAGCACGTCTTTTCTTACCCACCTCAACACCAACGCTTCTATTGAACCAAAAAGGTTTTGCTTTGCAACGACGTTCCTTGCTTACAAGTGGAATATACTGACAAGTATATTTATTAAGCAGCATTTTAAAGACTTCCCATTTTTGTTCTGTGTTTAACCCTGTGAAAAGCATTTCCCACTTAATATGTTGCAGAGATGCCCTTATACTGTCAAAGTTTGCACGTCTGAAATTTAGTGTTTTAGTTACTCCCTTATAGAATTGCTTCTGCAACAGAATCTCAAAGGAGACCATGTTATGATCACTATTCCCTAAATGCTCACCCACACAAATGTTAGAGATGAGTTCAGTATTGTTAGTTATTACAAGGTCCAAAAGAGAGTTATTCCTAGTAGGTTCTTGAACGAGCTGGAATAAAAAGTTGTCATTCAGCATATTTACAAACCTACTAGCTTTTTCTGTCTTAGCAACCCCATTACCCCATGTCTGGATAATTGAAGTCACCCATAGCAACAACTTGACCCAGCTGTGAAGCCACTTGTATCTGCAAGAGTAGCTGGGCTTCATACTCGACACTTATACGAGGTGGTTTATAGCATACACCAATGATAATTCTTTTTGATACCTTTTGCCCAGTCGAAATCTCTACCCAGAGTGATTCTACACCCTCACCAGTGCCAGCTATTTTTATTTCTTTAGCGCATGGCTTTAATTCAGGCTTTACATACAAACCCACTCCTCCACCCTTTTTAATCCCTCTGTCCCTCCTAAAAAGGGTGTAACCATTTAAATTCACAATCCAGTCACATGTTTCATCCCACCAGGTCTCAGTGATACCAATTATATCATAATTTTTAGAGCATGCAATTAATTCTAGGTCTCCCATTTTACCTGACAAACTCCGTGCATTTGCCAGCATACAGCGGAGGTTACTACTTTTACTTTTGAAATGTGCATTACTTAGTGAAGAATTATACGTTAAGTTAGTATTATTCTGTTTTCCTTGTAACAGAGGGACCTCCTTAGCTGGTAAACTGTATGCCCCCCTCACTCCTCCCCCATGACCCCTTACTAACCCCACTACCCCGTCTACACTAGCTTCCCCATAATCCTTTATCTCACCCACCCCCCTCTTGCCTAGTTTAAACACTCCTCCAACCTCTTAGCCATTCTTTCCCCTAGCACCGCGGACCCCCTTCCATTGAGGTGCAAACCGTCACGGCTATATAGGTTGTACCCCAACGAAAAGTCAGCCCAGTGCTCTAGGAACCCAAACCCTTCCTTCCTGCACCAAGACTTGAGCCACGCATTAAGCTCCCTAATCTCCCGCTGAGTGATGAAGGTTAAGGGGTAACTCAGTCTCATTGTCTAGAGGTGGGTGATCATTGATGAAAAACATAAGTGACTTTCAAAGCAGTTTCACAAATCAGAATTGCCTCAGGATCAGATGTCAAATGTAAAAAAATCCATCCGGCATTCCAGATGATGAATGGGCTTTTTCTTTCTTTATTTTATTACATTTACATCCACTGGCTTAGTTAATTCTCTTTTGTTCTTATAAATAGTAGAAAAATGGGACTTCAACTCCAAATGACCAATTCACCATTACAATATTAATTTAGATATGGAATTACAAAATATTCTGAGAGTAAAAATAAAAGGCAATATTTATTTGTTTACCACCATGCCATGAACTGGTTAAAAACATTTAAAACCAAGGAAAGAGCGCTGCATAGGGACTGAGGGATCCCTCTCCACTGACAAACATACAATGATAGCAGTTGTTACAAAGTTGGGAAGAGTTTGCTGGAATAATTATTATTGATCCATAACACTCCGATGAGGTGTGGGCTAATCAGCCCTAGCTGTGTAGCCAAGTCGGTATGGGGCTGTTGTATTAGACTGCAGTCTGTGAGTCAGAATGATGCTGCATTGGCGTGTAGTAAAATGTATAATCCAAATGCGGGTTTACAGTTTCAAGAACCCCTTCACATTTTACTACACGCCAATGCAGCATCATTCTGACTCACAGACTGCAGTCTAATACAACAGCCCCATACCGATGTTTATGTTTTAATAACTTATTAATCATGTACATTTAGCAGATGTACACAAAAAAGCGGACTATTCAAAAATGTATCAGAAGGCAAGACTGACAAAAAGTACAAAAGCATTATCTAACCCATCGCTGAACTTTCAAATTGTTGATAAGAATTTTAATAAATGAATGTTTTTGCTAAAATGAATCAAATAGTTCTACCCATCTCAGGAATATGGACACTGGAAAAAATCCAGGCTCTATAACATGTTTGAACATAATAATAGCATAGAGCTCTATGTTGTTTAAAAAAAAAAAAAAGAAAATCTCCAGCAAAAATCCTTGATTTTAATATGCATGAAATAGACAATAAAAAAAGTTTCTTGAATTAGAGAATGAATTAGAAAATGAATTAAAGACTAAAAGGACATTATATTGTACTTCTTCCTAGATAATTTCTTGATGTGTTATTTGATTAAAAAAAAAAAAATTACTTGACCTGCTAATTGCAAACCAGATGGGAGCTTGCTGTGAGAAATCACATTGTGCCAATGAGCCCTGATTCCTCATATCTACATATAAAGAGTTGAGCAGGAAGTCAATTTAATAAAAATGATTAAATGTAGAATTTGAGGTGAACAGTTAGAATTTTAATGGTCATATTACATATAGATTTGAATATTCATTGAATATAGTGGTAGTGAGGCTAAATATTATAGGTAATACTAGAGGAAGTGGTGTGTCTTTAACTGGTTGGACGAATACATTGACTGTTTTTTTTGCCCACGAATCATATAAAAATGGGGCTGAATTAAGCAAAAACTCCCCGCTGCAAATGTATTCTTAGAACTAGCACGGACATACTTATTATGAGAGTAATAAAGAGACCCCACAACACATACAATTAGACAAAGTAGCTTGTCACATTTATTGTGACAGTTTAAAAATGTAAAACCTTAACTATTTTACAAAGAAACAGTTTAATTTGTATTACTTTTTTTCACCCTATCCTACTATTTAAATACAAATGTTATATTTCCAGATCACATTCCCTTGGCAGTACACATGAATGGGATTTGCAATACCCTGCCTATCAGTCAGGAAGTTAGCCTACCGCAGCTTTCCAATCTCCTCAAAAGTTGCCTCTTTCCCTGCCGCCCTGTCTTTCTTCCTCCTCACATGGCAAAACCATTCACCCATGTGCCAGTGTGGGCTCTCTCTGCCTCCCTTTCCTGCACTCTCAATGATTAGTGCGGAGAAGTAAACCGCAACTTGGGGACCCCTCCAAGAGGCTGGGGCTTGTTGCTGTGTGCATGCTCTGGTAACAAGGAAGCAGTGCCCTAATAGAGATGTGCCTTTATACAGACATGCAGGTTTGGTGTTTTGCAATACAGCTCAGCTGCAAGCTTCCCCCTGCTGGATATAT
This sequence comes from Xenopus laevis, assembly GCF_017654675.1. Classification (NCBI taxonomy): domain Eukaryota; kingdom Metazoa; phylum Chordata; class Amphibia; order Anura; family Pipidae; genus Xenopus; species Xenopus laevis. The sequence continues at coordinate 91,878,850 of NC_054378.1, forward strand.
TATTATTGGTTGGGACCTGGCTTGCCATTTATACAAGACTATATTGAAGATTCTAGTTACCATGGAAAATGCCAGCCAGGGGTCGCTTAGGAGACCTGAGGGGTGAATGAGAGCAAAAAGAGAGCATACAAATATAATAAAATAAATAATATAGAGATATATATATATATATATATATATATATATATATATATATATATATATATATATATATATATATATGTATTTTAGCATTATACTGTTTGGTTTTTGCAGACCATCTGATCCTGATGGGCAAAGACCTGCTTTACAAGCAAAAAGGTTTTGCAGAAGATGTTTAGTTATGGTTGCTGAAGAAATGGTTGGAGAGTTCTCTGACTAGTGGATGAAGTCATCTTTAACCAATAATATTCTGCAACTAGTTTATATGAATATTCTGTTTCAAACTCTTAATGACAATTTTACTTATCTGAGGAAGAATATGTTGAGTATGAATAAGAAACACCTATGCAAGAAAATTGTAATTTTCACTTAGATATTCTTGATTCCATGGTTCAAGCAGTAACTAAAACTTAACATTTGTAGGATCCTCAGGAAGAAACATATTCCAAATTGCTCATATCTAGATCTCATAAGATTAAACTTTTTAATGGTTTATACCCTTTTGCAGATGAAAAAAAAACTATTGCTCCCAAAGTGGATGCTCCCATTACCAGGCTGGCTATGAAAACCAAACCGCCACTGAAAAAGTTATTTAACTTGAGTCCTACTTGGTGATAGGTGCATTATCCAGAATCTCCATGGTGGTGTTTTGGGTAGTAAAAGCCTCTAAGAAATGGAGTAGAAATATACAGGAAGAATGAATTGATGGGGTTGCCATAGATAACATTCTGAGACCTTATCTGAAATTGGATCTCTTTCTGAAATGAATCTCTTTCTGAAGCTAGTCTGGATTGTTTGAATATGTCTTCTAAATCCATCTGTCACAACAAGGCTAAAACAATTGCAAGTCAATAATTCTTCTAAAAATAAACTGTTGTCTTTACCTTATGAAAGTGGACTTCTATTTGGTTAGCAAGTTACAGGGGGTTGGCACCCCCACAGTGATTTTTTCTTTCCTTAAAACACAATTGGTCTATTGACATACAATATCACGCGGGTTATGGCAAATGCATTGGGAGACAAAAATAGTTATTTCCCATATGGAACTAATAAAAGAGTAGGAAGTTTGCAAATTGGGGTTGCACATTCTTCACCATAGAGAAGATATTACTGTGCACATACAACAAAGGTCAGTCCAAGGATCTCCTAGAGAACAATGAAAGTGATACATGACCATCTCTTGAGAATGGAAAAGATTATAAAACCAACAAGGGAAAGGGCGCTATGCAATAATGTCATTAAGGTTATGGAAGTCTTGTCTTCTGAGGTGGTAATGACGGATTATGTAGACAAACTTAGAAACCATAATGTGTTTTTTCTTAAAGAAAGAGTTGTTCAATGCTTCTTTTTTTTTTTTTGCTGCACCGGATTCCATATACAGCAGTGAAAATAAATATTGAAGATGTCAACGTTTTTCTCAGTAAATATATTTTTAATGAGGCAATTAAAATTACACTAGATATCAGTTACACCCCAAGTAATCCACACATACAAAGAACTCAAAACAAATACCGCAATTCCATAAATTAAGTTATGTGTAATAAAAGGAATGACACAGGGAACAATTATTGAATAAATAAAGAAAAAGAGGTGCAAAAAGGAATGGAAAGCCAAGAAACTTTCTGAAATCTGCCGTATTTAGAAAGCATGGTTTAGTCCTAATTGATGGCCTATAAAAAGGTTTCTCATTACCAAGGTATCACACAAGAAGCATTTCATGATGGGTAAAAACAAAGAGCTCTCTCAAGACCTTCCCAACCCAATTGTCGCAAAACTGATGGCATTGGTTACAGACATAAGCTTCTGAGTGATCCAGTGAGCACTAGGGATGTAGCGAACTGTTCTGCGGCGAACTTGTTCGCGCGAACATCGGCTGTTCGCGTCCGCCGCAAGTTCGCGAACGTCGCGCGACGTTCGCCAATAGGCGTTCGCGTCAAAATCGTTCGACCATTCGGTCGCTAAAATCGAACGATTTTCGTTCGATTCGAACGAAAATCGTTCGATCGAACGATTAAAAATCCTTCGATCGTTCGAATCGAACGATTTTCGGATGTTCGAAGTTCGCGAACTGTTCGCGAACTGTTCGCATTTTTTGCCGGTGTTCGCGAACACATACTCGGCGGTTCGCTACATCCCTAGTGAGCACTGTTGGGGCCATAATCCGGAAATGGAAAGAACATAATTTGGCCACGACCAGGTGCTGTTTGTAATATTTCTGAGAGGAATCAAAAATAATCAGAAGAGTTGTCCAAGATACAAGGATCACTAGCCAGAGAGCTTCAGACATTGGATTACCAGTACAGTTGTTTTGAAGACAAAAATAAGTAATGCACACAACCGACATGGCCTCTATGCAGGCTCACCATGCAAGACTCCATTGCTGAAGAAAAAGCATGTTGAAGTTTGTTTAAAGTTTGCTTAACAACATTTGGACAAGCCAATGAAATTCTGGGAGAATATAGTCTAGTCAGATGAGACCATAATCTAAAATTTTGTTGAATGACATTGCACACACCATGTGTAAGACGCGCAGGGAGATCTCTTCATTCCCTTACCTCCCAGCGTGTGTCTTCTTGGCTCCATGTGCGCTGGTGCGCACTTCCAGCTGACACGCATTAAGAATCCTTTGACGCTGGCGTATTGACGCTAGGCGTCATGATGTCTTCTTAAGGCATAGAATTCAAACTTGGCACCAAATCCTCCTTAAAGAGCCTGATCTCCATTTGGTAAGTGCCCAATCTAGGCTTCAGTTTACCTGTACCTGCTCAAGCATTATTTCTACTTCTTGATTCCCTGATTTTGACTTCTGCCTGATTATGGACTACGATTATTGCCGCCTGCCTTGAATTATTCACCTGACTCTGATTACGCCTTCTCTTCATCCCTGCCGGTTCCTCGCTTACGTTCCCGCTATGCACTTACTTGTTGGCTTCTGTAACAGAAAACCCGGGGCATTCTTGGGTATGTTCGCTGAACAGGGTTCCTGATAACGTGGTCGTTACACCATGGTTGAAGGAGAAATGGTACTGCACATCCCCTCAAAAAAAACGCCATACCAACAGTGAAGTTTTGGTGTGGTGCTGTTTTTCAGCATATGGTACTGGCAGACTTCATATAATTGAAGAAAGGATAAATGGAGAAATGTCCCGGGACATTCTTCATAAGAATCTGCTTCCATCTACCAGGATGCTGAAGATGAAAAGGGTTTGCAATTTAAGCAAGTTTTCACAAATGCTATTGATTGCATTTGAGAGTTGTCCAATAAAAAATATGCTTCTGATGTTTCATCTGACTTCTTCAACTTCCAAAAAAGACAATGGTATATAACAACTCAAGCTAAAGGTGCAGGTAAGAATACCTAAAAAATGTACACTACTGTCTTTAAACCAGTGTAAAAAAGGGTTTAACTGCAGGAAAAGACTGGGCCATGTGTCAGCAGCTGTCACAGGTATTAGAGTATCTCCTGAAAAACTTCATCCAAAATAATAACACAACCAGTCCTGTCAACATGTGCCCAGTACATGTTTTGAGCAGAAATGCCCTTTGACAAAGGGCATTCCTGCTCGAAATATGCAGTGTCAATCAGGGGCAATCCTGGGCATTTTGCCGCCTGAGGCAGCCTTCCTTTTGCCACCCCCCCAAACCTCCCCATGGCACTCACCTTTTCAGCGCTGGAGGGTCAGGCGGTCCACGTCACACTGGAGGGGGTCGGGGGCAGTCCACGTTGCTAGTGCAGAGCGCGCAATTGCACTCTCTGCACCAGAAGAGACGAATTTCCGGGTTGAAAATGGAAATTTGGCTCTTAGTTACCAGGTGCGGCACTTTTGCCTCAACTCGCCTCATTGATGGAGCGCCCCTGGTGTCAATAAAAAGGATTTTTGCAGCAAAGCTCTGCTTTTACCTGGTCTGTTCCACTAATTAGACTTTGAATTGATTCATTATACATTTTACAAAGGGACTAAGTTTTACCTGCAACTTACTAGCTGCTTTCAAAGTAAAACTCCCAAACTTGGCTGCCCTTTTATTAGACACCAGTGGGATCACCTGACTATAGCTGGGAAGGGTGGGAGCTACAACATGGAGCTGGTCACTGCTCCTGTCTAACTATAACAACCAAGTGAAAGTTGTGCTCACCACTATTTTTTTTAAAAATTAGGTGGGGGCGCAATGAGGCTGTGACCACAAAATACATATAGACAAATACAAGAAGTCCTCTGCACTCAACCCATTATCAATATATTTAAGACAGACATTTTGTGCATACTGCTACTGAAAAATGGCTTACCCTTTAAACAAAACAGGGATTGTTTGTCCATATATTGCCATATATTTAATCTGGCCAACTACGTCAAAGTCATCCCATATCTGGCCAGTCCTATGCTCAATTTTCATCTGATTCATTAGGACTGGCCAGATATGGGATGACTGACGTAGTTGGCCATCTTAAATATATTGCAATATATGGACAAACAATCCCTGTTTTGGTTAAAAAATTTGGTTTACAAAAATTGACGGGAGAAACACCACATCCAGTGGAAACAAGGAAGCCTCGAAGACCCAGAAGATGGTTGTGTGGAACTCTGATGCCCGACTCTGCACCAAGGGGTAAGTATAAAGGGAGGGGCAGAGGGCAGCTATGCTGGGGGGGAGGGTCTACGTGGGGTGGGGGGTAGGTTTTTTGAAAACTGTTGAATTCTCCTTTAAATGTACATAAATCATTATCTTTTAAGTTTAAAATAGGCTATATAGTATCAACATAATTAACCCTCCCAGTCTGTACTGTTACATTTTCACACCAGCAGGTAATTATTAATTCAACCTTATCAAGTGTACAGTATATAATTAAAGGAACAGTAACACTAAAAAATTAAAATGATTTAAAGGAATAACAATGCAAAGTACTGTTACTAGGCACTGGTGTTATGCTTCAGAAGCATTACTATATTTTATATAAACAAGCTACTGTGTAGCCATGGGGGTAGCCATTCAAGCACAGGATACACAGCTTGTTTATAAAAACTGTAGTTGTGCTTCTGTAGCAAACATGTCAGTAGAGCAAGGCAACCATACATTATATTCACATTCCTTTAAAATACTTACATTTTCTGCTGTTACTGTACCTTTAAAGTACAAGCAAAAGTGTAGGCAGGGACCACAAATTGCTTCTCTGGAATCATCTTTTCTTTTTCTTGCTTCAGTCATTCAGTTAATGTGCTTTGGGTGCAAGTCTGGAGTACCTATTTACACAATGTGCTGAAGTAAAGCAGGAGCTACTGCCATGTTCATGGTGGTAGCATCTCTAGGGATTTCTGGCATCATTAGAAATAATTCTTCATAATCAACAGAACTATGAGGAAGTGCAAAGAGTGGCTTTAAACACACAAGTAGCTTTATTGAATGGTGCTGATTCTCTTAACTACTGTGGCAATCTTTGTGCAACCACAACTATGGTATGAATCCTCATATATCTTGGATAAAGATGGGGTTATTTGATATCGCAAATTATACCTTTATGATGGTAGTACTGCCAGTGTTGAGACCTATTGAGGGAATAACTTTCACTCTGCAAATATACCATTAGAGTCAACGTGATACTATCTGAAACAATTTGGTCATGAGTTAAGTAAACCTTAACTTACATAAAAGTCATTTGAAACAGTTGAACAGTGCAGTTGAAACTTAATAATTACTTGGAGTTGCACAATAAACCAAAAGCAGCTTGCATTGTGTTACTCGACAAAGACACTGATAATAACTTAGGAATAATAAGAGACAACTCAATATTTCTGTTGAATTGATTTGTTGTTAAAGCCTTCACACTTGGACATAAAAACAGGTGGCAAGAGTAATGAGGAGAAAATCTATCTAACAGACAATGAAAATGTCAGAGCAGCAGAGCTCCTTGCTAAATTCTAGAATGAGCTGTTGCAAATTTCAATAACCTTGTAACAAAGACTGACTGGAAAGTGTCGGTATGTGAAGAAATTCATTGCATGTGAAGTTTGATATAATCAGGTTAACCTCCTTTGGATGCTGTCGGTGAAAATGCTCGCCAATTTGCATATCGACTATCGCACAACGGTAAGAATTTTTGGTAATTCCTAGATTGTAATGTGTTTCTCTTTAAAAGATTAGTAATAAAATAGGAGACCTTGTAAGAAGGAATAAAAAGAAAAAGAGCTGCCTGATTTAATTGTAACAATTTTATTTTCATCCTTTGTGAGGTAAAACTGGACTTTCATAGAGTAAAGTAAATTAGAGTATAATATCTAAAAAAGATTTCCTTTTTCTTTGTAATAATAAATAAAAAAAATAGCTTGTACTTGATTGTAACTTAGCTGCACAAATCCATATTGGTGGCAAAACAATTCTTTTGGGTTTACTAAGGGGCTGATTCATTAAGGGTCGAATATCGAGGGTTAATTAACCCTCGATATTCGACTAGGAATTGAAATCCTTCGACTTCGAATATCGAAGTCGAAGGATTTAGCGCAAATACTGCGATCGTACGATCGAAGGATTATTCCTTCGATCGAATGATTAAATCCTTCGAATCGAACGATTCGAAGGATTTTAATCCAACGATCGAAGGAATATCCTTGGATCAAAAAAACTTAGGAAAGCCTATGGGGACCTTCCCCATAGGCTAACATTGACTTCGGTAGCTTTTAGCTGCCAAAGTAGGGGGTCGAAGTTTTTTTTTAAAGAGACAGTACTTCGACTATCGAATGGTCGAATAGTTGAACGATTTTTAGTTCGAATCCTTTGATTCGAAGTCATAGTCTTAGTCGAAGGTCGAAGTAGCCCATTCGATGGTCGAAGTAGCCAAAAAAATACTTCGAAATTCGAAGTTTTTTTACTTCGAATCCTTCACTCGAATTTAGTGAATCGGCCCCTTAATGTTTACATTTTTTTTTTTGTTCTTTAGCAGACTTAAGGTAGTGATCCAAATTATGGGAAGTGCCCTTATCTGAAAAACCCAAGCATGTTTGACAATAGATCCTATACCTATAGTAAGCTGTGGAATTGTTGCTTCACATTGCTGTGGTCTTGGGCATTTATTTCCAACAAAGGCACTATCTGTGTCATATCTGTATACTCTGCACTGTATACATGCATTTCCTTTAGGTGCTTCAGTTTCCCAACTGCAAGGTCAACTATATAATAAAAACTGACCCTTGCAAATTTGTTTTAGTGAGTATATGATAGGGGACTCCCCCAGGGATGGGGTCACTGTGAATCCTAATATCTCAGGCTGAATATTGCTCCTGATAGTGTCTGGAACTAGGTGAAAACTATATCAATCTCCAGGTGATCCATACAGTATACTACATACAGTACAATACATACCTTCAGTTGGCACACCTTAAATTGCCATACAATGTCCTATTAATATACAATTAGAGAAAACTGTAGCTCAATCATTACAAAAGATACTGTTTACAGCCCATAAACCAATACACCATAATATGACTCTTGGCACTGAGAAGGGAAAAATAGCCAAGAATGCCCAACACTGCCAAGTGGTTAAAAAATACATACTGTATATCTTCTCTAGACTGGTACCTGTCTCCTAAAAAAAGTAATAGACCACTACTGAGCTTTCTATAACTAATTTGCAGTGGCATAACTTCAGAGGGTGCAATCATACCCAGGCCCACACCGATTTGGATCCCGCTGGAGTTGCAATAAGGCATAGTGTGGATGGCAGCAGGGAAAATGCTTTGTGTTGTTCATGTGTTGGGATGTGTTGGTGCACCATTCCTGAGGGAGGGCTGTCCCAGTTGCACATGTGTATCTACCTTGGCCAGTCCATGGCTAGTTATACCACTGCTAATTTGTGAGGCTTCTAGCGCCTGCTACATTCCATAATTCTTCTGCATTTCTTGGTTTTGCCTCAGAAACAGCATTTTTTATGTCACTCCACAAGTTTTTATTGGATTAAAGGGGTTGTTCACCTTCAAACACTTGTATCAGTTCAGTTTATTTCACCAGAAATAAAGACTTTTTCCAACTACTTTCTATTTGTGACTGTTTTTCTAATACTGAAGTATAAAGTATCATTTTTCACCTTCTAAAGCAGCTCTGAGAGGGCGGAGGGCATAGCCAACTCTTTTTGTTTTAAATTGATACATTTAGTTGAATCTCTGAGTTTCATTAAAGGCAGCAGTTAGAATTGATACAATAGTTGCTACTATTCCACAGAAGCTGCTAAGAAATGTACTAACTAATTGTCAACTAAAAACTAAATGTAGCAAATTGTAACAGGTCGGATGTTCCTGGATTACTGAGCTGCCAGACTGAAACACTAGAGACTGGAACATTAAACTTAAATTTTGGGAAAACAGTAAAAATTAAAAGATGAAAAGCAATTGCAAATGTCTTTGTTTATGGTGAACACAAACAAAATCTGAAAACAAATGAACTGGAAAAAAGTGTTTGGAAGGTGAACAACTACTTTATGGTCTGGGGATTGGGCTGGCCACTCCATAATGTCAATGTTTCTGCTCATTTACTGGTGTGTTTGTAGTCGTTACCTTGTTGAAACAACCATTTCAAGGGCATTTCCTCTTCGGCATAAGGCAACATGACCTGCAAGTATTTTGATGTATTTAAACTGATCCATGATCCCTGGTATGTGATAAATAGGCCCAACACCATAGCTTGAGAAACATCCCCATATCATGATGCTTGCGCCACCATACATCACTATATTCACAGTATACAGTGGTCCCTAGACCCCAAAAGAACGATCTTGCTTTTATCAGTGCAATCATCAAGTGTAATCTACAGAACTTCTCAGTTGTCTGCTATGCAACCTGTGCCTTTTCTCATTTTTTTCAGACTGAATGGAATTTGATTAAAATGGAATTTAATGATTCAATTACACAGAATCAGCACCATGTGTATCATGACTGTTGGGTCTGTTGGTTTTCTATTACTCTACTATGCCTACTAGTAAATTATTTGCCATGTAGAAATATAAATTCAGTGATTGATCAGGGTCATACTCTACTGTTATTCTGAACACTCCTGTAGGTGAATCCTTGAGAAAAAAAACACAATATACATAGAAAGCATTACCTTCACATTACATGTTGTTAGTTTCAGAAGTGCTTCTAGATATCAGACTAAGGCAATATACACTTAATGAACAGAAAATCTTAGCATGTACCACCCAGTTATACCACTATTCACCATTTTCTATTCAGCAATTATTTCCCTGAGGGCTGCACAACACCCACATTTGTTTTTTTTTTTAACAAATGAATCTTTTTTCTGTTCAATTTCTTTGAATTCAACAGATATGTACATTCATTACATCAGTTAAATGAAATGCTTTTGCTATTGGAGAAATGCAAAAAAGATAAACATTTTGATACTTCTGAATTAGAAGATGCGCTTTTCCTAGAGATATGCAGTCAACATTTATGAATTAGAATCCAAAAGCTATGAACATTATTGTATTGAGATAAGATTTACTTACTGTTTAGCATTTAGATGATATTGTGATCCTTCCCATCCCCCCTCCCTACCTGTTCGCTCTTTACAGTACAGAATGATGTGCATTAAGCTTCCTTTCATCTTCGGCTAAAGGGAAAAAGAATAAAAAAGGTCACAGGGATTTTCACACATTGGTAGACACTGCGCTTTTGCATAACAATTTCTAATGATAAGCAGTACTAGACTTTTCATGATCAACAAGAAGGTTATGCATGCTGATAAAGAAGTAATTTGCAGCTTACATCGTCTTGAAGCCAATTTCACTCTAACATTTTATTTCCAATCAAATATGATGTTCCTATTGAAAAATATTGATGTTGAAAAGATTTTAAAAAAATCTAGTATTTCTATTCTGAGTGCATGTGAAAAGCCTGTATTGGCATAAAGGAATAAACTGCAGCTTTCCTGTTGCTTCTGACTCTGACAGTGGCTCAATGTAGAAAGATAAAAGGAATATGCCAACTGAAGGCTTCCGAGCTGGGAATCTCCCTTTAGCTCATGGAGATCCGGTCAGTTCTATTAAAAATTTGCTAAAATTTCTGTGACCAGAAAAAAACCTATAGCAAAACTATTGTGATTTTCACAGAACTTCTTAAATGTAAATACTTTTAAAGGGGATATTATTTAAGCATCTGGGGTATTCAGTGTATGCAGTATAGCCTTTTAATTCTTAGCTGGATGGATATAAAAAAAAGTGTAGCTATTAAATAGTGGAGAGTAAAAAAAAAAAAAAGACATATGTTATAAATTTATTCTTCTCTTATCCTGTCTCTGTACCTTGTACTGATGGAGTGCCCATTGGGGTGCTGACCCCTCTGAAGCACAAGCTGCATGGCTTGCTAGCCTATTCCTGGTGCTCACCCACTAAGGAGAGCTCCACATAAGCCCCATACTAGTTCAGTTTAGACTGGACATTCTTATATTCTCAAACCCCCTCTCATCTGAATGCTAGATGGTCTACTTAATTTTTGCTGGGTCTTTTGATACAGTGCCATGCAAGCATTTACTTCCTAAATTAAGATCTGTTGGCTGTGCTATATGTACATAAAACATACTGCATATGACATTGACTCTCTTACAAGCCAGTTCTCTGTCTAAGGTTAGCAACTGGGGCATTGTTGTGTTAAAGTAGTAGATGGTGCAAGAGGGTAAACAAAAAATTTTTTTTTGGTAAAATGACTACTTGGTCACTAGATAGCAGAGAGGGCATTTTGGGAATCCTTTAACAAGAATGGTTCAAGCAGGAGGAGCAGCCTCAACTTAGTTAGGGAGAGGGGGATTGCATTGGGAATGAGATAAAAGCCAAGAAGATGGAGTTACTATCAAAGTGCAATGGGATAATTTTTGGATAAATCCATCATCATGGTTTTTACCCACAATGCAGAGTTTTCCCCCAGAATTCAAGTATAATTACTAAGAGCATGCATGGCTGCAAGTATATTCCTAAACTGCATCAATACATGTAAATTTCATATTTATATACAGTATAGTATCTGAATGTTTAAAATAATATAGCAGTGCTAAGGGAAGAAAACTATGGCCATGTTCACAAAACTTACTTGAAAAAAATGATTGTGTTTGGGGAAACAATGCTGAAAAGTATCTCTGTACCTGTACCTGTAATTTAATGCTTTTAATGTAAGGTTGTTTTCCTGGCACATGGAAAACACTGAACTGAATATTTATTTTAAAGTTAAAGGGTATGTGGGCTACAGGCTATACACATTTTATGCTGAATTGCTGCTTTGCTTCGCACTTTTTATTAAATCTTTAACTACAGTGTTTCATTTTGAGTAAAAATAAACTACAATAAACATGTCCAAATAGACATGGTAATTTCATAGATGGATATTGTGATACTGTAAATATAAAGCTATGGTGGAACAGTACTCTGGGCTACATGAAGTCAGGATCTGTTTTCGGAGTTTAGTTCTATAAAAAATAATATTGCACATTTTATTTTATCTTCCGGTGGTGTTAATTAAACGTTGAAGCATTAACTTTCACTAGGGTTCATGACTTATACATGAATACAATAAATCCACAGATTGTGATTCTGTGTGACACTAATGGGGGAATGTAATAAAAGTCGCTAATGGAAAAACTATTCGCAATGCGAAAAGTTATGCCTTTGCGCGAACAAATTTTGCTTTGTGCGAATTTAATATAGCTTTTGCGAGCCCGGAAACTGTTTAGCGACCACTTCCGACAGTGAAAGACCGTTTGCGAATTTTATAGTTTGCGCCAATGCGCAGTCAATGTAATAAAACTTCTTACTGAAAAAGTCGTTATGTTTGCTCCAAAAGATTACGACACCTTCAAGCACTTCTTATGAGTGCGCAATTAAAATTCGCAATGCGCAATTAAAATTCGCAATGCAGTAACAGTTTAAGGAACAATATTACATTGCGAGATGTGGATTTTTAGTCTTATTGGTGCGAATTGTTTTGCTCTTTGCGACTTTTATTACATTCCCCTGATAAAGTCTTATATGGTGTGATTTGCTGAATAACAAAGCACTAGTATTTATCTAGTATTTGTTTTACTGTAGTTCTGAGCACCATTTCTTAAAGCTACAAAAGAATTGAATTGTTTTGCTTTCAACACTGATCTCGGCTAGCTTAGTTAAAAATACGACTACAATCCTATTTTGACACCACATGTATTATAGGTTGTATATCATTAAAGTGATACTGACATGTTCCTATAAAAATCATAAGAACGTAAGTATCAATTAAAAGCTGCACCCAGAATAGTTCACCTCAAAGCCCCCTCAAAGATGCCCCCAGCCCCTCAAACCTGTGTGTAGCCAACCCCTGACAATACCCATATTCTTCAATAGTGCTTCAATGACGCTGGGCTGGGGTCGGAGCGATCCTTCCATAGGCTCAAATCCTGTTTTTAATTTATAATCAGCCTATGAAAGGATCGTGCTGCCCACAGCCCAGCATCACTGAAACGGTACAGAAGATCATTTAGCAGTGTCGGAGGGTCGGGTGATCACAGGTTTGCTTGTGCTGGGGCAGCTTTGCTGGGGGCTTTGAGGTGAACTATTCCGGGTGCAGCATTTAATTGATACAGACACATTCCTATAATTTTTATAGGAACAGGTCAGTATCGTTTTAATATCTTACCATACAGGGCCTGAATCGCCTTTGTTAGGGGAAAGGCTACTGGGAATTTCTCTTAAAGGTAGTGGGATCTGGGGATGCCCCTGTAGGAAAACAGTAATAATAAAACACACAGGTGCAGCAAACTATATAACTTATATAACTGGAAGAAAAGCATGATTTAATCATAAGCAATATAAACCTTGCCCTTGGGTACAAGTGTGGTCTTCCGACTCCTTGCACAGTGAAGAGGAAGACAATGACAAGAACAAAATGATTCTAGGAGTAAGGGACAGAATGAAAAGGAAATAAGTGAAAATATACATAAACAGTTATTGGTAGAAGTAGAAACTGTTGTTACCTACATTATAAACTAAAACAAATTATTTTAGCTTTTTACTCACAAGAGCAGCCAGTTGTGCTTTACAAGGGTGGGTCACCTTTTAGTATGATTAGTATGTTATAGAATTACTAATTCTAAGCAAATTTTCAATTGGCTTTTGTTATAATTTATTTTTTATTATTTGCCTTCTGACTCTTTCCAGCTTTTAAATGGGAGTCACTGACCCAGAGGCGGGCCAGGCAAGCCGGGCGCCCAAGGCAGCCCAGCTGCCAGCTCGCCCCCTCCCTTCCCCCGTCACACGCGCATGCGCAGTAACGGCGCTGGTGCGCATGCGCAGTAACGACGCTGATGCGCATACGCAGTAACGACGCTGATGCGCATACGCAGTAACGCTGCTCCTGCGCATGCGCAGTATCGTTTGGGGCGCATTGCATATGCTAAGTTCCAAGTGCATCAGGTCTAGGGGTAGGCAGAAGAGGTAGCTGCCCAGCGCCCCCTAAACGTTGCTCCCTAGGCAGCTTCCTCTTCTGCCTACCCCTAGTTCCGGCCCTGCACTGTCCCCATCTAAAAACAAATGCTATGTAAGGCTACACATTTATTATTAGTGCTAGTCTTTATTACTCATCTTTCTATTCAGGCCTCTCCTATTCATATCCCAGTCTCTTATTCAAATCAATGCATGGTTGCTAGGGTAATTTTGGCCATAGCAACAAACTTGCTAATATTACAAACTGAAGACATGCTGAATAAAAAGCTTAGTGCACTGCAATAAAGGTTAGCAATTGAGAGAGTCGGTTGGACTGTGTGTACAGCTGGTGTGTACATAATGGAAACCATAGAACAGAAAATATCAGAAAAACCATGCATTCCTATGTATGATATCAATGGGTGTCTTTTTAAAATAACTGGGTAGCAAGTTTATGTAGAATGAAAGCACCTTTGTACAGTAATTTGATACAATAGCAATTTCTCCATCTAACCAGGCCTATCCTAGTCTAAAAATAGCAAATAATTACTCCTAAACCATAGTGGTACAATTATTTCTAGCCTCTATAAGGCAAGCTCTGTCCTATTTTTAAGCAGGCGTATTGAGGGAGCACTGTATTTATTTGCTTTAGAGTATCTAAATCAATAGATCAGGGTTCTCTCTCTGGAAGATAAACCATAATACAGCATTCTAGTCCAAGGTCCAATGCATTCCAGATAACAGATCTTTTTCTTGTATGTATATTTACACTCACGTACATATTAGTATGAACGTCATTTGAGATGCAATGATGTACCTGTAGAACAGAGTAACTTTAAAACCTAACCAACATAATCCCGAACAAATACAGATTTACATACAAAGCAACCAATATCAAAAACAAGAGGGCCTTAATCATGAATAAATCATAGAAAAAAACACTAACTATAATGTACAGGTATGGGAGTGTTATCCAGAATGCTCAAGACCTGGGGTTTTCTGGATAACAGATCTTTCTGTAATTTGGACCTTTGTAACTTAAGTCTGCTAGAAAGTAATTGAAACATTAAAAAAATCAATTATGCTATTTTTGCTTTCTAATAAGGATTAGGTATATGTTAGTTTGGATGAAGTACAAGGTAACATTTTATTATTCTAGAAAAAGGAAATCATTTTAAAAGTTTTGGATTATAATGGAGTCTATAGGAGATGGGCTTTCCATAATTCGGAGCTTTCTGGATATCAGGTTTCCTGAAAATTGATCCCATACCTGTATAATAATTTTAAATAATAATTTAATATATACACCTCACTTTCCCGATAGAATGGAATAGAAATGTTTCTAAAACACAAGAAAATATAAAACTCAGGACGTCCAAAACAGCATGGCTGATCTTTTCAAAGGCATATGCAAAAGCCAAGTTTAACTAGTAAATATTCCTTTTGTTGTTGCCTTCAATACCATCTCTTTTCATGTTTTAAGACAACAAAAAATATTGAAGGTAAAATCTCAAGAGGAAAAAAAAAAAAATGATTTGTTCTGGAATGAAGCCCAGTAAGTATCATATCTGCCCAGGCCAGTACTTCTTGCTCCTAATGTTTACCAGAAAAGGGAAAGCATACAGGAAAATATTACTCAGGGACTAGATGCAACAGTGTAAGCAAACAAATCCGATTCAATATGATCTTTCACAAAGATTAGAATGAGAATGGGGTGTTCGCATTTTATTCATTCTGCCCTAATCTATGCTTTCCAAACTACTGAAGATTAATGAAACCATATAGAAATATTCTTTCCCTTCTTTTTCCAGAAGGGTGTAACATATGGTGTGATCTGAAATGCTCACCTCCATGACATTCCGACTGCTTATCAACAGAACCTTAGGCAGCTGGATTCAACCGGTTTATACAAAAAAAGCATTGGAAACACGATGGGAAATATGAAATCCATATGGCTAGCCCACACTTGTATTATGACCCATGCTGCTACATTAAATACCAATATGTGTGCTAGTAAAATCCATTATTGAATCTGGTGACTATGTGAAGAGGGCCAGCTGTGGGAGCAGAAATATCAGTGTGCCCTTGCAGTGATTTCATAATAACAGGTCCAAGTACAAATGAATGTTTCCATATTCACTTAGATGAGAGATAAATTGGACAATGGTAAACAGCATGTTTTTCAATGGCCCCGTGAAAATCTTTAGCAAGAGAAATGAGAATATAATATAGCACTCAACATGACATAATGCATCACACAGAGCAAAACAAAAAAAACTTTATATCATTGTATACAGTTTCCCTCACATACTTGTCATTTTCTTTTTAATTACAGCACTAAAATATGTAATAATTGTAGAGAAATTCTAAGAAAATGCAAAGGGCACAGAAATGATTTTGTAGCTAGGGCTTCATAGCTCAAAGTTAAAAGACCTAGGGACCTTCTGAACAACAAGTAAGTGCAGCAGATCTATTTTGCCAGTTTGCATGCTATCAATATTTATTCAGCTGGCAGTTTATTCCCTAGAATAGAGCATATGCAATCCATCATACATATTTTAAAAAATGAAAGCTCTCAAGTTTTATGTGACATGACTTATACTCACCAAAAAAATCCAGCTAAAAGACAGCAAATTGTCCCAAAAAAAAAAAGAGTTATGAAAAGAACCAGAAATAGAGTTCTGACATGTTTACTAAATTACAGGTTTATATTTCCCTCCGGTACTGATCTGTAAAATAAATTATAATCCTTCACGAGGTATAAAAGTTTCAGAAGCAAAAAGACTGATTGGGGTGGCAAGGAAAGGAGGTTTCTAATAAGTACAGTATGTAAAAGCATAAAGATTTCCAGTAAAAGGCAGGGTGTCAAACTGATTGGTTTTAGCTAGTGATGGGCGAATTTATTCGGCAGGCGCAAATTTGCAGTGAATTTGCGTGATTCGCCGCCAGTGAATAAATTTGCGAAATGCCCGTGAAAATTCACCAGCGTCAAAAACGAGACGCCGGCGTTTTGCAAATTTTTCGCCGTTTCGCGAATTTCACGGGAAATTCGCAAATTTTCCAGCGAGGCGAAACGGCGCAAATTCGTCCATCACTAGTTTTAGCTCTATGGAACATGTTAGGCTATTGACAGGAACTCATGTTCCCAGATTATGAAGGGTATAGGGTATTATAATAAGAATGCCCAATATTAGCACGTGCATCACTAAGTCAGGTAGGATATAGTGAAATCCCTCCCTCACTGACTTCAACAAAGAGCTTCTTTTTGATTATCTTTGCTATTTCTCTAGAAATGGAAACTGGATACTTTTTTAGTGAATTCTCTACAGACATCTGCATAGCCAGATGTATTTTTGTTATATTTTCACTGTGATCAGAAATGTTTTCCTAAAAATAATTCCTACCCATTACCACCACATACTCGTTAGTCACAAGTTGCTTTAGATTTTAGGAAAACCCTAATGCATCCAACAACAGCAGTTATTACAGTAATGTTTTGTTCTCAATTTATTTGTTTGAGAAAAATGGACTATTATAAATTTTTAATCAAGACTATATTTTAGTTAATAAATAGTTTATTCCTTTGCCATGACTCTTGCTACTATTGCCACCAATATGATTGCATAATTGAATAAGGTTTTATCACAACATAATGGCTCTCCATGCAATTATTACCCAGTATTACCGTATGGCATGTTGTACTAATTATTCTAAGTGTACTATGATTGATACAGGCAAGCTATGATCTAGTTAATTTCAAGATGACTTACAAACAGAGGAATGAGGGGTCACATCAACATATTTTTATTCTATGCAGTTTGCAAGCAGCTGCCATTTTGCATAATGAAATGGATACAGGAAGGTATGAGCACAGAGTGCAAATGCATGTTCAGATCTCACTGCTATGTGTATGGGGCTCTTAGGGTCTTAATTTAAGATATATGGGGATATGGAATAAAATACACTTTTGCCCAGGTACAGTAACCTATGGCAACCAGCAGGTAGCACTTACTAGGCAATTGTTTAAAAGCAAACATCTTAATACTGCTTCTGGGCAAACTAAGGGGGTTATTTAAAATCTGAAAAATTCTCATGGTTTAATAAAACCCCTTCAACAAAATTTTCGTGCACATGTTTACTGTATTTATCAATAAAATAACTTGAAAAAAAAATCTAGTGCAGGAACAGACGATAAAATTGTGAAAAACTTGAATCATACGATTTTGATGGCTGAAAATGTTTCTGTATTATTGCCCAAAAAGCATGAATTATTGTATGAAACCCAACACAGATCATGATATCTTCCAATTGTAAATGGGACATCTGCCATTGACTTATACATGACCTCTGCAGTTTTGAGATGGAGTACTTTTTTTACTCAGACTTCAGGGTTTAATAAACCATGAAAAATGTGTTTTTTCCCTCCAAAAATATAATGTTTTCCCAATTAAAAGAAATAAACCCACTTTTTATCTTTTATTACATATGGGGGGTTAGTCTTTAATGGAAAAGGTCAATAAATATTTCTTAAGCAATATTTCCCAAAGATTCTAATTGTAGGCTTGAGCTTGCACATCTGCAGTGTAATAAACCTGGAATATGCGACTATACAGACCAAGCCTATTTTTCCCTAGGAATATAAGTAAGATGGCAGTTCTGATCTTCCTTAGTAATATCCAGGGGTGCTTCGCCAATGAGGCAAGTTGAGGCTGTCGCCTCATGCGGCAGCGCCCCACTAGGTACCAGGGGCAGCAAAAATGCTGCTCCTGGTACTTTTACAGGGGAGGGGGGCAGCAGCAACTGCTGCTGCCTCAGACGGCGGAGGGGCCTGGATCGCCCCTGGTAATATCCCACAGATTTTTTTCAGAAAGAAGCTCCACCCTCAGGAAAAATTCACTGGGGCTGCCTAAGATTTTGGCACCCTCAGTGAATTAGCCTTTTTTTGGGATTTAGAAAACAAGTCTGTTTACCCTCTAAGCTGAAGCATATTGAAAAGTAAGAAGGATATTAAAGAATGTTGAGGAAAAATTTAATATTTTCCTTTAAAATTCCACCACCAGTCTTATCTATAATAATTCCTTTCATACAGGACATCTTTTTATCTGTGGCATGTTTCCCTTAATTTCTTCTCTAGTTCTCGAATATCAAGGTACATTCAGTGTATATAGCAAATGTTACTTTCTCTGGATGCTGCACATTCACAATCCTCCTAGATTACATCTAATGGAAAGAAACATGCCTTTTTGTGACAAGTCTGTTTCACTCTATTACACACAATTTGTTGAGTAAAGAGTCTGTTTCCTACTGCATTATGTTTGATATATCTTCCCTTAGTTACACATTACAGCCACAAGTCCACAACTGCCACATCAAGTCTCATTTAATACAAAAATATGTGATATTCTGCAGTGGAAATATACACCCTTCAATATATTTTACGATTTAGTTTAAATCGGTGAAAACAATCTCTACAGTAGTTTGTAGTGGGAATAATCTGCCTATTGGCGTTTTAGAAATGAATGCACAATTGAATTCTCTTTAGACTGCAACGCAAAAGTAGCATTAGAGTAATCATAAAATTCCATGCTCAATTAAGCATAATAATGTTAGCAATAATACTGTAATAATCTAAAATATTTTTTTTTAAAACCTATGAGTTTAGGCATCAAACCGTACCGCATGCTCATGGTGGATAAAAGGATAAGTGAAATGAAAAAAAAAAAAAAAAAAATTATATATATATATATATATATATATATATATATATATATATATATATATATATATATATATATATATATATATATATATATATATATATATATATATATATATATATATATATATATATAAAATTAAACCCTAATTTGTGGAAATATATGTTTAAGGTTTTTTACTACAAAATACAAGAATGAGGAAACAAAATCTACAGTGATTTCACTCTTGTACGCGACATCTATGGCAGTAAAAGGGTTAATAATGGTGCATATGTGTAGGGATGAGCACATTTTTTTACCTAATAAGAATTCGTGAGGAGTGAAATTTTTATGACTTTCAACTAGAATTTTGCCATGTGTTTTATTTTCTGGAAAAAAGGAAATAAGGAAAGAAAAAAAAACGCCTCAACTCCAATGCTTGTGAAGAAAGGAAAAATACCAATTACGTCCATTGCATTTGGTATGAAAAAAACATCCAATGACCCATCATAAATTTTTGTTGGTGCTTTCGCTGATTTTTCTGCGAAGAGAACCAAAGCAGTTTTGCTCATCGCTACATGTTGTGTTGTATCACACCTTTAAGAAATCAGTTCATATTGTTTTTCCGTCCTGTGTAAGTATATTTTCTGATATTGTCCTTATAACGAGTGCAATTGCCCTCTCTGCACTAGCATCCTGGACCCTCTCTCAACCCCCTATGGCATCAGAGGGGCCAGGATTAGGACCTGTTACCCTAAGAAATAATTCCAAATATTTTCTATATTGTTAGTTTAGCAAAATAAACTTTATTTACACCTTAAAAATGATTTACGTTGTATTTCCTTCAGTTTTGTATCACCCCTAAAACTTGTAAATGCATAAGAATGGGGCCTAATTCCTATGCCCAGGCTACTCAATTATAGACTCTGAGGACAAAGGGGGAATGCGAGGACTGCTGTGACATCTAGGAAGTGCAGGCGATATACAGTATAATTGAGAAGTGGAGCAGGCCATGAAGGGAGGTGGAGTGGAGCTAGATGTTAGTTCTCCTTTAAGGAACAGAAACCATGCTTGCTGATAAAACGGAAGAAAGTACAGCAAGTCTGAAGATGTATTTTTTTTCTTTAAAGGAGAAGTAGGATAGAAATGTTGTACATTATGTTTTGGGCTTCTGCACCAGCCCAATGCAACCACAGCCCTTTAGCTGGGAAGATCTGTGCCTCTGAAGATTCTTCAGTAGCTCCTGATTTTCTTTCAATGCTGATTTAATGCACATGCTCTGTGTTGCTGTCACCTTCTGAGCTGAGGGGCTGACTCACAATATACTGTATACACAGAATATAAATGTTACAATAAATGGATGATTAGTACTGAATAAAAATAATTACTACAACTGCTCAGAAGCCAGTGCAATTAGCATCAGAATTTAACAATCAGCCCTGTAGCATCATCTTATATTACAGACAAACCTAATTGTTTTCTTTATAATTTGTGACGACCCCTAAGCTTAGCTTCTGAACAGCTGCTCAGAGCCCACTGAGCATGTGAGTGTCACATACTTTTTCCAATACGGTGACCCCTATGACAAGTTTGAAGTCCTGGATCATTGCTGCTATTGATAAGTTGACACATATCAAGATGTTAAGGGGTCTAATCAATGAAATCAATTACAGGGAGCAAATGGAGTGAGGAGAAAACCAATGTCATGTCCAGCACAGTGCTGACTAATTACAACTAATACAAAATTCTGTTAATCAACGCAGGTCTAACAAGCACCAAGATCAGCAAAGTGGTATCAGATGTTTAATTCTGGCTATGTTCTGAAATCAGAAAAGAAACAATAAATTACCTTGGAATCTATCATAGGAAACACTGCCTTCTTAACACTGGATCTATGTGTATATACCTTTATTGAGAAGGGCATGTAGAGGGGAATGTCAAACAACAGAACTAAAAAAATGCTAAATCCTAATCCTAAAGTCCTTCTCCAAGTGTGAAAAGAGCTATGCCTTCTGCAATAATTGGCTCTTTCGTACTAGAATTGTATACAATAGGTTCAGATTTCATGGGCATTAACACTGAGGGGGTTATTTACTAAACTCTGAATGCAAAAATTACAAAAAGTTCGGAATTAAAGGATGGAAAAGTCAATCTGAAAATCCGTCATCTCGGACCTGTTGCGGTTGCATATAAAAGTCAATGGAAGAAGTCCCAATGATTTTTTGATGTGCGCTGTTTTTTTGGCAAGACCCCAAAGTTTTCTGAGTTTTCAGGCCAAATTCTGAGTTTCTGGGTAAAAAATCTGAAAAAAAATTTCAAAAATCAGATGAAAATCTGAAAAAAATTGTGAAAACCTGAATTTTTCCGTTTTTTTTCCAGATTTTTTCTCTCAAACAAAATTTTCGGGAAAGTATATTAATAAATAAGCCCAAAAAAACCTGTGCAGATTTGGTCTGAGTTTTTTTCAGAAAATATTGAGATAAATAATTATTCTGAAAGCTGCCCACAGGTTTTGGACACTTCTCTTGTCTTGTATCATGAGTAAGTAATTTAAAGGGATACTGTCATGGGAAAAAAAAATGAATCAGTGAATAGTGCTGCTCCAGCAGAATTATGCACTGAAATCCATTTCTCAAAAGAACAGATTTTTTTATATTCAATTTTGAAATCTGACATGGGGCTAGACATAGTGTCAATTTCCCAGCTGCCTCAAGTAATGTGACTTGTGCTCTGATAAACTTCACTCTTTACTGCAAGTTGGAGTGATATCACCCCCTCCCCCCCCCCCCCCCCAGCAGCCAAACCAAAGAACAATGGGAAGGTAACCAGATAACAGCTCCCTAATACAAGATAACAGCTGCCTGGTAGATCTAAGAACAACACTCAATAGTAAAAACCCATATACCACTGAGACACATTCAGTTACATTGAGAAGGAAAAACAGCAGCCTGCCAGAAAGCATTTCTCTCCTAAAGTGCAGGCACAAGTCACATGACCAGGGGCAGCTGGGAAACTTACAAAATGTCTAGCCCCATGTCAGATTTCAAAATTGAACATAAAAAAATCTGTTTGCTCTTTTGAGAATGTAATTAACAGAACCATATGTACAAATCTAAATATTGCCTTTATTTTAACTGAAATGCATTTTTAAGTGAGTCAAAAAGTAGACAACTATTTTATTAAAGAAGAACTAAAAGGTGCAGATATACTGGAAGTCTCTGACTCAACGAGCAGACGTTTTTACGCTACCATGGGTGATTTTTGGGATTCCCCCTCCACACCTGAAACTTTCCCGCTCTGACAGACAGCTGGCAGAAAGATTAATGGCTGCTACTCGGAAAACTATCCTACACCATTGGCTTTCCCCATCTACGCCCCCACTATCTCTGGTCAAACAAAAGCTACACCATATATTTCACATGGATTGGGTGGAATCCACTACAAACAAAGAACAATTTACTGACAAATTTTTTTCGACATGGATGAGCTACATCCAATCACTCCCGATTCATACTAGACACCTAACGATGTATGCGTTTAGATACACTACGTGGTATGATACAGAACTTTTACTCAACAATACTAGTGTCCATGAAACAGATCAATATATTCAAGATCTCCTCCGCTCGCAGGAACAAATGTCACGAACGCCCCCCAGGAACCACCACGTAAATCAGATGTTAATAACGAGGTATTCTTAATTGCTTTTCCCTTCCTTTAACTGATCTGTATGTGGGAAATAATGTTGTGTATTATAATACCTTAATATATTCTACATTGTGTCATTAAGAG
The DNA here is from genome assembly GCF_017654675.1 of Xenopus laevis. Classification (NCBI taxonomy): domain Eukaryota; kingdom Metazoa; phylum Chordata; class Amphibia; order Anura; family Pipidae; genus Xenopus; species Xenopus laevis. The sequence goes on from NC_054378.1 coordinate 91,901,902, forward strand.
GAGATTGCTGCTCTGGCTGTCGTTTGTATCCGCTCGAACTGTATTACCGATGGACTTACCCATCATTCTTTCTTTCTGTAATTCCAAATTCCTTTGTGTTTGTTTCTTTTATTTGTTATGAAAAAAATTTTCAATAAAGACATATTTGAAAAAAAAAAGAAGAACTAAAGCCTAATATAAGCATATGTTTAAAAAATACTTTTTTGTGTTCTTGCAAAATACATTTTAAATAATCATTTTAAAAAATATTACATTTTTAACAGTTATTTCATTTCTGAAAACATAGCAAAGAGTCCTGTATAATAATGAAATGGTCTGATAATGAAACCCATTTGAATAATTAACATATTACAAGCATTATCCCATCAGTATTATTAGGTCTTTGAGAGCGGCATAGAAACCTGTTTTCAGACCTGTTTTAAATGCTAAGGATAGAAATGTAATTTGGAAATGGATTTATGTGCACATTTCCATGTAAATGTCAAAGTCTTTTATTGTGAAAATGTAATCCGTCTTTCAAATCACACAAAAAATATGGGCCCACTGCAATATATAATGGACATAGGAGAAAGAAAATAATTCAGCATATAAAACATTGTTTTTATTATACTGGTTTTATGATTAGAAGGGAGATGGCATGTGTGGCAATACTTAGGCTATACAATTCAGTATATTACATAAAAAAAAAAAAAAAAAAGTTATGCAAATATTTAAGGAAACACAATGCACAATGTGTGTCTTGAAATGAGTTCTATACCCTACACAAACTACAGACATATAAATGGACTAAAATAAATAAATACTATAGCATGGCCCACAAAGTACTTCTGGATATTCATTCTGTGGAGCTGGACTCCTAACTTATCTAATCACCTAATATCATCATTATTATCAGTCATAAGTGATGGGCGAATCTGACTTGTTTTGCCAAAAATTTGTGAAGCAGCCAAATGCATTGAAGTATGTGGCTGAAAAATGTTTTGACTCGCAACAATATTTTTGATGCGCAACAATTTTTTTCACCCAATGGAGTCTATGGATGTCTTTTTCGCGGCAACCTGCCAACGCATTTCGCTTATCACTATCAATCAAATCAGTGTTTACAAAAAATTGGTTGGGCTGAAAAGATACAGATTATGTAGTATAAATGAATCTGTTCACAGAATGTTTATAGTTGATATATTTTTTAAGGAAATGTATTGCATTCCTTTAGGTGATGCCTCAAAAAAAGGATTTTGCTTCTGCTGTTAGAAGCGAAGGGAAATTTAAGGCTGGTAGTATATTTTAGTCCTTTCTACTGAACACATCTACTGGGTCCATTTTAGAAGAACTAAACACCCCCACACCCAAAAGCCCCCACTTGCTCCCCTCCCTGCCTCCCCTGCACAGGGCCACACCAGAACAAATGTCCCCTCTAGCAACACTGGCCCACACATGCATATGTGGAGCAATGGGGCACCATGTTCGCCAGCCTCTGCACCTTCGTTAAGTGAGCGCCAACTCTTCAGCTTTTGGCACATGCGTAGTTAGTGCTGGAAAGCTCTGTAAATTACCAAAAAAAAAAGAAGAAGAGGATCCAGAACATACTACAGGTCAGTGATGTCAGACAGAGGGGACACCCATTCCAATATAAGACCATGGGGGGAGGAAGCAGGAAGGGGTGACAGTGGAGGGGGTCAAGGGGGAGCCACTGCAGGGGCTTTAGTTCTCCTTGAACTTAATAATTTATAGTAATTTCATTATCTATCATCTATCTACCTACTGTAACGTATGGTATCCCAAAACCCAGATCAAACCCCAAGGTCCCGGTCTCGGCTCACACTTCTGCCTATAGCAGCCACCTTTGGCTTTCCACTATTTAGATACCACTATGACTTAATGCGAGAGGACCAGGGTGGAAGCTAGGCAAGGGAACTGTAACATATACAGGAACAATGGGGAACAGAGAGTGAAGGCGTGGAACAGGCAGGGACAGTGCCAACCAGACAGGATCAGGAATCAGGAGTGTAGTCAGGATAAACAGACCGGATCAATACCAGTCAGACAGTGTAGTACAGGATCAGGAACCAGGAGCACAGTCAGGATAAACAGGCTGGGGTCAAAACCAATCATAACACAGTACAAGGTCAGTATCCAGAAGAGTGGTCAAACTGGCAAGGGTCGGTCCAGGCAGAGATAGAGCAAGGTCAAAACAGGCAAAGGTCAGGAATGTATAATCAGACAGGAATCACACGCAGGAACTACCAGGAAAAAAAAACCTACGTTGGCCAATGAATCAGTGCAGTATAGGGGGTTTATAGCCAGACTAAAGGCTTACACAGATCACCTGTAGCCAGATTGGTAACAGGTGAGACAAGCCATACTTACTTGCAGTTACAAAGCGTAGCCATAGGAGTGAACCAGGGTATTAGCTGTCTGCTCACATAGAGCAGCGGTAATGCAGATAGCCTAGGAACACCAGGTTTCCAGTTCAATTTTAGGCTGGGTTATTACACCTACAGTATATATATCTTTTAGCTCTGTTGAATGCTATACTCTGCAACTTTATAAGCAGCCAGGCAGTTGATCTTTAGTGAGGAGTGCTCCGTTCAGGACTTCAGTGCATAAACATACTTATACTGACATACAGTGTATCTATACATGCACACACACATTATTTATATTTATATAAACACACACACTATATATACTGATTGTAGATTTTAGTATTACAATTACATTCACAGCTCAAACAATGCCAAGAAAGGAAGTTTAGCTGGCCTGTGGTGAACATCACTTGGGTTAAAAAATAAAGGCATGTTCATTGGGCTGCGTTTTGGAAATTCAAGTTTATAAAAGGAACAAATAGCTATGTAAAGTTAAGAGTGTAAAGATAAAGCAGGGATCACAAAGAGCAGCAAATGGATCTTTGCAATCTGCATAAGTGCATGGTGGACCATCTGTTTCTCCATAGTGGGCAGGTGACATGACAGGTATCCAGTTTAACATGAAGACATGAAGTCGGTAAGTGAACAACATTTAATAAAGCAAAACTAGTAAATTTTGTATGCCAAATTTTGCTAATTTCAACAGTTAAAGTTAAAAAGAGAGGGCACACATGCGCAAGCCACTTTATGGTTTGCTCATTATTCTGTAAAATAATTATTTTTCATGATCCAGGTTCACTTGCCTGGGGATAATTGACAAAGATTTAGGCAGTATTGCTTTTTTGTTAAAATTATACTTTCTGTTGCAAAGATTGCAATATTATTTGATTTGTGGTTTATTTTTACTGTTACATAAACCTGTTGTGCCTTTTGAAATCGGATTGTGAGGTGAAAATTCCATAGTAGTCTAGAAGGCTGGTTTTCAGAAAGCATTAATACAGCAGAAAATTAATTTAAAGTTATTATCGGTTGCAAGGTCATTCCCCTAATACCACCCCCCCCGCTAAAAGTTGCAACAACATTTATAAGAATATGACCTTAACCTTATTAATGCCACAAGATTTGGAGCTTATGGTACTTTAGGGGCATTTCCTGTGAGAAAACTTTTAGTTCATCTATGTAACTACATATAGTTTTGTTCAGGACACCTTAAGCTTTCAAAATATGTTAGAACTTATGTAATACAATATCTGTACAAGCTTCTAAATTTCAAAAGGAAAGAAAACACATTACACATGTGCAGTTTATGTGAATGCATGGAGGGGTTGGTGTTTGTGGGTGTATTTATGGGTGCTGGGTTTCATATGGAGAGGTTGAACTTGATGGGCTTTGGTCTTTTTTTCATCTCAGCTTAACTATATATACACACACACAATAACTATGTAACTTGTAGTTGAGTAAAACTGATAATTGTTATGAATAATTCTGATAATTGAGTATGAATGAGTAGTTAGTACAGATTTTTTTGGATAACCACCAGGGGGAGCTAGAGGGTAGCTGTTACTAGGGAAAGTCCTCAGTGGGTGGAGGAAGGGAATTAATAAAAGGGGAAGTTAAAGGCATAATATTGAGATGTGTCATGGGAAGAAGTGATGGTAACCACCTCAATGGCAGTTGGGTCATCCTCCATAGATGATACTGTGCTCAGACAGAAGTAAGGTAGTAATAGTCCAGTTGGTTTAACTTAGACAGGCGATACGCATGGGCAGCCGTGGCCCCTATACGAGGAGGTAGTGCCTCCTCGTATAGGGGCCTCCTCGCTCAGCCGGACAGATTCAGGCAGGACCCAAGAGGGGTGCCTGACTGAAGGAGCAAATACTCCCCTTAAACTGGGAGGTGGTTCCTGGTAAGTTTAGTTAATACCCAGGCCCTATCCTGGCCCCTGTTGCAAACTGACAGTTTCCCACAGCGTGTTTTCTAAATGAGCAGAAAGGAGCTGCTAAGGTGCAGATTTTCACTGATAAAGGGTTGTGGTGGTGGCATTGGATGAATACAGAAGCTCATAACATAGCTTTTGGTGTTACCATGTCTAACCTAATTCTTAAAATAAAACTATACCCCCCCCCCCCCCGAAAAAATATTTAACCAACAATGACCTATTAGAGAATTTTAGCAAGCTGGAATATATGTATATCAGTAAGTTTTGACATTTCATATCTTTTACCTTGAGCCATCATATTCTATGTGCTCCCCCAGAGCATCTCTAACAGGAAGTGTGGGAGTAAAATTACTTTGTAAGGGGGGGCGGTCCTTAGCCATGGTGGAGTCCAGACGCAGACTTTAAGAGCTCCTCCACTGGATCCCTGATAACCCGACATTAAGCTATTTGCAGAGCTAACCACATTACTCCGGGTCACTTCTGACTGATACTGAGGCATGGGTAGACGTGGAACCCGGGCACAACGCACAACTATGTCGCCTTTCCTGCACAAAACCCCTGGCCGAGGCAAACGCGCGAAGTTCCAAGATGGCGGCGAGGAGGAGGCCGCATCTCGTACCTCCCCGCGCATAACTACCTCACCCACGCGATCAGTGAGTATGTCTCCAGCACTCACCCCTACTCAGACTTCCCCGCAACGATCCCCGCCAGATCCCTCGCAACCGCCAGACGATCAGCCGGTAACGCCACAAATTTTAGCGGCCCAGCTAGCGATACTGCAGGACGCGTTGACTTCCACTATCACGCAGTCTGTGTCGGCGGCCGTGAATGCGGCAATTAAAGAGATCCAAAGGGATGTTAATGATCTGGGGGATCGCACCGATAAGTTGGAAGCTTATACAGACGATATTGCTCAACGCCTGATGTATGTTGAGGAAGATAACGAGGCTCTTAAAGGGGAAGTCTGTGATCTGCGCGACATGTGTGAGGACTTGGAGAATAGGTCGCGGCGACAGAATTTGCGATTTAGGGGGATTCCTGAGGATGTAACCCCTTCCGAAATACCAAGTTATCTTGCTGATTTGTGTGCGTTTATATGCGCGGCAACTCCAGATGAACTGTGGAGATTTGATAGGGCACATCGCTCTCTAGGCCCAAAACCTGCTGCATCGAAACCTCCACGGGATATCGTTGCCTGCTTTCATTACTATCAAGGGAAGGAAGCCATCTTGGCGAAAACGAGAGCTACCCGTGAATGGGCATTCCGCTCCCATAAGATCCAGATATTCCAAGATCTCTCTCCGATTACTCTATCCAAACGGAGAGACTTGCGACCTGTTACACAAGCACTCAGAGACCACGGAATACCTTATCGCTGGGGGTTCCCTTTCAAGCTGATTGTTTCACGCGCGGGCCAGACCTATACACTACACAACCCCCGGAATGGGGACAGATTCCTCAAGGCTCTTGGACTATCTGCTCGAGATCCAACACCTCTCCATAAAGATCCCCCCAGCCGTTAACACCTCAATGGTCCACCATTCGGCAGAAAGCTTCACCGCCACGGCTGGCCCTCAGCCCTTCGCCTCCTCAAGATGGGTGAGAGGCGACCCACGCCAGCCTCATTGTTTCCAAGCTGGGTTTCTACCCTATTTTTCTACCTTATTGCCAGCAGCCGCGTATTGGATCCAGGGATGGATGGGCCACTTTACCAACATACCTTTTCTCTTTTTGGTCTGCTCTGACCCCTACGTGGATATAGATCCTCACCCCCCACCAGAGGTGCCTGTTTTGCTCCTCATAGGCTCTTGACGTTTTGTCAGCGCCTTGTTCTCACTTTTTCTCTATAAGGAAGCCATCAGAATCGGTTCTACTCAAGGCAGAGAGGACTGATATTTTTCCTTCATTTTTCCTTTTTTTCCTTTTTCTCCTTTTTGTTCGTGGATTATAATGTTCTTTTGGTTCAGCTATTGGTTCTTGCATTTTTTATTTGGAAGCTTATTATGTACTTGCAATGTTCATGTTACTTTCATTCCCGAATGTCATGGTATTTATAATGTGATTAGGTGGTCTATGACGTGTCGTGGAGGGATGCGGGAGTCTGGTCATTTACTTATCCTCTCTTTCTTGTCTCAGGGACGCCATCTTGATGAGCTTAGACTATCCTTACAATACTATGGCTAAATTTCTGTCTATGAATGTCAAGGGCCTTAATAGTATACATAAGAGGTATCTCGCCTTAAAGGAGCTCAAACATTCTCGGGCGGACATAGCTCTTATTCAGGAAACCCATTTTCATAAGGACAATCATAGCAAGCTTAGTTCCAAAATTTACCCGACAGCTTACTACTCCTCCGGTCCCTATAAAAGGGCAGGGGTTGCCATACTTATTCATAAGGATTGTCCCTTTCGAGTAGACCAGACTCTCGCAGACCCCAATGGCCATTTTTTGATGCTCAAAGGAATGTATGCTAATGTGCAGCTATTGTTGATCAATGTATACTCACCTAACAAACGGCAGATCAGCTTTCTGCGAAAACTCATAGCCAAGTCCCAGCAATTACACTCTTCGTATGTGATAGTGGGGGGGGATTTTAACTTGACTTATTCTCAGGGGGCTGATAGATCGGAACCCTCACCAAACCAGATGGCCCATACCCTCTCTACATCTTTTAGGCAGATTATGCGCCAATCTCAGCTATTTGACGCTTGGCGAACTAAACACCCCCGTGATAGGCAGTTTACACTCATAAAACACATTCGCGCATTGACTATTTTTTTATATCCTACCCTTGCCTACACTTACCTTATGATTCGGACATTATGCCCATCACTTGGTCAGATCATGCTCCGATCACACTGACTATTGAACTGTTTAAATCCCCTCCCCGAGAACCACACTGGCGCCTCAATGAATCACTTTTACATGACAAGGACATATTTGCTAAGATTGAGGAAAACCTGAAAGAATATTTTGCTATAAATGAGGGCTCAGTGGCCTCTTTAACCACACTATGGGAAGCCCATAAAGCCACATTGAGGGGCCAACTGATAGCACTGACAGCCCGCAAAAAAAGAGCAGCTACTGTTGCCTATCTTACACTCCATAGACAGCTTCGGGACTTGGAATACAACCTGAGTCATAGTGACCCGCTACTGACCCGAATTAGACAGGTACGTACAGAGCTGGCCGCCATATGGCAACAGCAGGCTGAGAAGGCCATACTTTGGACGCGACAGCGATTTTATGAAAAGGCTGATAGACAACATACTTTACTTGCCAAAAAGTTAAAAGACCAACAGGCCCAATCTCGGATAACCTCTCTGATGACACCTGCTGGCCATTTAACCTATGACCCCAATCAGATTGGTTCTCTGTTCTACGATTACTATCACACACTTTACAATTTGCCACCGCCCTTACCTGACTCCAGGCTACACTCTGAGTCTATTATTGGATTTTTAGAGAATTTGGAACTCCCAGGTCTTACAGAGGACGACTTGGGGATTCTAAATACAGATGTTACGATGGAGGAACTATCCTTCGCCCTTAAAACTATGCCGAGTGGCAAAACTCCAGGTCCAGATGGGTTATCGTATAAATATTATCAACTATACCAACATATTCTTCAACCTTATTTATTAAAGCTGTTTAATCTATACTTACACGGTGAACCCATCCCTTCTTCTGTACTATCCTCTTACCTGACACTGCTACCCAAGGAAGGTAAAGATCCTACGCTATGTACCAATTACAGGCCAATAGCCCTCCTGAATTCGGACTTGAAGTTGTTCACTAAAATTCTTGCGAACCGTTTGGCCCCAATCCTACCTAGGCTTATAAATAGGGATCAGGTGGGTTTCATTTTGGGGCGACAAGCTGGTGACAACACTCGATGTACTATAGACCTAATTGAAATACTTCAGAGACGTAAAGCTACCTCGTTAGTTCTTAGCCTAGACGCCGAAAAGGCGTTCGATAGATTAGACTGGACTTACCTATTTAAACTTTTGGAACACTTGAATTTCTCTGGCCCCTACCTACATGCTCTCCGCAATCTATATAGCACCCCATCCACTCACCTAAAACTTTCAGGACAGTCTTGTAAAGCGATCCCAATTAGGAATGGCACTAGGCAGGGATGCCCTCTATCTCCCCTTCTTTATGCCCTAAGCATCGAACCTCTAGCGGCAGCCATACGGTCACACCCTGATATAGGAGGGGTTCTCGTGGACTCCGTACATTATAAGATAGCTCTATTTGCAGACGACGTCCTACTTACCATGACTAATCCACATGTTTCCCTTCCAAACCTCCACCACGTCCTGGACAGATATAGTAAGTATTAATAAAACAGAAGCTCTTCCACTCAACATTCCGCCCAAGGAACTTGAAGCATTGCAACTTAAATTTAATTACAAATGGAGGGTGGATTCCTTGACTTACCTAGGGACCCAGATGGCAGCAACTCATGATCAGTTATATAACCTGAACTTCAAACCGCTCATCCAGCAAACAAAGGCCTCTCTCATGCGATGGACTAATTACCCTCGGGAGGATAGCCGCTCTAAAAATGTCGGTTTTACCCAAATATCTCTATTTGTTTGAGACTTTGCCGATCCCGATACCCCCCAAAGTCTTTCGGGACCTACAGGCCTTGTTTCATAATTTTATATGGGCCCAACGGAGTCACAGAGTGGCTAAATCTGTGATGATGACTCATACGAGCTTGGGAGGTCTAGGGGTCCCCAATCTTCAACGATACTATGAGGCCTCACAGTTGAGGCAACTTCTAGCATGGTCTCATCATTTTCCATCCACCACCTGGGGTCACATTGAAAATTGTATGGTGCACGACTATCATTTAAATGTTCTCATTTGGGACCTTACCTTCTCTACACGGATTCCATCATCTGCCCTCTCAGCCACCGGGCTTTCCTATTCTATCTGGCTGAAGACCGACTTAAATACAAATTGGTCTCCGCTAAATCATTGGTGACAACCTTTTTGAATAACCCGGCGTTTTCGCCCGGTACTGAGCCATCGTTTTGTGCCAAGTGGGCTAAATTGCAATTCTTTACGGTCAAAGATTTGCTCACTCCGCTCACTCAAGTAATGATGCCTTTTCAAGTGGTTAAGGAGAAACAGCCCTTAACGGACATAAAACTTTTCGAATATTTTCAAGTACGACATTTTCTAGCTCCCTATGTCGCATACCTCAAGTCGCATCCCCCCACGATGTTTGAGACTTTGGCTCTTCAGGGCCTACCACAGAAGGGCCTCATCTCTAGGGTATATAGTATATTGACTGCTCCTCCGGACTTGGATCCACCCAGACACAAATATATGGATAAATGGGACGGGACCTCCCACACCCAGTCCAGCCTAGGGAATGGCCATTGATATGGAACAACGCGAAACGTATGGTCACTTGTGTGCGACAGAAAGAACACATTTATAAGATCTTGACCTATTGGTATTACACCCCTGACAGGTTACACAAATTGTTTCCGCAACATTCGCCCCTCTGCTGGCGGAACTGTGGGTCTCGGGGCACCATGCTTCATATCTTTCGGGATTGTCCAGTAATACAACCACTGTGGGCTGAAATCTCTCAACTTTTGAGTCGTATCTTCCATAGTCCGATCCCGTTGGACCCCGTTGTCTTCCTGCTGGGCAAACCTATACCACGACTTCGTAATTGTGGTCAAGCCTTGGTTAACCAAATATTGACCGCGACCCGTCTGGCCATATCTTCCCACTGGAAAGACTATGCCGCCTACTTTGTCTGAGATAGTTTCAAGAATTAATGCCAACAGAGCCTTTGAAGCAGGTATTGCATTTTTGTCTAACACTATGGATCGGTTTATTAGTATCTGGGATATGTGGGATTTGGGAGGTTCAGCTGCCACTGGGACGCAAGGAATCCACCCCCCAACTGCTGACTAGACGTGAGAGGCCTATTGGGTTGTTATTTGATTTTCCTTAGGGAAAGTGCTTTCCCGTTCTAATACATTCTACCCCAGACTTAGAACACCGATTTCTGCGCTACTTCTCTCACGCCTAAGAACTCTGCCAATTGTTGTGTTGTACTGGGGTTCTCCCCTGGTACTCTTTCATGTATCTGTTTGCTTGTACCTTTATCTGTTTCCATTGTTTATGCTGAACCACAGAATTGTTAAACTGCATTGTTTAATGTGATTTTTGTAAAAACAATAAAAATCTAAGTTACAAAAAAAAAATTACTTTGTAAGTATCTTTAATAGATATATCAGAAACATCTTGAAAATATGTATAGTGGAGATTTATAAGTTGTATAGGTCAAAAACTACCAGAAAATTTTCAAACCACTGTGGCAGAAATTTGCATACTTTAGCTTTCTAAGTCAAAAATATCATGGTAGGTTTACCCCAGCAAAGCACACAATTGAGTAATATATATAGTTTTACTCTAAACTACCTAGTTGCTTTCCTAAAGTTATCTTTTTTAATAAATATTTGAGGGTTTTGAAAAATCACCTCACCTAGTTTACAGGATCTTATTTCCTACAGGCCATTAGGGGTCTACTCAACTGTTTGATGCCCAATGTGCATAGGATTACCTAAGTATGTGACATTCATTGTGATTCATTGAGGTCTGGCATGGTGCAGAGAGACTGGCAAATTGCTAATGTGGTGCCGCTATTCAAAAAGGGATCCCGTTCTCAGCCACAAAACTATAAGCCAGTTAGTCTGATGTCAGTGGTAGGAAAGCTTTTTGAAGGGTTAATAAAGGATAAGATACTGGACTTCATAGCAAATCATAAACTATGAGTCTGTGCCAGCATGGTTTTATGTGTAATAGATCTTGCCAGACTAACTTAATTTCTTTTTATGAGAAAGTGAGCAGGGACCTCGATTCTGGGATGGCAGTGGGTGTGATTTATTTAGACTTTGCTTAAGCATTCTATACAGTGACACACAGGAGGTTACTGGTTAAATTAAGGAATGTTAGCCTGCAACATAGTATTTGTACCTGGATAGATAACTGGCTAAAAGATAGACTACTAATTGGACCAGTGTTGTTAGTGGAGTACCGCAGGGCTTTGTACTAGGTCCTTTCCTTTTTGACCGGTTTATTAATGGCCTGGAGGTGGGCATTGAAAGTAAGGTTTCTATTTTCGCAGATGATACTAAATTGTGCAGAACTATAGGTTCCATGCAGGACGCTGCCATTTTGCAGAGTGATTTGACTAAGTTGGAAATCTGGGCAGCAAACTGGAAAATCAGGTTCAATGTTGATAAATGCAAGGTAATGCACTTTGGCAAAAATTATTTTCAATGCATGTTATACACTAAATGGCAGTGTGCTGGGAGTTTCCTCAACTGAGAACAATCTAGGGGTATTTGTAGATTACAAGTTGTTTAATTCTGGCAGTGTCATTCTGTGGCCACTAAAGCAAGTTCTTGTATACAAAAGGGTATTAACTCAAGGGATGAAAACATAATTATGCCTCTTTATAGGTCCCTGGTAAGGCCACATCTGGCGTATGCTGTGGACTTTTGGACTCCGTTCTTAAGAGGGATATAAATGAGCTGAAGAGAGTGCAGAGACATGCAACTAAACTGGTTAGAGGGAAGGAAGACGTAAATTAGGAGGGTAGACTGTCAAGGTTGGGGTTGTTTTCACTTGAAAAAAGGCACTTGCGAGGGGACATGATTACACTTTACAAGTACATTAGAGGATATTATAGACAAATAGCAGGGGACCTTTTTACCCATAAAGAGGATCAACGCACCAGAGGCCATCCCTTCAGACAAGAAGAAAAGAACTTTCATTTGAAGCAACGTTAGGGGGTTCTTCACAGTCAGGACAGTGAGGTTGTGGAATGCACTGCCGGGTGATGTTGTGATGGCTGATTCTGTTAATGCTTTAAGAGTTTGGATGATTTATTGGACAGACATAATATCAAAGGCTATTGTGATACTAAACTCTAGTTAGTATAGATATGGGCATATGTAATTTATTTGAAAGTAGGGAGGGATGTGTGTATGGATGCTGGATTTTTTTTTGGAGGGATTGAACTTGATTGTCTTTTTTCAACCTTATTTAACTATGTAACTATGTAACTATGAAAATACTTCATATGATTTATCATTTCTCTCATTTCAGCAACAGCAAAATCAATACATTTAATGCATTTTATGTGGGCTATAACTATAAAAAAGCAAGTTTACCCAAAAAGCCATATATTTTTCCAATGTACATAGTCGCCTGAATCCAAAAATGGGTAAACATGTCGTACTACTCCAAAATACCAAACTGCAAAGCTTTCCAAAAATTAACAGTGTTTATAACACTTCTAAAAATCACCTAAAATATAGCAATTTGTGGCATTTATCTTGCACGTTAAATACAAAGATAAAATACCCTTAATATGAATGCCAGGGGTCTTCTAACAATTTGATGTTCAACATGCATAATTTTTTAGTTGTATGTGACATGTATGGACATGACCCAAAATGAAAAAATAGAGCATATCAAATTTCTTGATTGGCAATTTTGTTCTGGCAAACATACCACACAGCCTGCACATTATGCCAAATTGAAAAAGGATAAATGTCCTTCTGCTCCAAACTACAGAGCTTTCCAAAAGTTAGCAATTTTTACAACATTTCTCAAAGTTGCCTAAAATAGCACAATTTGCCAACTCCATCTTGCACAATTGCTTACATACAAAGATAAAAAACCTAAATATGAATGTATGGGTCTACTGAAAAGTTTGTTCTTTAACAGGGTAAAGTCCATTTATTGCTCACATATATAGACTCTGTGAGCAAACTGGCATAAAACAAAAATAAAATAAAACTTGCCATACTTGGGCTCTAACTAATACACAGGGTATTTTCCCTCTCTACTAACGGTCCCTTACTGGGATTCCTTGCCATACACAACTGTACTACTTTACAGAATCACTCTACCTTTACGGAGTTCTTTTTCCTTTAGGAAAACAAACAGCATCTCCAAACTATTTCACTCAGATCCCAGGTCTCAATCCTTTCAGCAAGTAGCTCAATCTTACTCAGAGGATCCCCCCTCTCTCTCTCTCTGGCAGCTAGAAGATCTAGGCTCCTAATTATTCCCCAGGTGAGACTTTCTATGGGAATTAACCCACTCAGGACTGCCGCCTACATATGGGAGTAAGATATAAACATAGGGGAAATATATCGTCTTTCAAGCTGTTCTCCATTTACCAATTCACAATATTTGTGGCATATATGGACCCTAAATTATAGTGCATAGAAATTTACTTGGATGGCAAATTAGCTGCAAACAAAGTGCCCTGACTGCATGTTATGTGTGACAAGATCCCTTAACTGTACAAAAGCCTCAAAAAACTATATTTTTGAGAAACTATATTTTATGATAAATCCATATTGGCTCAATATTTCTTTCTACTGCAAATTGCAAATCTTAGAATTAGCAGTTTTTACGGCATTTTTTTTCATACAAATGTAAAACCCTAAATATTAATACCAGGGGTCTGCTGAACAATTTGATGCCCCATATGCATAGATTTGCAAGTACAGTATGTGACCTGTTGGGATACCAAAATGAAAATAGTGCATGTGAATTTTCTCAGCTGCAAAACAAAGCATACTACCTGCTTATTTTGTACACTAAGACCCCATAACAGTATAATATGTCTTCTAACTAAAAAGCTTTTCTAACATTAGGTTTTTTATGACATGTCTGAAAATTGCCCCAAAAATATTGCAATTTGACACATTTTTTTACATACAAACATCAGAAATATGAACTTTTACCAAAGTGTGTGTACTGTAGGGTCCCCAAAATGAAAATGAATGTTTCCAACATGTCTGTTTTGTGGTCTGTCTAATTGCCTCACAGGACCAAAATGACAGCCCCCTTGGCTTGTTGTCAGGGGGCTGCCATTTTTCTATCTCTGCACTAGCAAAAGCCATTAGTACAGCGATATATCCATTAACTACACAAGAATGTAACTACTATGTTCTTGGCAATTAAAGCCTTAACCTGACTCTACTACTATGGAGATATGTTCTTGGGAAACCAAAGTTTAAATAATAAGTTCTTAGCAAAAGTTTAAATAATAAGTTCTTAGCAAAAATGTGGGAGAATAAAAGATAGGTAAAAAGCTTAGAAAGTTTTAGCTATTTTGTCGTTTCATCTATTTAAAGTCCACATTCAGTATTAGGTGTTCTCTACTGAATGTTGTTTCACTGTATAAATGCTGCTTAGTCACATACAAAATTACTGGTGCTCACATAAAGTAGACATGTAATGCCACATGTATACAATGATAAGCAAAAACCATGGCATTCTATTACTCATTACATATAAAAAATGTATGTGCAAAGGTGAAACACAAAGCCTTGCCAGGTAATCATTAGAAACTACATAGGAATCCTACAAACAGAACAATTGCTGCACTGTACACCAATGAATCAGTTTTATTTTAACACCCTTAAGACTAAGATTTTTTGATACTGCCTCAAATTTAGATTTGTCTGGCATTCCTCCTGCTAGATGTCTTAAAAAAGTAATAAAGCCTTTTTTTATTTTGATACAATATGCTGTGCTTAGTAAGAGCAGAATCTCACTTCCATTAATCACTGCATTATTATCACCATATATAAAAAAATACACCAACAACAGCAGCGTGTTCAGTAATTTCATTAATCGCATCCACCAATCATGTGAAACTGATTCACGCACTGATGAATTCTCATTCAGTTAATGTTGCTTCTGGCATCTCCACTAGTACAAAACATCATCCACTGAGTTCTGAAGGCACTGGGAGGATAACTGTCTAATGAACATCAAAATTAACTTTCGATATTCATAGAAACAAAAACATAAAATTGTTGTAATTATTACAGGCAGTAAATGATGATAATTAAAGGCATCCATCTGCAAGAAGTCTGCCTGCGCTATTTACAGGATGATTAACTTATTTACTCCAAACTGTTGTTTTAGTACACTTTTATTATTTCACTAAATTTAATCAGTAATAAAAGTGTCCTGTTATATTTCTTTTTTTATTTAGAGATCACCAATTTAATTTTGCAATCATATCTAAAAAAAAGGGAGAGAATTTAAGGTACATAAGTTTTCTTTATTTCCCCATGTTACAATTACAGCATTACATGTTATTAGTTATAGTATATTGTATTAGTATATTGTAATAAATATTTTTAGAAAGCATGCAAAACCAAATATTAAATCCTAGTTTTGGCCTTAGAAATATTTCAGGCTGCAGAAATACAGCTCAAAGCAGTAGTTTGCAACTGCAATGTGAATTTATTTTAGCAGTGATAGCATACTACTTGTTTAGGGCTGAGTCCTTGACCAAAGTTAATTTTGATACACACACACCACGCACACCTTTTTGTTTGTAGGAATTCACTAAAAAGGTAAAAGTAGTAATACCTTTTTCAAAATACGAGAAAGCAACATCAAGGGGGACTTCAATTACATATTCACCTGTGTTTTATTCACATAGGATTATTTCCACAAAATAAGGCACATTTCAATTTTAGGGTAAAATCTTTTGATCAGATTCTATCTGATCATACCACGCAACACCATGCAACTGCACAAGATTTTATAGGATTCTATGAAATCTTATCCCGCTATAGCTAGAATGTAAAGCAGAACTGACTGGCCCAGTGGCAGTTTGAATATGTAGGAAATCTGCTTGGATAGTGCCTCAACCATTATCAATTTATTAATTCAGTCTTTTAGTTTTTCTCTAAGCCGTCTTACTGTACTCACTAAACCGTTTCCAGCTTCCTGGAAAGACCTTCGTTTTAACCCATCCCCTTTTCCACAGGTAATTAATCATCAATCCCAACTCCTGTACTGGCTTTTCTAGTGAACACAGCCCCTGTTATGCTCCATAATCTGTTTTATATTACATTTCGGGAGAGATAAACCTTCCCGTTATAAGTTGCCAATCTATTGTGCCGCACTTTGTAAATTATCTGTTATAATTTAGCCAGTATAAATATTTTGCAATCTATGGCTATAGTATTCAAGAGGGAATGCATGTTAACCGGCATGTGGTAGAGAATAATATTTAGTTTATTTTTTTTATTATTTGCTTTATTTTGTCTTTTTTTTTTTTTTTTTTAAACGCTATTTGTTTGTGTCATGATTAATTTTTAATTTGAGTTAAATTGTTCCTTAACTACCAGCTAGTGGTTCAATTTCCAAGGTGAAAGGGGAACTATCGCGAAAATCAAATTTTCCCAGTGGATAGATAGGATGAAAATAACAATATTCTCAAATATATTCATTTAACAGAAATGCTTACTTTTTGAAAGGCATTCAATAATATTACAGTGAGTTAGAATGCTTTCTCTGAGAGCCAGTTCAAGCAATTGCTGAATGGGAGTGGCTATACCCCCACTGTGATGTCATATAGCAACTAGCAAAGTCCCACCCTCTTCATGCTGAATTCAAAGCATCCACACACCAACTGCATTCTCTGGAATCTCATTCTGAGAACAGTAAGGCAGTTATTCTTTTATAGTGTGAAAATGCTGATATTATCGGCAGAATTAGGTTTTCACACTCTCCCAGATCAAAGGCAGGACAGTGCATGGTATTTTTTGCACAATGCACCTCGCCTCACATTTTGCATATGTATATGTAGGTCAATAACAACCAGCCAGCAATTCACTTTGAACAGGCTACTTACTACTAGATGCAAAATATGAGTAATTGAACTGGTATAAATTAGCAACTTTGTTTGAAACCACCCTCTTTCTGTCTATAAATTTATGTGTTTGACAGTGTGCTTGTGTGTGATTTAGTCTCCCAGTAACTGACTTGTGTTTGCTTCAGAAACACAGCCATGGAGCAGCAATTCAAGTTGAAATAGGGCTAAAAGGCACAGGTTTTGTATCAGATAAGCTCTGTACAATACAATGGATTTAGTTCCTTTACAGGTAGCTAAACCCATTGTATTCATTTATCTGTTACCTGCTTATCTGCCTCCATGGCTAGCAAGCATCTTGTTTTTATTTTGTAAACAATAGTAGTGTTTCTGAGGAAAACACTCCAGTTTTACCAGGGATCGGACAAGAGTTAGTTCATCCTTATTTCACGCTTGCGTATATGCCTTTTATGGAAGATCTGAGCAGTCTGAAAAATTGTATGCATGTGCATGGATTATTCACTGGTAGCAATCCTAGCTCAGGCTGCAGGACATGGACCCCAGGGTTGCCACCTTTTAGTCTGGCAAAGACCGGGCAGGGGCAGGGCTATGACGTGGAGGGGTGGACTGTGATGCAGAGGGGACTGGCTGTGATGCAGAAGGGGTGGGGCCGGGCCATGGAGGGGCGGATTGTGACGTCAGGAGCGGGGATATGTCAAAGTCAAAAGTCAAAGTAAATTTTATTGTCATCTCAGCAGTATAAGAATACACAGTGAGACGAGACGACGTGGCTCCAGCTAGTACATATCACAAAAAAGGCACTTGAAAATACACAATAAATATGTAAACATGAAATGTGCAATATATTGGCAGAAAACCTTTAGAATTGTGCAAATAAATTAATAGTTCACAGTTCAGGTGTGTCTGGAATGTTGTGGGAGGACAGGCAGTGAGTTGAGGAGTCTTATAGCTTGTGGAAAAAAGCTTTCACGCAGCCTAGTTGTTCGGCCTTTAATACTGCGAAAGCGTCTGCCGGATGGGAGCAGAGTGAACAGTCCATGTGAGGGGAGTGTGGAGTCCAGTGCAGGAGACCTTTCTTACACAGCACTTGTGGGACATGTCCTGCAGTGATGGAAGAGCCACTCCAATGATGTTACCAGCTGCTCTCACAGTCCCCTGTAGACTTTTCCGGTCAGCAGAGCTGGCACTTCTGTACCAGATGAAGATGCAGCTCGTCAGGACGCTCTCTATGGTGCCCCTGTAGAACACTGTGAGGGTGGGAGGTGGAAGGCTGGCCCGTTTCAGTCGTCTTAGGAAGTGAAGACGCTGCTGAGCCTTTTTGGTAATGGAGGCGGTGTTGGTGGTCCAGATGAGGTGATCAGAGATGTGGACCGCCATACAGAAATACAGGACCGTACCATACAGGACCGCCATCAGAAATCGCAGGGCCCCATAGGACAAAATTTCCTGGGCCCCCTGGGATGCACCCACCTCATGCACTGGTAGTAGCACTGGCACTTCCATACACACTGCCATAAGCACTGGCTTTTGCATACACTAGCATTGGTACTTGTACTTCAAAACTTCAAGGCACTTTCATACATTGGCACCACCACATACATTGCCATTGGTATTAGCACTTCCATACACTGGCATTTGTACTTCCATACACAAAGACTCCCATACGTTGGCTCTGGCACCACCACATACAGTCTGATTGGTACCCGCACATTATCATTGTACTGAAACTTCCATACACTTCCTACACATTGCCATTTGCACCTTCACACATACTGGCACTGGTACTGACACTTCTATACACTTTTGCACATTGGTACTGCACCAACACATACAGTGACATTGGCATTTCCTTACATTGGCACAACCACTGGCACCTCCGCACACTGGCATTGTTACAGTACTTCTATACACAGGCACCAAAGGAGTTCACTGGTGTTGGTATTGCCAGCTCCATACACAGGCATTGGTAGTGCTAGTTCCACATACTGGCATCTGTACTGTCCGCTACACCTACCCTTGTTACATGTACACCTGCCTCTCCCACCTTCCACTCTCATACTCAGCCCTGCCACACCTACTTTCCACTCTGACTCACCACTGCCCAAAGTGGTGTTATTGGCACCATATATAAATACTATGAAGCAAAAATCAGAACAGGTGAGTAGGAGGTAAAAAGTGGGAGAAGTGGGTATAAGGTAATAGAAGGAAGGGATATAATGTGAATTGAGAGAACTAAAGAAAAGAGCAGAGGGTTAGAATGGGAGGGCATAAGACAAACTGTGCATAAGGTGAAAAAATAGAAAATAATGAAGAAGCAGATGGCAAGTAGAAGCAGAAAGCAGGATAGATAACATTTAGAATGGAAGAGTAAATAGAAGATAAGGCAAAGGCAATTACATGTATACCACCCAGAATTCATCATAGGATGACCCTGTTGTAGAGTCACAAATGATACCCACTGAACAGTTATTTTTATGTACAACAGCCTCAGCACATTTATAAAAAGAAACATCACATTTTCAGAGGTAATGGCAGACAAGGAAAGAGTTAAGGCTAGCGTTCTCACCAAGCTTCTCCTTCTTGGGGGTGGAGAGAATCTGGAAAGTAACCTGCCATAAATTTCTTCAGAGCCCAGCTCTAAAATTCTTCCCATACATCATCAACAGGACCCTGTGTGTGGGCAGGAAGTTTAACCCTTTCCCTGCCAGCAGGTTTGTCCTAAATGCAAACATCTATTGCCAAGCAGTTTTTTAGACTTTTTGTACTTTCACTTTTCTTGGGGGGTCTTTTAGTTTACAGAAACAATATAGTTTTTTTTCAGGACAACCCGAGCTTTCAAAATAAGATAGAATTTTGGTGTAATTCCTCTTCTGTAAAAAGATAAAGGCCTCTAAGTATCTAATAAAATGAAAAAAATCATGTTTCACATAGTACAATCACATATATATGAAATATAATTTATTTATTATATGTACGAGAATAGTTCTATGTCTCCTGAACACGCCAATACCAAATATATATAGTTTTATGGAGATTTCTCCCTTATATGTATAGATCAAAATCTCGAAGCAGTACACTACCAAATTTCCAAAGCACCACTCCACAAAACGGCATACTTATGATAACAAGGTCAAAAACTCCACTAACAGTAGGTTTACCCTAGAAAACAATGCATTATTAGAAAGAGCAGATTCTGGCAAAAATACTCCAAACTACCAAGTTGCAATTCTTTCCTAAAGTTAAATTTTTTATAGAAACTGGTAAATTGTTTGAAAAATGACCTCAAAGCTTCCTATCTACAGCATCAAATCTCCCACACATCATTAGGTATCAATGTAAAACACCCTAAATATTATTGCCAGGAATCTACTGAACAGTTTGATGCCCAATATGCATAGAATTACCAAAGTATGTGGTGTGTACGGAAACCAAATGAAAAACGTGCATATGAATTTTCCCGCTGGCCAACTCAGCTGCTAAAAACCGAGCCCCAACTGTGCGTTATGTGCCGTAAGACCAGCAAACTGTAAAAGACAACCAGAAAACAATATATTTTTGGAAAGCACATATTCTGACGGATTAAACTAACAAAAATATATCTTTCTATACCAAAGCACCAAACAGCAAAACTATACTAAAGATACACAAGGAACAATAATGCAGTGATAAAAGTGCAATAAAACTACAAAAATTGTGTAAATCAGTGAAATATCAATAACTGATTCGACAGCGTAATTAGTGGCCAAAATCGATTATCCAATAGTCACGCTGCGAAAGTAAACAGTTTTTAGGTAAAAAACAAAACAATAGGTACGATGAATAAGTAAAAAAGTGATAAATTCCAAAATGAGGAGAGCACTCAAAAGTAGCAAAAATATGCTGTGGTTTGAATAAATATAACCACAGCATATTTATGCTACTTTTGAGTGCTCTCCTCATTTTGGAATTTATCAGTATATGTCGGGATATCGGTATACCCGGAAGAGGATTTGATGCATTCAACAACACAGCTAAGGCAGTGCGGAGAACATTTTTGATTACTCTGAATAAGTAAAAAAGTGTCGCAGATCTGACATGACAGCCCCCCAGCCTCGTTGCCCAGGGGCTGTCATTCCCCCCACTCTCTTTGGAGGCAGCAAAAGCCACTGACGCAGATTGAACAGTTCAGCTGCTAAAGAATGTTGTACCTGCTTGTCAGGCAAAGGGTTAAGTGCCAGCAGAATTTGAAATTTCGATTACACGAAATGTCAGACGTTTTTGAAACATTTTCTCTCTCACTTTAGGGGCATTTTCTGAGGGGAAACCTTTAGTTTACCTAGGAAAACCATACATTGTTTTTTTTCGGGGGAACCTGAGCTTTCTAAATCTGCCAGAGTTTTCATGTATTTCCACCTCTGCAAAAATATTTATAGTGCTAAATACTAAAAAAAAAGTGAAAATATAATACAAAAAAAAATTTAATTTTATGCATGAAAATCCAACTGATTTGGGAAGCCTCACGTCTCTCAAGCGTGCCAATACCAGATATGTATAGTTTTAGGGAAATTTAAAACTTCTGTACAGCAAGTATATTATTGAATTTTAAAAGCACTAAGGCAGAAAACGGCATACTTTAGATTTCAAGGCCAAAAAATCCTGAAACAGTAGGTTTACCATATATTTTAGAAAACTACAGATTCTGCTGATTCCAAAATGGCTAACTATGTCTCTCTACTCCTAACAACCAAATATCACAGCTTGTCTGAACGTGGCATTATTTATAAACATTTATCAAAATTCTGAAAAATCACTTCAAAGGTTTTATTTTGCTTTTCCACATATCCTACACCATAATAGATACCAAGAAAATGCACCCTGAAGGGGTCCACTGAACTGTTTGATGCCCAAAGTATCTGGCATTTAGAGACACCAATATGAAGTTAGCGCATCCAAATTTTCCAGATCTTTACTTCAGCTACTGAAAAATCAACACATTTACTGCATTTTTGTGGGGTAAAAACACAGAAATATATGTTTACCCCCCAAAACCATATATTTTTGGAAAGTACACCTTCTACCGAATCTAAAATGGGTACCCATGCCTTTCTGCTCCAAACTACTGATTCACAAGGCTTTCCCAAAATTTGTGGTTTTGGTGGAATACCTGATAATTGCCTCAAAGCATACAGCATTGTATCGTCCATGTATTATTACCATACAGCATCCTAAATATGAAGGCCAGGGGTCTACCAAACAGTTTGATGCCCAGTATGCATAGATTTACCTATCTAGGTGGCATAGAGAGACCCCCACATCCAAATAATGCATATGAATTCTCACATATGACACTCTGGCTACTACAATTTAAAGTTATCCTGTCATCTGAAAACATGTTTTTTTCAAAACACATCAGTTAATAGTGCTACTCCAGCAGAATTCTGCACTGAAATCCATTTCTCAAAAGAGCAAACAGATTTTTTTATATTCAATTTTGAAATCTGACATGGGGCTAGACATATTGTCAATTTCCCAGCTGCCTCCAGTCAGTTTTTTGAGAAATGGATTTCAGTGCAGAATTCTGCTGGAACAGCACTATTAACTGATTCATTTTGAAAAAATTTTTTTTTTCCCATGACAGTATCCCTTTAATCACCCGATACGTCTATTATGTGCTATAAGACCCCCCCTAACAGTATGGAGACCCTAGAAAACATATATTGTCCTAAAATACACATTCCAATGAATTCAAAACGGGTAAATATGTCTTTCTACTGCAAACTATCAAACTGCAAATCTATGCAAAGCATAATGCTTTTTATGAAATTTCTGAAAATCGTCACAAAGCTTGCATTCTACTCCATTATATGCCTCACATTTTGTAACATATCAGCATAAACCATCCTGAATATGAAGACTAGGGGTCTACTGAACACTTTGATGCCCAATATTTATAGATTTACCAAACTATGTGCCGCACAGAGACCCCCAAATGGATATATAGTAGAAAAAATGTACATGAGCAAAACAAAGTAATACAAACAGTGTGAAATGCAAATAAATCACTAAAATCACATAAAACCACAATAATCTGTTTTGTTTTTGTTTTTATAAAAAATAGTGTAATCAGCCGTCAGAATCACAGTTGAATATTTTAGCTTAACCAAATAGGGTTCATGGAGAGAAACAAGTGAACAACCCTTATGCAGAGCTGAAAATGCAATAAAATTGTTAAAAAATCAATAAAATTACTAAAAATGCACTGAAATTGCAATATAATCACCAAAACAACATACAAATGGTATTGCGCAGTACTATTAGCAAATACAATACTAACTAGTGTATGTGTATTTGCATGCGTACAATTGGTAAATTTGCGTGTTAGGTGCGTGTGTGTGGGAGTGTGCAAGTGTGTGTGCTGTGAGTGCGTGACCCCCAATCCCCAAAAATGTATGTGTAAGTGTGTATAAGTGTAATAAGTGTGTAAGTGTGACACTAACCTGGGGAAAGGCTTCAGATCAATGTGGATGGGCTGGAGGGCTCCCATGATGTCATGATCTGTCTTCCTGCTTTCTTCCAGCGGGGGTGGGGGGGTCAGCGCTGGGTGGCAGAGGAGTATGTGCAGCAGCAGGACACATAGAATTAATGCCTGCTGCTGCCGCCTTGGGGCCTGTGGGCCACTCGATCCTCCGCTCTGCTTGTTGTCTAGGGGCGGGAGTTCGAGGAGGGACGGAGCAATTGGCTCTAGATTTGCTCCTCCGCTCCCAAACCTGGAAGTGCAGCAGATTGTAGAATCTACGATCTGTGACACTTCAGTCCTTTTTTCCCACAAATCGTAGATTCTACGATCTGTGGCACTTAAAGGGAATCACTTACGGTATGTGAGATTCAGCTCTTTAGCCAACTTGCTGTCTCCAGAAGGGGGTATGTGTGTAAAGCAGAAGCGCAGTCAAGTAACTATCACGTACTAGCTGAGCTGTGTGCACTAGAATTCTGGGGATAGGGCTAGCTATGAGAAAAGTCATTTTTCCATGTAACAGGGTGCTCTTTGCAAGAGCCTGGAGACATGACCATATTGTCTGCTCTTCACCTACAATTCCCAAGGCTTCCTTGTTCAGACAAGGGGGCTGGGAAGTACAGTTCAGCTTCTTCAGAAAACTTTTGTTGTAGAGGACACTGTAAATTGCAGTGTGGTAATGAGTGACTGAAAAAGGTTACAATGTCAACTTCCCACATTCAAAACTTGCCAGCAGAATCAAGCGATAACATAATCAGCAAAGTGACAGGTACAAACAGAAACACTCTCCAAAGTCCTGCAGATGGATTGTATTCTCCACTGAATATAATACACTTTGCCTACATGACTTTGATTGCCACTGCTTACTTGTTGCTACACATTGTGACATGAACAACACTGTGTGTATTGACCATGCTCCCACCTCCCCAGAAATACACATGAAACGCAAAAGCATCTTGCATGGGAGACAAGGGGCGTTTGTTTTACTGCAGAAGTCAGAGTGCACTGTGGCTGCTCCTCATTTGATTCTAATGCATTAGCGCTTATTTATGTAGTGAGAGCCCTGGGGGTGGGTTAAATGAAAGGCTGGAGATGCACTAGGACGTTTCAGTTCAAAGGAGAGAAAGTGCAGCAACAGTCGGGACTCTATGCCACTGCCTATTTACACTGAGCATTAGTAGCAGCGGCGTAATCATATTTCTGTAAGAGTAAATATCCGAGAGACAAGCAGAATATTACAAGCCTAATATGCATTTCTGCCGTCCCTCAGTGCACTCTCATTCTGTCGGCCCTTACATGTCCCCTCTGCTATTCTTAGTGCAGTGGATACCGGAGAGATGCTTTTCTTTGCTTTGTTCCAACCCACCCAGCCCTGGTTTGTTTCTCCCATCCTGCCTCCGTGCCCAGGGGTCAAAAATCGCAGTGCAGCGGGGTGGTTTGTTATTTGCGCGCTCCCACTCAGTGCAGCCTGTTACACGCTTATGTGCAAGCCAGCAGGATCCCCACACCCCCCTCCCTCTGCGTGTGTTGGGGAGGAAGTGCTGAGCTGCTGCCGGTGGCTGAAGTTTTAGCCACACGCCTCCTGCTGCCGACCTCTCTCTGACGTGCCTGAGCTTATCCGTCTGCGGAGGACATGAGCTCAGCATGCAGCAGCATCCAGCCATCCACCTGCCGGGTACATGCAGTTCGACGGCACTGAACTTTTACAAAGTACCGACACCGTTTTCTAAGTGTTTTATGGGGCTGCTGGCTGTGAGTGTAAAGCCTGCATTGGAACTGCTGAAGAGAAAGATGCTGGGCATGATCAGCCTAGTAACATTGCCTTTGAGTGACAAGCAGACTAACCAATAAGACAGGAGCTGTGCCTGTCACTCATTTGCATATGACTCCGACGCCAGGCTGCAGGAGAGGAGAAGCTCAGAGCAGTGTGAGGGAGAAAGAATGGAAATATTTCAAAAATGGTAAAATTTTTTTAATAAAAAGCATTTAGACAAATATTTAACTTTACCTAAGGATGCTTTTTAAGCATTATGAATTTCGCGATAGTTCCCCTTGAAGTAAACTGAAAATTGTTATATAGTTTACAACAAATTAAAGGTTCGGTTTAAGCTGAACACCACCTGTTTTAGTTTGCTTAAATTACCATAAGTGACTCTGGTATAGTCGGGCAGTTTAAATAAGTGCAAGTAGTGATGGGTGAATCCGACCCTTTTTGCTTCTCTGAAAATTTGGGAAATGTTGAAAATTTGCTGCAATGCACTGAAGTCTATGGGCGACAATTTTGTGTAACGAATTTTTTTAACGGCAACAATTTTTTTGAACCCATTAAAATCTATGGACATAATTTTTGGGGGGAAACGTGATGAACAATTTCGCTCATAACTTGTTGCAAGCAATAATTATCTGTGGATTAGTTTAAAATTATAGAACACCTTGCCTTAAAGGGCAAGTAACACTAAAAAATTTTCAGTAAAAAATCCATTCCTCCCCCCTCCAATAATACTGCTATCCTAGACAAAGTTAACTCTCTTTAATATCTAATACATAAATAAAGCAACGAAATCTCACTTCCGGTTTGTTGTAAAACGGCGATGTGGCAACCTGCACTTACGTGCGCGCTCCAATGTCCTGCTAACCGGCTTCTTTCTAAAACCGGAAGTTACTGGTGATGCTGATGTTCAGCCGGTGACTTTTTATTAGCTTGTCTCCTTCGCCGTCGAGCTTGGTAGCTGCTCACTCCCCTCTTCTTTCCCAGCCACCTCGTTCCCCACACAGACTCACACAGAGCAGGCTCCACCACAGCACCACATATTGACTCCCTGCCGGAGGTTGCTGGGTCAGCTGCTGTTCAGCCTCTCTGCTCTCTCTCTGCACACACACACACACACACCACGTAGCGGGCAAAGTTCATCACAGACTGTTCTGTGGCGCCATTCTGTGCACCGAGCAGAGGCTGAACAGCAGCTGCCCCGGTAACTTCCGGCAGCGAGTCACTATGTGATATGTAGTACTGTGGCGGAGCCCGTTATACTCTGTGTGAGTCTTTGTGGAGAACAAGGTGGCTGGGAAAGGAGAGGGAAGGAGGGGGGGGTTTGAGCAGCTACCAAGCTTGATAGAGAATGAGACAAGCTAATAAAAAGTCACCGGCTGAACATCAGCATCACCAGTAACTTCCGGTTTTAGAAAGAAGTCGGCTAGCAGGACATTGGAGCGCGCTCGTAAGTGCAGGTCACCACATCGCCGTATTACAACAAACCGGAAGTGAGATTTTGTTGCTTAAATTTATGTATTAGATATTAAAGAGAGTTAACTTTGTAGCAGTATTATTGGAGGGGGGGAGGAATGGATTTTTTACTTAAAATTTTTTAGTGTTACTTGCCCTTTAATGTAACTAAAATCTGGTAGTTCACCTTAAAATGAACTTTTACTAATGTGCATACAACGGTATTTTAGATAATTTGCAGATATTTTCTTCTAAATCTTTGCCACACTTTTCTCTAAATTTCTCTGCCTGAAATTTAAATGTTACCTAGTCACTGACCCTGTTAAAAAAAACCTGAACTAGATAATTGAGAATCATTTTGTAGTTCCATTGAGTTTGTCGATGTTTCTGTCACGGGGAACACCAGAAAATGTCAATTCAGCAATTCTTTATGTTGCATCAATATATTCCTTTCAACCCATTTCTATAAACATATCGATGAGATCGACCAAATGAACGTGTAAGCAGGTAATTTCTGGTGCTGCTGTATTTGCATAGACAACCGATTTCCAAATTATCAGATGAACATTTAATTAATGGGAGCAGCTGGCAGTAATTATGCTAAAGTGAATTAACTTACAGATCATTACATTCCCCACACTTGAGGACAAGAAATTGTGTTTTTTTGTTTTGTTACAAATATAAGAAAATGGTCACGATTTTTATTTTTGTTTATTTTATATTCATCTAATATTATGCTCTTTTATTGCCCAATAAATTCTATATTATTTTTATGAAATACAGTTCTAAACCCTGCGAGCACTGTTATCATTTACATTATCAGGATTTCAAATGTGAACAAAAATCCTTTTTGCATTTTTATTGTATATAGTAATTTATAGTTATTTTCCTGATGACGGAAATAGCTACAGACCTCTTACAGTATATTTAATTTTTTACTGACATGGCATGTACCCAAAGTTCCTAGCCCTCAGGGCCAGATATACATTGTGGGCGCCCGTATGCCCACTGCCATTTGTCCCCCCCCATCCCCACCCCTTCATTCGTGCACATGTGCAAATTTTCATCATTGGATCAGGACCATTGGGATTAGCACATGGGAGATTTTAAAAACTATTGTATCGCCTGTGCATCCCCAGTGCTTCTGAACCAATGCTGGTTGGGCAGCATGCCACCCTCTAAAATCCTGTTGTTATAGGCCTGGGCCTTTGTGGTCTTTCCACGAATCCGGGCCAGCTAGCTCTGCAAAATCCAGCAACATGCCAGTTCCTTCTTCTAATAGCATCTTTTCATACTAAATGATGCTCCAAAGTAATTTCACAAAGCTTCAACCCTAATGGGTTTCCATGATACCAGCTTCATCCTATTACGTGCATATGAATATAGCCAAAACTGATTTTAGCTATTTTGCACCCACCCATAATGTTATACCTGTACAAACTTTTTATTATTACTAAGGGGCATATTTATCAAGGGTCGAAATTCGAATGAAAAAAGACCAACCAAAATGAAGTCAAATTTTTTTTGGTGTAATAGGTCAGTTTTCGATCAAATAGGTCCGTATTCGGCTGAATTTGAATCGTCTGAATCGAAAGAATTCAATTCAAAGTTTTCAATATTTCTTTCAATACAGGACTACTAATTTTAAGTGATGCGTTAGTGCAGCTAATTCATTGAGAACCAGTTTCTTCTGTATCCTCCTTATTTTCTGTAACTCACGCTCTAGTCCTCTCCACTGTACTGATCTACCACAGTTTTGCAGCTTTCCTTTATTCATGTCCCTCGTCAGAATAGGGCTATTGTCATGTGTTATTGTAATTAGGTGAATCTGACTTGTTTCACAGAAAATTCATGAAACAGAAAACATTTTGCCAAACTTATTTAAATCAATGGGGTGTTTGTTGAACAACATGTTTTTTTAACTATGCATTAAACGGTGTCAGACTGGCCTATCGGGAGACCAAGAAAACTCAGGTGGGCCCAGGTGTCAATGGGCCCTTGTGCTGCTAAATATTAGGCCTATTTCATGGCCATTCCCTGTTTGTATGAGAACAAAGAGGCTAAATAGATGGAATAATAGATTATAGTATGTATAACTAAAAGAGACTAGGAGAATAGAGGTTGAGTGAGGAGAGGAAGAATAATAGTATCAAGAGTGGGCCCTTGTCTAAATTTTCTTGGTGGGCCCCTGGTTTCCCAGTCTGACACTGGCATTAAAGTCTATAAGCAGCAAAATATCTCACTTACGGTATCCCTAATTGTAATCATTACAACATGGTTTGTGTGTTAAATATTCTACCTCATTTTAATAGAATTATAGATAACATTGTTTAATTATTTGGAAGGATGTTTATATACTGTATACAATTAGTAATATTTACAATAATACTTAATATTCTACTGTATATAGAATAACTACCAACCATAATAAAGGCAATAATGGTATAGTCTCATATTTCTAAACTGTGGCCATTTAATATTTCTCTCTAAACAAAAACTTTTGTACGTAATAATGTAATTTCACACAGAGTAACCCAATTGCATGCCAGATTTGATTTTTTATGTAGCTAGATAGATTAAAGACTTTTCCCTTTTAAAGATTTCAATTTGCTTTTAATATGTCAGACAGTTTCACATAAATGAGCATATTGAATTTTATGTGAAAAAAGCTTTGCTAAAATAACTATTATTTAGTGAAGCTACAAAAGGTAAAAAAGATAACTGATCTTTTAGTTTTTCTTTGAGATGTGTTTCATTGAATAAGAAAGGTTGGATGATTATAAATATTTCCCTTGACATGTTTTGCCATCAACTATAATAACTGTTGTGATTTGTTATTAATTTTATTTGAATTTTATTGAAAAATAATAACAGCTTGGCACACTCCAGTTTCTTATGTACTTCTAGTATTAACTTAGAGATTGCAATATACAAAGCATTTCATAGCTGTTTACTCCTTGTGTTTTTCCACATTAAACTGGAATGAAAATTAATTTCATTGGGATTTGGTATCACTGATGCAGGCAAAATACTCTAATGTAAACTCTAAATATTTTCGAAAATATCAAAGATCGAAAAGCCTTGTAAAAAAAAGTATTCAACTCTATTAATGTGAAAACCCCTAAATAAGTTTGGGTGCAACCAACAGCCTTCTGATGTCACACTATTAGCATTAAATTAACGTGTATGCAATTAAATTGTCACACAATATGTGTATCTATAAGTCACAAATTTATTATAGAATTTAAACATCACAAAGACCAAAGAGATATCAAAACAATTCCCAGATAAAGTTCTAGAGCAGCACCAATCAGGGTTAGGTTAAAAAAAAAGTTTTCATTCAAAATATGTATATGTGAACACATGTTATGATTACTTCAAATCGATGATGATATATATTCTTTATTATTGTTTGTTATAGTTTAAACAGCTGCAGTGGCCAGCTCCATGTTGTAGCTCCCCACTTTTCCAGCTACAGTTAGGTAATCCCAGTCGTGGTCAATAAAAGGGCAACCGTTTTTGGAAATTTAACCTTGAAAACAGTGAGTTGCAGGTAAAACTTAGTCCCTGTGTAAAATGTATAAGGAAGCAGAAGAATTCTTAATAAATCAGATGAAAGTCGAGTATAGGACTGAGCATTCCATAGCGTAGCTCACACAGGCTGACCATCGGACCGACCACAACCGTCATCATGGCCGATATCACAAAGTACGTTCGATGCACATGTGGAAGGTATGGCATCCAGGCACCTAGCCACCACTTAGCCCAGGCTAGATCCGACTACCGATCTCTCCGTAAGGTGCACATCAAGGTCAGGCTATTTGTCATTCCCAGGTATACGCTTCCCGCAGCTCTTTTTTTTACAGGATGCGCCTTCAATCTTGAATTATACTTCATTCTCTATCACGTATCTCCTTGTGTTGCCAGTACAATCAAACATCCAATCTCCACATAGAGCCATAGTGTTGGAGGTCTACTCAGGTAGCAGCTAAACACTGAGTTAACCCCTCGTAGTGACAGCCATCACATCATTGTGTTGTGTTAATCAGGGATATGGCCAAGATGTCATTCATCACTGTTGTTTCCATCGCTAGTCGTACTATAGGCAATATATAACTTAATAATAAATCTGAGAGATATCTATCTATCTATCTATCTATCTAATATTATATAATTATAGTACTCTTAAGGGACTGCGGTGTTAGTATTGGTGCCTTTTAAAATATTTTTAAATGGTATTGTCAACCAAATTACTGTAATTAAACAACGTTACTACATTAACCTAATTAAACTTCCTTTAACTGAAGAATTGTAAAGACAGAGTAATCCCTTCCCAACAGGATCATTAGTTCTGTGGGGTTCCATGAGTATTGCACCTGACTTCCCATTTCTAGTACAATCAACATGGTTTTAACAGTTTGAAAGAACTTAGGTATTTGACAAAAAGTATGTCAGCATTTAATACAAAATATGTATATAGTCTAGGTGCCCTTTTGTGTTGCGTACACAAAGGTTTAAGGAACAAAAGAATGCAGGAAGAACTGAAAAGGTAAGTTGTAGAAGAAGAATGACTAGCATGTTATTTAAATATGACAGTAATCAGGACCATAAAGAAATACTGTAGCTAAAAGGTGTTTAGGTATAATTGATTCGGTCTCCTAAGAATTTCATTTATTCTTAAGGCGTAGGTTCTATTTCAGTGTGGCTTTGTGGTTCCTGCAGTAATGACTTCCTTTCAATTCTGTTATGCAGTCTTTCTGATATAAGAAACCATCAGCAAACCTTTTAAGACAGCTTATATTCAAGAGGGATTTGCACCATATAAAGCTTTTGTCATTGTAATAGTAATGCACAGTATGCTGAGTGGGCAAAGTGGAATAATAGGTAATTGCCGGGCACAGGAAACATGACAGTAAAATTCTGTGACCATTTTAACTGCTATCCATAGCTTCAAAGACCATGTTAATATAATTATTTCTGTACTGCTAATTAATATGTACATTTGCATTTTAAATAACCATACACATTAGTATATCTAATACTGTTATTATATTATATCTAATATTGTTTGCAAGAAGATCCTAATATTCTCTCATCCTCTAGATCAGGGATCCCCAACCTTTTGAACCCGTGAGCAGCATTCAGAAGTAAAAGGAGTTGGGGAGCAACACTAGCATGAAAAATGTTCTTGGGGTGCCAAATAAGTGGTGTGATTGACCATTTAGTAGGATTGTCACCCTACATTGAGGTTCTGTTTGGCAGAACATCTGGTTTTTATACAACCAAAACTTGCCTCCAAGCTAGGAAGTCAAAAATTAGTACCTGCTTTGAGGCCATTGGGAGCAACATCCAAGGGGCTGGAGAGCAACATGTTGCTCACGAGCTACTGGTTGGGGACCACTGCTCTAGATGGTAAACCAGGTATAGGTAGTGTCTCATATAGTGGGGATCTAATAAAGAAGGGGGGGGGTCCTGGTTCTAATATATCGCTAATACATACTGGTTAAATCTACTTGAAAGATTCATTGGATCGCAGAATTCTTTTCTAATATTGCTATTTGCCACATGATGGAGGGATCTATGTGCACAGTTTGTTTCCCTTAGGTAAAAGGGTTCCATAACGTTGAGCTTGCATTAAACCACGTTATTTTAAGCAATGCGCTAGCATTACTAGAAAAAGTGTACACCACATTTATCCTCAAAGGTGATCAGCTCTGAAAGGTGTTCTTCTTTCCATCATGATAAGCTAAGGACACGGCGATAAGTTCATAAGCTAAAGAATAAAAAACAGTACTTTAATTTGTTGAAGGATCACACTGCCTCCAGTCCTGCATGAATGGCACAGCTGTCTCTCTGCGTGTATACTGAGAGTTTGGGAGGCATGTTTAAAAAGAAAAATATCAAGCCCAAATTTTGAATAAAATAAGCATTTTCTTATTGTTTTTCATAGGAATGGGTCAGTATTGATTTAAGTAGGTTGACTCTGATACACATGTATGTCTGCTTGCCATATATTCTTTGAATCACAGAGAGTAATATTTTCAGAATCCATAATACAGGACCACACTATTCCAAGCATTCTCGTACTAGTGTGCCCATTATCTACATGGCTTATTAATACTGCCTACAGTTTATCATACTGTTACCTCAAGGGCAGGATGGTCATTACATGCTTGTTGTTTCTCATACTCCCCAAGAAAAGTCAGGTTATTTAACAGAGATAATGAAGTTAAGATAATAACCTCCTCTACAAGATCAAAATGAGTTCAGAAAATACTATACCATTAGAAAGTCCTAGAAAGAGATCATCCTACATACTGTATTTATAGTTCTATTCAGTTGTTGCCTTTGGTAAAAATACTCTTGCAAAGGTCAATCAGTATTGTTTCACGCAAAGACTTGACTAAGGTAAATGCAGATACATACAATAAAATATATTTCACACTACACTGTCTATAGGAAGACAGATTATTTTTGCTTATAAAAAGTGATGAGTGAATTTTTTCACAAGCCATGGATTTGTGGCGAAATTCCACATTTTACCATCTGCAAATTTTTTCGCAAAACTGCATCAAAAATTAGCAGCAGAAACATTTGCTGCAACAGAAAAACGCCCATTGACAATGCACATGGACAAAAAAGTCGCCATAAGAAAAAGTGCCCATTGACTTATGTATTTGGAGTGAGAAAAAGTGTCTTGCACATAAAATATTGACATGTGTAAAAAAAAAGGAAGATTATTTCATACTTACCGTGATCTTCCGTTCCTGGACGATCTCCATGTCAGTACTCATCGGGGGATAGCCCCTCCTCCCTGCTCCAATTAGAAGGACCCTCCCCAAGCCTTTAAAAGGCCAACCACACCCACTTACCGGCGTCTTTGTAACAAGCTCTCAAATTACCGGAAAAAAGGGCAGGCCGTACTGACATGGAGTTCGTCCAGGAAAGGAAGATCACGGTATGAAAAAAAAAAAAAATATATATATATATATATATATATATATATATATATATATATATATATATATATATATATATAAAATCCAAAAATAAGGATGCACACAGGTATTTCCAAAAAAGTTAAAAAACTTACATTTTATTCAGTACATTTAAAAAAGCAGGTCGACGTTTCGGTCTGTATCTAAGACCATTTTCAAGACCATAAACTGCTTGGTAAAATGTTACAGGTATAAATAATTAAAACCACATAGCACTCATCCAATCACAAGCTGTCCAGGATGTCATGTGACAGTTAACTCTATACCCACCAGATTGGGAGGGATAGGGATGGAAAAAAACCTCATAATGTCAATTCTAGAAGGGAACCGACATTTAAAACATAAGGATGTATGCAACTAAAAAATTGTTAATAATGTTACAACTTTAGACAGATAGCAAAGTAAGCTTTATAATAAATGTATCAAATTGAAAAATCTGCTAACACAAAAGTAACATTATCGCTGACTCAAAAAACACAGAAGGGAACAATGTTCATTTAGTCCATTAGGCTTCATAGTATTTAATTTTTTGATCCAGAACACCTCTCTGGAGTAATATCTTGGATCTATCACCTCCCCTCCGCAGAGGGGGGATATGATCTATAGCTATATAGTGAAATGTAGGTAGCCTATGTCCCACCTCCAAGAAATGATTCGCCACTGGTTTATTGGTATGGCCATCTCGAAAGGCCGTGCTAATGGCTGAGCGGTGTGCATCCATACGCAAACGCAATGTCAAATCCGTCTTGCCAATATATGGTAAACCACATGGACAAGTAATCAAATAAATAACATGGGTGGTGGTACAAGTGATGTGATGCCTAATAGCAAATCGTTTGCCTGTCTGCGGGTGTAGGAAACTAGTGCCAGGTGTCATAAACCTGCATGAAGTGCAATTGGGGCATTTAAAACAACCTGGTTTATCATTACGTAGCCACGTGTCATGTTTCCTCTGATAACAGCCTATTGGGTCACTCTTAACGAGGAGGTCCCTCAGACTACTCCCCCTCCTAAAGCTTTTTAACACCGTATTAGGAATAATCTTACTAAGGCCACTATCTGCCTGAATAATGTTCCAATGTTTATTGACTGCCGAGGCAGTCAAATGAGACCCTGTAGTGTATTTAGTACTATAGACAAAATTCGGCTGATTGTTTTCTCTACGTGTTGGTGTATGTAGCCGGCGTTTGGCTGTCTCCAGAGCCTGTGTCAGAATGGCCTCTGGGTATCCACGGTTAGGGATGTCGCGGACTGTTCGCCTGCGAACTAATTCGCGCGAACATCGACTGTTCGCCTCCGCCGAATGTTCGCGAACGTCGCGCGACGTTCGCCAATTTGGGTTCGCCTTAGCTGGCGCTTATTTTTGACCTCTCACCCCAGACCAGCAGATACATGGCAGCCAATCAGGAAGCTCTCCCTCCTGGACCACCCCTACACCCCCTGGACCACTCTCCTTCCATATATAAACTGAAGCCCTGCAGCGTTTTTTCATTCTGCCTGTGTGTGCTTGGAAGAGCTAGTGTAGGGAGAGAGCTGGTTAGTGATTTGAGGAACAGTTGATAGTAACTTTGCTGGCTAGTAATCTACTTGATACTGCTCTGTATTGTAGGGACAGAACTCTGCAGGGATTTGAGGGACATTTTAGGTTAGGTAGCTTTGCTGGCTAGTAATCTACCTTCTACTGCAGTGCTCTGTATGTAGCTGCTGTGGGCAGCTGTCCTGCTGCTGATCTCTCATCTGCTGACTGCTGCCTGTAACCCAATAGTCCTTGTAAGGACTGCTTTTATTTTCTTTTTTGTTTTTTTACTTTGCTACTATAAGAGCCCAGTGCTATTAGTCTAGCTGTGTTGGGGAGTGGGACTGGTGTGCTGCTCCTCCTAGTAGTTCACCACTACCAGCACCAACCAGAGTCAAAATTGTTACAAAGTATCTTATTTGCACCTGTTAGCTGTTCTGAGCTCTTTGCCAAAAGCTAATTAAGTTAGCTGTTCAGTTCAGAGAAAAGAGGGACTTTCCAGTACAAAAGAGGGACAGGGGGTTGAGTGGTCAAAAGAGGGACAGTTGGGAGGTATGCAAGTGCCACCTAGCTGTGTGAGCTTTTTCACATTCTGTCTAAATAACAATAATAATTCTGTGTCCGTAAAGATCACCTGAGTGATACAGCAGCAATAATATATTGTAATATATAATATCCGTATCCACTACTGTATACGTTGCCCTTGCAGGCATTGTTTGCCCAGTCTTTAACCAAGTGCCACCTCGCTGTGTGAGCTTTTTCACATTCCGTGTCCAGAAACATCACCTGAGTGACGTACTGTAGTGTGATTTCTGCCCTTTACAGCACAAAACGCAGCGCTGTGTCAACAATGTATTTTTCAGATACATTTTTGCCCTTGATCCCCCTCTGGCATGCCACTGTCCAGGTCGTTGCACCCTTTAAACAACTTTAAAATCATTTTTCTGGCCAGAAATGTCTTTTCTAGCTTTTAAAATTCGCCTTCCAATTGAAGTCTATGGGGTTCGCGACGTTCGCGAACCGTTCGCATTTTTGACGCAAGTTCGCGAATATGTTCGCGAACATTTTTTCCGCCGTTCGCTACATCCCTATCCACGGTCCCTAAACCTGGACCACATATCTCTAATCTGTATGTCAGAAATATCCTGATTAGAATTATTTCGGAGTACACGACAAAATTGAGAGATGGGTAAGGATTTTTTCATTGCCGCTGGATGACAACTGTCGTAATGTAAGAGAACATTTTTATCCGTGCTCTTGCGATACAGTGTGAACTCAATGTGGTCATCTTTTCTCAATAATTCAACATCTAAAAAATGTAGCCGGTCAGTATGTATTTCATGTGTAAATTTTACTGGGCTATCCAATGAATTAAGTTCAAGTACCATAGAAAGAAACTCTCCCTCCGTGCCACACCATACGATTATGATATCGTCAATGTAGCGACGGAAGAAGAGGATCTTATCCTTGTATTTAGGTGTAATGAAATATATATACACATATCTATCTATACATATATCTATACATACATACATACATACACCTTAATATACACACAGCAACATGGAATACAAATTTTAGATTAGCTGCTGCTTAGAGCAGGCATATATCAGGGCCTAGCAGCCACCCAGCCAGTGATCCATATTCAATAGGGCTACTGATGTCATGTATGCAAATGGCCTGAACTCAGCACCCTACATTTCAGTATACACTACATGTCAGCATAAGAGCATGCTAGCCCATTTATCTATTGGTATCAGGTTAGCATATGATTACATTGCATGCAAGCAGTTAGTAAGACTTTAGTACACAGCAGAACAGCATATGGACACACTCCTTACCTGCTGCTTATTATCCAAGGCTGGAAGCAGACCCCTTAATGCCACATATTTCAGGTCACTCTCTACATCCATTAGGAGGTTCATTGTTAACAGGAAGCCAGGCCTCACAAGTTTACTGACAACAGCAGTACTTACCTGAGGCTTCTAAAGCAGCATTCTAGTCTGCTGAGTTTAGAGAGTGGCCGGGCCATCTCCACTTGCTATAGCTGGCAGTTGCACAGGAATCACTTGATTATACTCAGCTGGTGTCAGCACAGACAGAGGAATAATCTGATTTGTCTGCATAAGCAGGTAACCAAAAGCAACTGCTGAGGTTATACAGAGGCAAATTGGATAATTAGTGTTGGTGCCTCCTGCAAGGGACCAAGTTTGCTGCTATTTTGGCTGAAGCCTATAGCGCAACTTTTGTTTTTTTTTATTTTGACTACCTCCACCTTAGGAAAGACTGATGAGGGAGGCAGCTGACCATACACCTGCCCCCATTAAAACATAAAAGAAAACAAAAGTAACATGAGGCAGTAAGGTTCAGGCCCCTAACTATTATGCTTAAACTAACTGCCGCCTCCCTCGCCCATCCGTAAAAAATGGGGTGTAGGGGCCACATACACCACTGTTGCTGGACACCAAGAGGGCACATGGATGGGGGGACAAGCACCAGCCACCAAATGCTCTGATAGCAATACAGGAAGGCAACTGAAACATAGGCAGACAAGGAGTAGCAAACATTGCACACCAGTGCCTTACCTGATCTGGAAGCTGAAGATCAGAAGACTCCAGATATAAGGTAGTGTGTTGGGGAAAAAAGGAACTGTGGACCAAAACCCCTGTCCCTAGGACGCCTTGTGGGCAGGCCTAATGCTTTCCCAAGGTTAAAATTTTGCTTCCAATGGGAACAAAAGTAAAAGAGAAGGAACAAAAGATGCTGGTAAGTGAGTGTGGTTGGCCTTTTAAAGGCTTGGGGAGGGTCCTTCTAATGGTAGCAGGGAGGAGGGGCTATCCCCGATGGATACTTACATGGAGTTTGTCTAGGGTAAAGAAATTAACGCCCATTAACTTCAAAGCCTTTGGCAATGTTTTTGCAATTTTTTTGTCATTTCGCTGTTTTTTTGCAGTTTAATCCCTGGACATGTTCTTTAGATGCCTTGAAGAAATGCTTTCTCTGAGATGTAGAAAGAGCAAATTAGAAAAATTATCATTGCAAAGGCACAATCTGGTATTTACACTCCAAAACTGTATGCACATTTGGAACAGCCGACAGATTGCAGTGTTAGAAATTTTAAATATAGCATAGGGCTTTTAACCGGTTAGCCTTGGATCCGAGCCACAAATAGGACCACAACTATGCTATGTCAAGCCCCCTCATTATATATGAGCCACTAGCCTATTAGAGCACTAAATGGCTAAATACTGTAATTCATTTATAATATTTAAACCCAGCTACAACAATATACAGGTATTGGACCTGTTATCCAGAATGCTCGGGAACTAGAGTTTTTCGGATAATGAATCTTTCTGTAATTTGGATCTTTATGTCTTAAGTCGACTAGAAAATCACAAACATTAAATACACCCAATAGGCTGGTTGTGCTTCCAATAAAGATTAATTATATCTTAGTTTAGATCAAGTATAAGACACTGTTTTATTATTACAGAGAAAAAGGAAATAATATTTAAAAATTTGGATTATTTGATTATAATGGAGTCTATAGGAGACAGCCATTCCTTAATTCAGAGCTTTCTGGATAATTGGTTTCCTGAGAAAGGATTGAATACCTGTAAATTATTTAATATTCAGTTAAGCATGTTATATTCCTCTTTTCCAAAGAATATTTGATTGTAGAAGCTATTAAACACTGCATAATTAAGGTTCACATTTAGAGGAAACACAACTAAATATATCCAGCAATGCATATCATTTAATTGCAGAGTTGTTACCTACATTTTAGAGCAACTTAATATAGTCTCCAAAAGTATGTGTAGGTATTTCTTCACAGGTGCACTTATTAGCTGGGAATTAAAAGCTTCACAGTGTGTTTCATTAAAGATCCATTTGAAATGACTGTAAACAACTGTAATGCTTCATCTTATTTATTGCAAAAGGCCTAATAATTGTACATACATTTTAATATTTCATACAGGAAAAGATTATTGTGATGGGAATTTCAAAATAAGTAACGCTACAAGCTACAGTAGATCAAACAGGTGCAACCTCTTCTTAGCTGTCAACAGTTTTAAAGCAACAATCTGTATTATACCTTGCTACAGGGTTGTGGTCAGGGTGCATCAACTATACAGAATTCCACTAAATGCATTAGTGTCTATCCATTGATCTGTCTCAGTATCTACACTGGACTCCTATAAAGTAATTGGCACACACAATATGGCACACACAGGCAGAGTATGGCACACACAGGCAAAGTATGGCACACACAGGCAGAGTATGGCACACACAGGCAGAGTATGGCACACACAGGCAGAGTATGGCACACACAGGCAGAGTATGGCACACACAGACAGAGTATGGCACACACATGCAGAGCAGGGCACACTGGCAGAGTATGGCACACACAGGCAGAGTATAGCACATCCAAGGAACATAGGGCAGGAAGAGTATGGCACAACCAAGAAGAATACGGCAGGCATAGTATGACATACCCAGGGAGCATAGGTACAGTGCACACAGGTAGAATAGGACTGGCAGAGTATGGCACACCCAAGGAGAATAGGGCAGGCAGAGTATGGCACACCCAGGGAGCATAGGGCAGGCATAGTATGACACACACAGGGAGCATATGGCAGGCAGAGTATGGCACACACAGGGCACATAGGGCAGGCAGAGTATGGCACACACAGTGAGCATAGTGCAGACAGAGTATGGCACACACAGGGAGCATAAGGCAGGCAGCATTTTGCACACCAAGTGAGCATAGGGCAGGCAGAGTATGGTACACAGGGCACATAGGGCAGGCAGAGTTTGACACACACAGTGAGCATAGGGCAGGCAGAGTATGGCACACACAGGGAGCATAGGGCAGGCAGAGTAAGGCACACCCAGGCAGCATAGTGCAGGCAGAGTAAGGCACACAAAGGTTTACTCATAAATAATTATGAAAAATACACACAATATTTATAAATATATAAACAGGTATGGGACCTGTTATCTAGAATGCTCAAGACCTGGGGTTTTCTGTATAAGGGGTCTTTCTGTAATTTGAATCTCCATACATTCAGGAGGTTATTTACTAAAATTAAAAAATAACAATTACCCACATTTGAAAGCTGGAGAGAGTCATAAGAAGGCGGCAAATAATTTAAAAACATTAAGTAACAATATTTAAGTGAATAAAACAGCTCCAGGCAATAATTAACAAACTGCAATGTGTTTTTATTAACAGTGGGGGTTACGGGCATTATTTGTTAAAGTCTGAATACTAAAAATTCTAAATAATTGTCATTTACTATTAAATTCTAATTTTTTGTGGGAAAAAACATGAGATCTAGGGGCCGATTCATCAAGCGTGAGTGAAGGATTCGAAGTAAAAAAACTTCGAATTTCGAAGTGTTTTTTGGGCTACTTCGACCATCGAATGGGCTACTTCGACCTTCGACTACGACTACGACTTCGAATCGAAGGATTCGAACTTAAAATCGTTCGACTATTCGACCATTCGATAGTCGAAATACTGCCTCTTTAAAAAAAACTTCGACCCCCTACTTCGGCAGCTAAAAGCTACCGAAATCAATATTAGCCTATGGGGAAGGTCCCCATAGGCTTGCCTAAGTTTTTTTGATCGAAGGATATTCCTTCGATCGTTGGATTTAAATCCTTCGAATCGTTCGATTCGAAGGATTTAATCGTTCGATCGAAGGAATAATCCTTCGATCGTTCAATCGTAGCATTTGCGCTAAATCCTTCGACTTCGATATTCGAAGTCGAAGGATTTTAGTTCCTAGTCGAATATCGAGGGTTAATTAACCCTCGATATTCGACCCTTGATGAATAGGCCCCCTATTATACCCCGAAGATTCAAAAAGTCAGAAAATCAGAAAATACTCCATCTTCAACCTGTCAAGTTCTTGTAGAAGGCAATGGCTGAGGTACTATTTGCAGTTTGAAGATATTATGGTCTGCGCTGGGTTTCGTATAAAAATCCGAATATTTTGGGGTTTTCTGCCAATTTCATGAAAAATTCAGACTTTTCGGTTGTCAAATCCAAAAAAAAATGATTTTTTTTTATTAAAACCATGGGAAAAATTAGGATTTTGATAACTAACCCCCTACATGTTTTTCAAGCAGAGTCCTTTATCAAGTATTTCAAGGGATTTGCTGAAACATAAAGTGTGCCTGCACTACTACACTGAAGTGCAAAAAACTTGAATATAAAAATGTAGCATCTAAAACCTGACAATTTCATTTACAAATCAAAAGGAGGTTTATTAGAAAAATGTAAGCTATTTTGCAATTACATTTTTTAGATTAAAGGAACAGTAACGTCAAAAAATAATAATGTAAAAAATATAATGCAGTGTTGCCCTGCACTGGTAAAACTGCTGTGTTTGCTTAAGAAACTACTAGTGTTTATATAAATAAGCTGCTGTGTAGCAATGGGGGCAGCCATTCAAAGGAGAAAAGGCTCAGGTTATACAGCAGATAGCAAATAAGCGCTGTCTGTCTAATAGTGTTATCTGTTATCCATTAATTAACCTGTGCCATATAGCCGTTTTTCGATTCCTGCCATTGCTCCACAGCAGCTTGTTTATATGAACTATAGTAGAGTTTCTGAAGCAAACACACCAGTTTTACCAGTGCAGGGCAACAGTACATGATATTTTCATTACTTTAAAACACTTTAAGTGTTACTGTTCCTTTAATTCATTCATTATTAGCTAGCCTCTGAGTCTTAGAAAACATTAAAACATTAAACATTAAAACATTCATGAATATAGCCATTTATATATATCCTATATTTCATTTGGAAAGATGGGTGTGAATGCTTACATTGACAAAATATAAATGCTTCAATTTGTAACATTTAATAATTTAGTAAAATAAAATCATTAATTTATGGGGGTTATTTATTAATTTGCAATTGTTTGTTTTGATGCGATAACCCAAAAAAGTTGTGGTAAAAAAAGACCCTTTTTTTATTGATTTATTATGCCTCAAAAGTTGAAGTGAAGTAAAAGTCAATGGCACATGTCCCCCTAATCATTTGAAGATGTTTAACCCTCACAAAATGTTCAGAGTTTTGGGGCCTCGACAATGGTTTTCTTCAAAAACTCAAATTTTTGGCGGTTTTCAGTCATTTATGCGACAATCCGAAAAAGTAGCGTTTTTTTCTAATCCGTTTTTTTCAAGTATTTTTATTGATAAATAAGGACTAATCACGGATTCTAGTTTGTTTGGCCTTTTTATTTAAAAATATCTGAAAAATGTGGATTTTGATAAATTACCTACATGCAAGTATAATTTTCCTCTGTGCACCATGGTATTTTTATATTTTTACAAATCCTCGTGAATATGACACATTGTGTATTCTTAAAATCAGAATGGTGTACTTGTTTCAGGCAATGTAGAATAGAGAGTCAAAATAAAGAGTGCCACCATGAATTAGACCATGGTAGAAACCCTTAAAATAAAAGCTTGCATATATTATTTAACATATATAAGGATAAGTAACTAAAATGATTGTGATTTTTTTATTAAATAATTTCTAACAAAAGATTGTAATACTCTTTTTTGTGGTTTCATGCTGGCGCCTTAGCAAAATTGAATGGAAAAGCAGCTTTCCTGAAATAAACAGACTGAAAATGAGAAAGACATCACCAGCAATAAATGTGCACTTTGATGCTGGTTGGTTTTACGGAACATTTGTGATTTGTGTATTTATTTTATTTAAGCTATTTGAAAACAAAAATTGCAGGTCAAGCAGACTCTGAAGTGAGAAAGTATGCACCCAACCCTTGGAACAACTTTGACCTGAGTCTATCCCACAGATCATTCTGAATTGGCTTGTGTTATGTGCTCATAATGTGCTTGTTGCTGGTTTCCATTAGGCTGGTAACATTTAGGAGCATATTTATTAAAGGTCAAATTTTTCTGGTTGAAGTTTTTGTTGGAAAAAAATCATGAAAAAAGCATGCAACTTTTTCAGGATTTATTATGCAACAAAACTGGGACAAATCCGAATCCAAAAATACTCCAGTTAAAACTGGTCATGTAGAAATCAACAGTAGATATCCCTTTTACAATTAGAATATGTTTCCTGTCTTCGTGATCTTCAAGGGTTTTTGGCCATTTTTCCGTGACAATCTTAAAAACTTGAGGTTTTCCAGCATATGCTTTTTTCGTTCAGATTTTTTAGTAAATTGTAGTTGGGAGTTTGGTCGAATTTTTTTTAATAAAAAACTGAATATTGACAATAATGAGATCTACTATAGAGATCTAATATATATATATATATATATATATATATATATATATATATATATATATATATACTGAATTTTTATTATATTTCGCTCACGGATTATATTTCAGCTTGTAAATACAATTGTACAATGTATTTTTGCATGAATTTGCATGTATTTTTGCATTAAGAAAATATAACGATTAAGAAATATAATGTTAGGCAACAACAATAACATCTGATTTGGAAGAGCCAATAAACAATGACTATTTGTCTGTTGTTTTAAAGCAGAGTCTTTGACTGAAAGTCTTTTCTTAATTTAAAGCACTTAATGCTTTGTAATGTCAGGTTCAATTGTAAGAACACTATTACAATACTTCAACACGTGCAAAGTGGAAGGTTTTGCATTCTGGAACTTCTTTCAGCCCAGCTGAATTACAGTTAAGGCATACAGATGGCTGAAATTTTATAGTCATGTCAAGAAAGTTATTTAAGTGTTAAATGTTATTTAAAAAAACATAAACAAAATCAACAAACGTTGAAGTAAATCTAAGAGAACCTTGCTGTGATATGCCTAAAATAGCTAAAGCATATTGTAAGAATTCAGATGGTGCCCTGACACAGATGAACTTCTAGCAGTAACAAAGTTAAGCAATTAAGTAAGTGAAAGATGCAACATTCTAGTTCTGCAAAATCTGGAGACCAAAACGGTTATTCCACAAGGGACAAAAACAGATGGATTTTCCACCTGCAACAGCCTTTCAGCATACTGGAAGGAAGTAGATAAAGAATATATGGAGCCGATTACAGTTCTTAGCACATAAACAGGCTGCCAACAAGGTAAAGAAAGGAGTTGATTTTGTTTTATTTAAATGAAAATAACAGGTGGACGGCATCATTGCTCTGATATATTGGAATAATTTAAAAAGGACATGGCAGAATGACAAGCCTTATAAAAGTGAGAAAATAAGATTCCAATGTACCCTGGAGAGTCATTGCACAGACCATCTGACAGATATCTTTAAAGCATGTCAATTAAACCTGACAAAAAT
This sequence comes from Xenopus laevis, assembly GCF_017654675.1. Classification (NCBI taxonomy): domain Eukaryota; kingdom Metazoa; phylum Chordata; class Amphibia; order Anura; family Pipidae; genus Xenopus; species Xenopus laevis. Next base: position 91,946,444 of record NC_054378.1, read on the forward strand.
GCTGGGAAATACACGTATTTCTTTAAATCCACCTGCTTGTTGTATACATACTAACTCATGATGGTGAATTTTAACAATTAAATTGTTCCTTTTTTATTGTTCATACCATAAAAACAGTAGCAGCTACAGTATTAATCATACACAGTGAATGATCACAAAAGTGCAAGGTTTTCTTCTTTCGAGCATCCGGGAACCTATTGTATTTATTAAAATTCAATAAACAATTCAAGCAGAACTTTGACAGGGCATTTTCAATGCCATAAATATTCCTTAAAACAACTCAGAATGGGTGTTAACAAAGCAATTAGTGGGCCAACAACATAAGAATAAACTGTCAGCCAATGCACCATGTTACTTAACATCTATAAGAATGTTATAGAGAATAATAATGGGTATCATCGGATAACACAAAGGAACAATCTGAACACCACCATTTTTACATTCCCTATATTGCTCTCATTATATGGCCAGGGCAATAATAATGAGTCTACAATATGGAATTTAGAGGAGACAAGGAAACAAAAGTAAAGCTTTGTGAGCTTACCATCATCTAAAATCAAAAGTGTCCTTGAAATACACAGACTAAACATAAGATGAGCCAAATGTATAACTTGACAAATGTACACCTCCATTTATTGGCCTTCTGCATGCCAAAAGTCATACAACTTGTAGTATGAAACTAGTGATGACGAATTCGCGCCAAATTTGCGCGATTCGCCGCCAGCGAATAAATTTGCGTAACGCCCACGAAAATTCGCGGCAAAAATTTGCCGGCGTCAAAAATGTAAACCGGCGTAAAAAACTGGAGCCGGCGTCAAAAAAACAGGCGACAGCGTCAAAAACGAGACGCCGGCACCGTTTCGCGAATTTTTCGGCGAAGCGAAACGGCGCAAATTCGCCCATCACTATATGACACCATTGTTTTATTAAATTGAAGTCTGCCATCACAAAATTGCCTGACAAGTTATATTACAACCTCACTATCCTCATTGTGAAGAACCATTTCCACTTCTTCAAATAAAAGTTAAATTCCTTAACTCAAAACGGTTGCCTTCGCCTCTTTAAAGAGGCAAAGGCAAAATTACATTTTTATACCTTCTATGAAAGACATAACTATATCTGCTTTAGAAGCCACATGGCGTTGTGTAGTAAATAATGATGAGTGTAATGTTTTGGCCATGTTTCACTGTGAAAAAGATGCCCATAGTTTCAAATGGGTGAAAAAATGTAGTGATTTTTTTGACAAACTGAAATGGATCCGATTCTCCCATCATTAGTGGTGACTTATTCTGACATTTTTTACACCACATAATAATTCTGCCCCTAAGTGTATAACTAGCATTTATATTTTTTCTACCAAAGTGCAAACCTTGCACTTCTCAACATCTGCTGCCCAGTTCGCCGGTTTAGTCAAATCTTTCTTCAAAGTGGCAGCATCGTGCACAAACTTAAAGCTTTTACAGTTTAACATTTTACCATAGAAATTCCTGTAGTATATTAACACATTTTGTAAGAACACATTCAAATATGTTTTACTATACATTACATTGCAAAACCTTTTTTAAAAAAATGTGTAGTCCTTATCTCTCATAAGTCTTTTGTTGTTTTTTCTGTTTAATACACATTTAAATAGTACTGTTCATGCTATACAAAATGTTTGCTAAGTAAAGTTATTGGTTCTGATTAAGTACTTTTCATTTTCAGACATCTTCTGTGCTCACATGTGAAAAGGAATATGTTCCTTTGTCAGAATGTGCAAAGCCTTTAGCATTCTGGTTGCCTGCTGGAAGAGCTTATGCACAAACTGGCCCCTTACAAGTTGAAAATAAAATATTGTAATAGCACTTTTTAGACTTTTGTTAAATTGAAAATTGTCTGTGACAAGAACATGCTTTTATTTTGTTTTTTAATGGATATATTTATTTGAAGTATTTAAGTCTTTAAATTACCACTGCTTATCAAGGGACTTGGGTCACAGTCAGTGTCAGACTGGGGTGCCAGGGGCCCACCAGAAAATCTTAGGCTGAGGGCCCACTTTCCAAACTATTATACCTCCTTTCCTCACTCAACCTCTTTATTCTCCTAGTCTCTTTTCTCTACATACTATACTCTATTCTTCCATTATTAAGCCTCTTTGTTCCATAAAAAAATGGAGAATGACCATGAAACATGCCAAATGGTTAGAAGCAAGAGGCCCACTGACCCCAGGGCCCACCGGGAGTTTTCCTGGTATCCCAGTGGGCCAGTCCGTCACAGTATTATACTGAAGTAAACGGCATTAACACCGAACAAGAAATAGCATATGTGTCCTAAATGTTCATCTTTGTAACAACGTATGGGATCAGTTTTCCGGAAAGCCATTATCCAGAAAGCTCTAAATTGCATAGGGGCAAATTTACTAAATTTGCGCCACTTTGTTAGGTGCAAATTCGCTACCACTATGCTAATTCACTAAAATGCAAAGTTGTGTCTCTGCAGCCGAACGCTGGCAAAGTTTCGCTAGCGTAAATTTGTCAGCGTTAGCATTTCCTACCGAGCTTTCATTAACGTTTGTTTATCAAAACTTTGTTAGTACAATAATGCTTAGGCCAATTTGAATAGAGCAGGTACATATAGGTCACATATGTGTCTTTATTATAGATGTTGGTGAAGTGAATTGCTTGAAGTGCCCACTTATTATTAAAAATGTCCAAGGAAGCAAAATAAAGACAAAGAGATCCTCTAATGACCTAGACATGAGCCCACCATAAAACAAATGTGGCATGCCCCTCAAATGGTTGGAAAAATGTTCAAACAAAAAGTTTTTACAGTTACAACTTTTAATGACAATCCTACTTTAAAATATTAAAAGACACCAGCGGTTTTTTTTTAACGACTTTTTGGCATACAGGATATGATGTCACTGACATCAGATAGAGAAGGATGTAGCTTCATCAGTTTGGCAGGTCTAAGCTGGCAAAGTAAACGCTGGTGAAAGAGGTAACATTATGTAAATTCGCACTTTAGTGAATTTGCAGAGTAACAATCGCCTGGTGAAAGGGCGCAAAACTTAATTAGCGATGTACCCTTTCGCTAGCAAATTGTCCTTTACGCATGTTAGTAAATTGGTGATGTCCCTGCAGATGGTATTTCTGGTGAATTTTCACCACTTTGCCTATTAGTAAATCTGCCCTATAGGCTCCCAAATTCAAAATCCACATAATTCAAAATGTTATCCATATAATCCAAATTTTTAAAATGATTTCCTTTTTCAAGATTTAAGATTCACATTGAACATTGAAATTTCTGTTCCACCCAAGCCCATTACAAATACCCCCTTACCTTTTTAAAGGAGCCCTTATCTATTGTACATAGCTGCCTCTAGTAATTAAATTGTACAGTTCTCTGGGATTCCAAAAAGGCAAGCATGGTTGCATGTCTAATCAAAGCCTTAACTCACCTATTTAATCTTTCGCTCTCAACTGAACTGTTTCCTTCTCAACTAAAACATGCTCTTGTCACCCCCATTCTGAAAAAACCCTCTCTTGATCCCTCCAATCTTGACAACCTCCGACCTATCTCTCTGCTACCTTTCATCTCTAAACTACTTGAGCGCCTAGTCTACAACCGACTTACCTCATTCCTCTCTGACAATAACCTGCTGGACCCCCTACAATCTGGTTTTAAGCCACAACACTCCACGGAAACTGCCGTGACTCGACTAACTAATGACCTTTTAACCGCTAAAGCCAACAATCATTTCTCACTACTAATACTGCTTGACCTCTCAGCCGCATTTGACACTGTAGATCACCCTCTCCTCCTCCAGTCCCTCCATTCGCTTGGCCTTCGTGACACAGCCCTGTCCTGGTTCTCTTCTTACATCACCAATCGTTCCTTCAGTGTCGCCTACAATGGAGTATCATCTTCTCCCCTACCTCTTTCTGTTGGAGTTCCTCAAGGCTCTGTCCTGGGACCATTACTATTCTCCCTCTATACTTCCTCCCTTGGCAAATTAATAAATTCGTATGGTTTCCACTACCACCTCTATGCTGACGATACTCAAATCTATCTCTCATCTCCTGATCTCAACCCAGAACTCCTAACTCGCGTCTCCTCCTGCCTGTCCGCTATCTCTACCTGGATGTCGCAACGCTACCTTAAATTAAACCTCTCTAAAACTGAAATGGTTCTCTTTCCTCCAAGAAACACCAGTAGCATCCCCGAAGTATCCATCATAGTTAACAATTCCACTATCACCCCCTCTCCCCAGGCCCGGTGCCTTGGGGTTATCCTAGATTCTGCCCTGTCATTCACTCCTCATATCCAGTCAGTTATTAAATCATGTGACTTCCACCTAAGGAACATATCCAAAATACGATCATTTATCACCCAAGACGCTGCCAAAATTCTTATTCACTCTCTCATCATATCGCGTCTAGACTACTGTAACTCTCTTTTAATTGGCCTCCCCCTCCAGAGACTGTCACCTCTCCAGTCCATAATGAACACTGCTGCGAGGCTCATACACCTCAGCAACCGCTCATCCTCTGCCTCGCCATTCTGTCAATCCCTGCACTGGCTTCCGTTGCCTTTCAGAATCAAATTCAAATTAATGACACTGACTTTCAAAGCACTTCACAACTCTGCTCCACCCTACATCTCTGAACTCATCTCTATATACTCACCCACTCGCTTACTTCGCTCCTCTACTGACCTGCTACTCAACTCTTCTCTCATTACCTCCTCACATGCTCGCATTCAAGACTTTGGAAGGGCTGCACCCCTCCTCTGGAACGCTCTCCCACGATCTGTCCGACTTTCTCCCAACCTTTCTGCTTTCAAAAAATCTCTGAAAACGCACTTCTTTCGAGAAGCCTACCCCCACTCTGCTTAACTACCAAACGCAACACCACATACAACACCACATTTCTCACCCACTTACTTCGATCTTGCCCACTCCCACACCTTGTGTATTACTCCCTTCCCTTTAGACTGTATGCCTATGCATAGGGCATTCCTCACCTCTTTGTACCTGTATTGATTGTGATGTTTGTTACTCCATATATTCTATGTATGTAATTCATGTGATGTAGTTGTATAATCACAGTTACTTTACAGTGCTACGCAATATGTTGGCGCTATATAAATACATGTTAATAATAATAATAATAATAAAGTCCAAATGAAACAGTATGTAGTGAAGAAGTCTCAGCAGGAGAAAGCACCAAATCACCCAATGAAAATGAATAGAAGTCATTAGAAGACAAGAGTAGGGAAAGACAGCATCAAAAGATCAAACAACCAACATGACAAGCCAGAAAACTAAACTGTAGAAAAAATATACTGGAAGGAAGCAAATTGGAGGCTGGAGTTGGAAGCTTAGGTGGGTGTTGGAACAGGACTGGGGATATATCAGCAGAAAAGCACAGAACTTAACTAGCAAATATAGTCAAGTCAATAGTGGTGCCACACTTAGGGGCACATTTATAAAGCTCGAGTGAAGGATTCGAATTAAAAAAACTTCGAATTTCTAAGTGTTTTTTTGGCTACTTCGACCATCGAATGGGCTAGTTCGACCTTCGACTACTACTTCGACTTCGAATCGAACGATTCGAACTAAAAATCGTTAGACTATTCGACCATTCGATAATCGAAGTACTGTCTCTTTAAGAAAAACTTCGACCCCCTAGTTCGGCAGCTAAAAGCTACCGAACTCAATGTTAGCCCATAGGCTTGCCTGCGTTTTTTTGATCGAAGGATATTCCTTCGATCGTTGGATTAAAATCCTTCGAATCGCCCCATAGGCTTGCCTGCGTTTTTTTGATCGAAGGATATTCCTTCGATCGTTGGATTAAAATCCTTCGAATCGCTCGATTCGAAGGATTTAATCGTTCGATCGAACGAATAATCCTTCGATCGTTCGATCGCAGGATTTGCGCTAAATCGTTCGACTTCGATATTCAAAGTCGAACGATTTTAGTTCCTGGTCGAATATCGAGGGTTAATTAACCCTCGATATTCGACCCTTAGTAAATCTGCCCCTTACACTATATCGCCTTTTGAAGCATCGGGTGAACAGCTATGTTCCTCTCTTCCAAGGAATATATCCACAGTATGAAAATAAATCCAGCAGCACTCCGTCATGTGATTCAATTGTTTATTCGTGCCACCAGCTGGTGGCACGAATAAACAATTGAATCACATATCGGAGTGCTGTTAAATAGCAAATATAGTACAAATACATGTCGGCTTTTCTCAAGAGCAGGGACTTCTCTATGTATGTTTGTCCCATCCTTTATAATTGTGTGGCTTCTGTCATACTGTTTGTGATCTCCCCACTTTATCATACAGATATACAGCATTGTGAAATTGCGTGGGTCCTTAATAATAATAATAATAATAATAATAATAATAATAAAAAAGACAATAATGGTAACATTATCTAGTTCACAGTGCAAAAGGACACACTGAGCTAAATACTGCACACCCTCTGTTGCAGAAGGTCTCTCACATTGTAGGAAAGCTTATGCCATTTGGGATATTTGAAATTATTTCTGTTATTGTTCTGACATTTGTTACAGAACAATGCTTCAATATATTTTCCAGAACAGGCCAGTATGCAAGTGCCAGTTTTTTTTTTTCAACAACAACAACAACAAACCAAGAAATAAAAACACTTATTAGCAGCACAAATTTGGAGAGTTCAGAACTTGGAAGTCAATATGAATCCAAATATATATCAGGAAAGAACATAAAACTTTACCCCCAACTGCTTGAGGAAAATTCAAGCTAATAAAACAGCTTCATGGTTTATTACATTCATAATAGCTTAATAAAAAAAACAGTAAAACTTAAGTTTATGAAAGTAAGACTTGGCTCTTTATCTTTCTATTTGATCTTATAATATTTGGTTGCATTCTATGGCGTTTAATATGTTAACACTGTATCTAATGCCCTGCACAGCTGAAAATTTGATTTTAAATAGGCATTTAACCATGTTAATATAGTATATTGATGCTGTGAATTATCACTGTTCTGGGTTTTTAATCAATCGCTGTTGCCTGCAAATTATGTAACCAATTTAAAAAATGCCCCGATAAAGATTCTGTTTGGCAGAAGCTATTTTGCTTCAGACTTATACAGACCCTTAGTTTGAATCCCTTTGGCAATAACATGTTATCATGGATAAGTTCCCAAATCTCCTGGTGTCTTGTCATACCTGGTGCGACTATGATTGCTGTAGAAACCCAGTAGAGTACTTTGTGTACCACTGGAAAACAAATGATTTTTATAGACAATGTCCTTTGTTAATCAGTAGGAGTAGAGTCACAACCACTGATCAGACTCCCAGTGAAACTGTGATATACTAATGAGTCCTAAAGTAAAAGCACTTCAGGGAGAAGATAAGATTTGGTTTACACACGAAAATAAAGCACATTTTTATATAAGTATTTTGAAGGGCAATAAAGTACACAACTTTAAAAGCCAGTCATTTTCTAGGTACTACAATTGATCAGGTCTCACACCGCTGCCTACACATTCACTGTATTTCTCATTCCATTTCTAACCTTGATCTTCCCTGCAAGTAATTCATATGTGAAACTGTGTTTTTTTTTTTTGTAATTCCATCATTCATTCGCAGCAAGATTTAGGTATAGTGATGGGCGAATTTGTTTCTTTTACTGAAAATTTTGCGAAGAGGCGAAAAATTAATAAAAAAATAATTTTGACGTGAGCGTCAATTTTTTTATATGCACAAGTATTTTATCCAAATGTATTAAAGTCTATGGGCGTCCGAATAATTTTGATGCGCCACAATGTTATGCATGCGACTATACTGCCGCTGTGGGTTTATCAACGCAGTTTCGTGAATTTATTAGCTGGCGGTGAAATGTGGAAATTCATCATGAATTCGTGCCTGGCAAATTCATTCACCCATCACTATTTAGCATTACCTAATATAAATGCCACCTTGATCATGTGACAAGCTACACAGCTCACCATAGTCAATGTAGATTGAATTAATCCTAAACATTTGTCAAATGGGCATTTCTTTCCACAGTTCAGACATTTATTCCATTGCTATAAATGGAAGCATCATTAATATTTCTACAAAATCAAATTAAATCATAACTAGAAACTTTATGAAGATATTCCGATTTGATGCTGTATAGCACACAATGGTATGAATTGAGAGAGCACTTGTGTGTTATCTGATCTCATGTGCAGGATCTGGATGTGCGTCTGGGCTCAGCTGTTTTGCAATAAAAACAGGCAACCTCTTTACAGGTATGACCTGCACACAGCAGGGGCATGGCACTAATACCTAGGCTATAAATATTTCTCAGGATTTAAGACAACTGTGGTAAATAATGTAATGAAATGTATATGTATATAACAATGTTTGCTCCAGGTTTATTAACTCATTGCTAAAGAAAACAGGGGAGCACTCCAAGTGTGATAATACACACAAAGCTTTATTAAAAACTACAAAATAGCAAATGTTAAAAAGCTTTTAGAAACAAATCCCCTTCTGCCTCAACATGGTTAGCGTTTAGCAGAAGGGTTCAGGGGCATTAACGAGGACCAGCCTTCATACACACCATTATCCCTTTAGGTAGCGCTACAGGTCATTAATACCCGTAACACACAAATTAACCCTTTGTGTGCCTTAAAAGAATAATAAGTAACAAATACAACTGAATGTTATAACTAGTGATGGACGAATTTCTCTAATCTCGCTTCACCGAACAATTCACGATGTTCCCGCGGAATTCGCAAGAAATACTCGTGAAACTCAAATTTTGATGCCTGCGTCAATTCGTGTCAATTTTGACGCCGGCGTTAAAGTCGATGGGTGTCCGAATAGTGTTGATGCGCAACGCAAGCGACTTTTCCAAAGCGTGTCCAAATTTTTTTTATGCCGGTGAATTTTCGTGGGAGTTTCACAAATTTATTCACCGGTTGCAAAATGCGGACATTTTCCACACATTCGCCACTGCCGAATTTATTCACCCAACACTACTTATAAAAAATATATATTGCAAAAGTCAGTAAAACTTCATTTCTTTAAAAAAATAACTTCTATAGCATTAAAGCCTAATTTTGTTCTGTATTAAAAAAAATCGAATATTGCCCTCATTGCAGAATTTTCATGTCCCCATGATGACTTTTTAACTCGGTTGGCTGAAAATGTTCCTAACAATATAATGAATGAATATTTTTTATCAAAACAGTATGTTTATTTGCCAGAATATATGCAATTGTTTTGAGTGCTGAGCGCAAACATGTTAACAAACAGTTAAGGATTGCATTCATATCAATTACATATTAGTTAATATGTTTCATTGTTTAGTTTTAGTTGTTTTTTTCTGTAGTTGGTCTAAAATCATTCAAAACCTATGTGATCGCTCTATTGTGTTAATATGCTCTTGTATCCCACTAGCGTATTCGCATTTTACTCTCTGTTCTGCACACTTGCTTTGCCACAATGTACCCATTCTGCTATGCTCTGAAATTCCATTTATTTAGTTTATTGGGCTCAGCACAACTAGCTGTATGTTTCTGTAATTTTATTCTTCTATTTATTTGTATAGCTGTTATTTTAATGCGTTTATCAATAAAGCTGTCTCTATAAGTCATTTACAGAGATTCAGCAGAGAACTAGACGCAGCCCTCGTGTGGTTTTTCTTTTGGGTATTTAGGAAGAAAGCAGATATTTATTTGTTCAAAAGATTATTTACGTGGCTTAGCGGATCTTCATTAGGTTTCAGTGTTTGCATTACAAACATAATCCTTATCAATGTGGTAACAGCAAATACTGATCCAGTACTAGTTTCCATAATTTAAAGAGAAATCTGTAAGGACAGGGCCCTGTTGCAGCCTGTGTCCTCTGCTGGTTCTTAACTTGTGCATCTGAATGACACACAAGTTAGAGTATGACTATGAAGATTTTGTCGCACCATGTCCAGACTCTTTTTTAGTGCTAAATCCTGTCTCTACATGGGGCATTTCATTGATAGAGTGCAATCAGTGCATCACATGCAAAGTATTGAAAAAATGTACAGTAAATCCCAATGGGTATGTGCCTCCCCACCCATGCCAATGATAATTACAGCACTGCCAAGTGCAAGCATCACTGTATTTATGGGGGTGGGGTAGATGTGTGCTATTTCTCTATACAAGAAAAGCGGTGTGCAATGTGTATAGCACCTTTGTTTTATATTTTGAACACTGCATTCCTAATAGGAAGGTCTTGCAAGCATTGAGGCAGGAGTAGAAGGTAGTTATTCAGATTACCAGCATATAGATAAACCACCTGCATAATGCATGCATCCTTATTTGTAAACACAATAATTCATCTTTAATTACATTTTTAGCTGATTACAAAGAGATAGAAGGGGAGTATTATTATTATTTAATGTGTATAGCACCACTGTCTTCCACAGTAGAATAAGGGAACACAAGACATAAGGCTCATGTCACACATTGCGTAGCATTGGTCGTTCTAGATGGAATCTGCTTTAGTGTGGTGCTACAGCAAAAGATTCAAGTCTGGTTTGGAGGTGATTGACAAGTGCCCCATAATAACAGGATCATAGGGAGTGTGTGAATTTCAGTGAGTTTAGTGAGATTGTTATAGGAACAATGTGCGAGAAATTTAAAAGGGAGGTCATTGTAGAAGGGAATCACGCCTCTGAAGAAGCTGACTGGCAGCAAAATGTGTCAAGCAAATATGTCACTTCCAGGTGCCACGTGAGCGGAGACATGGAACACGACTATCTGATCTTTTGTGGACTGAATGTCCAAACTGCCTAACCGAATTGTTTAACTGATTGTGTTAACTGATTAATTGTGTCAAAGCACAATGTAGCATTACTTAATGCGATTTTAGTTAATAAAAGGTTTTAACACTATAGGCAATGCACCTCTGTTTTAACACATTAATATTTTGCTGCTAAAATGGGAAAGAAGCAAGTTAACATATTGTTTATCATCTGGAAAAGTTGTGATCTCATGAGAAGGAAATTTGACTGCACAAACTGGTGAAGGATTGTGGTCTGCATGGGAAAATAGAATTTCACCGTAGGAATACTATAATGCTCCATAGTTTTTATGTGTTTAGGGAATAACGTAACCCAGATTTTTTAAGACACATGGGGGCAAATTTACTAAAGGGCGAAGTGGCTAACGCTAGCGAAAATTTGCCAGCGTGACGTCATTTTGTTACTTCGCCGATTTACTAACTGGTGCTGGCTTAAATTTGCTAGCGAAGTGGACCTACTCTAGCTCTACTTCGTACCCTTACGCCAGGCGAAGTTGCTCTATGGCGAAAGTATGTAACTGCACTAATTCACTAACTTGTGGATTTTACTGAACGTTACCTCTTGTGCCAGACTTGCCTTTACCACCGCAGACCAGGCGAAGTGCAACAGAGTAGATAGGGCTTGCTTCAAAAAAAGTTTACATTTTTTCTAAGTCCCAAAAAACTCTGGCATCTTTTACTTTTTTAAGGGTGATAGGCTGAAAAAGATCGTACTTTTTTGGGGGTATCCTCCTTCCCCCCTACATTTCCTAACATTTGGCACCTAAACTATACAATGGGCACATGTATAGGGCAAAATAACAACTCTATTTTATTTCATGAAACTTTCCCAGGCTTGTGTAGTGTAATGTATTTGCTGCTACATATACGTCCATTGTACTTTAACTTGGCGCCGTATGCAATTAGGCATTGCTAGAGTAACTTCGGTTTGCTTGACAAATTAACGCTAGCGCAACTTCGCTACCTTTCACCTCCCTGAGCGCAATTTTGGATTTTAGTGAATTAACGGAGCCCTGGCAAAACCTTGCCTGGCGAAGTGCGAAGCCAACACTGGTGCATCTTCGAAGGTAAGTAAATTTGCCCCTAAGGGTGCTTCGATTAATCTATAGAATACTACACAATGGGGCCCATTTACTTAGCTCGAGTGAAGGAATAGAATAAAAAAAAACTTCGAATTTCGAATGTTTTTTTTGGCTACTTCGACCATCAAATGGGGTACTTCGACCTTCGACTGCGACTTTGAATCGAATAATTCAAACTAAAAATCGTTCGACTATTCGACCATTCGATAGTCGAAGTACTGTCTCTTTAAAAAAAAACTTTGACCCCCTAGTTCGCCACCTAAAACCTACCGAAGTCAATGTTAGCCTATGGGGAAGGTCCCCATAAGCTTTGCTATCTTTTTTTGGTCGAAGAAAAATCGATGGATTAAAATCCTTCAAATCAAACGATTCGAAGGATTTAATCGCTCAATCCCTCGATTGAAAGATTTTTCGTTCGATCAAACGAATTTCAGTACATCCTTCGACTTCGATATCCGAAGTCGAAGGATTTAACTTCGACAGTCGAATATCGAGGGTTAATTAACCCTTGATATTCAAGCATAGGTAAATTTGCCCCTTAGGGTGCTTGATTTATAGAATACTACACTATATGTGCTTTTTATTCTGTCGTTTATTCCCAGTTGGCACTGGTCATTTCATTGGATTTTAACATACTAAAAGATACCTGAAGGTGAACTACCCTTTTATTCTTGACGTACTGGCTGCAATTATGCTGAAAAAAAATGCTGAAATTAAGTGGAAAAACACTGCAATATGTGAAAAAGGCATTGAGCGTGCGCTTAAAATGTTCTCACTGCACTTATGGATGCACATGAGCAAAACTATGTGACATATACACAAACAATGATGTTATTGTACAGCATGACTGTAGGGGCCAGGCTAAAGTTGAGTGACTCTTAAATGGTCGGGTCACAGAGGTCCAGTCAGTCATGTTATTGTGGGGTTACAGACTGTGAGCACTAAGCTTTGGTTGTAAGCTTAGCTTAGAATGTGGAAATGTTTTTTAAAGGATGAAGCAGGGAATTCCAGTGGGTGAGTGCAGTAAATAGTAAAGTCCTGCACACGGGAGTGCAAAACGGTAATAAATAAGATAAAGGTTATATCTGGGGTTTACGTCATCATTTACTTGGTAATTAATGAGTTGAAATACTGTATACTGTGTGCAAATAAAAAACAATAATTTATTAATACTTTCTATTAGATCAAAAGAAAATAGTGACCATCTTTAATTGAAGAGCAGCTTTAATTTCCCAATTAAGTTTTATTTATTTAATTCATATTGTAAGACAGTATACAGGTATGGGGTTTGTTATCCAGAATGCTTGGGACCTCTAGTTTTTCAGAGAAGGGCTCTTTTTGTAATTGGAATTCCGTAACTTCATTTTTCTATTTACTATTCTACTATTTACTATTTACAATTAATAACTCGGTAAGATTGTTTTCCTCCAATAAGGATTAATTATATATTTGTTTGGATCAAGTACAAGGTATTGTTTTATCATGTGTCAGCTTATTGATTCGAATCTCAGGATCAGTGTGTTCCCCGTCCAGCAATCACTAGGGCTCTCCTCTGGCCGTATATATAAAGACAATTTTCCAAGATTGAATTGCTGTATGCCTCAAAACCTCAGGTTATTGAGGAGGAAACAAAAAACAGAAAGATCGAAGTAGTATATGGTGTAGTATTTTTAAATTATTTTGTATCACAGCCTTAGTGGTTTCTATATAAAAATATTCATTAGTGAGAAAGGTGATCTCGAGCAAACAAGAGTGATTGTTTCAGTGAACAAACATTTAATTAGATGAAAAAGTTTTTTTTTTGAAAAAATAAACCCTGAAAAAATTATCCAAAAAAAGAAAGGAAAAAAAGGAAAACCAATGAATATATACAAAAATTCCAATAAATTCAAGAGACTCAAAATGTGCTGTGGTATATCCCACACTTTAGATTAAAGTTCTCCCAATAGCATTTTTTCAGCACAAAAATCCTTAGAGTCGCACTATAATTAGGGGCACATTTACTAAGCTCAAGTGAAGGATTTGAAGTAAATAAACTTCGAATTTCTATGGAATTTTTTTGGGTACTTCGACCATCGAATAGGCTACTACGACCTTCGACTACGACTTCGACTTAAAAATCGTTCGACTATTCGACCATTCGATAGTAGAAGTACTGTCTCTTTAAAAAATACTTTGACTACATACTTCGGCAGTTTAAACCTACAATGTTAGCCTATGGGGACTTTCACCATCAGTATTCGAAGGGTTTTTTGATCGAAGGAAAATCCTTCGATCGATCGATTAAAATCCTTCGAATCGTTCGATAGGGTTTATTAACCCTCGATATTCGACCCGTAGTAAATGTGCCCCTTAGTGTTGAAATGTGACCGGTATTTGGGTTATATATATAAAGTCTCCCAATATCGTGAATAATGTGTTTAAAATTCAATGAAAAAACATAACTCTTATGGGATATACCACAGCACATTTTGTGTCTCTTGAATTTTTTGGGATTTTTTGTATATATTTATTGGTTTTCCTTTTTTTCTCTTTTTTCCTTTCTTTTTTTGTATATTTGATTTTTTTTTTTGTATAATTTTTTCACGGTTTATTTTTTCAAAAAAACTTTTGTTTAGAAATCACTAAGGGTTTGATACAAAATAATGTAAAAATACTACACCATATACTACTTCGATCTTTCTGTTTTTTGTTTCCTCCTCAATAACCTGAGGTTTTGACGCATACAGCAATCCAATCTTTGGTTTTATCATTACAGAGAAAAGGGGAAACATTGTTAAAAATAATTTATGATTATTTAATTAAAATGGAGCCTATGGGAGATGCTCTTTAATTGGAGCTTTCTGGATAACTGTTTCCATACCTGTATATCGGTTTATCATGCCCCTTTAAATAGATTCATACTAAAGTTCTGATTTATAATTTGAATTCACGTAGTTATTTAGCAGCAACTCAGATTAATGCATATTCATAAATCTGAATATTCAGCAAACATACGTCATTGTGTGGGTGAGTTTGGCGATATTTGGATTGTTATTTTTTTGTGTGTCCCTTCCACAAACTCCATCCAGAATACAACACTAGCAAAGACAGGGAATATATTTTTAGCTTCCCCTTCCTGACAAAAATCATTACACCATATGAAAAATAGACTAATAACAGCTGTATTGGATTTTGTGAACACAATATCCGGCACAGAAAGATGTAGCCCTGTAACCTAGGTTATAAGGTAAAAATAGACACAAACATAAAGCTGTCTGTAAAGATTTCAGATGAGTTGATCTGCTCGAATCTGCTTTCACAATGAGACATTCTCAAAGCTGTGTGCAATATACTAATTGGCTTTCTAATGACATCGGCAGGAGCATTTTTGTCCGAATGGTTTGCTCACTGTGCAATATAAGGAGCTCATGTAACGAATTCTGTCCTTGAATAGCACAGAACAATTGATGTGCTAAATACAAAGTTACCTGGTATTGGAAGAGTTCTGAAGAACCTCATTACACGGTAAGCAGCTGCTTCCTACACAATCTCTTTGCTTACCGCTGTGCTTATCAGTTAGCTTTTCTTCTTGACAGAACACAGACATGTCCATAGACCTGAACATACTGTTTTTCCCATTATTTGTCTCTGTCTTGGTAATATCAAAGGGGCTCACAGCACTAGTGCTTTTTTGATCCCTGTGTTAAACATAAAAAAAAACAATGCCATTTTATATGAAAATGTTACTTTTAAGAATATTTCATGAAGTGTTACATACAAACGTGTTACACATAAGGGCTGCTGCTACTCCTAATAGAATAATCATTTTTTTTATTTATACTTTAATTATCAGTTGTGACGTTTAAAATCCAGATGTAGATTTCCTTTCATAAGTACTTTGATCTCATTCATTTGCAAATTGTAAGGTTTGGTACAAAGTGCAAACCACCATATTTGTTACATTTTAGCACCATAGAATCTAGAGAATAGCAGTAGCAGGGAATGCATAATTAAAATAGCAATAGTTCTTTGCACTCACAGACCTGGGTCTGCCACATGAATAAAGTTTTGCCTGTTTTTTGGCATTTCTGTATTTATGAAGAGCAGCTGGATGAGGTTTGTCAGCTCCTCTAACCTGTCCCCTAAGTTGCACATCATACAGAAGCACAAGTTAAAAAATACTGGTGGGTAAGGGTCCAAATAAGCACTGTACTTACTGCCTGTTGCAGAGTATTCATTATCCGTTATTAATATAACACCAGCACATTTACATCATTGCCATTAGTCCCTTCCCCAGTGGAGCTTACATTCTAAGGTACCTAAAACATTCACTACAGTCATTTTTATCAGGAGCCAAATCACTGGCCTGTATGTTTTGGAGTAAGGGGGTATGGAACCAAAAAACATTCATAATGAGAATATACACATTCTTTGCAAATAGTTGGAATCAAACTCAGGACCTCATACCTGTAAGGCAGAGATAGTACCTACTGAGTGACTGTGTGCAGTGTTGGACTGGGACACCAGGGGCCTTAGACCAGGGGCCCACCCAAAAACCATTAGACAAGGGGCCCACTCTAAGTATTATTTTCTTCCTCTTCTCACTCAACATCTATTCTCCTATTCTCTTTTCTTTACATACTATAAAACAATTGTTGCCCATAGACTTCAATATACAGTATTTCACTGTTTCGCAAAATTATTCACCAATAATATTCACCCTGGTAATTCACCTCCTACAGACAGGGTTTAGCCTGGGCCGGTGGGGCACTTGGATAAGAAGCCTCTGACCCAGACTGGCTTTCCGTCTGATGCCTTATTCCCTTACCTCTCTCCTGATAGTAGCCACATGGGAAAAAGCACAAGGCACATCTGGGGGGAGGGGAGTTGTGGCACCTGCAAGTGGAGATCTCCATGACTGAGTTTGGGGGCCTGGGGCTTTGTGGGGGCTCCTAAAGTGGCAACCCCAGTGTGCCCTAGACCCCCCAGTCTGATGCTGCCTACAGAGGTCTTATGATAGACTATGAAGGGAAAGTGATTATATTGTACAGGGAGAGATTCATTCAATTGTATATGTTATCAAGGACAGATGTGGCACATAGTATATCATGCCATGTATTAAGGAAAAATGCTGAACAATTCAGGACTCAAAGAAGAAACCATTTTCCATTCTATGCATTATACTGGGTCACAGACATGTAAGGCAGAAATCAGAAGCAGAGAACAAAAGAACAAATAGAAAGGGAGAAATGAAGATGACAAAGAGGGAAAATAAATCATAAATCATAATCTCAGCACCAGTTGGTGATAACATCAGTCACTGTCAAATTTCTAATTATTATGGTCACCTGGCAATAAACATCCAGACTTCTTCTTTAACACTGCCTAAACTCAAATCTCTTTGAGAATTACTCCAGCAGGGGAGTAAAATGTAAAATTACAACTTGAATTACATCACCTTCCTTCTGTATATAGTTCATATTTGTTTTTGAAATGTTTTTTTTTTCTTTAACATACAGCATAAAGTGTCTCTGCTATTAGGCGGTATATTCATGTGCAATGTAATTTTAAAAATGCAAGGCACATGTCCTGCTGCCAGAGTTCAGTAACTAAGTACTACAGGGAATAATTTTGCACCTCTTATTACTGTTGCCCTTGTGGCAGAGGATTCTGTAAATGGTCTTTCAAAGATCTTGTTTTGATTCTGTGTAAAATGTGCATGCACATTTCTTTCTTATACACATATCTAATTG
This sequence comes from Xenopus laevis, assembly GCF_017654675.1. Classification (NCBI taxonomy): domain Eukaryota; kingdom Metazoa; phylum Chordata; class Amphibia; order Anura; family Pipidae; genus Xenopus; species Xenopus laevis. Next base: position 91,964,068 of record NC_054378.1, read on the forward strand.
TCTTTCCAGTATATAAGCTTAGAAATATTACTATACATAAACTTTATAAAAGCTAAAAAAAAAGATTGAAATATCCAATATCAGCAGCAAGCTGCATTGTAAATACTTCTTAAATATTCTTGACTAGTGGATACGATTTCTTCTACAAACCTGGCTGTCACAAACAATGCTTCTACCAGAGAATACATTTTTTTTTAACTTGTCCATAATTTCTGTTATGAATATTTGATCTATGATAAACCCAATTTCTCTGGTATGGACCCACCCAGACATTATATATTATAAATGTTTGACAGGAAAAGGGAAGCCTCTAATGTAGTGTGGTACATGTGGTATATAATAACTGCATATGATAAACCAAGAATTATGAAATTAGTTATCTCATGTAATAAAAGATATATAATGATTTTTTTTATAAAAGAACAACCACAATTTACATGGTTCTACACAATCCAACCCTACTTTTAATATCTGATTGGTTAATAGATGCAAATTTATATTACACTACACTACATTATTTTGTTTGCGCTTTTTATTATATATGGGGGATAGACACATTGCATTACCTTGAGCTAATAGAACATAGTAACACACTTCTTTGCACCAAAGAAGATAGTGATGGGTGAATAAATTCAGCAGGCGCAAACTTGCGGTGAGTTTCCGTGTTTTGCCGCCAGCGGCGAAAATTCGCTGGTGAAATATCGGATGCATCAAAAAATTTTTGCCCGCGTCAGAATAGTCGCATGCATAAAAATTCTTGCACGTCAAAATTATTGGGACGCCTGTTGACTTTAATGCATTCGGACAAAATAGGAGCACCTATAAAAATTGTCACAGGCGTCAAAATAATTTTGACACCCATTGCCTTGTGTGAATTTTTTACCGCGAGATTCGCAAATTTTTCAGCGAAGTAAAATGAAACAAGTTTGTTCATCACTAGTCCAAAGACTAAGGGGCAAATTTACTTATGGTCGAATATCGAGGTTTAATTAACCTTCGATATTCGACTGCCGAATTGAAATTCTTCGACTTCGAATATCGGAGTCGAAGGGTTTGCCGCAATTCGTTTGATTAATCTGCGACCCATAAAAGCTTAGAAAGCCTGTGGGGACCTTCCCTATAGGCTAACATTGCCTTCGGTGGGTTTTAGGTGGCGAACTAGGGGGTCAAAGTTTTTTTTAAAGAGACAGTACTTTGACTATCGAATGGTCGAATAGTCGAACGATTTTTAGTTCGAATTGTTCGATTCAAAGTCCTAGTGGTAGTCGAAGGTCGAAGTAGCCCATTCGATGGTCGAAGTAGTCAAAAAAACCGAAATTCAAAGTTTTTTTATTCTATTCCTTCACTCGAACTAAGTAAATGGGCTCCTAAATCTTGTCCATGCCAGCTCCCAAATAAACTATACAATTCTCTGTGTGAATCTCTTTGTGAATCCTCATAAACTTGCATTTGTCCAATCAAAGTCTTATGCCAAAAACTGTCCTGTCTTTGTGGACCTAATCTAATATGTCTACTGTAATTGTTTCTCCACATAGATACTTTGCAGTGATGTAGAGTCAAAATAACCATACCATTTATTTATTAATTACTGCATTATTTCAACACTATCTTCAGTTCAAGATAGCACAATCTGATAATATAATTTCTCCTTCTAATTGAGAATACTGTTTTATTTGAAATGCAACCCCAATTCCTTTTCAATTCAGTAACTTTTTAATAATAGATTTAACAGATTAAAAATGTCACAAAAGTAAGAGCATCTTTCCATGCCCTGAATTATAGCACTTTCATTGCTTACATTTGTAGAATAATATATTGTGTCAAGTTATATTTGATTAGCTCTCACAGTAAATGAAACGTAGTATGTATGTCTACTTTGATTTATGACTCAGAATTTTTATTCTGGAGTTTGCAGTTTCTGTATATTTCCTATAGATCGTTGAATGCGGTTTGATATCAGTCATATCATATTGATTCTTTTAAATTATTCCTTTCCGCTTGTATTAGACTGCACAAAAAAATTAAATAAATTCAATACTATATACCATATAAGGCTGAAGTTAGGGTATTACCATAGAATAGGTCTTAATTGTTTAATGACTGTGTACAGCGAAACTGTAAAGCACATACATCATCAAAGGCATCCTGCTGTAGTCATATACATTCTTCATCCATCTCAGATTTCCATACTATGGTGGGTTCTTTCCAGAGGCCTACATTATATTTAGTAAACCTTACTGCCAGGGTGAGAAACTCATATCTTTCTGACGAAGACAAAATTCACATGATATTGTCTGTATTATAGCTGTATTAAATATCTATCTACTGTTGTGACAATGACTGTGTCCTTATAGTCTAAGATAGCAGAGAAGCTTCCACACTACAAATGCTATTGGATACCATAATGAATAGTAGCTTCTTACCCTCACCAAGCTGTGTAAAGCTGCTTTTGAGCTTTAGGAAGCCAAGCATTTAGACAAAGACAGCTAAAAAAATTTATATCATAGTACAAGTAAACAACCCACAGTATGTATTTTTTTAATGATAGGGACCTTAGATTGCAAGCTCCTCTGGGGCAGGGTGTTATATAAATAAAAGGAAATAAAAAAAAATACTATTAGCAGTGTTGTAATTATCATAAATAGATTTGAATTAAACAACACTAATACTTACTAATGCCTTATTGTACACCTCTGTAACGGATATTTTACTTGTTTAAATACAGAGTAGAACAGAGGTTAACTTAATGCTTGCAGTGGTGTATCCTGTTGTAAGTGGGCAGTAAGTACCGTATATACTCGAGTATAAGCCGTCCCGAGTATAAGCCGAGGTACCTAATTTTACCTCCAAAAACTGGGAAAGCTTATTGACTCGAGTATAAGCCTAGGGTGAGAAATGCAGCAGCTTCTGGTAAGTTTTAATCAAAAAATTGAGGGTTTCTGCTCCCATTGGAGGTGCCGGCGTCTCGTTTTTGGACGCCGGTGACTATTCTTAGGCGCCGGCGACTATTCTTATATTCCGGCGACTATTCTTAGACTCCGGCGACAGTTTTTGCACTTGACCCGAGTATAAGCCGAGGTAGAGTTTTTAAGCATATTTTGGGGGCTGAAAAACTCGGCTTATACTCGAGTATATACGGTAAGCAGAATAAATGTCCAATTAGCAAGCATCATAATAATATAGTATTAATGCAGCAAACTAAACAGGGCTCATCTGCTCTGCACCATGACTGGAAAACATTTGCATAATCTCCTTTGGAAAACCTCAGCAACATAATTAAGAATTCTGCATGACTCTGAGGATCGCAGTCAATGAAAAATAGGAAAAATTCCACTCCACTTATTAGGCAAGGTAAATCTTAACAAGTACAGCTGTTTGATTCATTACTTCCCAATGAAGCGATGCAAATGCTAATGATGTGTAGAACATTACACAGAATAACAACTTTTTTCCCCCCATCTTGCCAGAAGACCCACACTTGTGATTAGGAACAAGTCAGGTTCTTGCTGTGCTGTGGGCTGTTCAACAGCCAATTAATCACAAAACTGTCTTTTGAAGACGGTAATCCATGACAAATCAGTATTAAATTTAATTCAGGAGTCATATTAACTCATTATATTATTAATAGTCGACTTTGTTTCAGTCCTGACTCGGTTGCATTGGGCTCCATTCTTAAACAGGTTAATGCTTTTAAAATGTAACATTTGCTATTCATCGACTAAGTCACAATTTATCAAATGCGAGACAGGAATGGAAAGTGCTATAATGGTCAGCTTGCGATATCCCAGCAATAATTGCGTTACAATTCGCTACATTATGGAGATGAATACTGTTATTGAATACTTGGGGGCAGATTTATCAAGGGTCGAATTTCAAAGTGTAAACTACTTCGAAATTCGTACGATCGAACGATTTTACTTCAATGAGGGAAGACTTAGGAAAATGGTCTAGAAGGTCCCCATAGGCTAACATAGCACTTCGGCAGGTTTAATTTAGCGAAGTATTGAAGTCGAAGTTTCTTTTAAGAAACAGTACTTCGATTATCGAATAGTCGAATATTCAAACGACTTTACTTCGAATCGAAGTTGAAGTATCCAAAAAATTACTTCAAAAAAATCCCCTCAAATTCACTTCGACCCTTGATAAATCTGCCCCTTGACATTGGTCATTGTGTATTCAAAACACACATACAGTATATATGTGAACAATGCTACCTATACATACTGCTGGAAAACAAACCTTAAAATGTTAGAATGCACAACTTTATTGTTGAAAGGGAATTTTATGATGTAGTTTTGATGTAGTTTTCATTTCTAAATTACACTATTTATACTGCAAATAATTCACTCTTCCATGTAAAATTTCATTCCAAACGCAAGTCTATTTTTTTTTTTTAGTTGTAATATTGCTTTGTAGGCAGCCATCTCAGGTCATTTTGCCTGGTCATGTGCTTTCAGAAAGAGCCAGTGCTGCACTATGGAACTGCTTTCTGACAGGCTATTGTTTCTCCTACTCAATGTAACTGAAGGAGTCGCAGTGGGACATGGCTTTTTACTAAATTGTTGTTCTTATATCAGGGAGCTGTTATCTGGCTACCTTCCCATTGTTCTGATGATAGGTTGCTGGGGGGAAGGGAGGGGGTGATATCATTTCAACTTGCAGTGCAGCAATAAAGAGTGACTGAAGTTTATCAGAAAACTTCAGTCACTTGACTGGGGGCACCTGGGAAACTGTTAATATGTCTAGACCCATGTCAGATTTCAAAATTAAATATAAAAAAATGCAGAAGTCTGCTGGAGCAGCACTATTAACTGATGTGTTTTGAAATATATGAATTTTTCCATGACACTATCCTTTAAGGTAAAAAGGGGTTATTGGGTACAGGTATGGGACCTGTTGTTCAGAATACCCAGGACCTAGGTTTTCTGCATAAGGGATCCTTACATAATTTGGATCTCAATATCTTGTCTACTAAAGAAAAATTCAAATATTTAAAAGGCATATTTTGCCTCCAATAAGGAATAATTATATCTTAGTTTGGATGAAATACAGAGAAAAGGAAATTATTTAAAAAAAAAAAAATTGAATTATTTGATTAAAATGGAGTTTATATGAGATTGTTTTCTAGTTTCTGAATAATGGATCCCATATATGTAAGATGATCTTCCAATTTAGAATTTTAGGCAAACTGAATCATGATTCACATCAAATCTAGTGGATGACAAGAGCAGTAAGAAGTCTCTTTAAACAGTGTTGTAATGGAATTTTTCCCATCAAAGGAATCAAAGCTGAAGGAGGCAGAATATGTCGATATTGCCTTTCTCAGTTAAAGAAGCATTATTATTACTTTTCTAATACAAGCTAAATAACATGGTTTTAAGGCTGTATGAACATAATCTGCCACTATTTTATACTTGAATTGACCAAATAGTAGATTCATATTGTAAAACGGTGATGCTCAAAATAGTCACAAGTCCTTTAGTGTGATTACTGTTCCTGTTTGAATGTCCAGATTGTGGTTTTAACCAATGCATTATCGTGTGTCTGACCTTGGACAGTTTGGAGAAAATTGCACTAATGTATCCCACAGATGTATGCATGTTAGATGTGAAGGCTGAAGGATTAGACTTGTTACATATACTGTACAGTAAATTATATTGTTTTGCACAATTGCTTAATCAATACATAAGTATTGTGCAGTGTAGGTTATGACTGATAATAAAAGCTATTGCACTCTGCTACTTGCTTCAAGTTACAGGAGTTTAATGTGGAAAGGAAAGCATTGTCTTCATAACAAGAAATACTTTAATGGGGACATTTCATATAATACTCATCTTCAGTTATATTATTGTTTTTTCCTTGTAGTATGCATTGATGCAGACAGTTGAAAGCATTTTATGTTGTAAAATGTTCATTTTATTAGAGCTGCAAGGAGATGTTCTCTCTTCTGCGTCTCGGCTGAAATGACGGATGGGAGTGTCTCTTCTTTCTCCCACAGGAAATTGTCATAGTAATGAAAGCCCCTCCCACCTTCCTGCCTGTGTCTCTCCAGCCTGCACATAACACTCTTATGCCAATACTACATGCATACAACTATTTACTTATTTTTATAGCTGCAATTTTGAATAGTTTTAACTCCCTGCAACAAATGCTAAACAGTCTCTGCACATTAGTATCATATTATCTAACAGGCAGCTATTGTTCTATTAGATTACATGTTTAAACACTGTTAAATATTAGTTGGATATAGTGATTGGCGAATTTGCGTCATTTTTCTTCGCCGAAAAATTTGCAAATCTCCCGCGAAATTTGCAAAACTGCAAAAATTCGTGAAACGGCGCCGGTGAAGGCAGCAGGCAGCTGATAGTGGAAGCCAGAAGGAAGAGATTGGAAGGGGCAGCAGTGAATCAATTTTGAAAAAGTAAGGGGGCGCTATCGGTAAAGGCAGCAGAGAGGTGTTGGGTGGGGAGCCGATCAAGGAAGGCAGAGGGGGTCACAATGGGGGAAATGCAGCGGGACATGATAAGGAATGGCAGTATAGAGATGATCGGGGAACAAATCGGTAAAAGCAGCAGGGAGCCAATAAGGAAATAAGGAAGAAAGTCTGTGCCAAAATGACATCAGTGAAAGCGCCTCCTATGTTTGTCACTGAGTCCAGCCTCTAGCTTTGGAAGGGATGGCGGACCTTGAGCAATACAGAAAGGAGCCTTGGACTGGAAATTTGTGAAAGGGGTGGGTTGAGTCCTGTTTTCTGAATTTTTAATCCATATTTGATCAGAAAGGTACACAAATAAAAACTAATACTTCAATTTCATATTAATTAGCATGCTTTAGTCCATTGTTAAATTGTATGGTACATGTCCCCTTTAAGTTCTGTTATTTGTGAAAACTCGTGTTCAGATGTTCTTTCTTTCCATTGTAACAAAAAAATAAATAGTCTATTCTGCAGGGCTAGACAGGACTGTACTGATGGTAAAGCAAAAGAGCAAATAAATATCAGATGATAAAGGGCCTATTTATTTAAATATAATGCCCTGATTAACAGAACTGGCGAATACCTGAAGTCCAGTTCTATGGAGGCCTACAAGGTGCAAAAAACTCACCTTGGGCTGTTTGCACAGGATCTAGAGATGCAGCAAAATAGATAAGTTATGGGGAGGTGGCCTGTCTGCCACCTCTATGATCATGGTGGCCTTGTGACCCTGACACACAAGCAACTGACATAGCACCACACTTATTTATGCTGGAATTCTGGAGAAGTTTTTGCTACCTTTAAACACTTATGTAACAAGTATTGTGGTGGTGCTAAACCATTCCCTAAACCAGGGATCCCCAACCTTTAGAACCCGTGAGCAACATTCAGAAGTAAAAGGAGTTTGGGAGCAACACTAACATGAAAAATGTTCCTGAGGTGCCAAATAACGGCTATGATTGGCCATTTAGTAGCCCCTATGTGGATTGTCAACCTTCATTGAGGCTCTGTTTGGTAGTGCAACTTGTTTTTATGCAGCCAAAACTTGCCTCCAAGTCTGGAATTCAAAAAACTCAAAAATAAGCACCTGCTTTGAGGCCACTGGGAGCAACATCCAAGGGGTTGGAAAGCAACATGTTGCTCATGAGCTACTGGCTGGGGACCACTGCCCTAAACACTTGTCAATGAACTCCAGGGTTTAAGAAAATAGGAAGGGACACATATTGAATTGTCAAATTGCCTCTTATCCTCTTATCCTTTTGTTGTTATTTTAGATTATCCTTTTTTAATGATGGGAGTTACAGTACCCCCCCCCCCCCCCCCATGATGAACACTGTTTTTCACATCTGTGGCTATTAGTAAAAAGCTAAGAGGGAATATGACAATTTGATGAATTCTCAAATTCTGGAATTCTGGGGCAAACACTTGTGGCTAAAAAGTATGAAATACACAACACAGAATACATTAGCTTAAATCAATGTCTCACATGTGTGTGCATTTTCTAGTGAGGACTCTTTAGTAAACTACTGTAATATTCATTTTCTAGGTAGGCAAAGGTTTTGAAAGAAAATATTTCAGTATTAGGCAACGTGAAATATAATTCTGCAATTCTTATCATATGTTAAACTGACACACTTTAGGTGTCAATTTCCTATGTCATCAGTTCTTGCTCTACTGGTGGTCTCTAGTGTATGGCATCTAATAGCTGAAAAACATTATCCAGGATCAACTGAAATACCGCAGTGATGTTTTGCTAAACAAACCTGTCCTTTTGGACTGATCTGTTTTTATCTGTAACAATAAGACTATATATTGCCATAGTGCTCCGCATGAAGCAATGGTTCCTTATCTATAAAACCCAAGGTTTTTTTTAGTGTGGAGGATTCAGGGTTAAATTAAGGAGAGCATGAAAAATAACTCCAGCTAGAATTTCTATACACCATATACTTTTTAGTCAAATGTGTTTTTTTTTCCTTCTTACTTAACATTTAGGAGTAGGACTTCTCAGTATAGCCTTAGAACATCTAACATCTAATAATCAATGGGGTTAAGGTCAGTGCAAAGGAGAAAGACACTTCTAAGTGCTTGTGGAAGATGCATAATCGGGTTCATGAGTTTAAAGAATTTCTTTGGCAATTTCATCACATGAGTCCATCTCTAATGTAGGGTAATACCATTAAGTCTTCTGATATTGAGAGTGTCTGCAGTGTGAATTCTAAGCAGGATGCCAGACATATCTTCATTTGAGGGCGTAGAATCAAAGAAAACAATTATTCTGAATAGGTGAACAAGGAATTGATTTTCTTGATCCCTTTAATCCATGATTGCATTCCATGACTAATTGAATCAAGTTTGAACCACAAAAAAGGATTTTTTCTGCTCCAATGTTTATACAATATACTAGCTTTGAGAATAATTTATTTTACTAATGAACTCTGCTTGCCGTAACTCAAATTGGAAAATAAAATGCTTGCTTCCAACAAAGAAAAGAAAATCTTATAAACTTTTTTAGCTAGAGATATACAGTATACTATAATAAACATTGTAGAGTTATTAGAGAAGATTGCATATGTATATTTATGAATGCACATGTGTTTGTGTGCGCTTGTATAACTGTACATATACATACACACATAAATACAAATAACCAACTCTTCTCCTGGATATTTTGCCTGTCCAAGAAAGCACTCATGCCCCTCTGAAAGATACTGAGGGAATACATCATAATACCACCATCAGACATTCACAAGCCGTATACACTCAAAGTGAAGAACCATTTACTTGCCTTTTAGTGGAAAAGCCATTTCTCTAGTTAAAGAGATAGATGTGTTCATTTATGTGTTTCAAATGAATCCCCATTATTTGTTCATAATAGACTCTGATGTACTTTAACAATGTTGATTCATCAGAGCACACAGAGGCACTGCATATTCAATGTGATCTGTTACCTAGGATCTATAAAGAGCTAACACTGAGTGGCTCTGCCTATAGTTGCCATGTCTGTTATACATCTTTCCAAACACTTTGCAAAGTGAAAATATGGATTCTTTATGCACAATTTAATATGACAGGCACCACACAGATACTACATATATCACTAACCTCATGGTCATTTATGAGAATACAATATAAGAATACAATAGGATTATTTTTGCAGGATTTATTGACACATTCTTATAGGGACATTTTTTTAACAATCGATAGTTACAACTGCAAGGTTTGAAGAGGTCATTCCTGCTGTGGAGCAATTATATCCATGGAGGAGAAAGAATCTTTTTCAGAACCTTTTAACTTTTTGCATTCTGCTAAAATAAATCAAATGCCTCTGACAGGGAAAAGATTTATTCCTGACTCCAAGATGGAACAGTCCCTGGATCAACTTTGTAATAAGAACTGACATATAGGGGCATATTTTATCTAAAATTATGCAAAGAGATTTAAGAGAGAGAAACTTCCCAGACCAACACCCATTTCCAAAGTTCATTGTTGTGGAACAATGCCTTTGGAAATGGGTGTTGGTCTGGGCAGTTTCTCTCTCTTAAAAGCCGCAAGCGGGGAAGGATTAATCTCATGGAACCAATGCTGGGGTCTAGGTTATCTCTCTCCTTTGAAAGCTAATGGCGGGGGAGTAGGGGGTACAGGGTGGTCACATCACTAGTGTGGAGAGTGAAAATGCGCTCTCTAGCACTAGAAGAGCCTAATTTTTCTTCATCTTTTGGAGTTACCAGGAGCAGCTTTTTGTTGCACTTGCTAACATTTTCGATGCTTCCAAGCTTTTCAACTCTTCTCATTGGCTCAACACCCCTGTTACTATGCTATATAGTGTGCTTCCACATTATAATATTACGATTTTTAACATACACAGGAGCTAGTCATTTGCATATGTAGGCTCAACATGCAAATGGAAACCTATAACAGCACTGCCTGGCACCAAGTTTCTTTACTCAGACATCAGGAGACCCTCAGGACTATCAGCTATGTGTTATAGTGTTTAGCTGCAATCAGAATGCCTAGAATAAATGGAGGAGAGATTTATAATTATTATCGTTATTAGTTTTTCATCAAGTTATCATAACAGTGGTATATTTAATTATTTCCAAAGACACCTGTTAATATCTGTTCATTGATGTGCAGCCAAAACTTGTTTACCAAGACTCTTAGACCAATTAGCAGTCTCTCATTTTGCATTTGTAGTCAAGTAACAGATGTTCACTGTTTGAAACTCACAGGCTCCTGCTGTGTTCCATGTAACAAGGTAAAGTTTAATCAATTTAAAAGTGAACTGTGTGTCAGATCTGTTTATTATAAACCAAGACATGACAATTGGCAGCATGAAGAAATGTTTGTTTATGACACACCAATATATATTCTATATAGTTAAAATATTCTTAGAGAAACAAAATATAGGCACTTTGTAATTCAACTTGGATGATGTTCAGGAGGGAATATACAGTGTTGCACAGTCATTGTAGAATTCATTTGATGAATAGTTACCCTGGAGGAATAGTGACGCCTGCCACATGCTCCCTGTCCCCTTCAGCGCCGGTTCTACTATGGCATGCGTGGCCGCCATGATTCCAGGTTTATGCGCCGGCATTATGACGTCATCTCGCAATGGTGCGAGATTTAAACTATTCGAAGTGGCTTTGTAATTAAACACATTGCCATTTGTTAGGTTCAATTTAGGTTGTTCCTGGTGCTTTTCCTGTGTGTATCCTGTTGATCTTCTGGTTATTGACCCTTGCTTTGCCTGATTATTCTGAACTCTGTATCCTGACCCTTGCTTGGCTGTTTATTCTGAACTCTCCTATCTGACCATTGCCTGCTTGTTTATGCTGACCTTTCCAAGCTGACCCTTGCCTGTCTGACTATTCTACTCTCTCCAATCCTGATTCCGGCCTGTCTATTCTTAACTCTGCTTGTGCTGGCCCAGCCTGTCCGTCCACGCTACATTGTCTGGTCTGTCTTCCAAGCTGTGTTGTCTTTCATATAGTATCCTTAGTGAAGCGATCGTGCCCCTTTGCTCATCCAGAACCTTTAGCTTTGCTCCTCTCTTAGTAAGACCTGGCGGCATCCAATTAGCTGAGGGCTCCTCCCGAGGTGAAAGGCAGCTGTTAAAGGCAGAAGCAAGAGCCGAGACCAGGGAGCCTTGCAATTCATCTTGAACATGCAAATTTACTTTGAATTTGCTGGGAGAACATAGTTACATAGTTAAGTTGGGTTGAAAAAAGACAAAGTCCATCAAGTTCAACCCCTCCAAATGAAACCCAGCACACATACTTACATATACTCTCACTGACCCTTCATACAGTACACTCATGCAAACTGCACATACCAATATCTATACTAATTGTACATTTTAGTATCACAATAGCCTATGATATTATGAGTATCCAAGAAATTTCCAAGCCACTCTTAAAAGAATTAACAGAATCAGCCATCACAACATTATCCGAAAGTGCATTCCACAACCTCACTGCCCTCACTGTAAAGAACCACCTATATTGCTTCAAATGAAATTATTTTTCCTCTAGTCTAAAGGGGGTGGCCTCTGGTGCCGTGATCCTCTTTATGGGAAAAAAGGTTGCCTTCTATTTGTCTATAATGTCTTCCTGTTCTCACCATGCCAGACCTCAATGAATCCTGACAAATTTAAGTAAAGAGGTTTAAGAGGTTTGGCAATCACAGAGCTAAGCCTGTTTAGTATTCTGGGATGAATACCATCTGGTCCCAGACCTTTGTTTATATTTAAATGTTCTCGTCTCTTTTGAATTTCTTTTTTTTTTCAAATCTCTTTTTATTATGTTTTCAAAAGGGGAGAGGATACAGAATGAAAAAGGGGGAGAAGAGGGAAGGGGAAAAAATTGCACAGCAATAGACTTTTGAGTACAGTGTAAGGTTAAATAACAAGTCATATCTCAAATACTTGTGAAACAAACAGAACCTAGATGGAGTGAGTTGGAAGGGCACAATTGGTAAACAACGAATTTCGTAGAGTAAACACATGTATAGAACATAATCAAGGCAGATTATAAAATTCAATCCAAGGAAGCCATGTTTTTCTATAACTATCTATGGTATTATGTAATAAAGCAGTAACTTCTTCAAGTTTTCTGGTCTCTTCAACCAAGTTAGACCATTCGCTAAGTGTAGGGGGATCCTGTGTTTTCCATTTCCTAGGAATCAGGGCAATCGCAGCCCTTAGTAAGTGTTGTGATAGTTTGTCAGAGATAAAGTTGTTAGTCTGGCTATCGAAATGAAATAACATTAGTGAAAAGTTTGTTTCGTAATCATAGCCAGTGATCCTAAAAATGGAGCAACATAGCTGTTCCCAATATTTCAAAACTTTATCACAAGAAAACCAGATATGTGTGAAAGTGCCCAGGCCATTATCACATCTCCAACATTTGTTTGAAGAAGAAGGAAATATAGTGTGCAGTCTAGTGGGGACATAATACCATCTTGTGATGACTTTATATCTCATCTCTCTAATTCTAGAAGCCCTGGATGTTTTATGGACATTCGCCATAATTTTGTTTCTAAGAGGAACTGACAAGGTTATATCCAATTCTTTCTCCCAAAGATCAAAGTATTTCAGGTTATACTGCAATCTATTCGTTTGCAACAATTTATAAGTTTGAGAAAGGGGTCTAAGAACTGGAGATTGAAGAGACAAGAGGTTTTCCCATGTAGTAGGTGATGAGGGTATGGTATTAGTATAAACTTTAGAGAGAAAATTGTGAAGTTGATTATAACACCAAACATCTCTTGGATGGGGACCCCATCTCTTCTGAACCTCGCCCAGACTAATAATCCGCCCATTTTTATAAAAATCAGAGAGTTTTGTATCTCTATTGTGTAATGTACTCCATCTGTCAAATGCTTTGGTTTCCTGACTGGGGGGAAAATCTGGGTTTAGTAATAGTGGTTGGAGTAACGGAAAGGGATTAATCAACTTGTAAACCTCTTTATATTTGTACCAAATCTCCAAAGTCGTCATAACCGTAGGATGGGATCTAACAGTCTTAGGAACATTCTGTTTCTGGGACCACAGTAGGTTACTTAGTGGAATTACTGTCGTAGCCTGCTCAATATTGATCCATACTTTATCTTTGTTGTTCAGATACCAATGAAAGGTTCTTACCAGATGAACAGAGATATAGTAACGAAAAGGATCGGGTAGGGCAAGGCCGCCCCTATCCTTTGCTAGGGTAAGCATTTCCTGTTTAAGCCTTGGAGTCTTGTTGTCCCAGACAAATCGGTTGAACAGGCTTTTGACCTTGGCAAAAAATGTTTTAGGGATTTTTATAGGCAGAGTTTGAAGTAAATATAAAATTTGTGACATAATGGACATTTTAATGGCTTGAATCTTTCCAAACCACGAAAGCCCTAAAGTCTTCCAGGAATTCAATTGGGTAGTTAATTTGTTCAATAGAGGGGGAAAGTTCAGTTGATAGAGATCTGTTAAGTTAGCGGAAATCTGTACACCCAAGTACTTAATTCTATTTGGGGCCCACTGAAAGGGAAAATTATTCGCAAGAGATTGTTTCTCAGCAGTAGTCAGATTTATATTTAACGCTTCTGATTTACTCAGGTTAACTTTAAAATTTGATAGCTTACCAAATCTTGACAGCAGCAACATAATATTTGGGAGAGTGAGAATGGGTTTGGTTAGGAAATGTAAAAGGTCATCAGCGAATGCTGCGATTTTATGCTCAGAGGAACCTATAACAAGACCAGCAATATCTTCATTATTTCTTATATGGGCCAATAGTGTCTCCATGACCAAGACGAAAAGAATAGGCGAGAGGGGGCATCCTTGCCTGGTGCCATTTTTAATGAGAATCTGTTGGGCTCTTTTGAATTTCTTCTTGCACCACGCATCATTAGAGGGGCAGATTTAACAAGGATCGAGGTGAAAATTCTAAGTGAAGGTCTCTTTTTCAGTTAAAAAGTAAAGAGTAAAAATTGTATATTATTTTTGCCTTTACATCTTCTTTAATGTTTCCAACTTCAGCTGCAGGGACAAAGAGCATGGAGCCATATTTAAACAGATAAACTGGGATTCTATTTGGAGGATTTTTTTTTGCTGCAGCCACTGATTCTGGAGAATTGGAGAAAGTTTGTATTAAACAATACAAAAAACTATACAATCCACATTAGAATACATGACAACACAGGACCCAGCGCAGTCTGTATATTCTGATTATTAATCAGTCTTGCCGTATCTGCTATGGCAGATATTATTTGACTGTTTTGATAATTTGTGTTGATCATTAAGCAGCCCAGACCACACTGAGTATTTGCATGTTCTTGGTCTTGCAAAGATGTTTAACAAAGTTATAAGATGGTGCCCCCTTTGACCAACTTTGAAAGCATAAATCATTTGTAGGCTTCTGGTGCAGTAAGTTCATGTTTATGTTTAGTATACAAAATACAGCATATCTAGCATTATTCTATTTTAGGCTTCAGTTTCCCTTTAAAGACATTGTTACACCAACATATAGACTGCATTCAAAGAGTGTTGGGACAGTGCTAAATGTTCACACGTGTCAGAGAACTATTTAATTTGAAAGATAACCTATGGTAGTTTTTATTTTGCATAACCAGACAAATCCATTTTTTCCATAAATCTAAGAAAGGTGTGCAAACATCTGTGATCTTGTTTCTTCAAGTATTCCTTGCATAACACTTCCAAAATGAATTCTAAAAAAAAGCAGATTGATACTT
Source organism: Xenopus laevis (assembly GCF_017654675.1). NCBI lineage: Eukaryota > Metazoa > Chordata > Amphibia > Anura > Pipidae > Xenopus > Xenopus laevis. The sequence goes on from NC_054378.1 coordinate 91,979,270, forward strand.
TTAAGTATTTCCCAGTGGTAAATCCATGTTGTTTTCTAAATGTTCTCTTCATATCATTGGATATTATTTGTGCTTTGATTTGGGAAAATCCTTCTAAAATAGAGTTTAAAGGTCAATAGCCTAGGATGGTAAAAATTATAGCTATGACATTGACTAATTCTAACAATCGTGTGAGGTCAAGGTGTAAAGCCAAGTACTTATCTATTGTCACATTCTAACATTCTCTGCTTCTCATAAAGTCATACTAAAATTCTCACATTGTAAGGTCAGCGGAGAAGCGGTTAAATGGTTTACAGTGCAGCAGTATTAAACCTTGATATTTCTGGTTGGGTATTTTATTGCAGTTATGTGTTATCACAGCTACATTTGTCACATTCTATTATAAAATATAACAAGACTTGACTGATACTACTGGACAGAATAGGTTGGATGGTATGTCACTATATAAATACGAATAAATAAATAAGAATTCAGTTTCCCTCATGTTTTTCTCACTGCCTAGCTTTTGTACTAATTTACACTGCAGACAGAATGCTATACATTTTTATTATAACCACAACTAAACTGTCATTCTCTATCTTTGTGCTTCCCTAGGGACGAATGTGTAATGGTGCGTATGCATTGATGTGTCATCTTGAAATGGAAAAAGTCTACAACAGCATAAAAAGTACAAATCTACAGAATTTATGTTACTGGACTGCTTAGAAAAACATCATTCTGCACAGATATATGAAACGAAGAGATAGAAACATATAAAATTCTAATGGAAATATTCCAGTGGACAACTATAGGCAATATGGCAAAGTCCTTGTTCTTAAGCCTTGCACGTCTTCCAAAGTGGATATGATAACTTTAAGCCCCCCCGCAACAGTGGCAGTAACAATAACTATCCTCAAACCAGAAAAGGATTCAAATTATACTGACTCATGTTATTGCTAATTACTGAAATAAAGATATTAGCCAAGTTCTGGCCAATACTATTACAGTACATTCTGTATGTGCTTTTAAATGTCTTGTTATGAACATTTGTACTCAAAATTGCACAGTGCACTTTCAGTTTTGCTCATCAATGAGCCTTTTTCTCATGATAAGGGAAATCATGAAAACCAATGCTTTCATTTTGCTTGTAAAAAAATAAAATTATATTAAAGCTATATTTGTTAAGTTAATAATAAAAATGAACAAAAAATATTGGGTGTTATTAATAAAGTTTGTGCAGAGCATATTTATTCACAAATGGTTGTATTGTAACCTTCGGTGAGTTATTGTATCAAATGCTTTAGCTAGGTCTAAGTAGATTACATTCACTGCCATCCTAGAGTCGAGGTCCCTGCACACCTTCTCATAAAAAGAAATTAAATTAGTCTGGCAAGATCTATTACAATCTATTAATCTATTTTCTGGCACAAACTCATAGTATCATTATTTACAATGAAGTCAAGTATCTTATCCCTTAATACCCCCTTTGAAAAGCTTTCCTACCACTGATGTCAGACTAACCAACCTATAGTTCTGAGGCTGAGAACAGGATCCAATTTTGAAAAGTGCCACCACATTAGCAATTCACCGGTCTTTCTGCACCATGTCAGACCTCATTAAAGCCTGAAAAATGAAGAGGTTTGGCAAACCCAAAATTTAGTTCATTTAAACCCTGGGATGAATACCACCTGGTCCCAGACCTATGTTTATATTTAAATGCTCTTTTCCCTTTTGAACCATGCATCATTTGTTGAATTACCAGAATTAGGACAATTGAGAAGGAAACCTTCATTGGCTGGTTTCTCATTTGCGTAAACAGACACAAATTAGTTCAGAATCTCTGCTTTTTCTTTGTTCACATCAACCAGCTGACTACTCTCTGATATTAAGGGTCCCACCCCATCCTACTGAAGGAAGGATCTAGTTTGATAAATGTGTCAATTTGTTGACACATTGTTGACTTTTTTTTACTGTCAGGAAAGTGATGTTAAATAGGAAACTTCTAGACTCCTCATTTGATATTTTTTTACTGCATATCACAAGGATATGTATGCGTGAGAACACAGGAAGATCAGGTTGAACATTTGTTAGCCTTTTTCCCTTCGATTTTTTATTTGCTCAATTCCATATATAAGGGAAAATAGAAAATAAAAAATGTTTTCTGTTCTCTTTAGGATTCAAATTAATAAACTGACATTCATGGTAAAGGTGTTACTTTATTTCTTGAGATTTCTCATGCACTTGATGTCCTCCAATTAGTTCTCAACACTGGAAAATAATTTTTTGTTTTGACGCTTCAGATTTGCCCATTGTTGATAAAAATCACTCCTAGATCACCCCACAAAATAACTGTACAGAGACCTCCGCATGGTCAATTGTGGTCAGATCTTTTTTAATTTTTGTATGAAATCAATGTCCACCTTCCTTTTATGATGAGTTTTTGGTCAATAAGACAATCATAACTCTCTTATGATGCAGGAGACATAGCTGGGAGACGAGAAAGTGGCCACAAGAAAAAATGCACATTCATTTTAATGGATTTGGAGTGAGAAAAAAAAACATGTTATCGCCTATTGACTTCAGTGTTTTTCACAAGTTTTTACCAAAGCGAAACAGGACAGATTCACTCATCACTATTTATAATCAATTGTCAAACACACAAATATATTTATATTTGTATTTATATATTTATATATAATATACAACAAGAGCAGTAACACTGGAATCCCAAAAACGTGAGTCAGTCATAGACACATGAATACTATTTGTTAATATTGCTTTATGTAGCTTGAGCTAACTTGAGGAAGAGGAAGGACAGAAGTGTCTACTTAAATTAATTTGAATTCAGCCAAATACGGACATATTCGATCGAAAACGGACCAATTCGACCAAAAAAAAACTTTGACTTAATTTTGGATGGTCATTTTGAACTTGAGTTTCAAAGTTTTTTCAATTCGAAATTTGACCCTTGATAAATATGCCGCTTACAGTAGAGGAGGACATAACTCATGCAGCAAATAAATTATGGGTTCATCTTATAATTTGGGGTTTTAAAAGTTAGTGATCCTGGAACAACAGACTACCATTAACATTGTGTTAACATAGTTACTTTATTAGATAATCACAGTTTGATTTTCCCAAAAATAGTCAGTGTTTTTTATATCTTTGCATTTGTATTGCAATCTCATTTCATGTTTTAATGTACCATCAAAAGTACATTATAAGAAAAATCAAGCCTTTCTACAAGTTTATTTTATGGCCCTAAAATATACACTTTTTTTACAGCTTGGTCAATTATTTAGTCAGCACTTGACTTAGCTGGGCAATTTATTATTGTATGTACAGAGAAAATAAAACATAATTACATTATTGACTTCTATAACAGGACACCATAGCTTTTGCAGATAAAAGTAGTAACTAGATGGTGCTCTCCAAGACACCATATCCTGAAATGGTTTCTTGTTATTTTAACATATGAAATTTAAACTTGAAAGGTATTTCCATTTTCTTCTCTGTGGGAAGAAAATTGCCTCATCTAACTGACCTTGTGGTACAGTGTCAGTTTCGTCTTGTTTAAAAAAAATAAAGCCTAATATCTTCCTTTGTGCATAGGGCAGGCTTACCAGAGCTCAATTTTTCCCTGTATTATTTTACCCTGTAGATCAGTGTGATTCAATTTCTGAGAAAAACTATTTTAATTTATTTAAATATAGAGTTGGCCCTCTTTAAAGGCAATACCTTTGTTTTCTTGTTTATTAGCAAGTTGTAGCATTGTCACCAAGAAAACAAACATTTTTTTTGTTCAGTTAGAAAATTCAAAATTAAATTAAATTAAATTTTTTTATAATGAGCAACTTCATTAGTGCAATTCATTACTTATATTAGTCAATCAGTCCCCACATTTTTTAAGGGGACATGCTATTTACTAACAGTTTATTCAGTCATTTGCCCTTGCATCTCAAATTTTTTTTTATTATTTAATCTCACAAATATTTTAATAAGCATGCAGCATCAAGTCTAGCATCATCATTATTAATGATGGGCGAATAAATTTGCAGTGAATTTCCACGTTTCTTTGTCATCGAATAAATTTGCGAAACTGTAGAGAAAATTCGCTGGGTAAAAATTCACAGAGTCATAAAAATTTGGGCGTGCGTCAGAAAAGTCGCGCATAACAATTATTGTTTGTTTATTTGACACCCAATGACTTTAATGCATTTGGACAAAATAGGCGCGCATTTGGCCATTTTGCAAATTTCACAGGAAAACGGGATAAATTTGTACATCTCTAATCATTATTACCTTCATCAATTATTAATTTAGTCCCAGCAAGTTGCTTGGTGATTTACAAACATTTTATGACAAACAGGGGGCCTTACAATAAATTAACAATAAAAGAATTACAGAATGAAATTAAGTCCTTTTTTAGAACTGAGCTTTTGTCAATGTATTTACCATACTTGGGTCATTCCATAGTAGAGTGAATGTATGTTTAAATATGAATTTGCTTCTTATAAATTATGCTGATTGAAAAAAATCACAAGGTATGCATTAATGAAATTAATTATGAAGCAAGAACCTTTAATATGCAAGACCCACTTAAGAAACAAACCAATATTTATTGTACTCACAAAACCTTTGCTTCACATGTAATGTACCTCATGGGGAAACAGCTAATGAACACTGTGTTATATTGATTCTGGGACTACAAATCCTAGAATAATGTAACATATAATGAAGGTTGAGGCATGCGGGGACCTGTAGTCCAGCAACATCAAGATAGTAGTCTTAAAGAAAGATTGCACAATGATTTTTTTCCAAAACTTTCTCCCAAATCTCCACAGCCAGTGACACAGTGCTGGGAATCAGAATTCTCATTGGTCAACTTTTATACATTTATACTGAAGCTTTTCATCAGTTAAATTCTTAATGGTGAATTTTCTTGCATCCATGATTAGGTTTTTTCCATCCATGATTAAGTTTTTTGGCAACTTCTATAGAAAACCAGGGGGTGCCTTAGGATGGTGTTACAATATTGTAACCCCTTTAACAATATTGACATTTTTGTGGTTTAGAGTAAGTATTCTAATACACAAATTTTAGCATGTAATTATTAGATTTCGGGAAACAAAAAAAAGGTGAATGTTTATAAATCATTCCCTAAGTCATCTGTGGCAGAATAATTAGTGACATTTTGGGGCACATTTACTAAGCTCAAGTGAAGGATTCGAAGTAAAAAAACTTCGAATTTCAACTTTTTTTTGGGTAATTCGACCATCGAATAAGCTACTACGACCTTCGATATCGAATGATTCAAACTAAAATCAATCGACTATTCGACCATTCGATAGTCAAAGTACTGTCTCTTAAAAAAAACTTTGACTACCTACTTAGCCACTTTAAACCTACCGAGCTTCAATGTTAGCCTGGGGACCTTCCCCATAAGTTTTCTAAGCTTTTCTTGATCGAAGGAAAATCCTTCGATCAATGGATTAAAATCCTTCGAATCATTCCATTTGATGGATTTAATCGTTCGATTGAACGATTTTTCCTTCGATCGTTTGATCGAAGTATTTGCGGTAAATCCTTCGACTTAGATATTCGCTTATTAACCTCTCGATATTTGACCCTTAGTAAATGTGCCCCCAAGAGTTAGCGTGAACCAAATTCAATGGCGTTAATAAGCTTTTTCTGGCACCAAATGCACTGGAGCCAATGGGTGTTTTTTTTTTTCTCAATGGGTGTTTTTTTTTTTTTGCCAAATGCATTAAAGCCAATGCACTGTTTTTGTGCATGAAAAAAACTTGATTTTTTTCCATTCAACCAAAATGCATGGAAAAATTTTAGCAAACATTAGAACATTTTTCAACTCTCACATTAAAGAGAATTTTGATGCAAATCTGTATTCCTAATGGCAATGTGCACTCAAAATTGCACCTTGCACTTGCTTTCAGTTTTGCTCATCAATGAGCATGAAACCTCCACTTTCACTTTACTTGTAAATATATTATATATAGTGAATACATCAATGCAAAAGCAATATGTGTTAAATAGTCTACTCATATGTAGCAGAGAAATTGTTTGCAGAAAAATATAACATAATGTCAAAAGTAATTCTGTAAATTTGTATTGCTTCTGTAAAAATTCTGTGAGACTGCTGCTTCCAGTTATTCACAAAACATAACTATATCTTCTACTTAACTCTATACCTTTTCAATCATCCATGATGGAGCTTAACTTTACTAATATATTGTATCTCTATCTCAGGGCCTCTTGCTATTAAAATGTCTGCCCTAACAATAACCAGTACTATATCTTCTGATGAATGTCATTAAACTTCATGAAGCATATCTGTCTTTGTAACAATTTTAATTTTGCCTTATATGTCACCTCTGCATTTTTATGCCAGAGGGTCAGTGTGAAGCTTTTTTAGAGCTTTTTTAAGAAGCAGGGAAAAACCCAGAAGAAGCTGAATTTTATTTATAAGGCTTGCATTTTAATTACAGACCTTCATAATGATCTCATTAGATCTTTTCATTGCTCAACACTGCTGTTAATCTTTAAAGAAATGAGAAACATGTCTTACAAAGAATATTAATTACTACTTAATCTGCAATTTAATAGGTTATGAGCTAGTTTCGATCATCAAGCACCATTATAGTTTTAATAAATATGGCTGATTGCCACTTGCAGTATCTGCTTTATATAATCTGTTAGCCCTATTCATATATTTGCATATGTGCCATCATTTTTAGCACAATTTTTAGAACCCCTCATATTTTTCAAACATAGGTCTGCTCTCAAAAAGCAAAAAGGAAAGGCTCAAGAGACCAACAAAGGAATGCAAAAATTCAGCAAAGGACAAAGAAGTCAATACACTTTTAAATGTAATGAATGAATGAATTAATTAATAATACATATTGTACAGAGTTACTTAAACAAATTTGGGATAATCATGCATAATCCCTCTATACATACAGGTTTCTTTTTTCAACAAAAGAATAATGAGTTACACAAGGGACCTTGTAAGATCCCTTTGGACAAATATTGTCTTCATACCAATCATTCGTTACAATTTTTAAAAGCACAATTTATTATCTTCCCCAGAAATGTCTGAAGTAGCATCTGCATTAGAATAAACTATAATGGGTATACAAACTAAAAAGGTCCTATAACATAACAAAACATGCCAGAAGTATTTGTCGAGTAAACATACAACAAAACAAATCACTGTAGGTATACATTCAAGTTACAGTAATTACACATTTAATTAAATATTAGAAGCAAAAAATATACATAGGACAAGGCCCATTAGGAAATTAAAGTATTTTTATGAAGTAGCAAAATAAAGTTTTTTTCCAATCTTGCTGAATGTTCAAATAAACTGTATATGTAGTATTTATTTTACATGACCTGACAAGGTACATTTTAAAAAGTAAAATATTTGAAGACTTCCATATAATATTAAATTGGGCTGTTGTTTCATGCTTTTTCCTGTTGAAGACCCTATTATGGGTAATCCAATAGAACTGTTCTTCAACTGGGCCATTAAGTAGGTGAGGTACTAGGTACTAAATAAAAATTCCTGCACAACAGTCCTGCCTCCCATACTCTCTTATACAATGTATTTATCAATTGATTTAAGTAAACATAAAGGCTGAGCAGTAGAAACAGATTGCAAGGGACAAGTAGTAAGTATGAGCTTACAAGGCTTTCCAGTGGTCTGTTGTCTTGGGATGTTGGTTTTACATGGATAGAAAACTAACTTAAGGTAGTGAGAGTGGTCCCCAGAGAGGTTCTGTGCTGGGTTTAATTTTATTAAATGTGTTCATTAATACTTGGGGGGAAGGAACTGGATGCAGTACATCACTGCTGATGATACCATACTATTTAGGCCATTTAATTCAACCCTAGATATTTCATCACTGTACAGTGATTTGAGCAATCTGTCAATCCTGTTTATAAATGTAAGGTTATACATCTGGGACTTAAAAATATGCAAGTCACTTAATGGGACAAAGTTAAGTACTGTATATCCTTGATTTGTAGATAATGAATTTAGCTGCAAATTCAAAAGTGGTGTAAATTCACAGCAGGGGAGTAATTATTCTCCTTGACACTGGTAAGGCCCCATCTTCAATATGCAGGGCAGTTTTGGTCTCAATTGTTTAGAAGGTATAGTATTGAAATATAGAAGGCCCAATTAAGAAACAAAGATGATAAGGGGTATGCAAGGAAGAAGATATTAAGGAAGGTTGGTCAAGTTGGGATTGGGAGTATGTGCTAGATATGTCTAAATATATAGTTGAACAATGCAATAAACTTTCTGATACTTTTTTATTCGCCAGGAGATCCATAAGGGCTTCCACTGAGATTGGAAGAATAATGATTCTATCTAAAATTGTTTATTATGTTGAGAGCTGTAAAGATTTAATAATTTCTACCTAAAGTGGTTGTTCTGGCAGATACATTAGATAGCTTCAAGAACAATTTGGATGCCAATTTATGAAGGGAGAAAATACAGGGATATAGAAATTAACTTTTATTAGAAGTTCTTCTAGGGACTAATTTAATTGCTGGGTCCAGAGAATTTTTTATCTCCCTAGAGCAAAATGGAGAGGCTTCTTCTGGATCAGCTAGCAGTTAGGCAGGTTGAACTTAATAAATGTGCGTCTTGTTTTCAATCAAAATTACTATATGAGCATCGACTCGTAATAATCCACCTGTTTTATTTAGTATCTGCTTGGGTTGTATATTTTAAATTCATACTTTTTTGTACTGTACTTTAATAGAATCAAATTTTCAATGTCTAGCTGTTTAAAACATTTATCTTTGTTTCTTCTTCTTTACTCTAGTGTGCAAAGTTTTCATGTTTTGTCCCATAGAATGAATGAGCCTATTGCCAAAATGTCTTCATTCTTTATAATGTTCTTTGTTAAAGTGGACCTGTCACCCAGACACAAAAATCTGTATAATAAAAGTCCTTTTCAAATTAAACATGAAATCTTATTTCTATTTTTTATTAAAGCATTCATAGCTGCTGTAAGCTCATTTAAAAATCTCAGGTGTCAATCAAATGTTGTCTGCCCCTCCTCTATGCCATGGGCATAGAGGCGGGGCAGACAATTTCTTTCACTTTCCATTCAACACTTCCTAGATGCCACTGCTCTCCACACATTCCCCCGTTCTCTTTACCATTTAATTGTGTAGCCAGGGCATGGGAATGGACATCGGGTCCCCCATTCTGGTGCACAAACAAGATTCTGAGATGATGCAAGGCTTTCCTAAAAAACAGTGTCCACAAAATGGCTGCTGCCTGCTTGCTATCATTTTGAATTCCCAGACTGAAGGAAACAAGATTCAAATAATTTAAACAGTGTAATTAAAGTTCATTTTGCTTGACTAATGTGATAAAATAGGATTTTGAATAATTTTTTGGGGTGACGGGTCCCCTTTAATAGCCAAATATAAAAGCACCACAAGATAGGTTATATTTAAAGATAAGACTTGCATAGTCTCTTGAACTTAAACACATGAAACCCTGAGGGTATGAATGATAAGACAGAAATGTGCTTTTTCATGCTACAAGTGTCTTACTTTCCTTTGTGTAATCCACTGAGTGATCAATATAGCAAAACGTCCTTAAAAGGCTAACATGGTTCATACATTTTCCTTTTAAAAAGATTATAGAGTTTCTTCTTTAAACCACTGGATGTGCAAGTGGCATTCAAACTGTTTACTTGTGCCATACAGTAACTGCAAATTTATAGGACTCTGTGCAGAACTAGAAGTTACATGCAGGATGATGTCACTTTGCAGAGTGATTTGACTAAATTGGAAAACTGGGCATCAAACTGGAAAATGAGGTTCAAAATGGATAAATGCAAGGTTATGCACTTTGGCAAAAATAATATAAATGCAAGTTATACACCAAATGGTAGTGTGTTGGGAGTTTCCTTAAATGAGAAGGATCTAGCGGGTTTTGTAGATAACAAGTTGCCTAATTCTGGACAGTATCATTCGATGGCTACTAAAGCAAATAAAGTACTGTCTTACATAAAAAGGGCATTAACTCAAGGGATTAAAACATAATTTTGCCTCTTTATAGGTCTCTGGTAAGGCCTCATCTGGAGTATGCAGTTGGCTCCAGTCCTTAAAAGGGATATAAATGAGCTGGAGAGAGTGCAGAGATGTTCAACTAAACTGATTAGAGGGATGGAAGACTTAACTTTTGAGAGTAGATTGCCAAGGAGAGGGGTCATGATTACACTTTACAAGTACATTAGAGGACATTATAGACAAATAGCAGGGGACTTTTTGTCCATAAAGAGGATCACCGCTTCAGACTAGAATAAAAGAACTTTCATTTGAAGCAACGTAGGTGGTTCTTCACAGTAAAAGCAGTGAGGTTGTGGAATGCACTGCCAGTGATGTTGTGATGGCGGATTCTGTTGATGCTTTTAAAGGTGGCTTGGATGATTTCTTGGACAAGCAGTATAGATATTAGTATATACTGTATAGTTTGTGTGAGTGTATGGAGGGGTTGGTGTGAGTGTGTGTTTGTACAGTATGGATGCTGGGTTTTATTTGGAGGAATTGAACTTGAAACCTGATTTAACTATGTAACTATATTAGGGGTCAGTCTTTCAGATATATTGCAGAAATAAATTCAAATTTGACATGTCCTGTGGAGTGCTATTCTTTTTTCTTTTTTTTGGTAAACTTTTGTTATTAGCACGAAGGAATTCAATTTTTAGTGTAAAATATGCTCCAGTATGTTTATATATGTCTAAAAATAGTTTATTTACATGAGGCAGGGTTTTACATATATACTGTTTTATGCAATATATTTTTAGAGACCCACATTGTTCTGTGATCTAGTTTTCCTTTAATTTATGGTTATGTTAGACCAGGTTTAGATGCTCGTTACTTTGTTACAATAGCAAAGTGCAAGAAATCTTGAAGTAACTACAAATTTAGATACCATCGGCTATTGAAGCAAAGCCACCAGTGCATAATCCTCAACCATTCATTCCGTTCATTGCTTTTAGAAGTTTGAAGCAAAACAAATGAGCAACTCTGGTTCATTTACCTGCAAATGTCAATCTAAGTCAAGAGCAGGTAGTGGTTTTAATTGCGGTCCATTGAATACAGTTTTGTATATGATAGTTAGATTTAAGTGCATTAAAGGCACTTCAGATTGTGCTTCCTTTCTTTTGGTAAGTATCTGTACTGTTGTTTGCTTTTAAAGAGTGAATCATTTACTAACACATTTGAAAAGAAAATATTGAACCTACTTCTATTACAAATGTGAAGCCTTGACATGAATCACCTGCAATTATGTATTATGCTTTGTACCTCTGCCAGATCACAAGCTGGCAACAAATCACAGCTGTGTTTCGGAAAACTTTTCAGCAGCCCCTTTGTTTGACACAGACTAAGGTCACATTTGAATCCAGAAATATTTGGCCACAGGGGGAAATTATTTCTAGTCAGGTTGTGAGGTGTTACTTTATTGTACAGTATGAGAAAATTCTATGACCTTAAATGATGAAATATGTCACCTCTGTTCCTTGTCCCTTGTTGTTCTGCTGAAGTGTTTTACCTTGACATAAAGCTGTTGGCTGATTGAAATTCAGGGTTGGCACATAACACATTAAGACTAGTTGTCATCATTAATGACTATGGTAACAGAAAAGGCTATTGGCTTTGAAGGTAAAAATAAAAAATTTAGCCAACAAAAATGTTTGTAATGAGACATCTCAAAACATTAAACATTACCTGCTTATAAGTCTGTTATGGATGTGAGGCATGCTGTGCAAACATTGTGTCTAGCCTTTTGATGTTTTCTTCAGACTTAAGGAGATCAACAGCCCATTTTTGCTCTAGCGCAATGAGCCTGACTCCAGCGTAAGTCCTGGTAGTACCTGCGGCATATTGATCAAAAGGTAAAAACAGACATGCCACAGAAATTTCACTTTTGTTTTCATTTATTTAGGATTTTTACAGGCTATAATATGAAAAACCTTTGACAAATACACCCCTAAAATTCTATACAAGCAAACAGATTGTTGAAGAGTTCCCCTTTTAAAGGGGAAAAACTCTACTTTTTAAAAACCTTGAATTTTTCTTGATTAATTATGCACCAAAACTGCTAAAAATCCAAATCCAAAAATACTCCAGCTAAAACCTGTCAAAATCATGTAAAAGTCAATGGCAGGTGGTCGCTTTAACCTTTGGAACATGTTTTTGCCTTCATGGTTGACAAAGGTTTCAGACTGTTAACACAGGTTTCTGTTCGATAATCAGTGACAAATTGAAAACGTTTTACAATTCTAATTGACGCAACATTTTGTTACGATTCATTGCGATTATTATTATGTTTTTTTCGCACCTATTTTTTCATTAATAATTATCAATATTGGAAGGGGATTCCAATTTGAGTGTTTGGCAGATTTTCCAAAGTTTGCATAGTCAGTCACTGGGAACATATTCTATGTTAGAAAAAGTGGGTGGATCCACCAACAGCCACTCACATTTCTTTTATTGATTTAAACTGGGTCCCCAAATTTTGCACAGTTTGTCACTGGGTGACTATGTTTCGAGTTTAGAAAAGTGGACTAGCCAATCAGATGCCACCTATAGACTTTTTCATTTATTTAAATTGAAGCTGCTGCCATTCTTTAAACATTAATATCAGGGTCCCCAAATTTTGAAGATTTTATAACTGGGTAACTGTGGTTCAAGTTTAGAAAAAGTGGGTGGAGCCAACAATCAGATTTTACCTATGGGGAAATTGAACCTGCTGCCATTCTCACTCATTTAATGTCAGGTCCACAAACTTTTCAAAGTTGGTCAGTGGGGGACTAAGGTTAAAGGACAAAGAAAGCTTTTCAATGCTTTTATCTTTATCTAATAGAGGGCACCTTGTTGTACCTGATCACTAAAATAATTTTTCTTGAAACCACTCATGTCTCATGTAGTGTCTGGTAGTTAACACTACTTCTTCTTACTCAGCACCGCCATGTAAACAAAATGGGGCTGGCAAATGAAATGCGCCAAGAATATTCCTCCCCTGGATGTGAGCACTTCTAAAAATCTCGCGCACTGTTAAAAATTGCGAAAATAACACTAGCCTCAGTAGAGTGCAGCAGAGGATGGCGATGGCAGCATGAAGCAAAATCACAGAAGGGTACAGGCAGGAGCTGCAGTAGCTGCGAGCTTGAAGAGGGCAGGGTAAGCGCTCTTTCTCAGAAAATAGAAGGAGCACTCCTGAAGACTTGAAATGCACAAGAGCACCTTTAATTTTACCATACTGCCCATGACCAAGAGTCTTGGTCTTGCTGAGATCAAGATGAATCATGGGACGTTTTCTAAATGTAGATAACGGTTTTGCGAACATTGCAGGGATTGAACTGACAGAGCTTATTGCAGAAGGGAATGACAAAGACTATTGGCATCACAATTGGTAGGTCCTTTAACAGAAGTTAACTTGTTGTCCTTTAAAGGTTTTCATTGAATGAATTTCATTGTTTTAAATTTAAAACACTCCAATTCACACACGATTTATGCCAGGGTTCCCAAACTTTGCAGGGTTAGTCACTGTATAACTGCAGTTCAAGGTTACAAAAAGTGGGGGAAGCCATGAACTATCAGATGTCACTCATTGACTTTAAGTGGAGAAATTGAAATTGATGCCATTGGGACTCTATTAAAACCAGGGTCCCAAAATTTGTACAGTGAATTTTACTATTGTATGTGACTGTGGTCCAAGGAATGAAAAACTGGGTGGAGCCAACAACAGCCAGTCAAATTCCATTCAGTGAGTTCACATGTTTTTCAAACTAACATGAAGTTTGTCCTCAAACTTTCTAGTTATACATGTGATTGTGTGAGTGTGTTGAAAGTCATTTAGAGTGGTTGAACTTAATAGATTATTGTCTATTTCAACCCAAATAACTATGTAACATTATACTTGGGTTGCTGTTGCCAAATCCCCTGTAATCAGAATCATTCAGCAGTCCAATCTTTCTTGCTTCACATTGCTTGAGGGAAAAAAGCATTGAATGTTAAAAAAGCCTAAAACACTTTCCTGCCTGTAATTAATTTCAAAACCTGAAGGTTTGTCCATGTGTTCTGCATCTAAAAGTCTTCCTTTGAGTATGTCAAGTAATACTAGCAGACAGGAAATATCAGCATTATGTCATCAAATTACTGAGCAGGTGCTGCAGAGTAAAGATAAAGCCACCTTATTATTTATGCAAGACATTCATTTCAGAGTAAGGAAGTCAAGGTTTGAAGAGCCAATGATGTGTAGAAAAAATGTGATTATTAATAAACCGTCATGTTAATGGAAATTAGATTTTAATGTTAATACAGACGCAAAACATGGACATTTGAATATGAAATAGTGACATGACTTATTGTACTTACTGATAAATACTATCTAGCCAAAGTGGTCAGCAGCTTACTTACTTACTTTACTTTACTTACTTTATACAGATGTTACCAAAGCAATTCTGCTTTTGTCTAAAATGTAATGAATTGTCTTATTGGAGAATTCAACCCTTAACTAAAAATAACCCTACCTCCCTATCCTACATAGACCCCCTCGCTCTTCCCCCCCAGCCTAGTTGTCCCCCCGGGAAATGCCCCTAACTTTTTTTACTTACCCCTTGGTGCAGATTTAGGGATCACAGTTCACGGCAGCCATCTTCCTGGTCTTCGTGTCTTCTTCCGGCAATTTCCATATATTTTGGTGCATGTGCTGTTGCCGCAAACTGGTAAATTGCTCCAACTGCGCATGAGCCGCTTCCCGGTCTCAGTCTTCGATTACCGAAGACACAGAGGATGATTGCGGTGAACTGTGATCCCTGAATCTGCAGTAGTAAGTAAAAAGTTAGGGGCATTTTCCCGGGGGGGGGGGGCAGCTAGGCTGGGGGGGGAGGAGGGAGGGGGGTCTACGTAGGGTAGGGTGGGAGGGTTTTTTTTAGTTAAGGGTTTAATTCTCCTTAAAGTCTGCCCATATCTAGCAACCCATAGAAGTTAATCAGATGTTTGTATTCAAACAGCTAGCCAGTAAATGATTCCTCCTGATTGGTTGCTATGATTTACTAGGTAAGGGTCACTTTTTGTGCTCCAAGCATTGTAACAAAAAGGTTGCCATACAAGCATTAGACAGCAGAGAGAGATATGGAAAAGTATAGGTATGGGCAGTGTAGATAGCAAATTATGTTGTTTTTTGTGCATAAATTATTTTTGAATATTTATTAAACAACTTTATCAATTAGTTTCGAATGGCTTTTAGCATATATTTAGGGGAAGATTTACCAAGGATCAAATGGTAAATTAGAATTTTGAATTTAAAACCACCAACTAGAATTTGAATGTGAGATTTACTACACCTTGGCGCACATTTACTAAGGGTCGAATATCGAGGGTTAATTAACCCTCGATATTCGACTATCAAAGTAAAATCCTTCGACTTCGAATATCGAAGTCGAAGGATTTAGCGCATTTACTTCGATCGAAAGATCAAAGGAAAAATCGCCCGATCGAACAATTAAATCCTTCGAAGGATTTTAATCCATCGATCGAACGATTTTCTTTCGATCAAAAAATGCTAAGAAAGTTTAAGGGGAAGGTCCCCATAGGCTAACATTGGTGCTCAGCAGGTTTTAGTTGGAGAAGTAGGTAGTTGAAGTTTTTTTTAAAGAGATAGTACTTCGACTATCGAATGGTCGAATAGTCGAACGATTTTTAGTTCAAATCGTTTGATCTGAAGTCGAAGGTCGAAGTAGCCTATTCGATGGTCGAAGTACCCAAAAAAAAAATTTTTTTTACTTTGAATCCTTCACTCGAGCTTAGTAAATGTGCCCCCTTGTGTCAGAGTTCATGTAGAAGTCAATGGCATAGGTCTGTTGAACCACTTGAAGATGTTAATAGAGTTCCTGACATAAATGACATCTCATTCACGTTGTGAGTACAAAAATTTCACATAACTTTGAAATTAGACCTTTGATAAATAACCCACTTAATGTGAATGACTTCAACTAAAGAAGGTTTGTCTAATGAAATAGTTGTAAACTGTATAGACTACAGCTCCATATCAATAAGGATAATATTTTAGCATATGACACATATAAGAGCTAAGGTGATCATATACTGAGGATCTTTATTTGACAATAGAATAATGCTATTGTATTAATGAGACAACAGAAGCAGACGAGCAACAAAAGGGTAAACTATAAATATATTGAAGTTCAGACAGAATCCTATCAGGACTCAATTGAAAAGCAATGCCATCTTAGGCAATGGTGTTCAAGATGGAGCTGCAACTATCTAATGTGGTTTTAGAATGCATGGAGGAAGTGATCCGTGGCAAAACAATCCTTTTTGGTTTATTTAACATATATACATTTTTAGAAGACTTGAGGCCTATTTATCAAAATTATCACTACAGTGAAATACTATAAATACCATACAAATATTGGACAACACTATGTATCACTTCAATTTGCCAACTTGTAGTATCTTAAGTCCTATTGGACGGAATATAATCACACAGAAGTCATATTTCTAAAAGGTATGCATTAATAATAAATACAAAAATAAAATGTCATCATTCAACTTCCTTCTCTACCAGGATAATTTAGATTATTAACTTTATATGATTATTAATGAAGAGCATGATATTGAAATTGCTAAATGGTCTATTCTTCATATTGTGAATTTTCCTAAAATAAATTAGTGGGATAAATGGCCATATTAATCACAGGAAGCATATTTTATTTGGTAAATTGCAACAAGAAAAGTAGTTCAATCAATATGTCTGAGCAATGTGATTAATAATGTACTGGTCGCATTGAATCATTTCTGAGAATCCTGAATATGTTCCATTTATCAGTTTTCTGATGTCTTTTCATCATATCTATTCCCTACAGTTGTTGTTGTAGAATATTTTGGTCTGAATACTAATGTTAAATAACATTTTTGAAATTACATGCATTGTATTTGTATTAATAAAGTGGAAAACATTTTCACTATGTTCAATGTAAATTATTTTTTTTAATACTATGCTGCTCATCATTCCACCAAACCTTTCAATTAAAAAACAAACTTCTAGATGACATTTGCCTTGGATGCTTAGGAGTCCAGGTTGCTATACACCTGTGCACACATGAAATAAATTTGACTTAAAATGTGACATATTGTCTTTGCTTTGCTATTGGTTTAAAGGGATTGTATAAATGTTTGTGCAACATATTGTGCCTACGCAATATGTTGGCGCTATATAAATACATGTTAATAATAACTTGATTTCAATGAATAGAGTTTTTGCTAAACATACTTTTTGCCTACTGTTTTAATAATGAAAAATCTATGTTTCTCGTCATTTCTTGAGCTATACAGGGCAAACAGGGAAACTGTATCTACTCCATGTTTGGCTCTTATTAGGTAGATAATTATATTACCACTATACAATCTTCACCCTTCACCATTTGCTGTGACTGTTTTGAAAGCAGGAGTCCATCATACAAGGGGGATTATTTATGCACTGGTTATCTAAATATCTGGCTCACAAGGACCAAACATCAAGTTTGTCCTGTTTTGCACAATGAAAACAAATTGGATTTTCCCTGAAACAAAAAGTATGTTTAGAGTAAGCCCTTTTCATTGAGTGCATATTGAACTCCCCTTTAAGGGGCATATGCCCCTTTAAAGGAAAGCTAAACCGTAAAAACAAATATGGGTAGAAATTGAATTTTTTGTATTTTGAACTCACTGGACCAAGCTACAGTTTCAAAATCTCAGTAACAGTAATGATTCAGGCCTATAAAGTTGTGAATGGGGGGTTAGCATCTTGAATTTTAGGAGGGTCATTGCCTCTCAAATGCTCAGTATGCTCTGGGCAGCTGTTAAGTATCTACGTAGTATAAACCATATGCTGTGAATTAGCAGAAAAGAAAATGGGGAGCTACTGGGAGCATCTTCAGAGAAGGAGATCTTTCCTACTAAAGGGCATGGGTCACCTTTGGCTGGTATAGAATTTCTGAACATAATGTGCAGCATTTCTAACCTTATTCTCTGTTAAGTTTTAGTTCTCCCTTAAGTTGTTTTATGTAGTCCTACTGCGAAAGGAGTGACATACTGTAGGATAATGCCACAGGAAAATACATTGTACAGTGTGTTCTTCCAGTCACAAAGGTCAGAAACAATTCTACATAAAAAATATATATACAGTATATACTTAGGATCCAGCTAAAAGCAATCAGTGTAAGCTCCGCTAACCATGTCTAGGATGCATCAGTTCTGTTCTTTTATCTTATATAATACTAAAAGAAATCACTAGAGAGCCATTCTGGTGTATTATTAAACTGATAACCTATATTCATAGATGTACTGCACCACTTTTCACATCGTCATGATCCTCATGTGCACTTGAGGAAAGATCTTGATGAAAGAAAATTTGCAGAACAGCACATTTCTAGCAGAAGATGCTTAATTATATACAAGATTGATTCTCAAGTGGGTTTCTTGCAACCAGAAACAATTTTGGCCAACCAGACAGGACTTTGGCTTTTTAGCCAGTTAAAGGCTTAATGAGTGCGCAGGACCTTTGCCTGGCAAATCGGGAATTCATTAAGACTAAATATGCAATAGGCACATATTCACATATCCAATGAATTTATCAATGAATGTGGTATCATGTCACTGTTGTGTTCCACCAAAAGAATAAATGAGTGATTTAGGGAAACTTTAATACAAAGTTTAGTAGGATAAATATGCAGCAAATGTGTAGTCAAAGTGATTTCAATTATCATTATATTATGTACTTTCCTCACTACCAGTAATCAAACTGGTACATTCCCATGTCTAAGTTGTGTGTTCCGTTGAACTTAAATTAAAAATTAAACTTAAATGTTTTTTCACATGTACTACCAGTAATGTTATTTATTTGGTTAAATGCCCCTGTGGCAAGGCTTACATAGGCCAAACCAAACAAAAGGTGAAAGAATGAATTAAAGAACATAAGGGCAATATCAGAAACTTTAAAACAGCAACTGATACATCTTTGTCGAGACATTTCTTTGAAATGAGACATAACCCCATGCAGTTAAAATGGATGGTGCTTGAACATGTACCATTCATTACCACAACTGGGAGGTGACATTTGTAAACTATTATCCCAAAAGTAGGCATTTTGGATTAAAACAATTGAATGCAATGGTACTGGAGGGCCTAAACGATGCATGGAGTGTAAAATGCTTTTTGTAAGGTTATAAGTGCCTATTTATTCATACATTTATTGTTTTGCAGATTCTGGAGACTTACTCTTTCAGAAACATATTGAGGATTAATGCTCTATCACCAGGTATTCAGAGATAATGTTAGTTTTACTAATGGGCAGCAAGCAATAGTAGCTGATTCTGTACATAATGTGAATACATGTTTTGATGTAACCTGATTAGCAGTAACTATTATCAAGTACCAATTTTCATTAATGTTCTTATGGTTTATTTTTTGCTCTCTGATACTGCTAGTTTTTTATTTTTTTCAAACAAAAAGTTTTTTAAAATTTTGGTTGTCGGCATGAGTCAATTGCTGAATTTGGACTACACTACAGATGAACTTTTAAGAAACTATGGATGGGCTTTGTGTAGGATTTTCCTCAGGTGTAGGATTTTCCTCATTCACCTAACAAGGATTGGGACTGAAAGCTACACATGGGTTAATCCTGTTTGGGGAAGAAGAGGTGGTAGTGAGGATTGGTTAATTGTGATGTAATTTCCTGTGATTGGGCAATTTAACATATGTTTTTATTTTACATTTTTACACTTGATAAAGGGTTGTTATACCCGAAACATGTCGTGTCAATAAATGCACATTACAGTTATTCTGCCTTTGGCCGTATCCTTTTCTAATTTACAATATTAATTTTGTTAAGCCTTGTGCACCTTATATACTAATAAACTGAGCGCTGGAGAACAAAACTGCGTCGAATACTCTAAATGTGTATTTACCAATGCATAGTAAAGATAAGTTATTACTCATGCATATCTGTGCTCCTCAAAATACTACTCAAAAACTTGTTGGACCTTGCAGAGTATTACCCCAGGTCCTTCTTCATTATGGATTTGCCTACAGCAGTCATATTAAAGGTATCTTGGATATTTTTACATCCCAGGTGCATGACTTTACATTTAACGACACTGACTTTCGTTTGCCACTTAACTGCCCAGATTGCCAGTTTGTCAAAATCCTGCTGCAGTGATGCCACATCTTGGATGAATTAAGTTGCATAGTACATTTGTCATCTTCCCTCTTCCAAGTTATTAATGATTCAATTCAAACTTTTCTGACACGACTTGTCCTTTATAAAGCCATAATGGTTACTATTCCTAGTGCCAGCTTCTAGATTATAATTGAGTTTTATCTCTTAAACTTTTTAAATAACCTGTTCATCGCAGATGTTAAACTTACTGATCTGTAAATGCCAGACAGAGATGCCTTTTTAAATATAGGAATTACATTAGCTTTCCACCAATTCTCAGGAACCATATCAGATGAAAGTGAGAATGATAAAATCAGATAGAGGGTATATTCCATCTTGCCCTGGTGCATTCATTTTGAATAAGATTTATGTATCATATCCTGTGTCAGACATTTACTTGAGTAAGCTGAACCATTGATGCCCCTATTGAGTGGGTCTTAAATTCCTCTAAGAACACTGATAAGAACAGTTGTCTTTTCTGTATCTTTTATAACCACGTTAATCATTTTTTTTTTTCTTGTGCCAAATACATTGTAGTCTCCAGCCATATTGTTTCACACTTCATATTGTAGTTTTTCTCTGTATTTGTTCTTGTACCAGATTGTATTGGAGTCAATGAAAAAGTATGTTAACATCAAGAAGAAATTTTTTTTTTCACAACAAAACATGCAAAGTGCATGGCAAAGTTCTAGTGCAAATTTGTAAAAATGTTTGCAATTTGCAACTTTTGCAGTGAATCTGTTTTACGTAAATTCTTTAAACTTCCTTACCTTGTGAATTAAGCCACATATGGTAGTTACGTATAGTGAGTGATAGAGTTTACTTTTTAGCTTGACACTTCTATAAACACAGTAATTCAACTGTACAAAATCTGGAAATGTTTGAGCATATGCATGTGTGGCAGGGATTCAATGTGATCTAACCCCTTTGTAATGATGATAATGGTCTTTGTAGCTGATATTGCTAGTGATATGTACACAGTGTGCAGGAATGATGTATTCATAAAAAACAATGTCACTTTAGGGGGCAGAATTATCAAGGGTCAAATTTAGAGTTCATGGGAGTTTGTAAAAACTCCCACAAACTCCCACAAGCTCCCATGAACTCAACATTTTTTCAAAAAAATCTAGTTTTTCAAACTCGGGTGAATGGGATCGACCTGCAAACTCAAATAGAATTTGAATTTAATTTGATTCAAGTTTTTCCTCCAAAAAAAATTGATTTTAAGGAAGGCTGCAAACAACTCCAAATTGATCCCTGGACGTCTTAAAGAGCCAGTACATGATACATTTTGAAAATCTAATTAGAATTTTTTTTAAAAACTCAAATCAAAACTATTCCCTAGTCGAATTCCTCTAAAAATAACTCAAAAATTTGAATTTCACAATTCAAAATTCTAATTTTAACTTCAACCCTTGATAAATCTGCCCCTAGTGTCTAAGGTAGAGGATCTCATTACTCAATGCACCAAAGACAAGCATTTCTCCAATGCTCTGAATGACCGTATTGCCGAAATAAACCACCACTCATATTTTTCATCTGTCTACGCAAATGAGGAACCAGTAAGTGAAGGTTTCCTTCTTAATAGTCCCAATTCTAGTAATACAACTAATGATGCATGGTTCACACATGATGAAATTCAAAAGAGACTAGAACATATTAAGATTAACAAAGGTCCGGGGCCAGATGGTATTCATCCCAGGGTACAGAGCTTAGCTCTGTGATTGCCAAACCTCTTTACTTAATTTTTCAGGATTCATTGAGATCTGGCATAGTGCCGAGAGACTGGTGAATTGCTAATGTGGTGCCTCTATTCAAAAAAGGATCCCGTTCTCAGCCTCAAAACTATAGGCCAGTTAGTCTGATGTCAGTGATCGGAAAGCTTTTCAAAGGGTTAATAAAGGATAAGATACTGGACTTTATAGCAAATCATAATACTATGAGTTTGTGCCAGCATGGTTTTATGCGTAATAGATCTTGCCAGACTAACTTAATTTCTTTTTATGAGAAGGTAAGTAGAGACCTTGATTCTGGGATGGCAGTGGATGTGATTTACTTAGACTTTGCTAAAGCATTTGATACAGTGCCACACAAAAGGTTACTGGTTAAATTAAGGAATGTTGGCCTGGAACATAGTATTTGTATCTGGATAGAGAACTGGCTAAAAGATAGACTACAAAGAGTGGTGGTAAATGGAACATTTTCTAATTGGACCAGTGTTGTTAGTGGAGTAATGCAGGGCTCTGTACTAGGTCCCTTGCTTTTTAACATGTTTATTAATGACCTGGAGGTGGGCATTGAAAGTACTGTTTCTATTTTTGCAGATGATACTAAATTGTGCAGAACTATAGGTTCCATGCAGGATGCTGCCACTTTGCAGAGTGATTTGTCTAAGTTGGAAAACTGGGCAGCAAACTGGAAAATGAGGTTCAATGTTGATAAATGCAAGGTTATGCACTTTGGCAAAAATAATATAGATGCAAGTTATACACTAAATG
Source organism: Xenopus laevis (assembly GCF_017654675.1). Lineage (NCBI taxonomy): Eukaryota > Metazoa > Chordata > Amphibia > Anura > Pipidae > Xenopus > Xenopus laevis. Next base: position 92,002,022 of record NC_054378.1, read on the forward strand.
GCAGTGTGTTGGGAGTTTCCTTAAATGAGAAGGATCTAGGGGTTTTTGTAGATAACAAGTTGTCTAATTCTGGGCAGTGTCATTCTGTGTCTTGCATAAAAAAGGGCATTAACTCAAGGGATGAAAACATAATTATGCCTCTTTATAGGTCCCTGGTAAGGCCTCGTCTGGAGTATGCAATGCAGTTTTGGACTCCAGTCCTTAAGAGGGATATAAATGAGCTGGAGAGAGTGCAGAGACGTGCAACTAAATTGCTTAGAGGGATGGAAGACTTAAATTATAAGGGTAGACTGTCAAGGTTGGGATTGTTTTCTCTGGAAAAAAGGCGACGGGACATGACATGATGTACAGTACTTATATGTATAAGTACCTTAGAGGACATTATAGACAAATAGCAGGGGACCTTTTAACCCATAAAGTGGATCACTGTACCAGAGGCCACCCCTTCAGACTAGAAGAAAAGAACTTTCATTTGAAGCAATGTAGGGGGTTCTTCACAGTCAGGACAGTGAGGTTGTGGAATGCACTGCTGGGTGTTGTTGTGTTGGCTGATTCAGTTAATGCCTTTAAGAATGGCTTGGATGATTTTTTGGACAGACATAATATCAAAGACTATTGTAATACCAAGCTCTATAGTTAGTATAGGTATGGGTATATAGAATTTAATTAAAAGTAGGGAGGGGTGTGTGTATGAATGCTGGGTTTTCATTTGGAGGGGTTGAACTTGATGGACTTTGTCATTTTTTCAACCCAATTTAACTATGTAACTATGTAACTATATAACTATGTAACTATGTAACTATGTTCACTTAAAGGAGATGGCCACCTTTTCCAAACTTGTTTTTCATAATTTCCAACAAAAAAAATTATTTTAACAGGTTAGCAAAAATTGCTGCTTTGCATTCATTTCTCTAAAAAAAAGTGAATGTTTATTACTGTCCCTACCTTTCTCATTTGCATAGTCTGTATTTTATTGTCAGTCCATATGAGTCATGCTACTTTAATGATGAAGAGATAAGAACCTTCTTACATATTGGGGGACACCCAAGGCCAGCCATGCCCTCTATCTTTCACTCCCCCAATGTGTGACCACTTCCTCTACCAGACATGCGGCTGAAATAACTAAACTAGGGGTGGATAATTACCAAGAGTCCCCCTCTTTGTTGCACCACAAGTAGGTGTCTCTTTTGCTTATCCCTAGTTCCAGCACTACATAAGGGTAACAAAATAACTGTTTCATATGTTTTACTGTTCACATCTTATGAGGATTTATGAAATATTGTGTAGATCAGGGAGACATGACCTTGGAAAAACTTTCTTATCCTGTGCTTACTCTCCTCATTGTTTTTGTAAGATGTTTATTAATATCTTTATGACTCTTGCAGTTTACAAATGAGATCCCTGCTGGTTTAAAAAATCTAATGTATTCAAAAAATCAACAAACTTTTAAGATAATATTATACTTTAAAAGACTGCTATTAGACATGCTTCTCAGTGGTTTTCGTGGCACATTAAGCAGGAAAAAACAGACAAAATACACAAATCAAGATATTTCTAGAGTTCTATAAAGCTACACAGTAGTAGCTCAAATGCAATATTCATCAGGTGAAGTTGCCAAACTTATTGTGTATATTTTGTATATGCGTCGTCATGTCTCCTGGTCTATCTGAATCTGACCTCAGTACACAAACTCTAACCATGTCATGCCATTTACACAGTTCTCAATCACAATTTTTCCCAATGAATAAATGCTGGGACATATTTTACTTTGGTGTGGCATGCACGGTCAATACAAAGTGTATAATCCTCCCAAATATATCATAAGAAGACACGGTGTGTTGTAATGTTTTAAACACAAAATCCTATTTGCTTCACACATATACCATATGTTTGGTGCACATAAATAAACAGTAACACATTTATTACAAAGAGAAGCCGTGTCTCATTGCTCCATAGCCCCACAGTTCTTTTCTCCTAATACCCTGCATGGGAGATGCATAGTTTATTAATGCAAAGTATAAACATGATGTCTCTCTAATATGCCACACCCCCTTTAATAAAGCGACTAATGATGTGAGATATTTTAGGAGGGAAGAGCTATGTGACTATGGAGCACTGAGACACCTATTGTATATTTGTTTGTAAACCACATAAACAGTATATGTGTAGTACTGCTGTTGGGATTTTGTGTTCAGGATTGTGTATATTCAAGAGCCTTTTGTAGTAGTTTATGCATACAAACAGCAATTACATCCAAGACAGGGTGAAAAAGCCAAGAACAGGAAATATCCATTATAATTTTTGCACTGTGTGCCCTGCCCTGGACATTGACAAATTGGTGCAGGCCCCTGTGCTAAAAATGGAATTCAGAGACCTGCCTTCACCAAGTGCATACTGTATTACTGCCTGCATTCAGCAGCTCTATATTCATAAGAGGCAGAAAGAGGGCAGTAAGTATGCGTTTTCTCACCTCTAGCCACCTAACCTCTTCTAACTAGCATTTAGATTGTTTCAGCAGGTCCAGGCCACAACGGAGCCTGTACTTATCTTTTAATCTGGAAATTTAACTTTTACCTCGTTGCTAGGGCGAACTGAGTCTAACTTTTTTTGAATGGTATATTTATTTGAAATAAATATTAAAAGATTTACATTTTTTTCTTTTTTTTATCAACGAGTAAAAAAAACATTGCCAAGAAATGTTCCATATGTATCACTCTTAGTTTTTATTTTTCCTAAGCAACAAAATGTGAAAATATTTTATGGAATCGTAAAATTTCTGATTTTTGTTTTTTCATATTTTTTGGGGAAAAAAATCTCATTTATGAAGGCATTTCCCTATTTCCACAATAGATTTTTGTTTCCCCAGAAAGTGGTCAGCCTCTTTCAACAGTTAAAAACAATTTTGCTGTACCTATTTCAAATCACAAGGAACATTTTCTCAGTTGGTGGCAAAACACTAAATTGTATAGAATTCTAAAAGATGAAGAATCTTTTCTTTTGACTCCTTTTCTCTTGAATGCAGATAAATTAATACAAACAAAAGAAGTGATTCTATTTACCCTCAGCCACAGGAGAAATATCTTATGTTTTGGGTATTTTTAAGGATACTTTCATTTCTATTCACAAATACATGCATTTCTACATTTAAATACAAATAAAAAGTATTATGGAATGGTTCTATTCTCTATATGATATTAAAATATTCATACTGTGAATTTCTGAAATTGATTTTCATCAAAGCATAAATCTTGGAGGCATGGGAGGAAATCTACTTGAAGGCTTCATAAGCTGATTTACATCTCCAAGCATAGTGTTTATGTACCCAACAGTGTGCTATGAGGTTTTTGTGATTGTAAACTATATACATAAAAGATTTTATTCCTCTCTTGATTCTGATATTTCAAAACGATTTTCACAAAACTACACCTCACTGAAATAAAGAGATTAATGCATTGTTTTAACCAGCCGTTAATATCTTTCAAATATAAACACATCAATCTCTCAGCTATTGCCCATGTGCATGTTTCAAGTATAGGATCTAGAGCACAAACAAACTGCACCCATAGGATTTGACAACAATGTTTTAGAAGTTTGGTTATTGGTCAATGTTTCAATAACAGTATGGATCTTTATTTGGAACATTGTCCATTGTCTCTCTCTAATATATATATATATATATATATATATATATATATATATATATATATATATATATATATATATATATATATATATATATAGATATATATAGATATATCTATATATATCTATATATATATCTATATATCTATATATATATATATATATATATATATATATATATATATATATATATATATATATAATTTGAGCAAGAAAGAGCACTCACGGCCATATGTCTGCTTCAAAGAGTATATAAAGTTTTTATTGCATAACACCAACGCGTTTCAGTCCAAAGAGGACCGTCATCAGGTCCTCTTTGGACTGAAACGCGTTGGTGTTATGCAATAAAAACTTTTATATACTCTTTGAAGCAGACATATGGCCGTGAGTGCTCTTTCTTGCTCAAATTAGATATCCCTTTGGATGAGCACCCGGTAGGCTGATCGATTGAATGGAGAGTGCCTATGGAAGCGGTGATTATATATATATATATATATATATATATATATATATATATATATATATATATATATATATAATGAAGAGGAAAAGCCAGCACTCACGAAAATAGCATAAATGATGCCTGGGTGCAGTCCTTGTGGAGAGTAGGATGTAGAGTAAGAACTGAAGATCGCACTCGCAGGTCTTATGAACGAAAAGTATCCATTTATTCAGTGGACAGTCGCTGACGTTTCGGGTGATACAACAGCCTTTCTCAAAGTGAGTTGTATCAGCCGAAACGTCAGCGACTGTCCACTGAATAAATGGATACTTTTCGTTCATAAGACCTGCGAGTGCGATCTTCAGTTCTTACTATACTGTATATATATATATATATATATATATATATATATAAAACAAGTATACAGCAGCACTAGCTTGATTACAGCTTGATTATGTGTTATTGGTGCACGGCCTTAAAGGGGAAGTTCTGTATCCTTCTCATATAGATATACAAGTCCAAACAAGAAAAATGCAGCACTCAATTAGTCAAAAAGTGAAAAAATAGTGTATTAAAAATTACAAAAGTTGCAACACGAGTCACCTGTTTGTAACAATGTTTCCATCAGCAAGTTTCGGGCATGCATTGTGCCCTTTCTCAAGCTTAACAAGTGATTACATATCACGGGTACAAGCCAAACATTTAAAACACTCAAACAGGAAATGACATTGGGTTTACTCAGTAAAGGACGCAGCAGTGTTGTTAACCCTTTCTGTGTCTCCCTTAGCTTGTGTCAAAAATCTCTAACGCAAACATATCAGAGATGAACCTTTAATTTATAGAAAAAGATATGTCATTGTCTCTGTTCAGACCATTGGGTGATAATGTATTTAGTTTGTATAACCACCACATCTCTCTCTGCTTCAACTTCTGCTCTCTATCACCTCCATACTTGAGTGGTGGAATCCCTTCCAATACAATAAATTTCAATTGGTCTGCATTGTGACTCATATCAAAGTGTTTCAAAACCGGCAATCTGTTATTCCCCAAATTAATTAAAGATTTATGTTGTGAAATATGAGACTTGACCATCTGGGTTGTTTCTCCAATATAGATGTAGCCAAATGGATAAGTTAGTGCATAAATTACATATTTGGATGTAGATGTAAAATGTCCTTGCAATTGGACTTTACATCCTGGTCCTGGGTGTATAAATTCTCTGCCCCTAATAACATTGGGACATTATGTACAGCCAATACATGGATACATACCCGGGGTTCTCAATCACGGAAATGTATCAGTCGGTCTCATTTTTTTCTTCGAAGTCGAAGTGACCATACTTTATTTATTTCATAATTATTTTGCCTCTATGGTATGTATGTATATATATATATATATATATATATATATATATATATATATATATATATATATACACATGTGAAGCATGCTGAATTAATACACAGAAACTCAGTATTTCACTAAAAAACCAAGGTGTGTATTGACCCTAGGCTTTGTGCTAGTGAAAATAAATATAAATGGGGAGCATTGCATATAACAAAAAATTCACTGACAGTTCAGTATCAGAGCATGTGTACCCCAGGTCACACGCTAGTGCATAAGAGGCAACAGATGGTTCAGTCAGTATAAAGGAAAGCATAAACTTACCAGTCTGAAGAAGAGGCTTCTCTCTATCAACCCGAGCCTGGAGCCAAGATAAAAAAATACTAAATGGAGCAGGCACTTAACAGTGATTTCAATTATGATATGTGTCCTGTTGTTTTATACAGTACTACAGATGTAGGGATCTAAAATGTAGATACAGCTGCAGGAGCTCATCTGGACCAAAGTTTTCTTTTGTTGTTTCTATTGTAACTGTGCTGCGTAAGATAACTTCCAGGTGTAACTTTAACAAAAATTCTCAATGAGAAGTCATTAAAAATGTGTTTCACTTTGAGACCTTAATAAATAACTGAGATGGCTGTAGTTTTTTTTTTTTTTACCCTGAATCTGCAGTGTCTCGATGATAGGAAATCCAAGTAGGCTGTCAACTAGCACAAGCAGTAGTAGCATCTGTATCAACCCACCGTGCAGTCGCAGGAGAAAACCTCCTTTCTCCCTCTTCTAAACTTACTTGTGCAGTATTCTGGCAAGGTCCTACTGCTGTTATGACAAATAAAATGTAAAATACATTATCATATATCCACTGTTTTGATCCAGAGGAAGGCAAAAAAAAAACAGCCTAAAGCCAGTGCCAATTATGACTCAAGAGGGAAAAAATTCCTTCCTGACCCCAGTGGCGATTGGAAACATTCCCTGAATCAAGCATTTGACATTCATGTTTATACTGTATAACACTACCAAACCACAATATAACAGTACATGCAGGAAAACATCTCCATTCAGTTACTAATAGATAATATGAGAACATAATGAAGAAAACGCCTGGCAGTTTTTCAGTATGTATGCAAAAAACGAATGTGGGTGGGATGTTTCTACCCGCTCAGAAGAGAAGGAAGTGAACTGCTTCTTCCCCTGACATCACATCCCTCTATTTCTCCATCCACAGCCCAGTTTTCCCCTGCCTTAACTCATTTTTTCTCACCCAATCACAGCTGCATCTGATTCTGCCAATGCTGAAATATAAACCAGTGTAATCTGGCTGCTGGTCATTCAGATCCCTTGTCATGCAGTCCCTGCATTTATAGATCCAGTGCTTTCCTTACTGATTAATTTACATGGATTGGCCAGTATATTTCTGCCCTTCCAGTTTTAGGCTACAATTTTTAAAGCTCTGCTTATGAACTCGTAGTGATGGGTGAATTTATTCGCCAGGCGAAACTGCCGCAAAGATTTGCCAGCGTCAAACAAAATTGGACGCTGGCGCAATATTGCCAAAACGGACGCCAATGTCCAAAAAAATGGACGATGTCGTCAAAAACAAGACACCAGCGCCGTTTCACAAATTTTTATGCCGTTTCGCAAATTTCGCGGGAAATTTTTTTTTAAAACTCCCCAAATTCGCCCATCACTATTAACTGCGAGTAAACAGTTACAAGGGTCCCTTTGCAACAAAATTGCAGCTTTCTAAAGAGTGCTTGTTGTCTAATATATTGAAGTGAACTATCATTTTTTACAATGTTGGCAGTATAATTTAAATAGTTTTCAGTAAAACTACATCATCTGTTGTGTTATTTCGTTAGTCAGTTGCAGCAGCTGTAGAGCAATTTCCTATTGTGTCATAACATACATTAGTTGCACACCACAACTTTGTAAAATCAGTGTTAAAATTGCCAGCTACTTGTGAATTACATTTTATAGTACAGTATAGTATGCATGTTTCAGTGAATTGCAAAGGTGTAGCGTATATTTCATATGGGAATAACTAAAGGCAAACTAATCATAAACCATGATTAAAAGAAACTACCTGTGGGATTGTGCCAGCTAGCTTAAAGAGCAGCTCATTACTGAATATCTTTGAACATTTTGTACTACATGGATGATTAGGAGCAGGTTTTCTTATCTGTATAAAATAAATTAATAGAAATGTCTGCAATCTTTGTCAGTAAAAGTTTAAAACAAATGTTTGAGCACTTTTTATAAAACAGGGAGCATGCCACCCAACATGAACCTTACCACCACCAGGCACTGAACTCTGTAGCTTTGCCATAAAAAGCCTGAAACATATTGTCATATTTTCTATAATATAGGAATGTCTCCCAATGTCTCCAGAATACATTGATACCAGATTGAGTGATGGAGGTCTGTAACAGTCATGTTGTTTAATTATTATTTTCTGAAATATCTATTATGTACAACATGTTCCTTCTTTTCTGTCTTTTCTACTCCATGTCTGTCCTACACAATTCTAATAATTTAAACATTTTATTTTCTGTTTCCAACATGGCAACAAAAGAATTAAAAGCCATGTGGATATCTGTTTGTAGATCTGAAATTATGAAACATTTAAGCATAAGTTGTTTCCTTAAAGGGATACTGTCATGGCAAAAAAAATTTTTTTCAAAATGAATCAGTTAATAGTGCTGCTCCAGCAGAATTCTGCACTGAAATTCATTTCTCAAAAGAGCAAACAGATTTTTTTATATTCAATTTTGAAATCTGACATGGGGCTAGATTTTTTGTCAATTTCCCAGCTGCCCCAAGTCATGTGACTTGTGCTCTGATAAACTTCAATCACTCTTTACTGCTGTACTGCAAGTTGGAGTGATATCACCCCCTCCCTTTCCCCCCCCCCAGCAGCCAAACAAAAGAACAATGGGAAGGTAACCAGATAACAGCTCCCTAACACAAGATAACAGCTGCCTAGTAGATCTAAGAACAACACTCAATAGTAAAAACCCATGTCCCACTGAGACACATTCAGTTACATTGAGAAGGAAAAACAGCAGCCTGCCAGAAAGCATTTCTCTCTTAAAGTGCAGGCACAAGTCACATGACCAGGGGCTGCTGGGAAATTGACAAAATGTCTAGCCCCATGTCAGATTTCAAAATTGAATATAAAAAAATCTGTTTGCTCTTTTGAGAAATGGATTTCAGTGCAGAATTCTGCTGGAGCAGCACTATTAACTGATTCATTTTGAAAAATTTTTTTTCCCATGACAGTATCCCTTTAAGCATTAAACTCTTAACTTGCCATTAAAACATCCAAAACATTTTTGAATATAAAAGTGCAAACTTTAAACATCTAAAATTAAAAACAGTGTTTTCCTATTTTTTCCCAAACAGATTGTTCAGTTTACTCTGGGTTCGGTAAAACATAAAGGTGTGTCTTAATTTTTGGCAGCTGTGCACAGGTAGTAGCACAGCTGGTTTAGATTTGTTTTTCCCTTTTCTTTTGGAAAAGATTTGTGTGTTATTATGTACATGTACATGTAAAAAGTCTCATTATTATGAAAATTAATATTTGTTTAATTTTACAATTTGTGATGTCATGTAAATGTAAAGCATGTTGGGAGTTTTGGATATAAAAGGCCACTTTCAGGTAATCTTAATTTGGCTCTTTGCAAGAAAAGATCCTGCAAGGGCAGGACTACAAGTGCGATTCCACCGCGATCCGCTGCGGCATGCAGCGTCTGCATCCGACAATCGTATTGCATCGCATCAACAATGCGACACGATCTGACAATTGAATTACTTACATTATTTCCGTTGCATCCGACGTGACACCTGCGATTTTGCACAGCGCGTCAGATGCGGCAAAATCGCCCATGTATCCTGCCCTTAGACTGCACTGCTGTTTGTGATGCCATGCTTAATTGAGTTGTGTAGCAATTTTCTTCTGCTTACAAATAAGAAATATAGCTATATTTTTCTTCGACAAGCAAGCTTTGGCCAACTCTTTAAAAGGATGAACACTAGTGATGGGTGAATAAATTTGCCTGGCACGAATTCGCTGCAAATTTCCGCGTTTCACCACCAGCGAGTACATTCGTGAAAATTCGCCAGTGAAAATTTGCCGGCGTCAATTTACAATTTTCACGATTTTTTCATGAAAATGTCAGATTTTCACGATTTTTTTGTGAAAACCTTCAAATTTCACGATTTTTTAGTGAACTCCTTCTAATTTCATGATTTTTTTGTGAAAACTTTCAAATTTCACGATTTTTTAGTGAACTCTTTTTCATAAACTATCCAATTTCACGATTTTTCGCGAATTATTTGCCGTTTCGCAAATTTTGCGGGAAATTCGTGAATTTTTATGCGAAACAGGAGAAATTCGCCCATCACTAATGAACACCACAAAGTCATTTTGGCTAATCCACAATCAGCACATTTATACATTATCAGTCACATATCAGTCAGGTTTTTCCACTCCAAAATATCAATAGCTCGCAGGTTTGAAAGAACCTTTTGAAAACTGTCTCAAAGCTTGCATTTCATACACACTGAAAAAGTTATATTATACACTTTATACTTTATTATACACTTTATAAACTGTTTACCGGGATTAAAATGCATTCTATAAATGTAGCATAATTAAAGCAATAGTTAATTCTAAGCAACTTTGCAATGCATCATATTATTTATAACAAGTATTTTATTTTCAGTTTAATCTATTTGCAGATGTAATTGTTACTAGAAGCAGTTTGTTAGGAAATTGTGTAGGCTGGTAGGGACATTACTATTGCAACATTATTTCAATGTTAACATGTAGCCATCACTGCCATATACCAGATTAGCCATCCTTTGTATCAGAACACCACACATTTATAATCAAAGTCAATTCCCAAGTTTATTTAAATATCCACAAGATATTTCATGGTGAACAGTACTAATCAGTTGTAACTATGAAATGCACTATACCAACTGATTATGTGACAGCATTTATCCTCAAATAATCAAATTATCAGGAAAGAATTAAAACAGTTGCACAATCAAAGCTATTACAATGGGGATTCCCTGCACATAGAACTTTTTATATTTATATAGGGTCACTTACAACGAGTTCCCCCCTCTAAAACTTTTACTTTGCAGTTTAATATAGCACTAAGGACCCCCCCCCGCAAATAAAACAATTCACCAATATAAAAACCTAGCTCCCAGTGGGTTCTATAAGTTAAAATTTAAAACAAGGCAGCTCTGCTTCTCTGTTCCCTGCTGGGCATAGTTTGATATCACACCATCCAAATGTTGCATCCTGTGTCATCATGCCTGATTTTCCAACGTGACTCGAGCAGAGCAAACTTCTACGCATTTATGCTTTATGCTTTCTCAAGGACTCAAAGAACTGGACTAAGGGCTGGCAGACAGAAAAGGTGAGTGCCTAGCACCCCCACTACTGTTGTACCTAGGCATGCTCTTCTTCAGCCTACTCCTAGTTCCAACCCTGGTAGTCATAACAAGCTGTGCGGAGAATAGCAAAAGAAAATACCTTTGTAACCTGGGCGACTGTATCCTTTCCGTTTTTTGCAGAGCAGTGTAGCTATATAAAATAGGACCGTGATGTTTATCAATGTATCTTGATGTGATTCTATTAGCAAAACTGACCTATTTCAATTCAACAAAAATTTGTGAAACAGCAAAAAATTCACCAAAATGCAAAATGCATTAAAGTCTTTGGGGGTTAACATTTTTTTTGTCATGCTTCAATTTTTTTTTTTGTGGGACAAGTTTTCTCACCCATCGGGTGCCATTTTTGCGGCAGAATGCTCGAAAAATTTCACTCATCATTAAGGGGCAGATTTATCAAGGGTTGAAGTGAATTAGAGGGAATTTTCGAAGTAAAAAAATTCTAAATTCTAAGTAATTTTTTGGATACTTCTACCATCAAATAGGATACTACGACTTCAAATTTACTTCGAATTAAATTCGAAGTAAAATCGTTTGAATATTCGATAATCGAAGTACTGTCTCTTTAAAAAAAACTTCGACTTCAATACTTTGCCAAATTAAACCTTGCCGAAGTGCTGTGTTAGCCTATGGGGACCTTCTAATGCATTTTTCCAAGTCTGTAAACATCAAAGTAAAATCATTCGATCGTACGCTAATCGTTCTAGCGAACGATTTTACTTCGATTGCTCGATTGCAAAATTCGGTAAAAAATCCTTGGACTTCGATATTCGACTCCGAAGTATTTTAATTTGATGGTCGAATTTCGAAGTATTTTTTACTTTGAAATTCGACCCTTGATAAATCTGCCCCTAAGTATTCTGCATTATGTTTTTCTAGGGACCCTACAGAATTTAACAAGACAGAAAAAACAGCAAACGTAGTTCATACAATTATAAAATACACTGTGCCATATTAATGTAAAGTTAACTGTGGAAGAGTAGCAGTACACTGTCATAGATATCACTCTATTCTAAAGACGTGACTGCATATTAAATGTAAAAAGGTAAGAAACAGAAAAGAGGGATGGGTTTATTTAAATATTTACCTTATGTTCTGTGGTAGGATATTGGGGATTTTAATGACAATTCATACTGTCAAAATGCAACCGTAGCTTCCAAATAAGGAATTCATATTTACTGAACATACACTGATTCAAAGAGACAATATACTCAAAATGACATTGTCATTGCCTGTTAGAGAAATATTTATGCAAAACCAATAATAGAATATGGTCCTGGCTCTATCATGACTGGTTTCTACAATTGGCACAGAAGCAGAGTTAAAAGCTACAAGAAAAGATAACTCAAAGAAAGTGTTTGAGACAAACTAATGGCTATGAGGAAGATTCCTACAGGTTAGCCGAGTCAAAAAATGTATTCCCAGATGTATTACAAAACCCTCTGACACACACACTGTTCATGACAAGCAGTTGTCACCTTTCCACAGAAACCGATGCTTCTGACAAACACAAACGCTACGCTAGAAAGATCAGAATCCCTAGGTAATAGAAACTTTCAAAGTCTTAATCCAGGACGCTAGATTTCAGAGCAGAGCTGATGAGATGGATAAACCGGTGGGAATTCCGGTTTCTTACTCTCTTGGAGATGATGTGGTGACTTCACACTAGGAACACTTGCCTTGATTTAAAGGCTTTGATCTCTTTGCAGACTCTTCTGGGGAAAAAAAAGCAGTCATATGCAGCCCTTGTCATAAACCTATCACACTTCCATTTGTTATGATTTCATACACTTTGCAATTTCCAGACGTTCATAGCTGATTTAGCATAGAGACTTCATTTTTTTCCAAATTAGCATAATGTCACAGAGGAATCTTACTTCACAGGTTTCCAAAGAGAAGCGTGCCTGGCATGGAATGAATAACTGATTTTGATGAACATCAATGCAAATATTTTACCTTTCAGGCATAAATATGTTTTTTTTCTGGGTGTCCTGAAATTGATATGCTCTTGAGCAGAGATATTAAATATTCATTTCAGGGAGAAATGACTGTATTCTGCTTGAATTCTGCAAAATATTAAATCAAAAGAGACAGCACACACTATAGGGTTGATGGATGCTGACAAGCTCTTGAAATATAAGCCATGACATATATTAACCCCTTTATTGCCTGAGGGGCAAACAATCCCTTGTTATACTGTTCCTTGTCAATGACATAAAGCAAGGATAAACCTTGTCTATCAATTCACATTCCACAAAGTTTAAAAATATTGATATTTTCTTTTGTTCAATCCTTCCAAGCAGGACAGTAAAAGGTTGTGTCCAATTTTGTTTGCAAGAAGTCTCAATTTTGTTTGCAAGAAGTCTCAAGTCTCAATGTACTATATATATAGTACATTTTATATATAGTATATTCACTATATATAGTATATATATATATACTATATATATATATATATATATATATATATATATATATATATAGTGAATAAAGTACCCCCTCTTGTAAAATAAAAGGATATTATAAGTTACCGAGGAGTTTCATGACCATATAAAAACACAAGGCCGAAGGCAGAGTGTTTTTATACAGGTCATGGAACTCCGAGGAATTTGTGGAATTTCAATGAGTCATGTGACTGAAATGACATTAGAACTCACCGTTTATAACTGATGACATCAGAACTCACCGTTTATAAGGATATAATTTACAAGATATTCATGGCTTTTGTGTATTATATATATATATATATATATATATATATATATTGTTTTAGATAACACTATTGACTTTTATAAAGCAACAGTATGGGGAAGATTTATCAAGGGTCGAAGTGAATTAGAGGGAATTTTCGAAGTAAAAAAAAGGATACTATGACTTCGAATTTACTTCGACAACGATTCGAATTAAAAATAGTTTGAATATTTAAAAATTCGATAATCGAAGTACTGTCTCTTTAAAAAAACTTGGACTTCAATACTTCGCCAAATTAATCCTGCCTAAGTGCTATGTTAGCCTATGGGGACCTTCTACAATCATTTTCTAAGTCTTTACACATTAAAGTAAAATCGTTCGATCGTACTCTAAAATCGTTCGAAACATTCGATCATACGCTAAAATCGTTCGAATCGTTCGATCGAATGATTTTACTTTGATCATTCGATTACAAAATTCAGGGGAAAAATCCTTCGACTTCGATATTCGAAGTCAAAGTATTTTAATTCGATGGTTGAATTTCGAAGTATTTTTTACTTCTAAATTCGACCCTTGATAAATCTGCCCCTATGTGTAACAATCAAATAATTGTCTCAGCTACAGATAAACAAAAATGCTTGATTAGGTGGGTATGATTAAAAATATCAATACAGTACAATTTACCACTATACTTCAATACATACCTGACAGGCACATTGGTCACATATGGTCTTCATGAGGTTTTGGTGAGAAGCACACAGTGGAGAATTGCTTTAGAATTATGGAGCAACAAATGTAAAATGTTCATTAAGAATAATGACAACAACTGTTCATTGTCTTGTGGACAATGAAATCCAACACAGAACCTGGATTGGTCTATACTATATCCAGTAATATACAAGACCTTCTGAGTTCACCAAACCATAGAACACCAAGATGTTAGTCACTGACACAATTCCAGACCCCTTTGTAGTAGAGCAGGCCCACAGAGAGCTTTCATTGCTATAACATCATCATAACTTCCCAGGTTGGCATTTTACCTTTAAAGATCCTGTTACAGTTAAGAAGAACAAAACTTTATCAAAATAGAAAATAATTCTATAAAACGGAAAAAAAAAACCTAAAGCATTTGTTCAGTGGTTGAGGTCTGAATAGCCTTTAAAAAATGTATTTCATATGGCTGTGACTGAATCCATGCTTCCAAAAAAAATATACAGTAAAACTGGCATTGTACTTCTTACCTCCCCTATACAGCATTTTTGGGAAAGGCTATTGACTTAGTCAATTAAGTTTGCACATAATATTGCTATATTTACTGAGCAAATAACAGTTTATATGATCAATGACCTTAGGAAGGACAAGTTTAGAATAGCTTTGTAAAGAATTGAGTTGTAGTGACAAGCAAATCAATTCCATTTTGCTTTGCTGAAAAATCGGCAAAACTGCTAAAAAATTCAACATCAAGTTAAAAAAATCCAATAGCAAGATATTCACGAAAAACACATTGAAGTCAATAGGTGACAACAATTTTTTTACGGGCAATAATCTTTTATGCGCATTACTTTTTTTATTTTTTACTCCAAATGAATTAGTCAAGGGATGTTTTTTCTTGTGGTGACCTTTTTGCTTCAGTGACTTTTTGTGCAAATGCATTAAAGTCAATGGCCCTTTTTTTGTTAAGGAGACTCTCAGCAGCAGTTTTGTCTCTGCAACTTTTTTGTTGCAGTGAATTTTTTCCTGGCAAATTTCTGCTAAAAAAAATTGCAGATGGCAACATGCGGATTTTCGCCATGAATTCATGCCTGGTGAAAAAAAATTGCTCATCACTAATGAGTTGCAGGCAACGTGAAGCTGATTCATTGAATACAAAATTTGTGTTCAAATTATAACTACAGACTAACCCTTTAGACTTTAGTGCTTTCTTTTCACTGAACGTGGTTCTTTATGGTGAGGGCAATGAGACTGTGGAATGCAGATTCTTTAAGAACTCAACACAGAAAAACTCCCCTACTTTTTTTTAGAATTTAGATTTTTAGAATCGTACTTATTAATGGAGTTTACCATTTGATAAATACATTTTTAAAAATCCCCTAGGAATTTTTCTTCTCACACAACTTTCCAAATTCGAATTTTTAATTAAAAAAAACTTGAATGTCAGGTATTTATTATGGCCAAAAAACTTGCATAAAAAAAATTGACTGGTTCAACCTGTCAAGGTCATGTACAAATCTATGGGGGTTGTCCTGATCAAAGCTCAAGCTATGTGGGTGGTTTGAGTATTTTTTAGCAAAAACTTGACCAATTCGATTGATTCAACTTTTTTCAGACCTTGAACTTGATCAAAATGAGTTTTTTTCTCAACGTTTCTAATTCGAATTTTGGGCATTCAAGTTTTTTCATAAATCTTCCCAAATTCAAATTTGAGATGGTAGGAAAAAGCTCCCATACTGCGTAAACTTGAATTTTGATAAATCTATGCTTTAATATCACATTTTGATAAATCTGTAGCTTGGATGACTTCTTGAAGTATATCAAAGGCTAATGTAATCCCAACATCAGCAGGGGAAGGTCTAATAATTTTAGAGATAAAAGGGAAAACACATTTATTTATGATCATTTTTTTTAGCACTATCTTATTTAAGAAAACAAATGTGGCATAATATTCGTGTTTTCCTGCAGAAAAATCTTTTACATGAGGTAAAATCTATTAAAGGTAGAATTTTTTTATTAATTTTCAATAAGGCTAGGAAACAAATGTTTTAATACACTGGGGAAATAAATGTAAATATAAACAATAATACATATAAGTTGTTTCAGCTGTGTGTTTCCATTGACTTCTACAGGAACTCACCTCCTTTTACTGGTGAATTTGCCCATATTTTATATATATGATTATAATATCATGATCAAAAGTGTGTAACATTAGAACAGACCTGCACATGCTATTGTTCTAAATTGACAAAATAGAGGGTACATATTGATGCAAATCATTAGGATACTTGTGTCCAACATGGTCCTGAAATTTCACATCGTTGCCAGTTATTGATGGGCGAATTTGCACCGTTTCGCTTCGCCGGAAAATTCGCGAATTTCGCGCGAAATGGCGAAAAATTCGCGAAATGGCGCCGGCGTCTCGTTTTTGACGCCAGCGCCCGTTTTTGACGACGGCGCCCGTTTTTGGCGCCGGTGTACGTTTTTTCGGAAAAAAAAATTTGACGCCGGTGAATTTTTGCCGCGAATTTTTGCGGGCGTTTTGCGAATTTAT
Source organism: Xenopus laevis (assembly GCF_017654675.1). Taxonomy (NCBI): domain Eukaryota; kingdom Metazoa; phylum Chordata; class Amphibia; order Anura; family Pipidae; genus Xenopus; species Xenopus laevis. The sequence continues at coordinate 92,018,872 of NC_054378.1, forward strand.
TCGCTGGCGGCGAAACGCGCAAATTCGCCGCGAATTCGCCCATAACTATTGCCAGTGCATCTATCCTGCCTTGTAAAATGAATGGTGCACAATTACATCTATTGACTTTCTGGAACTATCTCCACCATGTAGCAGGTGGTAGCTCCAGTAATACCAATTGTGTTGCATCACTAGGCAAACCACTTGCAAAGAGTGAGTCAGATGCAAATGCCTTCTTGAATGTGCACTCTGAAAGTGAAGCCCATAATTTGGAGATGTTACATGCAAATGTGCACCTGATTTGCAGCCAAACACAAAATAAATGATTAGGGTATAGTTGGGATTTCAAACCACGGCAGCATATTTAAATGTTTATTGTGCCATGTTTTGGTCATCAAGGACCCTTTATCAAGTGTTTGGTTATTGCTCCTTCCTTCTGGTGCTACATGATGACAATAGTTGCTGCACCTTATCCAAATGTATGTGCATGCATGAGAATTATTTTCAACCCTCCCTGCATGGCAGTGCAGTTTTTTTTCAAAACTATCAGAGGAAATAAGTCTTCATTGCACATGAACATTTGCCAATAAAAACTAGTACCATTTCCATGTTGGTGAAATGACTGATTTAGGAAAAGGTAATCATTTCAGATGTATAACTGGAAGCAGATACTGAATTGTAAGCTGAGAAAATGGGCATTATACATGTAGTATGTTTCACATATACTTATGTTCATATTCACCATGCTAGTAGAAAGCAGATGATACTACGGTTTCATTCTTCTTTAAAGGACAAACAATGTCTGCAAGTATAACTTTGTGGCATTGCTCTGAAATTTTCAAGTACATCAAATATCTCCAGATCCCACAAACTAACCTTTATATCATCATCTCCTTTTCTGGCCTTTCTGCTCTGGAGATGTAATATGAAAGAACCGAACTATGGAAAGGTCATCTCCCATATTCTCCATTTTATCCAAATAATCCAATTTTTAAAAATATTATTTACTTTTTCTCTGTTATAATAAAATAGTACACATTGTACTTGATCCAAACTAAGATATAATAAAACCTTATTGGAAGCAAAACTGGTCTCTTGGATTTATTTAATGATTACATGATTTTCTAGTAAACTTAAGTTATGAAGATCCAAATTATTGAAAACTCCAGGTCCCAGGCATTCTGTATAACAGGTCATATACCTGTACAAGATGTTGTACTATGTCTGTGAATATCATTGAATAAACAAAGCAAAACGTGTTACTGTTTTAAGAAAGTGTATGCGTCCTTTACTACTTTGGATGGCATATATTTTATTACCTGCTGCATCATCCCTGCACAGTATCTTATACAGATTAAATGAAATTGATTTGGGACTTCAGTGTCCCTCTTATGTCAGCTGCATATCAAAACAGCACCAGACGCATAAAACAGTCTACTGTGTATTAAAACACTGAACTTTAGTAAACATCTTGAAAGAAATTATAGCAGTGATGAACTAACCATCAAACACACAATTTAATTAACATAATTCCAAATACAGTAACATGCATGCATAAAAACATTCTAACAGATACATCATTGCATTGCACAAAGGACAACATTTATAACAGATATGTAGGATTTGAAAATCCTTATTTAGGATCTGACCAAATCCGCATGGACTTTCCCCCCTATTTATCAATACATTTTCACAAAAAATTAATGTGCAGGAAATGACCCGATAAAATGGTTAAAAAATCCAAATCATATGATTTTTTTAGGATTTAACGCCCGAAACCTGCAAATTTTTCAGTCGACGCCCAAAATCATGAATTATTTGTATTGTTGAATGAAACTTATTCAATAATATACTAATTTCCCCTTTAAAAGTCCAACTAGAAAAAATTAGACTAAATAATAAATAACCCTTTAATGATAAACATATCTTAATAAACGTAATATTTCAGCGGTTAAAAAGTAGAAACAAAAAACACTATTGCACATGCTAAGGGGAGGGTTTATTAAGGGTCGAACAGTAAATTCGCATTGGAAATTTAGAATTGTTTTTTGGTGTTGAATTCACACATTCAAATTTTAATCTGCCAATTTGAATATAAATTTGAAGGTGAGCTGTATCACTCCTCGACCATGGAAACAGTTTTAATTCGAATATTTGCCACCTAAAACCTGCCGAGTTCATTTAAAAGTCAATGGCAGAAGTCAGTTGAACCTTTTGAATATGTTAATTGCCTTCCTGACATTCAAGTTCTTTTTTCAGAGGAAAACTCAATTCCTATAATTCTAATACAATTCGAATTCAATTAGAATTTTCAGCTCGGGACTATTAGATCGAAAATTAGACATTAAAATTTTTCCTTAAATAACCTCCCATTCGAGTTGTGAGTATATTCAAATTTATTAGAGTTAAAAAAAATTCAAATGAATTTGAAATTGATAAATCTGCACATAAGTGTTGTAATCTTGTTAGGATTCAGACAAATTAGCAAATTAAAAATGAATATTCTACAATCAAAATGGAACGGGACTTCAGTTTGTACTGACTTTGTACAGTACAGAGATCGAAAGCTTGCTGTAACTTATGGGGACTGGAAAGACATATTTCAATGCATATGTAACAAGATCAAATTACGATTTTTTTTCTACTAATCTCGAAAAATTTGTGGTTTTCCCATATTTCTAAAAAGCTGTAAAAATTTGAATTTAACAGTGTAAAAACCAAGAAAACCTACAATGCAAAACTTCACCAATTAAAGTTGTTGAAGTGCTATAGACGTCAATGGGAGCTGCACTGATCTTATTGGACCGCTTTAAATGAGTTCAAACTTTTAGAGGTTTTTGGATTTTCTTGTTTGCTAGGAATTGTCCAAAAAACTAGAATTCTTAGAGCTTTTTGAGGCATTAGCAGTTTTAATTTTTCAGCGTTTTATATTCCTTTGCACTTTTTATGGTTGGATCTTTTAATAAATTCAATGAAAAATAGTGGTTTTAGCATTTGTGAATTTAGTCTTGGTTTCTAAAACTGCCCAAACCACTAAAATCCGACCTTTAATAAATATGCCTCTGCATGTTTTAAGAGCAGAGTTGCCCTAACTGTTTCTTTTTTTCTTTCCATCTAAAACTTGTCAAATTATTGTAAAAGTCAATGGCAGCTGTCCCTTTAAACATTTGAAGATGTTTTTATCTTATTAATTTAGGGAGTTTTGGGGTATTTGACGCTGGTTTATGCTTGAAAGATCAATAAATCCTTGTTTGTCTAGCCTCAATTTGAAAAAGTTGCACGTTTCGAATTGTCATACAATTTTTTGTTTTTTTCTCGACCCGACTTTTTCAATCTGATTTCTTTATAAATAAGCAAAATTCGTGAATGGGAGTTAGGTGGAGTTTGTTTTAAGAAAAAGTTGAGTTTTAGTAAAGAATCCCCTAGAAGTATGTCTGTAGCAGCAAAAGAATATGATCCAGTGAACTGGAGAACTAGCTGGTAGGGATGTAGCGAACTGCCGATTTGGTGTTCGCGAACGCCGTTCGCGAACACCGGCAAAAAATGTGAACGTTCGCGAACAGTTCGCGAACTTCGAACACCCGCTAAAATCGTTCGATTCAAACGATCGAAGGATTTTAATCGTTCGATCGAACGATTTTCATTCGAATCGAACGATCGAAGCATTCGATCGAATGCTTTTCATTCGATCGAATGCTTACAATCGTTCGAACGAATGGAAATCGTTCGATTTTTAGCGGTCGAAGGAATTCGAATGGTCGAATGGTCGAACGATTTGTATTCGAATCGAACGCGAACTCAAAATGCGAACGTCGCGCGACGTTCGCGAACATTCGGCGGACGCGAACGGTCGAAGTTCGCCGGCGAACAGTTCGCTACATCCCTACTAGCTGGTAACAACACTTGATACAACGACAGAGCAAGAAAAACAATAGCCACATTAAGGCTTTAAATGCCCTCGTTGGCAATTCACATAGATTATATTATATAAAATAATATAGCAATATTGTGGGCAGCCTGCCCCTAGGTATACTTTTAGCATTGCTTCTAAATCATGCCATCTTTCATTCCAAAGGTCTTATAAGACAGCTGTAGCTTTAAATACAATTACAGTAATGCAAGCTAAATCCAGGTGAATGTTTAAAAATTCAAATTGGTTAGTGATATACCAAAGAGAAAGTCCCCAGCATTTAACATTCTTTCTAAAAACCCACTTAAAATCATAAAATCCCAAAACTAACCCTTTCAGAATCACTGTTGCATCTTTGCTAATATTTGCAGTGCCCACGTAAACAAATGCATGGTATATTGTAGATCACAGAGCTATCGGGAACAGTGATGGCATTGACGAAACAAGGAAATTCGTCTGCTGAATAAATTCGCTAGTTGGTAATTGTAAAATCGACAGCGCTGGTATTATTGTTTTTGATGTGAGCCCACAGAGGCTAAGGGGCAGATTTATCAAAGGTTGAGGTGAATTTTCGAATGAAAAAAAAATGAATTTTGAGCTATTTTATGTGTACTGTGACAAGGGAATAGTCCAAATTTGATAAGAAAAAATTCAAAAATTTGAATATCAAAATTTATCATGTACTGTCTCTTTTATCAGATAAATTGGTAACCAACAATATCTCGCAGTGTGTTAATTCATTTTTTTCCTCCCCAAAAGAGTCTCTGCCCAACTGAACAAAAAAATAAAATATAAATACCTCTGATTGTTTGATTCTATGTGAAAAAAGATCCCCCCCACTATCTGTCTATAATGCCCTGTAATGTATTTGTAAAGTGTAATCATGACCCCTTACAGAGAAAAAAGCCCCAAACTTATCTTTCCTCATAGTTTATTTGTTCAATTACTTTTACATCTTTCCAGCTCATTACTATCCTTCTTAAGGACTGTGGCCCAAACCTGAACTGCATAGTCAAGGGACATATAAAGAGGAAAAATGAGGTTTTACCCCCTGAGTTAGTTCATTTCTAATGCAAGACATCAATTTAGGTGCTTTAGTAAGGGCTGTCTGACTGCCTAGAGTTATACGGTTTGTATCCCCTTCTCAGTTAAGTAGTTGCCCCATCTCACCGAATTTTACCTAATGCATTGGAGTCAATAGTTCATTTTTCATTGAGTTTTTGCTCACACCAAATACATTGGAATCAATAGCCATTTTTTAATGTTTTCCCTAAAAGGAAAAAAACACTTACCACTCTTTGTAAACTATTCTTTCGCCAGTTCTATATCCAAGTACAACTGTTATGATCAGACCAGTATTCCTTAAGTTAACCAGTAAGTTGTATTACTTATTACCTCCCCCAAGATCTTTTCTACCACTAATAATAGCATGCCTATAGTTTTCAATCTAAGGTCTGAGTCCCTTTTTTTAATAATGGCCCTGCAATTACCAATTTGCCTATGTCTCGGCACTAGTGATGGGCAAATCTTACCTGTTTCTCTTCACTGAAAATTCGCTAATTAGCAAATGCATTGAAGTCTACATGCAACAATTTTTTTTTTACCTATTGCAGTTTACGGGCTTCTTTTTCATGGCGAAAACTGTGAAAAAATTTTGCTTATCACTACTCGGCACCATACTATACCTCAAAGAATTCTGGAAAATCAAAGAAAAAAACACTGTATACACTGTTTTGGGGTCTATGAGCTCGGTAATACTGTATATAGCATTCTCCATTACAGAATTTTTAGCCTGTGGATTAGGACCCCTTGATCTTGACTCCCATTTAGAAATAAGTTAAACCCCTGAAATCCAATCATTTTTTTGTCCACTCTCTAGGAAATTCTGCAGTAAGACCTCATCAGGTTGTGGAATACAGCCTGAAAGGCGTTGTAGGTATGTCTATTTTGTCTAAGTTTCTCCCTCATTCTGGTTCTTACAATTATGCTTATACGGTTAACAATCAAGCAGTATCTTACATGGAAGATAATTAGTAGCTTAGTCAACTGCTAATTTCTCCCTTAGTATGTAACAAGACAGTGGTGGAAGTCTGCCTGGAACAACAAATTGATTTCCGATAAATGTACTGTGTGATCCACACAGAGATATATATGCCAGAAATATGCTGGTTAAAAACCTAGGGGTATTTCAAAATTAGTACATATGTATAGCAGCATTCGTAATTTGCTCAAAATGGGTAAATATGTCTGTATATTTATATTTCTACTAGATACTGTATATCATGACCTGGATAAGTGAAAATCTTTTTTGACAAAACCAAAGTTGAATTTAAAAATTCTGTAAAACTAAGATAATGTTGCAGATATTTTTTTTTCTTATCTGGCCCTCACATTAAAAAAGTTTAAAGATGAGCTGAAGCTGAAGATGTGTGGGTTCCCCTATTGCAATGTCAATCAATGACACTATTCAACATTTTAATTCATTGTTCTCTGTTACAAACTCACACTAAGAAAATGCCAACTTGTTCAGTATGTGCACAGAGTATGTCCTTTTTCTCTTGTGCTTTCTAACTGAAATAAAGAAACGTGGAAGCTAAAAAGATATGTTATTTTAGAAATGCCTAAATGCAAATTTATGCATATAATGTTTTCTGTGACTTTTGGTGACTTTTGGAAACTTTTTATCTCTTTTGAGGAACTGCCGCCGAGAATATACATTTCAATATTACTTAAGCAAAGTATTGCTTTGATTAAGCTGCACTATTATCTGCTTTTATCAAAATATGCATGCAATCATTTAGATATTGTTTTTAATTCCCTAGATAGAGGCAACAAATTTATGGTCATGTTTAATACATTTTCTCAGAAATGACCTTCCTCTGAATACTGTAGATCATTGTAGGCATTCTAAACCCCAGTTTCTTTACATGTAAGCATATCTGCTCTTAATGAGGTGTAAGTTCAGTTAGTGAGGTTGGTTGGAACCCTGGAGAAGAAGAGCAAACCACTGTTTTATGGGGCAGAGCTAAATGTGGGAAAGAAACAACCATTTTTTTTCCATGGTGGGGAGGTAAGAGTGGAGGAGGCCAGCTGCATGTCACAGAAAGGAGTGGAACATTATTTCATTAGTGTGGATAAGGCAATAGGTGAAGTAAAACTGAAATAAAAGTAACATTCTGTTTCAACGACAAAAGGGAGGTTACAGTGTGAACAGGGTATACTGTATTTTTCAGAAAAGCAAGAATGTCACAGAATGTCAAGAATTTCCACAGACAATGAGATAAGTGCTGAATGGAAGAACATACTCTCTATTTTTCAGACAGGAGTGAACAAGAGCTCAGATTTAACAAGAGGAGGCATAGCACAGAGGAGCGTGGTCGAGGAGAAGGCAGGAGGAAGACTGTGAAAATGTGAATGTTGCGGGGGTGTATATGTTGTAATTGTTGTATGTGAGTAGGGGGAATTTTTGCTTTATTTTGTTTTTATTTCATTAGTTGATTATTTTCATTTTTTATTTTCTTTAATTTACTACTTAATAGACTGTCCTTGTTTCTGTTCTTTTGTGTTTTTCTATTGTCTCATGCCTCCTTGTGTTTTATCTTCAAATTCTTATTTTCTGTAAATAGAAAAGGGTTTACACCAAGTTACACCCCCCCACACACACACACTTTGGTTATCATACAACCAGGTCTAAAGGCTTGTAGTGCTGTGTCACATCCATTCTTCTGGTAAAAAAAGAAGCAAACACAGTTTGTGGCTAAATATTCTGCTAAATGAGTAAACTTGATACTTGTATCTGTCAGTGATGCCTACCATTTCTATAATAGAGTTCTTGTTGTTTCTAGAGAGCAACTGACATTGAGCTCCAACGTCCACTTTGACAAGAAAACAAAATGACTGGATCTAAATGCACAGACCACATGCATGTGATTTCCCTTTTATGTGTTTTCACTCCCGTCTCATAACTCCTCTCTTGTTTAACACTATACTCAAAACATATTTTGTCTCTTCTGTCAGGCACCCTATTTCTGGGAGATTTGCTGAATTTTGAAATAACATATTCATGTAAATCTTTCACTAGTGTCCATGGAGTCATTCTTCTCTCTAATTACTTATAAGATCCATAACAATTTCACAATCTTGACTGACAACAAAGGTCACAGCTGTCAACTTACTGGAGAATCTAGCCAATGACAATACCAACATGTTGACACTTATATAAACTATGTCTGCAGTCCACTGTTTCAGTCATTAATCTAACCTGTGGGGGCCTAAAATCATGATGGCCCCAAGAAGAGGATCTGCACTAAGGTTTTCTGCATCAAAGACAAACTACACAAAGGCTTGGTAATTCATAGTTGTCATAAGCAGTTTTTTTTTTTTTTCAAGGAAGACAAAATGGAAAAACTTGAAGTCATTAGTGCACAATAGTGGATTGGATTTGACAGAGTAATTTGAATGCATTGGTTAAGTAATGAAGCAAGAAGTATGACATGGCAACAGAAGAAACCTGAGTTTGCAAACGTGGCACAATGTGGGTCCAGCTTCTAGTGCCATGTACCTTCTAATTCATGTTTTAAGTAAACTGACTTACCACTGCATGATTGAAAGGACCATTATACCGCTCCTGGTGAAGTCCTGGGAATCTGCAAATAGATCTGAGATAGGAACCCACTGACCATACAATGGAATTCTAGAAGCTGTTAAATTTATGGTCCAAAATATAATCAGGGTTATGTATTGTTTCACCTTTCAAACAGAGAATACCTCCATCTGCAGAACAGGCTGAAATTTAAATTGGAGCAATAACTACATCACAAAGCACCACAAATAATTCACATACACATGTAAATATGAAATAAAATCAACATGTTAGGGAAAAAATATAGGAAAAAATGGAAAAAAAAACTGCTCCTGATGCTTACTCTTTTCAGATTTTTTAAATAAAAAACGTCAGTCCAAACTACAAACCACGGTTTACCCTTATTTATCATTAAAAAAACCACTGCAACGTTTTTGGTTTGTCGCGCAAAAAAATTCAAATTATTCAGATTTGAGACCCGAAATGTCAGAATTTTTGGTGAAATCTGCGGAGAAAGCCCAAAATGTTTGGATTATTGTAGGCAACCCTGCAAACCATAATATCTTCAAATTGCAAATAGGACCTCTGCCATTGACTTCAAACAGTTTGTATACAGAGTATTTTCGGATTTAAACTTTTTGCATCCTCAGGGTATAATACTGTAAAAAATTCTAGTTTTTCTTTCTACTAAAAATTTGGATTTTATAGTAAAACAACTTGCATTTTTTAAGTTTTTAGCATTCAGACTTAAATAAATAACCCCCAGTGTTGACAGGTTAATGCACATCTAAACAATGTATTTTCCTTTTCCTTTTTACCATAGGCCTTTGCTTCCTACCTAGCTATGCTAGCCTAACAATAGGGTCTCATGTAGTATGGGCCAGTATTTTTCCAGTTTAAGGTTTGATCATTAAATATAGACCTATATTTCAGAGTCTGTGTTTAAATTGTCACTCTGTGTTTTACTGGTTAAATTCATGAGCAATGACAAATCTCTTTTTAAGTTGTATAATTTTACGTTAGCCCTTGCATGAATTTCTCCCCTGCTGTGAGGCTTGTCAGATGTTTAAAGGGCTCACCTGTCATGATGAGAAATTATTAGCCATCAGTATATTACATTTAGCACTTCGAACCCATCATTATGTTTAAAAGTCAATCCAATCTGCCATCTGTCAGCATTTTATTCCGGTTGCTCCTTTCCTGCTCCAGCTGTTTCACCTGTGTAGCAACCTTTCAAAGAAAGCTATTATCCTGTGTGTCACCATTATCTCCCACAGGTAGAGACGTTGTTTGAAGTACATTTTTTACTAATTTAAAAGTGAATTCATCACTTCTCCTGGTTAAGGTAATGTAGCAAGGAGCGATTGGGACATATTTAGTCAGGTTTACCTGAAGAATATAGTGTTTTATACCTGACCCTAGGATACTTGCTAAACAAATTCTCTCTTTGCCTTAGAGCTATAATTGCTACAAGACATTTATGTCAAAGTGTGGGCACAAGGCAAAATGTTTAGACTAACAGTACATATAAACATAATGGAGTAAGAAAGGAATGGAAAGAGATCAGCAACACCAGTCTAATTCTTTGCAGGCAGAATAGCATTTGGCTTTCTCAGAGAAACATTCATACTGTATATAGGTGACTACCAACAGCCAGTGTTCTTAAAATAGCATGCACCTCAGTACCATATAACAATATTAAGAAGATATCGTATCTATCAAAATAAAAAAGCATTGACATAAATATATATATATATATATATATAATATATGAATCATTTTATATCTAGTAGTTCATATCTAATATTGTGACTGTTTTTTATATATATAGTAAAAATATAATATAAAGGGGCCCATTCACTTAGCTCGAGTGAAGAAATAGAGGAAAAATACTTTGAATTTCGAAGTGTTTTTTTGGCTACTTCGACCATCGAATGGGCTACTTCCACCTTCGACTTTGAAACGAACGATTCAAACTTTAAATCGTTCGACTATTCGACCATTCGATAGTCGAAGTACTGTCTCTTTAAGAAAAAACTTCGACCCCCTAGTTCGCCACCTAAAACCTACCGAGGCCAATGTTAGCCTATGGGGAAGGTCTTCACTGATCGAAGGATAATCCTTCGATCGATGGATTAAAATCCTTCGATCGATGGATTAAAATCCTTCGAATCGTTTGATTCGAAGGATTTAATCGTTCGATCGAACGATTATTCCTTCGATCGTTCGATTGAATGAATTGCGCTAAATCGTATGACGTCAGCGCGCAAGGGCGCGAAATTCAAATATATTTAAAGCCCAGTCTGGCTGTTTTTAAATTGCCCGTGATAGAATTGTTAGTCTAGTGGTTCCTGAAGCCTTGTGCTGTTTGTTCTTGTAAAACTTTATCTGTGATTCCTGGTTTTTGATCCCTGCCTGTTCCTGACCATTCTGATATCCGAACTCTGACCTTTGCCTGCATTTCGACTACTCTTTCTGCCTGATCCCTTCTGCTTGATTACCCGGTTTTGACCCTTGCCTGCCTGACGATTCTTGATATCTGCCTGCCTCGACTCTGCCTGTCTGACGATTCTCTCGCTTGCTCCATTTGTACCGTGACCTTCGGCCTAAAGACTCTGCTAAACAGCCGTGCCCCTTCAACAGCCAGAACATCTCGCCTTGCACCCCTCGTTAAGTCCAGGTGGCACCCAAGTAAGCTGACACCCTCGATATTCGACCCTAGGTAAATTTGCCCCAAAATGTCTATAAGTCCTGGTGCTGCCCTGAGGCAACTTTTGCGATGCTGTCCTCACCCCCAGCACTTACTTTTCCTGTGCCTGAGGGGGTCCAGGTGGGGGCTACATCACTAGCAGTGGGGGTACAGTTATTATTTATTCTACAGAAAGGTATCAGATCATAGATAATGTATGCCTAATGTTTTTATGTTCCTTTTATTTTTTTATTAGCTTTAGCTATATTTGTGTTTATAACTTTAAGTGGCCTGCTTATTAAACCTCGAATTTTTCTGGTTGAGTTAAGGAGAAAATACCTTTACAATTTTTTTTTCAAGATTTATTATGCTCTGAAGCTGCTAATAATCCAAATCTGAAAATACTCCGGCTAAATCATGTAGAAGTCAATGGCAGATGGTCCCTTTTTAAAATTGGAACATATTTTTCCCTTCAGGATTCTGAATAGTTTTGGGCTGTTTGCACTGGTTTTTGATAAATTCGATAAAGTTGGGTATTTGGAGTGATAATTCGAAAAAGTCACATAAGTTTGAATGGATGTTTGATTTTGTTACTAGTTTTTGTCGCATTGATTTTTTTGAGGTGTTTTATTGGTAAATTAAGGGGAGCTTTGGTTGAGTTTTAGTAGATAACCCCTATGGGCAAATTCAATAATTGGTGAAAATTTGCCAGCGCTGGCTTTGCGCACAGCGCAACACTTAACGTAAATTCACCTGGACAACGCTAATTCACGAAGATCCGAAGTTGTGCACAGGGTAACGAACACTGGCGAAATTACACCAGCGAAATTACGCTCAGCAGTTCGAAGTTATGCTAGCGTTGGCTAATTAACATATGGCGTGCAGTTAAAGTACAATGGCGAATTGTATCGAATATTGAATCGAAGGATTTAGCGATATTCCTACGATCGAACGATCAAAGGAATAATCGAACGATTCGAAGGATTTTAATCCATCGATCGAAGGATATTCCTTCGATCAGAAAATTGTTAGGAAGCCTATGGGGACCTTCCCCATAGGCTAACATTGGCCTCAGTAGGTTTTAGGTGGCGAACTAGGGTGTTGAAGAATTTTTTAAAGAGACAGTACCTCGACTATTAATTGGTCGAATAGTCAAACGATTTTTAGTTCGAATCGTTCGATTCGAAGTCGTAGTAGTAGTCGAAGGTAGAAGTAGCCAATTCGATGGTCGAAGTAGCCAATTCGATGGTCGAAGTAGCCATATTCGACCATTCTTCTATTCCTTCACTCGAGCTAAGTAAATGGGCCCCTAAGATTCCCTATACAATTATCAATTCCACTGACAATGGAAAATGCAAAAGTCCTATGAAAATATCACTTTCTTTAATATTAGAATATAGGAATTCTTATTCTCTTTTCTTATTATTCTTAAGTTTTTTTTCTTAATATTATGCAAATGTGAAATAGTTAAAATTATTGAAATCAGTAGAAAAATGTTTTCAGCTTTCAAATGCAATAGAAACTGCAATTCCATGTGAAAATGCACTTACACAGAGGTTAACCAACTCAAGGTAATATAAATAGAAGATTAATGGTTACTTTTGAAATACATTTTTTTTCTTTAGAAATTAACATTTTGTGAAACAGTATATGAGCATTAAATGATTTAAATACATTCTAGTAACTCCCTATATGTTAAGCAATGATCCTTATACTGGCAAACAGAAAATTCCTTTTTTTGCTAATGTGATGAAAAAGTTCAGGCAGTGGATTATTTTTTTTAAAAGAAAGAATTGTACTGTCTAGTTTGTGTCTTAGTTCATTTATCATCCCTTCCTTCTCTCCATCTAACCTATGTTATTACCATTTTCCCACTGAAGACTTCTCCACTTATTTCCGTTTGCAAGACCAAAAATGGCCATTAAGTTTAGGAAATGTCATTTGTAAGATGAATATCTAACTATTACCGCTAGTAAAAGTGATTTTGATTTAAAGGAGCAATGGCATTGCCCAAGCTCTGAAGGAGCAGTTCTACTATTTGGGTAAAAATACATTTTCATTTTACATAATTTTATACATGAAAATGAAATACAGAAAAAAAGTGACCTGGCATGCCAAAGCTCTGTTTTAATACCCTAAAATATTCTAACTATGAAACAAATGTGTATACAAATCTAAAAAAGTATTTTGTTGACAACATTTTACAATATTCAGCCATTCAACTCTTTCTGGCAAACATGGATATTAATACAGAATTTAGGTGGTTAAAGGAATTCTGTCATGATTTTTATGATGTAGTTTTTATTTCTAAATTACACTGTTTACATAGCAAATAATTCACTCTACCATATAAAATTTAATTCCTGAACCAGTAAGTGTATTTTTTTTAGTTGTAATATTGGTGTGTAGGCAGCCATCTCAGGTCATTTTGCCTGGTCATGTGCTTTCAGAAAGAGCCAGCACTTGGACTGCTTTCTGACAGGCTGTTGTTTCTCCTACTCAAAGTAAATGAATGTGTCACAGTGGGACCTCGATATTACTATATTGCTGAGTGCTGATCTACCAGGCAGCTGTTATCTTGTGTTAGGGAGCTGCTTTCTGGTTACCTTCCCATTGTTGTGTGGTGAGGCTGCTGGGGGGGGAACGGAGGGGGTGATATCACTCCAACTTGCAGTAAAGAGTGACTGGCGTTTATCAGAGCACAAGTCACATGACTGGGAGCAGCTGGAAAAATGACAATACAGGATGTCTAGCCACATGTCAGATTTCAAAATTAAATATAAAAAAATCTTTACTCTTTTGAAAAATGCATTTCAATGTGGAATTCTGCTGAAGCAGCACTATTAACTGAAAGTTATGTGTTTGGTTGTTTAAGAAAGACTACTATAGTGTATATCAGTGCTGTCCAAGTTCTGTGGTACCGACGGCCAACATGTTACCGGCCTATGTGGAGGAGGGCCGGTAATGGAAGTCAGTGTTGGCCACTCCCCATTTTAAACCACACCACTGTAAACCACACCCATATTACCACAAGAACTTTTAAGATCATATCCACATTAATGGTGATAGCACACCAAAAAACCAAATGGTTGGTGCTCACTGCAGGGAAATCCCTCATCACTCATATGTGAAAATTGAAGTCATGTTAAAAACATACCTTAAATCCATATGCCTCATCCTCCCTTGTGGATAATACAACAACCCCCCAACACATGATTAAACACCTTAGGGGCCCTTAACAACAATTTCCAAATGCTAACAAACCCCAAGAACAAACCCCTAACAGGCTTACATTCCAAAGGTAGTGTAGGGCAAGCAGAGAATGGAACACACAAGCAGCACTGAGCAAGCAGAGAATGGCACACACAGGGAGGCAGGGCCGAGCCAAGGTATTTTTGCACCCGAGGCAAGGGCTTCAATCAGTGCCCCCCACCCAGTCCTACATTACCATTTCCCACCTTACCAGTCATAGAGCCCCCTGTACCTGTGCCAGCACCTATCATATTGCCTCCATTTGTACCTATGCCAATGGCAGTCAATCCCTCAGATTACCCCCAGGCCCCAATCTGTACCGGTGCCAGCATAAGCCAAAACATCTATCATATTTTTACCCCCAATCTGTACCTATGCCAGCGGCAACCAAAAGAATCCATCATATTGCCCAATTTGTATCTGTTCCAGCAGTAGCCAAAAATCCATCATATTGCCCTCAAACATCTGTGTACCTGAGCCAGCAGCCACCATATTGCCCCATGTACCTGAGCCAGCAGCAACCAATCCCTTATATTGCCCCCAATCTGTGTCTGTGCCAGCAGCAACCAAAAAATCCACACTATTGCCTCCATATATGTACTTGTGCCAGTAGCAGCTGAATATCCATCATATCATCTGTTTACCTGTGCAAGTAGCAGCCAAGATATTGCCCACAAATATGTACCTGTGCCAGCAGCTGCCAAAAGGGAGCTGGGGAGTGATTCTGTCTGGAACAGGGGGTTTATAAAGTTGAAAAACTATTAAAGGCCAAGCAAATCAGGGTTTAAAAAAGAAAGAAAGGAAATTCTCCTTAAAAGTGTGCCCCCCCCATGATTGTGCCCTAGGCGGGCGCCTACTCTGCCTGGCCCTAGTTCTGGCACTGCAGGGAGGGAAGGCAGATCAGAGCAGGAGACAAGGAAAGCTATCATTCTAAAGGTGGCCATACACGGGCCGATAAAAGCTGCCGACAGACCGAGTCGGCAGTTTATTGGCCCGTGTATGGGGGCCCCCGATGGGCTTCCTCGATCGAGATCTGGCCGAAAGTCGGCCAGATCTCGATCGGATGGGGTTAAAAATCCCGTCGGATCGCGGCCGCATCTGTTCGTTGATGCGGTCCCGTGATCCGACCGCCCGTTTGCGAACGTGAAGGATCCGATCGTTGGGCCCTAGGGCCCCGTTCGCGAAATTTGCGAATTTCGCGAAACGGCGAAAAATTCGTGAAACGGCGCCGGCGTCTCGTTTTTCGTAAAAAAAAAAAAAATTGACGCCGGCGAATTTATTCGCTCGGCGCGAATCGCGCAAATTCGCCGCGAATTCGCGCCTGGCGAATAAATTCGCCCATCACTATTTCTGATAATTAAGAATAATTTCAGTAAGTATTTAAAAAAACCCTTGTGATTCGTTATTACGTGATTAGTGTCTGAATCCAGGAAGTGATTGCCCTGCTAGGTGCTTTGTGCCTTTAAGTAATGATTAAAAGTTACTTATAGTATACTAAATTAAGTGATTATAAATTACTCAAGCGATTCAAATTGATTAATTAAAGTGCTAGTGCAATATTATTCTAAATTCATAGTTAAATTAAAACAATGTTTTAATTTAACTATGAATTTAGAATAATATTGCACTAGCACTAGCAAAACAAGGGTTTTTTTAAATACTTATTGAAATTGTTCTTAATTATCAGAAACTTAAGAACTGAACAATATAGATATTGGCAATTAACGTGGTATTTACAATTGGTCGGCAACTAGACAGAGAGGGGTTTTACTCCTTTTTAACTTCAGTAAATACATAATCAGGTAATTATACCTCTCTCTTTCTTTAAAGTGACGTTGTAATTTAATTAGGGTGTACAAAACAAATCTCGCTTTTCACACAAGTCCATGGTACCTCATGAAAACCATCCCCTTGCGCCGTGGTTTCCCCGCATATACTATTTAGTGTGCAGCTTGCCAACACCTATGCCTGCACATCCAGAGATAAGTGGTGTAGCCAACTTATGCAGTGCAGTCTCTGAGGAGAACCTGGTAGAGGAATTCTCAGAGGTCAAACCTTCAAATGCTATGTATAAATCTCATTTGTCAGTTCTTGTTATTGATTTGTGCCTGCATTTGAGAAATTTATAGAAAGTATAATGTGCATTTTAAACCCATATTTAATATTTTTTTTTTTATCAATTCTTTATTTTGGAGTTATTAGAAGAAAAATAGAGGAAGGGGGAGTTACAGAAGGAAGAGGGGGTGGAGGGTAACAAAATTCCACAACAAACTCACATCTTGTACAAGAATTACAAGAAACAACAAGTTTTTACGCAAAACAGGTCATATGATCACATGTACATACTTATCAACACTTCACAATAGATTCTAAAAAGAGAGAAAGTAATTTTCAGTCGCTCAAAATTGGCAATGGCATATTAGCATACTCTCAGGGGAGTAGTTCATAAGGAAGGCAAAATGTCGGACAGTATTACTCAAATAAGTTGTTATAAGGACTTCAAGAACTCTACCCAGGGGTTCCATATTTTCCAATATTTGGGAGTCTGATTATGTATTAAATATGTAATTTCTTCCATTTGTCTCACTTCTTCAACCTTAGATAGCCATTCCCGCCACGAGGGAGCTTCTATGGACTTCCATTTTAAGGGGATTAATGCCTTAGCAGCTTGGAGAAGATGTAAAGTGAGAGGGTCTTTTATTATATTCCCAGTGTCAGAGTGCCTGTTTAATATGATTGTTTCAGGTTTATCAATGCAAACTTTCTGACCTGTCACCTTACCCATAATCTCAAGAACCACTTCCCAATATGTCTGTATAACAGGGCATAGTATCCACACATGAGTATGATTTCCTTCATATGTATTACACCTCCAGCAAAGCCCTGTACTATTGGGGTACATTTTTTTTAACTGCATTGGCGTATAATGCCATCATGTAAGTAGTTTGTACATAGCCTCCCTCGTTCTGGCAGCTTTAGATGTTTTGTAGACAGATTGAATGGATTCTTTCCACATAACATCTGTTATATCAATACCCAGTTCTTTAGCCCAATCTTGGCGTTGCGATTCTGGACTTGTAGCCAAAGCTTCTACTAGGAGTTTATACAACTTAGATAGTGGTTTATTGATATTTATCGGAGAAGATAATAGAGATTCCCAACATGTTTCCGGTCTATGCCAATCTTGAGACCCCTTCGATTGGAGATATACGTGTAGTTGATTAAAGCCCCAAACATCTCTAGGGTGCCTTCCCCATCTCCTTTGTATTTCGGCTAAGGGAATGGTCTTTCCATTTTTTATTAGGTCACTTAGCGTGGTCTCTCTGGAGCCCAATAATCCCCATCTGGTAAATGACCCTTTCTCCAAGCTTGGAGCAAATTCAGGATTAAACATTAGCGGTTGTAGGATATAGGGAATTTTTGTAAGTCCAAATCTAAATTTGTTCCTATGCCATACTTTCAATGTAGCCCCCACCAGAGGGTGCTGCCACATTGCCTTAGGAATGTGTTCTTTAGAAATCCATAGGTAGTTAGCCAACGGGAAGCCTATCATTATGTGTTCCAGTTCACACCAATCTTTTCGTTTAATTTTATTATTAGATGACCAATCTAGGATTCGGACAAGATGAGTGGCAATATAATACAAGTAAGGATCAGGTAAGCCTAAACCACCTTTCTCTTTTGTGGCTATTAGTATGGTGTGCCTCAATCTTGGATTTTTCTTACCCCAAACAAATTTAGAAATTATGGACTTAACAGATCGGAAAAATGAGTTAGGAACCATTATTGGTAAAGTTTGAATAAGATATAGAAGTTTGGGCATGAGTATCATCTTAACGGCTTGTATCTTACCAAACCATGACAGTTTAAGTATTTCCCAATTTGCTTCTAACTTTTGGAGGGATGTTAGGAGCGGAAGATAGTTGTCTTGGTATAGTTTCCCTGTATCCGCCCTAATTATGACTCCCAAATATTTAATACTTGGCTCAGCCCATGTAAAGGGGAAACTAGCCTTCAGACCATACAATTTGGATTCAGGAATATTAATATTCAGGATCTCAGACTTACTGTAATTCACTTTAAAATTAGAGAATTCACCAAAGGTTTTCATGAGAGCAATTACTTTCGGTAGAGAAATAATTGGTTTCGTGATATATAGCAGCAAATCATCGGCAAAAGCCATGCATTTATACTCCCTGTCCCCTACAACGACACCAGATATATCGGGGTCCTTTCTGATGTGAGATAAAAGTATTTCCACGACCAGTATGAAAAGAATAGGCGATAAAGGACACCCCTGTCGTGTTCCATTGTGTATGTGTACTTTAGAGGAGAGTATCCCGTTAACTTTAATTCTAGCGGTGGGGCTGTCGTATAGAGCCATAATTCTCTGTATAGTGGCATGGCCAAAACCAAAGCTGTATAAGGTTTGTTCGACAAAGGTCCAAGAGACCCTGTCAAACGCCTTCTCGGCGTCTGTAGTAAGAATGATTGTAGGGATTATTTTCTCCTGGGCATGTTTCATCAATGAAATTACTTTAAATGTGTTATCCTTTCCCTCCCGTTTAGGTGTGAATCCCGCCTGATCAGTATGAATAAGTTCCGGTAAGTATCTCTTTATCCTATTACTAATAATTTTGGCATATATTTTAAGATCTATATTAATCAAGGAAATGGGCCTATAACTCGGACAGAGTTGAGGATCTTTGTTTGGCTTGGGGAGGATTGTGATATGTGCCTCCTGGGCTTGCGGATGAAATCTAATATTATCTGTAATACTGTTGAAATAACTAAGGAGCAGAGGAACTAAGTCTTTTTTAAATGTTTTGTAAAACGAGGCTATATATCCATCAGGTCCCGGGCTTTTCCCAACTGGCAGTGAATCGATGCATTCTTCAATTTCTCTTTGTTCGAACGGGATATCTAACTCTTGACTCTTATCCTTAGGTAGTTTACTTATACCTGCATTTTCGAGAAATTCCCTCAGTTTATGTAATGCTTCTGTCTGCAATGTCGGGGTTTTTAAATGATATAGTGATTGGTAATACTCTTGAAAAGAATCTGCTATTCCCTTAGTATCATGATGTACTATGCTCCTATTGTCCTTTATCGACATAATGTGCGTTTGAGGTTGCAGTTTTTTGATTGTCCTAGCAAAGTGCTTGTTGCATTTATCTCCTAATTCATAAAATCTCTGTTTGGACCTCATGAAGCTTTTCTGTACTTTCAGATTCAGTAATGCCCTAAGTTGTAGTCTTTTACTTTCCAGAGCCACCAGTGTCTTATGAGCGATATTTTCCTTGTGGGATTGTTCCAAATGTGAAATATCTTTTAACAGGGACGCTAATTCTTTTTCCCTTTCTTTCTTCAGATTACTACCCATGGCAATCAAATTACCTCTGAGGACACACTTGAACGTTTCCCAAAGTGTCTTCGGGGAAACATCTGCTGTATTATTAGTCTGCAGTATTAACTCTATCCAAGATTGTATTTGCGTCTTTCTACTCTCTGTATGTAAAAGATACTCGTTAAATCGCCACGTGAATTCCGCCCTCAGTGTCTTTGGTATAGTAAATTTTACAATAATAGGAGAATGATCCGACAAAAGTGTGTTTCCTATGTCGGCTTTTAGAAATATTCGTAACCAATGTTGGGATACAAAAACATAGTCAATGCGTGAATAAACCGAATGAACCTTCAAAAAATGTGTGTAATCCTTCTTCGTCGGATTGAGTACCTTCCATATGTCTATCACCTGTAATTCTGATAGAGTTTTTTTAATTTCCTTTAAACCTTTATACGAGATATTAGTTTTTTGGGAAGACGAATCTACCAAGGGATTTAATGCAACATTAAAATCACCCCCTAAAATAATAAGACCTTCTTTACAATTCTCTAGAACCGTAAGAAAGCGTTTTAAATACTCCACCTGACCTGAGTTTGGGACATACACATTTGCAATAGTACACATTTGAGGGCACATTTACAAAGCTCGAGTGAAGGATTCGAATTAAAAAAACTTTGAATTTCGAAGTGTTTTTTTGGCTACTTCGACCATCGAATGGGCTAGTTCGACCTTCGACTAATACTTCGACTTCGAATCGAACGATTCGAACTAAAAATCGTTCGACTATTCGACCATTCGATAATCGAAGTACTGTCTCTTTAAGAAAAACTTCGACCCCCTAGTTCGGCAGCTTAAAGCTACCGAACTCAATGTTAGCCTATGGGGAAGGTCCCCATAGGCTTGCCTGCGTTTTTTTGATCAAAGGATATTCCTTCGATCATTGGATTAAAATCCTTCGAATCGTTCGATTCGAAGGATTTAATCGTTCGATCGAACGATCGCAGGATTTGCGCTAAATCGTTCGACTTCGATATTCGAAGTCGAACGATTTTAGTTCCTGGTCGAATATCGAGGGTTAATTAACCCTCGATATTCGACCCTTAGTAAATCTGCCCCTTGGTCAGCAATTTTCCCTTTCACAATAACATACCGGCCTTCTTTATCAGAAATTGTTTCAGAATGCTTAAAAGGGAGATCTTTATGGAATAGAGTCATCACTCCTAAGGATTTCCTAACCGGATTATTACTCATGTATACTTGTGGATAATGACGTAAATTAAACATTGGCATATGATTGACCTTAAAATGAGACTCCTGCAGCATAACTATTAAAGCCTTCTGTCGTCTGCATTGTTGAAATACTTGTGTCCTTTTAACTGGTTCATTCAGTCCATTAACATTAAGGGAGAATATATTCCCCTCCATAGCACCTTTATTAGCCATAATCATCAAAACGTGAGAACTGCCAATGTGCAAAGTTTTCCTCACACTTGCCGTTAACTTGTAAAATGAAGGAGGGGTGCAAGGGGGTAGGAAAAGGGGCAAAAGGTAAAGAAAGTGAAGAATAAGGGGTACCTAAATGCCGCAATATACTAATCAGGGTACAATCCCTGAGGGTAATAGCGGCTCGGGTGGCTAGCACCACGAAATTGGGGGTAAATGGTTGAATAGAGCAAAGTAGGATCATAATCAAGCACTTAGAGTGGCATATTTAATATTTTAAACCAAAATGTAGAATATATTCTGATTTTCTCCTTCTGACTTTCCAGCAGGGCCGGAACTAGGGGTAGGCAGAAGAGGCACCTGCCTAGGGTGCAATGAAAGGGGGGGGGGGCTAAGCAGGTACCTCCTAAATTGTCTTCTGCCTACCCCTATTCTGTTTTCCCATCACTCTTTAGTTTTCCCCCTTTGTCCCTTCCCCTCTGCCACTCTCCCCCCCCCCTCAATTGCGCTCCCACCTCTGTCACCTCCCCTCTGCCCTAGTCCTGCCGTTGGTGCGCAAAGTTGCGGTTGGGCATGCGCACACGTGCATATGCGCACGCACATGCGCACAGGGGAGGGGGGAGGAGCAGGGTGGTCGGTCGGCCAGGTTGCCTAGGGCGCATGGCCTGCTCGGTCTGGCACTGCTGTCTAGTACTGTTTTGACTGTGACTTTGGATGGATAGACTTTAAGAACCATCATATCCTTTATAACTAATCACCTTCACCTCCTCGAAAAGGTTGTTATAACCATGATATTCTTTTATGCGTATCATGGTTAAGTTGGCTGATGAGGAAAACTTGGAGACTGTATACAGTAGACAGCAGGTGGTTCAATGTATTAATTACTGTTTGCTTTGTTTTATATTCTTCATCCCCGTGCAATACATTTTCTAACTGCTCTTCTTATTGTGCATTTCGTAGTAATGAGATTTTTTTTTCTGACACTTGTACACTAGCAAATGAATATGTTGAGTTCAATAGAAATGCAGTATCCTTTAGATCATCGTGATTGAAAGACACAAGGGAATACACTGCATGCATCATTCTTAAGCTGTCACAAAGACCTAGCCTGTTTCCATAGGCTAAATATACACTGACCTTCATTCATTCTCCTATTATTACAAAGTACCCTTGGTTTGTTTCTTTATTATAGCAGAAATGTAGGCAAGGACATGTCATGTTACACAGACCTTAAAAAATTGTTTAGCCTTGGTGATGTGAGTTCCATGCATTTTTAACTCAAAGAGTTGAAGATACTGTAAAAATTAACTATTAAGCATGATCTGAAAGAACATATTTTAAATTAATCCGCGAGGAATGCTTCTTGATGTGTGAATGCTTTCTTGTAGCATTCGTTTCTATTTCAATCAAAAAGAAGAGCTACTCAGTTAGGCATGGCCCTGCTGCCACTTTCATGAATCTTTTACTTTGCCTAGACTGACACAGACTTTGCAAAAGTAATATGTTTGGAAACTACAAAAAGAAAAGTGAGTTAAAGAAAGAAGTCACAACTTTGTTTCTGTGACATGAGCCGTTCTACAAACACTTTTCATGGCTGTTTATAAAATGTGTGCCATAACCGCACAGTTTCTCGTCACACAACGATAATGACAAGTCCTGCTCATTATTAGCACATTAGAAAATGTTGCGCCATTGTGCTGAGGCAATCAAAGTAACAGAATTTAGCAAACAGACGAATGCAGTTCTGTGTAATAAGAACAATTATTTGTATGACTGTCTACACATTAATTGTAGAAACAAGAAGCAAGATAGAAACATACAAATAATTGTGTTCTTTAGAAGCAATATTCCACATAAAATGTATGGGGTATTCTAATAGCCATACATTTAATTCAAGTTTGAATACTACTGTTGCTTATGAGTTATTAAAAATGTCACTGTTATATGTTTCAATAAATACAGTCGTGCTAAAATGACAGTGACCAATATCATTTAGATATGTACCTGTCACGGGTACAGACACAAGCTATTATGGACATAGATTGGGACTCATTCTGGCTGCTAATGTAGAGACCCTGAGGTTTGGTATGGTTTTACTCCAGGGGTGCCCAAAAGATAGATCGGGATCTACCAGTAGTAGTGATGGCTGAATTTTTCCTGTTTCGATTCGCAGAAATATTTCCCGCAAAATTCGCGAAACGCAAATTTTGATGGCGGTGTCAAAATATTTTTGACGCCAGCAACAATTCCGACTCTAGCGTTGGTGCCCATTAAAGTTAATGGGTGCCTAGAATTGTTGCTGGCGTCGGAATTGCCGCCGGCGTCAGAATTGTCTTGAGCGTCAAAAATATTTTGACGCCGGCGAATTTTCGGAGAGATTTTCCGAATTTAGTTGCCGGCAGCGAAACGCAGAAATTCACTGCAAATTCGCACCTGGCAAATAAATTCGCCCATCATTAACCAGTAGACCTAGCTGTGATCAGTAGATCTGAAGACACTGTCCACAAACAGCTTGTCTTAATCACCCTCCTAATTCATGCTTTTCGTTCAGACATTTATACAGTATAAGGTTACATAAGGAATAGTTGTAAAATATAGCAATATACATTTTCCCATAAATCAATATTTAAGTAATAGTTTTTATGGAACATAATGCTAACAATGGTTTTATGGATGTAGATCATAATGGGACAACATCACTAAAAGTAGACCTCGCATTAGTAAAGTATGGGCACTCCTGTTTTACTCAAACAGTTTCCTCTGTATTTGGACACCTAAATTGTCCTGGGCAACTATGTATTTAAAAGTTCAAAAGGGATAACACACATGTGCACCGGGATCTCTTCCTGGATCCCACCTTGTGGGTAGGTAGATACAGGATAAGCTCTGGACAATATCAGGTCCATTTTGTGTACATGGAATTTAGTGAAACACACAGATAAGGAGTAATTTCTGTAATGCTTACACTCCATAACACAGTAAACTCCATAACACAGTAAGATAAAGTAGCAGATAGGATAACTAAAACCTTGCCAGTTTATGCTGCAGGGATCCACTGTCTTGTGCCACTGCCACTGCAGTGACTGTTTCTTAGTTTGTACAAATCTTTCAGCTAACCGTTGCAGGATGGTATGGATTTGAATTAGTATGTTTCATAAACAATTGAAATTCTTCAGAAATGAATTGAGGACCATTATCACTGACAATCTGTTCAGGTATTCCAGTTCTTGCAAACAAGGTTCTCAATATATCAATAGTATATGAGGTACTAGTAGACTTCATGCAAAAAACCTCTGGCCATTTAGAATGTGAATCCATAATAATGAAAAACTTCAGCAAAATCAATGTGTATACATTGCCAAGGAGCACAGGGCCATTCCCACAGATGAACTGGAGCTGGTTGTGACATAGACTGCACCTCTTGACATCCATGGCACTTGTTTGCCAGTTGCTCTATTTGTTGATCAATTCCTGGCCACCACACAAAACTCCTAGCAAGTGACTTCATTTTTACTATGCCCAGATGGCCTTCATGCAGCTCATCTAGTACTCTTGATTGCAACTTTGAGGGAATAATAACACAAATTCCCACATTTCACATCCTTCATGTATGGTCAGTTCATGTCTGCGTGAGTAGCAAGGAATTAGTGGGACCTTGTCTGTATACTTCCAGCCTTTAAGAGTTGCCTCATAGACACATCCTAGAGTGGGATCTCTTTTTGGTTTCATTCTCAATCATTTTACAGGTTAGAGGAAGACAATCTGATGCACATTAACATATTCCTCAGAAGTGTCTTGACCTGGTAATGGCAGACGTGACAGTCCATCTGCATTTGCGTGTGCCGCTGTCCGCTTGAACTCAATATCATAGTCATAACCAGCAAGAAACAAAGCCCAGCACTGCATACGTGCAGCAGCTGTTGCAGAGACTCCTTTCTTTGGGTGAACCAATGGTTGATGGTATGTTACGAGTATAAACTTCCGCCCAACATAAGAATTGGTTAAATCTTTTCACTCCCCAGAGGAGGCTAAGTGCTTCCTTGTCTATCTGTGCATAGTTGTGTTCTGCACTTGTGAGTGACAATGAAGCAAATGTTATAGGCCTTTCACTTTTGTCTGGAAGAACATGAGATATCACACCTCCAATGCCATTTGGGGAAATGCCAGTTTAATGGCAAGGAAGCATTGAAATGCACAAGGACATAATCAGACGTGACCAATGTCTTTGCTTCCTTGAAGGCTTTGTCACACTGTACACTCCATTCCCATTTTTTACCTTTTGCAAGCAATTGATTTAATGGGTATAGCACAGTTGCAAGATTTGGCACAAACTGGCTGTAATAATTAATAAACCCAAAAAACGATCTAAGCTGTCTTACATCCTTGGACAGTGGTGCTTGTAACACTTCTTGGATGTTCTCTGGACTTGTGCAAGCCACTGGCATCTATAATATGTCCACACTATTGTATAAGTGATCAAAAGTAAGAACAAAGGCACACTCTATTTAATACGTCTGCAAAAAAATGGTTTTCTTTTATTCACGGTGAGATCCAGGCAAATGTTTCAGGGCCAAGCCCCTTCATCAGGTGCTACAGTACTTGGTGTGTAGATTGTAATGTAATGTAAGGCATTTTCCTCCACCTCCATTTGTAGGTTTGGCAAGATAAATTTTGCTGAATTGTAGTCCACCCACTAGAGTCCACCCACTAGAGAGGCAAAGATATCCTTAATCAAAGGCAAGGGATACTTATCAGAATGTAGAACTCGGTTAATGGAAACTTTAAAATCTCCACATATTCTAACTGAACCATCCCTCTTTATAATAGGCGCAATAGGTGTGCCCCAGTCACTCCAAGAGACTTTTGAAATTACTCCATCTTGTTCTAGATGATCCAATTCCACTTCCACTTTTGGACAAATACTATAAGGCACTAGACAAGCTTTGTGAAATGTGGGCTGTGCATTTTCCTCAAGGCATATATTAGCCTTGATGTGTTTTAAAGTACCCATGACTTCTTTAAACACTTTTGAGGCCTGAGCTAAAATGGCCTTTAATTTTTCCACTGGTTTGGTGTTATCAGCAGACACTAATGGATTTTCAGTCAATGGGCATTTTGTGTAACCTCTTCCGACCCCATAATGCAGGACCACCTGCCTCTACCACATATAAGTCCAGCTGGCATTTAAAATTATTGTACTCTACCTCAGCATTTAAAATTCAGAGTGGCACTATCTTCTGTCCAGTGTATGTTTTTAGTAGCAATTTTGTTTTCTGAAGAGCTGTGTCTTTAAACAACTTTTTATATTCTGGGTGTTATTCTATGTGTTATTATTGAAACAGCAGACCCTGTGTCTAATTCCATCTTAACTGTAATACCAACTATTTTTGGTGTTAGCCAGATGACAGAGCGGTCACAGGTATCTGCATGATAAACATCAATACTTCCAAGTTTTGAATCAGTGCTATCAGCTAAACAAGCATTATCATCATCATGTGTATTTGTAAAAGGCTGTTTTTAAACAGGGAAGCTCCTTTTGTCACTTAGGCACACTGCTTGAATATGGCCCTTGTTATTACATTTTCTGCAGTAAGCACTCTTGAATTTGCAGGTTGCTGCATTATGGAATTCTTTGCCACATCTGTAGCAGGATCCGGAATTCTGATTAGAATATCTTTTATTTTGACCTGCCCCCACTCTATGCACATCAGTTGCTGCTTTCTCTAGTGTTTCTGCATTGCTTCTGTTCTGTAATTCGAATGTGTCCTTAGCAGCAGTCTCCATTGCTACTGCAATTTCTATTGCTCGTTTAAACTTAATTTTATCCTGTTAGCAGCCTTTTCTGTATGTTTTCACCGTATAATCCACATACAAATCTGTACCTTAGTGCATTATTTAGTCCATCCTTAAAATCACAGTGTTCTGCCAGTTTCCTTAACTCTGCTACAAACCCAGAAACTTTTTCACCCTCCTGTTTTTTTGTTTTTTTTTAGCTGCAGCTTTTGGTGTCTCACATTCAGCAGATCTTCCTAAAATCTCTTCCTTGTTGCCACTTTGTTGTATCCATGGAATATAGTGAAACACACAGATAAGTAGCTGCAGGAGTAATTGCTGTAATGCTTAACAGAAAGTAAACTCCATAACATAGTAAGATAATGTAGCAGGGAAACATAACAGCAGATTCAACATGAAGCCTTATACATAAGACTCTAGTAGTAGAACAGCATTGGCAGATTCAACAGGAAACATGCACAATTACTTTATCCCATATTTAACAGCCCCAAGTTAGTAAAAGGTTATTTAGCAGTAGGAGTGTATGTTATAGTCGCTCTAGCAGCAAAAGATAGTGGCAGATTATTTTTGTGAGCAGCTTTCTGGTGGTAGTAGTAGTAGTTGGGTTAGCACCCTTGCGGTGATCAAGCCGCCAAACAGGTAAATGAGTGGGTAAGCTCAGGAGCACCGAAAGTGCCAAGGAGCAAGATACTCTGTGGGCATGGTCGGACTAGAGCAATGGGGGCCCACTGGGTCTGCCACATGAAGTGCCCTCCAGGCAGTCAACTGGGGCCCCTCCCAGCTAACCTCAGCATGCCTGTGCGAATGCTGGTGCGCTCCTGCATGAATGCCATCATGCTGCGTGCCTGTGCTGAGGCGCAGTGGCAAAGGTTTTTTAAGGGGGCACCCGAACAGGGGAACAGGACTGGACTTTTTTCCAGTTGTCCCACCGGCCCAGTCCGACACTGCCTGTGGGATCCCTAGTGCTGGGGAAAAATCACCAAGACAGGCTGCACTACCCCCTTAGAGAGATCTACTGGCAATATCATAAAGTGTGATGGTTTTCCACTGTGTTCTGTGATTGTACTTGGACAGCTTTACTGCATGACTGATGTGAGCAATATTATCTGCCTTTTTTGAAGCAATTAACCTGGACTGCTGTTACTTTTAGCTTGATTGATCTGTGCACCAGGAGACACATAGGATCTACCTGAATCCTATGGGCCACTACACACTGCTGGGAGTTGCAGGGAGTTGCCCACAGCCTAATGGTATTTAGAGTACACTGACAGCAAGTACATATGCATGCAGATTTAAAAATAGATGATGCTGATTCACCACACTGGATGTCATCCATAAAAGATGTGATCACATCACAAAAGCAGAGCAAAAATGTCTGACCCATTTTAGGGCAGCTTCATATTTGTAGAAATATCTTCATGTGTCAAGAAGTATAAGATTTTGCAATAATATCCATGATCTATAAATAAGTCCTTTTATAGAGGGAATACTTTAAAAAGAATCAGGTATTGGTTACTGCAACAAAAACAGGCAGAGACCTAATGATAATGAAGCTGCACAGCAGGACTTTGGCTAGATTTCACCTTTGATGATTCCTTATCAATGTGGTCTAGTACATTGCATTCTGTCAGAGCAGTTTAGCTTCACATCTCACTAATCAGTAAATCAATACTGTTTATTGGTATTATCATGGTTAGATAAAGGTCTCCCAGTAATAAATGACTGTCCCACATTTACAAATTCCACACTGGAGCCTTAAGATCCATCCACAGAGCACTTGTATCTGTGTGATTTTTGGTGAGTATGAGGGCAGCTGGGGGGAAGCACCTAAGTCCCCACCATCACCCCCTACGTGTCCCCAGCACAGAAAGCAGAGCGGCACAAGTGCTTCTTCGGTGAGCACTGATGGGTACACATTTGAACCCCCTTGGCACCCGAGGGTAAAGTAAATTACCGACAGTAAATATTTACAGAAATTAATCTTGAATGAATCCTTATGTGGATAAAAACACAGAAGTGGAAAAAATCTATTAAAGGGAAAGGAAAGTTAAACTAAAGAAATGTTGAAATGTTGTACATTATGTTTTGAGCTTCTGTACCAACCCTAGACAACCACAGTCCTTTAGCAGTAAAGATCTGTGTCTCCAAAGATGCCCCAGTAGCTCCCCATATTCTTTTCTGCTGATTCACTGCACATGCTCTGTGCTGCTGTCACATATTGAACTTAGGGACCAACTCAAAATATACAGTACACATAGAATATAAATGTCACAGTATAAGGCGGATTAGTAATTAATATGGATAATTACTATATGGCAGCTCAGAAACCAGGGCAACTAGCATAGAATTTAGTCCTATTAATTTTTAGGGTTTCCTTCTCCTTTAAAGCATGCTAACACAGTGCAAATTAACTTTTGATGATTGTTAATTTAGTTTCAATTTTTTTTAAAAAAGTTTGAATCCTGCACAGTTTTTTTCAACCAATGATGTGTAATTGCCCGCTGATCATAAAATCCTGTAATATATAAAAAAAATTTTTAAATATGTACACTAGTATCTATAAACTAAAAAAACCAATAAAACCCAATGAAAATCCATAATGTTGCTACTAGTATTAACACTAGTTGGGAAAACTAGAAACATATTGAGCATATCTTATTTGCTCATAACTTGTAGTAATTATATTTATGGAAATTCTCAAGCACTTGATTTAAATAAAGCGTTAATGTGAGAGCTTTTAATTATAAAATATCAGTGAATGAATCGTGTGTTAATGATAAAGAAATGGCTCTGCAGCAGCTTCTTCATAATCAGGATATGTGCTTGGAGATTAGGAATATCACATTTCCAGAGACAAATGTGTTCATTCTTCTCCACTAATTAATGATTTTTGCTAATGCAAATGGAGGTAGAAGTTTGCAGAAAATAAAACTGGAACAAAAGTTGTTTTGGTATTGAAAAAAAATCTGATTACATTTTATTACTAATGTTGAGTTGTCAGACTTTCTCAGGTCAGGGATAATCTGTTTGTAATGAATGCTGTAATTTTCATTTTAGGCTTTTAAAATAATATTTCCCTCTCCCTCAAAAATTGGTAAAATCTTTAGAAACTGAAACTTTTTGCAAGGGATTTGAGTTATATTTCTATTGATTTTGTGTAATGTATGTTGATAAACTGCTGCATATGTAACACTATATAAAGGATGGGGTGCTCAGACTCTACATAAACTCCAGATAGATTACCCCAGACTTGGCCAGAAAAGTCACAACTCCCTGAAAGTCCTGGTAGAGCATGTGTTAATGGGGGCTTTCTCTCTGGTGGGCCCTTGCTAAATTGATGGAGAAAGTATGAGCTATGCTGACTTCACACACACAAAATTTAATCTGACAATATCTATAGCTAAAGTATGTTTGTTGGATCTTGCACAATTGCTTGGGTGGTAAGGCTCAGATGTCACAATCAACAATAATTTCATAGAAACTTCAGACACTTAGGTATAGTGTTAGCAACACTTCAGAATTAGTACTCGGTGAATCGGTGAACTCGTCACCTGCACTAGAGACTAGTTCTGGTCTCCTTATTGGAACCTGGGCTGCTATAACTAACTACACTACACTCATCTTGTCTCTCATTCCTAAAACAAGCCATTACAGATCTATCCTGGAAATGACTACAACTTCTGAGGCCTACCTCCACCTCTGGCACACCAGACACCAATCAACCCTTCAATAAGTTGGGTCCAAAGAGATCAAGCATATGCTGTTTTCCTTTTGGGAAACTGGAAGACTTCAAGACAGTGATCCCAACCCTTTGGCTGTTGCTCCCTGTTTGCATAAAAAACAGATGTACTGTGAAACAGAGCCTCTTGTAGGCTGAAAAATGCCCACTCAAAGCACTTACTGTATTTTGCCACACCCAAGAACATTTTTATGCTTGCACTGCTCAGCTTTTTTTACATCTGAATGTGGGTCACGGGTAAAAAGTTTGGGGACCCCTGCTACAAAGGAAACACTTTGACTTGGATAGGGAAACAGCTCCCCCTCTAAACTGCAAAACATGATGAGCCCATAGCTGTCTTAATCCTTATGGGGACTGCCTGGGTATGCAAAACCTTTACCCTCCTATGCATATGTAAATATGTGAAAATGTAGACACCCTTACTCATTACAGACAGGCACATCCCTAGTAATATGGACACTTAAGTAGGTCCTTATGGGGACCTTGTGCTTATGTAACCCCTGTAGTTCTCACAGTGTACATCAGATGGCACTGTACAGTAGTATAAAGGTCTTGGGAACCATGAGGTCTGGGTCCATTACTTTAGCCCATCCAAGCAGGCTGGAAGGGAATGGGTACATGTCGACCCTAGTCGCATTGGCCCCAGTAATTAGATAGCATACTCTTTTATAGATCACTCTAGGATTAGGAGAGGTTATTTAGTTAGATGTCACATTTGACATCAAAAAACTGCAACTTTTTAGGATTATTGCCAGAAAACCACTTCTGATTATTGAGCGAAACCCAGCACAGATCAGGATATCTTCCAATTGTAAATGGGACATCTCCCATTGACTTCTACATGACCTCTGCAGGTTTGAGATGCAGTACTGTTCATTCTGCAGCAGCATTGGGGTTTAATAAATCACAAAAAATTTAGTTATTTTTTTTACCCTTTGAAACAATTGTGTTTTCCCCTTTAAAACACTGACCAGAAAAAGCATCCCATTATGCCCTAGTACATTCATTAGTAGGCTAAAGGCAATGCATCAGGTTGAGACTCAGCTCTGTTTTCAGTGTGATTGGTTGACGTTATACATAAAAATATATTATTCTCCAAAAATGAACAGGAGAATTAAAATGTACATATATATTCAGAATAAATACAGAGGTGTGCAGATAGCATAGCCTCTCCTTTTGTTAAATAACTTTCCTTTCTTAAGGGACACCAAGTGCTTCAGTATGCCCCATTTTTCATCATTAGTTCAATTCTGCCTATTATTTTAATTATCAGAAGCCTACTGAGAAGCTCTCTGTATAATTAAACCCCTCACTTCCTCCAGCTACATCCTGCTTGGGTTTTATATAAAGCTCATTATACAGATGCTTCTCAGTGGACTGCTGATTGTTTTTGATTCTGCTTGTAGGGATCAGTCAGGGACAAATGCCAAAAATAGCCAAACCATACTTATTGTCTACCTATGGTATGTTTCATCTACCGTATATACTCGTGTATAAGCCGACCCGTGTATAAGCCGAGGTACCTAATTTACCTAAGAAAACTGGAAAAATGTATTTACTCGTGTATAAGCCTAGGGGCTGATTGAAAATCAATCTGTACCTGCACCCACTGAATAACAATGAAAGGTAGGCCTGCCCACAGTTTAAAAAAAAAAAATTGTAAGCACACCAGTCACAGTAAAATAACTTATAACTCAACCAGGGGCAGAGAGATGGAGAGATGCAGCAACTACATACGAGGCTCCTTCTGCGGCCCCAACAGTGTGCAGGACACATGTAAATGTTTACAGTCCGCAGCAAGAGCTTTGAAATTCCTCTGCTTATTTTGGTCACAAACTCTTCTAGGAGAATATGGCCTGGATGGGGGAAGGGGGTCCAATAATGCCATTATTATAAATAAGCCCCTGTTTAGCAGTTGGTGCTGCCATGCTGGTTCCTGTAGGGAGAAGATAATCCATATAGAATACAGGGCTAGCAGTGGGTGCTGGGAAATAACACAACACTTTATACAAAAGGGCCCTGGTCCTGCTACCTCCATGCCTGAATATGGTCAGGACTCTGTGACTGACTGTCACGATCGCCGCCCGGAGCAGGTCCAGGAGCTCCGGGCGGCGCGTCCTTCCCTGCCGGCATCGCTCCCAAAATGGCGGCGCCCATGGCCGCCACGTGGGTTGCGGCGCCGGCGCCTCTACCCACGTGGCGGCCATGGGCGCCGCCATTTTGGAAGGACGCCGGCAGGGAAGGACGCGCCGCCCGGAGCTCCTGGACCTGCTCCGGGCGGCGATCGTGACAGTCAGTCACAGAGTCCTGATGCGCTATGGGAGAGGGAGGTGTGTTGGGGCCGCAGAAGGAGCCTCGTATCCGGTGAGGGATTGGCTACAGTATCCGGTGAGGGATTGGCTACAGTATGTGCGTATGACCCGCGTATAAGCCGAGGTCGAGTTTTTCAGCACATTTTGGGTGCTGAAAAACTCGGCTTATACGCGAGTATATACGGTAATCCCTATTCATTGCACTAATGTTGAAAAATCAATATACTGCCCTTTAATGTTAATATCATTGTATAGGACCAGGTATAGACCTAAAATAACCCCTGCAGCTAGGGTGGAGTAGGAAATTAAATACACAGAAATAGGACCAAAACATACAATAAAGACGCTGCAGAAATTGTTGTTATGTATACTACCATATAATAGCTCCATTCATTTATTTTCACCTTCGCTGTGACCATTAGTTCATTTGTTAAAGTAACTGTTCATTCACAGGATCTTCCAAGTGTAAGCAATTATGTCATCAGTATGAATGCTTCCACTGCAAATACAGTACTTGACATATTAATGGTATCCCAGTGGTCAAAACCTCCATGGATGATATGCAGCAGTTGAGTAGTAAATTCTATAATATTGCATATTCAATGTTATCTTAGTTCATCCATCACATCTGTCACCTCACCTGTTTTTTTTTTTTTTTTAAACAACGGACAAAAATATGTTCCTTTTTCTGCATAAACTGCAATGTTTACCATTTGTAATGTCATACTGAAAACACTACCTTTTAATTTAACAAGGAATCATGACGACCTTAATAAACCCAATAAGGATTCATTATACCTTAGTTTGGATAAAGTACAAGGAACTGTTTTATTATTACAGAGTAAAAAAAGTGATGTGCCAATAAATTCGCCAGACATGAATTTGCGGCTAATCTCCGCATTTTGCTGCAATCAAATAAATTTGTGAATATGTGGCGATAATGTGGCGGCGAAAAATCTGCTGCGTCAAAAAAAAATTGGCGTGCGCATAAAAAGAATAAATGATTCAGAAGGGTACAGTTTTCATTTGATTATAATACAGGTATGAGGCCAGTTATCCAGAATGCTCAGGACCTGGGGTTTTCCGGATAAATATTAAATAAACCCAGCAAGTGGGTTTTGCTTCCAATAATGATTCATTATATCTTAGTTTGGATAAAGTACAAGGAACTGTTTTATCATTACAGGATAATAGGAAATAGTGATGGGCGAATAAATTCAGCAGACACGAATTTGCGGCTAATTTCTGCATTTCGCTGCAAGCGAATCAATTCGCAAAAATGCGGCAACTATTAGATGGCGAAAAATCCGCCGCATCGAAAAAAAATTATTCAGATGCCCATTGACTTGCTAATGTACTTGGGCCAAATAGTCACACCTATAAAAATTGGCGCTTGCGTCAAAATTGTCACTCACGTCAAAATTGAGACACATCAAAATTATTTTTACCCCCATTGACTTCAATGTGTTTCGTAAATTTTTCGCCATTTCACTGATTTTGCAGTAAATTCACAAATTTTTGGTGAAGCAAAATGCCATAGATTTGCCCATCATTAAAAGGAGATTTTTTTTTTTTGGATAAAATGGAGCCTATGAGTCATGCTGTACTTCAAACTTTCCGGATAACAGGTTTCCGGATAATGGATCCCATACCTGTACAACAATTTTATACATTATATTAAAAACTGCTTGTAGCTGATCATATGATCATAAAAACATCATTCAGGCACTTTTTCAGCAGAATAAGAATAGCGTGTGAGATGTTAAAATTACCTATATGCCCTTTAGAAAGCAATGATTATCACAGGTCCCCTTTCTCTAACTTCATGAATATCGAATAATACCTGGTCCCATTAAACCCAGGACAGACTCACATCACTTAACAGCAATGTCAGAGATTAATGTATGTGCACGGCAGTTAACATTGTACAACACACATAAATTATTAAAGACAAGACTTCTGTGAAATTATGGGAGTTTAATATAATTTTGATGACAAAAACCAGAGTAAATTGAGGTAAAGATTATCAATAGCAAATGACATATGGAACATAATGAATCTCTAATGAATTCCAATCAATTGTGGGCAGTAAAAGGCAAATGTTTGACATCTGATTAAAAATGAGCTCTCCTGTCTTTGAGAAAGAATGCAAGAATGAATAAGAAAATGCAGCATTCTGATAAAGAATGTGGGAAAGAGTACTTAATAATGACTAACATTTAACTTAACTTTTATCTGCAAAGTAACAATTATCATCAACATCATCATCATTATCATTTATTTATATAGTGATGACAAGTTATGCAGTGCTTTACCTTAGTTTATAAATAGTGAATAAGGATTTTCAGAGTACAAGAGGATTAGAGGGCCCTACATGTGAGCGTTTACAAACTAAAGGTTAGGGTACAATTGAGACATTAGGATTTTAGAAACAATTTTGTGATTTATCATACAACAATGATTGATTAATTAAGGTACATTGAATAAGCAGATGGGTTTTTAAGGAGCATTTGAAAGTTTCGAAAGAACGATAAAGTCTGACAGCTCAAGGCTGAGAGTTCCAAGAAAAGCAGAGGCCTGAGAGAAGTCTTGTAGATGAGATTGGGCAAAGTGATGAGAGGATAAGTGAGGCAAAGGTCAGAAGCAGAGCAAAGGTTGCGTGAAGGAGTGTATTTGGAGATCAGAGATGAAATATATAGAGGGGCTTCACTGTTAAGGGCATTGAATGTAAATGTGATTAGTTTGCTTTTGATTCTAGAGGAGATTGGGTGCCAGTGAAGGGACATGTATATGGGAGCAGTTGATGTTCAGTGGTGAGATAGATGAATGAGTCTAGCAGCAGCATTTAGAACAGATTGGCGTTGGGAAAGGCAACTTGTGAACTGAGATATAGTCTTATTCGACAATTTTAAGCAGCTAAATACGACAAGATTTTGCAAGTGTTTGGATATGTGGTGAAAATACAGCTGTAAATCTAGGATAACTCCTAGGCAGCGTGCCTGTGTGGTCAAATGAAAGGTGGTGTTGTTTACTGTGAGTGATATTCAAGGAAGATCTTGGTGGAAATATAATCAGTTCTGTTTTTGAAAGATTCAGTTTCAGGTGGGACTGTGACATCCAGGAGGAGACAGCAGAGAGGCAGTCTGTAACTTGGGAAAGGACAGATGGAGAGAAATCAGGAGTAGACAAGTAGAGTTGGGTGTTTGAAGTCCAAACGACTATAAGTTTTCCTAGCTAAAAAAAAGTAGTATAGAGCGAGAACAGTAGAGGGCTAAGAACAGAGCCTTGAGGAAACCAGATTAAAAGGGGTCGAGAAGTGAGTTGTGAGTGAGATGCTGCTGTTAACAAGCCTTTCCAGCAATTTGAATGTAAATGGAAGAAGGGAAACTGGAGGATAGTTGGTGGGAGAGCTGGGATTAAGTGAAGGTTTTTTGAGAATACGAAAAGTCATATGCGACCTAGAGAGTTTTTCAAGGAGAGCTTTAGTTTATGTTGGTCATAAATTATATGCATTAATGCTTTCATACTTTGGCAGAGCAGTCTATTTTTTACTATTTGAGTATAAGTAATCTGTTAATAGTTGTATTCAGTTGATTTTAGTAATAACACTTGGAACTTTAAATCTTTGCTACTGTGTATATTGATTATGCTATGTTTGCCCTCATGCTTGAAATATTAATGTATTGTAAAAACTTATAGTGTTGTGATGCTGATTCCTTAAATTGTTACATCTT
The DNA here is from genome assembly GCF_017654675.1 of Xenopus laevis. NCBI lineage: Eukaryota > Metazoa > Chordata > Amphibia > Anura > Pipidae > Xenopus > Xenopus laevis. Next base: position 92,055,652 of record NC_054378.1, read on the forward strand.
GTGATAAAATGTTGTTCTTGGGTCTCATTTAGTGTTGAGCCAAACTGCTCCATTTTGCTTTGCCAAAGAAATTCACGAATTGCTAAAGCCACATGCACTGGAGTCCATGGGCATTTTTTCCAATGACGAATGCATTGAAGTCAAAGGGCATTTTTTCTCATTTCTTTTTTCCACAACAAATGTATAGGAATCAATGGTAATTTACTCTGTGTTATGTCTTTTGGCAAATGCATTGGAGTCAATGGATATTCTTTCTTATATGACTTGTTTCCAAATCCAATCCAGTTGAACAACACAAATACAAAAATACTTTATTAGAAATATCTTTGTGAAAATATAATTTGTAAAGGTGACTCTCCTAACAGCTGCCACAAAAAACAACCAGGCTGTGCCAGATAAAGAAGTAAAAGCAAGGCTTCGTAATCAGCACAAATACTGTGTAAGGTCTTCCTTTTCCAACTACGGAACGGCATTCAGTCTGACACAGGTTTTCTACGAAACCTAGCAAGGTAGGGAAATGTACAGTATATGGTATTGCAAATTTACCTTAACTGCAATGTAGTTTCACCTTCACATTGACTCCAATACATTTTGGTGAAAACTTTTAAATATTTACCACAAGCAGTACATTCCATGAATTAGAGCATAATCAATCAAAGTAACAATAACTAATGCTGTAAGTAAAAACATATCATACAAGACTGGAAAACACTGAGAAGCTACTCCTGCAAAAATAAGCAATATGGATAAAAAGACTGAATAGCTTAGCACCTTATGGGTTGAATGGTGCTTAAGGTTTTATGTAATATAAGGTGTAAATTTGCTACAGTTCTTATTATCAAAGGCAACCAACCAGCTGGTAGCTTTTATTGGTAACCTGTTTAAATTGGTTGCCATGGGTCACTGCACTTGGGCAAATTTTGTCTCCAAAACCCTCCCTCTACCTCTTTCTTAGGGTGGGTGTGGTAATCACACAAATTCCCACATCCACCCTGTGGAAGCGGTCAAGGGAGGCCTCAAAACGTGATGGTTTTGGAGCAGTGTGATTTCCGACTCCACCGGAGACTCCTTCCTGGTTCCAGAGAAGTCTGACACATTGGATACTACCTTTATGGTGATTTTAACATTTATTAAACCAATGTTATACTATATTTTGCTTTATATTTTTAATGTATCACTTGGTGAATGACTGAAGGGAAACTATAGGGCAAAGAATAAATACTATTATATGTATCAGTATGAGAATATAGCCGAAAACAGTAATCTTGAAAAGTGTCATAGTGTTGGCTCTATTGAAGCATCTTCTCCAGGAACCATTTCAAATACATGGCAAATACGTGGCTCTTTACTACTACTACCACTACTACTACTACTACTACTACTACTATTTTGAATTACTTAAGATAATACTGTTCTATGTGTGCTCTTCTTTTGCATTCTATTTTAGAATCCCTGTCTCATATCATCCTGGTGTGAACAGTACCAGGATTTCTTTCCAATAGTGGAGTGGTGTGAAATTGGTATAAGATCATTATATCTTTAACCACTATTTGGTCTATGTTAGATGTAATTTTAGGTGTTCCATGATCATCCCACAATTACGTGTTTGCAATGACATATGTACAGTACATTATATGTGCATGTTTTTAATTTTGGGATTTGAGTTCCTGACTGTGAAACTTAAAATATACAGATGCTAAAATACATTTAATACCCATCCTTACCAGTTCTGTTTATTTCTCTCAAACAGATGGCATAGACTTATCTTCCACAAAGGGAAATTATATCTTTTGAATCAGTCAGAGGTGGTTATTTTCTTTCCTAGCAACACACAGAATAATATTCTTGTAATCATCCAATGTTGAGCTGCACAACAAAGAAAGAGAGATCCTGGCTTTTGCAATGCAGTTGTTTGATGGAATCAGATTAATCCTCTATAACTATCCAGGAAATTAAAAAGCTTTTGTTTTCTTTAAACCTGTTGGAATTGCTGGTTTTGGGAAATTGCTGGAACTAGCAAAATAATGTTACATTGATGTGATTGTCTTCTAAAGAATTAGTAAGAGAAAAGTGGTAAAAAAATCAAAACAAAAATTACTGCAGACTTTTGTAGACATATTTTAGGCTTAGGATGCATTTTTCAAATAATCTTGTTATTTCCTTTCTTGTCTTGCTGATAATTGAGAGATATTCAAGATTTTCGGGGTTTTTTTGTTAAAATATAATAATTATTTTTGTGTAAACCTACTTCATCAGCATAGGACTGTTAAGTACACAAATTTAGCCAAGATTATGTTCTTTGGCCATGTTGTATGAAAACAATATCACTTGTAGGGATGAGTGTTGTGCAGTTTGAAAAATTGTCTCACGAAAAAACCACCGATTGACTTTAATGTGACAACATTTTTGCCGTTTCACACATTGTTGCCAAAGTTAAACGGGTTAGATTCGCCCATCACTAACCCTTCTTTAAGGCACATTAAAGATCATTGTGTAAAGTATATTCCGTTTTTGAAGAGGTCACAATTTTGGAAGTTTAAATCAAATATTTCCTGAATATATTTTTCAATGATGGGTTCACTTTGCATGCAGGACATTCACAGGTATGAACAAATGTGCTTCCCTTAATAGTGTTCAGTTTGATGAAACCATACTCTAGGTTCAAGCAGCAGTGCTGGAATGGTTATTTTGCCTTTTATTATTAATGTATCTCCTTTTTTAAAAAATAATTTATAAGTCAGCTGTTTACTTCCTATTTCTGACTAATACTTTAACAAGGCTTAATATAACACAAAGTTGTTTCTGGTTTAAATTGAGGCTAAAAATGCATTTATAGAAATATAATACAGAGAGGTACTCAACTTATGACACCCTTAGTAATTTTGAAAGTTTCATGTGTGAAATTAAAAGATGATCATGTCAAAAGATTCAACAAAAAACAGGTGTTTCAAAAAAATCTTGTGGTAAAAGCTGGTTGGTTACATCACCTATTTGTCAAATACATTTAGTGACTAATGAATAACCTAATAAAGCCACAAATTATTTAACATTGTCTTTACTTTAAACCCTTCTTGCCCAGGCTATAAGGACATTTTACATATCCATATGCCCTAGGCCTAAACACAGTGGCTATCACAATATCACAGTACTCATATCCGGCATTTGGTTAATGCACCTTCATGTGAATCCTTCATTCACCATTCACTTAATCTATTGACTTATCAGTTGCAACACAAAAATCATTCTAAACTTTAAAAAACATATTTTAAGGCATGTATCTTCATCACAAATAAGTATTTCAAAGGTAGGGGGTAAGAAAAAGTATAAATATAAGAGATTAACTTTCTTTGTGTAAGCAAATCAAAAGCTTTGCAGGGTTATGTTATAATTTAGGCCACTCACTTGTTAGGATTAAACTATGTTCTCAAAACTGAATGAAATGGGGGAGAGAGAGAGAGAGAGAGAGAGAGAGAGAGAGTGAGAGAGAGAGAGAGAGAGAGAGAGAGAGAACCATAAATCACTTATCAATTTTACTATTAACATTCAGCAGTAAATTTGTTATAATATTCAGTAATAATAAAAGTATATTTAAAGGATTTATTTTTACTTTTGTCTTTCTTATTTGATTTATTAATTGGCACTTGTGTCTAATATATACCCAGTACCCAATAATATGTGATATTATCCTGTAGTACTGTATATCGATGAAAATTTATGCAATAGAAAATATATTTAAAAAACTTGTTCAACTCAGCATTTTCTAGATCTCTGAAGAAACAGATATAGAAAAAAAAGTTAAAAGAAGTTTCAGAACAAAAAAAAGGTTGAATTGGTAACTGGATGGTGTGGCATGACATCTGTACATATCTGGAGTGACAGCAAACCTAAGAAAAAAGCAAACATATTTTGCCATAGTACTGTACCTCCAGTCATATACAGAAATCCCATCATTAGACTTAAAGTGCTGTATAAGTTTTGCATTCAGTTTTTTATTTGCATTTTTTAGAACATTAATTAGCTAACTTTTTTTTTTATATAATATATTGTTTCCTTAGACGCTACATAATGCCTGTCTGCTAAAGCAGTGAGATAGAAGCAGATGGACGGATATGCGAAAGCTAAAATAATTTCTCACTAATATACTGCAGGTGCTTGTTTATCATCACAGGAAATTATGAGACATAAAAAGATTGACTGTGGGAGAACAGCTGTTACCAGATAATCATAGAAAAAATATTACACAAGAGAAATGAAGTCCAAATACAATGTTTATATAAAAAAATAATTAAAAGGATATGAATAATACCTAAGAACAAATTCTTGCAGATAAAGATCAGTTCTTAGTATAAGAAGGTGTTGGGACAGAATAATAGCACATCACCATTGACTAAGACCCACACCATTGAAGTTGAAGAGGCACACTTAGCAAATACAATGTAGAAACAGATTTTATAGATACAGATTAAGGTACTGTAGTTTCATGGATGCACTTGACTGACCCAACCACACCCATTTTCCTATTGAGAATGAGTTCTAAAAAATCACTTGCAACTTGCAGTAAGTAAAAATATACCTATTCAGCCTGATGTGTGATAACAACATTTATATAGCTCTCTAACCATATAATATGGCATCTATTTAAATTCAATGAAGCCCATATCAATGACATGAATTTCCAAAACATTTCCAAAACTATTATAGGGGTCCATAGGGTTAACGTTCCCTATGTTGTAATCTCCTACTGGTTGGAAATCCTCTGTAACAATCGGTATCCCAAACCCAGAACTAACTCCAAGATTTCTGCTCTTCTGCCTTTTGTAGCCACGTTTGGCTTTGGGTGGAGCCTTCTGCTACTCAGATTGCTGCCAGCTCTTATTGCAGGAGAACCAGGGAGAGAGTTCTGGAAAAGCAAGGGAACCAAACATATATGTATAGGAGGGAGGAGCAGTTAGCAAGTCAAGGAACAGCCCAGGTCAAAGCACACAGGCAATAAGGTCTCAAGGCAAATATCAAGAGCAAGGTCCCTGTCACACCCCCGCTAGACCATCATGGTAAGTTCTTGCATCATCTGGTGTGACCAGAGTTGGGCCTCTGTTAGAGATGGGAGAGGGAGTGTTTCTCCAAATTGAAGTGTGCCCTTGACATTCTCCGATTTGGCCGGAAGGTGTCACTCTTATATAAGTCTTTATAAAGGCGAAGCACCATATGCTCTACCTCCTTTGCCTTTTACTCAAGGTGGGAGTGTATGCTGCTGGGATCCTGGGGCCCAGTAAAGGAAAGGCCCCAAGGGTGACGAGGCCCTTGGTGAACTGAGGATATTGGGACCTGAGTATTGTGTGGAACTCAATCTGGAGGAGAGGTCTGGAGCCTAGAGGCAGCAGAGAAAAGAAGAGGGCTGCCTGGTATTGCCAACAGACACTCAAAGGAGCTGCTCAAGGCTTTATGTGCTCAGCTTGGATGCTCAGAGCTCAGCTGATTGACGAGAAGTTTCTAAGTAGAAGCTGTGGGAGCCTTTTCCATTGTGTGAGTCCCCTGAATGAGGACAGGTCTTGTCTGTGTGTCTGAGACGTGGGAGCAACTGCCTTGTCCAAAGAGAGAGGTACTTTGGGGTAGGTAGAGCTGCATGGAGAAGTTAAAGGGGGAAGGGACTGTACTGCGAGATGGTCTTTTTCCACTTGGAGTGGAGAAAATGTGTCCTGGTGAAGACTGTACCAGGGTTGGATTTAGAACAGGGAATCGGTAAATTGTTGTGATTGCACTTTTCATTTCTTCAATTCATATAAACTTCAAAAGTTATATCTGTTTGTTGCACTTGTGTGGTTTGTCCTAGTGAGGTACTGAGGTGTAATTCCTCAGTGCCCACTAAGTGGAGGCATTGCCTTAAAAATCCCAGTTCCCAGAACCTTACACATAGCAAAGGGAGTTCAGGCCCTGGATTATGAATAGGTTATTTAAGAGAGTGTACATCCTATTCTACAGAGTGGTTGAGGAAGGGTTACACTATATAATGGTGTTTCATTGACAGGAGTGACTTATATGAACATTAAGATCCAAAACCCAATTTGAGCAACAACATATTGGGCCAAATAGGTATGATCTGATCTTTTGCCCCCCCCCCACCAGACCAGTGATTAGATCAGTGTGCCAGTTTGGTTCATGCCTGATGGGATATTCAAACCTGATAGATATCTGCCCCATTTTCAGTCAGGACAGGGCAGTAGAAGAACCCATATAAAGCCCAATAAGTCGCCAAACCAACTAGATGGTATTTAAGATAGTGTATATAATTTTTACAACATTACGATAGCAGCTACTTTCTTTAGGTTGCCTGTGAAATATGTGCTCCGTGCATCAACTTGCAAGTCTTTTATAAAGTCTTTTTTTTTTTTTCTATTACTGAATTATATTTTTATTTAATTACTTTTGTCAAAAAATTATCTATATTGTTGTTAGGTGTCATAGTGTTATTTTTGAAATTAATATTAGTGATACATTTATTAAGAGGTTACTTTCAAAAGATCTTGGATTGCACTTTTCACTTTTTATGCCACTATCTGTTTTTATTCTCTTGGAATAGAGACTCTTCTTCTTGTGTAGCACAATGACAAGATGCATAATACCAGTGGCTAAAGTTCAGTGTGTGGCTTCCCCAGAAGGAATTAGTTATCTTTAAGAATAATTGAATATAACATTTCAAGGATGTACACATCAGTCATTTTCATTATTTTTTTTTTTTACATCTCTCACATTATTGATTATTGTATAAAAGTATACAAATATGAATTCAGTGGGATAATTTATCAGTTATCTTTTAATCCATTCTTACCATGAATTCATATTTTCACAACCATTGGTTCAGTTAAAGGATCTTTAATCACTTCTGTGGCAAGCTACAGTATTTATTTATACTGTATAAAGCAATTGTTTAACAGCTCGCACCCTGAAACATATAAGGGTGCTATAGGTGTGTTTTGTATTTAGTAGGACTTAGCATGTGCTAAGCTAGTATTGAGTTCTGGAAGCTGTAGCTCTGTAACTCTGGAATATCTTGCAAAAATTAGGGGGGTACAGTTTTGGAGTATAAAAATAAAGAGTGTGGCATTACTCCTTCAGTTATAGGTGTTAAGCTAAACACCATCCATATGTTTTTGAGGGACAAGGTTGCTAAATTTACTGACAAAGATGATTACATTTCAAATGTCTTTGTACCCTTGATCATTCTGGACCTATATCCTAGATCAAGAATATTAGACACTTTTTAGTGCACATGTTTTCATTCCAACCCCTACGGGAACAGTAATCCATTGTATTCCTTTTTATCATTGTATCCCAGCTGTATAGCATATGTATCCCAAGCTGTATAGCATATAAAAATATTTTGGCTTTGAATCCCCAAAATGGGTCCTGAGAGTTGTCACTGTAGTATTTAGAGCAGTGATCCAAGCAGTAGCTTGTGAGCAACACGTTGCTCTTAGTGATGGGCGAATTCACGAATTTCGCGCGAAATTCGCGAAACGGGGAAAAATTCGCGAAACGGGCGTTTTTCGGAAAAAAAATTTTGACGCCGGCAAATTTTTGACGCGAATTTTCGCAGGCGTTTTGCGAATTTATTCGCTGGCTGCGAATCGCGCAAATTCGCCGCGAATTTGCGCCTGGCGAATAAATTCGCCCATCACTAGTTGCTCTCCAACCCCTTGGATGTTGCTGTCAGTGTCCTCAAAGCAGGTGCCTATTTTTGAATTCCAGGCCTGGAAGCACATTTTAATTGCATAAAAACTAAGTATAGTACCAAGTAGAGCCACTTGTAGGCTGCCAGTCCACACAGTGACTACCATATAGCCAATCACAGCCCTTATTTGGCACCCCAAGGGAATTTTTCATGCTTGTGTTGTTCCCCAACTCTTTTTACATTTGAATGTGGCTCATGGGTAAAAAAGGTTGGGGACCACTGATTTAGAGAATTATTATCTGATAGAGCTTAGCACACCTAAGCCATAGCAACAACCATTGTAAGTGAGTTGCAAAAAAACCAAATTGTTTCAGCCCTCTTTTTCAACCTTAGTCAAGAGTTCTGTTTGTTTCTGTGCTGCTGATAATTTCTCACATGTAATATTTATAGTGTCATTTCCAGGCCCAGATTTATGGCTAGGCAAAATGTTAGCTGCTTGCAGCCCGGCCTGCCAATAAAATAATGATATTGACAATAAAATAATGAGAACACCCTATCAGAGGCGGGTAACAGCTGGTATACAGGGTACAATAATATAAATCAAATATCAAGTCTTAAGAGCCCCACTCTGATACCCAGAAGCTGAACCCAAGGCAAATAGGTGAAAGGGGGGGAGATGGTGGTCTCAGATAATCATACAATGGCATACTGACCAAAGGTCAAGACAGAAGTCAAACAACAGTGAGATACAGAAGTGTTGCTTCAGAACTGCAAACACCCATCCTGTCTCAAACTAGCAGACATATATTTTATGGTTTGTGTATGTTGGAATCAGGGAAATGGTGTAACAGGTATTGCAATATTTACTATAGTAAGCTTACATATAATGTATACTAATATAGAAGGAGGCTTTTGACATGTATGGTATATCCGTGTACCCTTTGCTCTTATGGTAAATGCTCTGTAAAAAGGTATAAAAGCTTTTTGTAAGAGGAGTGTCTTTGGGAAGTTTTCCTGTCACACTTAAATACTACACTGTGGTGTGATTGTGGCAACTTCCTAGGCAAAACTCTTGTCTTGTTTTTCTTTGTCTAATAAATGACCTCACTTATTTGAATAGCCTTTTCTCTGAGTTTTGCTTCATAAACGAGGTCTGGGTACTAAAAATACCTTCAGGCCGCATCCTGATGTTCATTGGGAACGCACAGTTCCTAAGGGCTATATTCAGAGTCAAGTTCTATTATGGAGTCCAGCCTTTCTCTGAAAGAGTGCTCGGTAGTTTCTTGTGCATATTTGGTGAGTGTTAAATAAACATTCGTAACTATCCTGAGTACTGAGAATTGGTGGGCCAATTAAAGATTGCAGTGCCTTTAGGTATGTGCAATCTTTAACGAAGCCCTGCATGAGTTTATTAATCAAGCAGGGTTTCATGCCAAGAAAACCTCTTCATCATTTTACCTGAATGAAGTTTTGAATTAAAGAAAAACATTAATCTCTTTTAGATGCTGAAGTTTTTCTACTTTTCAATAGCCTGATCATGTAGAAGATTGCCAAGGTTGTTTGTCACAAACTTAATCTGGGTTCTCTCAAAGATTGCTTGTGCCTTTTGCTCCTAGGTATTCTTAATAAGTCTTTGCAATTTTACATGTGACCTAAATAACAGAGGTTTTGCAAATGTTACATTTGCACATGACCCTTTTTACCTGTAACATACAGAATGAATGATAATTTTTATAAACATCACACAGATGTTAAAATTGAATTGTCTGCTTTAAAGATGAAACATTTGATGAAAGGGGAATATGTTACATTTTTGCATTCAGCTCTTGACATCAATAAGGCACATTTGATGCTTTGTAGGTTTTGTATCTCCTGTGAATTGTTCTCATTAAATGAAAGCATCAAAAGCAAGTTAAGAAGCTTCCAGACTTCCACTCCTGAAGGATACTATAGAGAACCTTTGAAGTTGAGCTAGAGAAAATTAAATCTTCCAGGCATACTCACCTTTTAACAACTTAATGAAGTTGAGAAAAATAAGAATAGCAGATACACATAGTAAAAAAAAAAGATCCACTAAATAAACTTTAATTTAGCCTTTTAATGTAAGATATTAAATAAATACAGAGTAAACTGTAACTGACCTTTCTTAACTTACAGTCACTAAACATATTTTGCTTTGTGCAAAGGCATACATGAATTAAATGTCACTGGCCCTTTAATTTACCTGGCTATTATAGGTTACTAATATAGAGGTATTCTCCACTGGGGTCAATCAGACTGGGACAAGCAACACTATACAATGACACTACTGTACTGTACTGTACTGTAAATTCTAAAAGACACAAACATTGCCCCCTAGAAAGGCAACATTGAGATGGTTATTTACTAAACTCCGGTCTGGATTTTTGGAGCAAACCTCTAGTTTCAGGTTTTTTTAATAAAACTTGAGTTTTTTGAGATTTATTAAAGCCCGCTACTGTACAAAAGTCAGAATCTGCAAATCTGCCATCTCAGACCTGACAAAGTTATATATATGTCAATGGGAGAGGTCACTATCACATCTGGAAGTTTCTGTTTCTGTTACACCTAAAAGCTGTATAATAAAAGTCCTTTTCAAGTTAAACGTGAAATCTAATTTCTATTTTTTATTAAAGCATTCATAGCTCATTTAAAAAATCTCAGCTGTCAATCAAATATTGTCTGCCCCTCCTCTATGCCTTAGGCATGTAGGTGGGGCAGACAATTACTTTCACTTTCCATTTAGCATTTCCTAGATGTCACTGCTCTCCACACTTTCCCCTGTTCTCTTCACCATTTAATTGTGTAGCCAGGGCATGGGGATGGACATCGGGTCCCCCATTCTGGTGCCCCCTCCTCTATGCCTGAAAACCTGACATCACAGGCCTGCCCAGGTTGTATAAAAATCAATGGGAGAGTTCCCTATCATATCTGAAAGTTTCTGTGGTCTGCACTGGAATTAGCCTAAAAATCTGACCTTTAAGAACTCAAATTCGACTATTCGCCACCTAAAACCTGCCGAATTGCTGTTTAAGTCAATGGGAGAGATCAAGGGATAAATATTGAGTTAGTTGCAGCCTTCCTGACATTCGTATTTTTTTCAGAGAAAAAACTCAAATTGAGTTTTTGAAATTCGAAATGAGTTTGATTTGAATTGGATTGGAGTTTTCAGGTCAATTTCATTCATCCGAGTAAAAAATGTGTTTTTTTAATAAATTCTGATTGGTTTAATTTTCGGATTTATGGGTGTTTAGGGGAGTTTCAGTGGTGTAAATAGACCCCTAAGGGCCCTGGTACATAAATTTACAACTAGGCCCCCACTCTGCGACACCAACCAGCCCCCCCCTCGTGCATTGGACTGGAACACAGTCTCCCATAGACTCCATTATAATCAAATAATTCAGCTTTTAAAAAATGATTTCCTTTTTCTGTGTAATAATAAAACACTACGTTGTACTTGATCCAAACTAAGATATAATTGACCCTTATTGAAAGCAAAACCAGCCGATTGGATTTATTTAATGTTTATGTGATTTTCTAATAGACTTTTCTAATGCCCCGGTCCTGAGCATTCTGGATAACAGGTCCCATACTCAAAGGATATAAGCACAAGAGTCTGAAATACATTTTTTACTGCTTTAATGACAAGTAGTGATGGGCAAATTTATTTGCAAGACGCAAATTCACGGCAAATTCCTGTGATTCGCCGCTGGCAAATAAATTAGCGAGACTCCCTTGAAAATTCTCGGGGTCTGTTTCTTTGGACGCCGATGCATTTTTGCTGGCAAATTTTCACCGGCGTCCAAAAAACGAGATGCCAGCACCGTTTCGCAAATTTTTCGCCGTTTCGCAAATTTGCAGCGAAATTTCACTGCAATCTAATCAATTCCTGATTATGTGGCGACAATGTGCCGGTGAAAAATCTGCTCCGTCAAAAAAAAATTGGCGTACGCATACAAAGAATAAATGATTCAGAAGGGTACAGTTTTCATTTGATTATAATACAGGTATGAGGTCAGTTATCCAGAATGCTAAGGACCTGGGGTTTTCCGGATAAACATTAAATAAACCCAGCAAGTGGGTTTTGCTTCCAATAAAGATTCATTATATCTTAGTTTGGATAAAGTACAAGGAACTGTTTTATTATCACAGAGTAAAAGGAAATAGTGATGGTCAAATAAATTCAGCAGACACGAATTTGCGGCTAATTTCCGCATTTCGCTGCAAGTGAATCAATTCACGAAAATGCGGCAACTATTCGATGGCGAAAAATCCGCCACATTGAAAAAAATTATTCAGGTGCTCATTGACTTTAATGCATTTGGACCATGCGTATAAAAATTGGCGCTCGCGTCAAAATTGTCACTCACGTCAAAGTTGACCCACGTCAAAATAATTTTTAAGCATTGACTTCAATGTGTTTCGTAAATTTTTCGCAATTTCGCAAATTTTGCAGTAAATTCACAAATTTTTCAGCGAACCGAAACGCCCCAAATTCGCCCATCACTAATGACAAGGGGTAATCAGTGCAGCATTAAAGGAGTTTTTCACCTTTACATTAACTTTATATGGTGCACAGAGTGATTTTCAACTGTTTTTTTATTTTTATTTTTTTTTTAATTTTTTATTTATGGTTTGCTTAATTAGCTTTTTATTCAGCAGCTCTCCAGTTTGCAATTTCAGCAGTCTGGTTGTTAGTGACCAAATTAACCTAGCAACTATGAATTGATTTTAATGAAATATTGGAATATGAATTGCAGAGAGCCTGAATAAAGTTAGACCATGCCCACTTTGAATATATAGATGGCTAAGCATCTATTTTAGCTCTTTCTAAAGTATCTAAGTGTTCTGAAAAAAAGCAACTGATGCAATTTAATTTAGAATGCCCATAAAACACTTAGCAGAATGAACACAGTGGCAATTCTATGTATAAGTACCCCGAGAACTCAAAGCAAGATGGCACCATGGCAATTCCATGTATAAAGAAACCCAGAACTCATAGCAAGATAACATGGTAGCCATTCTTTGTATAAACACCCCCAGAACTTATATCATGATGGCACATGACAATTCCATGTATAAACCCCCCAGAACTTATATTAAGTGATGTGGATGGCAGGGATTTCACATAACATGAGCCATGTACCTAAGCACCTTGTAGCCCTGGGCTGGCACTCAATGTGTTAAGAGTAGACCAGCCAATAGCAGTCAATTGCTGCATCTCCTATTGAATGTAATGTCACCCTCCTGCCATACACTTGTCCATTTAATGTATACTGTATAAATGTGCCCTTACTTTAGCATGAACATCTTCCTTCTCCTCCTCCTGTCGGTCCATCACTGTCATGATAATTGTCCTCTCTTCTTCTGTCATATGGCTCAGGGCAGAACGTTCATGGGGGAGGCACTGTGGGTGCCCGAGGGCCCCTGGGCCCCACTGATGAAAACATTAGACTATAGTGATGAGGCGAAGGGAGAGCAGCGTCCACCATCAGCCCCGCGGATAAAAGAAATGGAGCCCATGTCCCCCACCCTAGCTACCCCGCTGTGTATTCCTTGGCAGTCAAATCACTCCTATCCAGTTGATCCCATACAAAAAAAGCTGGGGTTGGTAAATGGGGGGCATTCCCCACACATTTTAGGCAGTCGGAGCCACCATAATGCGCAATAATGACTGGTGCCCCCTGCAGCTGTGATGGGATGTGCCACTGCTCTTCGCTCCTCGCCTTCCATGCCCATACTCATTGCAGGCAGGCAGCAGTAGCAGCGATAGTAGTTCTCCCTGTGCTGCTGCTGCAGATGACACTGAGGGCATGCCAAGGGATTTTGGGACACTCACCTGGGTCAAGCATTCCTTCCACTGAAGAAAGGAGACACAAGAGAGGGCCAGGGGCATGAACCCATGTGCAGCTGCCCCATTTGCACCCCTGGTAGTTCCACCACTGGGTAGTTTTTATAAACTCACATGAATTCGAAATTGGATCTTTGATAAATGTACCTCCCTTTATCATTTTTATATGAATGAAAGGTAAATTAAGCGATACACCTAGGAAAGATAATTGTATTTTATAGTTTGATTCAAATAAAAGTATTCTCTTTTGTGTTTGGTGAATGAAAAAACCTTATTATCCTAAAGGTATTACATATTAGTCCTTGAAAGATATTTTGTCAGTCACAGTGGACCATATTCATTACTGGTTCATATTAAATGCTTTTGTCCCTATTTGATTCATTTCCCATCAATTGTTTCGAAACAATTTCTTTTAATACATTTAAAAAAACCAATTAACTTTAGGAAAAGGAAACTTTACTCTTTTCTTTTTCTCCTTAATTACTTTGTTACATTTAAGACCTCAACATAAACATATTTTTTACTTTATGGATGTTGAGGTGCTTTCTCGTCTGCTATTTTCTATTCTTGGATTCATTTAAAAGAGTCAAATATGGGTAGTTTTGCCGGTGGCTGTTGTAGTTCATTACTTTTTCAAAACTCCCCAATGGAACTTCTCTCTTTTCTTGAAATATGTAACTGATCCTGGTATCTTAACTGCTGGGTATTGTGACATTTTCAGTCAAAAAATGCATGATACTTGTTATTAAGTTTATGTTAATACCATTTAATAGTTTACTACAGGCCTCCTCCTTACATCAATACAACACTACTGCAAAATGCTTCAAAGACTGGATAAAGTTTATATGTTTTTAAAGTGGACCTGTCATCCAGACACAAAAGCTGTATAATAAAAATCCTTTCAAATTAAATGTAAAATCCAATTTCTATTTTTTATCAAAGCATTCATAGCTGTTGTAAACAAATGTAAAAATCTCAGCTGTCAATCAAATATTGTCTTCCCCCTCCTCTATTACTTAGGCATAGAGGCGGGGCAGACAATTACTTTCACTTTCCATTTAGCATTTCCCAGATGGCACTGCCCTCCACACATTCCCCTGTTCTCTTCACCATTTAATTGTGTAGCCAGGGCATGGGGATGGACATTGGGTCCCCCATTCTGGTGCACAAACAAGATTCTGAGATGATGCAAGACTTGCCTTAATAACAGTATCCACAAAATGGCTTCTGCCTGCTTGCTACAATTATGAATTTCCAGATTGAAGGAAACAAGATTCAAATAATTTATATAGTGTAATTAAAGTTCACTTTGCTTGACTAATGTGACAAAATAGGATTTTGAATATTTTTTTGGTTGACGGGTCCCTTTTAAGAAAGGGTATTTATAGATGTAATTTATTACAAGGGTAGATGTAATTTATTACAAGGGTATTTATAGATGTACATGTTTACTAACTGGGCAACCATCTATTTGAATTCTTACATATTTCCCTATCAATAAAGGTAGAAATAGACAAGAGACCACATAGAGACAATAAACAATTCCCCATGTGTTAATGGAAATCTGCATTGACAGGTCTTATTTTGGACAAAAAATTAGGCAAAGCCCACATTTTTACATTTACATTAACCTTTCTCAAGTTGGGCATTTATTACTATGTGGACTGCCCCCATGTACAGAAATTCTGGTACCCACGAGTGCCATAATTCTTTCAGATATTTGGGCAATGCATAATTGGTAACCACATAAAACAATTAAGTTGCTAGAATAGATAAACCACAAAGGTCATTGACTGGTCATTGCATTAAAAAATACAAATTCTTAATAGAAGAAAGGAGGTTCCGTTTAAATATTCAGAAGTGTTTTTTTACAGTGAGAGCTGTGAAGATGTGGAATTCTCTCCCTAAATCAGTCATGATAGCTGATACATGAGATAGCTTTAAGAAGGGTTTGGATGGCTTTTAGCAAGTGAGGAAAAACAGGGATATGATGGATAGCTCGTAGTACAAGTTGATCCAGGGACTGACTCCATTTTGGAGTCAGTAAGGAATTTTTTGCCTGAGGCCTCAAATGGGTTTTTTATTTGCCTTCATTTGGATCAACTAGCAATTAGGTAGGTTATATATAGACTTAGAAGGTTGAACTTGATGGATGTGTGTCTATTTTCAACCTTACTTACTTTGTTACTATGTTACAAATCCCTAAGAGGCTAAGAAAATATTTGTGTGGTTAATATAAATATTAACCACACAAATCTTTCTTATGTTTAGCTGCTACGCAATTCTAGCTAATTCATTATCTTTAAGGAAATCATTTCATTGTATTGATATTAATAACTGCATTTAGTAGATGATAAATAATACTTCACCCCTGGTATGCGGTTTGCATTTTGCAGAAAAAGATATCCTTTAGAAATCCTTCTAAATGATAAACAATAAATACCAATAGTAGAAATCAGAAAACTTTCAATAATTGATAATTAATAAACCCTAACAATTAAGTGGAGGAAAGGTTAGATACTGCTTTCAAAAACTGATACTGCGTAAAATAGCTGGGCACCAGTGTAAACAGCATGTAGGTACTTCAACAATAAATGGAGCAAAATAAAAAATAAGTGATATAGCAAAGGTTGCACAGAATACATTGGCTCAAACATCCATACTTTTGGAGCTAAAACACTTGAAGGGTAACTCAATGTGATATGCTGTGATATTCAAGAATTAAATTGTGAGATTCTAACTATAATCCTCACAAAATGTAAAAACATATTTTCTGTGCAATAGAAAGGTTCTCCAAATATTTTGGGGTTGGCAATATATGAAGCCAATTTGGTAAAAGGGCATGCATGCTCTAGAGCTCTTGCCAAGGCACTGAAAGATCCAGTTAAGGGTTTTCTTCTAAAGCTGATCATCAATTGCCTATACTGTAAAATATACCCTTTATTATACATTATAGGCAATTTATGATCAGCTTTTGGCGTCGTTTTTCATTCTACCCTAGTTTTATAGGAATTTAGAAATATAGATATATTTGTTTTTAAATAAAATTAAAGAAAGGAAATTAAACAATAACTAGGGTCATTTAGGAGTAAAACACGTGCAACATTTTGTTCATTTTGAGGCATCAGGCACATTGATGGTGGGTGCAACAGCCTGCACAGATGCAATTATGCTGGAATTGTGGGAAATACAGTATGCTGCTTTGTGGTTCCCTTACTGTGAACTTTGTGTTTGTGTGTTGCTATACAGTATTTAACCTTTTTTCTACCTGAAGCTGATGCTTGTTTTAGTTTAAATTAACTTGGAGTTTAAACTGAAACATTACTGACTGAAAATACAGACAGACGTGAACATAAAAAATGACAACAAAGAAAACACTAAACCATGCATACATCCTTTAGAGAACTGAAGTATTAATAAGTGGTTGGACTTTTCAGTTGTCTGAGAAAACAGAAAATAACATAAGTGTCCAATTTGAATTCTTCACATTGCATTATTCATTTCAATTAGAGTTCTGAGCAAGGACATGATGGCGTTTTCTCTCATACAGCCACGGCACTCTAAATATGTGCTTGGTATTCAGTCTAAC
The DNA here is from genome assembly GCF_017654675.1 of Xenopus laevis. Classification (NCBI taxonomy): domain Eukaryota; kingdom Metazoa; phylum Chordata; class Amphibia; order Anura; family Pipidae; genus Xenopus; species Xenopus laevis. Next base: position 92,072,779 of record NC_054378.1, read on the forward strand.
AGCATGGGTCATCATAAATTTTAGGGTTATTCATATGGATGTCAGTAATTTTCACTTGCCTGTCAGTTCCTTATTGTATGGAAACAAGATTCCTGCTGGCTAATGTGCTGCTGTTTATCATTGATGGGAGCATTGAAAAGTTTCTGACTGTTTTCAAGTAATATGCTGTGTCTTGTCTGGTGAACTTTTAATTTAAATATGTTGATCAATGTTTTACAAAACTATTTGAGCATTTTTTTTTTCATTTTCATATTTTAACTGACAAATTACCATTGACAGTCCCAGGTCCTGCATCGCACTTTATTCTTAAATGAGAAATTCCAAATGCTAATGTGAATATGGGCTGTATCTTAGAATTAGAGATGAGCAAATTTTTACATCTGATGTAGATATGTGCAAAATTCATGTTTTTGCCAGTAGCTAAATTTGTTTATGGATCTGTTCTAAAATATATTTTGTTTTGCTGTGAGGAAAAACGCCCTTTGACGCTGTTTTGCTTATGGTTCTATGAGTCTCTTGGAAATAATTTACACACCACAAAAGTATGCAAAAGCAGAATTTATTGCATATTGAGAAAGTAAGAGAAAAAGTTATATATCACCATTTGAGCAAATGAAGCGAGCATCTTCTTCTACAACCAAGAATGGAAGATCCCGATTCAGGCCACAGAGAAGCCTCAAACAGTGCACAATTGTCCTGGGCAGTATGTGCATTTACTCCATAGGAGAGATCTCAGCCAACAAAATGGAGACTCAAAGTTTTATATGCTCTAGTAAACAATGAGATCATATCGTTATTAATGTGCTTGGTCAACAACAGATCTTGCTTCCCATGCGCTCATCACGATCCGGCCAGGCTCCTAACAATCATCCAAACTAGAGGATCTTATCAGTTAGTAGTATTCGAGTACATATTCTGCCCCTAGCTATAATAAAGAAAGCTCTCATGGGGATTTCCAGAAGTCATAAACATGTTAGGAACAAATAAAAGTCATAAACACATTAGCTCATTGACTAATTGAGTTGAATAGTTTTTTCCTTATACAAAATTTTTAGGTTACAAATCTATCTTTCACAAGATATTGGGTTCAAAAGTTCTTTTCTATAAAGCTGCCTTACATAAGAGGGGTTAATTACTGAACTCCGAATGCAAAAATCACAAAACATTCATGATTTTTTTTTTAATAAAATAAGACTCTTAAAAATTCACAAATTTTTCAGAATTTATTAAAGGAGAAGGAAAGGTTAAAACTAAGTAAGCCTTATCAGAAAGGTCCATCTAAATGTACCAGTAAACCCTCCAAGTAATGTTGCTCTGAGTCCCCTGTCAAAAAAAACACTGCATTTCTTTCCTTCTATTGTGTACACATGGGCTTCTGTATCAGACTTCCTGCCTTCAGTTTAAACCTCATTGCCCTGGGCAAGAGCATGCTCAGTTTGCTCCTCTCCCCCCACCCCTCCCTTCTCTACTGTAATCTGAGCCCAGAGCAGGGAGAGACTCAGGCAGGAAGTAATGTCACACCACATTGATACTGCAGCTCCTATTCTAAACAAACAGAGAGTTTCTAGAGCTTTTTACTCAGGTATGGTAAAACATTCTACAGAATAAATATAGCATTCTAGCTTGCACTATTGCAGCTAATCTATTGGCAATAAAATGCCTCCGTAGCTTTCCTTCTCCTTTAAACACAGAGGATGGAAAAAGTCAGAATGGGAGTCCCAATGATTTTTTGATGTGTGTTGGGTTTTGTGCAATACTGCAAAGTTTTTGGAGTTTTCAGGTGAAAATTCCAAAAAATATTGTGAAAATCGGATAAAAAAAAATCTGAAAAAATTGTCAAAATGAGATTTTTTTTCTGAAAAATGTAATAATAAATAAGCGTAAAAAACCTGAGCGAATTTGATTGAAGTTTGTAGCAGAAAATATTGAGATAAATTCAGACTTTGATAAATAACCCCGAAGATGTTGGGTAACAAAGCTATCTTATGTAAAATATTGGGTTCAATAGTTCTTTTCTAAAAAGCTGCCTTATACAAGACATTTCTATTAAAGTATTACCCTGAGTCACCATTACAGACACCAATGCATTTAGCACTAGAAAAAACATGTAAAAATTCCATTTAATAATAATCTACAGGTAGTGTAGATAAAACTGAGTTTCTTCTTTATCAACTGTAGTGAGCACCTGAGGGTTTGAATATAAAATTAGCAGTTCTGAGGTCCTCTTGAGTGCAGGTGCTGTATAATGTACTGTAAAATACTTCCATCACTTTATTTAATATAACGTTATTTAATATAAATGCATAAATCATTTAGGTGACATCCAAGGGGAAATCTGGTATTAAATAATTGGATACCTTTATTGTTCAAATTCAGTTTGATCTGTTGTATTCATTAGGGATGGGCGAATTTGACCCTTTTCATTTCAGCCAAAAATTCGCCAATGGCTGAAATGACACTGACGGCCATTAAAGTCTAAGGGAGACAAAAAAATGTTGTTGTCCGGCGAATTTTTTTTGACGCGCGTTTTTTTTTTTGTCACACAACACCATACAAGTCTATGGGCATCATTTCCGTGGCAAAACAAGGTGAAAAAATTCGCCCATCCCTAGTGTTCATAGGTATTTTCTTATCTTGAAGAAACCAAAAATGTATGCATTACCAAAAAAGACTGCTGCACTTCTGTTGGAAGGGTTAGCCATTAGTGATGGTGAATAATCCAGGCATGGATTTGCGGGGGAATTTCCCCTTTTCGGCAACCGCAAATATTTTTACAAAACTGTGTTGAAAATTCACCTGCAAAAAATCCCCTGAGTCAAAAAAATTGTCGCACTTCAATATTGACACGTGTCAAAATTATTCAGATGGTCATTGACGCATTTGGACAAAATAGTCGCGTATATAAAAATTGTTGCATGCGCCAAAAATTATTTTGACACCAATTGACTTTCCCATTTTCGCAGCTTTTTCTGCCGTTTTGCAAATTATTTGGCGAAGCAAAATGGGACAGATTCGCCCATCACTATTAGCCATATGTTAATGACCTTACAAAAATATATATTACATTTCTATTCTTTTGTTAATGTGGCTGTCCTTTTCATCCACTGTCCTTAATCATAATACATTTTTCACTCAAAGAAAATGTTCAAAGTGTTCTACCATCTTTTTTTTGCATCTATTTATTTTAGAAAGTAACTGTTCCTTTGCATTAACTGACTACCAGTGCTAACAGGAAATGAAAACATTTACATCCATAACCTTAAATGGCTTTTCTGTTTAAGAGTATCAAAGAATTATTTCAATAGCAAAGTCAGTGGATATATAGAGCTAAGGCAGTCATGCGCCATTAAGCTGTCATTTTGACAAAGTTTATTTTTCCATCAAGGAGACGCTTCAATATCATAGAAAAATAATATTAAGAAAGTCTTAGGTTCTCCACAAGCTGTTACAGACTCTGTAGCATTTTTGTTTGCTTGTTTTTTTGAAAATCGCTCCACCAGTTTATTGTGCATATGAAATTTATTGTCATTTACTTTGCTGCTTAATTGTTCATACAAATGTTATATTTTACTAAAAAATTGTACTTTGCATGCTTTCTTCTAGCATTTAAAATGTTGATGTTTATGAATCATCAGTTCTCTTCAATGCTTAAGTTTGCAACTGGCAAATTTATTCTCACATCACTAGAAATAACCAAAATGCCGAGACGATCCACACACGGTCTGAAAATCATTATCTTTGCGTCTATAGCCAGCTTAAAGGTTCAGGCTGGTTAACTGCAGTTTAAAATACAGAGGAGCCACTTTTGCATCTCATTATCCATCCCAGGAAAGATGATTCACAAAACAAATGTTGATACAGGTACTGGATCTGTTTTTCTAGAATGGTTGGGACCTTGGCGTTTCTCGATAGCAGTTCTTTATGTAATTTGGATCTTCATACGTTAAGGGGTAGATTTATCAAAGGTCGAGGTGAATTTTTCGAATGAAAAAAAATTCGAATTTCAAGCTATTTTTTGTGTACTTCGACTAGGGAATAGTCCAAATTTGATTTGAATTTGTAAACAATTCGAAAATTCGAATATCTAAATTTATCATGTACTGTCTCTTTAAAAGTTTGACTTCAACCATTCGCCATCTAAAACCTGACAAATTGCTGTTTTAGCCTATGGGGGGGACGTCCTAGAACCTATTTGGAGTCAATTGGTGGACTTTGAAAAATGTAAGTTTATTTGGGAAAAACTTTGAATCGAATTCGATTCGATATGGACTACAATATAAAGCAGTTAGGAACAGCATAACAAAAAATTGGAACATTTAACTACTGATCTGGATATACGGGAGCTAAATTTAACTCCGCTGGTCATTAGCAGAAAGGCTAAGTCTATAGAAAGTCAAGTAGCCCCCAATAGGCTAAAGAAAGATCTTAAAAAGAAAAATACATGGTTGGAGCTAAAAGGATTTTTCCCTTGTAAAAGTTGTAGTATGCAAAAGTAATAACTGCAAAAAAGTGAATACATTTTGTAATAAAGATAGCAGTCAGGAATTTGAAATAAAAAAAACTATAACCTGCCTTTCGAAATATGTTGTTTATGCTATACAGTAGCAGTGTGGTGCCCTATATGTAGGCCGCACGATTAGACAGTTGCGGGTCAGATTGGGAGAGCATTTGAGAGGTGTTAATAATAAAGATAAACACAACCCAATATAAAGACATTTTGAGGCCATACACGGGGGATCACTCCAGGAGTTTAAGATGTTTGGTATCGACAGTATAAATGAAAAAAAGTGGAGGTAACCTAACCACAAAACTATTAAGATTAGAATCAAACTGGATTTTTAGATTGGGAACAATTATACCTGAAGGAATGAATAGTCACTTTGAATTGAAACCGTTTCTTACATCACTGTGGAACTAAAATGTTGGTTTTAAAACTAAAATTTAAACATTAAAGTAATAATTAAATTAAAAATTAAATTAATTATTAACTCACTAAAACATTTTTATATATATATTTAATACATTGAGTATATTTATGAATTGAGTTGCAGTAGTGTACTTTAATAATAAAAATATCAATGATGAAAAAAATTTCTTCTATGAAATTATATGGCACATATGCACTTTTTTTCATGACATATATATTTTCAGATGGGAAGACTAGAATTGTGCTTTGTTTTTCTGGTGAGCTTGTTTTTCACGTTAATGTATCTGGTCATATCCTAAAAATATATATATATATATATATATATATATATATATATATATATATATATATATATATATATATATATATATATATATATAATATATATATATATAAAATATATATATATATATATATATATATATATATATATATAATGGAGTATATGGTAGGCAGACTTTCTGTAATTTCGAGCTTTCTGGATAACGGGTTTCTGGATAGTGAATCCCATAACTGTACTCAAAATAGAAAAGCAGAAGGCAGAGCAAACCTGATATGGCAGTACAGCACATAGTTTAAATGCATTTAAATATGCCCCAAAGAGTCTGCTTGTAAAAATGCTCTAAAAGCTATTTCCTCTAATAGCAGTATGGAGTATGGAAAATAACACATATTATGATAACAATTCCTACATGTAATGTAATCTAGTAACTAGATCATAACAGAGAATATACAAAAACAAAATGATAAACTTTGAATTCATTTGAATACATTCAAACTCATTAATGTACTTCAATAACCATGTTAAATGTATTGTGTATTTTCTTAAAGAAATGTAACTTAAATGTATGTCTACGACAGCCATTTAAATACTAATTGAGAACAGCTACCAAGTGTCTGTCACCCAAGTGTCTGATTGCAGCACGGGGGTCCTGGGTTTAAGTCCTGCTAGGGAACTTTCTTGAAATGAGTTTGTATGCTCTCCCCATGGGTTTCATACAGGTACTCTGTTATTTTCACAGGCACTGTATCTGTTTCCTGATAAAAAGGCCCTAGTGTGTTTAAATGTGATCTGAATTAGATTGTATGCTCCACTGGGGCAGGGACTGATGTGAATCATGTATAATCTTTATAAAAGTGTAATATGTTGGCGCTATATAAATAAAGGATAATAATAATCACAATCTACAAGCATATTTTGATTGAAGGGTTGACAGAATGGTTTCCATTTCTTTATATATGATCCATGAGCCAGAGAAAAGCTTATTTCTATTTAACTGTAAAGTATCAAATAGAGTCATTGACCCCCCCCCCCAGTGGATATTCAAAATTATTGTTTTTATAAACCATTGGCTTTAAACTGTAGTAGCCACTGGCTAGGGGTCATTGTGCATGTATCAACACAATACTTCTCTTAATGGGAATTATGAGGGTTATTATATATTAAAACCTACATTTTTCTCATTATTTTATGAAAATAACTTTGGTGCAGGAAAAACACTATAAAATTTCGATAAAATTGTGAAAAAATTCAAACTTTTTTGGAATTTGGACTATCACCCAAAAACCACAAATATTTTGGATTATCATATGAAACCCAGCACAGATCGTGATATCTATCAATTTTAAAAGGGACATCTGCCATTGACTTCTACATGACCTCCGCAGGTTTGAAATGGAATATTTTCGGATTCTAACTTTTAGCATCCTCTGGGTATAATAAATCTCGAAAGTTTTTTTTTACAAAAAGAAATTGTGTTTCCCCCTTTAAAAGTCCAACCAGAAAAATTTGGACTTTAGAAAATAATCCTCCAAGTCTCTTCCCTTTATTGACAAAATTGGTAGGGCTGGCTGGCTTTCCACGCATCCCCCTGTTTTTTCTCCACTACCCATACAAGCCTTTCCAAGTGTTTTACATCCAATTCTGAGACATAATTCTGCTTGCTTTTCTTAACAGTCTCTTTCTTCCAGGACTAAGTATTGTTAGTCTGCATAGTTCCACATTGCTCTCCAAATGCCAAAAGACACATGCTCTCGGGCTAAATGCACACTCAGGACAATGAAACAGCTCTCTCCTGCTCTGTCAGAGTTTTCTCAAAGTCAGATATTATAATATGGCAATTAAATGCTCTGTGTGTTACTCAAGCCAGGGTGCTACAGTTACCTGCAAAGATGAATAATGAAAGAGCATTCATACAAAGATGTATGGTCATTATTGGATATTTTATAGTGACATATTTGCTTAGTACTCCGTTTTGAAACAGTTTCTTCCCCTGGCTGATCCTGAGGTCTACTACTAGTTTCTGGTTGGCCAAAGGAACTTCTTGATAACTTTGAACATCTTCTAACATTATGATGAAAGACTGTCAATGTTGGGGTTGTCTTTTCACAAAAAAAAAGGCATTTGTTATACAATATACAATATACATGTATGACATTTTAGACATATAGCAGGGGACCTTTGCTTCCCATACAAGAGATCAACATACCAGAGATCACTGCATTAGATTTGAGGAACACAACTTTCATTTGAAGCAGTGTAAGTGATTTTTCAAGGTGAGTAGAAATTTCTGCACTATACCTAGCTAAGTAGCCCTATTTTTCTACAAAGTACAAAATAAGTGCTGTAATGTAATTTGTCCTAGCATGAACTCTCCAATGTATTCATATTTTCTAGCTTTACATGTTTGGTAACTATTATTCAAAATAAAGATAAACATAAACTTTATTTTATGACTCTCTTTAAACCTAAGCAAACCCTATTTATACCTAGATATTCAAAAGAAACATCAAATCAAATTCTTATTTGAAGTGAAGCAAAGTAAATAGCTTTAAGATAATACAATTACTGACATTTTTCTTTTTATAGACATGCCTAACCCTATATGTTGACCATAAAAATTCTAGTACTGCTTGTTATTACACATTGTTATATCAAATCACAATGTCTAAAATGTATGAAAATATTTGCGATCTTCCACTCTGTTCTTTCTTATGCAGATATGAAAGAAACTTAATGCACATAAAACTGCACAGTAAAAGAGCTGACAGGGAAGAAAATCGCCATATCATCTACTGTAAATGCTAAATAGAAGGTACATTTAATCTCACTACTGTGTTGAGTTTAGGATCCAAATTTTAGTTCTGAAGTGATGCCAGGATGTCTTAAATGATTAAACATGTTGTTGTTAATTACGGGTGTTTAACAAAGCCCCTTGATTTATGTTGGTATATAATGTAAATATACTCTAGGTTTGAATTGCAGTATTTGCAGAATTTTCAATATATAGGGTGCACTTTAGTTAGCCGATATATAACCATTGCTTTTTGGAAATAGGGTAAACACATTATTTGTTCCCAATAAATTTGGATAGGATAACATAATCTTTACTGTACTGGTGTCTAGTGATGGGCGAATTTCACCCGTTTTGCTTGGCGGAAAAATTCACGGATTTCCTGAAAAATTTGCGAAACGGCAAAAAATTCACGGGAAAATTGTGAAATCTAAACGTTTCATTGAAAAATTGTGAAATTCGGACATTTTCACAAATAAAATTGTGAAAATCAGACAGTTTCACGAAAAAACGTGAAAACCGCGAAAAATGGAAAATTTACGCCTGCATCCAATTTAATAATATATCTGTGTTCAATGATAATATATCAGCATCAGTCACTATTATACATTAAAGGGATACTGTCATGGGAAAAAAATGTTTTTCAAAATGTATCAGTTAATAGCGCTGCTCCAGCAGAATTCTGCACTGAAATCCATTTCTCAACAGATTTTTTTATATTCAATTTTGAAATCTGACATGGGGCTAGACATATTGTCAATTTCCCAGCTGCCCCCACATGTCATATTAACTGATGCATTTTGAAAAAAACGTGTTTTCCGATGACAGGATCCCTTTAAAGAATAACAAAATGGCAACAAAAATTATATTTAGGAGAGTCCTCCTGAGGTTTAAATTTTAAAGAGTAAATAAAACCTTAAATAATCTTTGCCTTCAGTGAAAATGTATCTGTCATATCTGAACAATCATGAAAATATTCTATGATACTAAACTTAAGCCTCTTGTCCAAACCTCCTGAGGAAGAGATTGCAGGCTTCTTATACTGTACTTTAGACCTATCTATTATTTATGTACTGCCACTAGTTTATCATTAAACATTAGATAAGAATGACAATGCCCTGCAGTTGTTAGAACCGACCAAATATTGTGTTTACATTTTCAAACAGGAGGTACCGTACTAGTAAATCAAGTTCATAAAAGATCAAGTTTTCATCAACTTTCTTTCTAAAAAAATCTAGTTCTTCCAGGGGAAGAAAAAAAAACCCTCTAAAGCATCATCACATTTAAATGTTTTAATGTCAAGTTTTACCAGTATCCAATGACTTTGTATAGAGCTGTGTGCTCTTTTTTTATATAACAAGTTTTTTAATATCTTTAACATTATCCTGTATAGAGTTTAACAAGAGGCTACATTGTTTTGACATTTACAGTATCCCTTAGATTGAACTTCAACTTCTTTCAGGTGCCAAGTCTTGTAAGTTACAAGGATCTTTTAAAAAATCAATTAAGTAGATGTGTGAGTTATCCATACCTTATATTGATTGTGTCTTCACAAGCAAGTCACTATTAATGACTGTGCCACAGTGCTGTTTTTCTTATTTAAAACCTCCAGCTAAATCAAAATCATGTGGAAGTCAATGGCAGATGGTCTTTTTAACAATTGGGATATGTTTTTTACCTTCAGTATTCTCATTATTTTTGGGCTATATGCGCTGGTTTTCATTCAATAATCCAATAAATTTGAGTTGTCACTTCAACAACTCAAGAGAGTCATATGATTCTAGTGTCATATTGAAAAAATAGCACAATTCAATAATGACAAATATGTGATTTTTATGTGAATTAGCCAATTTAAACCAAAAATTTGACTTCTTGTTTCACTTTTGATCTCCTTAATTTTAACTACTATTTTAACTACTATTTAGGAAGACATGAAAAAATGTTTATATATATATATATATATATATATATATATATATATATATATATATATATATATATATATATACACTACGATTGATCGTGCACCCAGGCATCCTAACAGTTTTTTACGTGAGTGCTGGCATCTCTTCTATTATATATAAAAGGGCAGCCAAGTATGGAGGTTTACTTTGAAAGCAGCAAGTAAGTTGCAGGTAAAACCTAGTAAAATGTATAATGAAGCAATAGAATTCTTAATGAATCAAATAAAATTGAGCATAGGACTGGCCAGATATGGGATGACTTTGACGTAGTTGGCCAGCTTAAATATATTGCAATATATGGACAAACAATCCCTGTGTTGTTTAAAGGGTAAGGCATTTTTTAGTAGCAGTATGCACAAAATGTCTCTGTCTTAAATATATTGATAATGGGTTGAGTGCAGAGGACTTTTGTATTTGTCTATATGTATTTTGTGGTCACAGCCTCATTGCACCCCTGCCTAATGGTTTTAAAAAATAGTGGTGAGCACAACTTTCCCTTGTTTGTTATAGTTTATACAGGAGCAGTGACCAGCTCCATGTTGTAGCTCCCCCCCTTCCCAGCTATAGTCAGGTGATCCCACTGGTGTCTAATAAAAGGGCAGCCAAGTTTGGGAGTTTTACTTTGAAAGCAGCAAGTAAGTTGCAGGTAAAACCTAGTCCCTTTGTAAAATGTATAATTAAGCAATAGAATTCTTAATGAATCAGATAAAATTGAGCATAGGACTGGCCAGATATGGGATGACTTTGACGTAGTTGGCCAGCTTAAATATATTGCAATATATGGACAAACAATCCCTGTTTTGTTTAAAGAGTAAGGCATTTTTTAGTAGCAGAATGCACAAAATGTTGCTGTCTTAAATATATTGATAATGGCTTGAGTGCAGAGGACTCTTGTATTTGACTATATATATATATATATATATATATATATATATATATATATATATATAGCTAGCATATAGCATTATGTATTGGCATGTTTGAGATACTTGAAGCTTTCCAAATCCGTTGAAATCAGGATACATAATAGCTCTATAAATTGTTTGTGAAGATTCTCATTCATACAGGTCATGGTATATCTGCAGAAATAAGTCAAATCAACTGGACTTGCTGTGTTTTTTCCTTTAAAACGTTTCACCAGTCATACAACTGGCTTTCTCAATTCAGAATAACTTGTACATAGGATCTTTCTTTGGTATTTATCCTCTGGAATGTTGCTCCAATCAGCATAGTCTGTTTATCATAATCCACAATGATGTCATTAAATCAGGTGTTGATTGTATTAGCAAGATTGGAGCTTTGATGTGTTATTCAACCTTCCAGGGAGAGGTGCCACAACAGCATTGTATGTGGCAGACAATAGGGTACAAGTCAGCGACATCCAATGGCACACAGGTCTACAGGAATTCTTCCAAAAATTCTTTATTTACAGATTGCAAATGCAACGTTTCGGGGAACAAAAATCCCCTTTGTCATGCTGAACAAAGGGGATTTTTGTTCCCCGAAACGTTGCATTTGCAATCCGTAAATAAAGAATTTTTGGAAGGATTCCTGTAGACCTGTGTGCCATTGGATGTCGCTGACTTGTATCCTGCTGTGAGGTTGCCGAGCCTCTACCATTGTGCACCAGGCGTCTCTCAACTTCTATAGGGTGTGCGTGGTCCTACACTACTTTTTAGCAGACAATAGGGGGCAGATTTATCAAGGGTTGACGTGAAAATTCGAATTTCAAACTAATTTTTGTGTACTCAATTAGAATTTGAAAATTTGAATTTTGAAATGTATCATGTATTGTCTCTTTAAAAATTCAACTTCGACCATTAACCATCTAAAACCTGCTGAATTGCTGTTTTAGCCTATGGGGGACATCCTAGAACCTATTTGGAGTCAATTGGTGGACTTTGAGAAATCAAAGTTTTTTTGGGGAAAAAACGTTGATTAGAATTAGATCGAATGCGCTATTACTTAAATTTGTACAATACTAATTCGATCGATAAACAGACTTATTTGATTGAAAACTTATCTATTTAGCCAAAAAAAACCAGATTTTTTTTAAACAAATTTCGTTTGTTTTTTTTTTAATTAAAATTTCGACGTTTTTTATATTCAAAATTCGACCCTGATAAATCTGCGCCTAGATGTCGCACTCCTCCGCACCTCAAAAAAGTTTCTCCGTTTTTACATATATGGCTTCTTTAACACCTCTTTTGAACCAGTCGCTCTCCCGGTCTAGAATCTGTACTTGGTGTTTATTAAAAATCCGACACCCCAGCTACATATGGGAGGACCAAGTTCTTTCCCCTGTCCTGTTTACCACCTTCACTGGTAGTCTTGGGGCAGATTTATCAAAAGTCGAAGTGAAGGTTCAAAGTTAAAAACTTTGAATTTCAAAGTAATTTTTGGGTACTTCGACCATCAAATAGTCCAACTTCGATTCGAAGTTGAAAAAAATTCAAAATTCGAAGGTCGAATTTTTTTGAAGTACTGTCTCTTTAAAACTTCAACGTCGACCATTTGCCACCTAAAAGCTGCCGAAGTGCTGTTTAAGCCTATGGGGAACCTCCTAGAACCTGTATGGAGGCAATTGGTGGAGTTTGGGAGATCGAAAGTCGAAGTAGATCGAAGTAGACCTCTTCCATTGACTTAAACAATAATTTGGCAGGTTTGAGGTAGTGAATAGTCGAATTTGAATTCTTAAAGGGACAGAATATAATAAATCTCAGAAATTTAATTAGAATTTTTTTAAAAAAAACTCGAATTGAATTTGGATAACCTAGTCGAATTTGAGAGTTTTGACCCTTGATAAATCTGCCCCAATGGAGCCTGTATTAGTCATGTGTCACACATTTTCTTTAGTCTATACCTTATAATATTTAACAAATGGTGGTTGGGATTGGAATGGACCCAAAACTATGCCGAAAAAAAAGAATTCATCCAGTATGGGGCCGATTCACTAAGCTCGAGTGAAGGATTCGAATGAAAAATACTTCGAATTTCGAAGTATTTTTTTGGTACTTCGACCATCGAATTGGTTAAATTCGTTCGAATTCGAACGAAATCGAATGAATCGAACGAAAAATCGTTCGACTATTCGACCATTCGATAGTCGAAGTACTTGCCCTTTAAAAAAAACTTCGACCCCCTACTTCGGCAGCTAAAAGCTACCGAAGTCAATGTTAGCCTATGGGGAAGGTCCCCATAGGCTTGCTAACCTTTTTTTGATCGAAGGATTTTCCTTCGATCGTTGGATTAAAATCGTTCGAATCGTTCGATTCGAACGATTTAATCGTTCGATCGAACGAAAAATCCTTCGATCGATCGAACGTAGGATTAGCGCTAAATCGTTCGACTTCGATATTCGAAGTCGAACGATTTTAGTTCCCAGTCGAATATCGAGGGTTAATTAACCCTCGATATTCGACTATTGATGAATCGGCCCCCAAGTGTCATCCTTGCAGTGGCATTATTACAACTTTACAAGATTAGGTTATGCATTAGGGAAATATGCAGGTTATTTATTAAAAATATTCAAGCAGGAAGACCCAGATACACTTATGGGCTTATTTATCAAAATTTACATTTGTAAGATTTCAGAGTTTTTTCTACTTTAAATAAATTCTCATTTTCTAAAAACTTGAATGTATGCTCATTTATTAAAAAATCTGAATGTAAAAACTCAATTGAATATAATTGTCGAAAAAACTTGATCACCTTGAATTTGTGTGTTTAAGGGGCAGATTTACTAAAGGGCGAAGTGGCTAACGATAGCGACTACTCGCCAGCGTTGCTACCCGCAGGGACATCGCCACTTTACTAATGGGCGCAGGTGCCATTTCGCTAGCAAAAGAGACTAGCGCTAGCGGTCATCCGCACTCTATCGCCAGGCGACTTTTTGCTCCGGCGGAAGCTACTCCGCAAATTCACTAAAATGCAGATTTTACTGAACGTTACCTTTTCACCAGAGTTAGCTTCACCACCTCAGACCAGGCGAAGTGCATTAAAGTAGTTAGATCTTCCTCAATCTTCTGTCACTTAAATTATATTCTGTGAGCGCAAAATGCTTCAAAGTCCAAAAATGCTGCCGTCTTTTCCTTTTTTCAGAGTGATAGCCTGCAAAAGTCTTAAATTTTTTTTTGTGTAACCGGTTTCCCCCATACATTTTCTAACATATGGAACATTAACCATACAATGTGCTCATATGTAGGGCATTATAACAACACTGTTCTCTTTATAAAGGTTCCCTGGACATGTGTACTTAACAGTGGAAATGTAGTGTATTTGCTGCAACATATAACATAAAGACGTCCATTCAACTTTAAATTTCCCGCCGTATAAAATTAACCTGAACGCAAGACCTCTAGCAAATTTGCGCTAGGCAGAAACGAATGCTAGCGCATCTTCACTTTGAATTGCTTGCATTGCCGAAGTAACACAAAATCATTAAAAAAAATTTTTTCGATTCCTTCACTCGAACTAAGTAAATGTGCCCCTAGGTGTTGCGATGGGTGCGAAGCGGTCGATGCAGAAAATTCTCCGGTTAATAAATTTGCCCCATAAGTGCAAAAAACTGGACTTTGGGAGTTTAAAAGTTAAAAAAAATTAAAAAAGCTTGAATTAAAGAAATGGCTTGAATTTTGGCTAGGATGACTCTGATTGACTTCTACATAAACTTGCAATGCTGAAGTTTTACATTAGCTTTTTTTTTAGTTTTTTGTGCCAGACATTCAAGTTTTTGAAAATATAACTCCTATTTGTGTGTTTTTGTGCAAAAAAAAATTGAATTGTGGCAAAAATTTCAATTCAAACATTGATAAATCACCACCTTAAATGTGGCAAGAATTAATATCAGCAGTAATGGCTAGCAGGATATTATTCTATATTTTAGGGGCCGATTCACTAAATTCGAGTGAAGGATTCGAAGTAAAAAAACTTCGAATTTCGAAGTATTTTTTGGGCTACTTCGACCATCGAATGGGCTACTTTGACCTTCGACTACGACTACGACTTCGAATCGAAGGATTCGAACTAAAAATCGTTCGACTATTCGACCATTCGATAGTCGAAGTACTGTCTCTTTAAAAAAAACTTCGACCCCCTAGTTCGGCAGATAAAAGCTACCGAAATCAATGTTAGCCTATGGGGAAGGTCCCCATAGGCTTGCCTAACTTTTTTTGATCGAAGGATATTCCTTTGATCGTTGGATTAAAATCCTTCGAATCGTTCGATTCGAAGGATTTTATCGTTCGATCGAAGGAATAATCCTTCGATCGTACGATCGCAGAATTTGCGCTAAATCCTTCGACTTTGATATTCGAAGTCGAAGGATTTCAATTCCTAGTCGAATATCGAGGGTTAATTAACCCTCGATATTCGACCCATAGTGAATCAGCCCCTTAGTGTCCAGTACTAAAAAAATTATTTAAATAATACAGAGAGAGACAACTAATATGAGAAAGGGTATAAAAAGAGTCTTTAGATGTGTTGTCCAAGTTTAGATCCAAGATCATACTTCGCCCTTTAAAGAAAAGAGTGAAAGCTATAAAATATGTTGAATTATCTTTACAATGTAGTCGCAACTGGATACATAACATATTCTAAGAAAAGATTAGAAGTTTACTAAAACTAACTCTATGGGACATATTTCTCAGAATGTGGAATAGAGATTGTTATAGTTCGCCACACTGCTATCAGTTCAATTCCTTGGAATTTTTATGGGAATAGGTATTACTTTTTTCTAAATATGTCCTATAGCCCTTCTTAAGTCAGAAAGGATATTTCCCCTCTCTGAGTCAAATTAGCGTGTGCTGGTGTGTCTTTAGGGGAGTTGCATTCCTCTGGATCAGATTTAAGTTTGGCATGTTTCACTTCTCACAAACACATCTGCTATATAACTATGAAGATAAACTAGTCAAGCTGGGATTGTTTATAATGAAGAAAAAGTTTTTAAGACTAAAAAATTGACAACAAAAATAGTTTGATCTTAATAATAAAAATATAATATAATTCTATATATTTATTTAATATATATATATATATATATATATATATATATATATATATATATATATATATATATATATATATATATAATTTCCCCTTTAAATTTCATGAAAAGGAGGTTTTTGTTCATTATTAATACTTAATTAATACAGAAATTTATTCTGTTCCCTAAAAACCTTTTTTTAAAATGACGGGTTTGTGGAAGAACATAATTATTTCCCTTAATAGCACTACAGTTCCTTGATTCTTTATGTGAATGTTGTTATTCATTTGTTACAGCTAGATGTATTTCATTGAAATTATTGGTAAAGTTGCTGTACTGTGTTAGCCAGTAAAAATGTTACAGGGCAACCCTTTTGAAATAAAAAAAATAACAAAAGTTGGCTAACTAATATAATCATAGCAAGCTTTCAGAACATATATGATTCATTAAATAATAGTAATACAGGGGGTGGAACATGCTTGGTTGTATACTGTTAACAGAACAATTAGCACAACTTACAATTAAATAATTCACCCTTCCTTTATTTGCAGATAGACAGCATTCAGGGAACATTCTGTAGTCGTTGCATAAAACTGATGTGCTATAGCAACAACATTATTGAAATGACCTTTTCACATGGCTCCATAAAGCACAGTGCACTTTTAGAAAGTTGAATGTCAAGATAATGTCAAAATTACCTGTTGTTTTTCCAACATTCAAAGTTGAGTAGAATCAATATAGTTTGTTTTGCTGGTCACTTCAATAGCTCCACACGAGGCACAGTGCATGGATTTGCTTTAGAACTCCTACAAGAAACACAATGCCTTGATGTAAATAGATCTCAGAGAGTAGCTTTGCTTTTTTCACTACTTTATACAAAGGCTATGCACTGTGGTCATACAGACTGTATTTAAACCATGACTTTGTCCGTACCAATTTAAAAAACACAATTTAGCCATCGATTAATGTGTTTTTGATGCACAGAGATTGTGGAGCTCATATAAATATAGATTCTGTGACGACTCAATGTTAAACTGATAAAGATATAGATTTACATTC
The DNA here is from genome assembly GCF_017654675.1 of Xenopus laevis. NCBI lineage: Eukaryota > Metazoa > Chordata > Amphibia > Anura > Pipidae > Xenopus > Xenopus laevis. The sequence continues at coordinate 92,089,786 of NC_054378.1, forward strand.
ACGACAATTAGGGATGTCGCGGACTGTTCTGCGGCGAACTTGTTCGCGCGAACATCGGCTGTTCGCGTCCGCCGCAAGTTCGCGAACGTCGCGCGACGTTCGCCAATAGGCGTTCGCGTCAAAATCGTTCGACCATTCGACCATTCGGTCGCTAAAATCGAACGATTTTCGTTCGATTCGAACGAAAATCGTTCGATCGAACGATTAAAATCCTTCGATCGTTCGAATCGAACGATTTTCGGATGTTCGAAGTTCGCGAACTGTTCGCGAACTGTTCGCATTTTTTGCCGGTGTTCACGAACGGCGTTCGCGAACACATTATCGGCGGTTCGCTACATCCCTAACGACAATATAATATTAAATGCAATATGAAGGAATATGGTAACAAATTATGTTTCTTTCAACTTTTAATCGCTGTCCTTTAACATTAGTTGGGCCACATAAATGTCAAAACGTGGTAACGCTGTCCTAAAAAAGAACTACAAATGGAGATTTGTAAAGGAACTTACTTATTAAGACTTTTCAAATGTACAGGGATGGGAATCATTATCTTAAAAGGTCCTAATTGCAGGAAAGGCAGTCTCCCATAGACTCCATTTTAATTAAATAATGTAAAAAAAATATTTCCTTTTTCTTTTTAACAATAAAAAAGTACCTTGTACTTGTATGTAAGTATGTATGTATAAGTTTATTTGTAAAGCACTGTTAAGGAGCCACAGCACTGTACAATGCATACATGTACAATATATATAAAAGTATACACAGGGAAGTCAAATTGCAACTCATATCAGGACAAAGAGCTTAAGTGCTATGCGGTAAGAGACAGTGGGAAGGTGATCCCTGCCCCATAGAGCTTACAGTCTGCAGAGCTTGAGCCAAACTGAGATACAATTAGTCCTCATTGGTGGCCAGAAATCCTATTGGGTTTATTTAATGTTGAAATAATTTTTTAGTCGAGGTATTATGATCCAAATTACGGAAATATACCTTATCCAGAAAACCCAGGTCCCAAGCATTGTAGATTACAGGTCCCACACCTGTATTATTTTGCACTTCTTTTGTATGTTGACAACAATAGACATAATATACTACACTATATACATATAGATAGAGTTAGAGCTCTGCAGTTCTTTGTTTCTTGGTACAAAGAAGTCTCATGTAAAAGGTGATTCCCATTGTTAGGCTTCTTGAATGCATTTGACATGACATGCTTGATCCTGAAAGCAGCAACAGTTTATAGCAAAGGTCTTTCAGCTGATTAACAAGAAAGACCTCACTAAGAGGACAAAGTATATTAAAAGCTTCAATTAATATCTATGTGTACATTAAAGGAGGAGGAATATTCTTTACACATTTGACACCAAGAACAAAGTACATACCATTTGCTGATCACATTGTTGAACCATGCCTTTGGTAATACTAAATCATATATTTAACAGATATACAGGTATTGGACCTATTATCCAGAATGCTCTGGGCCTTGGGTTTTCTGGATAATGGACCCTTCTGTAATTTGGATCTTCATACCTTAAAGGAACAGTAACACCAAAAAATGTAAGTGTTTTAAAGTAATGAAAATATCATGTAGGGGCAAATTCATCAAGGGTCAAATTTCGAGGGGTTAAATCCCTTGAAATTCACCTGGGGAATAGAATCGAATAGAATCGAATAGACAATTCGGGCGAATTTACGCGCTGGCGAATAGTCGAATTGGCGAATATTCGCCAGGCGAATAGGCGCTCAATCGAATATTCGCTCGAAGGATTTTCATTCAATCGAATGCCTTTTTATTCGATCAAAAACTTGGAAAACAAGCCTATGGGACTTTCCCATAGGCTTTTAAAGCAATTCGGTAGGTTTTAGGTGGCGAAGTAGGCAGTCGAAGTATTTTTAAAAGAGACAGTACTTCGACTATCGAATGGGCGAATAGTCGCAGCGTTTTTTGCGCTCGATCCAGTACTTCGACTATCGAATGGCGAATAGTCGCAGCGTTTTTGCGCTCGATCTATTCGAATCATTCTACTCAGGTGAATTTACGCCAATTCGATAGTCGAGGAGCACAAAAATTCGAAGTTTTTTTACTTCGAATCCTTCACTCGAAGTTAGTGAATCGGCCCCGTAGTGTTGCCCTGCACTGGTAAAACTGTTCTGTTTGCTTCAGAAACACTACTATAGTTCATATAAACAAGCTGCTGGGGAGCAATGGCGGAAATTGAAAAACGGCTAAATGGCTAAAGGATAACTAATGCATAAAAGATAACACCATTAGACAGACAGAGCTTATTTGCTATCTGATGTGTAACCTGAGCCTTTTCTCCTTTGAATGGCTGCCCCTATTGCTACACAGCAGCTTATTTATATAAACAATAGTAGTGTTTCTTAAGCAAACACAGCAGTTTTACCAGTGCATGGCAACATTGCATTATATTTTCATTACTTTAAAACACTTTTATTTTTTGACGTTACTGTTCCTTTAAGTCTACTAGAAAATCACGTAAATGATAAATAAACCCAACCGGCTGGTTCTGCTTCCAATAAGCATTAATTATATCTTAATTTGGAGTACAAGGCACTGTTTTATATCATTGTGGATTATTTGGATAAAATGGAGTCTATTGGTGACTGTCTTTCTGTAATTTGGAGTTTTCTGTATAACGGGTTTACAGATAATGTGTCCCATACCTGTACTGACATAGCTATTTTGTAGTATGGCAAAATAATTTCCCCTAAAATGCAATGCTTTAGAGATGCGATGTTCATTTGTGTTTTGTAAATTTACAGTACATCAACATGTAATAAGTAGTGCTCTGTGAGGTTACAAAAACACACCTACTGATAGGTGCTTCCATTACTTGAGACTTGCTAATATATAAAAATAAACTTTTCTTTGCTCTGAGACAGCAACGTAACTAGAGGGGGGCGGGCCCTGGTGCAGGAAGTGCAGCCGGTTCCCCTGCCCCCCTCCCTATGCCCGGAACTGGCCGGAATAAGCGGCTCACGAACTGCTGGGGGCCCTGAGGGGTTGTGGGCCCTGGCCCAATTGCACCCCCTGCTCCCCCGGTAGTTACGCCATTGCTCTGAGATGCTGTAAATTGCATTTGACCAGTTTAACCTAATTTAGAACATCTCTAACCTCTGTACCACCTTATAGTAAGCCCAGTGCCCGAATTTAAAAATCTGGCTTAAATAATACCACGTTTTAAAGTTTTATAAAGTATTATTTATGTATATCTTAGTATATAGCACTGCATCTGTACATATCTTGAATATTTGTATCATACATCAATAGTTTATAATTAAATAGATACTTCTGGGATTAGAAGGATCCTGTTCCCTAGAACAGGTAATTGTTTACCCTAGGGGACACAAGTGCAACATCACTAAGGAGTGCAAAAGCATTCCCATTCAGCAATGAAACCAAAGGCTGTGCTGTAGGTTGCAGAGCTCCGTTTTGGATCCTCTGCCCATTAGTAACAGCCAAACGCAGCATGCAAAGTGCAGAAAAGGGTGAATTTGGGCTTTCTGTATTTTGCGTGACAAAAAGATCCAATATGTGTATTAGCCACTACAGTTCCTTTATACAGTATACCTGCTCCATTATCATTAAAGTGCAAACCCTATCTTCTTAAGATACCATAGCAGAAAAATCAGTGTTGCTATGTGAGAAAAAAACTTTTCCTCATATAAAGTGCAGAAAAGGGTGAATTTGGGCTTTCTGTATTTTGCGTGACAAAAAGATCCAATATGTGTATTAGCCACTACAGTTCCTTTATACAGTATACCTGCTCCATTATCATTAAAGTGCAAACCCTATCTTCTTAAGATACCATAGCAGAAAAATCAGTGTTGCTATGTGAGAAAAAAACTTTTCCTCATATACAAGTGTAGGGACCCGTAGGGTTAATTGCCTACAGAGTGAACCACATGTCTGGAAATCCCCTGTTTGGGCTGAGCTATGGGGTTTCCTATGGTTCTGGCAGTGGCAAGAGACCTTGTGATGGTGCAGCATGGCAGAGACCGGAGGATGACACAAGGTGTCGCTGCTACACCACTTGACTATAAAAAGGAGAACCATGTGCTCACACATTGTTACAGTTTACAGATTTATTGTTACAGCCATCTGACTGCTGGATACTATTTCATGGAGGAGATAGTGTTTCAGGCTGCCAAGATATAGAGGCAGGCGGCCTCTAAGGCTGGGGTAGGCGGTCCCAAGTCTGGGAGCTAGGCCAGGAGGGTCTGAAGCTCCAAATCTGGATTTCTTTTGCACTATAGACAGTGTTGGGAGCTGTATGTGAGGAGTCAAGGGGGTAATCATGCTCGCGTTATGGACAGCATTGGGAGCAATACCCTGAAGGATTTAAAACTTTGTTGTATGCTCGGCTAGGAAAGCCTGGAGTTTCTAAAGACTTCATCGCTGTGGATGCCTGTTCCAGCTCTGGAGGAGCCTACCCGTCTGTGTGAATCCCCTGGGTAAGTGTTGCCTGAGGGAGGGTAGAAAAAGAATAAGGATCCAGCGATCTCCTGTTTGGGAAACAGGCTGTTTATGTGCCTGCCACGTGAGAGCAAGTACTTTCCAGTGGGAAAGGTATTTTGGCAGGTAGTGCTACCTGGGACATTGGTACTCTTTTGGGGGAAAGGGACTGAGACTCTCTGATTCTGCCAAAGGGAGTAGTGCTGGACTTTGCCTGGCAGGGAGGTGCACGGATGGGACTGCCACAGGTTCCCAGGGTAGTGGGTCATTTGTATGGGTGCAAATATACAGTTTTACTTACCCTTAATTTACACTTTCTTTGTATAAAGTTGATATTTTTATAAAGCAAAGTGTGTGTTGAATGTTTTTCCTAATGGGGCCACCCGCAGGTGTATTCCCGGATCCCATTAGGTGGAGGCACTGCCAGAGAAGAGAATTCCCACTACCCTTTCACCTTGCAAAGGGGACTCAGGACTCAAGTTGGTAAGCAGGTACAACCTTGGCAACCAGGGGGTTGCCAAGTGGTCTTTACACAAGGACCTTAAAGACTAAAATCTGTACACATAAAGCTGGGAATTGAATGACAAGTATTTCCTGGCTTGGCTGTTTAACAGTATAAATATCAGTAAGAGAATAACGGACTTGCTGATTAATGCCCTTCAGTTAACCATAATACACATAAACCTTTTGTAACATCTTACCCAGGTGGTCCAGAGGGCTGAAGGGGGGCGATGGACGCGCTCTCAGCGAGGAATTCCCGTCAAAGGCTTCCTCTTCTTCTTAGCGCTGGTTCTCCTATGGTGCACGTGGCGTACACGTCCGGGTTTGTGTACCGTGCATGGGACAACGTCATACCTGGTGGCATGAAATTGAATATTTAAAGGGGTTTTGAGCCTAAACACATTGCCCATTGTTGGGTCTAACTTTCCTGCCTGACTATTCTGAAATCTACCTGTATTAACCCTTGCCTGCCTGACAATTCCTTGAATGCTGCCTGTACCGACCTTGGCCTGTTTGACCTTGCTTGAACTCTGCCTGTACTGACCACTGCCTGTACTGACCACTGCCTGTCTGACCCTGCTTGAACTCTGCCTGTACCGACCCTGGCCTGCCTGACTATGCTTTTTGTCTATTTTCTGAACTGTTGCCTTCCATCCAAAACCTTGGAAATGCACGTGCCCCTTTGCTCCTCTCAAGGTAAGACCTGGTGGCATCTGAGTAGCTAAGGGCTCCTCCTGAGGCCAAAGGCAGCTGCTACAGGTGAAAGATTGAGCTGTGACCAGGGAGCTTAGCACTTGTTCTGAATTTAGGGATCCGTACGTGACACCTTTGTATAAATCATTTGAATATTGCAGTTTGCTTGGGCCCACAAAAAAATCCTGGCTTGTGTGTTGCTTCCATAAGGAGTTTTGAGTTGTACAGACAATACTGCATATAGAAAAAAGAAGAAAACATACTTTAGTAAAGGTTGGTCAATTATTAACAAGGCAAAGCATGGGATGTCTCTCCAGGAAACCTATATTTTTAAGTTTCAAATTAAAGCATAAATATTATTGTGAGAGAAATCAGCTGGCTCATTATTTAAGCAAGAGAGGAAACATGATTCAGTAAAAACTGCTGTGATGTAAAAATAACATCAGGATATTAAACCCAAGAGATGATTGTTCACCTTAAGACAAACAATAAATCTTGGTAAAGTAATCAAAGCAAGCTCACAAGGGCTTGGGTTTATGCATTTAATAGTTAACTGAATAAGACAATATTGCATGTTATTTTCAGAACACTGGGGAGGCTTTTTAAAGAATCTTCCAGCCATGATAGTTTTCAATCCTTTTCCAATTTAGCTTGGTGTCATTTTAGATCCCTTTTTAGCATGCTTTAATTGGAAATATAAAACAAAAGGATATAAAATCTGATGAAAGCACCAAGAATTATTCATTTTACTTCTATCCTTATATTGAAGCAAAAATAACATGAATAACATGATTGTTGGCAGAACTAGAATAAATGTGTAACTTTCAATGATCCTTCCTGAAATCACCATGAAAGATAGATATTCAAGCAGGTTTTACTAATGTTTCTGTGTAACTTATATAGTATTTATTACAGTTTAAGGCAACTGTTTAAGCCTTATAGCATCAAGATAACCATTAATAATCAAGAAACAAAAACAAAGAAAACAAAAGAAAAAAACAGACCAGAAACTAAATATTATATAGAGAGAGATTATACATAGCTTTTTGTGAAACCACTGGAACATTTGTGAAACTTTTTTTTTGTTAAAAATTATGTTAATGGGTATTTTTTTTCATGGTACCTTTTTTTCACAAAATACATTGAGAGTCAAAGGGAATTTTGTTGATTCATTGTCTTGTGGTAAGAATATTCACAGCGCTATTATCAGGGAACATCTGAGCAACGTCATACTTTTTCTTTTGTTTTCTTTCTTATCTGTCCTCTCTAAGCTCTTCTTACTTACTAACTTTAGGTGGGTTATTTATTAAAGTTCATTTTTTTCTGGTCAGAACTTTAAAGGGGAATACACCATTTTTTCTGGAGGAAAAAAACTAAAAATTTTTGTGATTTATTAAACCCTAAGGCTGCTAAAAGTCCAAATAAAAAAGTACTCCATTTCAAACCTGCCGAGGTTATATAGAAGTCAATGGCAGATGTTCTTTCTACAATTGGAAGATTTCATGATCTGTGCTGGGTTTCGTACAAAAATCCGAACACTTTGTGGTTTTTGGCTGTCCAAGATATAGAATATTTTTCTTAACATTAGGTCTATGGATCAGATTTGGAAATAAACATAAGCAATCAATTGTGGACAATTGGAAATCACAAGTAATTTCAGAAATTCCTTCATGTTTTTGTCCAGCTATATCCTGGGGATATCCAGTTTTGCAGCATGGTAGAACTTGTAATGTTAACACTCTCCACAATATACACATTTAATGAAGATGTCTCAATAATAAGATAAAATTGTGTATTAATTATGTACCTACCTGATCTCTAGAAGAGGGGTATATTATATAAATAAAGTCAGTGTCTTTCACAGTGCTGTAGAGGGCAAAAGGATTAAATGCAGGACATACAGTAAGGTGTGTATGACCATTAGGGTTCCTTTTAATTTGTGTACTAACATATCTAGAAATTAAAATACTCAGACAATTATTTTCAGGGGGCAGATCTCTGTTTTTATGTTGCTGAGTTGCTCTCCTAAGTGTACTGGTACTTTTGTTCACAGATACTTCAGGAGCATACCATGTAGTTGGAAAATGGGTCTGTCTAAGAGAATTTCCTCTTCTATGGTGAAATGCATATGGATTTTCAGGCAAGCAAAGGGTAATAGGGTGTGCTAGCAAAATTTAAAATTAGGCTATTGATTGTTTAAGAAAGAATTGGTGGAATCTGATCTGCTAGTTAATAAGGGAAGGTGAATGGGACAAGGAAAGCATGGAGTGAGGAGATTGATGCAGAGACTTAGGAAGTTAAAGGGGAACTCCACACAAACATAACTTAAGTTTTTTAAAAAGTAAATTCAAGCAACTTTACAATATACATCAATTAAAAAATATGCAGACTGTTCAAGATTTTTAATGGTTTGGACAGTTCCCTAAGCCTAGCCCTTGCTCTCCTGCTGATCTGTCTGACTACTTTGCTGGTCTGGCTGACTACTGTTACTTTGTATCAGCAGTTATCTTTCCTTAGCCTGCATCCTCCAAACCCCACAATTTCCTGCACACGTGATTTCAATAAGGAACAGAACGTCACAGTACAATGTATTGTGGGAGTTCCTACATGTTGTCTGTAAGCTGTGGAGAAGTTGTTACAATTTGTAAAATCAGTGTGAAGTCCCCCCTTCCCTGCCAGGATTTCAAATGATGCAGAAAGAGAAGAATTGTTAAACAGCTGGATTTCAGTATATAAAATGGTAATTATTCATACTTTTTGAAGAAACCAATAACCGGGATGGGTATATTAGGGGGTTCTGTTTTATGTGGGCCTCTTAATCAAATTTTGGTTTGGAAACCAGAGTTCCCCTGGGAACATACGCTTTTTATGTGTAAATAAGAAACTCTTTGTTTGGGAGGCCCATTTATCAACATTCTTGTTTTAATGTTTTTAGAAACCATGAATTCACTCATTTCTCTAAAACCATGAACGCCATATACTGTAATTTATCACAAGATCTGAATATAAAAAGCATGCAGGCAAAAATGCTGAACGATGGGCTAAAAAATATGTAAAACCTCTAAAAGTCTAAATAGCTAAAAGAAAACAGTCCAAGAGGCATTGCAGCTCCCGCTGACTTCTACAGGACCTCAACTGTCAACTGCTTTTAATTGCTAAAGTTTTGTGTTAGAGCTTTTCGCGGTTTTTACACTAAATAAATTTCAACTCTTCTAGAGTTTTACAGAAATTTAATAAAAACACATTAGAGAAACCTTTGATTTGTTAAAAAAAGTAGAATTTGAAAGTAAATACTTTATGGCAAAATTTGTTTTGTGAAAAACATTGTTCGAAAAGGTTTTCACCCAAATAATTTTATAAATCAATATGCATAGTATTTACCATAAATGTATGCAATGGTGTCAGATGTAATTAATCCATTTTGAAAGGAACATCTAAAATAAATTAACAGGGCCAGTTCAGAATCAAACCTCAGCAAAAGAGAATACTGTTTGAATGGGAATGCATAGTTAAGGCTAATAACTGTTTAGTTTATGGGAACCAGGAAGGACATCGAAGAAGTTAAGCATGCAAGAGTGTGTGAGTAGTAGTAGTGTCAGTCAAAGAAAATGAGAAAGATGTGAGAAAAGGCCAAAGAGGTCAGTAAATGATGGTTATATGATGAGAAATGAGAAAGAAAAGGTCAGCTTTGAAAGTCAGACTAAGCAGGAAGAAATCTGTCAGAAACATTGGATTTCTGTAATGGCAGGGAAATCAAAAACAATGATATCTATATGTCTGCTTATTGAATTCTAAAAAAGAGAGGACTTTTAGCTAATAAGAAGAATACTCTGAGGAAGTAATAGTTGCTACTACAAAGGAACCCTAAACAAATTAAAAATTAAGTTATTTGCTGCAGCTCATGAAATGAATTCAGGATCTATTTAGGGTTATTTATTTGTCTGATGTATGCACTGCTATACCCAAAGGGTTACCATGCAGGGCATTTTAGTATTTTCTTATTGCCCTTAAAGAAAGTGTTTGGAGCTATTTTTAGAGCTCTTTTAGGCAGGGTACTCTTAAACTTTTGTTTTGGTTACTGGTTGCTACTTGCTATGTATGTAATTCTGTATGTTCTCTGTATAAACACTAGGGATGCACTGAATCCGTTTTTTGGGATTCGGCCAAACCCCCAAATTCTTCATGAAAGATTCAGCTGAATACCAAATCTGAATCCTAATTTGCATATGTTGGGAAAGGAAGAAGAGAACAGCGCACTGCGCAATTGGTTAAGGTTTTTTTGCTTCCTTAAGGATTTGGCTCAACCAGACACAAGGGGGCAGATTCACTAAAGGCGAACTGGCCAATTCTAGCGTCAGTTCGCCAGAAATCCCATCTGCAGGGACATCGCCAATTCTCTAACAGACATAGAGGACAATTTGCTAGTGAATCCAGGTGACTTTTCGCTGTAACGAATGGTTGTTAGTCCGCAAAATCAGTTAAGTGAAAATTAACCGAACTTCACCTTTTTTCGCCAGAGTTTTTTTTTTGCCACCTTAGACCAGGTGAACTGATAAGATGAAGCTACATGTTGCACACTATTCTGTCCCTGACATCATATCCTCTAGTCCAACTTCGTCATATCCTGTAGGCAAAAACGCATGCAAGTTTTGAAATGTACATAATTGTATTTTTACAAGTTATACATACAGTATTTAAAGATATTATAAATGTTCTCCATGTAATAACCGTCCTACACCATTGATAATGATTCAGCATTTTGCACATGCTGATGTTTACACTCCTCCCACAAACATATAGGTATAGAAATGCTCAAATGTGTAATATATATATATATATATATATATATATATATATATATATATATATATATATAATATATATATATTAACCTCTTCATTATTGTATTGAACTAAAGAGTCAGTTATATATGTTAAAGATGTGCCCATACATGAATGCAGTCATAACTAGAAACGACTAGAAACGAGAGAGAGAGAGAGAGAGAGAGAGAGAGAGAGAGAGAGAGAGAGAGAGAGAGAGAGAGAGAGAGAGAGAGAGAGAGAAAGATAAACAAAATGTAACTTTTTTGTGCCAGGACCTCCACCCTTTTTGAGCATTTGTAGCATTTGTAACATTTCCCACAAAAAAACATGCTGCTGTGTAGGGATGGGTGAATTTTTTTGACTTGCTTCACCGCTAAAATGACGCCCATAGACTTGTTTGGCGTTGTGCGTCAAAAAAACCAAAAAACGCGCGCGTCAAACAATTTCGCCACACGACAAATTTTTTTTGACGCCCTTAGACTTTAATGGGCGTCCGTGGCATTTCTGTGGCGGCGAATTTTGGACAAAACTAAACGGGTCAAATTCGCTCATCCTTTCTGCTGTGTGATTGAAAGCACATTTGCCATCCTGAAGTCCAGATTCCGGTTCCTGGACAAGTTTGCATCTTGCACAACATTCCACTGGAACATTGAATGCCAATGGATGTTGCAGACAATCTGATGCCAGGATTTCCAAGCCAAATAACCACAGAGGGGGATTCTACTAAGGCTGGAAGGCATGTGAGAGTACAACTAATTGGCTCACTTTTCACTAGTAACTCACTACATTTAACTAACTTCACTTCAGACAATCACTGTATAAATTGATTTTCATTAATGCCAAAACCTCTTTTTTGTTAGGAGTTTAAATTCTAATTTCTTCCATATAAAATCAATTCTTATTTTTCTGCTTTTTTGGAAAAACATATGCTAAGGAAAACATGTGGTAGTTAAATAGTCCTAAATAGTTGATAGGTGATAATATAATACTATTTAGGTCAACTTTGACTTAAATGACCCCCCAATACTTGATCAATGTGTTTTTCTATTAGAATGTAGCATCTGGTGGTTTTGATCTTAACAAAAAAACATTTACAATCAAGCAATTTAAATAATCAAAACATTCAATTTTTACATTCAAAAATGTAATTTGTGAAGAAATGCATGTCACCAGTCACAAATCAAGCAGGAATATTTTTTGGGCCCCTGATGAAGCTTTCCCATTAGCTCTAGGGCAACCCTTTTTTGAAAGTAGCTGAGCCACAAGCATTTAACATGGAAAAATAATTTTGTTTAGAAAGATTGACAGGTTACCCTTCACTTGAGTCCCCATTTGTGATTGTTAACCTCAATAAAGAATGATGTTTGGCTTGCTTAAGTTGCTGCTGCTTCAGTAGCTGGTTTTAAACCATAATGAGCTGATTGTGCTATTTAAGAAGAAGATTTTGAGTGAGGATAATATCAATTTGTTGCCTTTTCAAGCTAAACAAGACTTGTGCTTTGTCATGTACTGTAAGTTTTCATTTAGTACAAGAAAGTCCTTATGGATTAGAATCAAGGCTTGTTCAATTTGTTGAGTGCTTTTTTGTTATCTGCAGTTCTTGATGAGAGTGTTGAAGTCAGGTGGTGAAATGATTATTCAAGGAATCAGTTTCATTATGGTTGATTGTTTCCTCCTGCTCTTGATCAATCTTGGGTTTCCTGTGGCTCAGCTACTTCTGTTGGTATGGGATCCAGAATCAATGTAACCTGAGCATCCTCTATTATTGCAAAAAAAACAAGATAAAAGAATTGTTACTATTACAAAAAACTAAAGGCTTATCCTATCCTGCATACAGCATGCACCTGCCAATTATGTGAGCCTTTATGCAGAATATTATATTTTGTTATGATCAATCATTATGCTTTTCTTGTTGTATTACAGGAAATTAATCCAAAGATGCCTTTGAAGGTTCTAAATGACCTTTTCTACCATGGAAATTTTTTTGCAGCTGAATAAAAACATTATTTAATTGCAACATTTACTTGGTAGTGTTTGGTGGCATTCATGTTCCTCTTTGTCCTCCAAAGGCATTTCTTCACTATGCTGTTGGTTAGTCAGACTCCTGTGTGCTGCTTGGCCTAAGTCTGCAACAAACATGAAAGATATTTTTTAGACACCAGCATGTAGAAATGCATGCCATATGACACACATTAGGAGCAGGGTTTAAAAAAAAAAACATTCTAATCTTTCCTATGGCATTTTAAGAAGCGTCTTTAAAAGTGCCTGAAAAAGGGAGTTGACCATTTGATCCAAACGCTTAGAATCTATCAACAACTCGATGAATTCTTGGGTGTTTAGCTTTAAGGGGTTTTTTTCTATCAAAGTCCGAATTGATTTTAATATGTTCTGCACAAACCAAGCTAACATCAAAAAATCATTGGGTCTTCTCCCATTGACTTACATGCAACCTCGCAGGTCTGAGATGCTGGATTTTCAGATTCGGACTTTTCCATCCTCGAGGTTTAATAAATTCTGAAAAATCTGTGATTTTTTAAAAGTCTGATTTTCTAAAAAAAAAAATCAAAAATTTTTCATGATTTTTGCATTCTGAGTTTAGTAAATAACTCCGTAAATATCACATTCATCAAAGTCGGAGACATAAATGAGGTAAGATTACAATTTACATATTGATTTTACCTGTTGCATCTGTGTCAAAATTTCCTGCCATGCCAGTTATTGTGTCTTGACCAAGTATTTTGAAAATTACCTCTTCATAATCCCTTAGGTCAAAATCTGTAGGTGGTTCTTCTCCAGTACCCTTCATATACTTTTTCACTTGTCTGGAAAAACAGCAAAACAAGTTTGTGGGTATATTAATATATGTAACACTGAAATTGTATGAGATGCTGAAATGGTGATAACATTTTTTTAACATCACACCATTCATATGCCACCACGGAAACACATTTCTAATTACATTTAAAAACATTACACTGACATTAAAACATTTGGGGTTATTTATCAAAGTCTGAATTTATCTCAATGTTTTCTGATACAAACTCTGATCAAATCCACTCAGGAAAAATTTCTTTGCGGGAATAAAATCTGATTTTCACATTTTTTTCCAGGTTTTTTCCATCCGATTTTCAAGATCTTCATGTTTTTTTCAGAATTTTCACCCTAAAAACTCCAAAAACTTTGGGGTATTGCACGAAACTCAGCACACATCAAAAAATCATTGGGACTTCTCCCATTGACTTACATGCAACCCTCGACAGGTCTGAGATGCTGGATTTTCAAATTCTGACTTTTCCATCATCAGGTTTAAATAAATTCTGAAGAAATCGTGATTTTTTTTATAAAATCAGACTTTTAAAATATCACAGATTTTTCATGATTTTTGCATTCGTTTAGTAAATACGACACACATTTTTGAATGTTTAACTTAATTAACTAAATAGTAATGCATTAGTATAGTGATTACATCATTAGTAATGACATCTAGTAATTAGATAATTAGATTAGTGTGGTAATAATATAATTAGTCATTAGATCTAGTAATTAGATTAGTGTAGTTATCAGATAGTAACCCATTTTCATAATTAACATTTAAATGCAAAATATATGTAACCACATAGTGAAAGATTAGATACTTACAAAATATTTTTCATGTAGTTGCTATGGCACATGTTCTATAGCAACTACATTATAAACATTTGCAAAAGCAGGCTTTGGTTGCTATGGCACATGTACTATAGCAACTGCATTATAAACATTTGCAAAAGCGGGGGTTTTAATGAAGTTGCTAGAGTACATGTACCATAGCAACAAAATACTGCTTTTCAGAAGCTGTGACAATATGATAAATGACAAACATTTGTAGAAATATGTGACCATTCAAAATCAAGGGCTTTATAATAATTCAACAAAAAACAGAGAAGAACAGGGACAATGCCTTTGAAAGATTTGGGTAAAAAGTGTGTAATAGACCAACCACTCTTTTGTGAGCCATGGAGGTACACAAACAATTTGGGCCAGTGACTAACTACATAATGTACTAATGCAGTGTTTTCTGCAAAAGAAAAGGAAACAGCCCTATGGCCCTTTTCACAACATGCTACATTATCTGTAAAGGGTACTGGAGGAGGAGATGCTGCTGAACTTGGACCCTCACCAGGGTCAGAAGTATCATTAAAGGGATACTGTCATGAGAATTTTTTTTTTCAATATGAATCAGTTAATGGTGCTGCTCCAGCAGAATTCTGCACTGAAATCCATTTCTCAAAAGAGCAAACAGATTTTTTTATATTCAATTTTGAAATCTGACATGGGGCTAGACATATTGTCATTTTCCCAGCTGCCCCAAGTGATGTGACTTGTGCTCTGATAAACTTCAATCACTCTTTACTGCTGTACTGCAAGTTGGAGTGATATCACCCCCTCCCTTTCCCCCCCAGCAGCCAAACAAAAGAACAATGGGAAGGTAACCAGATAGCAGCTCCCTAACACAAGATAACACATTCAGTTACATTGAGAAGGAAAAACAGCAGCCTGCCAGAAAGCATTTCTCTCCTAAAGTGCAGGCACAAGTCACATGACCAGGGGCAGCTGGGAAATTGACAAAATGTCTAGCCCCATGTCAGATTTCAAAATTGATTATAAAAAAAATCTGTTTGCTCTTTTGAGAAATGGATTTCAGTGCAGAATTCTGCTGGAGTAGCACTATTAACTGATGCGTTTTGAAAAAAACATGTTTTCCAATGACAGTATCCCTTTAACAGTTGAAGAAGAACAACTCTTTAAGGTTACATTATTAGTTAAAGAAGAAGATCTTGTAACCCTTACAGCAGGACCAGCAGGAGGAGTTTGCTTCCTTGGACATTTGGAAACCTGGAAACAGGCACACGTATTTCAGCAAGTTGAGCACCATCCCAAAAAGGAAACTCTCCAGCTGCTCCTTATATATCCTTTAATAACTTTTCATTGGAATCTATCACAACTACGCTAGTGAATCTTCCTGCCAAAACAGAGCAAAAACATAAATTTTATGCGCCAAAATTGTGAAATTATGCTAGCGTCATATGCAAGCAACCATTCGCGGAAACATACTTGTGATTGTTAGTGAATTGGCCTATCTATAGTGCATTTGTGCCTGGCAAAGTTGTGTGAGGTATGGCGAAGCGGTCGCTGGTGAAAAATCATCTGTTAGTGAATTTGCCACAAGAATTGTATCGAATCTGAATCCTGCTGGAAAATGCTGAATGCTGGCCAAATACCAAACCAAATACTGAATTCTGTGCAACCGTAATAAACACATTTAATTGACAGCACTGCAGAATATTTTTTAAATACCTCAATGACTTCAAGTGTGTTGATTATTGAAGGTCCATTTGCCATTAGCTACAGAGATCAAACAGTTTGTCAAATTTTTTGGAATTATTTTCAGCTTTCGATACTTTTTATTCTACTTAGATTGCTTTTAAGTGCCATTGATACCTGCAAAAATCCTTTCAATAACACACAGATCTAACGGCTTATTTACTAATGTCGAGGCAGGGTGCAAAGTGTCAAAATCAGAAATAAGCCATGTTTTTGTAATTTGGATTTCTACTGTCAGCAGCTCTGGCAAAGCACCCCTGTACTGTGCAATGTACACAACATAATTTAGAAATAAAACCATACCATAATATAATCATGGCTGCATTGTGCAGCTTGTGTAGGGTGCAAGGCATCAGCTGAATTCAGGTTACACTCAAATCACCTGTGTGTGTTTTGATGTTGTGCCCATTAGTGTGACACTAATGGTACTTGTGACAGGAGATTTGAAATATATATATATTTCACACACTGAATTCAATCCAAGTATAAACCGCATATTTCTGGTTATTGGCATGTATCAGCAAGTAACAACTCAATTACTGGTTGTCCTTGCCCATGTCAATCAAGCTCAAAATATTGCTTCGTTATAAAGGTAAATCAGTGTTACAAATACTGTATTAGTTTTCAGATTTATACATTTTCATCTCATGAATTACATTTTGTAGTATGTCATATTATTTCCCTTATGCTTCTACTATCTTCAATTCAAGGCCATTTTCTGCGGAGATTTAATTTTAGGTGAATTTCAGAAATAAAATGTACCTGTTAGCAAGTATCAAAATGTTCTCCAAAGCGCAGAACATTGTTAATTTAATGTAAGGTTCATCTTCTTAAAGAATGCAAAAAACAAACGGAAAGATTTTTCTCCATCTTTTTATTTGGTTAATGCTGCAAGGTAAAATATTGAACAGCAAAAAAAAAAATCCAAAATCATTTTTTTTAAAATGTTAACAGTAAAAAAATGAAGCAGGAAGGGGTGGGACCCTTACTATCAGAGGGGGGTCAGCTGGTTGATGAAAACAAAATAAAAGCGCAGATTCTGAACTCATATTTTTCATCTGTCTACACAAATGAAGAACCAGTATGTGAAGGATTTGTTCTTAATAGTCCCAATTCTAGTAATACAACTAATGATGCATGGTTCACACATGAGGAAATTCAAAAGAGACTAGAAAATGTCAAGGTTAACAAAGATCCGGGGCCAGATGGTATTCATCCCAGGGTACTTAGCGAGCTTAGCTTTGTGATTGCCAAACCTCTTTACTTAATTTTTCAGGATTCATTGAGATCTGGCATAGTGCTGAGAGACTGGCGAATTGCTAATGTGGTGCCTCTATTCAAAAAAGGATCCCATTCTCAGCCTCAAAACTATAGGACACTTAGTCTGATGTCAGTGGTAGGAAAGCTTTTTGAAGGGTTAATAAAGGATAAGATACTGGACTTCATAGCAAATCATAATACTATGAGTTTGTGCCAGCATGGTTTTATGCATAATAGATCTTGCCAGACTAACTTAATTTCTTTTTATGAGAAGGTAAGTAGAGACCTCAATTCTGGGATGGCAGTGGATGTGATTTACTTAGACTTTGCTAAAGTATTTGATCCAGTGCTACACAGAAAGTTACTGGTTAAATTAAGGAATGTTGGCCTGGAACATAGTATTTGTACCTGGATAGAGAACTAGATAAAAGATAGACTACAAAGAGAGGTGGTAATTGGAACATTTTCTAATTGGACCAGTGTTGTTAGTGGAGTACCGCAGGGCTCTGTACTAGGCCCCTTGCTTTTCAACTTGTTTATTAATGACCTGGAGGTGGGCATTGAAAGTACTGTTTCTATTTTTGCAGATGATACTAAATTGTGCAGGACTATAGGTTCCATGCAGGATGCTGCCACTTTGTAGAGTGATTTGTCTAAGTTGGAAACTGGGCAGCAAACTGGAAAATGAGGTTCAATGTTGATAAATCCACGGTTATGCACTTTGGCAAAAATAATATAGATGCAAGTTATACACTAAATGGCAGTGTGTTGGGAGTTTCCTTAAATGAGAAGGATCTAGGGGTTTTTGTAGATAACAAGTTGTCTAATTCTGGGCAGTGTCATTCTGTGGTTACTAAAGCAAATAAAGTTCTGTCTTGCATAAAAAAGGGCATTAACTCAAGGGATGAAAACATAATTATGTCTCTTTATAGGTCCCTGGTGAGGCCTCATCTGGAGTATGCAGTGCAGTTTTGGACTCCAGTGCTTAAGAGGGATATAAATGAGCTGGAGAGAGTGCAGAGATATGCAACTAAATTGGTTAGGGGGATGGAAGACTTAAATTATGAGGGTAGACTGTCAAGGTTGGGGTTGTTTTCTCTGGAAAAAAAGCACTTGCGAGGGGACATGATTACACTTTACAAGTACATTAGAGGACATTATAGACAAATAGCAGGGGACCTTTTTACCCATAAAGTGGACCACCGTACCAGAGGCCACCCCTTTAGATTAGAAGAAAATAACTTTCATTTGAAGTAACATAGGGTGTTCTTCACAGTCAGGACAGTGAGGTTGTGGAATGCACTAATGGCTGATTCAGTTAATGACTTTAAAAATAGCTTGAATGATTCCTTGGACAGACATAATATCAAAGGCTATTGTGATGCAAAACTATAGTTAGTATAGGTATGGGTATATAGAATTTATGTATAAGTAGGGAGGGGTGTGTGTATGGATGCTGGGTTTTCATTTGGAGGGGTTGAACTTGATGGGCTTTGTCTTTTTTCAACCAATTTAACTATTTAACTATGTAACACTGTTCATAAAATCGTTTAAATACTGCTACACATGAATCAACATTTTTTTTAAATTATACAGTAAATTAAGGAAAGGCATACATGGGAAATTTTGCTGAAGAGGCATCATAGAATGAATACATGGTTTAGTTGCAAGCGCATATAAATGGAAACTTTAATTCCAGCTGTAATGATTTTCATGGTTAGACTTGTTTAGCTATTCCGTGGAATGTATGTGAACAAAAACATTGGAATACCAAATAAAAAAGGTTGAATTTGCTGATATACAGTATGAAGTGATCAGACAGAATGAGCAAGTTCTGAATGATTGGATCACATAAAACTGAGGTCATGTTTGGCTCATTGAACAGGTCATATCTTTCAAATTATGTGTGCAGCAAAATGACATGAGATTAAATTATATTAAGGAGAGATTGCTATTTGCAAGGATCCTGCATAGGTAAAAATATTTGTATTATGCTCTTTTCTTATGAAGATCAATGGCTTTATTTGGCAGGAAGAGCTTAAAATAGAAAATAAAATTTCAGAGCACTTGCATCCCATCCCATAGAATTATGTAGCATTATGTAGACTACTGGCCTTGTCCTCTATCTGCTAAAAAAGTTAAGTTTAGTATTTACTCCCCCCCCCACACACACACACATATGCACACCTTATTGAGCATGTGGTACAGGTCAGGGACTAATTATTTTATTTCAGTATGCTAGCATTCCTGTTTGTATCTCTTATCCCACCACTTACGGGCTTATAAGGATGGTGGGCCAAGAGAATGACTTTGCTATTTTCAACTTATTGAGACAGAATAGGTATTCATAATGCCAGTGCCCTTGGTTGCATTTGTATTATTCTAAATTGAGTCTATCCCACATAATATCACATACAAGGATGAGTATCATTGAATACATGAATGCAATATAATTGTTAAGGCTCAGGAAACAACACAAGGAAAATAAATTAGGAAGAAGAAGAACAAGAACAAACCCTTACCCTGCGGAGCAAACATGGAGCAATTATAAAAATAGCTTCTGTATAAGAAAAAAAAGACTACTAAATAAAGTGCTTTGTGCACTTAAGGAAATGTCATTCTATAGTCCTCTTAGCCTTTAATCTACTATTGTTTCATATTAAGACCCAATACAAATGTGTGTATATATATATATATATATATATATATATATATATATATATATATATATATATATATATATATATATATATATATATATATATAAATAACTCTTCTCTTTAGCTTTGTACATACAGCATGAAAGATATAAATAGTAGTACTGCCTTCTGTTTTGTTAAGCAGCCACAATATTAACACTATATTATTCTGCGAGATAACATAACATAGCACTCCTCATGTGTAAATATTTCCATCTTAATTGTCTAAATGTTTTATTTGAATCATACAAAGTATCTAACAGCTGGATTAATGCATTATATTAAACACATTTTCCTGGATATAGGATCACATTCAAATAATATAATGGTAAAAGGAAAAGATTTAAAAAATAGTAATACAAATATGCTACCAATCACTAGGGAAATATTTAAGAATATTTTAAGAACATTAAAACAATAAAAAGCAGGACACTGAAAGAATTGCAATCTGTTTCCTATGCAACATAAAACTTGATGACCTTGAGTTTACTGTCTGAAGCTTATCAGAGCGTACACCCAAATTACTTTTCTGTCGGGCCTCTTGGGAAGCACTGAAAAGCTCTGACTGAAAGAATAATTAGAATTCTTCACATAAAAAAGGGATCTCAGGAACTATATATAGAAATGCTAAAGTATTAAAAAGAGATGGGAATCTATTGAAATATATTGTTGTGTATACGTTTTTATGTGTCTCCCAGATTTTGTCCTATGTATTTTAGATGCAAGGAAATTTTACTTCAGTTATTAGGAAAAAAAAAATATATATATAATTTTTCCCCCTGGCATAACAGATACCTGGAGTTAATGGAGGAAATGAGTAACACCCTCCCCCCCCCCCATTCCTTCAAGCCACTCCAAGTTTCCTATATTTCCTGTCAAGTAGCTGCCTAGTTTTATCATACATGATTTATTTTAATGGGGGTAGGTGGCCTTGTTGCATAGGTAAAAGATATAAGTTTTTTGCAGAACTGTGTGTTTCAGTTTTTTTGGGGGCACTATGCCCTTACAACAAAAGGGCAAGACTTTTTGTATCTTATTGAGTAAATTTGACCTTTATGCTTGGTCTCTGTAGCATTCTACCCTAAAGAGACTTTGGCAGGTAAGGATGCAGGAGGTCATGTTATAAATCAGTCTAAACATGTCAATCTATTTCAAGGTTTAGTATTCCTGTACATTTAATATGACTTATTTTGGATATGCATATTTTCAGTGTTCAGTTTAGTTTGCCTTAACGCAAACACATTTTCCTTTGTGCGAATCTAATATAGCTTTTGCGAACCCGGAAACTGTTTGGAAAGAAAGATTGCAAGTTTCATAGTTTGTACCAGTGCGCAGTGTATGTAATGAGACTTCTTACTGCAAAGTTATGTTTGCTCCAAAAGATTATGACACCTTCAAGTAGTTCTTAAATGCACAAATACAATTTGAATTCCAATTATAGTTCAAGGAAGAATATTACATTGCAAAATGCTAATTTTTATCCTTATTTGTGCAAATTGTTTTTCCAATAAAAAAATTAAAAGCATATATTAGAGCAGTGATCCCCAACCAGCGACTTGTGAGCAACATGTTGCTTTCCGACCCCTTGGATGTTGCTCCCAGTGGCCTCAAAACAGGTGCTTATTTTTGATTTCCTGATTAAAGGCAAGTTTTATTTGGAAAAAAAACACATGTACTGCCAAAAAAGACCCTCCTGTTGGCTTTAAGTCCACAAAGGAGCTACATATACTGAAACAAAGGCTTATTTGGAAGCACCAGGAACTTTTTGCATGCTTATGTTGCTCTCCAACATTATTTTACACTTGAATGTAGCTCACGAGTAAAATAGGTTGGGTACTCCTGTATTAGAGAAAGCCAATTTTTTTTTATCAAACAACCTTTTAAAGGAGAAATAAACCTTAACCCCCTCCACTGAGTACAACGGGCCATCTTCTGTTTGTCTTCTGATTCTCTTGTGTCAGTTGCCAATACAGGTCTTGCGGCAGTAGAAGATTATTTGGGACAAAGATTCAAGCGCTCCTCTAAGATCCATGTCAATACTCTAACAGTAAAGGATCAGAAACAGACAGAAGATGGTCCCTTTGCACTTTACTGTGCAACTCTGCAGATTTATAGCAGGTCAGGAGACAGGCAGATTTTTAAAAGAAATAGAGCTGAGGGCAGGGGGTTTAGAGGGGGGGCAGTGGAGCAGGGGGTGGAGGGTGCTAGGGTTTTGTTCTTTAATCATCTCTGTAGGGTCACAAGCCAAGTAAAGCACACTGTCAACCAAAAATTGCTGATAAATGGTACTAATACATAGTACCATAATAAGTTAGGTTGAAAAAAGACATCCATCCAGTTCAACATTTGGGGGTTATTTATCAAAATCCAAATGTATCTGATTATTTAAAATAAAAAGTTAAATCAAACTAGAATCCATTATTTGACCTTATTTATTAATAAAAACCACAATTTAATCAGATTGAAAACCCGAATCACTCACTTTTTTCCCTAAAATCCTGGATTTTTTGCCTGAAAATTGCAAAACAGTCGGTTTTTCTTGCTTATTCCACCATAGACCACAGAAACTTACAAATAGGATAGGGACCTCACCCACTGACATAAACAACCTTGGCAGGTCTGAGATGACTGATTTTTTGGATTCAGACTTTTCACAGCCTTGGAGTATAATAAATTAAAAAAAAAAAAAGTTTTTTTCCCACTATAAATTCAGATAGTAAAAAAAACTTGAATTTTTTTAGCATTCAGACTTCAATAAATAACCCCCTTTATGTATATATATATATAAACCCAGGCAGGTCTCTTCACTCCCTTTCAGGCAATCAGAACCAGGTGCTGCAACAGCGCTTCACATACATCAAATCCACAGTTGTAAGCAGCGCACACCGGAATGTTACTTTATTTATCAAAAGATTTTCATAATGGTCTTAGATCCAGACCAAAACGTTGATCCTTGCGACTATGTTTTTAATCTTTTGATGAATAAAGAAACTAATATTTTTTAAAATTCTAGTGTGCGCCGCTTACAACTGTGGATTTGATACATACATATATAAGCTACCTAAGTGCTAGTTAATCCACAGAAAGGTGGAAAAAAACCTTTTGAAGCTTCATGGGGAAAAAAATTCCTTCCTGACTCCAAGATGGCAATCGGACCAGTTCCTGGATCAACTTGTACTATCAGCTATTTTCAATAATTCTGTATTCCCTCATTTGCTAAAAAGCCATCCTACCCCTTCTTGAAGCTATCTAATGTATCAGCCGGTAAAAGTGATCCAGGAAGAGAATTCCACAACTTCACGGCTCTTATTTTAAAAAAAAAATTACAAATTTTTAGATGAGCCCATTTTCAGAATGAGGGTCCTCATGTCAGATTGATGTACCTACTGCTAAATAAAGCATTAGGGAGATTATTATATGATCCCCTTATATATATTTATACATAGTTTTCATATCACCCCTTAACCTCCTCTTCTCCAGTGTGCACAACCCCAACTTGGTCAGTTTTTCCTCATAACTGAGATTTTCCATACCTTTTACCAGCTTAGTTGCCCTTCTCTGGACCCTCACCAATTCAATAATATCCTATTTGAGCATTGGAGACCAAAACTGTTGGGGCCTTACCAGTGCTCTGTACAGTGTAAGAATAACCCCCTCCTCTTGTGAATCTATACCCTTTTTAATACAGCTCAAGACCTTGTTTGCCCTTGCAGCTACGGACTGGCATTTCTTTCTACAGCCAAGTTTATTATCTACAAGAACTCCAAAGTTCTTTTCCATTATGGATTTACCCAGCCCAGTTCCATAATGGATATCGGTGGCTTGCATATCTTTATATCAAAGGTGCATGACTTACAATTATTGACATTGAATCTCACCTGACACAAATTGACAGTTTGTCAAGATCCTGATGCATCCTGGATGAAATTTATTGGGCTGCACGGTTTTATTTCACTTGCAAACATTGATATATTACTTACAAATCTCATTATATGTGTTAAGTTTGATTTCCATAGAAATGCAATATACCAATGAGGAGGAGTATTAGCCAGAAATGCATACATTGGGGCAAACTGATTTACAATTTGTGACTGACACTTGTTACAACCAACCAACATTGGAGCTCATGTGTGATAGAACTAATTGCAAGAATTGCAATGGTAATTACTGTTCTCTACTATTATATTATGTTTGAAAGTTCTTGAAACAGCAGTTGTAAAGCTATTCGTTCATTTATAATGTGGTGCTTGGGTTTCTGTTGCCTTTCACCTTTTGCTATTTAACTTTTAGTAAGAAAAGCTGTGTTGCCATCCACAATGTTAGCAAGAAATTAATATATTTACATGCACACTGATCCAGAAGGTTAACAATGAAGTAAACAATCTGCTTTCAGTTTTGCTGACCAAGTAGTCTATTTAGAAAATGTATTCACAAGTTCATACCAAATGTTTTGCAGATGATGAGGTTAATCAAAGACTGTAGTATTAAAGAACAATTTATCTAGCACAGTCACCCTTTGCTTAATATATTTCACCCTCCACTCTAAATCTCATTATTTTGCATTGTGCACTGTACTTCTGCAGTAAATCCTGTATGATTTATTACTCTCAATAGCATTGTTTATTATTAGCCAGTCAACCAATATCTTAAACTTTTTTTGCTACAATGTAGGAACAGTAATGCAGGCGTATTTTGTATGCTTTGACAGGATGTTCATCATTATATTCTGCTGTCAGCACCTAGTTCGAGCAAAGATAAATATGTGCAGAGGATGATGAAAATGTATAGATTTCTAAAATATTCACTCCATAGTTAAGCCCATTAAATGCCTTGTTTAAATATGTATATTTTCAGACTGCATGTAATTAGTCATACATACACAATATTAATAATTACTTCCACAATATACAGGAAGGTGAACTGGCTCCTGTGTTTATGACAGGAACCATTAGCACTCTATAGTTACATTGTATTTGATTTGGGTTGAAAAAAGACAAGTTAATCACATTACACTGCTCCAACTGAAAAATTCTCAAAATGCCAAAAAAAAAATAGCGAAACGCATTGAAGTCAATGGGCGTCAAAATTATTTTGACGTGCAACAAAGTTTTCCCACAGCGAATTTTCATGGCAGTTTCACAAAAACATTCACCATCAACGGAACCCAGAAATTCGCCATGAATCCATGCCTGGTAAATAAATTCGCCCATCACTAGAACTGATCCCTAGTGCATACACATTTGTACCTATCAATACACTCACATATACAGTAAAACTATATGCACACTTACCTTAAGTCATCTATTGGTAGATCTCTGCAACCTGAGATATTATGCTTGTCTAGTGAGTCATCTAAAGTTCTAAACCATTTTTAAAGGCATTTATTGAATCTTTCATTAAAACAACAGCAGTCAGGGCATTCCACAACCTCACTGCCCTCACCATGAAGGACCATTTTTGTTGCTTCAAATGAAAGTTCATTTCTTGAAGTCTAAAAGAGTGGCTTTTTATAAAGGAGTTTCTAAGGAAGAAAAACAATCCCCTGCTATTTGTCTATAATGCCCTCTACTGTAACTGTAAAGAGTAATCATGTCCCCTCACAAGTGTCTTTTCTCCAGAAAAAATAGCCCCAATCTTGACAGTCTTTCTTTATAGTTTAATTGTTACAGTTTAATGTCACATCTCTGCACTGTTTCCAGCTCATTAATATTGGTCTTAAACACTGAGGCCCAAACTGCACTGCATACTAAAGATGAGGCCTTACCAGGGACCTATAAAGAGGCAATATTATGTTTTCGTTACTTAGAGAGATCTGTCACGGGAAAACATGTTTTTATCTCTAAACGTATCCTTTAACAGTGCTGCTCCAACAGAATTTTGCACTGAAATTCATTTTTTAAAAGAGCAAACTCTTTTATATTTATTTTTAAAATTTTACATGTTGCTATCAGCCCATCAGCAGCTTAATAACAGAACAATGTGAAGTTTACAAGATAGCAGCTCCCTGACACCTATGCTGAACGATTTAGCTCCCTGGACTGATAGTGCCTCCTTGAGCTATTAGAACTGCTGCTACTGTTCTGAATTTAGTTGGTCAAAACTGCCTGTACTGACTCCCAATAATTTAGGATGGCTTCAGTCATTTCTCTGTCAGATAAAATACACTATTGAAAGAGTGTCCCATGTACCATTAACCTTAATTGGCTTGAATAGTAAAGGAGATATATATACACAGTATGCACTGTACCAATAATGGTACACAGGTTTCTTGAAGGCTAGAGAAGATTTGAGTATTGTAAAGATCAAAATGAAGCCAGAAATGCTTTGCCTTGCTCCCTAGCCCCTAGTGGTAGGCATGAGAATAGCACACAAGCAGGGAAAACCCAACTTTGCTATTAGACTACCTGGGTCATATTGAAGTACAACAGGAAGGGGAGAAATAATAGCTTATCACAAAGCAATTCTATTATACAGCACTGGCTCCTTCTCAAAGTTCAGAATCAAGCATTGAAATGGCTGCCCAGACACCATTCTTACAGCTACAAAAATACATTTTGTTGACTCAAGAATAAAAGTTTTAAAAGTTTGCAGTATTTGCAATGTAAACAGTTTAATTTAGAAATAAAAGTAAACCATAAAAATCATGACAGAATCCCTTTAAGTTAATGCCCTTAAAATTTTGATTTAGTGGCCACTGACACTAAAAAGCCTACCAAAGTAGAACAAAAGCTGGCTCTCGCACACCCAATGTAAGATGCGAAGTCTGGTGCTCAGTGGTAGAGGTTCGGCCACCTCACAATTGAATCAATAAAGAAGAAATCCACGGCACACCGGCTGCTGCAAGCAAGGAACCCCTTGCACGTTTAATGCAGAAGTGAGCTCACTTCCGCATTAAACGTGCAAGGGGTTCCTTGCTTGCAGCAGCCTGTGTGCCGTGGATTTCTTCTTTATATCTACCAAAGTGCCTAACCATGTAATTTTCAACATGGAACCTTATTTGCCAATTTGCTGTCCAGTTTTTCAGTTAGTCAAATCTTGCTGAAAGTGGCAACATCCTGTATGTAACTTGTACATTTTAGTATTATTATCAACGAGACAGTTCAAAGTCAACCAGATACAAATTGAAAATAAAAGGTCCAAGGACAGACTCCAGTGCTTCTGCACCAACAACAATGGTCCATATTACAAAATATTCCAGTTCCTACTAGTCTTTGTAATCTATCCTTCAGCCAGTTCTCTATCTAAGTGCAAATATGTTAAAGGCCAACATTCCTTAATTAATCAGTAACCTTTTGTGTGGTACTGTATCAAATTATTCTGCAAAATCTAAGTCGATAAGGTTTCTACTTACCTGCTCATAGAAGGCAATTTCATTTGTCTGGAAAGTTCTATTACACATACATAAATAGTACTAAAAATTAAAGTCTTTAAAGTAGGTTTCTCAATAGAGTCTAATCAAATAAAGTATTAAAGCAGAGGGATTCAAACTCTGTGATTGTAATGTGGCTGCGCCGAGTTACCAGAGACAAGACTGAGCAGAATTTAGTTCTTAATCTTAATTTCATATCTTCTGCAATATGTGCTCTCCTATGTAGGCATGTACAGATTCCCCATATTACTTCCTGTTACATAACAAGCTAGTCCAGTGCTTCTGCTACAGGTGCTGACATAGTCCAATATACTACAGCGATGTTGTGGGGTACTTTAGATCTGAAACAGTCTCCCTCAATTTGATGCTCTAACTGCACATTTCATGTACATTATTTATTTAAATGTACAATACATTTTTATGTAATGTTGCCATAGCAACTTTTTCTTCCGAAACCATTCTATTTTAAGGTGATGATAGCATGGATTGCCATACTGTTCTTGCAGTCTGTCTCCTCCAAGGGAAAAACATATGACAGCCAAATATCATGTATAAAATTGAGTTATGGCAAAATAAAATGTATAAAGGTCTGCTTAATGGATCACCTTAATATCTTTTCCCCATCACTTCTTGGCAAGGATCAGTACAGTTTCTCATGAACATTGCCCTCACACAATGGGCTCAATTCAATTCAATGCAATAAATGTGCGATAAAGTAAAGATGTGTTTACCTCAGAAAAAAAATTCACAATTTTACCTAATCCAATTCTCTGCAATAATATTGTCAGTGTGAGAAATGGAAAATTTTGCGGAACTGAGTTATTGCCGCTTCCAGGTTTTACTACAGTTTTTAGTAGAAGCTTTTGTTAGCGTTCTTTTTTCTGTAAATTACACCGCAACTTAACATGTGATATTCTACTTACATCTAAAATTGCTTAATTACAACATACAGTACTGTACATCAAGTTCATAACATTTACATTTTTTGATGTGAAAAATAAGTTTTGGTTACAAAGGTCAGCACTGCATAAGGTTTCTGAACCCTTGTGGGTGCGGTTTTGCAGCATGCCGCCCCCTAAATGCCTGCCGCCCTAGGCCAGGGTCTTGGTGGCCTTTTCACAAATCCGGTCTTGCCCATTTGTATTCTAACAACACACAAGACAATCATGTTAATTTACCTGTGTCCAAATACAACATCACCCTCAAATTTTTATTTGAAGACTTTTCAAATTTTCAACTTCCACTTTTCAAATTTTTAACTTGCACTCTAAACCATATCCCCTACTTATTTACTGACCATCATTTTTTCACTTCTTTTACAGAAAATAGAATTAGGCTTCTTCAGAATGTGCTTTTAAAGGATCAAATCACCCTGTTTCATGAAAAATATGTCATAATTATTTCAACATAATTCATTTTACAAGATTAATCCTACCATCGCACATTTTTGTGGTGTGAGGGTTTTTTTTCTAAATTGTTTATGTTTGTATATATTTCTAATGCTATTGTAGTCTGCCATTACAAACCCAGGCTGCTTGTTAGGGTCACATACTGTAACAACTAGATAGCTGTTGTAAGGAAAACAGCAGTAGCTAGGATGCAACACAAAAATACGGAAAATTTACAAAAAATTAAGGTAAGTATTTTCACCATGCTACTGTATGTGTGTCTTGAAAGCGTAAATTGAATGTTCTCTGTGTAGCCAATTTCATTATGTGATGTTAATGGTGTTGTGTTGTTGTTGTGATGGCTGATATTGTTTATGCTTTTAAGAATGGCTTGGATGATTTTTTGGACAGAAATAATATCAAAGGCTATTGTGATACTAAACTCTATAGTTAGTATAGATATTTGTATATATAATTTATATATGAATGTATGAAGGGGTGTGTGTATGGATGCTGGATTTTCATTTGGAGGGGTTGAACTTGATGGACTTTGTCTTTTTTAACCCGATTTAACCATGTAACTATGTGTCTATAAGTGTGTCTAAAAGGCATAAACATAATTTTCTTCCCCTTAGATGAGAGATTGTCTTGAAAATTTTTAAGTATAATGGACCTTAACACAGTACACGGTGGCCGTAATGAGCCAAACCCACATGGTGATGTTGCTAAAGAACTATCTGTCTGTCTTTCTGTGTATAGGGGGGTATAAACGTGTTTAAACTAAGACGATGAATCAATGCAGTCAATAGTAGAGAGTAAATTGTTCTGCATTTATCAACACATCTCTTACAGAAAGGAAGGCTGTAAACAAAGACAGTTACATTAAAATAACCACTTTACTTTACTATACCACTTACTTTATATTTGCCGTAATTATCTGACACTGTAATTAGTAGCGCCGTCGATTTTTATAACTAAATAACATAAAGCAATACATTTTACTTTATACATCATATTGTTTTGTTCTTAATGTGCCATACACAATGGGCTGGGAATTTCCATTGCATTTGTGATTTTTAAGCTTTAAGGTGGCCATAGACGAACAGATAATATCGTACAAAACAAATTTTCGTACAATATCCAGTGCATGTATGGTGGGAAAAGAACGGGCTGGATGGAAATTTTTTGATTGGGTGCCTTTGAACATCGGCCATTGTTAGTACTGAATTGTCAGACACATGTAGAATTCTATTGTTTCTTTCTGTATATCTGATGATTCAGCTCTACATGTCTGTGTCACGACCGGCACCCAATACCAGAACAAGTGCCAAGCACCCTGGTCTCGGCTCGGCTTCACCAGTAGTGTGACCACCGTTGGGCTTGGAAGAGCCCTCAGCTTACTTGGGTGTCACCTGGACTTAACGAAGGGTGCAAGGCAAGATGTTCTGGTTGGCAAAGGGGCACAGCTGTTAGCAAAGTCTTTTGGGCCAAAGGTCACAGTACAAAGGATTAGGCAGAAGGATGGTCAGACAGGCTGGGTCGAGGCAGGCGGATATCAGAATCGTCAGGCAGGCAAGGGTCAAACCGGTTTGTCAATCAAGGGGTTAAGCTGGAAGAGTTGTCGTAGGCAGGCAAGGGTCAGGATACAGAATGCAGAGTAGTCAGGGAACAGGCTGGAGTCAAAACCGGATAATCAAGACACACAGGAACACGAACAGATGCACAAGGCTCAGGAACCACTAGAAACCAAGTTCTATCATGGGCACTGGCTGGGGGTCAGAATGGGCCTTAAATACAGACAAAGTTTGCACCAAAAAGTGCCTAAATGCTTGCTGGCGCAATCACGCCAGAGCGCCTGTACCTTTAAGAGGCACGCAGGCGCGCCCTAGGAAACAAAGATGGCGCCTAAGAACCACGCGGCGGGCGACCCCGCCGCACAGGTAGTTTTATTACAGTCTGTATTGAAACCAACGATCTTTCTTGGAAAGATCTTTTCCAAGAAAGATCATAATTGTTACGTCTATAGCCACCTTTAGGGTCCCCTGGCATGCAGTTTAACTGCCCATGGAAACTTTGTAACAGATAAAACATATTTAAAGTAGTGAAAACTTTATCCATTATATAACAAAGCAAACTGACAATACTATATAATGGTTTTACTACTGACTCGTGTAATTAGCAATGAGCAGAATATTACAAAAAGGGTTTTAGAGCTAGATAGAGAAAACAACTAACAAACGCATATGCTCTTTCCATTCTAATTGTACCAAAATTGCTCTGTTTTGCCTACAGGATGTACAACTTGCCATGCTCTACTTAATATATGTTTCCACAGACTACCAATGGATTTCACTGCATTGGTTCTGAATCATCAAATCTACAAAAAAAGTTAAGTGAGCTAATAAAATTACAGTGATAATGGTCAACAGCAATAATTTGTTTATGGAATGATTTGCTCACATATAGGTTTGCAGTGTTCTGCATTGTGCAGGTTTCCAGTAAAACACCAAATACAACAAAATAGTACGAAATTAAAGTTGAATAAAAAATAAAGCTGAGCAAAAAGAAGACAAGCCCCCTCTGAATGTATTTAACCCTGTGTTTCTAATCGATTGCAGCCTAGATAAAAGGAAGCCAAAATAGAAATTACAGCGCTACCGATATTGCTGTAGATTCTACTGTATGTGGCCCTAAAATTTAAAGATAGCCATTACATTATTCAGCTGATAGCAGTAAATTACTTGTTTATTGACGAAGGAAGAATCATCTCTTCTCAATTAAAATAATTCCCATTGTTCCACAGACACCCAAGGAGTTATGAACAGATTAAAAAAGAAGAAAGAAAAGAACCTTGTTTGTGACTGTATGGAATTTTTTTTCTTTATAAGTTTTTCAATTTCTTAAACCCACTTATACTTGACATTTTTTTTATATTATTTCCGTTAACCAGCTTTCGATTGAAATTGCACAGTTTTAATTAAAAGTAAATATCTTTTACACATGTTCCCATTACAATGACAACCCTGACTCTCCTAATATTTAAAACTCACCAAGTGACGCAATTAATGTACAAATAAATATATTAGTGAATGTATATATTTATATATATATATATATATATATATATATATATATATATATATATATATATATATATATATATATATATATATGTATATTAGTGGCATATCTGGAATCCATTATCCAGAAAGCTTTGATTTACACTAAGGTCATCACCCATACAGTCCATTTTAGACAAGTAATTCTAATTTCAAAAATCTCCCTGTAATAATAAAACAGTACCTTATACTTGATGGTAGCTAAGCTGCATAAATCCATATTCATGGCAAAACAATTGGGTTTATCAATGTTTAAATAGTTTTAAGCAGATTGTGGTATGGAGCTCCAAGTTACAGAAAGATCCATTTTCTGGAACACCAGGTCCAAGCATTACGGATAAAATAAATACAATACCTGTATATTCTGTTATACCGAATGTACATGTTAGCTTTAAGACTATTGAAGACTTCAGAATATGACATTAGGGGTACCTATTTCAGTTTTAAATGCCATAATTAAAAAGTAACATAAGGGTAACATTTTTTCTGTTTAAAATATTTTATTTGATTTTCACATAAACAAAAGAAATCAATATGACAGTTAATACCATGCAGCTTTAAAGAAAGGGCAACATTTTTTTATCTCAAAAAATATAGTGGACAACCATGAAAAATGAGTATCTATTAGGAGTAAAAACCACGAGAAACTCTAATACAAAACTGTTCCATCTAAAAACTGGTGTCATGTAGAAGTCAGTGGGAGGTGTCCTTCTCCACGTCTTTCTTCACTTTGAAGTTGTTGGATTCTTCTTTGGATTTGTTCTGCATTTTTATTTGTTTTTCACTTTTTTATATTCAGATTGTTTAATAAATAAGTAGGCATTCTTGGTTATTAAAAATGTGAATTTAGTTGAAGTTGAAAAAACCTTTAAAACTACACAAATCCAAATTTTAATAAATAAGGCAATGTACGTCTTTTTGACAACCTACGCAGTTTATATAATTTCTCAAATATATAATAGAGGAATCCTGAGATGGATAGCTTTATTTATATGTATATCCCATTACAATCTAAATAAGTTGGATGTTTTACTGTAATACATTTTTGTTGGTCATGTCCCATTTATAATCAAGCCCTATCCAGTTGCCAGTAATAGCTACTCAAATTGAATGCAAACTTCACAGCAGGCTTATTGTAAATGCATACCAGAACTGTAATTTTCAAATTAATTTATATGCAGATATTCATTTAAATGTCAAAGCCTGGCAATTCCATCTTATTTTTAAATCTGAAAAGAAATGTGAAAAACATTTATAAACCAGGGTATTTAATTCTTTAAAATTGCAGAAGGATATGTGAGGATATTAAATCTACATATTTGACATGTGGAGAATTTCCAGCTGAACTGTATGACGCAACAACATATGAAGATATAATGAATGAATGGACTCTTATTTTAGACAACATGATAAATAGGTCCCAAAATGTTTTTTTAAATAAGAGAGTTAAATTGTATGATAATTTGCATGGATTTATAAAAGTGTGAGATTAGAGCTCCCCATAGAAAAACTCACTTTCTATTCATTACCCTATGGCATTTTTGATAAACTGTATTTATTGGTAAACTTTTGGCACACTTATGTTTCAAAAAATCCCATAGGCATGAATAGGAAGTAGATTAATTTTTTTGCGGGTGAGCTCTAATCTCACATTTAAATCTGCCCCAATGTGTTATATAGAAAGCAACTTAAAATGGAAAAAAAATATAGTTAATAGACTGACCAAAGGTTCAGTTATGGTTTGCAGAAAGAGAGCACATACAATTTTACATAGCATATTCATTGCCATATTTAAGCAATGAAATGTTTCTGGTAAGTGCTCCTTTAAGTCAATGGTGTTCTGTGAATGCAAAATTATCAGCTTTCTTGTAATTGTTGCATCTGTTTTTTTTTGTCTCATAATAATATGCTGTTTATACAGTAACTATGACAGGTCTGGTAAAAATGTAAGCACCTGATAGCAATTTACTAATTCATTTACCTGAATGAAATGTAGTTTGATTCCGTTAGAATCACTGACATTGTAATCTTGTTGTTAGTATGTCAGTTAACTATAAATTAAATTCAAGCTGGAAATGTAATTTTTTTATATTCAGATAAAATGATGAACTTCATATCATTATAGCTCTTGTTAATTTGCTGACCGCAACACAGAAGACACACATCTTTTCCTTAGGGCAGAGACACATGCAAAGATTCGGGGAGATTTTAGTCACCCAGTGACAAATTGCCTCTTCTTTGGGTGACTAATCTCCCCGAACTGCCTTCCCGACTGCTAGAATAGAAATCGCCAGTGGAATGGCAATCAGAGCACTTCATTTTCCAAAGTAGCCTGAAGTTGCCTTACGAGGAAACTTTGGGCGACTTCCGAAAATGAAGAAGATGCAATTTGTCGCCAGGTGAGTAAATCTCCCCGAATCTTTGGGTGTGTCTCTGCCCTAAATTTAGCTCTTTGTTCATTTACTAAAGTGATGCCAGCATTTGCCAAATTTTATAGGTAAATCTGAAGAAATAAGTTTAACATTGTTTAGATGTTCAATATCCTGTTTCAAACATCACTTCCTGAAAACTGAAGATTGCAACATATTTCTGTTCATCAAAACATAAGGTATAATGGAATAAATGCACAAGTCAACAACAGTATTTCAATAACTCACACTTCAGGCAGAGAGACTAAGGTCAATAAATAAACCTAGGCCCCTTTTTTGTCAGAGAAAGATTAAAGGCCTCATTGACAATGCCTCATGCAGTGTGTAAAGTGCAAACAAAAAAGACTACAATCAGCCACCTGCCTAAGGTATGGCTGAGCTGGGTCTCCTGACATTACTCTTGCCAGAGAGCACCAACCCCAGGAAGTATTAGCTATTAAATGCTAGTGTGCCCTTTTACCCCCCCCCAGGATTGTAAATTACTCTTCAACTATTGAACATTAACCACAACTGACAATGAACAATGGGAAAATATGATTTTGGTAAAATGTTTGAAAACTTTAAATGATATACAACCATGATGAAATTATTCATTTTGAACCTTTAGGGCTGAACTCCACTGGATGATCAGGTGCAATGCGTAGCTGAGTGACAATATCGATGCGACAAGTCAGAATCGCCGAATAGTGATAGAAACATCGCAGGTACAAACTATAAACAATACAACAGTCAGATGAAGACGCAGCGTGTTACATTTACATCTGAAAGTCGTGTTCTGTCTGATACATGTAGTTTATACCTGCAATGTTTCTATCACTCTCATTATATTCAGTGCCTCACATCCATTTCGTCATTTGCCGATGCATCACACCCATTCGTCCCGTGGAGTTCAGCCCTTAACCTCTATGATAAAAAAACCCTATAATGTATTTTATAGATAAAAAATACACCAATACTGTATATGAACCCTTCTTCTGTGACAGGATTGAAATGCTGCATCAATGCCCTATTAGTCACTACAGAAGTCCTGTGCCTCTGCTATATGCCAGATGAGAAGGATGGCATGTATCCACCCAAACCAAGCTAGACTAAACTTGTCCTTGGGCACCATACAAAACTGTAGTCACTACTAACCAGAATAATAGATTTATTTGCAGGAAGAATGAAAATCAGCATATACAGTCTTCCAGCCAGGTGTGACTTTATGCACAGGAGGTGTTTGATCCCTGAGTTACTTCAGTAGCTGTTTCTGAAGTAAACTTTTTTCATTCCCTGAATTGAGCATGCATTGATCATCAAAGCCCCAAAATGCTGCCTTTTCTTCCATACCATGGAACTTTCCGCCGTATCGAAAATAGGTTTCAGTAAGGTATTACATCAAGCAGAAACCGGGACATGTGTTGGGGTTTAAAGGAACAGTAACACTAAAAACTATGAATTTCAAAATCCATTCTATACCCCTCTACAATACATCTACCCTGCACAATATTTCTTATTTCAAATGCTTTATGTGAAAATACCCTTAAAAATAGTTCTCTCCTGTTCTCAAAAAAGGCAGTAGGGTGACCAGCTGTGCCAGACCATACGTGCGCGCTCCACTTCAACTCCCAACATCACCTCCCAACATCACCTGCTCAGACCGGAAGCCTGTTGCTGCAGCTTTATGAAGAATTTTTTCACCCCTTGTGTTTAAACTCAGCTTAATTTATTGCTGTGAGTGCAGGGAAAGTGTCAGGAAGTAACAATGCCTCTCCTCAGAATGTAATTTGCAGGATTGTTAAAGAAAAAATTGAGAGCTAACAAGGGGGGAGAAGGGGAGAAAATCCTTTGTAAAGCTACAGAAACTGGCTTCTGGTTTATCGAGATGGTTGGGAGGTGAAGTGCATGTAGGGTCTGGCACAGCTGAAGTCGCCCTATTGCCTTTTTTGAGAACAGGAAGAGAAGAAAACATTTTCACATAAAGCATTTGAAATAAGAAATATTGTGCAGAGTAGATGTATTGTTAGAGGGGTATAGAATGGATTTTGAAATTAATAATTTTTAGTGTTACTGTTCCTTTAAGGCCATTAAAGTGTTTGGCTATAATATTTTAGCAAATGTTGTACTAGCTTTGTGTTAAAAGTAGAAGGTAGTAAGGACAGCAATAAAAACAAGCATGCCATAGACTAAATTATCTAAATCCTGCAGAGGGATGTATGTGATGAGTGTCTAAAAGCTTGGCCAATGTAGATACCTGAAATGTCATTTGAAAATTGAGGTGGAAATGGTTGTTGGAAAAGATAGGAATACTTACACAGGAAAACTGAATTTGTTTAGACTCCCCAAAAGACACAAACAAGTTACTGTTTGAAATCTCCCAAAAAAATACTCATTCCCTATACATTATTATAAGTTAATGATAAACATTTTGAGTACAAATGGCAGCTTAATTATTTTGATGGTAGTGTTCCTGTGAATATTGTTTCAAAAGAAATTGAAGTTGTGTTAATATGAAATCTAAAGTACCATTAATTATATTCTCAGAAGAAGCATGAATTAAATTGACAACGTAATCTATATAATTCTACTTATAATTAAAATTGTTAGTGATCTTTAAAAAAAAAATAGATGTGCCTGAAGTGACAAGCATATATTCAAATATATATAATAACAAACAATTCGAAGAATACCAAAGAGACATGAATACCAATGGGAAGATTAGGATAATTGAATGAATAATAAGATTCAACTGGAAGTAATCAGACAAGATCAACAACAAAAAAGCAAGGATTGCTTTAGCTAATAATAAAAGCCAAATCATTACAAGATATAAAATGCAGTTAATGCATTTTTAATTGAATTGGAAAACAGTGCGCCATTTGAGTTTTGATGTTTTGAAAATTAAATAACCACTCTCTCTAGAATGAAAATAAAATATATTGACAGTGTAGCGCTATAGTAAATTGAGTGCACCTAACTCTACTATGGGCTTCACTCCTATTACATATGC
This sequence comes from Xenopus laevis, assembly GCF_017654675.1. Classification (NCBI taxonomy): domain Eukaryota; kingdom Metazoa; phylum Chordata; class Amphibia; order Anura; family Pipidae; genus Xenopus; species Xenopus laevis. The sequence continues at coordinate 92,126,891 of NC_054378.1, forward strand.
TCCGGATGAGACCTTAAATCTTAGGGAGTGAGCCTTCGCATCGAGGTGGAAGCAGGGTGTAGTGCAACTGTAACTGTAATCAAGGTGCAAAGAATTGGGCGCCAGTGGTTCTTATAACTTAACCAAATAACAGATTTATTGAGCACAGTATACAATCCTCAGTGGAGTGTACATAAATCAGAGCAATGCAGGTTCATACAGTACATTGAATAGGCAGTACTCACAACACCTTTGGTCAGTATGATTCTCCTCAGAGATAGGAACAATACATGCAGCTTTGAGGAGGTACACCCAGTTTTCAGCCTTTTCCCTAAGTGGAACCTGAGGGGAATCTATCTACCCTAGGTCTGTACACTTAGTCCCTACTTCTGGGCAATGAGTAACCTGGGATCTTAATCCCACTACAATCCTCGTAGGAGCCTCAGACTGCTCAGCTACATAAACTGACTGACTATCACTCCTAGAGTGATCTATAAGTGTGAATAACCTATTCTTACTAGACCTGACCTGTCTAGGTTCCAACTCGAGCTCTGCCTCCTGCACAGGCTAGAGCCAGCACAAGATGGACCCTGAAGTCTGCCTTCAGAGCCTTTTTATACTCTAGCCCAGCCCTCTGCTGGTCACTAGGGGCAACACAAAGAGTCAACAGTACCCCTCCCAACTGTATTTTAGGACCCATTTAGGTGTCCATAACATGGAGGGACTGCCTGCACAAAATACTAGGGGTGGCTATTATACACATCCCTACATTCTCCCCCTGGTGAATTCCTTACGTCCCGGCAAGGAACATATTCAATCACAAGGCAAGAATACATTACAACAATAACACATGTATTGCATTTACTGTACGGTTAACATTTCCATAGTAGCCTCTCCATAGGCCTACTGGGGAACCATGGTCAACCTGAAAAGAAAGCAGTTTAGGCATATCATGCTAGGAGCCCATTACGAAAAATAAGCAGTTAAGGCACATCTTGCTAGAAACCATTTTGAGAAATATATCTCTATCATAGGACAGTGGACTAAGTCTTCTCACTACTGGAGACTCAGTACATTCATGTCAAACACTTTACCAAAAAGTGACATTTAGCCATTACCTTATAACCTCTTCGGGGTCACTCTCCTGAGTGTACCCGGGTAACAATGGCATACCTGAAAGAGAACAACAGCATAGAAAAACATTGAACTGTGCCTTTATTAGTGTCACATTTCTTATCATTGTGGCAACACCATAGCATTCAACTTATCATATAACCACTCTTGAGTACTGTCCAGGTACCCTGGGTCAATAACTCCCTGAAAAGAAAGGCACAAGTTAAACATACTGTTTTTCCTCAAATACTTTAGCATTCCAGTCCATAAAAGAACCTGAACCCATAGTCCTTTTGTATATGCACTTAGGAGGGTAAAGGGGAAATGGAATGAACCTACAAACGTGTAGGTGTTAACTAAAACAGTCTCTGGACCTAACTCCAAGAGGAGCAAAAGAAGAAAAATCCTTCCCTTGAGAAAATCAAGTCACTTTAAAGGGACAGGTGTGGACAGTTCAATCAAACTGCAAATCACTCCCAGTGGAGTATTATCAGTGGAAAACAAACCACCACCCACCAGTAGACTCAAATCATGTGAAGAAACCTGGCCTTGGTGTCTTCATAGGGAATGTAGTATTTGGGATGGGGTTTGTCCACCCATTGTCCATTTCCCAAATAGACTTCCAAATTAAAGTACTTGGTGGGGTTGTACTTGCCACAACCTTTCACGGCATTTTGCAGAATGGTGCGGCCATACCACCACTCTTTCTCAATAGAGCGCAGGTACTGCCAATTTTGCTCACGCCTCACCTTGTCAGGGTTTGTGAGGCAACTGTGGTGCATCTTTTCTTTTCTTAGGATCTCGTCGATCAGCCAATTTTCATAGGATGTAGCCACCTTCTCGTACACCCACAGAGGAGCATAGGGCATAAAGTAACCCCACTTTCTATGGACATGGAAGTTGATTACTCTCTGCACTCTGGAGACAGAAGTAAACACATTCGGATCTGCCCGTCCTGGCAGCACCCAAAAATCTTTCTCTTCCTCTGGGCCTATCCTGGGAGGTGCAATGAAGCTGCGAGACATAAACTCTTTGGGAGCAGGTTGATCATCCAACTCTGGCCCTTCCTCATCATATTCCTCCCATCCTGGAGCAGTCGCCATGGTGGGATCCACTTTAGGTTTAGGAATATTCGCCACCCAGTCTTTTTCACCGGCCAACGATATCTTTCCCCACTCAAGGTGATAAAGCTCAGATACATGAGTGCTTTCCCCTGGCTCACTAGGGGTTACATGCACCATCACTTTGGGGTTGTAAGACTGTACTGGTTCACTAACCACTGATCTTTGACACTTGCACCGAATTTGTGCAGCATTCTCTGACACTGACTTCCAGTCATCATCCTCATCTTGGAGGGAAGTCAGCTCTTTCTCCACTTGACTCTCAGACAGTGGAGGATCTCTGAATGTTGGGGTCACTGGCAACACGGACCCAATTCGCCCAAATGAGAACTTTCGCCAATCAATAGCTTGAGTTAAGACGGGAGCACAGGTCGGTGTGTTAAGAGCAGTGTACGTGGTAAGGGTTACATCCACCCAAGGTCCCGAATTCCTCAACCGCAACTCACTGGTTGAAAGGCTCTCTTTGGGCCCTATCATGGAGATATCTTCCCGGTCATCCTCGTGGTTTTTCTCCTCTGGGACTCTATCCACATCAACTGCAACAGGCACTTCAGGCGGCAGGGTTTCCACCTCGAGAACTACAGCATTAGCTTCAAGCCTGAAGTCTGCTGTAGGCTCTGACACATTTTCGCCATTTGCGTCTCCCCCTGGTGCAATCGGCACCGTCTCCACTGAAGGCATGAGCATTGGCGACGCCATAACTTCACCCCCACTCTCGGGCTCTTCTGGGACAGGGGCAACGCCCGTATCATCTGTCCAGCCGGACGGGGTCATCTCACTAACCGCAGCCGCGGTCTCTAGGGCCTCACCTTCAATCGAAGCCACTTTGGAGGGGAATGCACATTCCTCGTTACAGCAGACCTCACAATGGGGAATAGGTACAGGGGATTCCGGTGCGGGAGCCGCAGCCGCTGACACCCCCGGGGCCTCCTCTATCTCTTCATAATTTAGTATAGAGTTGCCGCTCACCTCATCCTTGGTCATCCCCACCAATGGAGGCAAATCTGCCCGAACAAAAGGTCCCATCCATAGTTGAGAGCCGCATTGCACGCAAGCTCCACCGGGATCCTCTAGGGCGTTTGGTGCTTCCAGGTCACATAGGCCGCATACTGGAACCATTCCCCGGGCACTGGGTGAGAAAGTCCCTTGATACACATACTGCCGCTCATGCTCCGCAAGAGTAGGAGCGCACGGCACTGGCTTTTCTTCAAGCACTCGAACCTCTGGTTCAGCAACAGGCTCCGCCATCTGCCCTTTCACATCCGCTAACTCTCGCATGGTTGAAGCAAGATACAAAATGGCTGCGGTACTGTCTTCTGCACTGAGACGCCACGCCATAACCCTAGAGGCACCTCCTCTGTTTGGTCTGACATGCCTCCTTTGTCTCTTTTGCGCGCTCTCCAACTTAACCCTCACTGAGCAGGGTATTGAGGGGGAATGTGACGCAGTACGAATTTCCACATCAGTAACTTCTTCGGAAACTCCCCCTGGTGGATCACTCTCAGCAGGGGCACATTCGGGCATCACATTAACACGGGCCACTTCTCTGGCAGGAGAGTTGTCCAGATTCACTGCAGACAACTCCGTCGTTAATAAAGTAGTAGTTGAATCCACTTTCAAACATGGAGACACATTAGCACTGTGCCCAGACTCTTCCTGGGGCAAGTTCGCTACACAACCCTGGTCTCCATTGTCAGCTAAGGAGAGGGGAACTATGATTGTAGGAGTGCTCTCTTTTAATAACACTACCGAACTCTCAGGCTCACACGGTAGCTCAGCAACAGAGACCCCGTATTCTTCCAAGCAGTTCTTGCGGTCAGTGGATTCGGTTAACCCTGTACTCTCCAATCCTGGAGTACAGGCAATCACAACTTCAGCACTCTCTTCCTTTAAGGGAAACTGAGTTGGCAGGCTTGCATTAACACAGGGGTCACCCGGGTAAATGAGAGGACAGCCCCCTGAGGACAGACCCACAGGATAAATTCTACAAAGTCCTGAATTGTCCCGTAGTTTCTTGGACACCTTATAAAGTAGACTGGAATACCCATTCTCTCTGGAGGGTCTCCTAGCGACCAGCAGAAAATCTTTAAGTCCTAACTCCAACCACTTGCAGTTAATGCCCCCAGCACTGTACTCTATGGGTACCCAATCAACGACAACAGCATCTTGAGGGTTAACATTCTCCCTCGTAGCCCACTCGAATGCCTCCTTGGGGGTTAGTGTGGCTGTCGTAACTGATTTGAAATGGCTGGGCCTCTCAGGTTCAGTCGGTACTACAGGGCAATTGGTCTGCACCTTCCCCCAACTTCGGGCTCTCTTTGCTCCGGGATGACTACAGGTACCCTGGGCCCCTGACCATAGCGAAGGATCAGAGTAAATGACTGGGCATCCATGATAGTGAACTCTCACTGGACAAATAGCATAGGGGGCCATGCCATAATTTACCTTCACTGGAACCCGATAGAATAATGTGGAATGCCCTGGTTTTCCAGAAGGTTCCTTGGCAATCAACTGAAAACCCTTCAGCTTGGGGTAACGGTTCAACTCCTCGTAAACCACCTGCACATTACAATCCTTGGGCACATATTCCACAGCAAAAACCGGCCTCGGGTCAATGCCTTTGGCAGCAGCCCAGGCAAATATCTCATGGGGCCGTATCATAGACATTTTCTCTTTATGCTCAATATTATACTGTGACTGGGCCAGAATATTTGAGCGGGAGAGAAGAACCACAGAAGTCTCCCGCCTCTTTCCTGGCCTTTTTCCTATTGAGTCCGCACCTGCAGCGCCTGTCACACTAGGCTGCAGTGCGGTGTTACAGTTTAACCCTTCTCGAGCCCCACGTGCTGGGCGCCAAAATGTAGCGCTATAGTAAATTGAGTGCACCTAACTCTACTATGGGCTTCACTCCTATTACATATGCTCCGGATGAGACCTTAAATCTTAGGGAGTGAGCCTTCGCATCGAGGTGGAAGCAGGGTGTAGTGCAACTGTAACTGTAATCAAGGTGCAAAGAATTGGGCGCCAGTGGTTCTTATAACTTAACCAAATAACAGATTTATTGAGCACAGTATACAATCCTCAGTGGAGTGTACATAAATCAGAGCAATGCAGGTTCATACAGTACATTGAATAGGCAGTACTCACAACACCTTTGGTCAGTATGATTCTCCTCAGAGATAGGAACAATACATGCAGCTTTGAGGAGGTACACCCAGTTTTCAGCCTTTTCCCTAAGTGGAACCTGAGGGGAATCTATCTACCCTAGGTCTGTACACTTAGTCCCTACTTCTGGGCAATGAGTAACCTGGGATCTTAATCCCACTACAATCCTCGTAGGAGCCTCAGACTGCTCAGCTACATAAACTGACTGACTATCACTCCTAGAGTGATCTATAAGTGTGAATAACCTATTCTTACTAGACCTGACCTGTCTAGGTTCCAACTCGAGCTCTGCCTCCTGCACAGGCTAGAGCCAGCACAAGATGGACCCTGAAGTCTGCCTTCAGAGCCTTTTTATACTCTAGCCCAGCCCTCTGCTGGTCACTAGGGGCAACACAAAGAGTCAACAGTACCCCTCCCAACTGTATTTTAGGACCCATTTAGGTGTCCATAACATGGAGGGACTGCCTGCACAAAATACTAGGGGTGGCTATTATACACATCCCTACAACAGGATACCTAAATTATGCATTACTTGTTCTTATCAAGAAGGCAGACTTGGGGCACAAATGGGTACTTCTGGCATCTTCCAACCAGTATATTATAGAAAAAGAAGAAAGCATATACACACTTGTAGGGGCATAATAATCAAAGGTCGAGGTGAGATTTGAAAAAAAATCGAATTTCAAGCTATTTTTTGTGTACTTCGACTAGGGAATTGTCCAAATTCGATTTGAATTTGAAAAGAATTTGAATATCGAAAATTTATCCTGTGCTGTCTCTTAAAAAATTCGACTTCAACCATTCGCCATCTAAAACCTGCCGAATTGCTGTTTTAGCCTGTGGTAGACCACCTAGAACCTATCTGGAGTCAATTGATGAACTTTGAAAAATCAAAGTTTTTTTGGAGGAAAAAGTTTGAATCGAATTTGCTCGAATGCGATATTCCTTCGATTCGTATGATTCCAATTTGGCCGAATACGGACCTATTCGACCAAAAAAAATCTTTGACTTCATTTCTTTTTGAATTAGAATTTCGAAGTTTTTTCAATTCGAAATTCGACCCTTGATAAATATGCCCCATAGTGTCCTTTCCTTTTGAAAAAGCCAGTGCATATAATCCATTAATAAGTACATTACAACATAGTCCAAAGTGACTCCTTATAGTGTAGAGCATTCCTAGAATTTCAAATTCCATAAACAAAATAGTACAAATCAAACTGTTACAAATCAAAATATTACCTTAAAGCTTTTTCCGTTTAAATAAAACAGGATTTTCTATCTTTCTTTTTTTTATCTGAAAGGAAATGACAACTGCTAGTAATATAGTACACATTCACAGAAAGCATTTAAAATGGGCATCTTCATTTAACCCTTAGCAGTATTTAATTTCATAATCCAAAACAATTCTCTGCAATAGCTTACATGTATTATCCCCTTTGGATATAGATACTTGTTCCAGAATCTACCAATTTAGTTGGCTCACGTTATATTTGAATCTAGAGAAATGCCTGCAGGTACTCGTATTACATCTTTCTGCATTCTTAATATTACTCCTATGCTCATTGAGGCTCAACCATATTTGCCTTCAAACTTGAAAAATAAAATAAAAATAAAACTTGCAAATAAAAATACATGATTCACATTTCAAGCAGTGTACCAATGAAATGTTGTTTGACTAGTTCTAATGATGAAACATAGTACAAAATGTTGTTTTTTAACAATAACTTCAGTTCAGTAACCTTCAATTATTCCCAATATATCAGGTTAATCTTGAGTTGCAAGCTTTGCCTGGAAGTATGGTTGCATATCAAAAAATACTTTTGTTATTATGATTACCACAAATGCTAAATCAAGGTAAAGGCAGGAGTGATTTTCTTTTGGTTAAGAAAGATAATCCGAGATAGGGTATACTATATATATAATACGTATAACGGTATAACAAGAGGTTAAGTGATACACGGTGTGTATGGTGTCAATCTGAACTACATGAAATAAACACAAAAAATATTTCACAACAAGTAGGTACAGTATATGCTTTCCTCATTTTCCATGCATTACTTGTTCTACCTTTGTAAATATATAGTAACCTGGATATCCCTGCAATAGTGTATGATCAAACCCCTATAGGCAAGATGTTTAAATTTGGAAAACATAAGGAAAGTATACCCTTCTGACTCGTGTATGCGATCATAGAAGGGATTTAGATTTTTTTGTTTGTTTTAGATATAGTTCATGATTGAGGATAGGCATGTATTTATAGGTTGTGGGAAGCAATCCCCTGTGATAGCCTATGGATGACTGGAAAACCAAGTGAAATGTCTAATCAGGACCAGGTACACGGCAAATTGCTTTAGGCTAGTGATGAGTGAACCTATTCCATTTTGCTTCGCGAAAAAATTTGTGAAACTAATTGAAGTCAATGGGCGTCAAATTTTTTTTTATGTATGAGTGACAATTTTTTTTCACTCCAAATCATAAAAGTCAATGGCCATTTTTTCTCATGGCGACTTTTTTGTCTCAGTAACAATATTGTCTTGGTGACTTTTTTGTCCGAATGCAATGTCAATGTCAATTAGAAACAAGTCTGCTGCAAGTATTGGCACAGCCTTCAGAAGGAACCCAGGATGTACTGCCAGAAAAAAAGGTTGACATTAGCTTTAGGTTTCCCCTGCATCAGTATGCACATTAGGGCATGATTTGAAGGAGGCAGAATGTTTTGGCAGCAAGCACACATATAAGAAAATACAATGAGTGTCTTTGGCTGCAAGTACCTTTAATACATTTTATTAGTGTATGCAACAACTCTGACAATTGTATGCACAACTGCAGTTAGGGTCCTAAATGAGCCCTAAACTGCTTATTTTCCAAAAAGGTGTTTAAGGGAAAAGGCATAATGATGATATGACAATATATGATATAAGATAATCTGGTAGCTACTGTATATGTGACACTAACAGAGAGGTCAGTTGATTTAACAGAATTGTGCTTTGTGCAATGCTTCACCGGAAACAAATCTGATATTGAAAGAGTCATTTACAACCCCAGTTGATAGACCACAACCATCAGTTGTGGGTTGAGGGATGAAGGGGTTGTTACCCATACACAATTAGTACCAAATAACTGTGACATTCAGGTAGCTAAGGCCATGACATTTAGCACAGAAAAGGAGTCTTACACAAAGCAGTCCCGCTTTAACACCCTCACTGGTGTTTACACAGACACAAATTTCCAGCACTCACAAACATGGAGGTACACAAGGTCCAAAATCCTCTTTTAGACTTACTCTTGACACTCTTGTCTCCTGGGAAGTTTTTCTATCTTGCTCTCTCAAACATTTTAACACAGTGGGAAATTACAGTCTCTTTCCCAGCTACACACACTTCCCTCTTACACATGGAGGTGTCCATGGGCCACTCATCTTCTTCACACAAGAAGGTCTCAAGGGGGAAGCACTGAGATGTATTACCACTCCTCTTCTTAACTAAAGCTCACCTGCAGCGTAATTACCTATCTACCACTAGCTTGGCAGCTGAAAACCCTTAATGGAGCAAGAAATGGAAGCCCACCCTGCTCTCTTCCATTCACTCCAGGGGCCCACTATCCAGATTTTCCTTTGCATCTCTTACATAATACACTTATACACTCTCATTAAAGGGGTTATTTGTAGTGATGGGCGAATTTATTCACCAGGCGCGAATTTGCGAAATTCACGGTCGGCAAAAAAATTTGCGAAACGCCGTGAAAATTCGCAGTTTCACAAATTTATGGTGAAATTTGCAAATTTTTCGGCGAAACGGCTCAAATTCTCCCATCACTAGATATTTGTCAATATTTGTATTTTTTTTCATTAAAATAATGAATTTAAATAATATTTCAAAAGTACAAATATTTATTATGCAAACAAAAATGAAAAACTCTAAATTTCTGCATCTGAAAGATTCCAAGGCCATGTAGAAGTCAATGGGTGATATCCCAGGCAAAGTGTGAACTATTTATTCAATTCAAAATTATCAAGATTTTTCTTTTTTTGAGCTTGTCAACCCATTAAAAATGATTACAAATATAATTTTGGGGTATTCTTATTTTTTTACAGTTTTTTGTTGCGTACTTTTCAGATTTTCTAATATGTTAACATTCTCTTTTTTATATTTTAAATTGCATTCATAAGAAATTTAAAAATTTCTAAATATCATCAGCAATTTATGTACCATTTCTGAAATGATCAAGTTACTCTTCACTCTCCCCCTCTTAGCATTTGTCTCTTTTCCATCTCTTTACATGCTGAAGGCAGGTGTCAGATTTTGATTGACACTTATATAACAGGCTTTGGCACAAATCCTGCACCTAGAGAGAGATTATTTTTGGAGATTTTAAAAGAGTGAGTTCTAATACATCTTCTAGCCAAAGAAAGCACACCCCAAAGGCTAGATTAGACCTAACTGTCAATTAAAATCAGACTTTGAACTCTTGCATGAGGAGCGAAGGAAGAGAGGCAGATGCTGAGAGGGGCATAATAAATATTAACTTGATTATTTCAGAAACAGGTCAGAATTTTTAATTTATTAGAATTAGAACATTCCTTATTTCAGTATGATGGAAGGTACAAATTGCATGCGGCATAAAAAGCAAATATGGTATTTACAGTTTTTAGTGTAGAAAAGCTCAGGTAACAAGGGAGTTTGACCAACAATTATTTGAAAGGTGGCCAAAATGAGTATGTCTGTCTGAGTAATACTTACAGCATGTTCAGTATTGAGAGAATATCACCCTACCACCCATGCTTACCTAAGAAGAGAGCACATATTGACTCAATGCATTACTTGCATCCAAACAAAATCTTCATAGTAGCTTTTTAGTAAAATAAATATTTTTACAGTACAAAGCTGTGACAGATTTGAAATGTAATGGGAAAACACCATTTTTTATTCAATTAAATAAATAAATAAAAGGAAAGCTTGCATGAAATTGGGTAACACTGTGTGAAATTAGTTGCACCAAGTACAGATGTTTATTATTAGACAAAGGAATAGAAGAACTAGTGCTGATGATCATGAGAGGGTGCTCAGTTTAATAGTAGTACATCTGGAGGTTGACAGCTGGTTATTATGTACACCTAATTTACCAGAACAGTAAATAAAGCAATAGAGATCACATCACCTGTAGCCTGTGGATTAAAAAGTGTGTTTCTCAATGCTGAAAAGAAAAGAAGAATAAATTATAAGTAAATCACGTACGTCAAATGTGTTATGAGTCCCTATGGGGCAATATGAGCAAAATGAAATGTATTTCACATCATTTCAGATTTGTAACTTTGCAGGGATACGGAAATTAGTATTCAGAGGGACAACTAAAGACTTTTAAAGAGAAACAATTTGAACCTATAGTCTGTCTTTAAGCTGGCCATAGATGTTAAGATTTTTAAAAGATCAGATCCTGATCGTAAGACCATGATCTTCTCAGAACGATCGTACGATCATACGAATTTACCATCAACTAAAAAGACCAATTTGCCAAGAAAACAAAGGGGAGCTGCCTCCTTGGCCCTGCAAACATAGATAGATTGCACTGGGACCGACAAAGATTTTTTGACCTTGCCGATCAATTTCCTGACAGATGTCGGCCGAAAAATCGTAAGATGTACGATCGTTCGAATCCCACTAACCGCCTTAAACGCTTGCCTGTCTTACAGACATGAATTGCCTGCCACAATTAGTGATGGGCGAATTTATTCGCCAGGCGCGAATTTGCGCGTTTCGCCGCCAGCGAATAAATTCGCAAAACGCGCGCGAAAATATGCGGCAAAAATTCGCAGGCGTCAAAAAAACATTTTTCCGAAAAAAACTGACAAAAACGGGTGCCGGCGTCAAAAACTAGACGCCGGCACCATTTCGCAAATTTTTGGCCGTTTCGCCGCAAATTCGCCCATCTCTAGCCACAATGTCTTACAGGCATGTATTGCCTGCCACAATTCCTGAACTCTTGCTTGTATTACAGACTTGCATTGCCTGCTACGTGCCCTGAATTTTTGCTTGTTTTATGGACTTGTTATTGCCTGTTGCTTGCTTTAATCACTGGTCAATTTATATGGACTTACCTCTTAATCTGTCACTTTTACCATCATTAATGATTAGGGATGGGTGAATTTATTCGCCAGACGTGAATTCGCAGCGAATTCCTGCAATTCACGGCCGGTGAATAAATTTGTGAAACTGCCACGAAAATTCGCCAGCATCCAAAAAACAATGGATGCCAGCACCGTTTCGATTTGCTGAAAAATTTGCGAATTTCCAGTAAAATTCGCAAAACAGTGCCGGCGTCCATTTTTTTTTGGACACTGGCGAATTTTCGTGGCAGTTTCATAAATTTATTCGCCAGCCATGAATTGCAGGAATTCGCTGTGTATTTGCGCCTGCCGAACAAATTCGCCCATCACTATTCATGATATCATTCCATTTTGTTCAGTGACTTTGGTTCTGGTTGCATCAAGCCCCTAACAAGTATTTTCTGCCAATAATAGACCTGTGGTCCCACCTGGAATCCAGTTTGAGTGTCACAAATCCCTATTACTAAATTTTGTTTTTAATATTTTTTTTGAAAAGTAATCACGTATTAACATCAGTATGAATATAAATAAAAATATATGCTGTATTTAGCTTGACATTTTAATAGCCATATACAAAGTATTGTAATACATAATGATTATTACAGAATTAAATATTTTGGGAATAAAATTAATGTTTTTTTTACTGCAGAAATGCAAGTACTAGGCTATTTTGATATTCCTTTGTTTAGTTTCACTTGTTTTCAGTTCTCAGTTTTGGAATTTTGACAACTTATTACCATCACAATGATAAATATTGTGGATCACGCAAATCCCACATGAGGGTAAACTTTCCAAAGACCCTTAGTGACAGATTCTCATAGTAGGGAGATTAGATGACAAAATGAAAAGGAAACTTCAATTGCAAAACCCACTAAACCACACTGAAACTGAATGAATGTGTCAAGGAGGAGAGTGATCCTTAGAGGTCAAATACAATAACCATTTGAAGTGCTGTTCTTCAAAACTGATATAAGCTCCTTTGTGGATTAAGAATGAATATAATCTTTGGGAGACAGTTTAAATACGTATTTTATATGTCATTCTGAACTTCTTTGCTACCAGTAAGCCCAGATGGGTACAGTAGAATAAGGAACAAGGGAAAGTTGTGCTCACCACTAATTTTTAAAACCATTAGGCAATGAGGCTGTAACCACAAAATACATATAGACAAATACAAGAGTCCTCTGCACTCAACCCATTATCAATATATTTAAGACAGAGACATTTTGTGCATACTGCTACTAAAAAATGCCTTACCCTTTAAACAACACAGGGATTGTTTGTCCATATATTGCAATATATTTAAGCTGGCCAACTACGTCAGTCATGCCATATCTGGCCAGTCCTACGCTCAATTTTCATCTGATTCATTAAGAATTATATTACTTCATTATACATTTTACAAAGGGACTAAGTTTTACCTGCAACTTACTAGCTGATCAGAATTCCCCTTGACAAAGGCTATAGTGCCAAAACATTGGGGTGTTCTTATTATTGGCAAGTGTATCTGCTCCCAGTGGTTTGTCCCTTTTTGCCTTGATTTTGTAACTTGGTGGTATGTATATATTTATGCTAATACTGTTGTACATAATATACCAGTTTGTCTGATGTATATTTGTTTGCTATACACTATATAAAAGAAAATTTTTTTGAATACCACCTTTGTTTACCAAGTATTATTTCCTTCATTGAGTGTGCATCCCCTCTCTATTCTTATATATGGTTTTGGGTAACTGATTGTGGGGTTATCCCGGGGTCATTTACACCTCATATTTCTTAATAAAGAGAGTTTTTTTCCCTTTCCAATACTGGGAGTGCCCTCCATTAACCTATATTTGTATATGTTTAGACTTCAACAAACCAAAAATGCTATGGATTCATATTGATATTGTATAAATCATCCAGGTCCTGCTCTGATTGTTTGTGTTTTGATGTTAGATTGTAACTTTAATAAAATGAATGCAGTCTTTGCATGAGGTATAATATAAACAATGTTCTTTCTGTAATTGAGTCATTAATAACCATTTGTTGGATATACTCCCGCATTGACTATACACTGATTAATAATTAACTTTGTGTATGTTTTCAGCTCTTCAAATTACTGGGAAGGAAAGCTAACTCCTGCAAATAAACAGTTATTAAACTGGTTCTGTTCAATGGATTTTAAATTTGCCATTTGAGAATTCATCTTACCTTCCTTTTGGTGTTTCTCACTGTTATATTTTCTGTCAGTTGTAATAGAATTTACAATTAAAAAATATGTTTCTCAAAAGATACATTTGTCTCAAAGGTTATTCATCCTCGAAATTTCCTTTGATCCTTGATGTACTCTGAACTATATTACTAGTCATGTATTGTTCAATTGTAAATTCAAAATGAAAGGTTTTTCTAATTTTTTTCTGCATTATATTATGGTGTTTTAGTACAAAAAGAACAGCACAAAGGGCATGCATATAAAGGGAGTAGGCCTTATGGATGTAGAAAGGCTAAGTGGCCCTAATAAGGAGCAGCTTCAATATATATATATATATATATATATATATATATATATATATATAGGTATGGGATCCATTATCCGGAAACCCATTATCCAGAATGCTCCAAATTACGGAAAGGCTGTCTCCCATTATTATATAGTGAATAAAGTACCCCCTTTTGTAAAATATAAGGATATTATAAGTTACCGAGGAGTTTCATGACCATATAAAAACACGAGGCCGAAGGCCGAGTGTTTTTATACAGGTCAGGAAACTCCGAGGTAACTTCTAATATCCTCATATTTTACAACTGGGGGTACTTTATTTATTATAATACACAAGTTTCGGTGAGTCATGTGACAGAAATGACATCAGAACTCACCGTTTATAACTGATGACATCAGAACTCACCGTTTATAAGGATATAATTTACAGGATATTCATGTCTTTTGTGTATTATAATAAAATAATCTTAATTTTGAAAAATGATTATTCCCTTTTTGACTGTTATAATTAAACAGTAACTTGTACTACAGTATATCCAAATAAAGATAGAATTAGTCATTATTGGAAGCAAAACCAGCCTATTGGGTTTATTTATTGTTAACATGATTTTCTAGTAGAGTTAAGGTATGTACTTCCAAATTACGGAAAGATCCATTGTGCGAAAAACCCCTGGTCCAGAGCATTCTGTATAACAGGTCCCATACCTGTATTGGGAACTCTGTACAGCTGGAATTTTGGTGAGCCTGTAATGGTGTGGGTCCAGTAGTATCTGGCTGTTGATTTATTATCCTGTGATACAATGTAAAAAGGCATGAGAGATTAACTCTCATTGCATCAATGGATTTTTTCCTTTGAGCTGTTTTTATTTCCACAATTGCATTTTAGAAAAACAATTAAATGTTATAGATTAAGGGGCCGATTCACAAAAGGTCAATAAAATGAGTGTTATTTATAGCATGCTGTAAAAATGGCATCACTTCTTATATTTTTAGAATTAATGGCCAATTCACTAAAAGTTCTCTTGTCTGACTTAAGAAGCGATTTATTTTTCATTAATTTTCAGTAATCGGTGTGTGGTATTTTATGCATGTGATTTTTGTGGAGGTAATTTTATCCATGTGATTTTGAAAAGCATTATTTTATTTCACACTATATGATCATGCAGTATTACCCAGATAACCGATACATTTTGCAGGTCACAAGACTTCCGCCATTTCCACTCTCAATCGCAAGATGGAGGAAGCAGAGATACCGAGTGCACAATCACAGCCTCCCCTTGCTGCACAAAGTAAGAGGAGAGGCAGTACTGATTCTGATGGAAGTGGTGGTAAAGAAATTATCAAAATGCCAGCAAGGTAGGCTTGGAATGATTGGGCATGTTAAAGGTGACAGAAGTAGGAGGCATGAGCATGAGAACAGAATGCAAAAAAGGAAAGAAGTAGGAGGCCAGAACACAATAAAGGCAGACTTGAAAGCAGCAGGAAGGAAAACTTCCAAAGCCGCAAATATGGAAGAAGGATTGCTGACTCTGAAAGAAAAAAAGTTAAACCTATGAACATCAGTAAGAGTGCAGGGGAAAGTAGATATGGCAGAAGAGAAGTTCATGAGAAAAAAAAAAGGTGAAACAACTCCTGCAAATTCCCAGTTACAATTGTCTAACAATGACACTGATGAAGAGGGTATAGAACAGAAGAGGATGAGGCTGCCGGATCCTTTGGGATTGTGCATCGGGCTGATCTGGTGAAGGGTGTGCATTT
Organism: Xenopus laevis; assembly: GCF_017654675.1. Classification (NCBI taxonomy): domain Eukaryota; kingdom Metazoa; phylum Chordata; class Amphibia; order Anura; family Pipidae; genus Xenopus; species Xenopus laevis. Next base: position 92,142,612 of record NC_054378.1, read on the forward strand.
GTTCCTTCTACTTTACACTGATGAAAAGGGGCCTCACTACGTTTCTGATGCAAGCCCAATAGAGTCCTCAGACATTGAACTAGACAAAGAATATCTTCCTGAGGAAGAAAGTGAAATTGAAAGTGAAGAAATTGATAGGACCTCCTCACCCAAAAAGCAAAGTTTAAAGAAAAAATTTACAGAATTTGAAAATGAAGCCCTTATTGAAAAATGAGTGCCATTCTTTGACACATTTGAAATATTCAGAAAAAACTGCTACTGCCCTGAAAAGTAAATATAAGGAAAAAGAAGGAAATAGCTGACCATGCCAACAATACTGGTGTATTTCCCAGAACTGTGCAGCATTGTAAGAAAAGATCCCAATATATAAAAAGGTCCTCAAGAATAAACAAATTATGAGCAATGTTTTTATTCATGTTAACATTTGCTGATCAATTTGCTTTTAGTTGTTGCTTACTAACTTTCCTTCTTCAGTTCTTAATTTTCTTCTTTGCTGTTTTCTTTACCTTATTCTTTTTATTACCTTATGTTATTTGCTGATTAATCTGCTTCTACTTATTGCTTACTAACTTTCCTCATGTAACTATTTTTTTCTCCTTTCCTGCTTTCTTTACTTCTTTTATGTTATGTGATGGTTAATCCTTAGCAACCTAATCATAGCAATATTTGTTTAAGTTCTGGAACTGGAGGTGGTCTTTCTAAAACAGTTTTCTACACTGCTTTTGAAGAAATGCTGATGCCTCTTATACATGGAGATTCTGTGACAGATGTCAACCCCATTAATATACCTGTCTTTCTTTCCAGTCCACTTACAGAGAAGCTCATTATTAATGTAATAATAATTATTTTTAAGAGAATCATCTGTAACATTTGACGCAAGCAAAGCCAAACAATGATCTCATTCCATCGTTCCAAGTAAATTTTTGGGTTTGGATTTTTGAGGAGATATGTTGGTGGAGTAAATTTTCTCTAATAGCATGTGTGAAAATTGTGTCAGTGTGTAAGGAAGGTGCTCGAACCAGAGAAGTGCAGTGTATTGCATATATATAGCAGTCTTGCAGTTATGTAGTCAGTTAATCTTGTATATATGTGCAGTCAATATTTTAGTTTATGCCTTGTGGTTAGTGATGGGCGAATTTGTCCGATTTTGATGCCTATGACAATTTGCTGGTGTCAAAATGGACGCTGGCGCCCATAGAAGTTAATGGACGTCCATTTATCATCTGCAAATTTCTGAGGCAAAATTATGAATTTATTCACCGGCGGCAAAACTGGCAAATTCGTGGCAAATTTACGCCTGGCGAATAAATTCGCCCATCACTACTTGTGGTGCGTATGTGTAAAGGCTGCATCTAGTTCACTTATGCTTATTTTAAAAATGAATGAAGACAAACGACTTCAATTGGTTTTCCCCAAAATTTTTATTGAATTCCCTTTTTAGAAAAGGATAATAATACACAGAAAAATAACATTCTCCGTCAACTTGTATGTTTGTCATATTGAACATTGTTCTCATTAACATTTTCCCTTTGTTAGGTAAAGCTCCAAGAGGTGGCTCAGTTGGAAGGTCAGCAGGACTGCTCAGGATGTAAGATGAGCCAGGAAATCCAGAGACAATGCTCATAATATTAATCTTACTGTCACATACCAATATTAAGAGAATGGTAGCTTTTTCTATTACGGAAAATATGCTCTCTTAGTGGTGGATTAAATCCAACATAAGTGCAGTCTATAGCACGTTAAGCAAATGCAGACGCACACCCTGGCCCTCCTGAAGAAATTAATCCCTGGTGCTCAGCAAATAGGGTATCGGCAACCCATCAACCATACAGAGCAAAAAAGTTCAGCGGCTGGCAGGGTGAAACCCTTGCTTTAAATTTATTTTAGTGTGGCATGCAACGTTTGCTGTCCCTGGGAAACATAAAATCAGTGTTCAACAGTATATAAAACCATGTTTATTGTGACATTTCAACTGTGTTCCTGTACTAGAATTGTTGCTCTGAGAAATGGAATCAGCTTGTGGAGAGGGGTGAGCCTAGGAATCTGCATCCCTTATATCTTTATGAGATATCGCACATCTAATATGCTTAGTGGCTATGCTAATTTGTTGTGTGAGTGATTTGTCTAAGTTGGAAAACTGGGCAGCAAACTGGAAAATGAGGTTCAATGTTCATAAATGTAAGGTTATGCACTTTAGCAAAAATAATATAAATGTAAGTTATACACTAAATGGCAGTGTGTTGGGAGTTTCCTTAAATGAGAAGGATCTAGGGATTTTTGTTGATAACACGTTGTCTAATTCTGTGCAGTGTCATTCTGTGGCTACTAAAGCAAAGTCTTTCATAAAAAAGGCATTAACCTGGAGTATGCAGTGCAGTTTTGGACTCCAGTCCTTAAGAGAGATATAAATGAGCTGGAGAGAGTGCAGAGACTAAGTGCAACTAAACTGGTTAGAGGGACGGAAGACTTAAATTATGAGGGTAGACTGTCAAGGTTGGCGCTCGTGAGGGGACATGATTACACTTTACAAGTACATTAGAGGACATTATAGACAAATAGCAGGGGACATTTTTACCCATAAAGATGATCACCACACCAGAAGCCACCCTTTCAGAATAGAAGAGAATAACTTTCATTGTAAGGGACGTAGGGGGTTGTTCACAGTGAGGACTGTGAGGTTGTGGAATGCACATTGTGATGCTGATTCTGATAATGCTTTTAAGAGTGGCTTGGATGATTTCTTGGACAGACATAATATCAAAGGCTATTGTGATACTAAACTCTATTGTTAGTATAGATATGCGTATATATATTGTTTGTGAAGGAATGGAGGGGTGTGTGTATGGATACTGGGTTTTCATTTAAGTTTTCATTTGGAGGGTTGACCTTTGATTTTGTCTTTTTTCAACCCGATTTAACTATAACTATGTAACTATGTAACAATGTGCTCTTAGTACAATCTCATTTTATGTGTTTTAAGGCTATATGATCCTTTGTGTAGACCTGGATAAATGGTACACATAGAAGACTAAATATGTTGTAGAAAGTATGCTATTTATGGAAGATTTTAAAAAAGATTGCTGACTGAAAAACACTTTGGGGCTCATTTACAATGGACACTAAAGCATTCCATCTATATTTCTGACACTGTGTATAATTGTTTTCCTTTCATGCCATGTGAATTACCTGGCATCTTGGGTACTCTTGAAAGCATGGTGCTTCATAGTAGACATGTTATGGATGTTCCTAAATGGTCATGTGGGAGCTGGAGGCAAAAGGGGTGCAGGGTGACCCTGATTTGATGATTCCCTGTTTTGTTGATGTTTATTCTTCTATGCAACAAAAAAAGAACACTCTTCACAGCAGGTTTAAGACAGACAGCACATTACACAATAATGTTCCTAAGTGACCATGAATAAGAGGGGCATTATTTAGCAAAAAGTATTGTAGAAAGTATCGGTGAAAAGTATTGTATTTCTGTAAACAGAGGAGAATCCATTTGCCCTTTTCTATTTTTTCTTGTATTTATGTAATGTTCTCTGAAACACTTTATTTTTCATGTTATATACGTTCTTTTACCGGTTTTGATTGCATTGTCTTTTTAAAAAAATGATTTATTTCCAACAAATCTCTCCATTTCTAAAAGCAGTAATACAAAATGTTCCTCTGGAAGCGAATTTACTCAAGGTCAATGATGTATTCGTTGTTTATATGAAGCTACTGTAGAGTTGCCTAGTTGTCTTTTATTGTAGTCAGTGCTGGAAAACCTTGGCAGGGAGGTTAAATGAGTTCAATCATGTAAGAACTCCATGAACAAATTGGCAGAGTTGTCTATGAATAGACATGTAACATGGAATGTGCACATTTTATTTATTATTGTCAACACCTGTACAGGGCAATTTTGAAGTCTACATGTCATGTTAAAACTGTTTATGTTCCCCTTTTGCATCTACATTATGAGGATAGTCACAAATTCAGTGCTTAGGAAAAGTTACCCTTTTCACAGAAAACATATGGCCAAGTGAAGCTTTATCCAAAGATAGATGATAGATAGATAGATAGATAGATAGATAGATAGATAGATAGATAGATAGATAGGGTTCCACTTGCTTACTTTTCATATTGCAATGAAAAATAAATACAGCATATGCAAAATGTGGTTTTAAAGTTTCAAAAGATGGCTTATTGATGTGTATACAACACAATAATTTATTCTTGAAAATGTATTCATTTGCATTCATTCCATCCAGGCAGGAAATCAATCCTGAATAATTAGCAACTAATAGCAAAGAATGCCTGGAGCAAGTTTCATCTAATATCTAATCAATATCTATTTTATATACAATCAAAAATACAAAATGTGACAGAACATTTTTTTACAGGTGTTTTCAGAGAAACATAAATTGATGATGCCCTTAAGGCTTGTCAGAGATATGGATTTTCCATTCTGATAGAAAATTAAAATGATTATGAATTCTTGTTTATTAAAGTGGCAGTATGCTTCCATAAGTGACTGACTACACCTTCATTTCAATTTCTATTTTATAATAATCATCATTATCATTTTGTTTTTCAGCCCTATGGAAAATGAACAAGTGATTCAGTCTGGTTTAAGCAAACAGTGGTATTACCTCTAACATTTTTTAAACTACTGGAGTAGTTTTACAGAATAAAGGTATAGGATCCGTTTTCTGGAAACCCACTATACAGAAAGCTCCAAATTATGGAAAGCCTATCTCCCATTTTAATCAAATATTAAAATTGTTTTAGATTTCCTTTTTCTCTTTCTCAGAACCTTGAACGCAAAACAATCCTTTGAGGTTTAATTAATAATTAAATTATTTTTCAGTAGACTTAAGGTATGGTAATCCAAATTACAGAAAGATCCCATAAAAAGGACCTGTCACCCAGACATAAAAAGCTGTATATTAAAAATTCTTTTCAAATTAAACATGAAATCCAAATTATTTTTTTTATTAAAGCATTCAAAGCTGTTGTAAACTCATTTAAATATCTCAGCTGTCAATCAAATATTGCCTGCCCCTCCTCTATGCCTTAGGCATAGAGGCAGGGCAAGCAATTGCTTTCACTTTCCATTCGGCACTTACTAGATGTCTTTGCTCTCCACACATTCCCCCCTTCTCTTCACCATTTAATTGTGTAGCCAGGGCATGAGGATGGACATCAGGTCCCTCATTCTGGTGCACAAACAAGTTTCTGAGATGATAAAAGGCTTGTCTTAATAACAGTGTCCACAAAATGGCTCCTACCTGTTTGCTATAATTATGAATTCCCAGACTGAAGGAAACAAGATTCAAATATTTTATATAGTGTAATTAAAGTTCATTTTGCTTGACTAACATGATAAAATAGGATTTGAATATTTTTTTTTTGGGTGACGAGTCCCCTTTAACTGGAAAACCCAAGGTTCCATACTTGTATCCATTTTGAGATTTTTTTCATATAAATGTGTTATAGCCCTTTTAAGGGCAATGGTAGCTGTATGAAAAAGTGGGTGGACTAGGATTATACAAGTGAAAATAAGCAAAGACTTGACTTGGTTGAGGAAAGTGTAGATATTGGAGGTAAGTATTAGGACATTTCTGTTGCCCTTGTGCTCTACTTTAAGGCCCTGTAAATCTGCATTTTACTGGTTGTGTAATAGCAGTTATTACAGGTATGGGATTCATTATCCAGAAACCCATTATTTGGAGAGGTCTGAATTATGGCAATGCCACCTGCCATAGACTCAAATATTCAAATAAATTCTAAATTATTTCCTATTTCTCTGTAGTGAGAAAACATTACCTTGTACTGGATCCCTAGATATAATTGCTCCTTATTGGAGGCAAACAATCCTATTGGGTTTCATTAATGTTTAAATACGTTTTTAAGACTTTAGGTATGGAGATCTGAATTACGATCCATTATTCAGAAAAGGTCCAGAGCATTCTGAATGAAAGATTCTATACCTGTAGTTAATAATAGTAATATTTTGCATTTGTGCCTTATAGAGGTTTTGAGAGTCAGTCTAACCCAGGCACTATCTGCATTATGATGTTATGTTAGTCCCATCTTTATATATTTCTTGTGGGCACATACATAACATCTTAGATTTTTTTTGGCTGTTGAGAGAATAAAACACATAACTACATACCCACAGGTGGGAATAACTGCAAAGATGTGGGCCCTTGTACATATTTTGACACTATGGGGCAAATTCATCAAGGGTCGAATATCAAGGGTTAATTAACCCTCGATATTCGACTGGGGAATGAAAATCCTTCGACTTCGAATATCGAAGTCGAAGGATTTTGCGCAAATACTTCGATCTAATGATCGAAGGAATAATCGTTTGATCGAACGATTAAATCCTTCGAATCGAACGATTCGAAGGATTTTAATCCAACATTCGAAGGATTATCCTTCGACCAAAACAAGTTAGGCAAGCCTATGGGGACCTTCCCCATAGGCTAACATTGGGTTCAGTAGCTTTTAGGTGGCGAACTAGGGGATCAAAGTTTTTTCTTAAAGAGACAGTACTTCGACTATCGAATGGTCGAATAGTCGAACGATTTTTAGTTCGAATACTTCGATTCGAAGTCAAAGTCGTAGTCGAAGGTCGAAGTAGCCAAAAAAACACTTCGAAATTCGAAGTTTTTTTACTTCGAATCCTTCACTCGAAGTTAATGAATTGGCCCCTAAGACTCTATGCAGGTTTTCAGATTAACCGAAAGGTTATGCAATGATTTAAGATACAAGTCTGTGCCCCAGTGTAGTTTACAATCTAATTCACATACCACTGGAAATCAATTAACTTTCTAGAATGTTTTCTATTATGCTTGGATTGTGGAAGGAAATTAGAGCATCTGGAGAAAAAAAGTACAAAGAAGTACAAAACACAAACTGAAATACATTCAAGGCTGGGGTTTTTGCCACAATTTTATTAAATTGGGGCAAAAATTGCAATCTCGAATTTTAAGCTATTTAGGGACATTATTGATGATATTATAATGTTATCTAAAGTTCATGGCCCTTATTTATGTTTTATTAAAAAAAGAATCTTGGAAAAGATCTGTGCAACACACTTGCTTATATTTCAGAATAAAATGAAAAGTATGTAGTCAAAATAACTTCAAGTTACATGATGTCACCAGCACTGGTTCTAGTCAAAATACCACAGTTAACCCAGGAATGAAAAAATGATGTTCAAAGATAGTCATATCAAATTACATGTAGGGATCTGGTGAAATAGCCACCCTTAATAATATTGGCAGGCAAATCCTCAGTGTTTTAGATGCCTAAATGGGTCCTAATGGGGGGTCTGTTACATTGTTCTGCCTTAAGCCAAGCCCCTGGTTGTTCTCGCATTTTTACAGTAGATGGCACTATGCTATAGTATAAAGGTCTAGGTTACCATGTGCTCTGGGTCCATTGCTTTAGCCCTTACCAAGCAGGCAGGAAGGGAATGGGTAGTGGCACCTAGTTACATTGGGCCAAGTACAGGAAAAGCTATACTCTGTAATAGGTCACTCTAGGAGTGACAGGCAGGTTATTTAGTTGAGCAGCCTAAGGCTCTGTGTGAAGACTGACCGTGGTGGACTAGTGGGCCGGTGGGGACCTAGGGGACACCCGCTGCAAGGATCCTAGTAGTTCTGTTGCCGGTTCTACTATGGTGCACGCGGCATCGCAAGTGTAATGATGCGTCGCAAGTGTCATGACGTCATCGCAATGGTGCGAAATTCTAATATATAGAAAAAAAACTCATTGCCCGTTATTAGGTTCTACTTGCTTGTATCCTGGGTGTGTTATATTGTGTTTGATTCCTGGTTTTGACCCCTGCGTGCCTGATTACTCTGAACTCTACCAATATTGACCCTTGCCTGTCTGACGTTGCTAGTACTCTTTCCGCACCGACCCCGGCCTGCCTGACTACGCTTTGTCTATTCTAAGAACTGTGCCCTCTGTCCAAAAACCTTGATAACGACCGTGCCCCTTTGTTCATCCAGAACCCTTTGCTTGGCTCCTCTCTTATTAAGTCCTGGCAGCATTCAATTAGCTGAGGGCTCCTCCCGAAGTGAAAGGCAGCTGTTAAAGGTAGAAGCAAGAGCGGAGACCAGGGAGCCTAGCACTGGCTCTGGATTTAAGGTGCCGATTGTGACACTCCGACGAGGAGAGTCAGAGGGATTAAGATCCTGGGTACTAATTGCCCAGAAGTAGGGACTAAGTGCACAGATTTAGGGATGTAGAGATTCCCCTGGTTTCCACTTAGGGAAAAGGCTGAAAGCTGGGTGTACCTTCAATTGCTGCTTCCCTACTGCTGTGTATGTTCCCTTGCCTGCAGGGACTAAGCTGATCATTGGTGCTTGTGAGTTTATGTTATCCTCTGTGCTCTATGTTCTTTATGATTCCTGTGTACTCCTACTGTATGTGGATTATTCTGTTGAATAAACTAAGTTCTCTGGTTGAGCATAAAGAACTGGCGCCCAATTATTGTGCCTAGTTGCAGTTCCACTACACCCTGCCTCCACACCATTGCAAGGGCTTACACCTGAGAGAAAGGTCTCATCCAGAGCACAAATATATATATGAAAGTAAGCTCATAGTAGAGACAGTACTCAGTTTTCTATAGCGTTAAAACACATTATACATTTAAGTACTGTTAATAATGAGATAATCAATAGTAAGAATTCCCCTGATGTAAGACTATATTGAATTGCTTTTCTGCAATTGATTTTTGGAAGAGGAGTCCCTGGGTTGTCACTACTGACATCCAAGTTTGGCTTAATATGAAATGCTGCACTGCTAACTGATATGGTCATTAGTTTTGTTGAGAACCACAAGTTGGCATTAGAACTATCCTTTTTCTCTAGACAGATATCTCTGAGGATATGCAATGTTTAAAATTCAGGGTCTCAGCTAGCACACACTCAATTGATCACAACCACAGGACAATCTTGTCTACACTAGAAAAACCACCTTACTTATGTTTTTTTTGAGAAAGTTGAGAGTTTTTGAGAAACAGAAGTATGGTATGGGATCCGTTACCATAAACGTATTATCCGGAAAGCTCTGAATTATGGAATGGCCATCTCCCATGGACTCCATTATAATGAAATAATCAAAATTTATAAAAATGATTTTCTTTTTTTCTTTACCTTGTAATCGATCCAAACTAAGATATAAATAATCATTATTGGATGAAAAACCAGCCTATTTGCCTTAGTTAATGTTAGATGATCTTCTAGTAGATTTAAGTTATGAAGATCAAAATTACAGAAAGATCCATTATCAGTGGCGTAACTAGATGTTGCTGGGCCCCACAGCAAATTAATTTTAGGGCCCCCAACATATCCAGTGTTTGTCCTGTTTTACCAATATATGTTCAAATTGCTCATCAATGAGAGCCTCATGGGGCCCCCTGTACCTCCTGGGCCCCCCTGCGGCCACAGGGTCTGCTTCCTCTGTAGTTACGCCCCTGTCCATTATCCAGAAAACCCCAGGTTTTTGAGCATTCCGAGTAACGGGTCCCATACCTGTATTAGTAAAATATTCACAAAAAACTGTCACTGAAGTTGCAAATAGCACTCAATATTGAATATTTAGGTGGGTTATTTATCAAAATCTGACATTTTCTCACTATTTTCTGAAAACCACTCTGACTAAATCCGCACTGACTTTTCCCCCATTTATCAATACATTTTCACAAAAATTTATTTTGCAGGAAAATACTTGATAAAATTGTGAAAAAAATCAATCGTACAATATTTTTTAGATTTGTCACAGAAACTGCGACTGTTTTGGATTTGATGCCCAAAACCACAAAATCTTTGGGTTATTGAATGAAACCCAGCAACAGGACATCTGCCATTGACTTCTACATGAACTTGGCAGGTCTGAGTCGGAGTACTTTTTATTTGGACTTTTAACACCAGCGTAGTTTAATAAATCTCAAAAAAATGACACTTTTTTTGTGCAAAAAACTTTTGGTTTTGCCTTTAAAAGTCCGACTAGACAAAAACAGACTTTAATAAATACCCCTTTAACATATATTAGGGGATGTGCATGTGGTGACCAATAGACTTCTCACATGCATAGACCGTACATAGCGGTACAAGATATACCTGAGAGCATGTACAGTACTTTGTTGCCAGACACAAGTTCTTACCTGCTATAGCAGTGGAACAAAGAGTTGGTCTTGCCTCCTCTGGGCTCTAAAAAGAGGTCAAGGTAAACTGAGGCAAAAATAAACTATACTAATCTTAGAACTATACAATTCTTTCATCCTATACGAGATTAGAACAGCTTTAACATTTCTGTAGGAGAAAGCTAGTAAAAACATAGCTAATTTAATTTCTGGTCCTAATCTGGCTAGACCTCTGGTCATCATTACATAAACAGACATGCATTGCATTATAAGCAATATTAAAACACACACACAAATATTTTGCCTGTTTGTCCGACAATTGCTAAATTAAATATTTTGCCATCAACACACTGATTTTGTATTTTTGTAAATTATGACATTCTACACTACACTATCATCAAGTTTTTTAAATTACACTACACTATACTACTTTATTATTATTATTATTATTATTATTATTATTATTATTTTATTTTGTGTATCTAATATGAAATTGAAAATTGTACATGGTATACACTACTGTAACTTCTTAAGTGAATATTTTAGCAATAAGAACAGAGCTGCTGACATAGTAAAGAATTATATGAGATGATCAAATGGTGTGTGAACATCAGTTCAGGACATCAAGCAGGAAAAGCAGACATATGGTTGAGTGTTTTCCTCATAGCCATTGCTTCTCACCAAGGATTTTTGTTGATATTCACAAAATCCCTGATTGGGTTTTTCAACATATGAAAAAGTCAGCAAAGTCAGTAAAAGGAACAAATACTCTGGATTGTTGAATTATCTTGTTTTGAGAAATTCCGATTTTTGGATTCTGCACCCAGGCACGGAGAACTCTATTAGACATGAGTGCTGGGAATCTCCTTGTGTTTTATATATATATATATATATATATATATATATATATATATATATATATATATATATATATATATATATATTAGGGATGCACCGAATCCAGGATTCGGCCTTTTTCAGCAGGATTCGGATTCAGCCGAATCCATCTGCCCGGCCGAACCGAATCTGAATCCTAATTTGCATATGCAAATTAGGGGCAGGAGGGAAATTGCATGACTTTTTGTCACAAAACAAGGAAGTACAAATTTTCCCCTTCCCACACCTAATTTGCATATGCAAATTAGGGTTTGGATTTGGTTTGGTATTCGGCCGAATCTTTCACGAAGGATTCGGGGGTTCGGCAGACAGTATTTATTGTGAAAAAAGTTAATCCTTTATTTGATCGACGTTTCGGTCCTCACCATGGACCTTTATCAAGATGCATCAACAGACAAGTGAAAATAATTTATAGACTCACCCACCATACACCCACCACCAAACCACGCCCCTGTTGCAGGTGTGTGTATTAATCATTAAGTGAACCTTCAATCAACTGACATGTGATTTCCAAAAAGTTTTTTTGGTCTGTAAGAAAATACAAAATACACAATATTGTATAAATAATTTGAAGTGCTACATATAAAACCAGTAAAATGTTAAAAAACATATAAAGCATGTCATATAAATGTTAAAAACAATCGCGGTGACTATAAATATCTAATTAAAGAAGGCTATAGATATTTATATGACATGCTTTATATGTTTTTTAACATTTTACTGGTTTTATATGTAGCACTTCAAATTATTTATATAATATTGTGTATTTTGTATTTTCTTACAGACCAAAAAAACTTTTTGGAAATCACATGTCAGTTGATTGAAGGTTCACTTAATGATAATACACACACCTGCAACAGGGGCGTGGTTTGGTGGTGGGTGTCTGGTGGGCGAGTCTATAAATTATTTTCAATTGTCTGTTGATGCATCTTGATAAAGGTCCATGGTGAGGACCGAAACGTCGATCAAATAAACGATTAACTTTTTTCACAATAAATCCTGGTGTGCAGCAGCATTTTTCTTGAGTGAATATTGCATCCCTGTATTGCACCCAGGTATGTAACTCCTTATGTGTGTGCCCTAGCCTTCCATTGCATATATATATATATATATATATATATATATATATATATATATATATATATATATATATATATATATATATATATATATATATATATATATATATATATAAAGCAACAATTGACACAGCACTCGCTTCTTATTGATGCTAAAACTTAAATTTATTAAAAACTAATCTCTGAGAGGGGCTTGGCTTGGCACACTTATTGGATGGCAGCACAGTGAAGTTGCTCCAATTCAATACGTCTTAAAAAGCCTGCAAATCAGCCAGGCTTCCACTGAAACCCAAGGGGACACAGCGGAGATGGGTTTGGAACCAGCAGAAACATATGAGCAACATTTCTCCATTGTAAACATCCAAGCCACACAGATACAGAGGCCCAAGATGGCCTATCGCCTCTTGCTCGCCTGATGAGTCTTCAGTAAGTGATTCTACGCATGATCCCAGAGACTCCCTAGATCAACAGGGAGAGGGGGACCCGACTTCAGCTCACGATGATAGGAGCGACACTGCCACGTACCTTACTGCAATCGCTGCATGACAAAATTACCTGTTCAATTTCCCAAACAATCAAATCAGTCAAACCAAAAAAAACTAAATTTTTTAGAGGTTTTACAATTCAGACTTAATAAATAACCCCCTAAATGTTAACAGCTTGAATTCCCCCATTAAGAGGGCATTGCTCTATCAAAAACTAAGGTCCTTGGAACAATCTATATTCTGTATACAAGAAGCCCACCATAAAAATACAAATCCTTGGTATGTTCAACATAAAGATATTCCATTCTGTTGCCAAGCCTCAGGACCTACTAAAAAGGCTACGGCAGCCATTTTACTTCATAAGTATGCTCAATTTACATATGCCACCCACATAGCTGACCATACATAATTCTCTCTGGGTGTATGGGACCTACCCCGGCAGTTCTCATTGATGTGTATTTACCAAATAGGAGACCCCAGTCTAAATTTAGAAAAATACTGATGAAAACAGTATCACACAAAGGACAGACAAACACTTACACCTTCTTATCCTCAGTTCACTAAGGACCATATCTCCACTCAATTTAGAACCCTCCTACATTCCCACTATTTCCAAGGCATCTGGATAATTCAAAACCCAACCTCTAAGAAATTCACTTTTTATACCCATGCACACATAGTACACACTAGGACACACATAGTACACACAATCAATTATACTATCAAAATACATCAGATCTCATGGGCTGATCATGCTCCAGTGGATCTAATCTTCCATTCATCCACAACCACCACACACAGAAAACCATGGCGTCTAAACAAACAACTGCTGAAATCCCCGACTACATGGAACAACCTAGCCACCCACAATATTACTTCTGCCTAAATATTATATTATATTATTATTTCTTAATAAAGTTTATGAATAGACTTCTTCCAATAGCATGTATTTTTGATCAGAATCAGAGTGTCTCATCTCCACATAGTGCTTTGACAAAGGCAATTTTAAAAACTATCATATCTCCTGCACCTCCCCAGTGTTTCTGAACCAATGTGGGTGTGGTTGGGCAGCATGCCGCCCCCTAAAATCCTGCTGCCCTATGCCCAGGCCTTGGTGGTCTGTATTGAGAAGGGCTCTTGTTCAGTCTGTAGAGTGATTAAACTCACACACACAAGTAAAACAAACATAAGAGATTTATTGATACTTAGCTGAGGGACCCCTCCATAAATTGGCTCAGCAGCAATTCCAACATAACCAGGCACTCTGAAGTCCCGGCAGAAGTCAAAGAGCCTCCCCCCAAATGAAGCTTTATATATGTTTCCCCCACACAGGATATAAGAAGTATATACATTTTAGCAACTAGCATACTATATATGGTAAAAACTACACTTAGCATACTATATATGGTGAAAATCAAGCATTAACCAGTGTCACATTCCTTGAATTGCCAAAAGCTCTAGACGCCATCTTTAAGGTGTTGTTCTATTCTCTCTATCTTCTGCTCTGTGAATCACTCATTTTCCTTACATTCCACCCCTTGATTCACAGAGAAGTATGATAGGAAATCAATTCAAAAGCATTGACACGTATGGGCAATAGCTGACGCTTGTCAGATATGGTACTAGCCTTGATACATTAAATCATTTTCAGAATAATAGAAAAAGCTAAACATAAGCATAAAATAAATAATTGACCATCCTTAGCAATAACTCTAGCTTTTTTCTACAACAGTTTAACCTACTCAATGTGGCTTAGAATGACATCCGTATTATTAGGGATGAAGGAACATGCACCCTCTTGTTCAGAATTTCATGCCCCACCCTATCAAGATGCAAACCAAGTCCATATGAAATCATCAGTAGTAAATAATTTGTGTCTTATTCTATGCAAAACTTTGTTTATCCACCAAATCTGTATCTTTTATAGTTCGTAGTCCAATAAGCAAGTCCTTTCATATGATTTTCCTTCCAATAATCCATCCATGAAGCATTAACCACTGAAGAGAAATTAAGAACAGTCCTTTAGTTCAGTCCATGTTAATGATGCCCCCAAATAATTAGATTCATTTTGCTGCTTTGCAGTCTGTATAAGCATTTGTAGAATCGAGTTCTCTTGCCATAAACCAAACGTTATATCACATCAGAGCACACAAATCATCAGAAAAGGTATAACCATTTTGCCAGCCATGTTTTTAGGATATTGACCTCTCTATTCATAGTAGGCTGGAAGATAAAACAAGATTAGTATCTTCTTCACACACATCCAAAAAGATGTTACACAACCCCCTGCACATATAATAGACCTTTCTCAAAAACAGGTTAAGTTTCCCATTTCACACTATCATTACTAGCTTGAAATACACATTTACTCTCAGCAGTATATTCCATGATCCCATTATCCACCCATAACCATACCTTGTTCCACCCCCCTGAGTGTATGAGTTGGAGCCAAAAGTTTTACCTGCTGTTTTAACAAACCATTAATGTATTCAGTTAATCCTGTGGCTTGCGGATAATATGAAATAAGAAACACCCAATATACTCCAGTAGAATTAGTCCCATTGTCAGTAGTGTTCCATATACTCTAGAAAGTTTGTCTTTTCTTCACTTTCTGACATACAGGGCATTGTTGCACAATGTCTTTAGCAAGTACAGTGATTAAAGGTATTCCTTTATGCTTTGCATAGTCCATAGCGCCTTGAACCACTCGATGTCCCAAGTGCTCATGTGTCCATTGGCCTAAAATATGTATCACAGTCAAAGCTCTGAACACTGTCCATTCATCTGTATATATATTCAACAAGCCTTGTGTTTCCTCCAGTACAGAAACTACTGCCATTAATTCAGCATATTGGCTAGATCCACCCACTCCAGTTGGATGGGCTGTAGGTTGGAAAGCAGCTGTTGTCCAGACGTGTCCTTGTCTGGCAGCAATAATAGTGGCAGATCTATCTGTAAACAATAAAATGAACTCCTCCGATATCACTGCTTCCTTTATGGTAGATGGAGAAAGTGTCAGTACGGGTTGCTCAAAGTTATCACATCCAACTAATCCAGATATCTGCTGTGACACTTGAGATGAAGATTTACTTGACACTCCCCCCCTTACCTGTACATACAATTTCCACTTCAGGAAAGTGAGTTTCTGTGAAAAAGCTGCACACAAGTTCATTTCGTTACCATTTACCCATCCAGATATTGCTAAATCAGTCCCGACTGTGACAGGTACATCCATAATAGTTCCTTCATCAGGTTGCAGGGCAGTGTACAGTACAAGGAATTGTTTTTCTTCCATAGCAGTTTGCAGGGCACTTGTGTCCTTTTCCCTCAACTGAAAAACAGTCTTTTTCCTTGTAACAAAGTAAACTGAACAAACAGTCAGTAGCACATAACGTATCCAGTAACAAAACAGTCCAGTGATGTGCTGTGTACAGTCCAAAACCAGTTGTGGAATAACTTTGATTGGACCAGTCCATATAATGGTCATGAAAGTCATACTTTGAGCCAATCCTTGATTTGTAACCAAACTGGTAAATGCATCAGTCACTTGTTCCACGGCTGTTACCATTTCTTTCACTGATACGGCCAAAAGAGACTCTACTTTATCCACTTCTCTGTAATCAATGGTTAAAAGCCAAGAGCTACAGTATCTGTCTCTTTTACTGGCCACATTGGGGCACTGAATAGACTGACTACCAGTCTGAAAACTCTCACCTCCACCATCATCTCAGTTGCCATTGTTATCTCCTTTTGACCACCTGGAAGATGGCATTGTTTCAGGTTCACTTGGTTTGGTGGAGGTGATATGTGAATTGGAGTCCATTCAATGTTGTCATACACAATGGGCATTACAGCATTTATAGTGAAACTCTTGACTCCAACAATAAATGTTCCCAACCGTATAACCAAATATTGTACCTTAAAAATATCCATTCCCACAATATTATCTGGTAATAAGAATATAAAGATTTGTGCTTCAAAAATAATACTTTTACATAACTGCATTCCAACCGGTACAGCAACAGCAGCTTTGCCTCCCAACCCTTCAGTCATTGCAACTGCATTTTGTTGGTCTGGCTGAGTTGTACCTTGGAATGAGTTGTGTCCCTGCCAATATAAAGTGACTGGTATGTAAGGGCATGGATCCCCAGGTTTCATAGCATTGATTTTTGTTATGGCAGGCCCTGGGAATCTGCCACCCCTTCAGTCTACTGGCTGTGGCAACTGCCACCCGTTCCCTTCTGTGTGTTTCATGTCATTTAACAGATTCTTACACTCTGCATATGGCGATGTGGAGGGAAGTGTTAATGGGGTTGGGCTCAACTCCTCATCTAAATCAATCATAGGAGGAGCTGACAGAGTTAATTCCTCAACATCACTGAGGGCAACCTTTTTAGGTTTGGCTGGCCTCAACTTCCCCTTTGCTGTTAGTTCCCTCCACATAGCGAGCAGAATTTTAGTCTCCTTTCCATCAATAGTTTCTATTGGAACACCACTGTTTAGCAAATCTAGAAACATTTGTCTGCGAGTAATTTTAACACGTGTATGCCCCTCCTGGCCCCCCTTAGCTAAATTCCGTTGCTGTTTCCTTTCACTTCTGTCAACATTCATTTCTCCCATTTGACCCAAAAGCACAGCCGCATCATAAATTGTACTTCCTTCTTTTGCTTCTAAAGCACTCAACATAGTGAAAAGAGGGGCTTTTAACTGTTCTGGGGCTGTGATAAGCAATTTCCTTTTGATCAACGGTGTAAAAGCAGCCATGTCAGGACCCCCCCCAGTCAACCACTACATGTCTCACCCCTCTGTCAGGTAAAGGATCGGGAGTGATACCAGACATACATCCCATTGCTCTCAGTCTCTGCATCTCTGTTGTAACTTCCCAGGGGGTCTGGTCTATTAATTCATAGGGAATGTCTATAGTCTGTGCAATAGAATCCCTAATTAAATGCAATAAGGAAAATGTCCCAGTTGTGTTACGCCCACGTTTCATGTATAAACGCACACGGGGATCCTTGGCTACACTTCCTAAACCTACTGCTTCTCTGTCCGTCAGCATAATACCATCACCTCCTAAATCCCAGACACGTAAAACCCATTCCAGTAATCCCTCTCCAACCGTTTGTGTAAACTTTTGCCCAATTTCAGTTAATTCACTAGCTGACCATGACCGAGTTTCCTCAGTTAAATGTTGCTCAGCTGACACATCACCTCCAGATGTGGAATATGTGTGTTCTGCCTGCTGTCCACTTTTCTCCCTCACCTCTCTCTTTTGCTTATGAGTTACAATGGGTCTGACCTCACAAATGTCATCATCCATCCCCTCTTCAGACCCTGACCATTCATTCACCCCCTCCCAATCCTGAGAGGTTATCAAAGCCCGCACTTCTACGTGATTTCTAACGAGCTTCTGCTTCTTTCTCCTCCTTTTCCTATTAACAGTCTTTATAATATACTGTTCAAACTGTGCAGCTAATTGTTCCTTTTCTTGCTCTGCATTCTGACTGCATAACCTTAACAGTTGCAATTGGTCTTTGACAGTTTGAAGTTGTAACTCTAAATCCTGTATCTGCTTAGTTTGTTGCTCTAACACTTGAAAACACAACCAACCCACCTCTGCAGCAGCTCTACTTTCCCTCTTATCATACTTTGAGAAGTCAAGATTTGCTACTACATACTTTGGGTTAGCCACCCCAATGGCGGGGGAGTACTTAGCACATTCCCGGGCTACTGATATCCACTGTCCTGTGACAGACACCCAACTGGGCAATATCCCCGTTCTCTCACTAGTGTTTTTCCCCACCCCTTTCAGCCTTTTTATCCACGACATTCTTTTAAGAATATCTCCTATTCAAACAGTAATTACAAATACACAATACACAAAAAATTACCTACTATCCTCAGACCTAGACAAGGAAAAGAGGTAGAGTAGACACACAGAGTAGACACACAGACACTGTCAGTAATCAAATTACAGACCCCACGCTCCTGGTACCAAATGTATTGAGAAGGGCTCTTGTTCAGTCTGTAGAGTGATTAAACTGACACACACAAGTAAAACAAACATAAGAGATTTATTGATACTTAGCTGAGGGACCCCTCCATAAAATGGCTCAGCAGCAATTCCAACATAACCAGGCACTCTGAAGTCCAGGCAGAAGTCAAAGAGCCTCCCCCCAAATGAAGCTTTATATATGTTTCCCCCACACAGGATATAAGAAGTATATACATTTTAGCAACTAGCATACTATATATGGTAAAAACTACACTTAGCATACTATATATGGTGAAAATCAAGCATTAACCAGTGTCACATTCCTTGAATTGCCAAAAGCTCTAGACGCCATCTTTAAGGTGTTGTTCTATTCTCTCTATCTTCTGCTCTGTGAATCACTCATTTTCCTTACATGGTCTCTCCACAAATTGGGGTCTGGGAACCTCCCCATGACCTTGTACCTATATATGTCTGCACAGGCCCCATAGGTGCCTGAACATCTGAATGCACCAACTGGTTCCCTGTAGTTCTAACCTTCCAATAGTAACAAATAAAAAAACAAACAAATACAAAAAGTATTGTAGAAATGATACCTATATTGGCTAACAATAAAAATACATTGCAAGCTTTCTGAGCACCAAGGCCCATTCGTCAGGCAAAATACAAATGAAAGCTAGAAAGGCACAGCATATATTCTGTTAGATCAGTGAAAGGTATTCATGGACAATAAATGAATGCCTTTCACTGATCTAACAGAATATATGCTGTGCCGTTCTAGCTTTCATTTGTATTTTGCCTGACAAAGGGGCCTTGGTACTCCAAAAGCTTGCAATGTATTTTGGTATGTTAGCCAATATAGGTATCACTTCTACAATACTTTTTGTATTTGTTTGTTTTTTCTTTGTTATTTTTGCTACTGGCTGACATGGTACCACAGTTTTTGTTTTGTGCCTAACCTTCCAATAGGAAATCAAATGTGGTTTAGTAAATTCCCCCAATGTCTACACTGCACAGAGGCCACTGCTACCACTGAACTGATTGACAAAGGGGAAGCGTGGACCCCCCATTTCTCTCCCAATTCTGAGCTCTATTGAAAACATATGAGGGATACCCCCGTATCAGGAATTTCTTAGACATTTCTCTCAACTGTTTTTCCCTCCTATCAGGTTCACCAACAATTCTTTCAACCCTTGAAAGTTGACTAATACGGATGGAGTTCTGGAGGTATCAGTGTTTGTATGTATAAATGCAGGGTTCCATTTGGAGCTGTTGAACTTGATGGACTTTAGTCTTTTTTAAACCCAGTCTAACTATTTAATTGTCAGGCCCTGCTGGGATCTGAGCCAGGGACCGTTGGGCTTCTGGCTCAATGCTTTAACCACTGGGCCAGGTGAGCAGTCTGTAGTACTGTTTACTATATGTTACTATATGTTACCTGGCCTTTGTAATCCTAGCCCAGCCGCAGCCTGATTGGTTTGCAGTCAGTCAGTCAGGGCTGACTCTACCCTATTTAAGGCCAGCCCTCCAAACACTCCTTGCCTGAGCATTGGCTTTTCAAGCTGGCACTATGGCATCGCCCCTAGCTAAGGGTTCCAGCTTTGGCCTCCTTGCCTTGCCTTGTCTTCTCCTGCCTTACCTTGAACCTATTCTCCTTACCGTACCTTGTTCTGTTTCTGCCTTGGCTTTCCCTCCCGGTTCTGCTCCAGTCCTACTTTTAACCTTGCCTTAACCTATTTCTGCCTTGTCCTGGCCTTGCCTGTTCCTGCTTTCTGTCCTGTTCTGACTTGTACCTGTACCCTGTCTTATATCTTCCCTAGTCTCGCTCTGTACCTTTCTCTGCCTTTTCCTCCCTCTCCAGCTATCTGCTCCAGACCTTCTGCATTCAATCCTTCTGCTCCAGTCCTTCTGCATTCAATCCCCAGTCTGATCCGATCTACGCCCACACCATGCTTTACATTCCTTTCACTCTGCTCATGATCTACGCCCACACCATCCTGTCCCATCCTTTCAGTCTGCTCCCAATCTACACCCGCACCATTCTGTGCCATCCAGTCTATTCCTGTTCCACTCCTGTTCCATCCTGTTCCTATCCAGTCTGTTCCTGTTGTGACTCATCACCCTCTTCATCCTGTCTAACCCAGTCCTGATCTTCACTCATTGCCCTTGTCACCCTGTTCCTGCCCTTTTCCTGTGTCCCATGGGTTCAGTCAGCTCTTGCCTAAAGGACTCACCTTCCTCCTGCTGCCTCCACAGTGCCCCCTACCTAATCCATGGTAGTAACTATGAGTAAGTATTTTTAGGATGACACCAGCAAAAGGAAGCGATAGCACCACAGCAGCTGATATGTTTTTATGAAATTTTAACTGTTTTCTGATTGCATTATATCACAAAATAAAAGAAATCCATTTTACCCGATCTGCTGTAAGGGCTTCAATATAGGATATGTATTCATTTACACGGAAACAGACTATTATTCAGTCTATTAATATATTTTGGTGATACCATTCATTTTTTGCATTGTGCATTTATTATTTTACAGAAACAATATAACGTTATATCATTAATGTTACCCATCTTTATATTTTCAAAAAATATATAAAAAATAGAATCCCACCAGAGATATAGAATTGTTGAGCCAGGAGAAGTCATGTTGCATGCTTTACTGCTCAGATTTGTGAGCTCTGACAACTGACCATGATCTTATCTACAGGGCTTTCATCAAAATTGTAAAATTCCTGCAATACCATCTAGATGGCTGACAAAATAAATAGCAAATGAATAATGTATGGATGGTGGGATTTCTTTGTGGTGTAAAACTAGCTGTTTAGAGGACATATTGTTGTGAAATTGGCTGGGTTTATGAGGGTATCACAAGATCGCAGAAGAAACCAATCTTTATTTCCACTTATTTCAGTGTTAGCCCATATTTTTTGCAGTGCTGGGAAAGTCAGCAGGTTTTTGTTCAAATTGAAGGCGAAACTAATGAATTAAAAACTTTGTATATGTAAAAAATTTCATTTTCAAGAGAAACAGTAAAACAGAAAAGCATAATTTAATTGCACAGATGTTTTTAAAGAGAAGAAAAAAACTTTATTTCCTGAGAAAAGCAGTGAGCACTGGGAAAAGGACCCACAATTATACACTACTGTGTATGCGTGAGTCAAAGTCTGCTAAGGGACTAAAGATGGCAGAATGGCACTGTATTCTTTTTCAAAAAAGGTGCACCAGCACAGAGAAAAACTTAGCTATTGAAATCTCTAGCGGGGTCTAGCATTAGCACCCAAGTGCAAATGTCTTTCTTTGTCCATTAAGGCCTTGCTATTTCTGCATGGTTTCCCTTATAGAAATATCAACAGCAGCAAATATATTTATTTTAAATTTTTCCCATACTTCTGTTCAGGTATACAACAACACTAAAATGTGAACTACAACTCCTATATATTATAGGAACTGCAGTTCAATTAGGGAATGCTAGTCCCATAACTCAAAATCAACACTTAAGATGACCACAACTCCCCTCTTGGAAATCCCAGCATAATAATTGACTATGTACACCAAAATCATTTGTTATCCCATAAAAACAAAGCACAGTATTTGGAGGTGCCCCTCAGGTAAATACATATATCATATGCTCATGTATGGCCAGGTCACAAGACATGGGGAATTGCCAAATCATTGTTTTATTTATCTGCAGCTGCTGTTGTAAAGCTATTAGTTGGTATTGGGTATCATATCACTTAAATCATTATATGACTTCAAAGGACTACTAAAGCCTACCTAAAGCAGTAGGCTAGAAATGTTGTACATTGTGTTTTCGGTTTCTGTACCAGCCCAAGGCAACCACAGCCCTTTAGCAGGGAAGATCTGTGTCTCCAAAGATGCCCCAGTAGCTCCCCATCTTCTTTTCTGCTGATTTACGGCACATGCTCTGTGCTGCTGTCACTTACTGAACTTAGGGACCCACTCCCACAATATCCAGTACATATAGAATATATACAATATAAGGCTGATTAATAATTAATACATATAATTAGTACATGTCAGCATAGAAACCAGTGCAACTAGCATCAGAATTTAATAATCAGCCCTGTAGCATCAGCTTATATTACAGACAACCCTCATTTTCTGCTTGATAATTTGCAACAACCCCTAAGCATAGCAACAGTGTAGCAGGCACATTCCAAGATGGTGGCCCCATGTGACAAGTTTGAAGTCATTGCTGCTATTGACAAGCTGAAAGTTGCTGGTGCAACAAGTTCAAATATGGCATATTTAGCCATATTAATAGGGATGGGCGAATTTGACCCGTTTCATTTCGACAAAAATTCACCGACGGCGAAGTGTCGGCGACATCCATTAAAGTCTATGGGCATCAAAAAAATTTTGCCGCTTGGCCGGATTTTTTTTGATGTGCGTCTTTTTTTTTTGTCACACGCTGCCATACAAGTCTATGGGCGTCATATCCGCAGTGAAACAAGGTGAAAAAATTCACCCATCCCTGCATATTAAGTTTTAGGGTTTAGTTCTCCTTTAAGGGAGAATTCCCAGGAGTATAGTATTGCCAAAACTGGAATTAGAGTCAGTCTGTGTAGCATATAATTAAAGGGATACTGTCATGGAAAAACATGTTTGTTTTTTCAAAAATGCATCCAGCAGACTTCTGCACTGACAACTGATTTTCTCTTTATTTAATTTTGAAATCTGACATGGGGCTAGACATATTGTCAGTTTTCCATGTGCACCCAGTCATGTAAAAAACTGATAAAATTTAGTCACTCTTTACTGCTGCACTGCAAGCTGGAGTGATATCACCCCCCTCCCTTCCCCCCGCGAGCAGCCCATCAGCAGAACAATGGGAAGGTAATCAGATATCAGCTCCCTGGTGGATATAAGAATAGCACTCAATAGCAAACCCAATAGTGGCTACAATTGCAAGGGGGAATTATGTTAAAAATTTAAAACAAAAAATAAGATCTCACTACAAACTGTCTCAGAATTTCACTTTCTACATCATATTAAAATGTAATTATAAGGTGAACTACCCATCTAAACATGTATCTTTCAATTTAGCAGATAAATTAATATTTTCTTTAGCATAGTAGAATTCCAACTTGTGAATTGGTGAATTCGCAAATAGTCAATGGAATCACATTTGTGAACATGTAAATCAAATGCAAAGCTAATGTAGTACCTGCACCCAAATGCAGGAAGTAGAGATGTTACAGTGGTGTTATAACTTCTTAACCCTTTTGTTACAGTTTCAGTAAATCAAACATGATATCAATATTTACAAGGAAACACATGCTAGGCTCTGAGCATGCAGCATGCAAAGGGTTAATACGTTTCCCAGGGTGCCTGTCAATGTGCATCATACCATATATGAATTGTATTGGAAGGGATAAGTGCCATGTGCCTATTCAGCTTTCAGCATCCTCCAAGGATGTAGAAAGATCCTTGGTACATGAACACACACTCACACACACATATATATTATTATATATATTATTGTTGGTTAAGTTAAAATAATTTTTCTGTTCGCCTCCAGGGGCCTGAAGTATATAAATTCTTCAATTCATCATTGTGCAGTGACACTCATCTGAACGACAGGCTGCCACTTTCCTCACAATTTTTACTTTCTTTAATGAAAAAGAAACCTATCTCCAATATACTTTAATTAAAAAATGTGCACCATTTTTATAAGAAACCTGACTGTATGCAGTGAAATTCTCCCTTCATTTACTGCTGTGGATAGGAATTGTCAGATGGTCCCTAACTGCTGAGCAGGGAAACAAACATACTTATGAACAGCAGGGGGAGCCCCCGCCTTACTTACCAGCCATGCAGAATTCAAGCACCTTTGTTTATGATGATCCCTAATAGGGATGTAGCGAACCGCCGATAATGTGTTCGCGAACGCCGTTCGCGAACACCGGCAAAAATTGCGAACAGTTCGCGAACAGTTCGCGAACTTCGAACATCCGAAAATCGTTCGATTCGAACGATCGAAGGATTGTAATCGTTCGATCGAACGATTTTCGTTCGAATCGAACGAAAATCGTTCAATTTTAGCGATCGAATGGTCGAATGGTCGAACGATTTTGACGCGAACGCCTATTGGCGAACGTCGCGCGACGTTCGCGAACTTGCGGCGGACGCGAACAGCCGATGTTCGCGCGAACAAGTTCGCCGGCGAACAGTCCGCGACATCCCTAATCCCTAAGCAGCCCAGACCACACTGAGCATGTGCATGGTCAGGGTCAGGCAAAGATGTTAAACAAAGTTACAAGATGACAGCCCCTGTGGCCAAATAAATTTGAAAGCATAAATCATTTGTTTGATTAAGCTTTGTGGTGCAGTAAGTTCATGCTTATGTTTAGTGTACAAAATACAGCATTTCTAGCCTTATTCTATTTTAGACTTTCCTTGTCCTTTAAGGGGTATATTTTAAATAAGGTGTGGGCAGAGCACTGGGAAGCAACTAGGATGATAAGTCCAGAACCCATCATGGTTATTGATAGCCTCCTTAATAAATAGATCCAGAAATCAACATTCCTCTAATAAAATTATTAGTTGGGCTCATCTTATATTCCTCTACTATAGCTTATATAAACAAGCTGCAGTATAGCCATGGGGCAGCCATTAAAACACAGGATACAGTAGATAAAAGATACGTTCTGATGACTCCCATGGTATGCTACAGAGCTTATCTGTTATCTGCTGTGTATCCTGCTCCTTTTCTCCTTTTCAGCTTTGAATGTCTGTCCCCATGGCTACAATGCAACTTGTTTATATAAACTATAGTAGAGTTTCTAAAGCAAACACACCAGTTTTACAATTCTGCTGGAGTTCTAATTTTTTTGTTTAATACGTTGTGCTCCAAAATATGGAAAACCCTTGGGTTCCAATCATTCCAGATAATAGATCCCATACCTGTATCTCAATAAAAGTTTGCAGCTCTATTTTACTGCACACATTCATGCTGATAATAACAATTTTAATGCAAACTACTCTGTGCCTCATAGTTGAGATAAACATTCACTGTCCTGAAAAAATATGATCAAATCCTTTGTTTCTGAAATGGAGTAGTATAATAATAGTTTGCACCCCAAAAAATAGTGAATGACTGCTATACGACCATATTTTATAAATAGAAGCAAAACATTTTTTTCTGCAGTCATACCAGACACATTACCAATCTACATTAAGTACCCACATATATATACAATACATATATTAATAATTTTAAAAACAAGAAGAAAAAAAGTGTTTGACAGGATTTATATTCTTTATTGAACTGATTGATAAAAAATATTAACTCCTATTTTACATTTTTCAGGGGACAAGAAAGATGGTGTGGAATTTGGTAAAATGGGAAATCTGGGAAATGCGTTATGCAGTATATATTAGTGGAACCTTAAAAAAACATAAAATAAGGGGAAACATTAGGATTGGGGTATATAAAAAGTTGTAATCAAATATTAACCTTTATTAATATAATATTTTGTATATTACAAAATATTAATACAAATAATAACAAATATTAATACAATTGTACAGGATCTATGATTATGCCTTCTGATGAACTGCTAGTGAGCAATGACTTAAACACACACACAAGTTACAGTAGATCAAACTGATTTACTTAACTTAATATGAAGTGTCCAAGGCAAAGCTGCTAATAAAAAAGGATTTCTTTTATAGTCAAGATCTGAAGAGACCTTTAACCCCAAATGTTAACCTGTGCAATATTGTTACAGATCAGCAAGAACTTTGTATCTTTTCAACCAGCAAGTATTAACCAACTACATCATCCAACACAGTTGAGACTGTGATTCATAGGCATCGGAACCAGGGGGCCATAGGGGCAGTGCCCCCCCCCCAGAATTTTCCTCCTCCAGTTTGGAAGGTTTTTTTTACAAATATTTTTACAAATATTTTTTGCAGTTTTTTGGTTGTGCTGGACTGGTATGTGTCTGTGAGCCCTGAGGGAATAGAGAGAGAAGGAGCCTGGAAGAGGAGACAGTGGTGGGCGGGCTGGTGGCATAACTACAAGTAGAAGGGAAGAAGTTTCACCAGGGTCTGTTCTCCCCCTTCCCCCCTGGCTGCTGAAGAAAAGGAGCCCAGAAGAGGAGACAGTGGTGGTCTGGCGGCATATCTACGGAGAGCAGGAGGAGAATTTGCACCAGGGTCTACTCCCCCCCTTCCCCGTGTGCCACAGCATGAATAAGCCATCATGTCTAGAGGGGTGGGGGGTGCAAATCCTGCACAGCATCAACTAATTTCATTTAAGAGCAGCATGGCATTGGCACGTTACGCACTGCTGCATAGTGTATTTGCATTTGAGACTCCCTTGAATCCTCCTGATCTGTGGTCAACTGGGATTCCACCAGGCACCCTCGTGAATGGTCCTAGGTGAGGGTGAGTGGCTGATCATCATTGCTAATTTGTCAATGTATGTACTCATCTATTTGTCTCTTCTCCGGCTATGGGTAGTGTGGGGTATTTATACATGTAAATTCCCCTTTGCCATCCTGCTGTTATGGTTTCTGGGGGTATTTATACATGGAATTGCGCCTGTGCCATCCTACTATGAATTCTGGGGGGTATTTATACATGGAAATGTGCCTGTGTCATCCTACAATGAATTCTGGGGGGTATTTATACATGGAAATGTGCCTGTGCCATCCTACAATGAATTCTGGGGGTATTTATACATGGAATTGCGCCTGTGCCATATGTTCTTGGGAGATCAGTACCTACTGCTCATTTTGAGTACCTTACAGTCTCTGTATGTAATGTACTTTAGGTGTCAGAATCTTTTTCCCAATAATGTGTATGTAGTGCAGCATTCACAGCTCTCAGTTAAAATTGTACATGTGATGTTAATACCCTCTTCCTGCAGTGCAAGACGTTAAGCAAAATTTGCCCCCCCAATGCTATGGTTTGATGTTCCTGGAAATTCAGTAAAAGCACACTGGAAAGTGGGTGGAGTCCAAAGGGAGTGGCCAAAAGGGGCGTGGCCTGTATCCTTCATCTTGGGCCCCCCTACCAAAGCCATCTTCTGCTGCTTATGCTGTGATTAATCTTATTTCCAGTAATATTGATCGTTTGTTGCAGGATCCTAAAGGTCTTCAGGCACTGAAGTTTCATAATAATAATATGCCTAAAGCTAAACAGGCATCTTTAAATGCATTGACGTGTGATAAAAGTGTGGTTTAAAAACCTGCCAACAATCGAGGGGCCCTTGTAGTCCTGGACAGGAATTACTATATGCAAGAGATACTTTTTAGGGACTGATAGAATACTTGACATAGGAAGTTCCTTGTTTACCAGTGTTCTATACTCTGCCCAAGGTACATAAAAACCTACACTTTCCTCCTGGGTGCACCATTGTAGTGTATGTCAATTACATTTTCCCCCATAGCAAACTTCTTGGATAGGGTTTTTGCCCCATTTGTACCTTTGGGTCAGTGTTATATTAAAGACACATCTAATTTTTTACGCTCTATTCAGACCTTGGATTTGGGGGATGACAATGTTTTATTGTCGGCCTTTGATGTATGTAATTAATACACCTCGATACCCCATGATTCAGGGATGTGGGCGGTACATACTGTACTAGCGGGGTTCCAAGTATAATACCCAGCAGACCCATTTCTTTATGAAATTTTTATCATTGGTGCTGCACAGAAATTACGTTCTTTTTCAGGACATCTTTTTTCTCCAATTACAAGGGACCGTGATGGGAGCCAACATCGTCCCTACCTATGCCAACATATATATGAATAATTTCGAGAATAAACATGTCT
The DNA here is from genome assembly GCF_017654675.1 of Xenopus laevis. NCBI lineage: Eukaryota > Metazoa > Chordata > Amphibia > Anura > Pipidae > Xenopus > Xenopus laevis. Next base: position 92,171,024 of record NC_054378.1, read on the forward strand.
ACTTACAGGATCTGTTTAAAGTGCTTTGCCTTAAATGGTGGCGTTATATTGATGATTTGTTGGTAATCTGGAGGGATTATGTTTATACTGACATTTAGTGATAAGTTTTTTACATTTTTAGACACTAGAGTGTATTGAAAGGGGGAACATCTATCTACTGACTTGTTTGTTAAACCCACAGACTGCTGCAATTTGTTTTGATTTGAGAATGCACATCCTAGGGCTAATGTTTCTTCTCTCCCCAGGTCACAATTTTTTTTTTGGAGTAAAATGAATAGTAACTGAGGATGAGAAGCTTACTACACAAGAGATGTCATCAAAGTTTAAACAGAGAGGGTATCTCAGTGAGATGTTAGGGGTTGAAGGTCCTGGACCGGGTTACCACCATTTAGGAAAAAACACAAGGATTACTCAAAGGAAATCATTTACCTTTTACACATACTTATCATCTTTACGTACATAATATACACTGTATTATACATAAGCACTGGCCTCTATTAAAGGGGTTGTTCCCCTTCCAACACTTTTTTCAGTTCAGTCGGTTTCAGATTGTTCACCAATCAAAACTTTTTCCCATTACTATTTTCTATGTGTGACCATTTGTTAGGCGTTTAATGTTGTACTGTGGTGAACCCTGTATTGAAGCAGCAAAGGTAAATACCTGGGGACTGAAATAGTCTTTGATCCTCAGGTACTCATAACGGAGGATTCGTTGGGGATTACAGGAAGGCTGTTCCACACGCTGAACGAGGAAAGGCAGGAGGTTCCAGAAAGTATAGCTGTAGGGGGAAATGCTTCCGATGGAGTTTAATGGTCTTAATGATGACCTCTTCCTTCAGGTACTCAAGAGAATGGACTCTGCACTGGGCGACCCTCCTTAGAGGAAGAGATGGAAAAACTCCTCACAGCTAGGCCGAAGAGATAATTCTCACTGAGGTAAGTAATCCTGGAGAGTTGCAGATCAGGTAGGTATAGATTCTATCCAGAAACATGCAATATAAGCCAAGCCAGGCAACACAGGTAAGCAGGGGTTAATTAGCACATTCTTTAGCAGGGTAGCCAGGCAACACAGTTAAGCAGGGGTTAATCAGCACAGTCTTTAGCAAAAAATTCTTGCTTAGCATGAAAACGTAGGTAGAGCCCAGCTGACAAGGGTTAACATCACTTTTGTTAATAACAGGCTGGCAATGAGGAAACGCTGGCAATGAGTTAATCACAGTCGTAATAGGAAAAACAATAAGTACGCTTTGTTTCAGCTTGCAAGGGTTAACCAGTGCTTAGAAAATATCTCAGGCAATGTTGCAAGTCCAGGCAGTAAATAGTAAGTGTTGAGTAACTATTAACTTACTTAGGAACAGGAGGAGGGAGTGCCGATCCGTTGATAGGGAGCACCCTATGGGAGACGGAGTAGACAGAAAAGTAGAATTTTCAGTGCCAGGTCAAGCCCTGAAGATCCGTCCAACCAAGTTGGGGGACAGTGGAAGAGATCCGAAGAACATTGGCAAGAATCCGACACACAGGAACTGGAACACGGAATCGATGAACTGACTTCCGGGTTGATGTAAGTATAACTGCGCAGCGTCACTGCACATGCACCAGAATCTAAATAGCCTGGGGGGGGAGGCAGGCGCAAGCTCCATCACGGAGCTGCAGTGCCTGACACTGTTCTTTTAATATTAAAGTGTAAAGTCTAATTTTTCAACTTATAAAGCTGCTCTGGGGGGGGTTGCCGACCCTCTAAACTGTTCTACATTGATACATTTAGTTGATACATTTCTTATCTTTGTCCCTGCTGAGCAGAATCCTGGAGTTTTATTAAAGGCAGCTGTTAGAATTGATACAATAGTTACTGTTTAGCGACCACTTCCGACAGTGGAAGACCATTTGCAAATTTTATAGTTTGCGTCAATTCGCAGTAAATGTAATAAAACTTGTCGTTATATTTGCTCCAAAAGATTACGACACCCTCAAGTACTTCTTAAGAGTGCGGTTTTAAAATTCGCAATGCCAATTAAAATTCGCAATGTAATAACAGTTTAAAGAACAATATTACATAGCGAGATGTGGATTTTTATTCTTATTGGTGCGAATTGTTTTGCTCTTTGCGACTTTAATTACACTCCCCCGTAAGAGTTTCTGAGGTCAATGGAAACCTGAAGCTATGAAAATTCTGTGATCACATATTGCCACTTGCCTATTAACATAATATAACAAACTGCATAATTCTAAACGTCTCTTGTTAGGGAGGTTAAAAATATCCTTCATTTGTGCTAGTGAAAGCAGTCTCCCTTTCTGCATTAAAGACTCAAGAGTGGTAATTCCCTTATTTATCCACCAACAAAAAGCTTTCTTAGTCAATCCAGGGGGGAAATCATAATAATTCATTAAAGGACTTTTTTTGTGAGTGCTTGCCAAAGATTCAACATATCTATTGTTAAAGGTGACGGTTCTTTAAAGTGTTGAAATGGTATGTTAGACATCCATAGTACTTGATGTATTGAATACGGATTAAGTAAATCATTTTCAATCTGAACCCAACATGTGCAGGAACCCATTGAGCTATCCTGGTCGCCTGTACTTTATAATACTTGGGACTGAGAGGCCATCATTCATTTTGTGTAAATATAAAATCTTGTCTTGATATACGTGGATATTTATTTTGCCATATAAAGTTGTTTATGCACATCTGAAAGTTCCTTAGATCCTTTAATGGAACTCTTATTGGCAAGGTTCGAAATAATTAGAACATTTTTAGCATCAATAACATTTTTATACAATGGATCCGACCAATCCAAGATATATATTTATGTTTATCCCATTGTTGTAAGAAAAAAATTAATTCTGTAAAGTGAAGTTAAACTGGTGGTGAGTTTCACTCCCAAATATTGCAAACATTCAGATGTTTTAAACCCAAAATTGAACTCTATTATCTTAAAATAGATTAGTCAGATGTACTAAGAGATCATCAGCAAAACATAACAGCTTATACTCTTTTCCTCTGAGTCTTAAACCTGTAACATCTATGTTGTCCCTAATGACGTTTGCCAATAGGTCCATTGCCAAAGCAAATAATGCTGTAAAGTGAAGTTAAACAGGTGGTGAGTTTCACTCCCAAATATTGCAAACATTCAGATGTTTTAAACCCAAACTTAAACTCTATTATCTTAAATTAGATTAGTCAGATGTACTAAGAAATCATCAGCAAAACATAACAGCTTATACTCTTTTCCTCTGAGCAGGGCCGCCATTAGAAATCACGGGGCCCTGTACAACAACATTTTTGGGGCCCCCTGGGCCCCGCCCACATTGATGACCAATCTCCACCCCATATGCCGCCCACTCCGCATCGCAGTTAAAAGACCACACAGACATCAGTGCTAAAAAAGTAAACCCCCCCCCCCACAAATTATAAAAAGCTATTGATGCTTATAAAAAATTGGGGCCCCAAAAAAAAAATTAAAAAACAAATGTTTTTTTTAAAAAAAACATTGGTGGCAATGGCCCCCTTATAAGTTAAAAAAAACTTGGGGCCCCAACAAAAAAAAATGTAAAAAAAAACAAAACATTGGTGGCAAGGGGCCCCTTACAAGTTAAAAAAAATTGGGGCCCCAAAAAAAATGTTTTACAAAAAGATTGGTGGCAGGGGCCTATAGAATATTAAAATAATACATTGGTAGCCAGGGGATTAAAAAAAAAAAATACACAAACTGGTGTTCAGTAGAATTGAACTCATGGCTTCAGTACTTCAACTTCGCCTCCTTTCGTGACTTCGGGTCTTTGCGTCGCTTCAGGACTTCGGCTTCGGCTGTTTTCGTGACTTTGGGTCTTTTCGGCGCTTCGGGACTTCGGCTTTTTCCGTGACTTCGGGTCTTTTCGGCGCATCGGCTTCGGCTTTTCGCCACTTCCGCATTCGGCAACGCAGAGCGAAGACGTACGGCTTGGGCGCTCGTAAGGGGGGCCCGGATCTTCAAAAAATGCAGCGCTGCCGGGCCCCCTTCATGCCTGGGCCCGGTACGCTTGTCCCCCCTGTCCCCCCCTGATGGCTGCCCTGCCTCTGAGTCTTAAACCTGTAACATCTATGTTGTCCCTAATGACTTTTGCCAATAGGTCCATTGCCAAAGCAAATAATGCTGGGGATAACGGGCATCCCTGTCTGGTCCCACACTACATCCTAATAGCCTACAAAGAGGTAGTGACAGATAAATTAAGCTTAGCTGTTGGAAAATTATAATATATTTTAAGGGGCAGATTTATCAAAGGTCGAGGTGAATTTTCGAATGAAAAAAATTCGAATTTCAAGCTACTTTTTGTGTACTTCGACTAGGGAATAGTCCAAATTCGATTAGAATTTGAAAAAAATTCAAAAATTCGAATATCGAAATTTATTTATTATTATGTATTTAAAAATTCGACTTTGTCCATTCGCCATCTAAAATCTGTCAGATTGCTTTTTTAGCCTATGGGGGACCTCCTAGAACCTATTTGGAGTCAATTGGTGGACTTTGAAAAATCTATATTTTTTTGGGGAAAAACTTTGAATGGAATTCGATCGAATGTGATATTCCTTCGATTCGTTCGATTCGAATTCGGCCAAATACGGACCTATTCAAATCGAAAATATTCGACCAAAAAAAACCTTTAATTTCGGTTGGTCTTTTGAATTTCGAAGTTTTTTCAATTTGAAATTCGACCCTTGATAAATATGCCCCCTAAGTGTATTAATAATAGTGAACCAACATCTAGCATTTACAAAGTTCTAAATAGATATTGCCAACTCAATGTATCAAAGGCTTATGCAAATAAGGGGTGTTCTTGATTTATTTGCATAAGTTACCAAATAATGATCTTTTGTATATTATCTGGTGTATTCTTATTTACTTTTGGATGACAGATATCCTTGCTTCAATTATCTCTGTTGGGACATAATTCCCATCTGCAATATGCTGATAAAGGTTATATAAATGTGAGATTACTTTATCTTGAAATTTCTTTTAATATATTGATGAAAACCCATCTGGCCCTGGAGCTTTACCAACTTTTTAATAGTCTCCTTTATTTCTGAATAAGTCACATCCGAGTCCAATATATTTCCTGGGAGAGTGGTCTTGGGGCATTCTTTCTTAGGAAAGCATCATTTGCTTCTGGTTTCCTTTTCTCCCCTATCGTGTATAACCCCTTATAATACATTGCAAACATCTTGGCTTTTCTATCTGGGACGAAATCCGACCATCAGCAAGTCTAATCGCATTAATTAAATACAAAGTTTAAAATATAAAGTTTGTTTTATGGATAGCTTTCTCTGCTCCTTCTATCTGACATGCCCTTAGTTTCTCACTTCTTCAATTAACTTCCTATTACTTGCTGTAGGATGCTGTCTGTTAGCCTTTTTTTCTAGTCTTTGTTGTGTTTGAATCCTTTCTTTTTTTCTTTTAGAGGCTTATTTAAATTGAAAACCCCTAATGAAAGCCTTATGTGCCACCCATATCCAGGCTGGTGACATATCTGATTTAGAGTTTTCACTAAAGAATATTTAAGATTCTTGTGTAATAAATGTAATAATTCAGGGTCCACTAAAGGACATAACATAGTAACATAGTAAGTAAGGTTGAAAAAAGACATACGCCCATCAAGTTTAACCTTTTATTTTTTTTTATTATCTGCCTAACTGCTAGTTGATCCAGAGGAAGGCAAAAACCCCATCTGAAGCCTCTCCAATTTGCCTCAGATGGGGAAAAATTCATTCCTGACTCCAAAACTAGTCCCTGGATTAACTTGTACTATGAGCTATCTCCCATAACCCTGTATTCCAGCTATCCAACCCCTTCTTAAAACTATCTAATGTATCAGCCTGTACAACTGATTCAGGAAGAGAATTCCACATTTTCCCAGCTCTCACTGTAAAAAACCCCTTCCGAATATTTAGGCGGAACCTCTTTTCTTCTAATCGGAATGGGTGACCTCGTGTCAGCTGGAAAGACTTACTGGTAAATAAAGCATTAGAGAGATTATTATATGATCCCCTTATATATTTATACATAGTTATCATATCACCCCTTAAGCACCTCTTCTCCAGCGTGAATATCCCCAATGGGGTTGAGAATAAAATGTATAATCTATCTTATTACCATTCACCTCCCTCCATGTATCTAATAGGCTTTAATCTTGGAGCAGTTTATTGTCTTCTGTGTGTATTTTTTATGGCGAGATACTAAGGTTAAAGAGGATATATCGAAAATGTAGTTAAAGGAAAGATTAAAATCTCCAGCACATATTACCCTATCAGGAAAAGAATATGGTATATATTTAGCCAAAAAAGTTAAAGGAGAATCCACAGGCGCATATGTAGACAAGATCACATATGTCTGATCATACAAAGTTCCCTGTATCACAATAAATTCACCCTTATCATCCATATTAGCCTCAGTAACTAGAAATGGAAAATGGCTATTGAAAAATATTGCGACCCCTCTATGTTTACTAACATCTGGAGATAAAAAAATGAATGGTATAATCCTTATGAAAACATTTAGGGAATGAATGTTTTGTAAAATGTGTCTTCTGTAGACATATTATGTCTGGGAAGAGGTAATGATACATCTGAAATGCAGCCTTGCGTTTATTTGGAGTTCAAACCTTGCAAATTGTGCGAAATAATTTTAATAAACATTCTGATAGCAAAACATCCTCCTGCTTCCACCCTTCCGTACTGGGGTACACTGTATCATTATTGCATTCCTACCACTAATCCACTCATTTTGTTGAAAGCCCAGCTACCTAAACAAATAATAAAAGAAAAAAGAACAAGACCAAAGTGTTTGACAATCATTCATTTCTAAGTGCACTTTGTTGACATTCATCCATTATCCATCTCAACAAAGGACATGTTATGGGAGTACTCATACAAGGTCAGCAAATTTGTTGTTAGTCAGCTTCATAAGAAAAAAACTCCCGCTCCTCCAAGCAAAAACAAAAGTAAAATACTAGTCGTGAAACAGGGCACTTAAAGCTACAGTTCCTCTAAATCTAAATAAGATGAGACAAATATCCAATTGTGGTGCAGACCTTCTCTCATAATTAAACCAAGGCAGTTATTTTACTGGCTGATCTGCATCTGTATTAGTCCTTATCCTTAGAGGGTGAGTGTGGAGCTGGACTCTTTAGCTGGTTATGCCTAAAACTTGTGACCACTCTAAATCTGGACGTGTTAAAACAGACACAGAGCCATTTTCTTGTGTGGGAGCTGTTCTTGACCATTCCAAAAGCACCAATCCCTCCACAAGCGTATGGAGTAAATATATGAAGTAAAGTATGAAGTAATGTATGAAGTAAGTATATATTGTTTTTAATATGCAAATTGTGAAACATTTTTCAGGCGTGTAACTAATTGGGTAAGAATTTGTTAAAGATTAGAGGATCTTCATGATATGCATATTAGGAACTTTTTCATACTATCATACGATGAAAATGGCAATGTATGCAATTTTGTGGATGCGATTACGGATCCAAATTTTGTTTTCAAACTGTTTTCTTCACCGTACCAAAGGTTGTAACTTTTTAAAGTATAAGACAGTGATAAGGTATTTTAAGATGCAGATATTTCTGTTTTGCATTTATCCATTAATTAACTCTAAAATAAGTAAATAAAATAGATAAGTAAATAAAATACCAACAATCTGCCATAGCATAGGTAGATTGTAGATGGATTAAAAAAATAATTGGTATGATAATTATCAATTATTATATACCCGTCTATTATTTAATGGAGAGTTCATCTCAACAACCATCAAACATCAGAAATTGGAGGGACTCAACAAGTTGAAAGCTAATTTATTAAAGGTCTAACTTAAAGGAACAGTAACATCAAAAAATAAAAGTGTTTTAAAGTAATGAAAATATAATGCAGTGTTGCCCTGCACTGGTAAAACTGCTGTGTTTGCTTAAGATACACTAGTATTGTTTATATAAATAAGCTGCTGTATAGCAATGGGGGCAGCCATTCAAAGGAGAAAAGGCTCAAGTTACAAAGCAGATAGCAGCTAAGCTCTGTCTCTCTAATGGTGTTATCTGTTATCCATTAGTTAACCTGTGCCATATAGCCGTTTTTTCAATTTCCGCCATTGCTCCACAGAAGCTTGTGAACTATAGTAGTGTTTCTGAAACAAACACATCAGTTTTACCAGTGCAGGCAACAGTACATGATATTTTCATTACGTTAAAAAACGTACATTTTTTGGTGTTACTGTTCCTTTAAGTAGTTTCAGCGGTTTTGAAACCACTCACTCACAAACTCTAAAACCCCGAATGTCATTAAATTGAATGCAAATATCCAAATATAGAAAGTGTGAATAAAAAAAAGTGCAGAATGATGCACTAAAACATATGAATAGATGGAAAACCTCTTAAAATTTTAGTTTTTCGGACAGTTCCTAGGAAAAATCTGAAAACCTCTAAAAGTCCAAATTGATTAAAATCTGTCCAATAAGATCAGCGTAGCTCCCATTGACTTCACCGAATACCTGTTGAGCAGGCACTCGAATAAGGCAATCTTCCACCAGGCAAATAAAAGCAAGTAAAGACTTAGCAATGCATAAGACTGCTTATACATGACATACATTTAGGGGCACATTTACTTAGCTCGAGTGAAGGAATAGAATAAAAAATAATTTGAATTTCGAAGTATTTTTTTGGCCACTTTGACTGTCGAATTGGCTATTTCGACCATCGAATTGGCTACTTTGACCTTCAACTCAAAATTGTTCGACTATTCGACCATTCGATAGTCGAAGTACTGTCTCTTTAAAAAAAACTTTGACCAACTACTTCGCCACCGAAAACCTACCGAACATCAATGTTAGCCTATGGGGAAGGTCCCCATAGGCTTCCTAACAAATTTCTGATCGAAGGAAAATCGTTCGATCGATGGATTAAAATCCTTAGAATCGTTCCATCGTAGGAAATGCGGTATTCGATATTCGAAGTCGAAGGATTTTACTTTGATGGTCGAATATCGAGGGTTAATAAACCCTCGATATTTGACCCTAAGTAAATGTGCCCCTAGGTCTCTACTTGCTTTTCTTCGACCTGTGGAAGATTGCATTATTCGAGTGCTGCTCAACAGATATTTGGTTTGATCCACTCCCTTTACTGAAGGCTTAGGGTGTTGCACCTGGGCCTCTTCAATAACGTGGTGAGTTGTTACCCTTTTTTGGACCCTCAATGTAGTTTCTATAGGGTCTTGACAACTTTTACTTGGTGATGTTTTGCATTAGAGGTTTTCACATTTTTAATAAATCTCAGATTTCTAGAGCTTTTAAGAAATATAGGAAAACCAAACAAATTTTTGAGATTCATAGAAAAATCACAATTCACTTGTTAGGAAATGGGCCCCTTAGTTATACCCAGGTACAAACTAAACCCTATAAAATGGAGTTTATTAAACATTCAATAGCAATGTTTTTTTTTATCAAGAGTTGTTTTATTTTTCTTCTTTGTCCTGTTAATTTGTTTTATATCACTAAAAATATACAGTAGTTCTGTTTTTCTGTGCATCTTAATGCTTCACTAGAGTAGTATAGCAAATTTTGTAATGCTAAACCAGAAGAATTTAATTCCCTTGAGTATCAGTTTACTTTAAAGGTTGGTGAAATGTCAGTTTCTAGACAGAAAAATGATTTCGCTTATCAGACTAAACATTATGGAGATTCGAGTGAATAACACTGGATTTGTATCTTTGGATTGCTATGCATGGATTACTTAGTTAATTGATTTTCACATTCCTACTGATTTGCAGAGTGTTTATTTGTCAATTCATGCAATGCAAATGATGACCAACACTTGGAATGGATACGGCTAGTGAATAAGAATTAAGTCCAAGAAGACAGGTTTATGCATTTGAAATGAGAAGGATGCATTTAGATGGATAGTCTAATCTTCTTCTTCATAGTGATATGTGAGAAGACCCAAAATAGCAATTATGCTTGAATGACAGAAGAATTCCTGGTAAGATACACAGAGGATCAACACTTCCTTGATGAAAGTTAGAAGGAAGTATATAGACAATTAAACAATAATATGAAGTTTATTCTCTATTTACAGAGCTATGGTGATTAGTAATTAGGAGCATATTGTTGGCACCAACGCGCAAATTTCACCAAATTTAGGTCAAAGTCTGTTACCTAATACTACTCTAAGGGGGCATGTAATATGTTTCGCTAGCGCAAAAAAAAATGTGCAAAAATGCTTGTTAATGTTAGGGATCATGTTTGTGTCCTTTTTTACTGATTAAAGACCTCAACAACTTTATCACAAAAGTTTGCAAACATTTGCAGCGTATGTAATTAATTTTCACTAATTTTTTGGGTACTTCGACCATCGAATAGGATACTATGACTTTGAATTTACTTTGACTTCGATTTGGAATAAAAATCATTTGAATATTCGACCATTCGATAATCGAAGTACTTTCTCTTTAAAAAAAACTTCGACTTCATACTTCGCCAAATTAAAGCTACCAAAGGGCAATTTTAGCCTATGGGGACCTTCCACTGCACTTTTCAGTACACAGCAAGTTTTTTTTGGTAGAATAAAAATGATTTAATCGTTAGGTATTCGAATATCGAATTTTTTTAATTCGATGGTCGAATTTCGAAGTTTTTTATACTTCGAAATTCGACCCTTAGTAAATCTGCCCCTAATTGTTGTTCCATTAATTAAAGTGGGAGGCAAATTCAGTGCATAAAAGGAGGGATAAAGTAAGACCGCACATTGCATTCTTATATTAACAAATTAGTCATTTTATGTACAGTATTTACAGTATGTCTCCTTTAGCTGAAAAAGATAACATACAATACTTTTTAAAACAGTAATAAAAACGCAGTAGCTCCGAGGCAAACTGGCATGATTTTTCCCTTGACTTTTAAACCTTTGTTTTGTAAGTGGTTATGGCTCTGGCTGTGTATTAACTTTATGGGAATGCAAGTGATTTAAAAATAAGCCATGTTCTGCTGCTGTTAACACCTGAGAGAGGCATCTTTTATAAGAGATATCTTCTTCTCCCTGAACTCAGCCAAGTTAAAATAACAATTTACAAGCATAACACAATTCTCTAAACTGTAAATTTCAGCTGAGAAAAGCGCAGGCAAAATTGTGCAAAGACTTATAAATCCTTTTAAGAAAAAGTTTCCAAGTTCAAAAAAGTTTAGGAATTGAAGAAGAAAGCCTAATAAGCTTGTAGACCTTACAATGTAATAATAACGTTTAGTGATATGGCATGAAAAATAATAAATTATATATATTAAGTGATACAGTAAATACTCTGGCCTAAAATGTCCACCTGCCTTTCTAACACCTTATTCTATAACCAAGGGCAATGAAGAAGTAATTTATGGGAAAGCTTTATGCTAAATTCTGGACAATTCTTGGTTGCACCTTTTTCATTCTGGCTGTTCCAATTCCTTCCATAGGTTTACATTAAAGTTGAAGTCACTAATTTATGCAGACCAGAACTAAAAGAAAACTTAAATGCAGTTATTGTCTAATATGATGGCACTGACCCATTAGACTTGTATGATAGAAATTCAGTGGACAAGGATGACAGTGTTCATATATTTTCATATAGTAAATATAAAATAAGAGAATCTGTAAAAAAGCTAATTTGCAACTTAACACTTTGCCAACAGAACCACTCAGGTGGAAAATTGCCCATTATGTTCAACGCAGCTCAGATCATCTTGCTTAGCTTGTACTTTTGTAATTTAGTTTCTTGCATTCTTTCTTTGTACTTGCTTGAAATTTAGAATCTAACATTTAAGGTAAGTAAACAAGATAAACCAAAAATATTCTTCACTGAAATACATATACGTTTTCGCCTTATATATTACAACCTCTAATGAACAATCCAGAATTTATCCCCAGCATGGAACCAGGCTCGTTTAACAGGTGAAACCTGTGGGAAAATAGACCAACTAGAATCAAGGATTTCAGAATTGGCAATAAGATAAAATCTCTCTCCGAAATCCAAAAACGTTGGGGTCTGCACCCAAGGGACCTATGGGGGTATAGGCAACTGTATTTCTTTATATAAAATATTAAATTTAATAATTGGTCAAGAAGGTTAACTCCTAGGGAACAAATGTTAACTTCCCCGTCAATTATTATTAAACCACTTTCAAAGATTTACAAATTATTATCATGTCAGCTATTATCTCAGCCCACGTTAACAGAGCCAAAATTCTGTATTAAATGGGAAAAATAATTAAATGTAAAAATAGCACCATTAACGTGTAGTAAAATTTTCACAAACCTGTTTAAATCCTTCAGGGCCTCAAAAGCTATGGAAGCCGCATATTAATTAATCACCAGATGGCATTATACCCCGGTACGATTAAGCAAAATGAGCCCAAACCAGTCCAGTTTGTGCTGGAGGTGCAATGCCACAGAAGGTACCTATCCCCATATTTGGCTCACATGAAAATTTTGGACCCCAGTAATCTCTATAATTAATAAAATGAATTCTAGTCTGGATATCAACAAGCCTACACAAATGCTATTGGACCTCTCTATCACAGAGGACAAAATAATATTACTTTACACTTGATGCATGCAGCAAAAGCACTTATACCAAAAAGAAATGGAAATCTACAGAAGCACCAATGCTCGTAGAGTGGTTTTCCGCTGTGGAAGACATCAAACAGATGGAAGAAATTACCCATATAATACACAATAAGAGTACCCAGTTCTGGGAACTGTGTTCTCCCTGGATAAACTGGGATTCCCTAAACCTCTAAGTATAATAATGCTGGTATATTCTATTGTTTAATTTTTCCTCATTAAGTGCTAATAAATCATAAGAGAACAATCATGGGTTAAATTATGCATACTAGACTAACAATTCTCTCGATTTGTTATTAATTGTATATTGATTGATTAATTGTTATCAAGTTTCGCCTCCTTTTTTCTTTTTGTATCCCCTTTCTTTCTTTTTTTTTCTTCTTCTCTTCTTTAAAAATGTTTTGAAATCTATAGAATAAAAAGTTATAAAAAAAAAAGAAAGAAATACATATAGGTTAAGCAGGGAAATGCTGCCGTGAGCACAGCACAGTTCTTTAAAGATGACTTCTTTTTTATTTTGAAAAAAGGAAATATTGTTGGTATGTAAGATTGCCATAAAGGGACTGCACCTTATTCATGTTTTCCTAAAAGCTAGATAGAAAATGACATATGGTCTCCCACATACAATGAGTGTTAATGTTTGTCTCTCTTTCTATTAAGGCTATAGAATATAAGAATAATGCATCTGCTATGACCAAAAATAAAATATTGCTTTAAATGGTATACAATAATGTATAGGATCATTAATGCATAAAGCTACATGGAAGTTAAGCCAGTAATTGTTATTGATGCCGGTGTTTAGCATGTACAGTAGAACCCCCATTTTATGTTTTTTCAGGGGACCAGAAAAAAATGTAAGTGTAAAATCAGAAAAATGTAAAATAAGGAAAATGTACCGTATTATGCATAATATATAGGTGGGACCACAAAACAACAATGTAAAATGAGGGAAAACTTAAATCAGGGGATGTAAAATTGAGGTTCCACTGTACTTGAAGAGTAAATTAAGCCTGCTGAATTACCTGCTGAAATACCTCTATACTTGAGCAGCTATTTTTACTGTACTGATGTCCTCATACACGATGCAGTGAAAATACTACTGGGTTGTGCAGGCATACCACCTGCATGATATGTTAATAAAACGATACTTGCTGTATGATTAATGCATGCAATGACCTTTACTGAGACAATATAAGACAGAAATTACTTCTGGCAGGACCTGATTTACAGTGGTACAGTGCTGATATTTTGCTGTGTTCTCCTGTCTCAGTAAATGTCCTTGATAAAAGTGTAAATTACATACTATTAGCAGAAATAACCAACAGTTAGTTGCCTTTAGACTGTGACATCTAGCTTCCAGCTTTTGTTAAACTAAGGGGAATGCTGTAATTCAACATAAGTCTCAAGGCCACAGGTTGGACACATTTTTTCTTGATTAGGGGACGCCAGACTCTTCTAATCTAATTCCAGACCGCATCTGAATACCTCTTATTGTTATCCAAGCATTCCCTACAGACTAATGAATGTTTATGTGGTATAAGTAAATATTTTTTCACTATAATACTATTGTACTGAGAATTTATAAGTAACATTTTGGGGCATATTTATCACGGGCGAATTTCGAATTGAAAAAAACTTTGAAAATTTGAATTCAAAAAGAACCAAAATTAAGTTGCATCTGGTCGAATAGGTCCTTTTTTGTAAAACAGCAATTCAGCATGTTTTAGATGGCAATTGGTCGAAGTCAAATTTTTAAAGAGACAGTACATGATAGATTTCAATATTCAAATTTTTTCAAATTCAAATCAAATTTGGACAATTCCCTAATAGAAGTACACAAAAAATTACAATTTTTTTCATTCGAAAATTCACCTTGACCTTTGATAAATCTGCCACAAAACTTTACAGAATGTTTTTCTTAAACTCACACAATTACAAATGTCTAGAGATTGCCTATTTACTTAAATTCAAACTGGGAAATAGTGACTGAAAATTTTCCTGACAGGAAGTTATTTAACGAATTGGCAAAGTAGACAGATGCACGAAATCGTCATAATGATTTCAACTGCTATTAAAAGTAAAACAGCAATGAAGTGTAGGAGTTCTGAGTTATCATACCCCACTCAGATAATAACCCTAAAATAATAATCCCTGATATTTAACAAAGACTGTGTAAAAAATATAAAGCAATTCATGTTAATGGGATGATTACTGATTTAAAAATCTCTTTTCTGTACCAAAACAAATCTTAAGAAAGTCTGACTAAAATCATTCTTTTTTACCAACTGCAAACCAATTTTAAATCAGCTGCTTAAGGATTTTTTTTTACTTTTCTCCAGAGTCCACTTTGGGTGCATTACTGTTATTCTGTTGGATTATAAGTAGTGATGGGCGAATAAATTAGATAGACACAAATTTGCGGCGACAATTGGCTGGTGAAAAATTTGCAGCGTCAAAAAAAAAATTAGTGCGTGCATAAAAATTGTCACGTATCAAAATTATTCGGAAGCCCATTGACTTCAATGCATTTGAACCAAATTGTCTTGTGTATAAATATTGTTGTTTGCGTCAAAATTATTTTGACGCCCATTGACTTCAATGCATTTCACGAATTTTGCCACAGATTCACCCATCACTATTTATAAGATATCCTTGTGCCATGTTATGACAACTTACTTGTGGTAAACTTGATACCCTAAACCCTAAGCTGCTCCCACTGTCTTGTGAATGTGCCCCTAGGTAGAGCTAAAGGAGAACTGGATCATATACACCAAAAACACCAAACCAAACACCAACTGGGATTTATATTCATTTAAATATAATGTTATGAAAAAGGAACATGAAGTGGTTGTGCTGACTACTGGATTTTTGAAAAACAACCACCTCTTAATCATCAAGGTGGCAAACAAATTTAAAATCAATATGTGTCCCACTGCCATAAATTAGGAGTGCCATAAACCACTCCAAGGTGTTTTAAGCCATTGTTGCCCAGGTATTTTTTTGCTATGTGGATGGAGGACAAACCATCCAAAAGTCCTTCCTATATACTTTGAATGGCAATCATCTGAATGTGCTTTCATGACCAATAATTATTACTAGACAATGTGGAAGTCAGAGATTCAAAGCGATATACAGAAAGTGCACCATTGCTTCAGGTGGTCGCCATTCAAAGTGACTAAACGCTCAGTTGTGCCACAACTTTTATTCTGCACTAGTAAAAAAAAGTGTTTGTTTGCTTCAGATGCTCAAAAATAGATTGTATAAATTAAAATACACGATATTATTCCATTATCTTAGAAACAATGAAAATAAATTGTATTATAAAATGCAGGACATCTGTATTACTCATTTGTTCCCATATGTTGTCTGACTAGATATTTATTTGTTATTTATATATAGTTATATTAGGCATTATACTAGCATTGGTTTTATGATCTGACCAGGGAAACAGTTTGGGGAAGAAACTAATATATTTGTATATACGAAAAGTAAATAGTAGATATTCTGAAAGCACATATTTGTGTTCTTAAATTAGATGTGAAGATTTTCTCACACAGGATACATTGGATAAAATAGTACCAATGGGATGGAAGTCGGTTTTATTTTTATTTGTCTGCATAGTATTCTGCACAGAATATCCTTATGGTTTCAACTGAGTCAACAGTAAAATAAATCATTTTTGATGTATTGAATTTTAGTGTGCAGTGTAATGATGTAGATTATATCACTTTGTAACAGGTTCCACAAGTGTTTGAGGAATACAAAGTATAGCAGCTCCTTCTGGCCCTGGCAAAACACTTTATCTCCCAATGCCTGCAGCTTCAAAAAATTAACTGTAAGCTCAGTGGGAAGGAGATTCAATGTACCATAAAATATTTTCCCCATGCTTAAACCCAAAGCACTGCAGAGGAACAATGGTATTAAGATAGAGATGCAAAAATAAGTATTTCTTCCAAAATGACTGCTGAAAGGAGAATTTGTTTAGAGCTGTAAAACGAACACTTTTTTCCTGTTGAATTTTCTAAGATAAATAAATGTTATGTATATGTAAATCAAATACCCAGAATGGTCTTAAGTTAATTGCCCTCTTGTGTTAGGTTCTGGTTGGACAATTCCAATTTATGAATACCAGATAGCTGCCTGACAAGACGATGGCAAGATATTAGCAACAATAACATAAACAAAGAAACTAATGAAAGAAGAAAAAATTATTTTAGTGGGAGCTTCCAAACAGCTTCAGAACAACTAATTAGATTTAATTTTAAACGAAACAATAAACAATCCCCTCTGGTGGCAAAAACAAAGTACACTTCTAGTTTAGGTTTAGCAGCATAATACTTTAGAATGTAGAAACAGTCTTTAGATAAAAAAAGACATTTTATTTATTTATTTTCACATACTGTACTTAATCATAAGTATGATCCTTACTTTGCTATCTACGAGAGATATGAAGTATTTAAGTAGCCAAAACCTGAAATCAAAGTTGTCCAATGTTATAGCTAACTATGTAATTAACTATAACATTCTTTAGTTTGTCTTATTTCTTCTGTATTTTATCTAATTTCTTTTATGTTGAGTTTTGAGTTATAAATGTCGTTTTTGGAACAAGAATGTAAAATTAACCAAATTATAATAACAAACTGCAAACCAGCCTAGTTATATGCTTGGCATCACTGTAAACTATTCATTTACAAGGGTCTTTCTAGTATTGTCATTTTGGATCATGTAGGAGATTTGTTGATTGAAAGTCATATTAAAGGAGACCTGGAAATAATTCCAAATCCCATTTTATATTATCAGTCAAGCAAAATAAAGTTTACTTACACTATATAAATTAATAAATCTTGTTCCCTTTAGTCTGGGAATTCACAATCACATCACACAGGCAAGAGCCATTTTGTGGACACTGTTATTGCGGCAAGCTTTGCTTCATGCCATAATTTTGTATATGTGCCCAAATGGGGCACCTGATACCCATGTCCATGCACTGGCTACACAGTTAGATGGTGAGGAGGGAGGGGGGATGTGGGAAGTAAAGGAAGTACAGAATGAAAAGTGAAAGTAGTTGCATTCCCTGCCTCTATGCCTGAGGCATAGAGGAGGGCCAGGCAATATATGATTGACAGCTTATACTTTTAAACAAGTTTATAACAGGTCTAAGTGGTTTAACAAAAAAAAAAAAAGGTCTTGTTAATATGAAAAGGACTTTCACTATACAGCTTGTTATGCATGAATGACAGGTCCCCTTTAATCTACCAATTTTTTAGGACAGGTGGTATGCAGATGAATCTAAGTTGATTTGTGTATTAAATGTGGAATGACTCATGATAAATGGAAGAAATTGTGTTATTTTTAGTTATATCTAAGTCATCATAACTAGCCACAACTTTTTTTAATAACAACAAATGTAACACTATAATACAACATTATGCCAACAGCTGCAGGTGCAGCTGACACAAATATAACCAATCTCCAGAAGTCTCCTGCTGTTGAAGGAGCATAGCCGTAGACAGCTTAAATCACACAGCTTAATTCACCAAATTGTACCCACTCTTGCACTAGAACCCTGAAAAACAAATAAAGCTGCCAAAAACAGATGTGATGACCAATTATCAGACTATTGATTGTGACATCATCAGATTACATCCTTTGAATGAGGGTGGAGTGATAAATTACTATCTGAATACTCACCAATAAGGGGCAGATTTATTAAGTTTCAAATGGTAAATTTGAAATAGAATTTTCGATTTTTTTTGTGTCAAAACTCACAAATTCGAATTTAAAAGCACAAACTTAAATGTAAATTCTAATG
Organism: Xenopus laevis; assembly: GCF_017654675.1. NCBI lineage: Eukaryota > Metazoa > Chordata > Amphibia > Anura > Pipidae > Xenopus > Xenopus laevis. The sequence goes on from NC_054378.1 coordinate 92,189,445, forward strand.
TGAAATTTATTCTAATTTGAATAATCGCTACCTAAAATCTGCCAAATTCATTTACAAGTCAATGGCAGAAGTCTGTTGACCCATTTGAAGATGTTAATAACCTTCCTGACATTCAAGTTTTTTTTGGAGAAAAACTCAAATCGCGTTTCATTCCAATTCAATTTGAATTCGGTTTGAGTTTTAAGGTCAGTAACATTCATTTGAATTTTACACATTCCAGTTTCTTCTTAAATAAGATAACATTCACATTTTGAGTACATTCAAATTCATTAGAGTAAAAAAAATTCACATACATTCAAATTTGACCTTTGATAAATCTGACCCTAAGTGTGAATGCACTTCCTGGTACAGGAAATTTATAACCTTGTCCTGCACACCTGTGTCTAATTAAGTTGCCATTTACAACTAACCTTTAACTATTTAATAGCTAGGTCTGACAGTTGCCCAGCAGCCATGCACGCCCCCCTATAATGTTGGGGGTGATGGTTAGCGAGGGTGGACATCAGTGCCAGAACAGAACACAAAGAAAATAATTTGCATGGAGGGGTGGGGAGCTGTCATGCACAAAAGAACCCGAGCTTGAAACAGATAACACATCACTTTGTTGTTTAACATCTAATTTTATATTGTAGCAAAATTTTAATTTGAACCTGATCTTTAACTTCGTTCCAATGTAAAACAGTCTTTGGATAATATCATCCTGCCTAAAAAAGGTTTTTGCTACCTCTGGTCCTGCTCCTTGGAGTGTGAGGCGGAGATACAGGTATATGGAAGGTTTTTGTTACATTTGTGTAACAACTCACCATGGTGGTGTAGTGGGAGGGGGTCAGTAGGGACGGCTGCTGCTCCCACTGCGGGGACGCCCGCCACAAGGTACTTCCTCTGCCACTGGTGCTGTGGGTTCTTAGGGAGCGTGCGGCGAGTCTCTGCTTTATTGGCGCATTCATAATCTCGGCAGTGCACAATGGCGCAAAATTCAAAATGTAAAAGGTGCATTTGGGTTATGATTATTGCCCATTATAGGTTTCTCCTTGCAAGTTCCTGGGTGCGCTACCTGTCTGTTTTCCTGTAATCTGATTATCTGTTGTGACCCCTGTCTGATACTGACGATCCTGATTTCTGTAATCCTGACCCTGCCTGGTAACCGACACTTCTGTATCCATATCCCTTCTGATTGATCTCCCGGTTTGACCCTTGCCTGTCTGACTCCGCTTGTACTCTGCCTGCCCCGATCCGGCCTGATCTGACTACGCTTTCTGCTTACGCCTTGTACTGTTACCTTCTGCCCAAAAGGCTTATGCTTAAAGGGATACTGTCATGGGAAAAACATTTTTTTCAAAATGAATCAGTTAATAGTGCTGCTCCAGCAGAATTCTGCACTGAAATCCATTTCTCAAAAGAGCAAACAGATTTTTTTATATTCAATTTTGAAATCTGACATGGGGCTAGACATATTGTCAATTTCCCAGCTGCCCCAAGTCATGTGACTTGTGCTCTGATAAACTTCAATCACTCTTTACTGCTGTACTGCAAGTTGGAGTGATATCACCCCCTCCTTTTTCCCTCCCAGCAACCAAACAAAAGAACAATGGGAAGGTAACCAGATAACAGCTCCCTAACACAAGATAACAGCTGCCTGGTAGATCTAAGAACAGCACTCAATAGTAAAAACCCATGTCCCACTGAGACACATCTCATCTGATTAGCCGAGGGCTCCTCCTGAGGTGAAAGACGGCTGTTTTAGGCTGAAGAAAGAGCCGAGACCAGGGTGCTTAGCATCGGTTCTGGATTTAGGGTGCCGATTGTGACAATTTGTTTGACAAAAGGAATGGAAATACCATGAGGCCTTGACCTACCTGACATTTTAAACTGTATTATGTTCTTTTCTTGCGTCAGAGTACTCTGTGACATTCCTTTTTCTCTTTAAAAAGATTGAATTCTTTGTTCTTACATTTTTATTTGGCTTTCACCCCACTCTTTCTGATAAAAGGCTATTTATTAATTATGTTATTTACTATAAATATAATCCTAATATAGTTTTACATTTTAAGAGAAAACATGTCCTGTTTATGTGCAGCATAAGGATTCTTTGGGTCAGCTTTTGCATGTGCAATTTTGAAAGTGTTTATTTACTGCATGTAAGCAGTACTTGGCATCTATAGAAAGATCCCCATTCAGTGACCTGTTTGAAAAAAAAAAGCGCTGTCCTGGGAATAGAGCCAGATTTATCTTCAGCGATTCCCACTTCCTCTGCCCCCCCCCCAATCGTGCACAACCGGTGCACAGGGGCAGAACGCATGAAACATCTCTGACTCTAGCACTCGCAAATAAGCATGCTGCCCCTTAATTTGTACCAAAATAGGCCTGGGCCTTGTTGGCCTTGCAAAAAAATCCAGACCTGCCTGGGGATCCTTCTACAGAAACTAAACAAGTTTAGTGAATTGTGTTGCCCTGTCTTTTAAGGACTTGTGAATAATTTATCAATTAGATCTTTTGATACTGCAATTTTCCAGTATGAGGAACTTGGTGCTGCGCACAATACTGCATTCTATGAATATGTGATATACAGGAATTCTGCTCCATTGTACATTGTACATATGAATACTAACTAATTTATTGCTTGCCTCAGCAACTACAAGCTGTAAACCTCAGTAGGATGGAGCTTTATGGAACCTAAGATTTCCATGTATTAATTCAAGACTACAAGGTCTGAATACTGCTCAATGGAAAAGGCAGATGCAAAGTAGGAGATAATGTTTAGGTATTTTCTTCAAGAGTGTTGAAGGGTAATTTATGAGTGCAGGTGCATTTATGTTACAATGGACTCCATAGTATATGTGCATTAAAACTTCATTAATAGGTACTTGTACATGCAAGTTTGTGTCCAAATGTCTTGCACATTTTTCAATTGACTGAGCACCATTCCATTCTTTTGCCTCTATTCATGAATTAGGCACAAAGCTAATGATGCTGGAAGCAAATTTAAGGGTCCTACAGTGGATTGTGGGACATACAAACGTGCACCCAGTGACAGCCTAAACTCTGTGTGCATTCCCAATGATGCCATGGTTATAATAATAAAACCAGTGGTGACTGATTTGCAGAGAGATTTTCATAGTTCAAGCATTTCCTTTAGGCAAAAATGATTTTCCTCTAGTCTATATGGTCTCTATTCCTGTTAATTTTTACCAAATGGCACCCCATTGGCCCAGCAGCATTACCTGTGATTAGCACTATCACATAGTTACATAGTTAAATCAGGTTGAAAAAAAGAGCATCAAGTTCAACCCCTTCAAATGAAACCGAGCATCCATACATACAAACACTCACATCAACCCCTCCATATACTCACATAAAATTTATCTACCAATATCTATACTATTTGTAGATATGCCTAGGATATTATGCTTTTCCAAGAAAACATTCAAGCCCCTCTTAAAAGCATTAACTGAATCAGCCATCACAACATCACCCGGCAGTGGATTCCACAACCTCACTGTCCTGACTGTGAAGAACCACCTATGTTGCTTCAAATGAAAGTTCTTTTCCTCTAGTCTAAAGGGGTGGCCTCTGGTACGGTGATCCACTTTATGGGTAAAAAGGTCCCCTGCCATTTGTCTATAATGTCCTCTAATGTACTTGTAAAGTGTAATCATGTCCCCTCACAAGCGCCTTTTTCAGGAGAAAACAACCCCAACCTTGACAGTCTACTCTCATAATTTAAGTCTTCCATCCCTAGGGATGTAGCGAACGGCGGAAAAAATGTTCGCGAACATATTCGCGAACTTGCGTCAAAAATGCGGACGGTTCGCGAACGTCGCGAACCCCATAGGCTTCAATGGGAAGGCGAATTTTAAAAGCTAGAAAAGACATTTCTGGCCAGAAAAATGATTTTAAAGTTGTTTAAAGGGTGCAACGACCTGGACAGTGGCATGCCAGAGGGGGATCAAGGGCAAAAATGTATCTGAAAAATACATTGTTGACACAGCGCTGCGTTTTGTGCTGTAAAGGGCAGAAATCACACTACGTCACTCAGGTGATGTTTCTGGACACGGAATGTGAAAAAGCTCACACAGCTAGGTGGCACTTGGTTAAAGACTGGGCAAACAATGCCTGCAAGGGCAACGTATACAGTAGTGGATACGGAATATATTATTGCTGCTGTAAAAACATCACTCAGGTGATGTTTACGGACACAGAATTATTATTGTTATTTAGACAGAATGTGAAAAAGCTCACACAGCTAGGTGGCACTTGCATACCTCCCAACTGTCCCTCTTTTGACTACTCAACCCCCTGTCCCTCTTTTGTACTGGAAAGTCCCTCTTTTCTCTGCACTGAACAGCCAGAAAAAACCCAGTTTCTAACTTAATTAGCTTTTGGCAGAGAGCTCAGAACAGCTAACAGGTGCAAATAAGATACTTTGTAACAATTTTGACTCTGGTTGGTGCTGGTAGTGGTGAACTACTAGGAGGAGCAGCACACCAGTCCCTCTTTTCTCTGAACTGAACAGCCAGAAAAAAACCAGTTTCTAACTTAATTAGCTTTTGGCAGAGAGCTCAGAACAGCTAACAGGTGCAAATAAGATACTTTGTAACAATTTTGACTCTGGTTGGTGCTGGTGGTGGTGAACTAATAGGAGGAGCAGCACACCAGTCCCACTACCCAACACAGCTAGACTAATAGCACTGGGCTATTACAGTAGCAAATTAAAAAAAACAAAAAAGAAAATAAAAGCAGTCCTTACAAGGACTATTGGGTTACAGGCAGCGGTCAGCAGATGAGAGATCAGCAGCAGGACAGCTGCCCACAGCAGCTACATACAGAGCACTGCAGTAGAAGGTAGATTACTAGTCAGCAAAGCTAACTAACCTAAACTCACTGTCCCTCAAATCCCTGCAGAGTTCTGTCCCTACAATACAGAGCAGTATCAAGTAGATTACTAGCCAGCAAAGTTACTATCAACTGTCCCTCAAATCACTAAACAGCTCTCTCCCTACACTAGCTCTTCCAAGCACACACAGGCAGAATGAAAAAACGCTGCAGGGCTTCAGTTTATATATGGAAGGGGAGTGGTCCAGGGGGTGTGGGGGTGGTCCAGGAGGGAGAGCTTGCTGATTGGCTGCCATGTATCTGCTGGTCTGGGGTGAGAGTTAAAAAATAAGCGCCAGCTAAGGCGAACCCAAAATGGCGAACGTCGCCCGACGTTCGCGAACATTCGGCGAGCGCGAACAGTCGATGTTCGCGCCAACAAGTTCGCCGGCGAACAGTCCGCGACATCCCTATCCATCCCTCATACCAGTTTAGTTGCACGCGTGACGCCTCTGCACTCTATCCATTTCATTATAGATCCATCTTAAGGACTGGAGCCCAAAATTGCACAACATACACCAGATGAGGCCTTACCAGTGTCTTATAAAGAGGCAAAATTGTGTTTCCATTCCTTGAGTGTATGCCCTTTATATGCAAGGCAGTACTTTATTTGCTATACTGGCCACAGAATAACACTGCCTGTAATTAGACAGCTTGCTATCTATTGAAAATCATTTTCGAGTTTGCTGCCAGTTTTTAAATTTAGTAAAGTCACTCTGCGAAGGGGCAACATCCTGCATGGAAATTATAGTTCTGCACAATTTATTATTATCAGAAAAATGTAAACAGTACTTTCAATGCTATGCTCCAGGTCATTAATAAACAAGTTGAAAAGCAAAGTACTCCACTAACAACACTGGTCCAATTGGGAAATGTTCCATTTACCACCACTCTTTGTAATTTATCTTTACTATTAGCCTGTTCTCTGTCCAAGTACTATGTTCCAGGCTAACAGTCCTTCTGTGGGGTACTGTATCAAAATGCTTTAGCAAAGTCTAAGTAAATCACATCCACTGCCATCCCTGCTCAGCTTCTCATAAAAAGAAATTAAATTAGTCTGGCAAGATCTATTACACATAAAACCATGCTGGCAAAAACTCTTAGAATTATTATTTGAAATTAAGTCAAGTATCTTATCCCTTAAAACCGCTTTGAAAAAGCTTTTTTAACACTTACACCAGTGTAACAGGCCTATAGTTTTTAGGCTGAGTAAAGGATTTCTTTTTGAATAGCGGCACCACATTAGCAATCCACCAGTATCTGCACCATGCCAGAAATCAATGAATCAAAAATGACTGCTAACAGACTCCTGAATATAACAACACTGCTCCAGGTAAAAACATTTAATTTATCAACACTAATTTAGGGTAATGGCACATGGGATGTTTTGATGCCTGTGGCAAATTTGTGCTACCAAGGACAACATGCACCCCTTCCCACCAGCAGTATTGACTAGGGATGCTTTGTCACCCTTGGTAGTGCAGATTTTAACTCCCATTGCTTTTAGTACTGTCCATTCCAGTACAAAAAGTGTTGATGGCCAACATTTCTCAGTTTAATAAGTAATACTCTAATAAATACTTCATCAACTGCTTTAGCAAAATCTAAATACATCATATCTACTGCCACCCCAAGGTTTAGGTTTTGCTTGTCTGCCAGGACGGTTGGAACAGTTTAAATACATTCCAATATACTATCCCTATTAACCCATCAAAAGCTTTCATGTCAAATGAACAGGTTTGTAACTACTTGGTCTAAAAATTGGATCATGTTTCAATCATATAGCAATTTGCCAAACTCCTAGTACAATTCCAGACATCAAAGAACAGAAAAAAAATAAATTGGCCTTGGAAGAGGTTCATAATTTATCACTGTAGCCATCAGCCAATATTATGATTAATTCAAAATCATGATTTTTCACTGCTATCGTGTACTTTTTTCTATAGCAATTTATTCTATGATCACATAAAAAAACATAAAACCAGGTAGGGGAAAAAACACTATCAAAAGGGAAAAAATGATGCTATTGAAAAAGAATCAAACTGTAATATTAATAACTCTGAAGTGTACCCAGGTCCCATTCATTTTGGATAACAGATCCCCCCTCACTTAAACTGCCCAAAAATGTGCACACCCGATGCCTGCGAAGACAGACTTTTAAGCAAGTGGGTGGGGAGGAGAGGTGGACATAAAAGTAAGCAGGCGGGGAAGAAGGGTGGGTAGATCATACTGTGCTCCGGGCCTTCTGAAGATTTTTTTTTTTTGCAGGGGAGCCCAGTGGCGCATTGTTTTCAACTGAGTGGGAAAAGCCAAAGTCCTGGTTTAACAACTACCAAAGTTCTGTTTTAACAACTACAAGAACTTTCCCACAGATTCAAAATGAATTTATTTTACAAGATTTTATTTTATTTTACTATAGTCAAATTATTTATTGCTTAACAGGCAGTTTTATTTACAGCATTGGAGAGCTGCAATGGGGGCTTCCTTCACACCAACCTATGCAAACTTGGTTATGGGTTGGTGGGAGAGGATTTTCATCTTTGGAGACCATAATCCTTTTAGACATAGAATAATATGGTTATATAGATACATAGATGATTACCTAGGAGTGTGGGAAGGTGATGAATCGTCTTTGTCCTCTTTTATAGAATACTGTAACCACACAGTGAAGGACATCTTATTTACTAATGAGACCAATCCATTAGAACTATGCTTTTTGGATGTGATTTTTTGAGCACAGGAAGGGAAAATTTTGACTAATCTGTTCCGTAAGGCAATCACCTGCAATACTCTGTTGCATGCCCAGAGTGGTCATCCAATCTCGTGTTTGAGAGGCACCCAAGTTGGGCAATTTCTACATCTTCAACGTGTGTGCTCTTTTTGGGCCTTTCAAGAACAAGCTAAGTTATAATGGGACCGTTTTATAGAAAGAGGTTATAGGTTGGAAAACGTGAAAATGCCATATGAGAAGGCTGTAAGGTCTGTCTGTAAAGATTTGCTATGCTACAAAACTAGGTCTGAGCTGGGTGATCTATGGGGAGATAGAAATAAAGTTCAGTCGAGTGTGCGGTTTTGCACCATCTATAGCCGTGATGTTCATTCCATTCAGAGGAGTATTCGTAAGTATTGAGGGGTACTCCTTGAAGATCCAGTTTTAGGTAAAATACACCCTCTTTTGTGTATATTAGAGGTAAGAATCTAGCGGCTCATATCTCCAAGAGTTTGTATACCTCCAATGAGAAGGGCAAGGAAAGTACTTGGCTTAAGTATAAAGGCACAGGGGTGATTTAGACAAAAAACTCTGTAAGCTAGAAGCACGGAGAACTATGGTGGCCTCAATAGAGAGTGGGAGATTGCTTGCTATTGCAATTAGTTGTAATGAAGTGCATTTTTCTAGGTCTTAATGCATAATTTATTCATTTATTAATTACAATAAGGTATTATACTATGGATACAATTATTGAGTGATGCATTACGTGAATTAATTTGTTTAAGCAAGCCCTTTTAGATAGGATATGAATTTACAAAGTTAGATTTTTTATATCATTTGGTATTACTTAATTTTTTCATACTTGTATATTGTCCTTGTCGTGGCTACTGTTATTTATTTCATTATGGTGGAACTTTGTGTTGTAAGGTTATTTCTTTATATTATCACCCTCTCTCTTTTTTGGAGGGCTGTGTATGGTATTATAATCATGGTTGTATCACCTCCTAGGGTTAATGTTTTTAGTGGGCGGGGTTTTCTAGCACTTAGTAATCAGTTTGGTAGGTGGATACCTTTTGCTTCTGAGGAAGTGGCGAGACGCCACGAAACTCGGCAAGCGTGGGGTATTATTCCCTACTGCGGGTGATGTAAATGTTTTTAAATATACCCAATGAAATGAGGATTTTATGAATTCACCTGCCTGGTCCCCCGTGAAATTGCAGTGTCAGAAATCAATGGGAAAAGCCAAAACAATATTTTATGTCAGATGACAGATTATATAATTTACTGTATAAAAGTGACCTTTAAAATCCGACCCAAAATGTCTCATTTTTCCTGGAGTAAAAAAATCAAAATTCCAAAAATGACAGGGTCAGCTCTAAATAAAAGCTCAGGGGGAAAAAGAAAAAATAAGGGTAAAAAAATGGGAAATTTTATAGTCTAGTAATTCTTTATATCGTTATGACTCCACACTCTTGTGGTCCCGGATATCCCTTTAGTGCAGTTACCCTTTAAAAATCACCACGTGTGAATATTTGGATGGGTACTTACAATTATAAACGTTTTAGTTTAATATGTGCACATCAAAGTTTGTAGAATTATAGCTGTATGGTGTTACTTCTTGCTAGGAGATATTAAAATGCGCAGGAAATAAAAATAAAGGAAATAGAAACCTTTTTTATTCTATACTCATAAAAACCAAATGGTTGCACTCACATTTAAGAGATTAAAATCAGGCAAAACGTAACTCTCCGTTTAGGTCCGTGCTGTTCCGAGTTCCTTGGTGGTTTGTGGTTTGGGCTCCAACCCGCATTGCCTCCCCACACCGCTGGCTCCTTCCTAGACGCTTGGAGATGACGTCAGCCGCCTTTGCCTTATGCGTTTCGTCGCTTTCTACACAAAGCCTATGGCGGCTGCCGTCATCTCCAAGTGTCCAGGAAGGAGCCAGCGGTGTGTGGAGGCAATGCGGATTGGAGCCCAAACCACAAACCACCAAGGCAACTCGGAACAGCACAGACCTAAATGGAGAGTTACGTTTTGCCTGATTTTAATCAGATTATATCAGAAAAGGCTGCATGCTGAAGATGAAAGTAATTTGTGTACCTGCAGTATGAATATCTAAAGGGAGATCATGTCATCTTTATAATATATATATATATATATATATATATATATATTATACTTGTATTTGTTAATATCCTGTATCATCGATTGACATACTGTATATACAGTATATGATATAGTTCACTATACATATATAATAATAAAACACATATTTGAAATATATTATATATTAATATATTATATATTTATATATTATTATATTAACTGGCTTCACTTTAGAAAAGTATACATCTTCATAAAATTTTCTTTACATGTTATGCTCACAAAAAAGAAACAATATACATGTCACTTGACTTATCAACATTTCTTGAAATTGCAAATAGGTTCAAATGTACATTCAATCCATATTCCAATAAATAGAAATAAACTAGGACATGTATGTGAAGTGTTTGGCTAAAATTGTGCAACTGTCAAGTTTCTTTCAATTCTATTAAAATGACAGAGATAGAAATAATGTGTTCCACTTTTATGGCAATTTCCTTTCATGCCTTAGATCTATTTTTCTGGTTTTCACCTTGATAAGATCTGATTATTTTTTTTGTTTCAACTCATGAAATACATATATTACCTTGATGTCATCATCTAACAGTTTTATTTAGAATCATTAATTAGATGTGATAGCACAATTTCCCTGTATTGAAGATATAGAGAGAGCAGGTTGATAATGGATGAAATAATTGGCTATTATACTTTGCTCTCATTTTACAAGCATTTTTTTTTTCTTAGAAGACATTTTTCCATTAAAGCTACATTGTATGATTTACCACATCATTTTCCACAGAAAGTTTTCATTTTTATGGTGTCTGCCTTTGGAAAAAATGCACATCCATTATAAGGTAATTATCCGCTCAGTGCTTCATGCATTATGACGTCAAAGAAAGATGGGTAATACATGCAATGTGTAACATTTGGGAAATGGTTCATCCCTTAAATAGCACATTGTGGGCAACTCAGGCCTTTGATTTGGTCTCTGGGGCATTATGCATTTATAAGAAATCTATAAGAAATTCATAAAAAATATGTGTAAATAATGATTTACCCTTTAGGCTCATGAGATCACCGGTATTAGACTCAGAAAAACACTGGTATTATTTTTAGTTGGATTTCTTTTGTATTCCTCTTAAAGGGAGACCACAGAAGGGAAGTTGGGAACTGCAATCATTATCTGTTATTTATATACAGTAGCACCTAAACATTAAACAAAGACTCTTATTGACATTGTTCATAATCCCTGTCCCAGTGGAGCTTGCAATCTGATCATGGTCATCTATCATATTCACTAGGGAGGAAATCAAAGTAAACCCATATGTAACATACAAACTTCTTGCAAATAGTGCTCAGGCAAGAATTAAATTCAGGATCCAAGCACTTTAAGTGAGAAGTGTTACCCATTAGGAACAGTGAAACCAAAAAGAAATACAATGAAAATATCATGTACTTTTGCCCTGCACTGGTAAAACTGATCTGTTTGCTTCAGAAACACTACTATAATTCATATAAACAAGCTGCTGTGCATCAATTGTGGGAATTGAAAAAAGGGTATATGGCTCATGTTAAATAGTGGATAACAGATAACATCATTGTATTCTACAGAGCTTATCTGCTGTGTAACCTAAGACTGTTCACCTTTGCATGGCTGCCCCCATTGCTACACAGCAGCTTATTTCTATAAACAATAGTAGAGTTTCTGAAGCAAACATGCAAGGCAACACTGCATTATATTTGTATTACTTTAAAACACTTCCTTTGAGCAACTAAAATGTTTTATCCATTAAACCACTGTAAAGTACAACCCATAAATCCATAATTCTGCATTAGCAGAAAACAGCAAACAAGGGCATGACACTTCCTATTGGGGAGACAAAAAGTTGTGGGATTTCTGCAACAACTTAATTGTATGTACCTTATATACTCGAGTATAAGCCGACCCGAGTATAAGCCGAGGTACCTCATTTTACCTACGAAAACTGGGAAAATGTATTGACTCGAGTATAAGCCTAGGGTGAGAAATGCAGCAGCTACTGGTAAAATGTCACCTAGCGCAGAAGCGCAAGCAGCATCGGGCAAACCTAGTCCCTGTGCAGGTAAGAGCACATAAGCGCTGGCTTCCCAGGCTTTTATATAGTCATGAACCTCTGGGATATAACATATCCTTATATTTTATAACAGGGGGTACATTATAGGCACACTAAATAATAAATGCTGAACATAAAAAGGGAAGTTCCTACATTTCAATGGGGAGAGACAGTATCCACACAGGGCCCTTTTTAACTCTTTCCTCTAACCATTTGCTTCCATATCTTTCCCTTCCTCTCTCTGCACCAGTCACAGTGCCTTTAAACTGTAAGACAAAAGTTAGTTTTGCATCCGTTTTCTTTCCCGTTTCTTGCCTCCATTTCTATCAAAGCCAATTTTCTGTCCACCTCTCCTCTCACAGCCCGACTTCTGAAAGTCTGTTCTCTCCATCTCTCCCACCCCTACTGTCACAGCCGTCTTCCTCTCTCCCCCTCCTCTCTGAATCATTTCACTCACAGCTCGATCTCTGAAAGCCGCTTCTCTCCACCTTCCCCTTTTTCTCACAGTTGCTGACAGGCTGCTTTCTCCCTCTCTGCACTGCTGGATCTTGTTTCCTTTGCGGCAAGCAAAGATTAACAGCCGGCATAACATCGCATGTTCGTCAAGCTCTGCACGTCACTTCCGCCTACTACACTGCCACAGGGTCCTAGCGCCGGGTCCCTTAGTCTTGAAACCCCTGTGCGCACCCAGTGACTCGCGTATAAGCCGAGGTAGACTTTTTCAGCACATTTTAAGTGCTGAAAAACTCGGCTTATACACGAGTATATACGGTATGTATGTATGTATATTTTTATTTGTAAAGCGCTCCTTGAGGGCAAAGCACTGTACAGCAAAACAATAAATTAGTAGTAACAAACAAGTGGTCATTGGAATAAAAAGTAACAATAAGTGCATTATTAGAAATACAATTCACATAAATATAAAAAATCTAATTAAAATACAGATTAAGTGCACAGTGTCAAGGAAACAAAAGGCTAGAGGACCCTACCCCGTAGGGCTTACAGTCTAAATGGGAGGGTAACATACAGACACAATTCAGAGGGGTATTAAGGTGCTGTGGGTTACAGTTTGTTACACTGTTATATAAGTTCCAGTTCAGGTGCTACCCAGGTGCTCCCAGAGGTAGTCTTTGAGTTTTGTTTTAAAAATTTTGTTTTAATTAAGGAGAGAGTAATCTCTTTTCGGCAGTTTATTTTCACTTGCAGCAGATAAACAAAATAAACAGTTCAAAATAAAATCTTGCCACTTAATGGGGTTTTGAAGTTCCATTTAGCCAAAAATGTAATGTATAAAGGCTGGAGTGACTGTATGTCTGACATAATAGCCAGAACACTACTTCCTGCTTTTTAGCTCTATAACTCTGAGTTAGTCAGCGACTTGAAGTGGGGCCACATGAGACGTATCTGTTAAGTGAGTTTACAATTGATTCTCAGCATTCAGCTCAGATTCAAAAGCAACAGATATGACCCATGTGGCCCCCCATCAAGTCTCTGATTCGTTGCTGCCTGGTAACCAGGGTAACCAGTCAGTGTAACCCAAGAGATCTGAAAAGCAGGAAGTAGAGTTCAAGCTATTATGTTACACATCCAGTCACTCCAGCCTTTATACATTACATTTTTTCCTAACTAACTATATTAGAAACATTTTTTTTTTGCACAGACTATCTATTTACCTAGTTTTTATTTTTACACTGAACCATTCCTTTAACTAACCCAGGTCAGTTTTCCTAACTAACCAGGAGGAGGCCTTCAGCCTGTCTCCCCAAAAGAGAGAACATTCTGGGGAAAAAATCCCAAACCTTGCGGTGATGGCTTGAGCTACCTTTTTAATTATCCACCTGAGGTGCCTCAGGAAAACACAAAATACTAGCACTTCTGGGACTAGCAGTCCCGGAACCACTCTGTTAGGAACCTGGGACATAAATAAGCTCCGTCCTGGACTTTCCCAGGTATCCTAGTGGCAACCTCACCACACTTGCCAAAGGAAGCAATGGGATTCAATTTCTTTAGAACACTTTAAGTTACCAAAATCTTCCAAATATTCTAGGATGTGAGAAAAATCTTAGCAATAGTATAAATACTATTGACCAAAATTACACCAAATTAATTAATTACCAAAATTACACCAACAATGTTGCCAAAAAGCATTAGAAAAGTAAATTTACAATATGTTTAAGGTGTTTTACAGTCTTCAATAGCATTTATATTGCCCTACCTGGTTAGAGAAGCTCATTTCTACTGTACTTTGCTACAACTGTTCTTTATAGGAAAAGGGGCTTCTATGTTACCAATTTCTTCTTGAAAAGCTTAGTCAATGGTCAGGGGAGGATAATATTGGTGCCTGTGTTTTTTTTCCTGGTGTAACAGATCTCATTTTTCATTCCCTCTGGGGCAGATAATTTGTTATATAAAATATACATCATATACATCATATCTATCTATCTATCTATCTATCTATCTATTTATCTATTATCTATCTATCTATCTATCTAATGTAAATTGTAATGTTTGATTCAAACTTACAGTATATAGAGGTCTATAGAGGTCTAGACCTAATTTGAACAAAAGCTTGGATATTTTGGCATTGCTCAAAACACTGAGTGGGTTATTTACTAAAATCTGAATTTTTCTCATTATTTTATTAAAACAACTGTGAACAAAATACCAAAAATACTCGATAAAATCACAGAAAATCTAAATTGTAAATTTTTTTTGGATGTGATGCCTGAAAACCACAAATTATTCATTTTATTGGATGAAACCAAGCTCAGAGCATCTTCCAATTATAAAGGGGACATCTGTAATTGACATCTACATGACCTCTGCAGGTTTGAGATGGAATATTTTTTTATTCAAACTTTCAGAAGCTTCGGGGATAAAAAAAATCTCAAAGAAATTCTTGTTTTTTTCCCATGAAAAAATTGGGTTTTCCCCTTTAAAACGCTGACCTGAAAAATTGGGACTTTAGTAAATAACCCTCTGAATGATGTTGACTTTATTTATTATTAGCATTTATTATTAGCAATGACTAACATTTTTTCTCTACTCGTGGATTTGCAGCAAAATTCCACATTTCGACATTAATATGGAAACTCCAGTGACAAAGACATATATATTTTGTAAAAAATTCACCAGTAAAAAAATGTCCATTAACTTGAATGGCGTTTGCAAAAATTGCTATTTCACAATTTTTTTAAATCTGATTTTGGAACAGATTTGCTCCTCACTATTTATGATTCACAAAATTAGTATTTTTTAAAATCACAATTGTAGTTAGTGTTCCACTAGTTTTAATAGTCTTGAGGTTACTGTTACTTGTTGAAGGTGAAAGTTTATTGTAAGGGTATGATTTTTTGGTTTAGATTTGCAAATTGATTAATAAAGATCTGGAGGAAATCAAACAGATGCTTAGACCAAGGATATCAATAAGGAAGATTTGTCTTGAATACTCTAATTCTATTAAATTATAAAGAGGAAAAAAAGATGCTAAAACCTAAAATTACTATAGATATTGGTATATATATTTTGTGCAAATCTAGAGATAGATTGGTATGAGTGTGTGAATGTTCATGATGTGCGTAGATCATTTGTAGGGATTGAACTTGAAGAACGTTGGTCTTTTTTTTAACCCAACTTTTTTTGTAAATATTAAAAATATTGTTGTAAAAATCCAGTAAATATTGAAAATATTGTTGTAAAAATCCAGTAAATAATTTTGCAAGAATTTAAAATGTCTAATTCAAATACATATGTTTAATTGTACAGTAACCACACTGATATGTACAGTTCAATTCAGAATATATTAAAAATTGACATATTGGTGTTTATTCTATAAGGAAAGTTCAATACACAGTGAAAAGAAATCTAGTGATAGTGATATTTGACCTTTATAGTGGTTGCTTAAATTAAGTTATATCTCAAATATTGAATGATATTGTTTATTTATTGCTGAAAGCAGTACAATGTATCTCTTATAGTTATGAAATCCTACAGACTGCATCACCATTGTATTATATGTCTTTTATAGTATATCAGTGCCTTCTTCCATTTTATCACAAAAAAGAAACTACTACCATTTGTTTTGACATTTTTTTGTAACTTTGTGTTTATTTAGTTTTACTTTTTCTTTTCAATAACCATTGTATGGTGCATACAAAGAATTTCCACTATTTGCAGTCATTATTTGATAGTTATAAATATTATGGATTATACATAGTCTCATGCTTCATTTATCAGAAGGAAATTACATCAAATATGATATTTAAGAAATCAAGAAATTACATCAAATATGAAATTTAAGAAATCAAATAAAAATAACAAAAGAAAAGAAAACATAACTCCAAACTGAACAAAATTTTGAAAAAAGTCCTATTAGATCAGCATCAAGAGCTAATGCTTCACCATTAGGGGAAATTGTATATCTTCCAATATCTTCCAAATATTGAGTACCTTTTCTAGGGAGGGTATGTCCAATCCATCAGGTACTGTATATGCTATGCTCTCTGTTATCCTTGGGGGAATGGGTAACCACTAAGGGACAATGTATCCCAATTGTACCAAATGTTATCAAATTGTTCTATTGTAGAATTTTTTACCGCAGTTAAATATTCCATTCTTCTAACATACTGGATCTTATTTAGTAATTTGTTTTGACAAATTTTACAAATGTGCCTGTGTGCTGAATTTAAATGTTCTGCATGGTTATCATGTCCACCCCCCACACTTCTTAATGCACCTGTAATTAGCATTATATTAATTTATACAGTATTCCAACTTTTATAAAAGTATTTCATTCATGAGTGTTGACTTGGGTCTACAGAGGAGGCTTATGGAAAAGAGATTGAATGCATGTTTTTACTGGGAACAAACCCTAGCCTACCCACTGAAAACCCTAGCCCAAACCATTAAAAACTCACGCAGATCATTGTTTATAGTTTTTCAAATTTTACAGTGGGCCTCATTCATTCAGGTCAATGCTAACTTTTCCTGAGTTCAATGGCATTACACATGGTACAGATGAAGCCACTTGGATTTGTGTGTTAAATGCATCATAACTGGAGAAACTGTGTTATCTAAAGTCATGTTAACTCATTTAATGCATTTAACCTTTTCATTAGCATATCAAAGCACCATTGTTCACAAATGTTGAACTCTTTAATTAGATGGGATGCTGTGACAAAATGTTCTGTGTTAAATGGTATATGTGGGTTAAATGCATTTAGATATTCTGTGTTAAAAACACAAACCAAAGTGTCTTCATAGTCATAGTTATAACAACAAGACTATCCTAAACATCTTACATTATGTGTAGTGATGGGCGAATTTGCGCCGTTTCGCTTCGCCGAAAAATTTGCGAATTTCGCGCGAAATTTTCGCGGGCGTTTCGCGAATTTATTCGCCTGCTGCGAATCGCGCAAATTCGCCGCGAATTCGCGCCTGGCGAATAAATTCGCCCATCACTAATTATGTGTAACACTACGGACAATGAGACAATGAGAATCATTTTCTTTAATGAAACTGCAACAATATTTTGCATTGAAAAAGTGCAAGAAAAATGTCCATTGACTCCTACTCATTACGTGAAGAAAAGATGTGGTAAGAAAATGTCAACATCAATGCATTTTGCAAATATTTTGGTAAAGCAAAACAGCATGCAAACAGCGTTGAACAGCACCACGGGATTGTTAATAAAAATGTAACAAAATTAAAATGCCTTTATTGCACTTTCTTAGAGCATTACAGGACATATTCACTCATCACTAAAGGAAATCCATCTCACACCAGGTCACCAAAAGAAAGCTGATTACTTGATGGTGATCACTGGAAGAATCCCCAGACTGTTGCAGTTTTCTCCTGATAAAAGCACTGACCTGGGGTGTGAGGTAAGTATATAATCATTCGGGGATGCCTAACTTTTGGCACCCCCAATTAAACAAGCCTTTCCTTCTCTTTTAAACATCACCTTGAAGCGTGAATTAAGATGCTTTTTATGATTTTTGCATGGCCCCATTGTGTTATTGAAGATGTACTAAAATATTGTTTGCTATAAAAGTTAATGTTGCCATTTCCTTCATTTCAAATATATATTCAAAGATAAACGAAAGAGCAATATAACAAACAGTAATTTAGTACATATCTATTTGATTTTCATATGATACTGTATATCTGTTGATACATTTTAAATAACACAAAAGTAAGAATCCAAAGAAATTTGGACCTCAATAGGACTATTAAAAGCAGCCATCCATTTATCAGAATAATTATGATCAAAATATGAAAATGATACATTTTTCCAAGGACAAAAGAAAATTGTCAGCATGGAATGATCTGGAGGTTGTCAATTGAGTTGAATATAAGTGGACTATATTCATTCAGACTTATTATTGTGAGCTTGTATTTCACATTAAATCCATAATGTGTTTTTTTCATATTTGTATTGCAATGTTCTTTGTTTGTCACTAGGGAGTCCTGTATTGTGGATATAAATAACAAGGAAATTGGTTTGAAGCAAAGGGGAAAGGGGGAATTCTTGGCCTCCTATCTGTAATATTGTGCTTCATCTTTGTCTTCAGAAAAATATGTGCTACATATACATAATACTCAGTTGTGCAGAACTATAAGTTCCATGCAGGATGGTGCCACTTTGCAGAGTGATTTGACTAAATTGGAAAACTGGGCAGCAAACTGGAAAGTTTTGGCTGCTTTGGGCTACTGTTCCTGAGCAAACTTATTGCCTTTTATTTGATATGGGGGTAAGTTTGCAAAGTTTTAGTAACCCATAGCATATTGCATTTACTGGTCACCTGTTTTAAAGCAAACAGCATCTTATCTAAGGGTTGCTGCACCAGGACAAACTTAGAAAGTTATGTAATAGACAGTCTGAAGCTTGCCCTTTATCCAAGCAATCAGCAGACAAACTTTACTGGTTAGCTGTTAAATTTGGACAAACTTAGATTTTAATTGCATTACCCTGTTGGGGTCTTTTATATTATTTGGTGGTAAGGGAGCCAAAAAATGTAATACATTTTCGTATTTGTGTATATACATATATATAAGCAATATACTGTATAAGCAATCTGTGGGTCTTCAACAAATGAATATGAAAGTTTATTGAATCACGTGCAAAATCACGTCCAAAATTTCAGTCACTGGTGACCTTTCTCAAGTATTTATGTATCCACAAACAAACACAGATCAGAGTGCCACCAGTTTATTAGTCTGCTATTGACTTTAATTAGTTCATCTGCATCTACAGTATGGAATTATTAAAAAAAAAATACCCTGCTGTGAATAAAAAGCAGACACAGACCTGCTTGAAGTTGCACTGGGTGTTATTGTCTCTTTCCAAAAAAGATTGCCATTTCTGCCATTTGAGTGATTCCCCACAATTCTACATTTCTATATCACTAGTAGTGATGGGCGAATTTTCTCGTTTTTGATGCCCGCACCAGTTTTTGATGGCGGCGGCTGTTTTTCGTGGCCGTTTCGCGAATCACGCAAGTTCGCTGCAAATTTGCACCTGGCGAATAAATTCGCCCATCACTAATCACTAGAATACAAACCATTATCCCATGCAAAGAATAATCATAATTCCATTCAAGTATAGGGTAAGCAGCAGCCCAAATTTCTGAAGTATGTCTTAAGGGAGTCAGGCAGGAAAATAGGCTTTTAAATCCAGTAAATTTAGTGAAATTGGCAAGTTAATTCCAGGTAAATACCTTTACATTTCGTTTGGTAAGATGAATACATGTACTGTATATATTAACACCTCAACTATGCTTTGTTTTGTTTCTTTTCAAGAAAGCACATTAAATTATTTATGAATTCTGAAACTTAAAACCTTGTTAGACCAACAGATTTGTTTTTCCCTGGAAATCCATATAGCAACGGATTGGCAGTCAAACATTTAGCACTGTGGGTAACTGGAAAATATTCCTGTATAGGGTACATTTTTTTTAATACATCATAACAGCCTCTAAAGTGAGAGCATATTGTTCAGTAGGAAGTAAAAAGGTTTCAATCCAATGCTCTATTGATTTTCTTTTGCAATTTAAATTATACTCTATATAAAAGTGAAGCTTTCTTTCAGCACCTGGGATTATAAATGTCAACAGTGATGCAATTAGTGGGACAGCTTTGAACTAGATGATATTTTTCATCCCTATGGGAATTTTATGAATTGGATATGTATAGCTAGTTTGTTCAAAAGATGGTTGGTTAACCACAAAGCCTTTTGATTTGGTTTACTGACACGGTCAGCTAGGAACAGTATATACTACACTTCATCAATCTGACAAACATCAATTTCCATTAACTTTAGCCCTGCTTGTTAGAAATGGGTTTGTGGACTAACAAGTACAGTATGTTGATCATTTTTAAAGTGACTAATCATAAAATGTCTCTATAAGGGTTAAATACATTGGAAACTGTTTTGTGCTTTGTGCTTTTATTTGTTAACCTGTCACATACTGTACATAAAGTACAATCATAGATATTTAATGATAAAGATGAATTATTTAGATCAATTTTCCAGACTTATTGATAGTTTATTGCTCTGGCAAACAGATTAAAATTGCAAGGCCAAATTAATTTGTTGACGCAAATAGAAACATTGTTCTAGTTTAAAGCCATTAAAATTGAGTAGAAGATTCATAGATCATGTATGGGGGAATGTAATCAAAATACAAAAGGGGGTTGTGGGAGCATTCACATTGCTAAGTAGAAATGTATATAAGTATAAGGGAAGTGCTACTGACATAACCAAATGGGTCAGTGCACATTCCCTGGGCCCCTGTCTAAGTAATTCAGTATATATGCAAATGCATGTGTTCACAAAGACAGGGGTTTTTAGTTACAAAGTTATGATCATAAAGTTGAAAAGCCACCATACCACTTGTTTACCTCCAGTCATAGTATTGAGGATCCTGTGTCTCTCTGCATAATAGCATTAGTTGAAGTAGAAGTCTGCTGAACCTTGGTTTCTGTCTGAGGTCTAAATCCTCCCCCGCTGCTAACTTGCAGCTTTTAAGATAGAGTGATTGCCCAAACCAACGCCCATTTTTTAAAAAAAGTATAATATGAAAATGGTAAAGACAAAGTAAAATTAAATATATCAGTGCATACTTAGAAAGTGTATATATGTATATGTGTTAGTACAGGTTCCTGCTCTAACTTCCTTCCTAACCTGCCTTGTTTTTTCTGAACCCTTCCCTGTCTTGACCTGCCTTGTCCTGCCTTGCTCTGAACCTTGTCATGTTTACATTGCCTTGATCTGCCTTGCCTTCCCCTCCCGGGTTCTGTCCCAGTCCTGCTTTTTACCTTGCCTTAATCATATTCTGCTTTGACCTGACCTTGCCGGTTCCTGCTTCCAGGTTCTGTTCTGACTTGTACCCTGTCTTATATATTCCCTTGTCTCTCTCTGCATCTTTCCTCCGTCTCCTGCTATCCAGTCCTCTCCTGCTTTCCAGTCCTCTCCTGCTTTTCAGTCCTCTCCTGCTATCCGATCCAGTCCTTCTGCTCCCCTATTCCCAGTCTAATCTGATTCAATGCATGCACCATACTGTCTCATCCAGTCTGTTCCTGTTCTACACCTGCTCCATCCAGCTCCTACCCAGTCTTAGCCTTCTCTGTCCCACTCTGCACCTGCACAGACTATACTCTTGTCACCCTGTTCCTGTCTTTCTTTTCCTGTGTTCCATGGGCACAGCCAATCCCTGCCGAAAAGACTCACCTTCCTCCTCTACCCCCACAGCACCCCTCCTCTACCTCCACAGCACCCCCTACCTAACCCTTGACATCGGCCAATGCATTGCTATAATAAATTCATTTAAAACTCCATTGCATTTATAAGTAGGTCTTACTTTCACACTATTCTGAAATTACTGTTCAGTAATGCATGGACACCAATATAATTATCCTTTATTTATATAGCTCTGACAGATTCTGGTATCATTCTTGACATAGACATGAATAGAATTTTCTTACCCCACACACACATTTTACACAAACTTTCTCCTCAAATAATTTCCTAATAAAGCAGTAAGTTCTCATTTACAAAACATTTCTGAAAATATGTAAATCACGTAATTGCTAATTTCCCTGTCTCTAGGCTTAGCCTATTAAATGTAATACATTCTGTTCAAAGCACAAAACAATTTACCGTATTGGAAATTTAATGAGTTCTCACGCTGTCATAAAGGTTTGATGTCCGTGCAAGATATTCCTTATGTTTGCGTTTTTTACAGTACTGCCCAGTTATATAATGTCTTTCTCTTGATCCAGTGTCTCGTATACATATCTAACACAATCCACGAAAAAAAACATTTGCAATACAAGAAATTGGTCATATGTAGAAAAACAATAATGATTGTGCCTAAAGCAAAAAAAAGCATTTGGGATGAGAAATAAACCAAACACACCAAGTACTGCTGTGTTTTACTTTGAGGCAAATTTGCGAAACGATCAGAAAAATTAGCAAAATGGCACAAAGTTGCTGAATTTTTTCAGATTTACTAAATAATCCAGTATGAAGATACAGATTAGGTAAAGATCCATTATTCAAAAAGTCCTAGGTCCCGAACTTTTGCATATATACTGTATATATGGAACCCGTTATCCAAAATGTTCAGGAAGTAATTCGCTCCTCAATAGCTACTGCAAAATCAACAAAATTACAGAATTTTATGATGGCTAAAGCAACAAAAAAGTACTCTCACTCCAAAAAGCCATATATTTTTGACCAAGCCACAAAGCTTTCCTAAATTTGGCAATTTTGATGGCATTTCCACAAATCACCTCAAAGCTTCCAACTTGTAGTATCTTATCTCCAAAGTATCATTAGGTACTAAAATATAACACCATCAATGTGAACACCTGTGGTCCACTGAACAGCTTTATTTCCAATGTGTTTTAGTTTACTTAAGTATGAGGCATGTCAGGGCTCAAAGATAAAGATACCATATATGATCTGTCATTTCAGCTACGACAAAATCCACACATTTACAGCATTTGATGAGGGATAAAGCTACAAAAAAATGGTCTCACCTCAGAAAGCTATATATTTTCGGAAAGTACATATTTCCTTGAATTCAAAATGGGGACATGTCTGTTTGCATCAAAGTATCAAGCCGCAAAGCTTTCCTAAATTAGATGATTTCTGTGACATCTCCGAAAATCACCTCAAAACATCGAATTTGCAGCATCTCCCACATATCATTAGGTAACCAGATAAAACATCATAATATGAATGCCAGGTTCATTGATACCCAGTATACATAAGTTTATTGAAAAACATATATTTTTGGAAAGTAGACATTCTAATTGTCACGGTCGGCACCCTAAATCCAGAACCAATGCTAAGCATCCTGTTCACGGCTCTTGCTTCTGCCTTTAACAGCCGCCTTTCACCTCGGGAGAAGCCCTCAGCTAATCGGATGTCACTAGGTCTTAATAAGAGAGGTGCCAAGCTAAGGGTTCTGGACAAGCAAAGGGGCACACACGTAAAGCAAAGTCTTTTGGGCAGAAGGTCACAGTACAAGGCGTAGACGGAAAGCATAGTCAAATCAGGCCGGGTCGGTGCAGGCAGAGTACAAGCGGAGTCAGACAGGCAAGGGTCAAATCAGGAGATCAATCAGGAGGGATACGGATACAGGAGAGTTGGTTACCAGGCAGGGTCAGGATTACAGAAGTCAGAATCATCAAAAACAGGCAGGGGTCACAACAGGTATCAGAAAACAGACAGAATTGCAGATCAAAAGCACCAGGAACTCTATTAGAATGATCCTATAACGGGCAATGTTTACAATAAAAAGGTGCCTTAAGTACTATTTGAAATTCGCGCCATTGATCGCTGATGTGAACACTCCAGCGCCAATGCACACACAAATTGCGGAAGTGCGCACGTGCCCTAAGGGACCTGCAGTGAAGATGAAGAGGAGTGGCGTGGCGGGCGTCCCCGCTGCACCACTAGACCACTAGGGCAGTAAGTTGTTACACTAATGAATACAAAATTGATAAAAATGTCTTTATACTTCAATCTATCAAACTGCAAAGCGTTTGTATAAAACTGTATAAAACTGTAATAAAATCACAAAAATCAAATACAATTAGGCAAATAAATGAATAAGAAAATAACTTAATCTAATAGTTTTTCACCTGACTTTTAACACCATCAGACTTTACTAAATACCAAAAAAATTGACTATTTTTTTAAAAAATTTTTATTTCCCCCATTAAAAGTCCGACAGGAAAAATTCGGAGCTTAATAAATAACTTCCTAAAGAAACCCAATAGACTGGTTTTGCTTTGTTTTGATCAAGAACAAACTGCTGTTTTATTATTACAGAGAAAAAGGAAAAAGGATAAAATGGAGTCTATGGGAGACGGCCTTTCCGTAATTCTGAGCTTTCTGGATAAGGGGTTTCCAGACAGAGGATCCTATACCTGTACCTCCAAATGACGTAATTGTTAAACAGGTTTTTTTTATTCTTATAATTTTTTTGATGAAATGATAAATACATTTTTTTATATTTTTTTGGGGGGGGTGTAGGATGATGTTTATTAGTTCAACTGAAAACTATACTATGCTTGTGCAAAAAATAATACATTTGACAGTGACTAATGCTGAAATCAAACTGTTGGAGCAGGGAAATCTCTGACAAAGGCTCCCTCAGGCTAACAATTTTGACATAATATAAACAATGATTCCTCTCTCAATCTGGTTTCCCAGCATGATGGAGATGTTTGCAGCAACAATGTATTGTGAGGTTTAGTGAGCTGTGTAAACTGATTGAAAAAAAGCATTAAAGTCTTAAAAATATTGTAAAGTATTTTTAAAATATATTCATTAAATATAACTTTTTTTCTTAATGACAATTCCCTTTAACAATTAACTAGAAGTGAAGTGAAGTGAAGAAGGCCCATATCAATGATATTCTCTATATAAAAGTCATTTTGTGTATTTTAACAGCTTCAGAGCATATTAAATGTCAAAAAAATTAAGCTTTTTCCTCTAAAACTTTGAGTTTTTACTCTTTAAAAACTTGACCAGAAAATATGAGTTTTAATGAATAGGCCCCTGCATGTAAGAATTCATCAGAAATAAAAACATATCTTCCCTTGTTACTATAAACTGTTTGCAGATCTTCTCTAATCCATTTCATGTATTCCACTTTTTGAATAATTAGGCAGAGTTTCTGTGCAGTAAGGATTTGCTTTTTTATTCTTAATATAGCTTCTCTAAAAATAATGATATGTCAGAGTTAGTTTATAATCCAGGCTGAGTAACAGCATCAATTTAAACACAACATATTTCTGCGGGACATTGTTCTGTAAACAGCAGAGCAAGAAAAATCACTCTGTAAAAAATAGGAAGGAATAGTAAGTAAAGGTTCCATAAGATCAGACAAAAATAATGGGTTTGAATATCATCTACTGGAGCATCAGTAAAATAGGATGGTCTTTTTTTTTAGAGAAAGTGGAATGGGCTAGTAATGGTCTGTTTTTTTCAAAGCAGTATAGTTTTTTTTTTGTCAACAAGATAAAAAAAACTTAAAGAAACCATGTTACTTTAGGTAACTGCAGGCATAAAAAAG
Source organism: Xenopus laevis (assembly GCF_017654675.1). Lineage (NCBI taxonomy): Eukaryota > Metazoa > Chordata > Amphibia > Anura > Pipidae > Xenopus > Xenopus laevis. Next base: position 92,214,815 of record NC_054378.1, read on the forward strand.
AAGTGCAAAAGGTTCATCCAGTTCCAATAGGGCACTTTAGTTTTAGCATTTAAGAATTTACAATTCTTGGGTCAATCCATGAAGCACAGACAGTAAGAAAAATATTAACATTTTATAATACTACTTTTACAAGGTTGTAACCAGGCATGCTGGACAGTGTTATTGTGATAGTCAAGCACCTTATTTTATTTCTATCTTGTTTTTCAAAGCTGGGCCAAGCACCAAAAGCAAAGGCCCTGTCCCTTATGGTACCACTAGACAATTATTCTGTCTGTAAGAGTAACGTGGTTGTGCACAACCAGACCCCTTCAGTTGATGAGGTCCCGATTTGGCCACACACATGCTGATGATCATTCATTTGGGTCTACAGAGACCTACTCCATTTATAACTGCCCAATTTTCAGTGACATGTCTCTTGGGCAGGAACATCAGTGGACCCCTTACATGAACCAATCAGCTGCAAAATCATTTTATCGGTCCATGTACAGCCACCCTTGGAGACAAATGTAGACCATAGGACCGCTAAGACTTTCTGACATAAGGCACCATCAGTCAAATGAAACACCAGAGTATTGAGAAAGGGCTTTCCACATGCAGGTAAAGTCACAGGCACAGGACATGGGGTGTAGTGTTAAAGGCCATGAATGCAGTAGAACACATTTCATAAAGTTATCTGGAATTGTTATTGATGGTTCATTTTCTGGAATTGTGTTGCCACCTATACCAAAAAAGGTTGCATAGTAGGCAGATGGCATTGCTACCCACCATAATTCTGGTCCTGATATTTATTTAGTTAATGAACAGATGAGCCAGAATATTTGGCCATAGGGAACTACAAGTACATTGTTACCTTTCTTTCTTCGTATGAATATATGACATAATTGTTTTGGTGTCTTTAAATAGTCTCTCTTTTCAGTAATGTGTATCTTCTATAGTTCTACAAATTATATAAAAAAAACAGCAAAATATACAAAATCACTAATTGATGCTAAAAAAAGATGGAGATGACAGAGCACAGAAAAAGTAAAAAGTAAATACCTGAAGGTGTCTGAAAGCAACTAGAATAGTATATTTTTAGTTAATAAAGGATCATCCAACTGACACAAGCCTCTCATTACTTGTCCGCTTTTACAACAGGACATATCCAAGTATCATACCAACCACTACACATGCACACAGAACTCTACAATGACAACTCCAAGATCCCAAGCTCTACAATGCCAACATTTGGCATGAGTATTAAGCATAGGTATTACAGCAAAAAACATACAGGGGGCTAGAGTCATCACAACATCATAAGCAATATAGCAGGGTCAAAAATAAGTACTAACATTAGATTAATGTATACTAGGTTAAGATTGAAACTATCCTGTTTTGCCTTGCCCCAAAAAATCACAAAACCATGGAAAAAAATAGCGAAATGGTTAAATTTTGCAAAAAATGTTGGCAAATACATTGGAGTCAATGGCCACTTTTTCTCTGCACTTTATTCTTGCCTCAAATGCAATTATATGATGTTTTTTCTCATCAAAGACATTGTTGTCAATGGAAGCTTTTTCTCTGTTTTTGTTGGTGAAGAAAAATGAATGGTGTTTTTACTGCTGTTTTTTTCTGGTGTTATGCTTATTTAGGATTCAACTTGTTGGAAAAGTTAAAGGGGAAGGAAAAACCAGGCTGTCTGCTTCATATAATTATTTATTGCTGTCTACAATGCAGATTTATTTAATACTGTTTTAAGAAGAATTTTTCTTGCTTACAAAAGCTGTGTTTCAATATCTGTGATGTGTTGCAGATATTAATCTTGGAGAATAAAGATGTAGAAACTACTTTTACTCCTATGTATGTTAGTAAAGGCTTAAAGAACAAACATGGATATAGGAATATTATTGTTCACATTCATATCAGAAACAGAAGAAACGAGAAAACAGATGCATATCTGGCTCAAATATTCCATTCATTAAAAGCAAATCTTGGTTGTCCATTTTATAATTTTAGCAAAGTTTAGAATTTTTTAAACCAATGGAATCAACTGCCCTATACATCCTTATTGAGGCAACAGAAGAGAAAATTGCTAAAGGCAAGAACACCCTGAAATAATATTGATGTGATCATTGGAATGATCCAGAATGAGGTGACATTGTAATCTGTAAATGCATATCATCTAGAGCAGTGCTCAGACAAACAAATATATAAATGTATGAAGTGGGCCAAAACGATCAATATTTTATATCATTATCTTAAATTGTGGATTATATGTAAAGAAATAGGATCGCTTAACCAGAAACCATATCAAGAAACTATTAAAAAAAGGCAATTTTAAGCAAATTAATAAAATAAAAGTATGCAGTAGGGTAAAATTGTTACTTGTTTAAATACAAATGCGTAATTTATAGTTAATACAGGTATTTCCAGGTGAATCACTAAGGGGAGCTAGAGGGTAGCTGTTGCTAGGGAAAGTCACTGGTGGGTGGAGAAAAGGAAGTGATAAAAGGGAAGGTTGCAGGTATGAATATTGAGATGTGTCATGGGAAAGATAGAGAGTAGTAGACTGACAGTTGAGTAATTCCCCGGAAGAGCTATTGAATTTAGGTAGTGAGGAAGTTGATGGTAGTACGCTCTATTGGGCGTAAGTTAGCCAGGAGAAAAGCATGCGCAGCTGTGGCCCCTATGAGGAGATAGTGGGCACACTGTGTCCAGCTGGATACCTGCCAACCAGGGTCTAAGAGGCAAGGTTTGGCTTGACAGAGACAGTCAGGGCCCAGTAGGAGTGCCTGTGAGAGCGACTCCCCCCCTGACAGTGTGCAGTCCCAGTGAGAGGTTAAAGCTGAAGGACTGGGGAATAGAGCCCCTTTGGTGAACTGCTGTACCACTGAATGCCATGATGAATAAAGAAATAAGTGTTTGACCACAAATTGCTGCAGTGTGCCATTACTGGAGGACCTTCTCCCCACCCTAAAGGTTAGTGATACATTGAGGATACACGGTGTGGCACAGAAAGTTAAACTCTTGTCCCATACCTGTACTGAGGATGAGCAAACTTTTTCACCTAATACAGTTGTCACATTTTCACCAGCAATGCAGATTTTGTAAATCTGCTCTAGAATTTAATCCGCTAGGAAAAAAATTTCTGCATCAGAACAAAGCAATGAAAATATTCCAGTATCATTATTATGTGTCCCTTGCCTTGCACATCAAGCAATCAGCCACCCCCCATACTGTATGTCATAAAGGCTATCACTCAGATGTAATTTAACATAGGGAAACTTTAGTGATTTATTATATCAACCAGGATAAATCCAGCATTAAAAGAAAAAGAGGGAGGAGAGAAGCTTGGCTCCACATAATCGTTGAGATGCGATAAAATTTAGCCAAATGGCACTCAATGACTAAAGACCCAGATGTCTATGGAGCCCATTTACTAACAATCAAATTGAGATTTTTTTTCCATGTATCTCGAAAAATGTGTGGTTTTCCGAAATTTCTAAAAATCTCAAATATTTGAGATAAATGTTTAATACTAAACTTCAGCAAGTAATAGTTGTCGAGGGCCTATAGAAGTCAATGGGAGTTGCTCTGATCTGATTAGACTGCTTGAAATTTAAATTAGGACTTTTAGAGGGTTTTTGTTTTTTTTCTCTAGGAATTGTCTGAAAACACATATTTTTAAAGGTTTTTAAGGTATTCATATTTTTTACAGCATCATTCGGTGCTTTTTTTTATTTTGTACTTTTTATATTCGGATCTTTTAATCAATTCAATGACAATTGTGGCTTTAGAATTTGTAAGTTTAGTTGTGTTTTGAAAAGCCTCTAAACATACTAAAATCCAACCTGTAATAAATAAGTCTTCACCTTTTGTGTCAAGAGTTGTTGCCAGTGCTATCAGCAACTTACAATGCTCATTCTATATGTATTGAAAAGTAAAAATATCAACATCAAAAGGATAGAACATATACAGCTAAATATTATTATAAACAAAAAATATAGACACCAAAGGGGCTATTTACTAAACTCCAAATGCAAAAATCATGAAAAATTCATGATTTTTTTTAAAAAAATCTGACTTTTAAAAAATCACAAATTTTTCAGAATTTATTAAAAAAGGATGGAAAAGTCAGAATCTGAAAATCCGGCATCTCATGTCTAGGTTGCACATAAGTCAATGGGAGAAGTCCCAATAATTTTTTGATGTGCACTGGGTTTTCTTAGTTTTCGGATGAAAAAGTCCAAAACATTTGTGAAAATCGTATTTTTTTCCCTCAAAGCAAATTTTCGGGAAAATGTAATAATAAATAAGTGTAAAAACCCAAGCCGATTTAATTGGAGTTTGTAGCAGATAATATTGAGATAAATCTTTATTTGACACTTTATTAACTGACAAAGCCCACAAGACGATTAGCCACACAACAAACAGGTACTACAGATGGGGTGATAAATCTGGTTACCTGCTGAATCAATAATAAAGAAGTTTTTCTGATTCAGACCCCAATGTTCAGTTCCTTACGGCTGCAGGTTCAGGTGTCTGTGTCATACCTTGGGATACAATATCAGGAAAGCAAATTGAATCAAGCAGCTCCAGGCAATATTTTTAAACTCCAATATGTTTATTTAGCAGTGTAGGCACACTACATGTTTCAGGCCTAGCCCTTTATCAAGTGTAACAACAACAAGGCATTGTGGGTATTAAATACCTTCATAAGGAACAAACCACCTCCCCCACTTAAAGTGATAGCATGGAGTAAGTGAATATAATATACTAAATAAATATTATTATTAATAACACAGCTATTTATCCATAAAAACTTCTTAGTCCATTAAGTCCATTGGTGAATCCATCCAGGTGAGAAAGTCCAAGTGAACTAGTGATCAAAATTCAAGGAGACTGCCTCTTTAGGGCCTGTCCTTGTTTGTTGGACTAAGAAGTTAGGCAGAAGTTATCTAGTCTTCAGTCTAACAGTTATTATCTTTATATTATCTTTATATAACATTTTGTATCCTGCAGTCAGAAAAAGATGAAATAAAGAGTAAATAGTACTGCAACAGACTGCAATACTGTGAGAATGAGTTGTTGCTAACCATATATACATTTGTAATAATTAAATGTATGTGCTCACTTACAGATACCTGTTTTCTAATAATTTCTAGCTCCTAAATTCAGCATTGCAGTTTTTTCATCCATTGTATCAGCTGCAGTATATGGTTCTTTTCTGTTGGCTCTCTTCTGACATCTAGTGGTTAATCATTTCAAACTATGGATATACTTTTTTAATTTTATATAATACATAATACATAATAATATAATCAACCTTCAGGAAACAAATGTATGTTTATCTGAAACACATTTTAACATACATTCTACTGTACCTAACTTAATTTTGCATATATTAATGCTCATGTTTGTTTATTAATTATAATTATTACTATGTATATTTAAAGAACCAACATTTACGACAGCACTGTATAATGTATAATAGAAGGGTACATAAATCAAATATACAGAATACATACCTATATAGACAGCAAAGAGGACTGTACTACATTTTATGGCTTTATGCTCAGTGCTGAATATACACTAGCAGTCCTTACCAGTAGTGTTATATTCAACTGTTCTTAATTCTAATATAAAATTAAAATAAAACCACCTTGCTCCATTCAGAGCTCAGTGTTCATTAGTAGAAATTATTGAACTGGATCCAAATATGAAAATGTCTCAGACTCAGAAGTCTATTTTATGTATTTAATTGAATTGAAGCTATTCAGGCCAATACTTTTGTATGCTCATAAACTATACAAATATTGCTTCCAATTTTGGAGACTGTTCCATTTTCATTCCCTCACCCCCTGTGAGATTACTGGTTAATTGGTTATTGTTAAAAGGGTAATTATGCAATTAGATATTTTCTTATATACGGTATATTTCCTACTTGTCAGTTTAAGAGTTTAGAAGCATGCTGGCTAAATTACAGAGCAAGTAACCAATCCCCTATAAACATTTTTCTTTTGGTGGCTAAAAAGAATTTCCGGTTCAAGGGACTTTAGCAAAAGCAATAAAACATAGATCCTTAAAAGGTGAAAATTAAATCTGTAGCAATTCACTGTAGAGTTAACTAATCCAGGCAAAATTGGAATTTCTTAAAGAAGCATGCACACACTTTTTTCTATGCCAATGACATTTACATTTAGGGGCAGATTAATCAAGGGTCAAATTGAAAATTTGAATTTTAAAATTTGAATTTCGAGTTTAATTTAGCATAATTCGACTAGTTCAAATTCGAGTTTGAATTCTTAAAAGGATGTACATAATAAATTTTGAAATAAGAATTTTAAAAAATGTTTAAACTCCATATTTCAAAATTTATTATGTACATCCTTTTAAGAATTCAAATTTGACTATTCGCCTTCTAAAACCTGCTGAATTGCTGTTTTAGCCTATGGGAGACCTCCTAGAACCAACTTGGAGTCATTTGGTGAAATCAAATTTCTTAAAAAAAAATTGAATCAAATTTGAATTCTATTCGAGTTTGCGGGTCCAACCTATTCACCCGAATTTACATTTTTTAATTAAATTTTAATAAGTTTTGATTAGGGTATTTTTTAATGAATTTTCAGTTTATGGGAGTTGATGGGAGTTTTTAGAAACTCCAATAAACTCTAAATTCAACCCTTGATAAATCTGCCCCTTAGATTATAATACCTTCACCACTATATTGGTGAACAGCTCTTCTTTAGAGATGGTTACATTTAGGTCTGCTAATAGCTAGTGATGGACGAAATTTGCGAAACGGCGCCGGCGTCTCGTTTTTGACGCCGGCGCCCGTTTTTTTGACGTCAGCGCCCGTTTTTGACGCTGGCTTGTTTTTGACGCCGGTGTCCGTTTTTTCGGGAAAAGAATTTTGACGCCGCGAATTTTCACGGGCGTTTCGTGAATTTATTCGCTGGCGGCGAATCGCGCAAATTCACCCCGAATTCGCCCATCACTACTTATAGCATCGACTTAAAATCCAAGATCTATCCCTGATTCAGATCTTTTATGCCATATTATTTTTTATCTTAAAAACACTTGCTTTTGTGGAGTCATTTCTTTGAAAAACAGAAAACGAACATTTAGGGGGTTATTTATTAAAGTCAGATTTTTACTCATTGCCCTTTTAAAGGAGAAAAAAACATTTTTTTGTGTGGGAAAAAAACTCAGGATTTATTTAACCCTGAGGGTGTTAAAAGTCAGAATAAAAAAGTACTCCAACTCAGACTACCGAGTTAATTTAGAAGTCAATGGGAGTTATCCTGATCTCTTCTGGGTTTTGTGCAATAATCTGAAGATTTTGGGATTTTCGGGAGATTGTGAGGTTTTATTCTAATTCAAATAATTTTTAAAAAGTTTTTAAAAAACTTCAGTGTTTACTTATTTATGAAAAAATCAGAATGTAAAAAAATGATCGAATACAATTATGATACAAATGTTATTTGTTAAAGTTTATAGGCTTAAAAACTGGAATACCTCAATTTTTTATAGTTTATACACTTAAAAAACTTAAATTTGTGAGTTTACAAACTCAAATTTAAAAAATGGCTTGAATTATGCCTAGGACAACTCACATTGACTTCTACCTAAACTCGCAAGCTTTTAGATGCTTTTAGATTAGGTTTTTGAGGTTTTTTGCTTAATACCAGAAATGTGAGTTTTTGAAAGTATAATTCGAATTTGTGAGTTTTTGTGCAAAATAATTTGAACTGTGGCAAAAATTCAAATTTGAACCTTCATAAATCACCCAATTATACAACATACACCATATACAGTATATCACAACAAAAATAAAACCGGGTTTACAGATTTTATTAAACAGTTACTATACTTTATTATACTATATTACTGTACTATACAAAAACAACACAATAAGTGGGAATAAATTTAATAGCACTGGTTTTCAGGAACTCCTTAATTTAGAACCAGAGACCTGGTGCATACTATCTTTTGCACCTCCAGTGTGAGCCATATAAGACATTGTAGCCCAGCAGACCAGTCTCCTGCCTGTATTCCCTGGACCATTCCCTCAATCCAGGTGCAGGCAATAGCCCAATTAAGGGGCTGTCTAAGCTTGTGTCCTTCAATAAACTGTGATGGATCATTAACCCTTGTGTCCTGCCTTGTTTTCCTCTGGCTTTGACTTCCTGGTTTCTGACCCCTGGCCTGTTATTGGATTTCTGCTTATCAGCCTCCTGCCCTGATCTAGTGCCTGTTTTACAGATTCCTGTCTAAAGCTGATCTTGTTTCTGCCAGTTCCTTATATACATTTTGTGCTAAGGTCCATGAGGTGATGAATTGCAAATGTTCTTCAATGCCAATTCATGAAAGTACAGTATATATTTACAGTATCTATATAGTGCTACTGTAAACACATAAAAGGGATAATGTCATGGGGAAAATATTTTTTTTTCAAAATGAATACGTTAACAGTGCTGCACCAGCAGAATTCTGCACTGAAATCCATTTCTCAAAAGAGCAAACAGATTTTTTTTTATTCAATTTTGAAATCTGACATGGGGCTAGACATATTGTCAATTCCCCAGCTGCCCCAAGTCATGTGACTTGTGCTCTGATAAACTTCAATCACTCTTTACTGCTGTACTGCAAGTTGGAGTGATAGCACCCCCTCCCTTCCCCCCCCCAGCAGCCAAACAAAAGAACAATGGGAAGGTAACGAGATAACAGCTGCCTTACACAAGATAACAGCTGCCTGGTGGATCTAAGAACAGCACTCAACAGTAAAAACCCAAGTCCCACTGAGACTCATCCAGTTACATTGAGAAGGAAAAACAGCAGCCTGCCAGAAAGCATTTCTCTCTTAAAGTGCAAGCACAAGTCACATGACTTGGGGCAGCTGGGAAATTGACAAAATGTCTAGCCCCATGTCAGATTTCAAAATTGAATATAAAAAAATCTGTTTGCTCTTTTGAGAAATGGATTTCAGTGGTGAATTCTGCTGGAGCAGCACTATTAACTGATGCGTTTTGAAAACATTTTTTTCCCCATGACAGTATCCCTTTAATGTTAATTTATTTTTCTACCAATTAGCTCTCAGCTAAGTGCTGGAATAATAATCACATGGGACATTTCACAGAGCTGCAGTTTAGTACTTTTTTTTTTAGTTTTTTGTTTCTGTAAGTATCAAGTAAGCAATATATGTGATGACCCTAATCACTTAATTTGGATATTGGTTTTTTTTCTGGAAAACTTTAAATTATGTTTCAAATCAGCATCTACACAGATTACAGATGCAGACTGGTCTTGCCAATAAAGCTATTGATAAACTTATTCAATAAGTGTAAAAAAAACAATTGCCTACATTTTTGGCTTAAAAATGTAAGTTTTTATTGTATAGTTAAAAAAACATTTTAACACACAGAGCACTGCTTATCGCATAGTGTAGCAGGACATGGGCTGAATTCCAGACTCTTGCAGAAGAGTTGGTGTGTATGCCTTACCAGTTTCAAGTAGTATTATTGAAATGAAAGCTAGTACTTATTAACCAAAGAATTACAACATACTAAAAAGGAATAGTTCAATACAGCCCCGCAGAATTCAGCTTTGATCTGTTAGATGGAAAACAAATTGGCGGTAATTCTTGTTCACGGACAAATATTCAAGCTGTAAGTATTGTATTCTATATGTCAGACAAGGTATTGAAAAATATCAGTAAAAAGAGACACCAGAAAGCTTTAAATGGGCCAAATGTTTTGAGGCTGTAAGTTAAAACTGTTTAAAATAACATGGTTTGGAGCTATGACTGATATGAGAGCTTTTAAAATATTATTAGCGTAGTAAAGATAGAGCTAATGGCCCATGCTGAATCTTCTCATTTTGTATTGTAAACAATAAAGCTGTCCTGTAATACAAATGCAGTAGATTTAACAGTGGAAATGACCTTTACTTTCCCCACACATGCACGCATTTTAAACCTTTTTTCATTTTTCAATTAATACAGTATTGATTTTTGTACTGAACTGAAAATTCAGAACATGTTTTTACGTGCAATATCTTTCGGAAAAATAGCAATTTAACAGCGTATTTGGAAGGATGAAAAATGATATAAAGGGAGAAATACTTTGAAACAGATTTCTGAACATACTATGCATTGTTATAAGTTCCAAGCTAAGTTGATTAATTTTATATGGTACCTATAAATGAGGCCTGCCAGATGCTCTAGGCCAGGGGTCCCCAACCTTTTTTTACCCGTGAGCCACATTCAAAAATAAAGAGTTGGGGAGCAACACAAACATGCAAAAAGTTCCTTGGGTGCCAAATACGGACTGTGATTGGCCATTTGGTAGCCCCTATGTGGACTGGCAGCTTACAGGAGACTCTATTTGACAATACACCTGGTTTTTATGCAACCAAAACTTGCTTGGAGCTTGGAATTCAAAAATAAGCCCCTACTTTGAGGCCACTGAGAGCAACAAACAAGGGGTTGGAGAGCAACATGTTGCTCGCAAGCTACTGGTTGGGGATCACTGCTCTAGGCAATGTGGCAAGACCCTTAGCCCCCATGTGTGCACGCACGCACATTCTAAAGGTGCAGGGATAAAGTTCAAGATGTATGGGTGGTGGGGGAACAATCACTTGGACAAGGGGTAGGCAACAGATGAAGTAGGTGTTAGGTGCCCACCCCACACTATTGTGCACATGCTTCTTCTGCCTACCCCTGGTTAAGGTCCTGCTTCCAGCTAATTACCCTTGTACTATTTATCATTACCCTTAAAGAATAGATTTCATTTTAGTATTAAACCAGTGCACATCTGATTTTGGATCTAGTGAACTGTCTAGTGAACGCCTTATACTCAGTCTTCCTTGTAACCTTGTAAAAAGTATTGATGGTGAGTTTTTAAACATGGAGACAAACATAACTTATCTGTGCCTGGAAGGTAGTTGTATGGAATACATGGAATATATAGGAAAGACTAAGTAAGTGAAGTTCACCAGTAGCAATGTTGGCCCAGACCTAGAGCTGGAGGAGATAAACCATACTCAAGATCTATGGCTGGCACTCATAGTTCCCATGGGCAGGTGCACTATAGCATGATATGGTTAAGGCTTTCTGTACCTGATATGCTTTTGTAATAGAGCATCTCTTTTACCAGCATGTATCCATAGTACCTTTGAGTGCCTGCCATATCATGAATTTGAAAGGTAGCAGTGCCACCAAGACTAGCATCTCTCACAGGACATACATTTCCAGCAATACCAGGAAACCCACTGGTCTAACATAAAACAACTGATGGTGTTCAAAGTAGTGGTTTTTGCCAACAAGCAATAGAACACTGGGACTCATAAAACCCAGACACCATTATTTTTTTATTATTTTCATTATTTTATTATCATTATTATGCAAACCTTTCCTTAAACAAGACAATTCAACTTCTAGCATGTTTGGTCCTTGGGAGCACAGATAATCCCCCTGCATAATGAATTTCTACTTGCAACAAATGAGGCTGTGGGGATGCGGAATATTGGTAGTCTTTTATCTATCTCAAAAGGACCAAACATGGAGTTGCTTCAGTTTCCCTGTTTAGCTCAAGAAATAGCAATAATCATATACAGATGAAGCCACTTGGATTTGTGAGATAAATGCGTCATGACTCATGGTTAATTGAAGAAACTGCGTTATCTAAAGTCATCTTAACTCATTTAATGCATTTAACCTTTCCATTAGCATACCAAAGCACCATTGTGAACAATGGTGAATGCTTTAATTAGATGGGATGTTGTGACGCAGTTTTCTGTGTTAAATGAGATAAATGGGATATCTGTGTTTAGTTATTCTGTGTCAAACAGACAAACCAAAGTGGCTGCATCTGTATATTGTGTGATTAAAACAATCAAAAAGTATGTTCAGCACAAGCCCTATTTATTGAGCTCACATTGAAAAGGGGGTATATTGCCCCTTGATGCGTTGCTGTACAGATGTTAACACACAGTCTTGGAAAAATTGCCTCCTATGGTCTACAACCTGGAAAAATTGACTTAACTCAAAACTTCTTGAAATATGGACAGAATCCTTGAAATCTTATGGAACTATATAAATATACGGGGTTTTAACTCACGCAATTGTACAGGCTAGTTATTTAATTAGCCAAGCTCCTAAGCTACCTCAGTCACAAGGTCACCTACTATAACTATGGAGGCCTTATGCCTTACACACATTTGAGACAGACATTGTCTTGTGTTTTGCAGAAACTGCAAAAGACTAAACTCATCCCATTAACCTATATACCAAGGGATCAAGAAATGTCTACATTTCTAAAGGGGTCATCCTAACCTCTCCTACTTCTTCACCTAAGAAGAATAAACACTGGTCCCATATACAGCACTTTACAGAGAGCCAAAAAAAGGTGGCCAGTGTGTAATGATTGCTATCCTTTCCATTGGTACGACAGTATTCTGAAATGGTAGAACTAGGACAAAACAGCACCATAAATTGTCCAAAGCACTTATTAAAAGAGATATGTGTGATAGTGTACAACCTTAAACCCAAGTTCCCATACATTTACAATTCTTTAAAAGTAACACCATTTCAGGAAACTACTGTCATTTTTTCTCTAAGAAACACAAGCTGCAAAAGGAGATATTTTCCTTTGACATTTTACTGTGATACATTGAATTTCTATGCATCTGCTACCAGTAAAAATGACCTCTGCTATTAAATAAAGTGTTCCTTTTATCTTGAAAGTACTTCAGTTACTAGATATACATGAATCTAATATGCAATGGTATTGGGGCCAAATAAAGGAAACATTCACTCACATTCTGAATTTAAATTTAGTAATTATAATATGCATATCAAATTTCGTTTTGAGATTATAATCCATTCAGCCTGCCCTTGTATTACAGCCCCTGAACCCTTCTCAGCCTGGTTTTAAGTTATAAATGATCTCCTAGTCATGGTAATTATTATTAGTATAACAAATAATTTACTATTATATTGAGATAATGTATGCCTACAGTAATATATACAGGTACATACCATATATGTATTAGAATAGAGTAGTTATATTGCCATATAAAAACACAAGTTTTTTGGAAGACATCAGGCTGCAAGCAAACTGGCAAATTATCCCTCCCAAACCCTCTTATGGGTAGTACTGGCAAAGAATCTGTTATCAAATAAGGAATTTTATTTGCTAAAAACATTAACCCAATATGATTGTTTTGCCACATATATAGATTTGTGCATCTTAGTTGCTATAAATTACATATTTTATTATTACAGAGAAAATACATTGAATTATTGGCTCAAAATGAACTCTATGGGAGATGGCCTTCTTGATAATTCGATTCTGGATAATGGGTAGCTGTATAAGGAATCCCATACCTATATCCTGGGTCTATTATTGGAATGATCAATGTCACCCTTTGTGTTTCCACACATTATCTGTCCTTTTCATTCTCACCTTCTTCTTCCTACTATTTCCATGTGTCAATCTCTCCTTCTCCAAATATTTAATTTTCTTCTTTAATAAAGTTTAGTTTATCCCTTGGATGCAAGAGCAAAATGCCAAAAAGGGCTTGCACCTTCAAAATAATGGGATTGTTCAGTGTGAGGGTTCCCTTGGAGTGCCTGTGGATGCAAGGTGCCCCTGAAATTCTAAAACTGTTGAGAAGTAGAGGAAACATAAGGTATTTATAGACTTATCCTTTGTTCAACTTTAAATAGCCCTCCATGTTTTTTTTTATCTCATGAGATGTCTGGCTGATGTCTGTAATGACCCACTGGTAAACAAGAAGACAGAGAGAGCTGTGCACTTTTAAAGGTACAGAAAAATTCCAAAAGCATACAAGGGGCTAGTAAGCAATGTCCCTACCATCTGACATGGTAGGCCCTGTTGCAGCCTGTACCCCCTGCAGTTAGGTGGTGGGAAAGGAGGCGCCTGCATGCCTCCCCCACCCGCCCCTTTTGATAGAGCTCTGTCTAACACAGGCAAGTCTCTAAAATCCAAAACAGAGCCTTTTTTCCACTTTGCAGACTGCATTTTGAAACTGAAAAATACTGCATTTTAAAGGGGAAGGAAACCTAGTCGGCGCGAACACCCCACCCCCTCTCCCGTTTGTTGCCCACCCTCCCTCCCCCCTGGCCTACCTGTCCCGCTGGGCAAATGCCCCTAACTTGTTACTTACCCTTCTGCGCAGGTCCAGTCCAGGGAGTTCACCGACGACATCTTCTTCCACGCGATCTTCTTCCTGCTGTGAACGGCGTTTTGGCGCATGCGCAGTAGGATCATTTCGCCGGTACGGATCTACTGCGCCAAAAGTCACGCGCATGCGCAGTAGATCGTACCGGCGAAATGATCCTACTGTGCATGCGCTGTTCACAGCAGGAAGAAGATCGTGTGGAAGAAGATGTCGTCGGTGAACTCCCTGGACTGGGCCTGCGCAGAAGGGTAAGTAACAAGTTAGGGGCATTTGCCCAGCGGGACGGGTAGGCCAGGGGGGAGGAGGGAGGGTGGGCAACAAAAGGGAGGGGGGGGTGGGGGGTTTGCGCCAACTAGGTTTCCTTCCCCTTTAACCACACCACCAGAATAGTATAATACTTGCCCTGGCTTGTGCAAACAGCATTGTTTGCTACAGATAATACTGTTTTGAGTAATCAAGGTAGATACATGCTGCTTGGCTGTTAATGAACCATTTACCACATGGGTCTATGCTGACTATAAAATCTAAGCTGCAATTTTAGACACATTAATAGCCAGCTGATTCCTTTAATACTTGACCCTGGGGAAACCAGTATACTGCTGTTCTTAGTAAACAATTCTTATGTATATAACATGGATGCTTAGAACCAATGCAGTCTGCAGCATGCACATAAATAAGTCAGCTATTAGCCATACAGTATAAGGAGCATGGGTGTGCCCTATTTTTAAACCAACAGTTAAAAACATACATATTATTCATATTAATTATACAGATCTGAGTAATGGGGCAACTGACATAAAATTCCTTGAAATATATAAAAACAATGAATGTATATATTTTGCAAATTCTTGCTGAATTATCATGGTGGAGAACCTATAAACATTTTCAGAGCAAGATTCAATAACCCTTTAAATCAATTTTCTTGCTTTTGCTATATTTCCTTTGTTTCAGTGTCATGGTATTTCCATTTTCAGTTTATACCATCTCCTTTTATTTCGGGAGCTGATCTGCAAAGTCATGCAGCTTTTAATGTTCATACCATTTACTTCTTTAGTCACGTTAGAAAATGGATATGATTTGCTTAGAATAGTAGAACTCAGTCTGTTACTCATTTTTATTACCAGGCATTCCATTGCATGTTAAAGGAATAAAAACATATAAATAATAAATTACAAGATTGATGTTTTAATGACAGAGAGTTACACATACAAACTGGCAAGCAAATAAAAGGGAATAGTAACAGATGAGTAAGTCTTTAAGGTTGTTTCTTATATATATTATAAAAGGCACACAATGTGCCCAGGAGCACTGACCTATAGCAACCAATAAGATGTTTGCTTTTAAACAGGTGACCAGTAAATGCTACCTTGTACTTGGTTGCCATAGGTTACTG
Organism: Xenopus laevis; assembly: GCF_017654675.1. Lineage (NCBI taxonomy): Eukaryota > Metazoa > Chordata > Amphibia > Anura > Pipidae > Xenopus > Xenopus laevis. The sequence continues at coordinate 92,230,392 of NC_054378.1, forward strand.
CCCCCTCGGCAACCTTAGTGACTTTTATTACATAACCCCTTTTATGGCTTTATCATAGGGGCAAAGTGCAAAAAACTGTTTTTTTGACCACAATGTACCCGCCCACCCTTCTGAGGACTCATTTATGTCTACAAATGCAGTGAGCAAAGTGCAAATTCAAGTGCAATTGCCATGCTTTTTCCCACAATGGGCATTTCTTCCCAGAATTCCGGCAACATTGCAGTCCTGGGGGGTGATGCACTTGGCCCACCAAAATTACATCCAATTTGTCAAAATTAATTCAACTGCGTGCTCCTTTTGTTGCAACTCAGATGCACTACACGGAAGTCCATCTGGCATCATTTCCAGTGTCCTGCATGCAAGTAACCTCTGCGCCCAATACTTTAGGTGCATGTGTGCTGTGCCCAATGACACAGGGCACAAAGGGAACCTTGGAACTACAGCTTGGTCAAGAGGTGGTGATAGCTCCAGGGTTTCCCTGTGTCAATAGGAGCAGTGAAAGGAAGACAGGAAGGACAAAGCAGTGAATGCAACTAGGCAGCAATGTGATGAGTGTATTTTGATACATGTACCATTCATTAAAGTGGCTTATTCAAAACTGGCTGCAGGGAAACGGTGCAGGAATGCAACTGCACTTGCAAAAGTGAATGAACTTTTTGGTGTTGTGCTGGGAGGTGCCACTCTTTGCATTGTAGCATTGTAGCATTGCTTGCAATGGGCTACGTATATTGAGTATCCCGTCACTCCCCCTTATTGGCAGGCAAATAAACAGGGTCAGTAGACAGTAGTTTATGGGAGATGGCCGTCCCGTAATTTGGATCTTTATGGACAAAGGGTTACTGGATAATGGATCTTATACCTGCAGTAACTCCCAATCCTCTTTTCACACCACAGAGCTGGTATTCTCTCAATTACACTGGCTCCCAATATACAGTCACAAACATACAATTCACAATTGATTGTTAATTAATTAAAGGGGATGTAAAGTAATTCCATAAAATTAAGGGATTTTGTTTGAATCCCTAAAAACCAATACATTGCCAATATACATGCATTAGTTGTAAAGATAAATGATCTGGTTTCTTCAGCTTCAACAGACAACCTCAGCCAGCTCTTGCTCAGCTGTTCAAGAAACGTAGGCAGTCGACTGCCCTCCGGTTCTTTCCATGCAGCCAAAATCTGTCAAAGCAGAGAATACACAGAAAATGAGGAGCATACTGGCTATAATCCAAAAGGTCTCCTACTGCACATTCCTCCATGTGCAATAGGAGAGCTATCGGATTGCAGCAGAGTAAAAGCAGGGGCTGATTAAGGCTGCATGTGTAAATGAAAGAAACCGGTTTGTTTATCCTTAAAGCGGTAAAAAAAATAATTTATGTATATTGGAAACTTACTTGTTTTAAGGGATTCTTACAGAATTGCTAAACTTAATTGGATGACTTTACATGATAAACAAGGGAAAGTTGTGCTCACCACTAATTTTAAAAACATTAGGCGGGGGTGCAATGAGTTTTACTTTGAAAGCAGCTAGTAAGTTGCAGGTAAAGCTTAGTCCCTTTGTAGAATGTATAATGAAGTAATAGAATTCTTAATGAATAAGATGAAAATTGAGCATAGGACTGGCCAGATATGGGATGACTTTGACGTAGTTGGCCAGTTTAAATATATTGCAATATATGGACAAACAATCCCTGTGTTGTTTAAAGGGTAAGGCATTTTTCAGTAGCAGTATGCACAAAATGTCTCTGTCTTAAATATATTGATAATGGGTTGAGTACAGAGGACTTTTTTATTTGTCTATATGACTTTACATGATGACACTTTGCACATGACATGGTGAAAATAACTGATTAATATCATCAGCTTCTACGACAGAAAAACAATTCCATCTCAGAAATCTGTATGAGGTTTAACTGAATCAATCAAATTATCCTAACAATTTAATTCAATAAAGAAAATGTGACTAATATCATGAAAACCATTATTTAAATGGGGTGGTTCACCTTTAAGTTAACTTTTTGTTTTAGACTGGCCAATTCAAAGCAACTTTTCAATTGAGCAAACTAGCAGGATAACAGCTTTTGGAGACAAATTTGTAGCGCAGATCCACACAACTCAAGCAAAACATGTGTTTAGAATAGAATATCTAGAACAAATAAGCCTAAGCAACTTTACTATGAGTTCAGTTTGAAAGGTTTCACCACTCATCTGACAGGTCCAGTTGCTTAGTTTTTTTTCTAGAAGATACTGTACAGTATATCGTCATGTCTTGGATAAATTTAAATCTTCATAGACGTGTTTAGAATCGTTTTATATGAATAGTAATGATTTCCTGAACTTTGAAGTTCTGAGGGATAATGATGTTAACCAGTGGAAAAGGAGCAGACCACAGATATTAGCATTAATCTTTGCATGGCAAGACCTTGTAAGAACATAATTAATTGCACCCAAGCACTGCTTTGGAAGAAACACATAAAATATTCATGCTAATATTCATGTTAACTCCAAACAATAATGAAATCAGACTGATCTTTTACTGTAGCAGAAATGGGATGCAAATAAAAGAACACCCAAAACTGGTATACATAGAGGCACTATAGTCTTTATACTTTCCAACATGTCTTGTTGTGATTTACTCGAAAAGCAGGAATGTCCAAACTGTACTTTATTTGCTTCAAGCTTTCATACATAGTAACATAGTAACATAGTAAGTAAGGTTGAAAAAAGACACATGTCCATCGAGTTCAACCTTTTTTTTTTTTTTTTTTTTTTATTAACTACCTATCTGCCAGTTGATCCAGAGGAAGGCAAAAAAAACCCATCTGAAGCCTCTCCAATTTGCCTTAGAGGGGGAAAAATTCCTTCCTGAAAATGGCAATCGGACTAGTCCCTGGATCAACTTGGACTATTTCCCATAACCCTGTATTCCCTTACTTGCTAAAAAGCCATCCAACCCCTTCTTAAAGCTATCTAATGTATCAGCCTGTACAACTGATTCAGGGAGAGAATTCCACATCTTCACAGCTCTCACTGTAAAAAACCCCTTCCGAATATTTAGGCGGAACCTCTTTTCTTCTAATCGGAATGGGTGACCTCGTGTCAGCTGGAAAGACCTACTGGTAAATAAAGCATTAGAGAGATTATTATATGATCCCCTTATATATTTATACATAGTCATCATATCACCCCTTAAGCACCTCTTCTCCAGCGTGAACATCTCCAATTTGGCCAGTCTTTCCTCATAGCTAAGATTTTCAATACCTTTTACCAGCTTAGTTGCCCTTCTCTGTACCCTCTCTAATACAATAATGTCCTGTTTGAGTGATGGAGACCAAAACTGTACGGCATATTCTAGATGGGGCCTTACAAGTGCTCTATACAGTGGAAGAATAACCCCCTCCTCCCTTGAATCTATGCCCCTTTTAATACAGCTCAAGACCATATTTGCCCTTGATGCTGCTGACTGGCATTGCTTGCTACAGCCAAGTTTATCATCTACAATGTCCTTTTCCATAATGGATTTGCCTAGTGCAGTCCCATTAAGGGTATAAGTGGCTTGGATATTTTTACATCCCAGGTGCATGACTTTACATTTATCAACATTGAATCTCATTTGCCACTTTGCTGCCCAGACTGCCAGTTTGTCAAGATCATGTTGCAAGGATGCCACATCCTGGATGGAATTAATTGGGCTGGATAATTTTGTGTCATCTGCAAACACTGATACATTACTTACAACACCCTCCCCTAAGTCATTGACATGACCTATCCTTCATAAAGCCATGCTGATTGTTGCTCATAATGCCATTCATTAGGACAAAATTTTGAATGTGATCCCTTTCCATTGGCAGATGAGCGTGCATGTCAGTCCTCCTGCATATGTATAAAATCACAATCACATCTGCCTCCCCTGCTAAATAAGCATGGGACCATGAGCAGGAACATAGTGTCCACCATATTGTGCAGAGGTTTGCTAACCCCATTACACAAGCAATTAATTGGTTAGTTCACAAAACAACCTACTTAAATTTTTAACACTTTAACATAGAAAAGAGTAAAATTATGTAGTGATGGGCGAATTCGCCAGGCGCAAATTTGTGGTGAATTTGCGCGATTTGCGACCAGCGAATAAATTCGCGAAACGCCCGCGAAACTTTGCCCGAAAAAAATTCGCTGCCGTCAAAAAAATGGACGGACGCCAGCGTCAAAAACGGGTGACGGCATTAAAAACTAGACTCCGGCGACGTTTTGCAAATTTTTCGCCATTTCGCGTGAAATTCGCGAATTTTCCGATGGCGCAAATTCGCCCATCACTAAAATTATGCCTTATATGTATTCTGAGGTGATGTTTTCAACATCTTAATTAGACTTTAACTTGAAAAATTACACTGTGCACTGTCACTGTATCTTGGTATACTCAATACATACTGTACATGCTTTTAAAGATTTTTTATGTCTGCTACTTCTGTTCAAATATATATGTAAATGATTTCAAGTCCATTAAATGGCAACTTCCTAACCTTTATGTAGGTAATTATGTTAATAACTACTCTGTTTTACAACTTCATAAACATCCTTTCAGATGCAGGCTGAATATTTTACTGTTTGATTAGGTTCTTAGAAAATTGACTTAATTATAGAGTAGCTAGAATCTGACATAGATATGAATAGACTCTAGATGATCCTAGTACTCTTGTATTGGTGTCTGTGCACTTTTTTGCATATGCCATTCGTTAGTTCAGCAAAAAAATATACAAAAGTTCATAATAAGTCTTTAATGGAAAAGGTCTTTAAAGTAGGGATGGTGTTACTAAATAATATAATACAACTCTGAATTAAAATAAGAACGTTAGAAGTAGTTGAGAGGTCCTCTTCATTATGTCCTCAAACTCAGGTTATGCCAGATGACATTAACTGACAAATGGTTGGTTACAAATATTACACATTTATAATATTGTATATTTATGAAATTGAAGTGAGGGAAAAATACTTTACAATATTCCAGTGGACTGCATTAACATGTTAATGTTTTAGTGGCTTGGACAGATTTGGTTTCAGGCATTTTAAGGAAGGTGCATCATACTGATTTTCTCCATCAGGTACAAACTGCAGTTTAAGGGGGAAATTCACTAAGGTGCGAAGTGGTGAACGCTGGCGAAAATTGTTAAGTAAGTTCGATAATTCGCCTATTTACTAATGGGCACTGGTGTAAATACGCTAGCGAAGGCTATAGACTTTAGCGATACTTTGCACTCTAACGCGAATTTTCGCCAGGGCTAAAGATTGTTACTACGCACATTCATTAAGAAGTTGATTTTACTGAACGTTACCTCTTACGCCAGACTTGCCTTCGCCAGCTCAGACCTGGCGAAGTGCAATAGAGTAGATAGGACTTAAACAAAAGTCACATTTTTTCTAACTCCCAAAAAGTGCTGGCGTCTTTTCCATTTTCATGGGTTATAGGCTGCAAAAGGACAATTTTTTTTTTTTTGGGTACCCTGCTTCCCCCCTACTTTTCCTAACATATGGCAAATAAATTATACTCTGGGCACATGTGTAGGGCAATAAAACATCTCTATTTTCTTTTATTAAGGCTTCCTGGGCTTGTGTAGTTTTATGTATTTGCTGTAACATATGCGTCCATTCAAACTTTAAGTTCCCACTGTACGCAAATTCCCCTTCACTAGCGCAACTTTGCTTTGCCTGGTGAATTTTCGCTAGCGCAACTTCACTACCTTTCGCTTTGCTGACCGCAGCTTCACATTTTAGTGAATTTGCGGAGCGCTGGCGAAAATTCGCCATTTAGTGAATTTGCCCCTAAGCCTCTTGGCAAACATTGAGCTATTCCTTTACCAGGAATACAGGGAACTTTTATCCAGAATACCGAGAACCTGGGGTATTCTGGATAATGGATCTTTCTGTAATTTGGATCTTCCTACCTTTAGTCTACTAGGAAATAATTTAAAAATTAAATAAACCCAATAGACTGGTTTTGCTTCCAATAAGGATTAATTCTATCTTAGTTTGGATCAAGTACAAGGTATCATTTTATTATTACAGAAAAAAAGGAAATCATTTTTTAAAATTTGGATTATTTGGATAAAATGGAGTCTACAAAGAGGCCCTGTCCATAATTCAGAGCACTCTGCATAATGGGTTTCCGGATTATATTTGCTCTCTATATACGGTTTATTACTAGCTTTGTAAAGCACCAGTAATATGCATTTATGATGAAAATGTATGAAATGTATTTTAAAATTACTGATCATGAATAAAACCTATAAAAACATTAGTTGTACCCTTTTGATGGGTATAATTATAAGGAATACATTAAAAGCTATGATTAACATATACTTTTCTAATGTTATGTCTTTTAAATTAATGTGGTAGATGGAAGTAATAGATGGAACTGTGCTGAGAAATACTGGGATGACAAAAAGTACATTTAAACAAATTAGATTTAATGGAAGAAGATAGAAAGGATCTTTGATCTACTTGATTAGCATGTGATTCATATTGTAACTATTGAAATGAATTCAAAGCACAGCTATCAGCCATCAGGAGAGAAGAATGGATAAATACATAAGTAAAATAGGATATATAGAAGGCAGAATTCCATGTGAAGTTCAAAGATTTATTTCAACCTGTGTTTAGTTTGATTTTAATATTTATTTCGCTATAATCAAAAAGTATTTGAAACTATAATTTAACATATGTAATATTTAATATTCTCTACAAAAACATGCTGACTGTTGTAATCTCAACAGTACATAATATATTTCAAAATATTTTAAGAAAATAAACCAAAACATAACAATAATTGATGTCCATCAAATCTAAATTGAGTTAGCCATTAATTCAGCTCAAATGGGGTAATAAGGCTTGGACCAAATGCCACCTCAGCCAAAAGATAAAGTAAATTCTTTATGATTCAAGAAATCTTTCCCTATATACATGAAACAAAAATATCGAACAAAATATAATTCAGAATCAGCGAATGACAAATCATTTGGTAAGCCATAAAATTGATGGTACTGTTTCATCGCATGCCCAGTCTTCGAGGTAAAGAATTTATCTTGGCAGCATCCTTCACTGTGTTTGGATGTATTCATAAGATTAAGCATTACTTAAAATGAATAAACCTGTCTGAAATCAAACCTTATATGATAAAACCATTAGCATACTTTTTACATATGTATTTATTTTTCTCATGAATACCATTTTTACTTTTCGTCATGGACAGCACCATTCACGGGAAAACATTTTTTAAAACGCCTTTATTTAGACATGGGCACCGACCCAGAAAAACACAACATTTCAGACCGACATTGGTTTTTTATTAATCTTATGATTACCATTTGCCATTTCTATTTCATCCAATGCACATCAGAAACAATCATTTCCACATATTAGCCTGTTAGCTGGAAATGTTTCACATAGTTTCTTATTTATCAGAAAATATCAATACAAACCAAGATTGTAGGCAAATCAACAAGACAAACTGAGCAAAGCAGCAATGAATTTGCAAAACACGTATGTAAAAACACCCACCTAAACATGTATATACATTTGAACAAATCAACACAGGATGGAACCATAAAAATACCATATCATTTTGAAACATTTCTTTTCATCAAAAATATGTGTGACATTGATTAAATTAGAATATTAGTTATACTTATTACATTGTTACATACAGGATATTCAAATTTATTTAGATCCAAAGTCAGAGAAAATTTTCACTGTTAACTGTCCACCCTACAATTTAGACTTAAATTCTTTCTTCAAAAGGGATTGGGGATTCTGTAGATTATTACATACTTTAAATAATAACAGGGGGTCATCTGATTTTACCAAAGTCATTGAACTTCTCTAAATATGCACATACAGGACGTAGAACACCAGTATAACTTCCACAAATTCTCCTTCTATTATTACTCCATGAGATATACCTGTCCTGCAAGAAGGGTTCAACCTTTCATTAATTACTTGGAGGTGTAGTAGGTAGAAAGTGGAGTTACAATTTTACATTGCAACCCTAGCTAAGCTGTGGAGGAATGTTTAAGGAAACTTTACTCTCATCATATAAGTACTGTGTCAAATCATTAGGCACCAGTGGTTCTTAACCAAAAAGGTGAACGTTAACAGTACTACATGAGTAAAGAAAATAGTGAGGCAATATGAAAGTGTAATGATATAACAAGTATATGTTAAACAAGTATAAAGGATTTTGCATCATTACCTGTAGGAAATTATAAAAAAAAAACAATAGATCTCCTTCAATGGAAGCTTTCCAGGGTTGAAAATAGCCCTTGTTCTTCAACATCTCTTATACACTCTTATGTGTCAGTCCTGCAAATGGGAAGCTATGAGTGTTCTTCTGAGGACCTCTTATGTTTGACCACGTGACCAAAGTGGATCAGCTTTCACCGGCAGCAGTTGACTATTTGCTCTCCTTTCTCAAAGTTATGGGCTCTAGTGCAGCGAGCAACCAAGGAATGTCACCTGAACATAAAATAAGAATTAGGAAAAAATGAAACCATTCAGAAGTCATTGCGCCAAGGAAACGCTTATGATGCCAATGCTTCTATTTTCCCTGCAAATACAGCCATATATTTAATCACAATTGTCTGGGTTTCGGATGGTTCTAATGTGTAAGGACTAAGATAGGGAAAGCAGTGATTTTCCCTCTGCATATAGAACAGGAATAAAATATATTTTCTTCTGTTAAAGTGTGCCTTAGCAGAAGATATTATATTGCAAAGCCCCACAGCAATAAAATTACATACATTCTAAACTTTTCCTTTAGAACATTGTCTGTTTCTGACTTCTGCATACCCCAAGGCAAAGTAATTGTTTAGAAAAGATAACACGAGCTATTAGATTTTATAAGAACATATAGTTTCTGTCCTCAAGGTGTACTTACAACTTATTGAAAATTGTAATTTTACTATAACATTTGAGTGGTTTACTGTGAGCTAATCGCCTCGCCATTTGCATAGACATTGTGATTGTATATCAGCTAAAATTACTTTCTATTTCTACACTGCAGGCATAAAAAATGACATAAATAGCATTACACTGCAATCCCCCAGCAGGTGTTAGTATATCTGCTGCAACTCAAATACAAACAGGACATAATAACTGTTTACAACAGCATCTGCTCTTGCTGTTTATCAAAGTAAAAAAAAAAAAAGAATGGAAAGATAAAGAAAAGCTCTTTATCCACCTGCCTACATTTAACATTCCTGCAGTATTTTCTTTGCTTATTTCAAGGTAAAAAGAGAGGAGCATTGAACAATGAGAGCAACAAAATGTCTCTTTTTACTGCAAAAAGATTCGCACTCTCAGGTCTTATAATTAAAAAATTATAATTTTTATTATTATTTTTTGATAATTTTTATTGCAACAAACTTCAGTTTCAGCTTCAGTCTGAAATAAGAAACTTTCTAAATACAATAAATTCAAAATTCCGTACTGTTTCTGAAATAATCAAGTTTATTTTCAATATCCCTTACTCAAGATCTGTTTCTCTTCATTATGTCTTCATGCAGGAGTTGGGTGTCAGATATTGATTGACAGTTAGATCCAATATAGCTTATAATTCTGTACTATTTCTGAAATAATCAAGTTTATTTTCAATATCCCTTACTCAAGATCTGTTTCTCTTCATTATGTCTTCATGCAGGAGTTGGGTGTCAGATATTGATTGACAGTTAGATCCAATATAGCTTATAGTGGGGGCTTCCTTTCCTAGCAGATGTATTAGAGCTCACTCAAATATTCCAGTACAAACAAAATCTAACAAAATAATTGCATGTTGCACAAATCCTGCATGTAGAGAGACATGATGTCTGGTGATTTTAATAGAGTGAGCTCTAATACATCTTCTAGGCAAAAGGAGCCCCCTTATAAGATATATTGGATCTAACTGTCAATGAATATCTGACACCCAACTGCTGCATAAAGACAGAATGAAGAGAAACAGATGCTAAGAGAGGGATAGAGAAGATAAACTTGATTATTTCAGAAATCGTACAGAATTTTTAATTGGTTGTATTTGAAAAGTCTCTTATTTTAGTATGCTGAAGCTTGTATTAAATTTTCTTTTTCCCGATAGTTCCCCTTTAAAATGGAGTCTATGAGAAATGGCCTTTTGGTAATTCTGAGTTTCTCGATAACTGTATAGACTATTAAGTCTGTAATTAATGTTAGTGGATTTCTCTTATTATATTTTCTTTCTGGGGGGAAAAACATTGGGAGAACTGGAAAGAAATATGTCTTATAAGAACTCATTCAACCATGTTTTGAAACTCATAGTATGTATGTGTTTATTCAAAGTATATACACTGTACCCATGTTGGTTTGTTTATATCTTGTAAAGCATTTCTAAGATAAGGCACTTATCTTATTCCTTTAAAAAAGGATTTTCTTTTTCTCTGTAATAATAAAACAGTACCAAGTACTTGATCCTTAGTTAGGTATTATTAATTCTTATTGGAGGCAAAACACTCCTATTGGGTTTATTTAATGTTTAAATATTTTTTAGAAGATTTAAGGCATGGAGATCCAAATTACGGTTATATAACTTATCTTGAAGTTAACAGGTCCCATACCTGTAGTATTATAACACTGAACTATAGTGTTGGGCGAATTTTTCGCCATGCGCAAATTCGCAGCAAAAATTAGCCAGCGTCCATTTGTTGGACGCCGGCGCCAAAAATGGACCCTGGCTTCCAAAATGTGATGCTGGCAGCGTTTCGCTAATTTTTTATCGGTTGGCGAATTTCACAGGAAATTCGCGAATTTTTTGGCAAAACGGGACAAATTTGCCCATCACTGCTGAACTGTATTGAACTATATTTATTGTATTGGTTTGCTTTAACAAGAGGTCTTAGTTATAAGTTAATTGTATATTATTTATAAGTTAATAAAAATTAATAATACATATTAAAATATGAACACTGACACATGCTAATGTAAGGACCTGCTTGGCTCTTAAAAGAATTATAGTCTGGACCGAGGAGGAAGCTTGAATACAGGAAGCAAAATAGTCCAGAAACACGTTACCAGAAGGGTTAAACCGTCTCAAAATGTATTCCAGGCACAGTTTAGTTCAGCCGGCGAACAGGATGACCAGAAACAGGCAGAAAGGTCAAATACCAGTAGATCAAATTAAAGAAACAATTTACAGGACTTACTAAGGAAGTCCTATACTCAGGCATTAAACCTGGGTCTTTGGTGCATGTTTATTTAGAATTTTCGCTCCAGGCACAACATGATGATGTCACATGCCTGTATGCTGACATCATCATGTCAGAGGAGCTATTGGGCACTCCTCACACATAATGACAGATGGCTCCTTGTTCAGTAATGCTAAAGTTTAGGTTTGCAGGAAATTGTAAGGTTCTTGGGGCCATCATCATTCTGGTAGTCAAAATGATTCACTGTAATTGATACATGGCCTGTGTCTACTGATGATTGCACATTCATAGGCACATTATCCTGATTCAAAATTCCAAGTCTGGACCAAAATGATGTGGCCCCAGTGTGGTGTCAACATAGCCCAGACCTTTATGAAAACAAGATCTAAGCATAAAAAACTTTTAGAAATCTGCTGTAATATTATTTCATCTGAACAGCAGTTTACAAAGCCAAAGGTACAGTTTTAAATAAACACCTAAAAGCATTTTAGTGGTAACTGTATAATATTCATTATGCATATTTAAATGATATTCTTAGTGGTAAAAATGAATAGCAAAAAACAATGCATACACGTTAACACCAAACTAAAACTGCATCCATGCCTTAAAAATGCTTGCAAATTTGTGGTTGGCAAGATAATAAAAAATACAGAGGGTAAAATGTAAAGAGGCATGCAGCAACTTCAGAGACCAGCCAGATAATTCACAGTTATACATACTTTAAATTACAATTGATGGAAAAGTGTTGTAAAGCTCTGTTAGACCATAAACAAAATCATAACATTTTATGCTGGTTTTTGCAGGAGAATAACAAGCTAAATTTAAAAAGCGTGGATCAAGGACAGATGCTCTCTTTATTGCAGTTCCACTTGGAGAATTGGAGTGCTCTACCTACTCCTTTTTACTGTTGGGTTCCAGGTGCTGTTGCAGTATAACGACCAAGACTGCCTAGGTCAAAAATTCAATCCAAGTATCATATTCACTGCAGCATACTGGGAGTTAAGAATTTGTGCAAAAAAAAGTGTTTTATTAGCTCATAGACATACAAAGCAGGCACTGCTTTATCAAGCCTAGGCTTGATAAAGGACCCAGCACACTCCCAGTGTGCTGCAGTGAATATAATACTTAGATGCTCTCTTTATGGCAGAGATGGGAGTTTGCTTACGGTGCTTAGAAGGTCCATTAAATTAAGAGTTCAATCAAGAAAATTGGCTTCTATCATTGAAATTGCAACTTTTGTTTTATGGACCATTATTTTAATTGTGTATTGTGATGTATTATTTTCTGTAGTGTTATTGATGAGGCAGTATGCTTACAGGCAATAGGAGGGGGGAAGATAAACCAAATATAATTTTCAGGTGGAGTTGGAAAGGGTCAGACAGTTCTGCAGATCAGTGGCCATATATAATATGTATATTATGCATTTTAAACATGACCCCTAATGCTGTTTCCATACCTTTTTCCTGAAAACTCTACAAGTGCACTGTAAACAAACCTATGCAAGTAAAACTACCTCATTCTATCACACTCACTATTGACTGCCCTTCAAACAGATTGGAAGGCAGGCTTGGTAGCTGACATTCACATAAATGAGGCAATTTTTCATGTTCCAAATTGTTTCAATGCAAAAAAAAAATTTTTTCTAATTTAACACTCATATTATACAACATTCAATTATACAAACCTTTATGGCAATACATGAACACAGAAATAGTTTTTAAAATGTCATGGTTCAGGGTTAGTATGTCTTATTGTGAAATATGTAAAATATTAAAGTCCACCACTATGACAAAATAGAGAAGGAGATATCACAATACAAGGGGGGATAAGAATACTGCATAACAATCAAATCAAAGAGCAATTACCTTACCCTCATGTTATACTAGTGGACAGCTACGAACTACTTTATACTGTAGTTTCTCTATTTACTTTTTTTGTGAAAAAGTCCATTTAATACCCAACTGTTCCATAGCGCCATACTTCACTCACTCCAAACTGACTTCCACCAAATACTTAATAAAACTGCCCTCACCAAAGTGATTAATGATCATCAACTAGCAGTAAAATCAAAAAGTAAATATTCCATACTCTTCACAGGGACAGACATAGCTGACCACCCACTCCTTCTAGAAATGTTACCTTCCTCGATATGTACTGTAAGTATTTGTGACACCTAGATGTTTGCATTTTGGTATAGATTTGTTTACACTTGATTTTTCCATCTCTCCCTAGCTACATCTCTATGTTAGTATTCCTCCAGGCTCAATATTAGGCTCCCTGCTTTTTCCCTCTACTCCACATCTCTAAGAAAAAATTTCCATCATTTGATACTATCACAATACCAACTTAATGTAGATGACACCCAGATCTACATATTTTCCAGACATCTCCCCTTCTGTTCTATCCAGAGTCATAGATTTCTTGCTGCTATCTCCTCATGGATAGATAAATAATCTCTATAAATTGGAATGTATTGTATTTACAGTAATCAATCTTTGCACCTGGAACTCGCAGCCCTTCCTGAGGAATAATAAAATATTGATCAGGTAATAATGTTAAAATGTGGGTTAGAAAGGGGGGATTTTATAAGCAAACCTTTATTTTGCCTTTAATTTTACTGAGTAAGAACCTGTTACAAATGACAGGTACTAGAGCACCAGGGTAACAGTGGCCATAATATTATGCTATTTAATGTCTCTAGCAAAAAGCAAGCATACTGTACATTGCATCAACAAAGACCCTTTAGCACCTTAAAAATCATATCTTCTATGGGTAGATTGGGACAGGAGGTTTTCAGATAAAAACACAGAACGGAAATGGCTGTCATTTAAAATGAAACTAGATTATTTCTGTAGTCAATGACCGTCCTTAAAATGAAATATAAAAGTATTAAGAACTATCCTGTGTATTTTAACTCAGTTTTAAGGGTGTTAATAGAAGAACATAAAAAAGTGTTTTGTGAAGCCGCAAACAGGAAGGTAAAAATAGAAAATTAGGAACTTTTTTCACAAAGATTAATGTTTCTGAAGTATATTAGTGATATAAATAGAAAAGTGCAAATTAAATTAAAACATTGAGCTATTTTGGTTACAAGGGGCAAGAGATAAAATACATTAGTGTTTTCCATATGTACACAATAGAGAAGTCATAATTACTAGCTGTGCTCAACTCAACAAGTGACTCAGTATATGTAACTGTAGGGCCCTATAGGGATACAGGCCCTATAGAGTTAATCTTTTCACCATTTCCTTGGGTTATTGGGTAGAATCCCTGTTACAAAATAACCTTTACAGTGATAGGCTGAGAGATTTGATGACACTGCTCTGACACACTCCTATATAGTGTGTGCAGGGAGTGGCCTCTTCCTCTTTTGCCTCTGGATGTGATACCAGCTGGATGTGCTCAGGGGACTGAGTGCAATAGGCCCAGAAGAAGGCATGTGTCCAAGTCGGGGACCAGGCAACCCCGTGAATGAGGAACAGATATACTAGGGCAGACTTGTCATAGTCTCTCTAGGAGAGAAAGGCAGATAGGATAGAGAGAAAGAGCAGCTGAAGCTCCAACAAGGATTTGCAGAAAGGGAGTAGCTTCCCAGAGGCTCTGTGCGTTGCCTCCAGTCAGGGACCTTAGTGAAGAGGGACTGTAGGGTAGAAGCTGCTTTCCTGACAACTTCCAGGAGAGAAAGGTTGTACTGCATTTGCCTGTGTACTCTCTGTGTGAGCCTGCCTTTGATCTGTGTGAACTCTCAATATGCTGTTTTCCTCAACTCCTGCGTGAGTACTGAAACCTGTGGTCATTTGCCCTTTTTGGCATAATAAACCGTTCCTGATTGTTAAGAACCTCCTGGCGCCCAAGTTGTTCTTGTGTGCACAGTAGCCTGGGGGGTGTAGTTGCACTACACCATAGAGGGAACACTTCCACTTAGCGAAGGCCCTGCCCTGGGTGTAAGTCGCGTGTAACCCATGCTCTAATGTTCTAGCTGGTGAATTAACCCCGAGTAGCCCAAATAGGTGTTACATTTGGCGCCCAACGTGGGGCATTAACCCTTTAATTACCAGGCTGTGCAATTTTTGCTATTTTGAGTACTTTCTCTTTAAATTATGCTGACAGGCTGCCAGACCAGATAGGCAAAGGGCAGTCCTGCATGCAATGTCTGTTTTTGTGTGAGCGCATGTTAGGCCGTGGGTTCGGGCTTGGAGGTTTTTCCCGATTACCCTTTTACGCCTGTGCCACTACTAGTCACGCCAGGCGAGATTTTGCTGGCGTCCATTTGTTCCCGAGCAAGAGATTTTTTGCGCGCTTGGATGGGAGGAAGATGGATGTCCCGGATGGAGCCATTTCCTGCTCAGGAGAACCTGGAGGATGGATTCTTCTGATGTTTGCTACAGCTTCTCTATGGACTTAGTGGCCCAAATAGGTGTTACATAACTATACTTAAAGGGATACTGTCATGGGGAAAAAAAAAAATTCAAAATGAATCAGTTAATATTGCTGCTCCAGCAGAATTCTGCACTGCAATCCATTTCTTAAAAGAGCAAACAGATTTTTTTTATATTCAATTTCAAAATCTGACATGGGGCTAGACATTTTGTCAATTTCCCAGCTGCCCCAAGTCATGTGACTTATGCTCTGATAAACTTCAATCACTCTTTACTGCTGTACTGCAAGTTGGAGTGATTTCACCCCCCTCCCTTTCTCCCCCAGCAGTCAAACAAAAGAACAATGGGAGGATAACCAGATAGCAGCTCACTAACAAAAGATAACAGCTGCCTGGTAGATCTAAGAACAGCACTCAATAGTAAAAACCCATGTCTCACTGAGACACATTCAGTTACATTGAGAAGGAAAAACAGCAGCCTGCCAGAAAGCATTTCTCTCCTAAAGTGCAGGCACAAGTCACATGACCAGGGGCAGCTGGGAAATTGACAAAATGTCTAGCCCCATGTCAGATTTCAAAATTGAATATAAAAAAATCTGTTTGCTCTTTTGAGAAATCGATTTCAGTGCAGAAGTCTGCTGGAGTAGCACTATTAACTGATGCGTTTTGAAAAAAACATGTTTTCTGATGACAGAACCCCTTTAAATTTCAAAGCATAATTGATGTCAACATGGAGTTGGGCCTGACTGAAAACATCCTCAAGTTTTAAGAATGTTTGTATGGTTTTAGCCAGGTCGCTTTTTTATTTTTTCAGATTCCATTGCATCTGGTATAATATCAATGAACCAGAGTAGAGCTGTAATCAAATGACCACATGGTTTTTAATGATAAAGTGAATAGGAATAGGAAAAGAAAGAGCCAGTAAGGTTTTGTCCTGTATTAAAAGGGGTTCAGATCGGTGGACGAAAAAACACTACCCCCATATAATATATGCAGGTTAGTCAAGGAAATATAGAAAGTTCAAGAAAGAAGAATAAGCTAATACAGGTATAGGATCCGTTATCTGGAAACCCGCTATCCAGAAAGCTCCGAATTATGGAATGGCCATAGACTCCATTATAATGAAATAATCCAAATACTCAAAAATGATTTTCTATTTCTCCCTAATAATAAAACAGTACCTTGTACTTGATCCAAACGAATATATAATTAATCCGTATTGGAAGCAAAACCAGCTTATTAGGTTTATTTAATGTTTACATAATTTTCTTGTATGAAGGTATGAAGATCCAAATTACGGAAAGATCTGTTATCCGGGAAATCCCAGTTCCCGAGCATTCTGGATAATAGGTCCCATACCTGCATAGGGAATGGAATGTGTCAGTTATAAAGAAAGGCTGGAATTGTTTACACTAAAGAAGAAACACTTACAGGAGAATATGATAACTATGCATAAATATACTTGGGGGCCAATTCATTAACTTCGAGTGAAGGATTCGAAGTAAAAAAACTTCGAATTTCGAAGTGTTTTTTTGGCTACTTCGACCATCGAATGGGCTACTTCGACCTTCGACTACAACTTCGACTTCGAATCGAAAGATTCGAACTAAAAATCATTTGACTATTCGACCATTCGATAGTCGAAGTACTGTCTCTTTAAGTAAAATCTTCGACCCCCTAGTTCGCCACCTAAATCCTACCGAACCCAATGTTAGCCTATGGGGAAGGTCCCCATAGGCTTGGCTAAGTTTTTTTGGTCGAAGGATAATCCTTCGATCGTTGGAATAAAATCCTTTGGACTGTTCAGTTCAAAGGATTTAATCGTTCGATCGAACGATTATTCCTTAGATCGTTCGATCTCAGTATTTGCGCAAAATCCTTCGACTTCGATTTTCGAAGTCAAAGGATTTTCATTCCCAGTCGAATATCAAGGGTTAATTAACCCTCGATATTCGACCCTTGATGAATTTGCCCCTTGGAGTCTATACAATAAACTCTCTGGTGCTTTATTCACTGGTAGACTTCCAGTGGACGTGAGGACATCTAAACTGGGTAGTTAGTCAGGTTTATTTTAGTAATATATAATACAATATATTAGTAATTCCTATTTTTCAAAATCCATATTGGCTAATGAACACTAGACATTAGTAAATGATTTGAGGCTTGGTGAAATGTACGAGTGGTCCAAAAGGACCTTTTGAAAATGTATTTGTTGTTTTGGGAGGAAAAACAAACACTTTTCTTAATGGAACATCCTATTCACTTGACTAAAAGTGATATGCCACATTCAGTTGACTTCCAAGTGTGTCCTTCTATCTCATGTGATGGTACAATTGAATCTCTGAATTTCCTTAGCTTCATGAATATTGAAGCCTTATAAATAGTGATTGGTGAATTTATTCAGCAGACATGGATTCATGGTGAATTTCCGTGTTTCGCCACCTGCGAATGTTGTCCCGAAACTGCTGCAAAAATTCACCAGCCGAAAATAATTGTTGCTCGTCAAAATTGTTACTGCTATACTCAAATCTGCCACTAGGTGCATGGATGTATATTCAGCAGTGCTGATTATTTTGGAGCTCATTTTGATCTAAAGGATGCTGAAATCTACTCTAGCTTCAGGTAACCTGATTTTCATAAGGGTGAGGTATGATGAGCACTCTTAATTGATGCATTTGACAATATACCTTTCATGTCCCCTACTTACTAGCCCAAGCCAAGGTCTTAATGTTGTGCAATATGTAACTACATACATAAAAGAAAACTACAAAATAAAAACTACATAAAGCAGAGATCAGTGACGTAACTAGATATTATTGGGCCCCACAGCAAATTATTTTTCAGGTCCCCAAAATGTATAGAGGTTGACTAATTTTACCAATATCTATTGAAACCGTATATAAATTAGTGACTCATGGGTTCATGTACAAGACAATGGCAGAGGTCCCTTGAACAATTTGAAGATATTAATAGCCTTCCTGACATTCAAGGTTTTTTTTTGGCGGAAAACTCAATTCGAATTTAATTCATATTCAATTAGAATTTGTGGGTCATTCCTATTCGAACAAATGTTAAACTTTCAAGTTTTTTCATAAATAGCCTCCCATTCAAGTTCTGAGTACATTTGAATTTATTAGAGTTAAAAAAAATTCACATAACTAAACATATTTTTCTTTCCATTATATCAGTGTTGCAATGTTGCCCTGGCACATGCAGAATGTCACAGGGCGCTAAGGGGTACCTCGGTCCCGAATCCAGGCCTGGGTGCAAGAACACCCAGTTCTGACTCTAGGTCATCTTTTCTCACATTGTTGGGGTTGACAGAATTCATTATTGTATACCTAATTTATTTGGCCTTGGTATGGTCCACAACTGTATGTATACTTTCTGGGAACTGAAATGTACATGGCTGCAAAGGCTACATTCTTTAAATACAGTAGCTTATAAGCAGAGACAAAGATATCTGATCAGTAAATGATTTACAGTGGTATTAAAGTAACAGAAACACCAAAAAATTTGATTGTTTTAAAGTAATTCAAATATAATGTCATGTTTTCCTGAACTGGTACTGCTGGTGTATTTGCTTTAGAATCACTACTATAATTTATGTAAACAAGCTTCTGTGTAGACATGCGGGCAGCCATTTAAATCACAGGTTACGCAGCAGATAACAAATGCACTCTGTAGAATCCAACTATATTGTATTACAGGTCTTATCTGTTATCTTCTAAGTAGCCTGTTCCTTTTCTCCCTTTTTAGCTTGAATGGCTGCCCCATGGATACACAGCAACCTATTTGTATAAACTATATTAGTCTTTATGTAAGAGGTACAAGCACCCCCTAATAAAATGTTGTACAATAGAAGAGTTAAGCAGTTACTAAAGATTTTGTCCCATTTCTCTTTGCCACGAAATTCATGAATTTCCTGCAATATGTGCGAAACGGGTGAAAATCTCGCGAAATGTGAATTTTAACACCAGCGTGAATTCGTGGGCATCAGGACTGACGCTGGCGACAATTCCGATGCTTGCAACATTTGACATGCATTAGTCAATGGGCGCCTGTGTCAAAAAAAAGACTTAACTGGCAGTGAAATGCGGAAATTCGCTGTGAATTTGCGCATGGTGAATAAATTCACCCATCACTAGACGTTACTTGTAATTTGTTTCCTGTAGGAACACTTTCTGCTCTGCTACTGTTGAGAGAACTAATGTGCGCAGCTGAACTTTTACATGAAGTACCAGTTCCAACGTACATGATTGAGTGAATGTTTCTGTTGTTAAGGTAGTAATCCATAGCCTAATGTTTTACCAATTTATTGAAAACTGTTAATATGCCATGACAAATGAGTTTATACTACTGTGAGCTACAGCAGCCAGACAATTACTCCTGCAGAATCAGTGCACATGTTACACAGTAGCTAATGCATGATATACACTTTACTATTTTCTAAAAGCAAAACTGTTTTATATTCATAGGATTGCTATTTGTTATATGTATTAGTACAGTATTATTATATATTACCTGTATACGGAATTACATGTATAGAAGTATATATGTTTACTTAGTTTAGGAACTTGGACATGATGCACCAGTTCCCATGTGCAGAATTAAATTAATGTTCCTGTTGTCTTTCAGCCCCCTGCAATAAATGGATTCACCCCTCTCTTACCTCTCACTCGAAATTCATTTTCATATGTTCAACATTTATAAAACAATAACTAGGGCCGGATCTAGGAGTAGGAAGCAGAGGCACTTGATTAGGATGCAGCGGTGGGTGCACTGGGCAGGGATGTGGGTCCTCTGCCTACCGCTAGTCTGATTTTATAGCACAATCATTGACATATTTAGTTTTGCAGGCAGAGAAGCCATTTGACTGTATGATCAGGAATGGGATCGAATATCAGGAAATCTGTTATCCAGAATGTATTGAACTACAGTAAGTCTATCTCCAAACTAGAAGCAATTAATTCTATTTTTTTTTAAATTATTTAATTGTCCTCTGTAATAATAAAAAAAACAGTATATTGATGGCAAAACAATCCTATTGGGTGTATTGACTAAATTCGTAAACAGTGTGCCTTTTATGAGGGTTGATTTGCAATTTGTCATTGTTATCAAATTATGGAACAGAACACTTTAATTTGCCTCAACTTCATACCCCTAGCTTTTCTGAATGAAATCAAATATACTGTAATGATTTTAATGAGCAGTTAAGTTTTATATGTACTATCCTATGGACATTAACAATTTCTTTCACAAAGAAGAAAGGAAAAGTTTCTCAGAGTTCTGAAAATACTTTATATTAAATTTTGACTTTAATGTAACCTTTAATGTCTCCCTGTTTTTTAATCTTTCTAATTTTACAAAAATACATTAAACAATGTCAACACACAAAAGGCATACACTAATAACATAGCAATTATTACTCTTTTACAGTTCTGGAATATAATAGCTTTTTAATGTATTAAATTAAGCACTAAATGTTTCAGTAACCCTGACACTAAAACTGTGCAAAATAAATCATAAAAGTATTATATTAAAGTATTATATTAAGTCAGAAATAAAATTGTATATTTTAAACAGAAAATGATATATTTTCTGAAAATCCGTTGTGTAGAAAGCTCTGAAATATGACAATGTCATTTCCCATAATGTCCTATTAAACAAAAAGTTCTTAATTTTTGACCAATTTCCTTTTTCACTGTAATAATAAGACAGGTAAGGCGGCTGTTGTGCTCATTGTGAGTGTCAGAGAATTTTGTAAGGGAGTAGGAAGCTTTTGCTGAGCCATCTACTAATCTGACATTAGTCCCTGCAGTTTTAGACTTCATTGTTGTTGATATTGTGTGTTAGACTGTTGTCTTAAACTCTAAACTAATATTTGGTTTGTGATCTTTAACCAGCTTGACTCATCGTTCCTTATCCAGCTTGACTCATTAAAACAATGCTGTCCAACTTCTTACTGGGGGTACAGGAATTTTTCTGGCCTATGTGGTGGAGGGCTGATAATGGATGGAAGCCAGTGTTGACCACTCCCCATTTTAATCCACACCCATTAAAACCCACACCCATGTTATCACAAGAACTTTCAAGACCATGTGTCAGGCTTGCCGGTGGGATCCAGTGAGGAAAGAGCAGCAATCTCAGAAGAAGGCAGCCCACAAGCACCGCACACAACACAGAACCCACCTGAAGTGTGGACAGGGGTCCGTGAAGTGGAGAGTAGCTGGCGTGACTAACCGGAGCAAAGTAACAAGGGGTCAGGCAGAAGCGTAGTCAACAGAGCAGAGGTTGGAGGCAGGCGGCAGTGTTTCATGATCAGAGTCAGGCCAAAGGGTCAGGGCAAGCAGAGGTCAACGAAGTTAGTAGGCAGGCAGGGGTCACAACAGCAAAACGCATGAGTAAATCAGGCTAGGTCTCAGGAAACAAGCCAAATAACCAGGCAATAAGCAAAGGCTTTCAGTGTCCTTAAATAGGCAGAACTGGTGCCAGAAATGGAGGGGTCAGGATGCATCCCTCCGTCGCTGACGTTTTGACGCAGGCATCAAAACATCCCTCGTCTAATTGACGCGAATGTGCAGCTGCACATTGGTGTGCCAATTCACAAGTCTGTGCATGCGCCGGAAAGAACGAGGAAGCTGGACACAGTTGCGCAGTCGGACATGTTGCTGCGGATGGGTATCCTTACACCATGTCCACATTAATGGTGGCAACACACGAAAAAACCAAATGGTTGGTGCTCACTGCAGGGATATCACTCATCACTTAATTCATATGACACCTCCTCCCCTGCGGATAACACAGCACCCCCTCATCACACAATTAAATATCTTAGAGGCCTCTAACAACAATTTCCAAATGCTAACAAATCCCCAGAACAAACCCTACCAGGCTCACGTTCCTCAGGGTTCAGAGTAGGGCAGGCAGAATATGGCACAGGCTATATATAGGGAAGAAGTGCACTAATTTACACTGGGAAAGGCCTTTATCACATTTTATTGTGGACGCTAAAGCTTTCGGGGACCAACCCTTCCTCAGTTGAAAAGTATGGCACACCCAGGGAGCATAGAGCAAGTAGAGTATGGCACACACAGGAAGCATAGAGCAAGCAGAGTATGGCAAATATAGGGAGTATAGTTCAGGCAAAGTGTGGCACACAGGGAGTATGGGGACAGCAGAGTGTGGCACACAGGGAGTATAGGAAGACAGAATAGAGCAGGAGCCAGGGAAACCTATCAGGACACTAAGTTCATACTGTGCTACATACAGTGAGACAATGATGGTGCCCTTTCCAGCAGTTTGTATTAGATGTGAACAATTTCAGTTTGGGTCTGAGCTGTGAAAAGGCTTTAGGGGTGTGAACAATGCAGGATTTTACTGTCTGAATTCGAGGTGTAAGCAATGCAGGTCAGTTAATCTCAGTACTGATACCTTTTAAAGCTTAAACAAGGTAAATGGCAGGACTTACTCAGTTTCGAACTCTGGACTGCACAGAACTATACATACACTTACCTTTTGTGCCACAGGAGGTCCTTAATGTTGTTCTGCTATGAGTTCTTGTTTCACCTATTATACTTCTGCTTCATCTCTCCACCCATCTCATTATCCCCATCTGTATTTCATTATTAAATCCTCACCCTTCCTGCCCCTGACCTTTCCCCAGGGGTTGGTCATTAAGCTGTTTCTGTTATCTAGCCTCTGGTTCCTGTGACTTCCAATCTTGTATCCTGTTATCTTGACCCTGCTTGTTCCTGATTCCCCTGCCTTGTGCCAGATTCCTAGCCCAGTTCCTTGCCTTGTTCCAGTACTCCTTTGTCTCTCCTAGCCCTGCTCTTGGATTCCCCAGTTCCTTGCCTGTCCCTCGACTTTGCTTGTTTGCCGTCTGCCTCAACTCTTTCGCCTAATTCTGGATTGTGTGTCTGCCTGTTGATTCCCAGCATACAAGTCTGTATATTCAGTGAGCACCGTTACTTGTATAATACTTGAGTTTATTAAAGTTTTCTTTCACCATTAGCATGGATTCTGTACTCAGTACTGCTGTGTAGGTTACCCAGTCTTTAGGCTCCCAACTTCCTGGTACTCCATGGCATCTCTCCAGGGAAATAATGAAAGTAAGGAACCACAGCAGGCAGACTTTCATGTGGGGGCCAAACAAGGGGAGGTTACAGGCTGAATGTGGGTGCCAGTTGGACAGATCTGCATTAGGATAAGAATTTCCTATGTGTAGCAAACCATGTCTAACCTCATCTGACTATCATTTGGAGACAGTTACTGTCTTAGAATCAATTTGCTTGCTTTGTAAGCTGCCTATCATCAGTTGCTGAACCTTTGTTTCTTCTATATTACCATCCAATTACTCAGCTCCAACTTGAAAAGAGAAAAGTACTGTGTTGCTACTACTACTTCATCTCAGCATCCATTTATGTCAAAACTAAAGATGCCATCAACTATATGTTATAAGTACCAGTTTCTTGGTTGTGGGGCCTGAATCCTGTAAGACAAGAGAGGGTAGGGCTCATTTCTCATGGATACCTATGGAAGTAAAGGGCTAAGTGGCACACTGTTTCCCATATTCCTTTAGGCATGGATACAATGATGATAACAGATAGGAGGTTTTAAGGAGAAGACGAAGTCAGATTAGTGTGTATCTGGAGATTAGATGTGATGTAAGTTAAAACATTTTTGAAAGGGCTTTTATATTAGCCAGGATTTTAAACTTATATCAAAAATGCATACGTTTGACAATTGTGGCATAAATGAGTGAGTGCTAGGCACACAGTGAGGAAGAAATTACAATAGATTTAGCAGGAGAGAATTCTTGAGTGGACTAGTTATCCATTAATTTCCAAGTAAGCAAGATGAGGATTTGTTCAATATATTTTAATGCAGTGGCCAAAATGTGTGAACATCTGTCCCAAAATGTGTGAACATCTGTCCCTCACATCTATAGTAAATCTGATGTCTTCATGTCAATTTTGGCCAGGAGCGTATTGTGTGAAACATTTTGGATGATACTGTATATTAATTGGAATAACCCAGGCATGAAAAATGAATGTATATAAATGACCATTTTAATGAATACTATTTCAAATGGCCGTATCCATTATAAAAGTAGTGCCCCCTTTCTTAATGTTGCCTTTCTCAGAAAGAATTCTTTTAAATGAAATCCTTGGCTTTTTTTTGTTCTGATGTACAATGGATTACATTAAGTTCTCTTCTAAAAGACAGTTTATTAATATCTCTGATCCAGAACTCACATGTCGTTTCTATGTTAATTACTGTTTCTAAGAATGAAAAGATGTAGGATTAAGTGAACACAGAATATAAAACTCCAACCTTTTCTAATCATTCAGATATCTTTTAATCTGTACTCAAGTAATGTATAATGACATTTTTTCCCAGAAACAGAAGGTCATTAGATGCACTGAATGCCTCCAGCCAAAGGATAAGAAAATTACACACTACAGGGTAAGATTGTAGATGCCAAGGTTTAATCTCACACAAAAGGAGATAAAGAAAATGTCATCAGTTTACTGAGAAAAAGGTAGCATCGTAGGCCCTTAACATTACGGTATGGTTGACCTATGACAATTAAATACAATTTTCCTGAAATGCACCTTAAAGTCTTGAATGACATTTTGAATATATTGATAAATACATCTGTATTGTGCAAAGAATATTTCTATTATATATAAATATTTAATTTATAATAATATGCTCAAACTTTCCTGCATATGCAACTGTCACACATACAGTATTAAATGTAATATGATAATGAATAGTACATTTGTTTCTATATATCCTCAATTTATTTTTATTTACAAAAAACTAATTTTTTTCTCATATTTTACCAGAAACAAACACCCAAACTCCCATCCATGAATTTGGCTACTTTACTGATAATTAAGCACGAAAAACTCGGATAGAAAATACAATTTGAAAAATTTGAGTTTTTATCAATATCTTACATTTTTCAAGTTTATGTGCTTAAATACCTCAAATTTTTCAAGTTTATAGGCTTAAAAACTTTGAATAGCTCGAATTTAGCAAGTTTTTGAGCAAAAAACAAGGGTCAGACACCCCAAAACTCCCAAAATTAATGAAGGTTAAAAACATCAATGGTCAAAGGGACAGCTGCCATTGAATTCTTACATTAATTCAACAGGTTTTAGTTGGAGTATTTTCTGATTCTGACTTTTAGCAGCTTTGGGGCACAATAAATTCATCTTTTTTCTTTAAAAATATGAATTATCTATAGAGAAAAAATTCCAGTTCTAATAAATAAAATTATATTAATACCATTAAATATTATAACATAAGGATTTAAAACCTAACAACCTTTTACTGTTGTGCTTCAAGGATGAAGTCATGACTACTGATTTGCGGCGAATTCCCGTGATTTGCAAAACCGCTGTGAAAATTCATCAGCGAAAAAAAAAAATGGATGGCATCCGTTTTTTTGGACCCTGGCGCACAGTCCTATGAATTTCAATGGCATTCAGCCATATGCTTTAAAGCTTGCAAAACTCCTCAGCATGCAAGGACTTATAACATGGGCTGAGATTTTAGTTAATACACCTTACCCTATGCACCAACGACTGCAAGTGCGGCATGAAATAATAAAACGCAAATTTGTTATTGCAGGTTTTATAGCAGCATATATTTTGAAACACTAGATTGTCAATATGCCAGTGTTGCTACACCTGGTAGGCAAATATCTTCCTTAGCAAGTTGCAAAATCTAAGATTATCTTTGTTGAATATTTTGGGAACATTCTGTACATACATAGCACTGAGCACTAAGGGTTGAATTAAGGGGCAAATTAACTAAGATTCGTAGTTGCGCCAGGTGTAACTTCGCCGCACTTCGCCGCACTTCGCCAGGCGTAGTTTCGCCAGCGCTCCGCAAATTCACTAAAATCCGAAGTTGCGCTCAGGGGTAGCGTAAGGTTGCGAAGTTGCACTAGTGTTGATTCGCGAAGCGAAGTTACGCTAGCGATGGTTAATTTGCATACAGCGCCAAATTCAAATTTCAATTGAGGAATACGTACAATCACTACAAATGCCTGGGAAACCTTCAAAACATCAAATAAAATTTTTTTTTTTGCCCTACACATGTGCCCACTGTATAGTTAAGTTGCCATGAGTTAGAAAATGTAGGGGGGAAGGACGGGAGCCCCAAAATTCAACCTTTTTCAGCCTATCACCCATAATATAGAAAAAACGCCAGCGTTTTTTGGGACTTAGAAAAAATCTGAACTTTTTTTGAAGCAATCCCTATCTACTCTATTGCGCTTCGCCTGGTCTGAGGTGGCGAAGGAAGTCTAGCGTAAAAGGTAGCGTTCAGTACAATTTGCGTAGTTACATCCGTTGCGAAAATTCGCCAGGCGTAAGGGTGCGAAGTAACACTAGCTAATTTACGCCAACGTTCGTTAGTGAATTTGCGAAGTAACGAAAATGACCAACACTATCGAATTGACGCTAGCATTAGTTTCAACTTTTATTACAAAACTCAGGACCTAACCATTTCACCAGCAGATCAAGTTCTAGATCAAGTATATGGCATTTTAACTATGAGGCACACAAAAAGGATGCAGAACTCAAGACTCGGTATAATACAATCCCGTTATTGGGTGAATCTACACAAACTGTTTCAGGATCTATGCTCTTTATCTGATATCTTAACATTGGAAATTGCAGGAATGTACAGAGATGCAAAGGCATTAATTCATAAAGAAGGTTAAGTGAGTGATGCTCTAACCCAATGAGACTATATTGCTTGAAAATACTTGTGCCTTGTCATAGGTTGTGTTCTGCTTTGTGTATTCATACTTTTGTTGCCAGCCTAATGTGCATTGATCTGTGGCTGAGTAAGTAGGTCATTGTAAAGGCTTTTAGCATCAAGAGTAGAATTCAGTGTAGTCGTCCCTTTGTTGTGGATAAAATGTCAGCTTCTTGCTCTAATTGAATGTGTGCTTTGTGTGAGAACTTTTTATCCCCTGATGCACTTTCCTTTCTACTGCTCAAACTAAATACATAGATTCTAAAATGCCATATTAAATCCTCTGAAGTGAATGAAGAACATATTTTGAAAGTGCCCCCACCTTGTGCTTATACAGTACATCTTCCTGGAATACTTTCTACCTAACCATAGTGTCAACTCCCTGCTTTTGACCGCATTTGTGCAAGATTGTTGGCTTTATAACAAGCTCTATTGATGGTCATCATTCATCAGCAATAAAGACTTTTAAGAAGTATGATTGTGCTTATGGGTGTGGAAACTATCATGAGGGTAGCTGGGCAAGGCAACCTGAAATCTCCATATGTGCAAATGCAACTTGGATTTATTCTTATTTGCAAGCAACTTCATCCTGAATAGGTGCAAGTTCTGCCATTAACCATGCCAGCATTTAATCTTTTTAATTTTTTTTTTCTGCTCCATTTTAAACATACTGTAGCACCTTTTTTTGTAGCTTCTGTATCTTTATGCCATTGAAAAAGCCATTCACTGTGGCAATATGTTTTTAATTGGATCTAGAGGATTTTGCATAAAACCTTTTTTAAATCAAGTACTGTTTTATACTTTTGCTCATCAATGTGAAAAAATATGTTTATTGGTCTAATTTTAAAAAGATTCCAAAAACATTGTAATTGCTTAAAGGTATACACAGCGCTTCTTCTCACCTTTATTCTTTAAGGGGAATTAGAACATTTGTTGACATGTATGATCTCAAATTTAAGTTCAATGTACAAGTATGTTTAAATTGAAAATACTGTTTCTTTCATCCTTGACCTGCATCTAATGGCAGTATAGACTTGTTTCAAATTTCATTTTCTATGGACTCTTCTTCCAGTCCACAGAGTTCACAGGCGCCATTTTCTCCCAATCGGTCTTCTTCCTGCTTTGACCGGCATTTTTGGCGCATGCGCAGTAGGAGCATTTTACCGGTACGAATCTACTGCACATGTGCCAAAAGTCACGGTGAAATCTGACCATTACAATAATGGCAATTCTCATAGAAGACACTGCTGCCATTTACACCTTAAAGGGTGGGCCAATATACCTGGATGAATTACAGTTGAAGATTAATTAATAGTGCAGTTTATCTTGTTTTGCACAGCTTCTTCCTCCTGGTAGATTTCTGATATAGACTAAAAAAACCTTTATTCTTTTAAGATAGTCAGCTTAGTGATCAGCAAAACAAAAATTCATGTCGAATCAAAAGGCCAGTTTACATTACCTTTAATGCATTTTAAATTCTGCAATAACATATACATTGTTCTACCTTGTTAGAGTAACTCCAGAAGCTACACTGCAGATGTTCTTTATAAAAAATAAATGCATCCATGGCAATTTTTTCCAAAAACAGTGCCCAAAAAAGATTAGTTGATGTGGAAAGAGGTATGTAAGAATAAAATTGGTGTTTTTCTTCTTAAGGGGAAGTTCAGGAGCAACAATTTTTCATTTCTTTTGTGGGGGGGGGGGTCAAAACCCCATGTTTTTTTTAAGGCAAATCAGAACACATGGTTGAAAGTCTAAAACAGCTTGACAAATTATTCAACCCTGTAAAAATATCAGACTGAACAGTTTGCTCATCTCTAGTCAGGATGAAAGTAGTTTTTACTTACTCCCACTTGAATGTGTTACATATACACATTTGTAATCGTTTGTCCACAAAATATTTAACTATGATAAAAGCCAAAGGGTATAGTATAGTAACAGTAAATTAAATTCACAAAATTTTGGGGGGCGTGGCCGGGATGCCGAACTAGGTAGACGTGCTGCATGTTTGCTCCGCAATCCTGCACTGATCCTGCTTGCTACCTGCTTGTTCCCACGCCAGTGGGTAGATCTATTGTGGATCCTTTAGCTGTGGGGACACCTCCCGAGCCAGGAAATGCGTAAGGCGGCCCAGAAACGCATTGCTGGAAACACAAAGCCGGCCACCTCGCCACGAGGGCCTACCCAAAATGGCGGCGCGTCCCAAAGCATGGAGTCCGCAGATCCCGCTTCCCATCTAGCTGCGCCGTCTGATGCAGACCTGACGCCGCATTCTACCCAACTCCTGCTACAAGCGATAGCGGAATCTAAATCTACTCTTACTGCCACGTTGGCAACCACCAGTGCAATGCTCACCTCCAAAATTGAAGAAGTGCGAATCGATCTCTCCCTCCTGCGTCAGGATTTGCAGACTGTTCGTGACCGCACTACCGAGGTGGAGCGCAGGGTGGGAGAACTGGAGGATGAGGTGAGACCCCTTCCACAGTCTTTACAGCTAATACAAAGGGAGTCTGCTGACTTGGCTGCCAGGATAGATGATCTGGAGAATCGTAACCGCCGCTCTAACCTCAGGGTTGTGGGCCTGCCGGAGGGCTGTGAAGGGGCAAAGGTGGAAGACTTTGTGGAGGGGTGGCTCAAAGAGACACTTGGAGCTGACGCTTTCTCGCAGCATTTTGTGGTGGAACGGGCGCACCGTATTCCCGCCAGGAAGCCACCCCCTGGGGCACCGCCAAGAACTCTGGTTATGAAGCTGCTCAATTACAGGGATAGAGATGCAGCCCTCAGAGTGGCCAGGGAAATAGGTGAAATTCTCTATCAAAACGCTAGAGTATCCTTGTACCCGGACTACTCTCTTGCGATACAGAAGAAAAGAGGAACCTTTGTGGAAGCACGCCGCAGACTACGTGATAAAGGGATCAAGTATGCTATGCTCTATCCAGCTAAGATGAGGATTCTGGATGGGGCAAAGGCTCTCTTTTTCGACAACCCGAGAGAGATTATCCAATGGCTAGAACACCGGCCTCCTCCCCCTCCTTGATGAGTCGGCACCTACCTCAGTTGGACTCTCCACTCAGGTCGTATTGTTTTTTGTTCCTCTGCTAATGCCCAACTACCCGGGCGGATTTCCCCCCTAACTTTGGTTCCGAGAGCCGCTTGACTGTTGGGGCCTTTGTGTCGGGACTAGTCAGACTATTAGGGCCTTACCGTTGTTCTGGCACTCCTCTTACATAAGCTGGAGGTGGGTTGTTTTTCTCAGTTTTCGCCTTGTTATTTTTGCTCGGTATTCCTGGATTATGGTCCCTATGTTGGGGTGTGAGTGGGTAGCTACTGTTACACGAGGTTCAGAGAAGGAGCTCCTCACGCAGTGACTTTACGCGTACAGAGACTTTTTTGTCCTTTTTTTTTTTTTCATTACAAAAGGTTGGCCAGCGGCCGGGACTCTCCAAGGGAAGGTTTGTAGTTATGGGACGAATGTATCCCCACGTTCAGGGTGGATACCGGGAGGGTGGAAATTTCCGCTTTGGAAATGGGATGAGTGTTTTTGCAATGTCTTTCTCGCTAACTTGCTTCGTTAACACACTAAGGGTTCATGTGTATGCTCGTGGCTGCAGAGGGGGAATTTACTTGGCAGGCCTCTGCCTCCTGGTTACTGGGCTAGATTACCAAACCTGAGCACACCCATGGCTAACCAGCAACGTAAGGTACAAGTGGTATCGTGGAACACACGGGGGCTCAATGGCCGTATTAAACGGTCAATTGTTTTGGATTATTTGAAAAAATCTGGCGCGGACATATGCCTGCTCCAGGAAACACATTTAATTGGTCAGAGAGTGCTAGCACTGAGAAGGGCCTGGGTGGGCAGCCTTTACCATGCAGAGTACTCTTCTCACTCGAGAGGGGTAGCAATTCTCACTAGAAAGGGCATGGGTCTTGGGGTGGCGGATCTGCACACAGATCCCAAGGGTCGGTATATAGCCATTAAATGTCAATTATTTAGCTATTGTTTTATAATTGTTAATGTGTATGTCCCTCCCCCTTTCTCCGTGACACTTTTAGATGAAGTCCTGACTCGTATAGCTGATATGGGGTCATACCCGACAATGTGGTTAGGGGATTTTAATGCGGTTCCTGACCCCTCTATGGATAGGCTTAGGGCCTTGCCTCATGATACCTTGATTTTCCCCAATTGGATAGGGAGTGCTGGGTTATCAGATGTTTGGAGATCTAAACATCCCACTGCTCGCCAGTATTCCTGTTTCACTATAGCAACTTCGGCCTTATCCCGTATAGACTTAGCACTAGCTAACAAAGAGGCTCTTCGTCTCACGCTTTCGGCTGAATACCTGCCCCGGGTTTGCTCCGACCATGCGCCCCTTCAACTAACTCTTGCTTTTCCAGGGCCTGGGCAGGCGCGCAGTTGGCGGTTGGCCCCTAAGTGGGTACATAACCAGCCCATTCAGGATAGTTTCCAGCATCTGCTCACTGAATTTTGGGACACTAACACAGGTACAGCCAGGGACATAGTTGTATGGGATACCTGTAAGGCCTGGGCCAGGGGAACCTATGTCTCCCTCATTAAAAGGGAACGTAATATAATGGAGATGGGTCCCGACGAAGCCAAATCTGAGCTTCAAACAGCAGAGGGAAACCTCAGTCAGGAAGACAGTTTATCCCACAGAACGGCTATGACGTTTGCGCAAAGAAACATTGATCTCTTGCTCACTGATAAATTTTCCCAATTCGAAATAAACAGACGGGCAGCTTGGTACGATAGGGGGGATAAAAGTGGGAAATTATTAGCGATGTTGGTCAAGGAGCCGCACGAAGTGACTGCTGTCCCTAGGTTAGTCCTGCCTTCGGGGGACGAGATACAAGACCCGCAAGATATAGCGAATGCCTTTGGCGAGTACTATAAGGACTTGTATGGCTCTAGAATGACTTCCAGCTCAGGGATACCGGAATACTTAGCTCCCATACCATTTCCTAAATTGACTTTGGAACAAGCAATAGCCCTAGATGCCCCCATAACTAAGGAGGAAATTGCTGACGCGATAGCTAGCTTCCCGAATAACAGGTCCCCAGGCCCTGATGGACTGCCAGTTGAGTGGTATAAGGCAAATACCAAATCTCTTGCTCCCATTCTTGCCTCTCTCTGGAATACCACCTCGGAGACGGGTGAAGTCCCATACTCTTGTACTCAGGCAGTAATAGCGGTTCTTTTAAAGCAAGGCAGACCTGATCAATGCTGTGACTCTTACCGCCCCATCTCTTTGCTTAATGTAGACGTCAAGATCTTCACCAAAGTTCTTGCTTCCCGACTTAAATTGGTTATCGAGCATCTTATCCACCCTGACCAAACTGGCTTTATGCCGGGGAGAGCCACTGATGTTAACATTAGACGCTTATATTCAAATATACAAACTCATCATGACAATACGGGCTCCAGAGTCGTAGTCTCCCTTGATACGGCCAAAGCATTCGACACGGTCGAGTGGGCTTACCTCTGGGAGGTGCTGGCCCGCTTTGGCATTGGGGATGGCTTTATCAGGTGGGTGAAGGCGATATACAAGTCGCCTGTGGGCCAAGTCAGGGTTAACTCATATCTCTCTCAGATCTTCGAGCTACGTAGAGGTACGAGGCAGGGATGCCCTCTGTCTCCCTTTTTGTTTGCACTCGCTATAGAGCCCCTAGCTATTCAAATCCGTAACAATAAGGAAATTGTAGGTTTGCTGAAGGGCCAGCTAGAAGAAAAGACATCCCTCTATGCCGATGACATGTTGGTGTATTTGGCTGATCCTGAGGCTTCTCTGTCCACCCTGCTTCGAGTGGTGAATGAGTATGGGACTTACTCGGGGCTTAGAGTAAATTGGGAAAAATCTACTGTCTTTCCGATTGATGAAATTGCCACTCAGGACCGAATTCCATCTAGATTAAAATGGACCACCTCGTTTAAATACTTGGGTGTACTTATCTCTGGAGACCCGGCTAATTATATACGGGACAATCTGGAACCGGTTCTGCAGGACTATCGCAGGAAAACTACCTCCTGGGTCAATTTGCCTCTCTCTTTGGTGGGGAGAGCCAACATTGTCAAAATGATTTTCCTGCCGAAATTCCTGTATAGATTGCACAATGCCCCGAATTATTTACCCCGAAGCTGGTTCAAACAAATAGACAAAGTTACCAGCTCCTTCATTTGGGCGGGTAAGGCTCCCCGCGTTAGCCTAGCAGCTCTTCAATCCCCAACATCGAAAGGTGGTCTGGCGTTGCCAAATTTTTTGCTTTATTATCATGCCTCTCAACTGGTGTATGCCCACTGGTGGCTAGTGCCTGATTTGAATAATCCTGCCCTGATGGTGGAGGCGGCGAGTGCCTCCTCGCTGGAGGCATTGGCTAATCATTTATACAGGGGTCCGCACTCTGCCTTCCCATGCACCGCCTCCATGACTCCGGTCATGAAGATCTATGATGTGTATATGAAGAAGCTATACCCGCACCCGGAAACATGGTCCCCGGGCACCCCCCTCTGGGAGAACCCAAAACTTCCCCACTTTAAACAGCTTCCTGATGCCGGACTCTGGGCCTCTTTGGGTGTTAAGTATCTGGTTCAAATTGTTGAGGGTGGGCAGCTTAAGGCTTTCCCAGTCCTTAAAGAGGAATTTCAACTACCAGCTAGAATGATTTTCCGATATTTACAACTGAGTCATGCATTTCAAACGCAGTTTCAGGCTAGACCCCTTAATATTACACAGTGCTCCCTTGAACGATACCGGAGACGACCTGGGCTGCAGAAAGTGGTCTCTTGGATATACGCTATATTGCTAAAACCCTTGGACTCCCACTTAGAGAGGGTGCGTTTAAAATGGCAGGCTGATATTCCAGGACTACATGTGGAGGCATGGAGTGAGGTCTTGGAGCAGATTCCAATAGTCAATATCTCGAATAGGGACAGGCTTATTCAGATTAAATTCTTTCATAGAACGTATCTGACCCCTCATAGACTTGCTAGGATATATCCAGGAACTCCGGACACATGTTACAAATGTGGGACTGAGGCGGGAACTTTGTACCATGTCTTTTGGGAGTGCACTCACATGCAGAGATATTGGGGGAAGGTCCTGGGTTTTATTCAGGAAAATTTTGCACTTCCCAATATCCTCTCTCCGGAACTTTGTCTCATGGGACTTATTGAACCTCTCACCCTTCCCCCGTACCGTAGGCAGTTTTATCTGCAAATGCTATATTTTGCTAAAAAGGCCATTATTCTCGCGTGGAAAGATACTGCTCCCCCTACTTTAGCCAGATGGAAATCTTTGATTAATGATGTTCTGCCACTGCAAAAAACAGTGTATCTAGCTAGGGGTTGCCCTGGTAAGTTTCGGGCAATATGGGGTGACTGGATTGACTTGCCGGATACTGTAGTTCCACGAGTGTAACTGTGGGTGATACCTGATTCTCCCTCTCTGCAGCTATGAAATATTTGTAGTAAACTATTTGTCTAGAATTGTGTACTTACGGACCCAATGTGATTGTACTGATGTGAGACATTGCAAATGTTTGTCTTGTTAAACTGAAAATTGTTAAATAAAAACTTTTAAAAAAAAAAATTCACAAAATTTAATACAGCTACGGTATGTGGCTAGTTTCTTTCCTTACATAACATAAAATGCAACTCATCTGTTTGTTATGTATTTATCTCACTTATTTACTCACTTATATTGATTGTTGTTACAATAAAAAAATGTTTTATTTCTACTAATTCTACTAAAGTCATTATTTATATCCTTAACAGCACTTTTGCATACTAGTAGAGTGGTTGTGCAATACAATACATGCCTGGGTTATATGAAACATGGTAGAATATTTAACACTGTAGAATTAAAACCAAAATTCAAAATAGGGAGAGACCCACTACTTGTAAGGCAGTAGCCCAAGTATTTGTTAGAAATGTAGATTTAAAACCACCTGTCTCTGCTTTCCTGTTTTGAAGCAACTAATTATGAGGATAAGAGAACACTAATCATGTTGGGGACTAAAAACTGTCACACAGAAGTAGAACTAAAATAAAGCTTGAAAGTTTTTTTTAAACAGTACACCTAAATGAAGTCATTTGAAAAGTGTGCCTAAATAGTTCATAAAGTTTACAGAAAAATAAATGCAAATAAGAGAATTCACATTTCAGCAAATTAATTGGGACCTTGAAAAGCATAGGAGAGAATATAAAGGGTCTAGTCGCAGCAGGATTGTCTTTTGACTGTGACAGTTCTCTTTACCATTAACAGACAGCTACTGCTTTGATTGGCATATTTATCTGTGTCTGCTTTAGTTCTCTGCATTGATATATCAATCATCATAAAGGAGGCACACTCAGCCACCCTCACAGAGCATGAATCTAGTTTTATAATTTGCAGTTAGAAATAGATTGAGCAGGAGCTGATAAAAGGAATAATACATTAGCAGAATATTTTTGTAAATTTGCAGTCTTCTTCGATAGAGGATATGAGGAATGAAGTAACTGAAAGAGGCATGCTTAGAATAAGTCATATAAAAGCCTTATGTGTGGCGCACAATCCAATGACCATAACTTTACACTTTATCACTGTGACTGGAAGCTTTCAAACTAGCTTTGAAGATGAAGATAGAAAGTGAAAAGTAAAATTGATTCACTAGGAAACAATCCATTAAGAATCATTTGCAGACTTTGAATAGGCAGATAATTCAACTGGCTTGAATTAGTTCAGGCTTTTCGGGAAAAAGCCCGGAAAAAACTAACAATTAAGGAAAAAAATCACGATTCGATTTTCACTAGATTTTTTTCATGTATGTCCCTGATCCAATTTAATTGTGCTTTTCAATAATAAATAAGGTTCAGTCAAAGATTCTAGTTTTGTCAGAATTTTTTTTTATTAAAATACTGCAAAAAATTTGGATTTTGATAAATAAGGTCCTTATATATATATATATATATTCATATTTATATGTATATTATATATTCCGAGAAGCAGAGGAAAAGCATGGGAAGACTGTGATTTAAGTTCTGTTTGTTTGTTCAGTTACATGAGATGAAGAACAGTTTTTCAAAGTGTTAAGATTCATTTATATTAAGGTGACCTATTTATAAAGCTGGTAAACTAATTGTTTAGTAAAAAGATGGAAAATTATGCATTCAAATAATGCATCCAATTTAAAAAGTTATATTTATGACAATACACTCGAGAGTTTACCAGTTTATACAGTAATTTCAGTCAAATACTCAAGAAAACAATAAAGCTGCTATATTTTCTACTTCTATTGATAAATGAGCTAAATGTATTCTACACCAAAACAATTAAGCTTGAAACAACATTTCCCAGGGAAGTCATTATATCAAAACGGTAGCAGAAATCTCTTCAGAAAAGCAAATAGCAATTTCTGTAATTATGAGACACATAGAAGATTATAGTCAAATCATGAGGCATCCAGATTTGTTTCAAGTTAAATGTAATTTGACCAGATTCAATATTTTAATACTTAATGGTGGCGTTGTTATGGAAAAATCAAATGTGACTGCTTTATAAGGATTTTTCATAAATCTACTTCTAAAATGTGATTTTATGCTGTTGTTGTAGTATCCTGCCACTTACTACTGTTTTGGCAGTTGTAGGGTATGGAAACGGTTCACTGAAAGCACTTTTCTAATTTCAGAGGACTCATCTATAGGTCACCTATCATTAATCCATTTAGATTGTAAGCTCTACTGGGCAGGGACTTCCATCCTCTTGTCCCTTTGACACTAAGCTCTAGGGCATCTTTAATGCAATTGTACTTGTATTTATTTCTACTTATTACTGTACCTAATAAACCGAATATGCAATGTACAGTAAGTGTCTCCCAAATCTTGCTACTGGTCAGATGTAAGAAGGGAAATTGGCAACAGGTATATTCAGTTTACAGGCTATTCGAGTAAAAGTAAAGTCAAAGAACAATAACATTGGTTGTAAAAAAAACTATACAAAGAGTGTTCCAAAGACTATGGGGTCAGTTTACTAAAGTGCAGTAAAGTTTCTGCATGTTATCGATGCAAATATTTTATTCGCAGCGACTACGTTTACTAAACATCGATGTGCTCAGAATTCATTGCGACCACTTGCGGTTACTACGTTAACGAACCAGCTTACATTAGAGGTAATTTTATCTGGTTGAGAATTTTCTGGCGACAAATTAAGTTTACGAATATTTATGCTATAAAATATTCTTGTTTTATGGCGTTTATTATGGCAATATTCATGGCCAGATATGTATCTTCAAAACTGCTAAACTTTATATATATTATCAACAACACAGTAAACAGATTTCACCCAATCAAACATGTATGCGTCATATAAATCCACATTTCAATACATCCGGTTACAACACTTACCCCCTGCCAATAGAATCATATAAAATTCATAAACAAGTTTTCCCAACAAATCTGTGTTCATCATATAAATGTAGTTTAATCTAGGCTGAGGAAGCCTTTGGTCCCTCCTAGCCATAATAAATCATCTTTCAGATGAAAAAGCTGCTGTAGCAGCAGACAAAAGAATAATCCAAAACATCTTTGATTATTCTGTCACTTCTCTCTTCTCCTGTCAGGAATGGCAACAGGAACAGAATGATGGGTAAAACAAGGTGCTATTGAATATTTCTTGGCCCCTTGAGAATTTTCTGGCGAAAAAATAAATCACCACCACTATATAGTTAGCAGTAAAATTTTGAGAATATTCTGGCGTTAATTTTATCTTTGATACATTTCGCTGTTTAGTAAACCAGGCATTAATTAATTAAACTGGCAAAAACATATTCTTGTGCAAAAAAATTTGCAAATTTATATTTACTGCAGGTTAGTAAACTGGCGAAAACATATTTGTTGACAAATTTGTCTATATTTTGTGTGCATATTTTTACCACACTTTAGTAAACGGACCCCTAAAACTTCCTGATAAACAGTTGCCATAAAAAAATCCACCATAAAGCATTAACTATGTAATGGAACATATTGTGTGTCTTTTGAACACTTAGGGGCCCATTCACTAAGTCGAATGAAGGAATAGAGGAAAAATAGTTCGATTTTCGAATGTTTTTTTTGGCTACTTTGACCATTGAATAGGCTACTTCGACCACGACCTTCGACTTCGAATCGAACGATTCAAACTAAAAATCGTTTGACTATTTGACCATTCGATAGTCAAAGTAATGTCTCTTTAAGAAAAAACTTCGACCCCCTAGTTCGCCACCTAAAAGCTACCGAAGTCAGTGTTAGCCTATGGGGAAGGTCCCCATAGGCTTTCCAAGTTTCTGATCGAAGGATAATCGTTCGATTCGAAGGATTTAATCGATTTGAAGGATTTAATCGTTTGATCAAACAAATTGCGCAAAATCCTTCGACTTCGATATTCCAAGTCGAAGGATTTTAATTCGCCAGTCGAATATCGGCAGTTAATTAAACCTCGATATTCGACCCTTAATACATCTGCCCCTTAAAGTCCTAGTATAATTTGAGAAGACCAACAAAGCAGCAAACAAAAGAATCTAACACCCACTTGCATACTTTAAAGAAGCCAAGAGCTAACATATGAAAAATGTAATACCTTAGTAGCACCCAACAACATAAAATGGAGTAAATAAACAAATACTGCGTATTAGAGCTCCAGGCTCACATAACATTGTGAAACAGTGGTCAACAGATATAAAATGTTCCAAAGAACAAAAACGTTTCTAACAGGTCTTTACTAACCCACACACAAAATGAAAACAGAAACAAATGCAGAATGATAGGATACAGGAGGAAGAAATAACACAGAATCAGACATACATAAATGAACATACAAGTCTGTATACTGGAATATACTTTTTGCACAAACACATGGTAGTCATACACTAATTTGGAACAACAAGGAGAATATATATATATATATATATATATATATATATATATATATATATATATATATATATATATATATATATATATATATATATTATATATATATATATATATTTAATATGCTGTTAGAGTCATTATCCCCTGAAAATAGCAATTAGATTTGCAGTAGGCTGGTCACTGTAGATTAAGATTCTGATGACAAACAAACCTTTTTATCTTTTCTCAGAAATTGTTTAGCACAAGTAATATTCTCTTGGTCCTGTAAACATTAGCTGTATTGAAAGCTTCTCTATACTGCCAAGCACAAACTAATTATTCCTTATGAATGAAGCAGAAAAGCAACCACACTGATAAGCATTGCTCATAATCATATCTTATTGTAAAAGGACTATGAGGAGCAATAATTTGTCATTTGATGGACACTAATGAGTTCTAGTCTGCTGAACCTAAAAATGTGTGATGTCCCTGAAGCCTAAAATGTAAAAGGAACAAAGTATCTATTTGTAAAATTGCTTATATTTAATTTGCCCAATGTTCTTTTATATGCCTTGTGCTGTAAATAAAAATGTACTGGAAATCTAAGATATGATTTTAGAGAAAGAAGCATATTTGGATAGATTTTTCAGTTGCTTTTCCTATAAAAATGGTTATGCTATATAAAATGTAATATGGGCAATATGAATTAAAGATGTTACTGTACAGTTAAAAAGAAACAAATGGACTTGCAAAACAGTGCAAGCATTGGATTGTTTTATGTAATATATCGCAAACAATTATATATTTGCTGTCATTATCTTAACTGCAGTATATTAATCTAAGCTAACTGTTTATTGACTGGTGTGGGTTAATGCGATGAGACAAATTAGCACTATAATTCTACAGAAGACTGCACAGCATTTTACCTTTCATATACATTACTAAGACCTACCAAAATGCAGAGTCTCTTTGTGGCCTGCAATAAGAAAAATATAATTTGTTTTTGGGGGGAGGAGGTTTATTACCAAGATTCAACGGTAGATGCATTGGGCATCCAAAATCATCCATTGTATTTTATATTATAGTTTCTAGACTTTACTTTTTCATTGAAAACCCATTGTCCACAAAGTTTTGAATTACGAAAAGGCCATGTCCCATAGACACATTTTATCAAATTTTTCTTTTACTCTGTTATAATAAAACAATACCTTGTACTTGATCCAAATTAAGACATAATTAATCCTTAGTGGAAGCAAAACCAGCCTATTAGGTTTATTTAATGTTTATATAATTTTCTAGTAGACAAGGTACAGTATGAAGATCCAAATGACAGAAAAATGCATTATCCAGAAAACCCAAGGTGCCAAGCATTCTGGATAACAGGTCCCATACCTGTATCTCAATGAATAGATGCCTACATAAATGAATTATAATCAGAATTACTAGCACTGAAGTGTGTGAGTAAATGGATGTTATTGATGTATGTGTGTCTTTTTCCAACCTTCTTCAATCTGAATGGTGAAAGTGCTTGCTATCTTTTGAAAGACCCCAGTTGTTATATGTTTATTACAAAGTACTGGTTGTAGTTTACTCATGTTATTTAAATTCAATTTTTAAAAAAATCTGTGCGGATTTGATTGGACTAGTTTTCAGAATAATTCCAGATTTTGATAACTAACCC
Source organism: Xenopus laevis (assembly GCF_017654675.1). NCBI lineage: Eukaryota > Metazoa > Chordata > Amphibia > Anura > Pipidae > Xenopus > Xenopus laevis. Next base: position 92,271,320 of record NC_054378.1, read on the forward strand.
CCTAAAAATTAAACAATTGTGATTACTATATAAAAAATGTTTTAATTGTCATTACGCTGGTTAATTACCCCTATTGGTTGAACTAACTATACATAAAGACTTGTTGCATACATGCTATTACAGTGGATGCATAATGCAATCAGTACCTGCAAGAAATGCACCACAATCTGTTGTATAAACTCTCATACTCCCTTGGTCAGTAGGAAGGCAATCTTGTTTTGAGACTTGTATTAAAGGAAAACTATACCCCTCAAACAATGTAGGGCTCTATAAAAATATAATGCATAAAATAGCATATATGTAAAACCCTGCTTCATGTAAATAAACCATTTTCATAATAATATACTTTTTTAGTAGTACAGTATATGCCATTGCATAATCATACTGTAAATAGAAAACAGCCATTTTAAAAAATAAGGGCAGCCCCCCTGGGATCGTATGATTCATGGTGCACACGAACATACTATACAAACTATACTTGTAAGGTCACATGAGCCAATTAACAGACAGAGTTCTGTTGTAGTATTTCTGGTCAGATGATCTCTGAGGCAGCACAGAGACCATCACAAAATGGTGGTTCAAAGCAAGTGATGTAAAATGGTAAAATTTACTTAAATATATATTCCAGTCTGATTCTTAAATATGCCTCTTAATTTGATATAAACCATATGTTGCTTAAGTATTCATTTTGGAGGTATTATAAAGAGAAACTATGAGAGAAACTATGCACTTCTGTTTTCTCCTGTCTAAAATACAATAGTTCTTTGACTGAAATATCTAGTAGATAGAGTAGAGATTAGAGTATTAAAGTAGAGAATTGTAACTGATATGGAACATTTATAGCCCTGCTTCAATCACCATTCCTAGTGCTGATTTCAATCTAGACCCCATTGGCCTACTAGGCCATTCCCCACTATATTTTTTGCCACGTGATTCTAACACATTTTTGTAACATATGGACAGTAGAACACAGTTAAACAGGATTCGATTGAATGGGTGATATTGAGTTTTTGGAAGCGTCTCTCTCTCTCTCTAAAACTGAGACACCCTACCCTCGCCAGGTTCAAGCATCATGGAGACAGGAAAGTACATACATATGCAAATATTTATGTAAATACAGATTTGTATAATATATGAAAAATGAAAGTATGCTAGAAAGGTGAAATGCATTTCAAAATATCATGCATTAAATATAGCTTCAATTACATTTTGTTGATGCAAGGATTAGCCCACTGCCTTCCTGGCCAAAAGAAAAATAATTGGTTTGAAAAAGGTAACAAATCAAGTTAACGTTCGGCTAAACCTTTTTATGCTGATAAAGGAAGGATTCTATCACCCTGCTGCATGTGCATTAAGTGGAAGGCTGAACTTGAGGGCTGAAGCAATTTTTACATTTCAACAATCAAAAATGTTACATTGATTCTTTTACAAGACATAGAAGCACCTGGTGTGTTTCTTTTTATGGACATATTCTAATATGTTGAAAGAAGATGTTTCAATAGTGCTATTTCTATAAATAAATCGAATTTAGATGTTAGAATCAAACAAGTATCTGCTGAGTGCCAGCCTCAGTTCTTTAAAAAGAAGGTCAAGAGCATCAAAGTTGAGCTACAGTATGGCAATGTAGAGGCTAGAAGTTTTAATTACATCTCAAATCATAGATTACTGCACTGATAGCCTGAAGTTACCTAAAGAAACAAGAAATTGAATTGAACATGCCTTCATCCCAAGACACAATGACACCGAAGAGTTTTGGGTGGAAAGTCCACCATTTGAATTACTACCAATTATATTTTATTGTTAAATGTCAATCTTTATAACCACCAATGGCCAATGTGGGTTTTCTGGATAAGGGATCTTTCCATAATTTGGATTCCAATACAGTACTTGAAGGGGCAGATTTACTAAACTCGAGTGAATAATTTGAATGAAAAAATATTAGAATTTCGAAGTATTTTTTTGGGTACTTCAACCACCGAATTGGTCAAATTCGATCGAATTCTATTGAATCGAACGATTTGAAGTAAAAATCATTGACTATTCAACCATTCGATAATAGAAGTACTGTCTCTTTAAAAAAAACTTCGACTTCATAATTCGCCACTTTAAACCTACCGAAGTGCAATGTTAGCCTTCCAGAGCTCTTTTCTAAGTTTTTATAGATCGAATAAAAATCATTCGATTGATCGCTTAATCGAATTTATTCGATCGAAGCTTTTGCGCTAAAATCTTTCAAATTCGATATTCGAATTAGAAGGATTTTACTTCAAGAGTGGAATTTGAGGGTTTTTTAACCCTCGAAATTCGACCCTTGATAAATCTGCCCCTAAGTCTTCAAAGAATTCATTAAATGTTACATGAACCAAAAGGAGTGTGTGATTTGCTACCAATATAGATTCATGCAATTTGGTTAGGATCAAGTACAAGGTGTTGTTTTACTATTATAGAGAAGAAGGAAATCACTTTTAAAGATTAGAATTATATGCTTAATGCAGAGCTTTCTGGATAACAGAAACACGACCAGCCGATACTTGCTTTTGGTACTTATATGCCTATTCCTTATGCTGTTCTGGTAAGATGATTGTAAGGAATCAGTGCTTCCCTCCTGTTGACATCATATGATGCAGACTGCTGAAGTATCTGAGAAGGTTTTGAGTCATCCAGGTTATGGTATATCTATAGTAATGTCATATTAATATGACTCGCTGCATTTTTTCTTGAAGACATTTTGCTAGTCATCTGATCGTCTTTCTCAATTCAGAATGACTTGTACAAAGATCTTTCTTGAGTTAAATACCCTGGAATCTTGCTCCAATCAGCTCCAATGTCATTTAAGTAGCATGTGGTCAGAGTCCTCATGGAAGCAAGGCGATGTTTGTATTAGCATGATTGAAGCTACAAGGTTATTAAACTGTCCAGGGGGAGGTGCCAAAGCAGCATTGTATGTGGCAGACAATTGGGGAGTTATATATCAAAGTCCAATTTTTTCTGGTCGGACTTTTAAAAGGAAAAAACACAATTTTTTCATAATAAAAAAACAAATTATTTTGGGATTTATTAAGCTACAATGGTGTTAAAATCCAAATAAAAAAGTACTCCAAATCAGACCTGCCGAGTTCATGTAGAAGTCAATGGAAGATGTCCCATTGATATCTTGATCTATGCTGGGTTTCGTTCAATAATCCAAAGATTTTGTGGTTTTTGGATGATAAAATTCAAAAAAGTTGCAGGTTTTGGACGACAACTCCAAAAAAGTTTTCGGCAACAGATGCCAAAAAATTGTAGATTTTGATTTTTTAACGATTTCATAGATTTTTTTCCAATGCAAGAAATTTTAGGAAAAATGTATTGCTAAAAAGGGGAGAAACAACAGTGCGGATTTGGTCGTAGTTTTCTGAAAACAGTGAGAAGTTTGCATTTTCATAAATTAATCTGCTGACAGTTGAAGTGCAATGCCCTCAATTCCATGGCCCCAGACCATAGGTATGCCATTTTTTTACATTACTCTGGTACTCTGCTCATGTAGGCTCCTTCCCAGAGGTCTCTTTACAGGTGCAATAAATCCACCATAAAAAGCAAGCATCCAAATGTGGTTACTCCTTCACTTCTAAATTCTAAGACTTCAAATCAATACAGAGAATAGTACTGCAACATACATCAGTGCGGACACAGCCCCTCCTCTTCCTATATCTATATGACATGAATATTACTGCAACATACATCTTTGGGGACACAATTGCTATTCTTCATATCTAATATGACATGAAATGTTTACATAGTAATGCCTGTTGTTCCAAATTAAATGAGCAGACATGGGGTGCTTGCAAAGACAGTGTAAGAACTATGGTACAAAAACCTCTAAAATTACAGACTCCAGCATACCCCAGCATAAAATAACAGGGTAAATAGTGATGAGCAAAATGTGGAGTTAACAAGAAGTTGCAATTACTTTCCAATTTTTTTTCACTTTTTTCCGTACCTTTCAGACATGCAATTTATGTTGCATTGACGAGTGTGTGATGCTAAGAAGCCATGTCCTTACTGTCTGTCACAGCAGGAATAAAGTAAAGGGTTGCCCTGTGTCTGACAGCATTGCATTTTGCACGCTGCACTGGATTTTTCCCCCAGCGTGAGATGCAATGGTCCAGGGCTAGGTAAATGAGGACTAAGAGGTGCGGTTTTAAGCCCATTAGTACTCTAGCACTTGCATCCATGAAAAAATCACCCTTATTTTCTCATGCTTTATTTGTCGCAATGCTTTGGTACAAATAGTTCTCTCTGAATAGAAAAAAACAATGCTAAAACAATCTCTGTTTTTTTAAAATTAGCATTTAGATGTCAGTGAAGGGAAACCAGAAAATACAAACTACAAATCAGAATTAGTGCAACATGAATTGATCATCCCTTGTAGTTATTAAGGTTTATAAAGGTAACTGTGTTTACCACAAACATGTATTAGAAATATTTACTTGCATCTATAAAGAAAGAAACGAATGGAAAAAATTATAAACATTCAGCAAATGAATAATTTAACATATACTGTATATAAAAAAGGCTTGTAAAGAATAATTAAATCCAACCCAATATCCAATTATAAACTTCCAGAAAAAAAAGCATAATTCATATTTAATATGATTCCCATTTTAATAGGTGTCATAAATAAGTGGCTTTACAGTAATTATCATAAAACATTCTAACATCAAAAGAGCAGAATTATCATTCCTCATTGAGACCTGTGGGAGATCTAAATTAAAAAGACGTGTCTGCCTTTAAAGAGTTATAGTGCAGTATGCGAGCAACTCTAGTTTGCGAAATTCCGGTTACTAAATGAGGTTTCAGTGTTATAAACCTGGGCCTGGTTTACTAAAGTTTATATAAGCAATGCAAATTACAGTTTATGTAATGTTGTAAAAAGAGCAAAACGTTTAGAAGCTTCTTGCGTGTAAAATCCTAATGTTTCTAAGAAAAATATTGACTCATCATCATCGTCAGACTGTATACTGTATATGTGCGTGCTAGTACAGCATTGCTAGTGTTTGTAACAACATGTGTCTCCAGTGGGTGTGTGATTGTATTTATTTACTTTTTCATGACCAGATTATGTTATCTATATTCAGGAAGGATTCTTCTTATGCTGACTGCAATTTTATGCAGTACGATTTCCTAAAGGGTTGATCACCTTAAAGTGAACTTGTAGTATAATGTCAACAGTAAGATTTTAAGACCATTTGTAATTGTAGTTAAATTATTCATATTTTTATTGAACAGCTCCCCTGTCAGGTGTAGTTCATGATGTCATTGAGCGGGCGCAGCAAGATGATGTCAGCAATATCAGGCCAAGGATCGGTGCAGGCCCACTAGGCACCAGAGATTCTAGATGTGACACCAAGTGGGGAAATTTCACCTTTAAAAGTTACTGATGCCAATAGGACACTGTCAGTTCATACTGCCAAGAAACAAGGGGCCACCAGGGAGCCCCTGATGCTGTTTTAGGGTTTGAAGTGAGAAATAAGGAAGAAGCTGACTGTGAAAGAAACAGGACAAGTGCTTGGAAAAGTAGCAAAAAACATTATTGACCCACAGGCAGGTACAGGGCAGATGGGAAGGGTAAATGGCAGATGACATGGCTCATACTCTATTGCAACATGTGCAGGCTAATGAAGCATGTCAGAATGTACAGTTAACAAAACTAAAATTCCAATGCTCTGGCAATAGTTCAGGGCAAGCAGAGCTTTGTAAGGGCTCTGTTAGGGTTAGACAGGCAAGGATCAATAACAGGATTATCACCTACCCTGGTGACCAGCAGTGGAGCAATGAAAAGCCAAAGTCTCACTGGCATCAGTGGCCATTACAGTCGCTTGTTGGTCATACGCATACTTTCAAGCATCCAGCAATCAGAGCGTCCATAAATATATCAGTAATCCTTTAAAGGGCAATCCAATTGTCCATGCTTGTTTCCAGTTTGAATTAAGATACTTATCACATTGCAGTTCTACAAGTTCACAGAAAAACAGTCTCTCATTCATAAAAATAATATTTACAGGTAGTCTGTGACATCAAAGCACCCATTTATGAAGTACAACTACAGTTGTGATGCTGTAAAGATGGACACCAATTGCACAAATGGTCAATGTCATTAAAGGTGTTTCTGTCTAAATAAGAGGATCCTTGCACTTTTGTGTTTTTGATCAAAATTCCAGTGTTCTCCTAAGGCATAGAGGAGGGGCAGACAATATTTGGCTGAGATTTTTAAATGAGCTTACAACAGCATGGATTTCATGTTTAATTTGAAAATTACTTTTATTATACAGCTTTTTGTCTGGGTGACAGGTCCACTTAAACACACTGGATGCAACTGTGCCAAGTGCAGTTCTCCTTCACACCACAATTATGCTGGAATTGAAGAAAAAATATACCCCCAAAATGACTACTTAAGCAACAAATAGTTTATACCAAATTAAGTGGCATATTAAAGAATGTTTCTAAACTGGTACATAGTAAATATTGCCCTTTTGTATTTCTTGCCTTGAACCACCATTTTGTGATGGTCTGTGTGCTGCCTCAGAGATCACCTGACCAGAAATACTACAACTCTAACTGTAACAGGAGGAAGTGTGGAAGCAAAAGACAGAACTCTGTCTGTTAATTGGCTCATGTGACCTAACATGCATGGTTTGTTTGGACTGTGTGGACCGTGAATCCTATTGTGAAAATGGTTTATTTACATGAAGGAGGGTTTGACATGTCAGCTGTTTTATAAAATACATTTTTATAGAGAGTTTCATAGAGAGTTTTCCATTAAAGAGAGAAATGTTGCACATTGCACACAATGCCCTAAATACTTATTTTACATAAACACAGGAAAAATAAAGTTATTTTAACCAAATGCTTGCATTGCACGGTAGGTTATGTTGCAGTGACATCCTGTAACATTCATAATTTGATTTCTTGTTTAACTGTGCAGTACAGCTTACATTAATGTAGCCAGACATCCATCAGTTATAACACATATCCAAAACCAGCAGTAGTCAGTTTATGCTATATGTGCAGCATACCAGTCTGTGCAAATGGATTTCATTGATGATAATAGAAGTCAATACCATTTAGAGTTGTCACCCTTTGGCCTGGTTGAATCGGGGCAGGGCAGTGGTGCAATGGGGGCGGGATTGTGACATCAGGGGTGGGGCTATGATGTGGAGATCAGTGATTGGCAGATCGCCACATCAATCATAGGGAATCCCCAGTTTTGACCTGGGCAGCCCTTCAAAAAACCAGCTGTCCTGGTCAAAACCGGACAGGTGGCAACCCTCAAATAGTAAGTGGTAGTTTGACTAAACCTTGCAGTGGAACTTGTCATGCAGTACCTGTCCTGTAGTATTACGGTGCATTATGCTTAATCAAAATACATTTGGATTTTTTTTATATTTAAATGATCAAAGCAGCTGTGAATCACCTACATACCCTTAGGTAATATTTTTCAGTATATAGTCACTTTTTATGGCAAAACAGATTTCTGATTTGTTCTCTCTTGTGCTGAAACTCTGGAGTATCTGACAAACACTGACCAATATAGTGTACTGTAACGCAGAAAGGCATCGACAAGAAATAGCTGGTTTATGTTTTATGAATCTAAAACAAAGAATATAGCTAATTCATTTTACTGAGATAAACTATAGATTCTTTCACATACACAAATAATTGATCAAGGTCCATTGTGCTTCTGTGGTTCATGGTTTTTAATACAAATTTAACGGCTCCACCAAGGTGAGTTTTTACATATAATACCGCCATGGGTACTTTTTCTTTATGAAGAAGCATATACATGTACGTAGCAGATATTAGAATTTAAAAATAACTGCAGTAATAAATATTTTATAGGTTATTTTAAGAAGATCAATTCAGATCAGTAATAAATGGAAATTGCAAAGGTTTACAATCATATTATAAGCCAACAATATTTAGGTATCTTAAAAGAGCATTTTTTTATGGTAATGCATTTATCTTTAAAAAACATACATTAAGTATTAACTTTATTCTGAATATGGGATAATTCGCTAATCACAAGCAGTAATGAAAAATCTGACCTCTAATACTGTACTTAATATTGCTAATAAAGGAATCTAGTATCCTCAAATCCCACTTCTGATCTGCTCATTAAGTACAGTACAGTTTGCATGCAAAAGACTTGTGTAGAACCTTTACAGGAATACAAAGTGAATTTTTATTACAACAGTACAGTTGGAGAGATTAGATGTCTGTGAATTAATTATTTAATATTAGCCCTTTTACATTTTCTATAAATGTTGAAGGAGTAGCTGTGCTAAATTTCGGGGAAGGGCAGAAAGGATATTAGTCCATAGTAGTCTCTACGTTGAACTGTTGGAAATAAAATTCCAATGTTAAAATATCAATAAATTACACTGTGTAGCATCTTTTCAGTGACATAACTAGATATTACTGGGCCCCACAATAAATTATTTAAATTAAAGTAAATAAAAAGTACATTTTCATGCACCAAAATGTCTAGAGGTTGAGCTGTTTTACCAATATTTATTGAAATTGTATATAAATTAGGGCATCATGGGGCCCCTATGCCTCTTGGGCCCCCTCTGTATTTAAGCTTCTGCCTCTGTTAGATATAAAAGTATGTGGTGGAACTCTGGAAGGTAAGCTGTCAGGAAGTGCTCAGTTCCAAACTCTGGACTTTGTGCTAACTTACCAGTGCACTTGCCTGTCATGCCACCAGAGGTCCTTTGTCTTTTTTTGTTCATTTGTGTTCCTGATATATTCAGTCTTACACTTTACCTCTCCGCCCATCTGTTTCTCATGTTCCAATCCTGACCCTTTATAAGCCTGCCCATGACCTCTGCCCGGTGCTTGTTCATTAAGCTGTCCCTGTATTCTCTGATCCTGTTCCTAGTTCCAAGTTCCTGTGACCCACCTTTTTCCAAGTTCCTTGCCTTGTTCCTGTACCCTAGTATCCCTCTTTACTCTGCTTGTGGATTCCCTGGTTCTGACTCGTGGGCTGTCCCTCGTCTTCGTTTGCCTGCCTTTACTGTTTTGCCTGTTTATGGACTGTATACCTGCCTGCCGCTTTCTACTGCAAGTTTGTAAATACTTTGTGAACACTGTTGCAATCACTTATTCTTTGTTTATTAAATTTTATTTCATCGTTATCATGGATGTGGATCTCTGTAAAGCAGTGTATGTTTACACCCCGGGTTACCCAGTCTTCAGGTTACCAACTTCCTGGTACTCGAGGCAACATGCAAACAAGTGAATGAGACAGGTAGAGGGTCAGGGCAGGCAGCAGACAAATAAGAGTCTGAATTACAAGCCAGGGGTCAAAAACCAGGTAGTCAGAGAGTCAGAATATGGGGAAACAAGGGTAGCACATGAATGAACATATGCAAGCTCAAGAAAAGTAATTGACATAAACTGCCATGTCAAAACCACACTGCATTCTGGCTCAACCTAGAGGAGCAGCAGCCATTACACCCCAGATTCCTGGTTATAGAACAAGGAATTCCTCACAACCTGCTAGTTTGGCATCTAGTTTAGATGAATGATCCTTGATGTGCATGCTTAAAGCATCTACATCTACCCTTCCCCCAAGACTTTAGCAAGATTTATGACCAATTAATACAGCCTGAAAGATAATATCAAGAAATCACACACATACAGTTGGCTTTTGAACCCATATGGACTACAAAATGTAATTCAGCTAATTTACAGCACTAATATAGCTAAAATTTGCCTTTAAATATCTGTCATTTTACACATTTTTAAAGAGATAAGTACAGTAAACAACAAATACTCAAAACATTGTCATGTTCTTTTTGCTCCAAAACAGAGAACAAGTATACAGAGCTGTCTGTATTTAGCAGGTCTTCATTCATGAGGAGGAAGCTGGGGGAGGTACAGTATGTTGGCATTTGATAGGAGGCATAAAGTATATGGTTTAATTGTGCCAAACATTACTGTGCTCTGCTTCTAATAAAATTTATAATCAGGCAAGAGTGTAGCAATATCCCCGATATCCCTGAAGTTCTCTGTAAATGAGCACAGAGGGGTACAACTATGTACCCCTTAGGATTCTTACCCTTACAACCTGATGTACAGGTATGGGGTCTATTGATGAGCAAAGTTTTTTACCGAGTTTTGCAACAAAAATGACGCCCATAGACTCCAATGCGTGAAAAAAAATTGCTGCGCAACTATAAAATTGGTTGCCCACATACTTCAATGCATTATGCTGAATTTTCATCATTTCACAAATTTTTGGCAAAGAGAAATAGTTCAGATTTGCCCATCACTAATGGGGTCGATCACATAGAAAACTATTATGCAGAAAGCTGTGAAATAAGAAAATGCCACTTTCAATCAAAGTCTATTTAAGCATAAGGTATGGTGGGCCAAACCTTCTGGTAGACCCAAAGTGTTAAGCATTCCTAGCCCAAACCTGAATATGACAGAATCATTAGACCATTAATGTGCACCATTGTGTAACCACTTATAAAACAATGAACCGGCCAACATTTTATATCTCCACAAGTGATAAATATGGCCCAAAACGTCCATTTCATGGACATTATGCAGGTATATTAAGGGTTGAATAGTAAATTTGAATTAGAATTTTTGATTTTTTTTGGTGTCAAAATTTACATTCGAATTTTAATCCCCATATTCGAATATAAATTTGAATGTGATATTTATCACTCCTCCGCCATGGAAACAGTCCTAATTCAATTCACCACCTAAAACCTGCCGAGTTCATGTACCAATCAATGGCAAAGGTCAGTTGAGCCATTTGAAGATGTTAATAGACTTCCTGACATTTCAGTTTAAAATGTTCAAATACAAAGCTTTGGATAGTTCCTATTTGATTGAATATTAGATGTTCAAATTTTTTCTTAAATAACAGTAAAAACAAATTCACATGGACTCGAAAATCGACCTTTGATAAATCTGCCCATAAACAAACTGTATTTCTTGACTAAAGACTGCAGGTTGGTATCTTATTCCATTGTGTAATGATTAATGAATTCAGTCCTTTATCTGCCCAGTCTTTCTAACAGATGGCTGCCTTTCTCTCATGCTATTTAAAGAACACATTGTAAATTTTATTCATCTTTGGGTCTTTAAAAAGTTAATTGTGATTTATTTCTCAGTGGTAACTGTGTTTTGTCATTGAGAATCCACCAAGGACTTGGTGAGTCCTATTATTCCAAATGTTGTAACCTCACTGTTAATTAAAACTTCAATTTATCTGAACCTTTAGCTATTAATATAAAGTGAGTGACAAAACAAAAGGACTTATTGTTTTTTCCTTTGCTATTCTTGAATGATAAAGGTCCATAGGATGCAAAACATCTCATTATTGTTTTTGATTAAGCAAACAGCTGAGAACTGCTGCAGTCCCCTTGAGGTGATAAACACGTGCTGAATGCCTTGCTGGGATGTGGTTAATACTGTGTATGTCACTCCAAGAGTAATTTTCACAATGAATATATTGCTAGAAGCAGTGAGAGTTAGCTGGGCATATCAATGTTCATGGTAAATAAATCAAATTTTTAACACTCCCCTATGGCTTTAAATGCCTACACTTCCTTGTTCTCTAGCTGCTGGGCAAAAGCCCATGTATCTACTTTTGCTCATTAGCATAATGTAAACAGTGTATCATTGGCCCAGAGGCTGATGACAAGTTCATGCCACACTTCAGTATAGTGTTGGGCAGAGGGTGGGGCTCCCTCTTTCACCTGCCACTCCAGGAGGGAGTGGAAGGCAATGGGAGACTGGAGCTTAAGCCCCAGTAAAGGGGAGGCCTTGGTGAAGTTGGGCTATCTGTCAAACCTATCCATTTTTTAATTACTTACGAAAAATAAATGCTACTATGCAAAATTGCTTTTGTTGAGCAAGGTCACAGTCAGAGATCCATGTAAGAGAAAAGTACTGTTCCATTCAAAATATTATGGGGCCGATTCACTGAATTCGAATAAAGGATTCGAAGTAAAAAAACTTCGAATTTCGAAGTATTTTTTGGGCTAATTCGACCATCGAATGGGCTACTTCGACCTTCAACTACGACTACGACTCCGAATAGAAGGATTCGAAGTAAAAATCGCTCGACTATTCGACCATTCGATAGTCGAAGTACTGTCTCTTTAAAAAAAGTTCGACCCCCTACTTCGGCAGCTAAAAGCTACCGAAGTCAATGTTAGCCTATTGGGAAGGTCCCCATAGGCTTTGCTAAGTTTTTTTGATCAAAGGATATTCCTTCGATCGTTGGATTAAAATCCTTCGAATCGGTCGATTCAAAGGATTTTATCGTTCGATCGAAGGAATAATCCTTCGATCGTACAATCGCAGTATTTGCGCTAAATCCTTCGACTTCGATATTCGAAGTCGAAGGATTTTAATTCCTAGTCGAATATCGAGGGTTAATTAACCCTCGATATTCGACCCTTAGTGAATCAGCCCCTTAATCTCAGCCAAATATTAGTAACATAATAACATAGTAATAAGTAATGGTAACTATGTATACGTACACAGTATGAAAAGGTGAGTACTTTGACTTAAGTATTTAAATATAGAAGGGGTTTGGCGAGTCTCCAGTGACTTTTTAAATTTTTGTAAATAAAACATTATATAAGAAATAAATATTACTTTTATCAAAAAATCAACAGCTTTATCATCTTGCTCTGTACTTAAGTTACAGTCTGATACAGACAGAAAGGTAACATCTCCACATCTCCATGCTGCTGCGTTTATTATTAAAAATGGTAAAATAACAGTTCTGTAATATCAGGTCAAGTACGCTATAATCTGTTTTTATCCTAAACAGCATAGAAAATGGAATTACTGGAAGCAGTCCAAACAAAAAGATTTTCAAGTCTATAAAGCTATAAAAATATTTTATTCATAAAAAAATGAAAACCCATTTGCCTTAAGTAGCATTTTGCTTCCCAAAATATATGCCCTACTTTAATCATGTTGAAATAAAAGCTCTGTGACTCCAAAACTTACATAACTAAGCAAATATACCACGTCATACCTTCAAACGTTTTTGTTTTGAAAAATGGAACAATTTAAGAAATGCCCCCAATATGCTTGTACACTCCCAGGATTTTGGATTCCTGTGATCCACCAGCAAACACAAAAAGGGAGATTGAACCACTTTGTCACATCTGTGGCTGTCTAAGGGCCCAAATTATGAATGTTGAAGCCTTTGTGTCTTCTCACGAGATTTCTTCCTTTAAATAACTTAGTTTCCTGCCAATAGAGTTTTCTACCTTGACCCAAAAGTAAAAAGCTTGGCAGGTTTTATGTCCCGAAGGCTTGAGATTCTTAAATTGAGCACTAAGAGTCTGTTTATAATTAGTGATGGGCGAATTTGCGAAAAATTCGCGAAACGGTGCCGGCGTCTCGTTTTTGACGCCGGCACCCGTTTTTTCGACGCCGGCGCCCGTTTTTTGACGCCGGCGTCCGTTTTTCGAAAAAAAAATTTGACGCCGGCGAATTTTTTCTGCGAATTTTCGCGGGCGTTTCGCGAATTTATTCGCTGGACGCGAATCGCGCAAATTCGCCGCGAATTCGCGCCTGGCGAATAAATTCGCCCATCACTATTTATAATTGCAATTAAGTGAAAGTCCCCACTTTCTGATTATTGCCAACAGAAAACTTAAGATGCAGAGCACACTCTCTCAGCAATTACAGCTAAATACTGTAGTTCAAAATATTATATCCTGAAATATGAAAGGTTTATGTTGGATATACGAAAAAGTCAAAGGGAATTGTTCTAGTTATGGGAACACCAGAAAATCCTCTTGTATTCTGGTAGGCTAGTCCCACCCTGATTATGCCAAGAATTTAAAATAGAAATGTCATCTGGGTCATTTAAATCAGGTACTGCAATTGCATACCAACAAATTTCCCAACAGTCAGTTGCACATTAAAATGCCCTTTTGGAACTTCCATATTTGAGCACAACTCAGTCTTTCCTACTTGCCATTCCAAATTAAACTCAGTTGTACTTATTGAAGCAGGGGAACTGTAGAGCTACTACCACCTCCAGACCAGGTAATAGCCCAGGTATCTCTCAACAAAATAAACAAATAAACTCCCACATCACTCTCACTCCTATCACAGGAAATTAAGTCAAGCAGTATTTAAAGCAGAAAACTTTCAGCTCAATTGCATTCAATATACAGTGAAGTGCAAGAGAAATAGCAACATGACAGAATGTTGATACATTGGGTACAATGCCCCCTGGAATTCTGGGGAAAATGCTGCATTATGTGTCAAAAACATGCCAATCATGCTTGAAATTGTGCTTTGTTCACTGCACTTGCAGACATACAACAACCCATTTTATGTTTATTCAGGTCAAACAAAAATGTCATTTTATTTTTTTTACATTGTTTAAATTAAATTGTGTGGATGAAAAAGTCATAAATGCACATACATTGGAACGACTGGGACAGTTAAGAGTTAAAGGGATGGAGTATGTAAACAGTCATTGGAAATATGGCATTCAAAAAAAGTACAAACACCATTTTCTCTTGGGTTTTAGAATAACAATGATTGTTCAGGAAGCACCGGAAAGCTGATCTTGCATTTCTGCCTCATGCCTAGGAGGACAAGTGAATGAGGAAGGCAGAGACAGCAAGATGCTCAGCAGCAGACCCTCAGCCCTGTTAGGGCCACACAATTTGTTTATTCCCATGACCTCTTTGGTTGAGCTGTCTGACATGTTAAAGATGTACAAACTGAACCATGCTGCTATGGTGGAACTGCATGCTATGGTACAAGATGTTGAGTCTAAACCAGTATGGTCTTATGCATTTCCAGCTGCTCTCCTCATTTCCCATAACATTAGTTTCTGACAGACAACAATCAAGAGAATACTGAATCAAGTCAGGGACAACACTGGAACAGAATGCACAATAACTCCACCAATATCGAAATGGTAGGATATTCCTACCACATTGTCACGGTCGGCACCCAACACCAGAACAAACACCAGGCACCCTGGTCTCGGCTCGTGCTTCACCAGTAGTGTGACCGCCTTTGGGCCTCGGGAGGAGCCCTCGGCTTACTTGGATGGCCACCTGGACTTAAACGAGAGGTGTAAGATGAGGGTTCTGGATAGGCAGAGGGGCACGACAGTAAAGCAAAGTCTTTGGACAGAAGATCGCAGTACAAGGCGTTAAGGCAAAAGAGTAGTCAGATCAGGCCAGGTCGAGGCAGGCAGAGAACAAACATTATCAGACAGGCAAGGGTCAAACCAGGGAGTCAATCAGAGGGTTAATCAGAGGCAGTGGTCAGTAATCAGGCAAGGGTCAGAATCCAGAAGTCAGAATAGCAGGCAGGGGTCAAAAACAGGAATCAAACAGGTTCAGAATATAGCACAAGGCTCAGAAGCACCAGGAACAAAATCCTATCACGGGCAATGAGAAAAATCCAAACTGTGCCTTTAATACTTTTAAATTTCGCGCCACTGCGCGCTGACGTCACACGCCAGCGCGCATGCGCACATAAATCAGGAAGAGACGCGCCGCGCGAGCCCTAACTATTCCCCATTTGCGGCCCAGAGGAGCAACGTGGCTGGCGTCCCCGCCGAGGGGGCTGCAGGCGTCCCTGCAGACCCCCTCCCGCTAGACCACCAGGTAAGATTGTTACACACATATCATAAATGTACTATCATTCAGGGTTACCAGAAAAGTTTCCATGGCACCTTTATTCTACTCCTATCAACCATGCACTTGTGCTTAACTCAAAAAGGTTTGCCAGTGGGCTGGCTTATAGGTAAATATTGTGCAGAACTTTAACTTAAAGCATTCTTTATATAAAAATGATGGAAAACAAAGGAATACATGAACGGGACCTTACTGTTTAAGATAATTATTTTGTAACAAAAAAGGTTTTATCTATACCCTATTTTACAATCTAATATTGCTTGATTAATAAGTAGTAGAGTAGTAGATTAGTAAAATTGGTTGTAGATTGGTTCCTATTGTAATTGCACTTGTACCATCTCAGTGTAAACCCCAAAAAAGGCACAGATACGCACCACCATAGGACTGTGCTGTATTGTACTGATATGGGATCCGTTATCCGGACACACCCGGTATTCAGAAAGCTTTCTGAATACCGGGTTTTCTACGGAAAGGCCATCTTCCATAGACGCCATTTTATCCAAATAGTACATTTTTAAAAATGATTTCCTTTTTCTCTGTAATAATAAAACAGTACCTTGTACTTCATCCCAACTAAGATATAATTAATCCTTATTGGAAGCAAAAACAGCCTGTTGAATTTATTTTATGTTTACATGATTCTCTAGATCCAATTATGGAAAGATCCTTTTTCCAGAATACCCCAAATCCTGAGCATTCTGGATAACAGTAGAAGTAATTGAGTTATTGAAGTTCTGCTTGCAGATAGATATATATATATATATATATATATATATATATATATATATATATATATATATATATATATATATATATATATATATAGACTCATATTTACCACATATCACCAATCTCTCAGAAAATCCCTCCCTCCCTTAGAAAATCTTCTCACTGTCTCCAGTAGATGAACATGGTGGAAAATAGCCTCAAATAGCCTCGTGGGATGAATATCAGTGACTTCCACACTATGCTCCTGGAAAATTGCTGGAGGTAATATGCACATATGATAGGCATTCTGCTGGACTTATACTTTCTTCAAGTTTAAAGTTACATATAGTGATGGGCGAATTCATTCACCAAGCGCGAATTTGCTCGATTCGCCGCTGGCGAATACATTTGCGAAACGGCTGCAAAAAAAATCACAAATTTTTCGCCGTTTCGCAAATTTTGCGGGAAATTTGCCCATCACTAGTTACATAAAAGGATCTAATTAAGCCCAACACATTTCATGTTTCTGCAATTCCTCAAAGACTCAGGGTCAGGGTGAATATACATACATACCAGTGGTGTAACTAGACACCCAGGGGGACTGTTGCAAAAATTTGCAACTGTGCTCCCCCCAAAACTCATAAGAAGGATGGTGTGGTGGCATTTCCATGTGCAAATACCCCAAAACTAAAAGAAGGATGGTGCGTGGCAATATCATGTATAAATAACCCCAAACTAATAAGAAGGATGGCACAGTCGCAATTCCATGTATAAATACGCCAAAACTTATAGAAGAATGGCGCTGTAGCATTTCCATGTACAAACACCCCAAAACTAATAGAAGCATGGCACGGGGTCATTTCCATGTGCAAATACACCAAAACTAATAGAAGGATGGTGTGGTGGCATTTCCATGTATAAATACCCCAAAACTAATAGAAGGATTGCACAGTCGCAATTCCATGTATAAATACCACAAAACGAATAGAAGGATTGCACAGTTGCAATTCCATGTATAAATACCATAAAATGAATAAAAAGAATGGTACGGTGGCATTTACATGTATAAATACCCCCAAACTAATAGAAGATGGTGCGGTGGTATTTTCATGCATAAATACCACAAACTAATTGAAGCATGGCGCTGTGCTAATTCCATGTATAAATACCTCAAAATGAATAGAAGGATGGCACAGTCGCAATTCCATGCATAAATACCCCAAAACTAATAGAAGGATGGCACAGTTGCAATTCCATGCATAAATACCCCACAACTAATAGAAGGATGGCACAGTCACAATTCCATGTATAAATACCCCAAAACTCATAAGGAAATGATTCAAATGCCACTTTGCACATTACATCAAGGAAAGGGTTAAACACCAGAAGTCAGTGCAATAAATGTGATTTGTGCAGCTGACTCCTGGATGCATTAACTTATACTGGCACCTTATTCCCTGCCTACAATTACACTTCACGTAGCTGAGGTCACACAGGGCATCTCATGCGTGCACACGCAAGCGCATGTAAGAATCCCCACCCCTCTTAATCTCCCACTGTTTCTAAGTGCCTGTAAAGAAGGGGGGAAAATACAAAAAGATAAAGACACTTTTGGCTGTGTACAGTCCCTGAACAAGGGGCCCCATCAGCTATGGACCCTGGTACAGTTGCATCCCTTACACCCCTGGTAGTTACACCACTGATTTACATATGTATATTTGTGCATGTTTTTTGAAATTTTGCACCCTGGCCCACATTTCAGAATGAAT
Source organism: Xenopus laevis (assembly GCF_017654675.1). Taxonomy (NCBI): domain Eukaryota; kingdom Metazoa; phylum Chordata; class Amphibia; order Anura; family Pipidae; genus Xenopus; species Xenopus laevis. The sequence continues at coordinate 92,289,495 of NC_054378.1, forward strand.
GCAAATGGTCAGTGACTAAGGGGTACAATTTTTTGCCCTAGTACTTGCATCTGGAGCATCTGAGACCCATGTTCTTTTACTATCTAATACTATTGTAATAGCAGACAATATGAAGATGCAAAGGGACCTCCAGTAATATCTAGTCCTGCTTTAAGCCAATCCTCATATAACTCATCTTATTCATTGATTCCTGTGCTGTAGAAATGACACATGTATTTCACTCATCTGGGCATATTGTTTTTCCTGTACATGTGTTGTGCTCAGGAAACTGCTGCAGGCTGCTTTATGATAGATGTGTAGGCATTTGGGCTATTTTGATAAATAATAGTGCTGTATCAGTCTGAAGACATCTAATTTGTGCATTTGCACTCACCAATCTGTTATTCTCAGTGAATCCACTATGTTGCATGAAGGGTTAGCAAATACAAAAATATCAGCAGTAATTTGAAACATATGAGTGCCTGAGTGATGGATGGCTCAGACACTGTTCTACATTGAAAGCTGCTGGGCACAGTTAGAATTTAATTATCATAATGGAAGCTATGATAGTTTAGCTTCTGCAAATTCAAGAAATCCCTCCCACGCTCACCCAATTTCTATATCAGTTGTGTTTGTAAAACGTTATTTATGATTTTTCTTTAACATTTATTTGCAGCTTAGTTGTGTTAAACAAAATGTACCAGAGTAATATTAAAGGGGGCTATTTACAGGGGAATAAAGCATATCTGTAGCGGATATATTACTCTGGCATCATTAAATAAGGTAACTGTTTCTACTAACCACCTAGATGCAGGCCACAGATCTATAGTGAGTTGAAGAGCACCAATGCTCTCACGTATAGGAGCCTGAAAGGTTAATATGCTTAATCATGGATGCCACCCTTCCCAAAGAAACTTGTGCATTATTGAGTCCAAAGTAAGCAACATATTTAGTGGATGAACATGAAAACTTGATAAAGCCTTAGGAAGTGTAAGGCACACCATCGTATTTAATTATTATTGTCATATTAATAAATTACACTTGTGTTCTTAAACTATGGGACAAGATACATTTTCTGGTAAAAGTATCACCTTAGAACTGAAATGCTGACTAAACAACAACAAATAACTGTTCCAATTTAGTGTACTACCAGATCACAAATTCATATACTGTAGAAATGTGACATGTATACAGTTTTTACCCCATAGTACCTAAACCCTACTACACCCTAAACTTGAATCTTGATCTTGGCTTAACATCAAGGTCCCATGTAACTCTGGTAGACTGCTACAGTATCTGTTCTAGCTTCTCTTGTTGAGACCTCCCTTGTCACTCCAGTAATACCAGTGATGATTGTGTTTCATAATTCACTTTAAAATAAGTGCCTCTCTCAGACATGTTAAATCAGTTGTCCCATATTAATTTTTTAACTTTTTTTTATACCTTCCTTATCTTTCTGAATAAGTATTCCACAAATCCATTGAACTATAAAATATGCAACACTCCTGTAATGCACAAAATGCAAATGACTAATTACAGAAAAGTAAAGTGTCTTATATTCATCCATAAATTAGCATACTAAATACAAACATAGCTTTCTCTTGCGTGTGAACTAAGAGGATAAAACTTTTCAGCATAAGATTTGTATGATTCAAAATATTGAGAGCTATTAACTACTTTAGAGCTATGCCATTGCCCTAGGGCAAAAGCTCTTGCATTGCACTTTATGCCCGGGATGTCCAAAGCTGCTCCTCATGAACATATAACTGCCAATCATAGATAGCACTATATTTATAGGAGAGGCATAAGTATTTGTGCTCCATTTTTGAACTTCTTTGCACTATGCACCCTGCCCTTTGCTTTGTAAAGGAGCCCTCATTTCTCTATTGCAGTGAATGGTGTTTTTATACAACAGTTCCATTTGGTTGAGAGACATAATTAGTGATTGATTAACATGAGAACATAAATAAAAAGAAACTCCTGACATTTTACAAAATATGCAAAAAAGTTGGGTGGGTGGGATGTTTCCACCTGCTCAGAAGATAAGGAAGTGAACTGATTCTTCCCCTGACATCACATCCCTCTCTTTCTCTGCCCCAGCCAAATTTTCCCTGCCTTAACTCATTCCTTCTTACCCAATCACAGATACATCTGATTCTGCCAGTCTTTAAACATAAACCAGTGTAATCTGGCTGCTGCTCATTCGGATACCCTGTCATACAGCATAGTGTTTATAGCTTCAGGGCTTTCGTTATATGGAAAGTTCTTACTCATTGGGGTATTTTATACAGTTTAGTATGATTTCCATATGGCTGTCTGATACTACTTTGTCTGTGTGAACTGCAACTGAATCTTTTGAGTGAAATGTATAGAGTTTCTAATCTGAAAATGATCTTGGATTCTTAAATTAAATTATAATTAAATGCCATGCCTTAAATAATTGTGAATGTAGTGGTGGCTGTGGTGTTCTGGTGTCATGCAGAGAAAAGATTTAAAACCTAAATCCATGCAAGTTCTATTTTAAATCACATGCCAAGTATACAAACACTTTATTTTAATATTTAAATTGGTTGGTCATGTTTTGCAGTATTTCATACATAAATATATTATCCCATTACAGATTTATAGAATGTATAATATTCAGCTCATCTTTACAAGCTCACAAAAAGAATGAGCACATTTTAATATGAATGCTTTTAAACTCCTCACTTAAACAAGGGAAAATTGTGCTCACCACTAATTTTTTAAAACCATTAGGCGGGGGTGCAATGAGGCTGTGTCCACAAAATACATATAGACAAATAAAAGAGTCCTCTGCACTCAATTATCAATATATTTAAGACAGAGACATTTTGTGCATACTGCTACTGAAAAATGCCTTACCCTTTAAACAAAACAGGGATTGTTTGTCCATATATTGCAATATATTTAAGCTGGCCAACTGCGTCAAAGTCATCCCATATCTGGTCAGTCCTATGCTCAATTTTCATCTGATTCATTAAGAATTCTATTGCTTCATTATACATTTTACAAAGGGACTAAGTTTTACCTGCAAATTACTTGCTGCTTTCAAAGTAAAACTCCCAAACTTGGCTGCCCTTTTATTAGACACCAGTGGGATCACCTGACTATAGCTGGGAAGCTTGTTTGTTATAGTTATACAGGAGCAGTAACCAGCTCCATGTTGTAGCTCCCACCCTTCCCAGCTATAGTCAGGTGATCCCACTGGTGTCTAATAAGAGGGCAGCCAAGTTTTGGAGTTTTACGTTGAAAGCAGCAAGAAAGCAGAGTCAAGTTTCTTAATATCATAGTGTTTTACAAGCAAAGGGAGATTAATTAATGGATATATTAGCTTGGGAAATATCAAAGATTTAAAAATAGAGTGCGCGTCCCTTAATATTAAGGGTAGAATTTTTTACACATGGAAGAAACCTTTTGACAGGCTGGAGTACTATTCAAAGAATATAAATTATTTAGATCAGAAGGAAGTATTAATCCTAAATATTTGATCTGATTCTTTAGGTTTTTATTTGCAATTTCTTAAGTAGAGAATTGGAAAAAGAACCATATATATTCATTATTTCTGATTTCTCAACGTTGACTTTGTAGCCAGAAAAAGACTAAAAGTCTTGGAATAAATCAAGTGAAGACTCAGGTTTTTATTAAAATTAATAATAAATCGTCTGCAAAAGCTAATACCTTAAGATGTCCACTATTAATAGTAATTCCCTATATTGACTTAGATTGATCTAGGAAACAAATTAGCGGTTCTAATGCAATATTAAATAAAAGGGGTAACAAATGACAGCCCTGTCTCATCGCTTTAAATATTTCAAAAGGTGGCAACCTAGCTCCCCCCAAAATTACTTGTGTTCTGGGATTTTTGTGAAGATATTTGATATAATGGAAGAAGGTGCCTGTGATATCAAATTTCTTAAGACAAAAAATAGATGTTCCCAGGAAATATTATCAAACACCTTCTCAGCATCTATATTAAGTATAGAACTAGGGATTTTGTGTTTTTTGGCGAAGTATAAAATATGGATCAAAGCCCTAATATTCTTTACTCCTGATCTATTCTTAATAAAACCATTTTGAGCCTTGGAGATTATAGAGGGTAGAATTAAAGAAAGCCTATCGGCAAGGACCTTGGATAATATTTTGATTTAATAAGGAAATAAGCCTATAGGAGGAAGGAAGGGATAAATCTTTGATTTATTCCAAGATTTGATATTTCACTAGAAGGAAGACTTTTTCCAAAGAATAATATATCATTAAATAAATTTGTCAGAATTATCCTTGGTAATTTTGTAAAAAGAAGGAGTTAGGCCATCAGGGCCATCTGCCTTTGCAGTTTTCAAATTGTTAATAATAGTGGACACTGAGGGGCACATTTACTAAGGTTAATAAACCCTCAAATTCGACCCTCGAAGTAATATCGAATATCGAATTCAAAGGATTATCCACAAATCCTACGATCGATTGATCGAAGAATAAATGTTCGATCAAACGATGAAATCCTTCGAATTGAACGATTCAAAGGATTTTAATCGATCTATCTAAGGATTTTTCTTCAATCAAAATAACCTTAGAAAACTAATGGGGAAGGTCCCCATAGGCTAACTTTGTACCTCAGTAGGTTTAAACTGTATTAAAGTATGTAGTCGAAGTTTTTTTTAAACAGACAGTACTATCTAATGGTCGAATAGTTGAACGATTTTTACTTTGAATGGGTCGAATCGAAGTCGAAGTCGTAGTCGAAGGTTTTAGCCTATTCGATGGTCGAAGTACCCAAAAAAATACTTCAAAATTCGAAGTTTGTAACTTCGAATCCTTCACTCGAGCTTAGTAAATGTGCCCCTTAGACTATTTAACTTTTCCAACTGGACTTTCGAAATCTGGGGGATATTACAATTTTCAAAGAATTTTCCCATTTTTTCAGAGTTTATATTTGGATTAGAGTACAACTCTGTATAGTAATCTTTAAAAATGCCTACAATTTTATTGGAATCATTTGTTAGCTGATTATGAGTATCTTTGATCTTAATAAGTTTAGCCTGCTTATTTTCAGCCTTAGTAAGATTAAAAAGCAAATTTTTTGCTTTGTTACTTAAGTTATTAAGCTGAGCCTGTGAAAAAGATGCAAAAACTTTTTGTCTCAATTTGATCCAAACTTTAAGTTCATCTAAAATATCCTTGTATTTTTGAGCATTTTCAAACGAGGGATGTTGTTTTAATCAAATGTAAGAGACACTTTGGGGCAGATTTACATATGGTCGAATATTGAGGGTTAATTAACCCTCGATATTCAACTGCCGAATGTAAATCCTTCGACTTCGAATATCGAAGTCGAAGGATTTACCGGAAATAGTACGATCGAACGATTTTAATCAATCGATCGAACAATTTTTCTTCGACCTAAAAATTGTTAGGAAGCCTATGGGGACCTTCCCCATAGACTAACATTGTACCTCGGTAGGTTTTAGGTGGCGAAGTAGGGGGTCGAAGTTTTTCTTAAAGAGACAGTACTTCGACTATCGAATGGTCGAATATTTGAACGATTTTTAGTTTGAATCGTTCGAATCGTTCGATTCGAAGTTGTAGAAGAAGGTCGAAGTAGCCAATTCGATGGTCGAAGTAGCCAAAAAAAATTTGAAGTTTTTTTTATTCTATTCCTTTACTCGAACTAAGTAAATGGGCCCCTTTGTCTTTTACTCAACTCAAGAAATTTTTTGTGAAATTTTCTGAAGGAAGGAATTTATTTCCCCTCTAGCTACTGCCTTCCAAGTTTCCCATAATAATGGTAGATCCTTCAAATGTATTTTTTTTCCTTAAAAAACAAATCCCATCTACTATGTAGCATCTTTATAAAGTCTGTATTATCTTTAAGCAAATCAGGAAAAGACCAAGAGACATAGTTTCTAGGAGCAGGTGAAATGGAAACCACAAATGAAATTGGTGGATGGTCTGAGATATTAATGTTTCCTATAGTTGCTTCAATAGTTCTATTTATCAAATTATTGGAAATTAGAAAACAATCTATTCTAGTACCTACATGATGAGCAGATGAGAAAAAGGTAAAATCTTTTTCAGCAAGGTGAAAAAGTCTCCAAACATCATTAAGGTTGGTATCTCTACAAAAATTATGCAGGAGCATAGATTTCTTACAAGGATTATTCAATTTCCAGTCAGATCTGTCTAAAGAACTAAAAAATGACTCATTCAAGTCCCCTGCCAGAATTATATTATTATCAGGAAGCAGAGAAATTAGTTTTTTAAGCCAATCAAAATAATCACATCTTGAACTATTTGGAGCATATACGAAACACAGGTGCCCCCACAACATCATTAATAAGTACTTCAGTGTAAATAAATATCCCAAGCTCATCTTCAATAGATTTTGTTATAGCAACATTCAATTTACGATGGAATAAAATAGCTACTCCACATTTTTTATTAACCGCAGGGGAAAAGGCTAGTTCGCCAACCCAATCTTTTTTCAACCAAGCATTCTCTGAACCATTAAGATGAGTTTCTTGTAAGAATGCTATGTCACATTTGGTATTTTTTAAATTTCTGAGTATACTCTTTCTGGAGATCTCAATCTAGACCTAGGGGCAGATTTTTCAAGGGGTGAATTTCGGAGTAAAAATACTTTGAAATTCGACCATCGGATTAAAATACTTCGACTTCGAATATCAAAGTCGAAGGATTTTTCACTGAATTTGACCATCGAATGATCGAAGTAAAATCATTCGATCGAACGATTTTAGTGTACGATCTAACGATTTTAGTGCACGATCAAACGATTTTACTTCAATGTGTAAAGACTTAGAAAAATGCATTAGAAGGTCCCCATAGGCTAACATAGCACTTCGGGAGGTTTAATTTGGTGAACTATTGAAGTCGAAGTTTTTTTAAGGGACAGTGATATTCGAATATTCAAACTATTCTACTTCGAATCGAATTCAAAGTAAATTGTAGTAGTTGTAGTATCTATTCGATGGTCGAAGTATCCAAAAAATTACTTTGAATTTCAAATTTTTTTACTTAGAAAATTCCCTCGAATTCACTTCGACCCTTGATAAATCTGTCCCCTAATCTTGGTCTGCACTTGAGAAGGTTTTAAGTCATTTGAAAGTTTAGATTGTCAAGGAATATCATATCTCTTCCATCTTTGATCCTTTGGGGGAGAGCCAAATCTCGAGTTAGGTGTTGTTACTGAAGTAAGATTTCCACGTTTCTTTTTTTCCAGATGTAGAGTAAATCAATGTGCCTCTCCAGGACCACTAAAAACTCAGGCTCCAGAAGGCAGAAAAATCTTTAGTTTAGCAGGATACAGCAAAGAAAAATGTATATGTAGATTAGCCAATGCTTGGCAAGTTTTGGAAAATTCCTTTCATTTTTGTGACAGAAGTAATGAGTAGTCCTGAAATATCAAAATTTTATTTCCTTCAAAATCAAGTGAATTCAATTGTTTGTAGGCTTGAAATAGTCTATTTTTATCTGAATAGTCTAGGTATTTGACAATTACAGCTCTTGGTCTCCTAGTTTGGAGATCTTTAGGTGGACCAATCCTGTGAAGTCTCAATAAACCAAAGTGAGTCAGTAAATGCCAATATAGGAGTTATCTCTGAAAGATGCCAGACAACTTATAGCTGTAGAAAAAGCTGGGTTATCCTTTGTATGTTATAAGCAGTTGTCACTAAGGTGGTGGTGGTTAGCTAAGCAATTTCAGTCAACAGGTGTGAAATAATGAACAGTTATTGCCTCAGTGTCCCAGCATCTGAACAAGAGTCGCCATCTTGCCCCTTTTATTTATTAAGATAAATTTGGCCTAAAAGTAGGGTTTCCACAGCAACAAATATGCACTGAATGTAATGACCTTCTTGTAAAACCATCACAGAAATGTAAATAGCCAGGAAAAACAAGATATCAAGCTGCTCTATGATAGGTAGTACATAAGTAGGGCCCACAGGCTTGGTTACTAAAATGGAGGGTGCTGAGGCACTTAGTTCCGATGATGTAGTGAAATCAGCATAGGACTGAGAAGAGACACCTCCAACTACTGAATTAAGTAAGGGTGCGCTTAGCAACAACCCTTATCATGCCTATAACATTACTTGCGATGCCTTTTTTATAATAGCGAAACTAAAATTAGTCCCGCAGGCACGACTTCTTAAGATGGCGGATGCTGAGGTAACTTATTAGAAAGCCACAATAGGGTTTGCGTTCATCCGAGCACCACCAAAGTTGCTTCTCCTCTTACACTTATCTACTCGCAAGTTCCGCTGACCGATAAGGACACATTTTTGGGAAGGGAACAGGTGTTATATGGTGATTCTAGACCCAAGTAGCAGGAGCTCTAACCCTGTGTCTCCATCCCTGCGGGCACCAAACCGGAAGTCTATAAATGTGTTAATAAAAACCCTCTTTATAAAAATGTATGAAAAGAAATGTGTTACTAATAATATGGAGTCACAGAATGTGGATTCTATAGTTGGGATCATTTGCAAGAATTTGTTGAATATAGCTCTCATGGGGATAACATAATAAAGACTCAAAGTTTTACAAGATCTAATAGCTCACAGCAACACACACAGCTCACAGTTGATAGCATTTTTTGGTAAACTCTTTGAAAACTGGTCTGATGGATTGCTGCGGGTAAGTGGACCTGGCAATTTGTTACATTACCCCCTCTGGGCTTTATTGAAAGATAAATGGAACCAGCTTTACTTAGGAGAACAAGAAAATTATCTTGTCTTGTCTTTCACAAGCATGCAATGTGCTACTTACACTGTTGCAGAAAATACCAAATACACAAATTACATTAATAAATCAGTTGGTGTTCGACTTGCTAGTCAGCATGTATTTATATAATTTTGATATGGAGAACTGGATGAGATTGTGAACAATGTATATAAAACTATATGTATAATATATATTTTGTCATGTCTTGATAGGAAAATGTAATGTTACAGAGAAGAGAAAACCAACAGATTCACAACAGATATGGCCCCAGGGTTAAAATGATAATTAGTCAGAGAAGAAACTAGATCATAAAAGTGAGCCAAAAGCATCTCAAATCTTTGTTAAAGTATTTATAGCTCAAACACACCACAAGATAAATTATGGAAGAAACAAGAAAGAAAAATAAAGGTAAGCTCTAGAAGAAAGGGAATGAGATTTATTGCAAAGACATACTGTATATATTAAGGTTATACTGTGTACTATGGAATGTAAGAGCAGGTGTTTTCCTATATAAATATATCCCAGTTTTGGTTGTGCAAACGTAGCTAAAGGCTCATGAAAAAAAAAATTTAAATTGTTTTTCAGCTAAAGATGCTACTTGCACTTTCATATAGTTTCATTCAACACCAGGGGCCCATCGGGGCTGCTTCCTCAGTGCCCCCCTCCAGCCCACGCAGCATGTGTGCATATGCACAAGAGCACGCAAGAGCATTCATGCACACAGTGTTTTTGCCGCCCCCCTGCCATGCACGTGCACATGCGCATGGTGTTTTTGGTGCGCCCATCTGGTTACGGCAGAAAAAGAAAAGGGGTGCAGGGTGCGGTTATGGGCCAGCGGGGCCCACAAGAGATAGGGACCCACCGGGTTTTTTCCCATCTGACCCTGCTCAGCACCATTACTTTCGTCCCACCTCCTCTTGTGAATCATTGTGCCGATTGACACAGGGAAACCCTGGCGATCCTGCCACCCTAGCTCCAGCATTCCCACAGCAGCTTAACTTAATGGACATAGTGAACTTGGGCCAAAAAGCGGACGCAGACGTCATTCTGATGCCAGAAATTACTGTATCCAGCACAGAAGACTTTTAGAGCAATTGCTTTCATTTTCATTAAAATTCACAGCCAACTCCACTGATTTTAAAGCATTTACCTCAATTTCATCTGGTTCATTGCCCCCCTTGAACCCTCAATTATGCTGGAATTATGGGGAAAATTTAGCATTTTGAGTATAAAAATACTGTAAATTGCGCATCACATCCTGCACTTGCGCTCAATTTCGCATATACATGCTCCGTGTAATGTCCTTAATATATTGATATGAGTTTGTTTATAGGATATCTCTTTATGACTTTTTAGATTAAGAATGTTTAGTAGCAAGCACAACTTTCCCCAAAAGAAAACAAGAGACCATTTAACAAGATTAAAACAAGAGACCATTGCAATAGAATTGTATTTTAATGCAATATAGTAACTTTTTAGAAGTGATTTTGACTCTGTAAAGAAAATTCAGGCTCATCATTCCAAGGTACCAGTTACAACATATATTCATGTATCTTAAATACTTTTTCTCATGTGCATATGCTTAGATAAAGACCAGTGTCATGTCAGAGCAGTAATGCTCTGGCATCATAAGGATTCACACTGGAAACATTTGGCGTTGGGTCCACAAAGTGACCCTTAATTAGACACTTTGCAGGGGACTGTGCAAAGGTAATATCCATATATGGTTTTGGAGACTTTTCACACCATTTGGGCAAGGAAACTAGGCCAATCATTTCTTTTGATCAAAGGAAAGAAGCTGTGAGTACATATGTAGATTATAGGAAAAGATCCATATAGGATTCAAATCATCCACACATCTTGGTTATGAGGAGATCACATGCTTTCTAATGATAACAAACATGGACAACCTATACACACCGGTTAGGAGGTATGATTCCTGGAGGACTGGAACATGAGGCACCCCTCATGTTTGGTATAGTTTGATCACCCACCTCTGGATCACGCCATGCCCCTATTTTAATTATAATATTGGGTACTGGCAAGTACCAATATTATATTGCAGAAAACTTGCCTAAAATCCACAAGCACCGACAGGGGGTCTTTAATGATATGGTTCTGGTTACTTATAAATTCTGGGTACTATCTCATGCATAAGGTAATAAGGTTAAGTGATGTACCCCAATTTCTCGCCTCAGGAGGACACAAATACATTTTGTTTGTGTTTTTGTATTTCATGTATGTCTTCTTGGTAACAACTTTTTCTATCAATAAATGCACTGCTTACTTCTGTAATATTAAATATTAAATGTAATACTTTTTGTCCTTGTGCTCTAAAGAACGTATTGCCCATATGAAAGCTTGTGCCAAGTGTATGAACTCTTTGTATGTGTGGAAAGGGAAAGAAAGTTAGCTAATGATATGCTAAATAATTAGTACCAAACATATTTAGCATATTTTGCATTCGTGAGTGTCATCTGAGTCCCTTCTTGTTCTGGCTCTAAATAACTAGTACAGATAGCAGGAGAGTATCGTTGAATGTAATTTAACTTTTTGGCTGCTGGAGTGCTTGTTGAATTAGTAGGATCTAACCCTGACTGCAGAGAGAGTGTATTTAAAGCATTGGTGCGTTGTGAGTAATTACCAGTTATAGAGGGCAGGGAATAGTCACAGTAGGTTTCTATCACCTTTTAATGATAAATGATGGCAGTGGATGAATTTTCTGGTTGTTGGTATGTTTTGGTTGTCTGATGTTAGTCTAACCCATGTTTAAGGTGACTGCATGTAACCCCCTTAACCAAACCCAAGAGTCATGTGTGGTTGTAAGTCCTATTTTCATGAAAATCAGCAAGGCAATCTGGCCAAAGGATGACTGAATAACCCCCATATGACCATTAATAATCAAGTACCACCCAAGATTAAGACCAAATTCTACAAATAGCTCCCCCCCATTCAAAATCACCGTAAATCACAATGCTGCATTTTTAAACAAAGCTTGGTGCATGCTGTCACTAAACAGGACCCAGTGTTTAACGATTACTCACAAAACTCTAGAAATAGCCGTGTCTGACATTGACCTTTCAGTTCTTTTAAAATAGAAACAAAATACTGAATAAGCTGCTAAAGTGGATTTACAATAAATTCGTTTTCGATATTGGTGTATCAAGTAATGCAGCTATTTGTCAATATCAAATCAGCAGGAGGTTGCTAGCAATTAAACATAATATATTATGCCACTTGAGAGTAAAATCAGTTTGTCTGCCTGATAAGTTAGAAAACAGCAAGAGAATAATTATAGCACAGGTCAGTAATTAGGTACCTAATGAAGAGTTCAATTTTCTGGCTCTATCTTGATTGAAAGTGGATGACTGAAGCTATAATGACAGCTGAGACAGATACAACCCACAGTAAATTGATGTCATAACCTCTCTGTGGCTCTGGAAGACCTAACTCAACATTTATTTGCATTTACCTCTATAACAAAGAATACAGATGCTACATTATTTTCATTAATAATTATCATTTTGGCTTAACAGACAATAATGTATGCTATGCCTTTTTTTCTTTAAAAGGATAAATATACCCTATGGCATTTACTTTGATGTTAGTCTGCAATAAGTGTTTGATAAAACATGGAAGCGTTGTTCACTCTTTATTAGTTCAATGCATTTGCAATAGAATCATATTTATTACATGGATGCTGTCAAGGTAAAATCATATACACAAAGGGGCAGATTTATTATGGTTCAATGGTAAATTCAAATTCGAATTTTCAAAAAATTTTGGGGTCAAAACTCCCAAATACGAATTTAAAAGCACCAACTTGAATCTAAATTTAAATGGGAGATTTATCACACCTCAACCATAGAAACATTATTAATTCAAATATCACTACCTAAAACCTGCCGAATTAATTTACAAGTCAGTGGCAGAGGTCCATTGATCCATTTGCAAATGTGAATAGCCTTCCTGGCATTCAAGTTTGAGTTGAGTTTCATTTGAATTCGATTCAAATTCGAGTTTTCAGGTCAGTAGCATTCATTCGAATTTTAGACGTTCAAGTTTTTTCTTAAATAAAATAACATTAAAGTTTTTCAAATTTAAAGAGTAAAAAAAGAATTCACATAAATCGAAAATTCAACCTTTGATAAATCTGCCCCAAAGTTCTTTATTTTTATATTTATAGCAGGGCTATATAGTGGAAGTGTTATTTTCTAATATTGAAAAAACTTGAGATGTATTCATAATTCTTCTCCCTAATGTAAATTTCTTGATTTATAATTTCCATGGTTCAATATAGAAAATAGTAATACTGACTTCATACAAAGCAATCAGTTTTGCATTTCTTAATCAAATGTTTTATATGCACTTAAGTTTAATTGATTACAAACATACATTTATACAATAACTATAAAAATTAGCCTCCAGCAGACAGCCCCGGGAGTGAACTGTAAAAGCCAATATTTCCTCCTTACCCTGGGTGTTACAGATCTTTTTTTTAGCTCATTCTCCATCTAGCTATTTTCCCTCCTTCTTCCTTGTGATTCTTGGAGGGTTATATATCAGAATTTGAAATGCCAAATGTTTACAACTGAGTTTTTACATTTTTTTGTGCGTAATAAATCTCTAAAATTTAATTTCTGAAAACCCTAATTTGATTTTGTGAGTTTTAGTGCAAAAAAATTCATTTGCAGTAGAAATTGACCCCTGACTTTTTTTGTGTTTCCTCCATCGATATATAAGAATCTACCAATTTCCTGGTACAGGTATGGGACCTTATCAATAATGCTCAGGTCCTGGGGTTTTCTGGATAAGGGTCTTTTCATAACTTGTATCTCCATACTTTAACGGGCTTATTTATCAAATTGGTGAGGTTTTAAAAAAACATATTTTTGCTAATTTATTATGAAATACAATATAAAAAACTCAATTGAATAGAATCATGGAAAAAAAATCAAATACTTAAAATTTGTGAGTTTACAAGCCCAAAATACTTGAATTTGTGAGTTTACAAGCTCAAAAAAACCTTAAAAATGTCAAAATAAAAAATTATGATAGATAGAGCCTGCCCAGTGTTCTTTTATGGGTAACAGTCTGAGTTGGAAAAAAACACTTGCTACTACAAATGGATAGTGATCATAAAATTAGTAAAGCTGAGCCCCCCAGTTAATGCTTATAACAATAAATCAGCCCCTATGTATCTACCAATTAAGAAACCTTTACTTAAAAAACGACTCATTCTTTTGAAACAGAAATCAATCCATTTGAGTGTCATTCATCGACATGTTTTATTGAAGCTGTACACATTTATACAAATAAAATGCATGCCTGCTGGCAAATTACAGAATGATATATTAAAGAATTCATTCAGGATGCTGAGCTTCCTAGCCAAAGTATCCAACCTTCATAAGCATTTAGTGCAATCACGGAGGAAATGAAAATCTGTTTGTAGAAACGAGAATTTTCAAGGATCTTGAGGGCTTCTCCTTCTTTACATTTCTGAGCTCTTGCATGCTATAGAAGCACAAAGAAAGTTTCCCTTGCAAGAGCAGGTAACTGTAAAAACTAAATTATGTACTGTACAGCTAATCTCAATGCTTTCCAGCTTCTTATCCAAGGTTCCCATTACCGCCATTGCAATACAGAGGTAAACTCCTAAGCAGCTTCCAGTACCTTCCATCTGACCTTCAAATAAAAATACACTTGCAATAAACTATAGTTTGTACAACAATGTGCATTATGATCTCCTATATGAACATTACCTTTGGGTTTGTTTTGAATTTCTAAAAATAAAAGTAACACCAAAAATCAAAATAAAATATTTGATTTGGTACATTATGGGGCCCATCAGTATGTTGGAGGTTTTCAGATTTTTCTTATGCCTTGAATTGCCTGAAAAATTTTTTGATGCTTGACACGCAACAATTTTTTTTCACCCATTAAATTGTATGGGTGTCATTTTTACATGGTAAAATGTCTTTGAATGTTTTTTGAAGTTATGATTTTAATTTTAATCTGTTGTCTAAACAGATAAAACACTTGTATTGTCTTCAGTCAAACCTAAAATAATACGCATTCAAAACTCTTACTATAAAAAATAAACTACATGTTTTTCTTTAAATTAAATATGTTTTTTGAATGGCCGCTGACCGGCCCCATGGCTGCACAATTTTCATGAAAATGTATTGATAAATAGAGGGGAAATGTCTGTGCAGATTTGGTCAGAGTGGTTTTCAGAAAATAGTGATAACATTTTAGATTTTGATAAATAACCCTCTAACTTTCACCCACTAATACACTTCTAAAAATCCCATAGAAATTAATCTAATCTCACATTGTGATGAATCTGGCATTGCTCACAGTTGTGCTACAATTCTGGGGAAGAAGCGTCTGCATTGCGGGTCCAAAATTAGCACTATACACATTCTACTGCAGTCATAAAAAAGGCGTAATGTTCTCTAGAACTTGGGATAACAAAGTAAATATTAAAGTGTACATGCATTTGTGACATTGGTAATGCTGATCCATTAGTGTTTTTGTTAAAAAATAAGTGATGTGTGCTTATAATAAAACCCAAGACCTTTCTGTATACACCAATATGATCTTGGTGCAATATGAATACTGATTTTATTGTGTGCATCTCACTGTAATAGTAAATGGATGTTCTCATAGCTGTTTTTTATTGTGAGGAATCCTTAAAATCCTTTTGTTCTTGTTATCAGTCAAGCAATATGTTTACATTAAAATGATGGGAAAGGTTAACTTACTCTAAGGGTAAGATTTATCAACACTCGCATTTCCGTGATTTTAATTTTTGCAGCAAAAAAAATCACACAAATTTGAATTTGAGTTTGAGTTGAGAGACTCATTTTCTATTATTGCAGAAAAAACTTGGAAAAAGAATTATCATGTAAAGCTGGTAAGTTTATGTAGAAGTCAATGGGAGTTCAATATTCAAATTTCAAGCAATTTTTCATTTTGATTTTTTTGAGATGAATTTAAAATTTGCTAGATTCAGTAGGATGTTATTTTGCTGAATTTTAAGCTGTTTATTATTTCTACTCTATGTAGGCATAGAGTTTTCCAGTTTCAATTTTTACTTTAAGAGCACATTCATGATTTTCATTTTTTTAACTCAAAAAATAGAAAATAACATTTGGATAAATCTTTAAAGAAGTTGTACTGTATTAATAGAGTTGCACTTTATAGTATTAGTAGAACTGCAAAAATGTTTGATTTTTCAGATTCTGATCAGATAATTCTGATAATATAATGTAAATAATAATATTAATTAATATAATATAATAAAGATGCATGTAAAATTTCTACTCCAAATAGAGTAGTACTTAGTATTACTATAGTATTACAGGTATGGGAGCTATTATTCAGAATGCTCAAGACCTGGGATTTTCCCGATAAAGGGTCTTTCCAAAATTTGGATTAACATACCTTCTGATGAAATAAACATTAAAAAAATCCAAAGATTTTTTAGTCTCCAATAAGGAATAATTATATCTTACTTGGAATCAGGTACAATGTAATATTTTATTATTACAGAGAAAAAAATAAATAATTTTTTTCATTTGAATTGTTTGATTAAATGTACTTTATGAGTGTCTATGCCCTTCTGTAATTTCCATGTTCTGACAAAGTCAAAGTCAAGTCTAAGTAAACTTTATTGTCATCTTAGCAGTATACGAATGCACAGTGAGATGAGACGACGTGGCTCCAGTTAGTACATATCACAAAATGGCACTTAGAATACACAATAAATATGTAAACATTTGAAATGTGCAATATATTGGCAGAAATTGTATGTATACATGTTTAAACCTTTAGAATTGTGCAAATAAATTAACAGTTCACAAAGTTAAGTTCACAGTTCAGGTGTGTCTGGACTGTAGTGGGAGGGCAGGCAATGAGTTGAGGAGTCTGATTGCTTGTGGAAAAAAAATGTTCACACAGCCTGGTTGTTCGGGCTTTAATGCTGTGAAAGCATCTGCATGATGGGAGCAGTGTGAACAGTCCATGTGAGGGGTGTGTGGAGTCCAGTGCAATGCAGGAGGCCTTTCTTGCACAGCGCTTGTGGAAGATGTCCTGTAGTAATGGAAGCGCCACTCCAATGATGTTGCCAGCTGATTTGACAGGCCGCTGTAGACTTTTCTGGTCAGCAGCGCTGGCACTACTGTACCAGACGGAGATGCAGCAGGACGCTCTCTATGGTGCCCCTGTAGAACACTGTGAGGTTTAGAGGCGGAAGGCTGGCCCGTTTCAGTCATCTTAGGAAGTGAAGATGCTGCTGAGCCTTTTTGGTGATGGAGGCGGTGTTGGTGGTCCAGATGAGGTCATCAGAAATGTGGACTCCCAGGAATTTGGTGTTCTTTACCAACTCTACCATGGAGCCATTGATGTTGAGTGGTGTGTGAGCAGGGCGAGTTCTCCTGAAGTCAACGATTACCTTGACAGTTTTGCTCTGCCCAGACAAGGAAGTAGAACCTATAGCAAGTCAAAGCTTGACTAATCATGACCTATAAGACCACATGACTTCCTCCTCACTGTTATAATACATATGTAATGGCAGTACAGGAACAAGCAATACACTTGGAATGGGAAGCTACTAATATGTTGGGACGTGGAAGAAAATAAATTTACTGAAAGTAGGAAGGTGAAATTCCCATTTTCTTCCACGTCCCTTCCATGTCAGTACACTTGGGATTTATCAAGTAATAAAGCTTAAAAAGGGGTGGGAAGTAAAGATGAAACCCCTTCTAGTTAATATAAATATAAATGGTTCTTCTAATCTCAGTAGAGAACATTCAGCATCAATGCTTCAGAAAAAACAACAACTGAATCTAAAACATATTTCCAACTGAAAAACGACAATAACAGTCCTGAAGCAGGGCAAAACACACACCCTGAAATTTAACCCAGGCATAAACATAGGGTCAGTACAAGCTGATATAAACTTGAAACTTGTGATTCAAGGCCATAACTTTGCATTGCAAGGCCTGTATCAGTGACCTTAACATAGATGTTGACATAACCCATTAATATTAAATATGGGAGACAATCAGTCAAAAATACAAAAATTGCCATGCAATAGAAAAATAAGCTAACCCTTACTGGGATTGACACATGCAACAAAGTATGCATTTCAAATATCAAACCTCTGCTTAAGGACTCAACTAAGCCAGAGGAAAGTAATAATAAGGCTTCTTATCAAATAATCACCTTTTGCTTGAAAACAAAATACTCTAAACTGTGACTTTTTTCATGGCTTTGTAATAAATAAATACATTTAAACAGTTAAAACACTATTGGGGTAATTTAATAAAAGACACTAAGTTTGCCCAGGAGCAGTAACCTATAGCAACCAATCAGCAACTAGAATTTACTGGTCAGCTGTTAAAAAGCAAACATCTTATTGGTTGCTATGGGTTACTGCTCATGGGCAAATTTAGTCCCTTTTATTACATATGGGGGTATTACTTACATTTGAATCTGTTATGTCTTCCAGTATTTACCTGATAGATTTTAGGCAATCATGTCAAGGATAGCTGTGTGTAGATGATATAAAATGATGATTACATATTGGGGACATGGGGCACTTTGTTCTTTGTCTAGGTGTTTCCTATGCTGAAAAACAACATAGAGAAAAAAGCCAGAAAGTGCAAAAATCCCTTGCCATTAGTCATCAGAATTCTTGCCTCCTGCACAGTGTAAATTCAATGCAATTATCCCCAAACAGTTCTAAATCTCATTGCAACAATAGTATATATTGTTGTTTTCCTATATTAACATTTATCTAAAAAGAAAAAGCACTGTCAAACCTATACGTGTCACAAATTCCTAAATGTTAATACCCAATAGGGGACATTTACCAAGTGCTACAGGGCTAAGTGACTCAAAATCCCACCCTACATTAACGTTTATCTAAAAAGAAATAGTACTGGCAAACCTACACTTAGGGGCCTATTTATCAAGGGTCAAATTTTGAATTGAAAAATCGTAAAAATTTGAATTCTAAAAGACCAACCGAAATTAAGTCATAGGTTTTTTTGGTCGAATAGGTCAGTTTTCGATTGAATAGGTCCGTATTCGGCTGAATTTGAATAGTACGAATCGAAGGAATATCGCATTCGATCCAATTCAATTCTAAGTTTTTCCCAAAACAACCTTTGATTTTTCAAAGTCCACCAATTGACTCCAAAGAGGCCGAAGCCGAATTTTTAAAGAGACAGTACAAATAGACCTATGATGGGCAATTTGAAATAGGACATTCCGCCTTTAAATATTTTAATTTCTCTCCAAGCACGATGATGTCACATGGTGCACCTGCATCAATCAGCACATCAAACCCAGATGTGGAGATGCGCGCAGCTAAGCGCTGAAGATGAGGTGGCGGGCATCCCCACAGTGAGCACGGCAGGTGCCACCACCCCTCTAGATACCAGGTACTTTCACACGTGCAAGGCAGCCCTGAAATTACCCTTGCTGGAACTCTGAATGTCTGCTGTCTGGAAGTCTGAATGCTGCACAAAATATTGGGGAGGGGGAAGGAGGCAATGTCTCTATCATGTATATAATGTATCCTATCTCTAGTATGTATTAATAGGGGAAAATGCAGGCCCTACAACTCTGGATGCTATTGGGCAAGGTGTAAATTGCAAAAGAATTTGCACCCTGCCTTACCAATCATAAATGGTCCCTAACAACTCATTACTAAATACAGAGCTTTATGGCACAGCCCCAGTTTGCTCACAATACACCATTGAGGCTTTTTCCCTTTGCAGCCCCATAGGTAAGTAACTATACTAGACAATGCATGAGCTGAAAAACAATCTTTTTTTTTTAATAATCATCATAAACCACTATAAACAATATATCACATTAGTACCCATAGGTATACATAAAATGTAATATTTATTCACAGCCATGCCAACAAATATTTGATTAAAAACACATTTAAAAACTGATGGTGATACTAATAAGAGGAGGAGCTCCTCCTATTCTGGTTGATGCATCCCAGAATAAGAACAGCACTCTAAGGTGAGATGTCTACAATAGGGTTATCTCTTGTTAGCCAATAATTTTAGTGATTGCACCCAATATATCAGCAGTGTTTCACCATGACAGATGTTCACAACAAGGAGTTTTTTTAGAAGGATCTCCAAATTGTTGTAAAAAATAGAAGGTAACTCTCTCAACACTTTACAATGCAGAGAGTTATTTAGATACAAGAAAAATGGTGTATTAAATCCGACAAGATGCAAAAAACAGCCGAAACATGCAGCACATATATGTTTTTCTCAAGTATTTCCAATATTGAGATAGTAGATTGGTTGGACCACTGGCTAATATGCCAAATACACTCATAATTATCATTTATTGGCTGTCAAATATGTATCCCAGCCAAACCAATACGTACACAATATAAACAAAGGGGCAGATTTATTATGTGGTGTAAAAAAACAGGCAGAATAGAATATTGCCAGGCATTACAGTGTGAAAATCAATGTATGAATTCTGTAATTTTTTACACACTTTTTCTTTGAGCAACTTCAAAGCTATTTGAAAAAAAATAAGCCTTGATAAATTTGCCATTTACACAATAAATAGGCCCCAAAGTGTAACTTGTCATTACAGTCTCAGTTATGAGCCATTAGTATTGCCAAACCCAATCAGAATAGAGCTTTTGCGCGTTTAAATTACACCTCACCACCATTTGGACATGCGCACTGATCTGCTCTGTCTTTGTGTAGCATTTATCTAACATGCTTGCATTTTCTGGCTCATTTACAAAAACAAGTGCAAAATGCTAATTAGCATTTTTACCCCAATGCAGCATTTTCCTAGAATCCCAACATAATATGGATTGTTGTACAACTTGATTTGGACCCACTTCCACTTTCACCCACTTTTTTTTAAATTGTGCACTACACATGTGTCAAAGTTTACTCAATGCATCAGGTATGGAAGACCCAGGCCCCTAAATTTACACCACTATAACAGTGTGGCACAGAAAGCACAGAATCAAGTTCATTAGGCTGACCTATATGTATGATAGAAAAATAGCCTTCAAAATAACATTTTTAAGAAAAGAGCTAATTCCAGGACTTGTATCTCTGTGCCTTGTATTTTGCACCAGGAAACTTATAACCGGTGTGTAGGGGACACAAGACGCTTTGTGAATAGTGGTTAAATGAGCACAATTTTGTTCTTTGCACCTGTGTTTGTGGATGAGCCCTCTGATTTCCTATTTTCTTCCATATTGGTGGCAAGTCAACCCTTCTTTTATTAAAAAACATCTCTCAATAAACTTTAGCATACAGTATATATGAACATGATTCAAGGGAGCAAGCTGGACATCCCAGTCTGTCCTGTTGAACATTCGCTGCATATTTAACACAACATTGTACCATCATTTCTCCTGATTATGTTACATAATTCCTAGCCCTTGAAATACTTTCCCTTTATTCTAAAATATTAGCTCATTAACCAGTTAAATAGCTGATGTATTCCTTCAGTTTTTCATTGATATTTCTTCCCCCAGCAGCTTGCATCTTTTAATACAGACAAGACAAAAATCTTTACTGAAGTAAGGTATTTTTCTTCTGAGCCCATATGGCTTTCTATGAATCATTGTGACAATTAAACTAATAACATATCGCAGAGCTATTTGAAGACAGCCTACAAGAAAATACGTTTCACTCTCCCTAGTTTATATGCTAAGCAGAATTGAACTTCAATAATTGTGGTGCCGAATAATTTGAATGTCCATATCTGATGTATAACATATTGATTATAGGATTAAATTTAAATCAATTCACTCTGCATTGCACAAACTAAGATAACAAATTTTGAATTTATTTCTGAATCTCATAGATCAATGCTTGCCATGGTTATACAAACTCTTAAAGGAAAAACTATCAAATAATGCACAGTAAATAAAATTAAAGGATATATGATAATGTTTGGAAATCTATTGTACATATTTCACACTGCATTTAAAGCAATCATTAGCTCTTGCTGGTAGTGATTAATTGCAAGGACAGCATAATCTGTTTTCTGCACCTCCAGACATTCTGTTCCTATTTTACATTTGTGTGCTAGTTGCCTAATATTCATGGTATGACTGAATAGGGTACTTATCTGCATGTCACCATCATTAGAGCTGAGTAAGCCACACTGGCTATTTCAGGGGGTCAGTGTTAGTGTAAATATTGCCATAAAATAACTAATATATGCAAAACAAATACTATACCAGGCACTTTTAGCATAAAAAAGCTTAGAGCCACTATCTCTGAATGGTGGACAGAAATGGAGGAGGTTCGAAAGTTTGAAGAAATCCATGCAGTAACCCAAACAGCTATTCGGAAACATTGTGCCACATGGCTACCGTGGACTCACTATATGGAAGGGGTTAGACCCGGTTGCTAAGTTGGCTACTCTCTGCCAGACCATGACAGGGCTATCTTTTGGTTCAAACCATGTTTGCTACTATTTGCATTTGTTTGCCTAATTTGGTAATTTGTCTTGCCTAACTATATCTGTAATGTCAATCTGTTCACTCTCTACTGTGATTCGATGCTTTTTTCAGGGTATATCGAGAAGCCTGGACTGTTTCCCCTCCCCTTTTCTCCCCTTTTCTTATCCCCCTTTACATAATTTTTGATCAGGTTGCACTATACAAAGACTGCATATTACTGACAGCGTACCGAAGACAGATCTGTCTGATTTATGAAAAGATACATTGCTTAGCCTACATCTGTGATTTTCTATTAATAAAAAGCTTATAGCATGTGAATGTTAAATCCCCTATTTTGTATGCATATAATCATTTTCTGTGTTATATCTGGCTAAATATCAGATTAGGGGGCACTTCCTGGTCTAGAACCAGAGATACAGAATTTACTTGCTGCTGCCTCCAGGCTGAGCCACAGGAAACCTAAAATATGAATTACTTTTTCTCCTGTCTGTATTCCCTGACTTACACTTCCTGTGAGCCAGCTGTAGGCAATAGCCACATTAAGGGAATATTTAAACCTGCCATGCCCTGGTATTGGATTATTCACCCTTATGCCTTGTCCAAACCTCAGGTTCCTGTATTCTTGAAATCCTAAATTGTTGTCTCTGTTTTAAATCTTGGTCTGATTTTTTTGGATATTCCTGCCTGCCAAAACTTTCTGCCTGTTTCCTGTTTTGTTTGCTACCTTGTCCTGACCAATTGCCTGTACTGGGACTTTGTTTACTGTTGTCAACATTTTTGCTGCAGTTTGTGTTGTTTTTTCTTGTTTGAGCCTCAGTATGTTTTCCTGTCAGCTAACCCAGTGGTTAATTCTAATATATCAGCTTCCATTTCGCTGTCTGTAGCCCTATAGTCATATAGAAATTAATATAAACACACTTAAACATATACAAATACAACTTATATGCATAATTACAGATAGAAAAAAATAGGGAATTTAACATTCACATGCTCTAAGCTACAGTACTTGCTGTACTTTCTATTATCCATTGCTTAGGTTTCCAAACTGAGTGCCTGATAAACCAGAGGACAGGAGATCCAGGTAGCTGGGGTAAGATTTGGGGTGAATGCTTGTATTCCCAGATATTTCTAGACATCCAGCTAAAGCAAGAAGTATGATAAAAACAGCTTTCATGGATAGGCCACTAAAGCGATCTTCAAATCAAGAGTTGAAGGAACCTCGAAAGTTGTTTGAAAAAAATATAATTATTCAAATACAGTCAGATTGCTGATGCCAAAAAAGGTAAAATAAAAGGTCACACATGGAGGTCTATTTATCAACAGTCTCATATTAGTCGTTTTAGAGGTTTTTGAAGCCATGGCTAAACTCACTTGCTATAAATCCACCAATATCATGAAATGTATCCATACTGAAAAAGTATGAAAGGGGAAAAGTCTCTAAAACTGTTACTTTTTTAACTTGTTGCACAATAACTTTGACTTTTTTGTATTGTTGAACAAAAGCCGGCATCATAAACAACTGAAAACCTCTAATACTATGAAGCAAAGAAAGATCTTCCAGTTGTAAAACAGACATCTGCCATTGACTTCAACATAATTTTGATAGTTTGAGTATTTTCAGATTCAGAATTGTCGCAGTTTTGTCACATAGTAAATCCTAGAAAAGTCGCTGCTTTTTCCAGGACAAAAATCTCTGCATTCAAACATATGAATTGTCAGGAGCACTCCGTTCCTGAGCGCTCCACTTAGTGCCCAAGATGGCATCACCCATGGCTGTGCACTAGTGTCGTCACACCAAATTTCTACGCAACAATACGCAACTTCATTGTGCCATGTTTCAGTGTGCTGACATGAATATATTAAAGGATATTATCACATAAACAACATTCTAAGAAGATTCCTTCCAGTTTCAACCAAACAGGGATTGTTTATCCATATATTGCAATATACAGTAATTATTTTGGCCAAACTATCAAAGTCACCCTTGGTCTGGTCAGTTCTACACTCATTCTCACTTCTGTCATGGGAAAACATGTTTTTTTCAAAAAGCACCTAGACTGTCACGGTCCGCACCCTAAATCCTGAACCTATGCTAAGCACCCTGTTCTCTTGCTTCTGCCTTTAACAGACGCCTTTCACCTCGGGAGGAGCCCTCGGCTAATCAGATGCCGCCAGGTCTTACTAAGAGAGGTGCCAAGCAAAGGGTTCTGGATGAGCAAAGGGGCACGACTGTAAAGCAAAAGTCTTTTGGGCAAAAAGTCACAGTACAAGGCATAGGCAGAAAGCGTAGTCAAATCAGGCCTGGTCGGGACAGGCAAAGTACAAGCGGAGTCAGACAGGCAAGGGTCAAACCAGGAGATCAATCAGGAGGGATACGGATATAGAAGAGTCGGATACCAGACAGGGTCAGGATTTCAAAAATCAGAATCGTCAAAACAGGCAGGGGTCACAACAGGTACAGTATCAGATAACAGACAGAATAAAAGCTCAGAAGCACCAGGAACTCACAAAATATGATCCTATAATGGGCAATGAGTAAATACAAAATGTCCCTTTAAATAGCATTTGAATTTCACGCCATTGCGCGCTGACGTCATACGCCAGCATCAAGGCGTCTATAAAAAGAAGAGATGCGCGCCGCACGCACCCTAAGAAGCCGGCATTTTGGACGAAGAGGAGTGGTGTGGTGGGCGTCCTCGCTGCACCACTAGACCACCAGGGAGGTGAGTTGTCACATAGACAAATACAAGAGTCCTCTGCATTGAACCCATTATCAATATATTAAAGACATTGAAACATTTTGTGCCTTAAACTACTAAAAATGCCTTACCCTTTAAACAAAACAGGGATTGTTTGTCCATATATTGCAATATATTTAAGCTGGCCAACTTCGTCAAAGTCATCCCATATCTGGCCAGTCCTACACTCAACTTTCATCTGATTCATTAAGAATTCTATTGCTTCATTATACATTTTACAAAGGGACTAAGTTTTATCTGCAACTTACTAGCTGCTTTCAAAGTAAAACTCCCAAAAATTGGTTGCCCTTTTATTAGCCACCTATGGGATCACCTGACTATAGCTGGAAGGGATGGGAGCTACAACAAAAAAGGCAAAAAGGCATCAGTTAATAGTGCTGC
The DNA here is from genome assembly GCF_017654675.1 of Xenopus laevis. Taxonomy (NCBI): domain Eukaryota; kingdom Metazoa; phylum Chordata; class Amphibia; order Anura; family Pipidae; genus Xenopus; species Xenopus laevis. The sequence goes on from NC_054378.1 coordinate 92,314,854, forward strand.
TCCAGTAGACTTCTGCACTGAAATTTAAAGTTTGTCAAAAGAGCAAACTGTTGTTGATGTTTTTATATTTAATTATGAAATCTGACATGGAGCTAGACACATTGTTATTTTCCCAGATGTCCCCAGTCATGTGACTTGTGCTGTGATAAATTTCAGTCACTCTTTACGGCAAGTTGGAGTGATATCACCCCCGTCCCTTCCTTCCCCCCAGCAGCCCATCAGCAGAACAATGGGGATGTAACCAGATAACAGCTCCCTGGTAGATTTAAGAACAGCACTTAATAGTAAAAATCCATGTCACACTGCGACTCCTTCAGTTACATTGAATAGGAGAAACAATATCCTGTTAGAAAGCAGTTCCATAATGCAGCACTGGCTCTTTCTGAAAGCACGTGACCAGGTAAAATGAACCAAGGTGGCTGCCTACACACCAATATTGCAACTAAATACACTTGTTGGGTTAGGAATTAAATTTTACATGGTAAAGTGAATGTACAGTGTAATTTAGAAATAAAAACTATACCATAAGAATCATGATAGAATCCCTTTAAAAATTCTAGGACTAAAACAATATCTGTAAATTGTTTTCCCAAAGTGAAATTGATTGTTTTCCCAAAGTGAAATTGATTGTTTTCCCAAAGTGAAATTGATTGTTTTCCCAAAGTGAAATTGATCCCCAAAGTGAAATTGATTCCCAAAGTGAAATTGATTGAATAAGCATATGAATGAACATAACTAAATATACACCTATGAAATCTATGGTTCCGATTTATTCAGATTTTAATAAAGAAAAACATATCAAAATGTGTTATTAGAACTCACCACAGAAATACTCACTTAAACGGGCCAATTCACTAAGGGTCGAATATCGAGGGTTAATTAACCCTCGATATTCGACTATTTTCTTTTCATTTAGTGGAACATCAACATGCATGGGATCTAGACAAGGATATACAGTGAGATTCCCATTTCATGCAGATAATTATAAGATACCATGAAAAAAATGACTCTATGCTCAGTGCACGTTCCACAAACCGAGTCAATGGAAATATAATTAGCTTTGATTTTCCTAGGGAATAAGCAGACTTCTATGTGATGCATCATTGCTATTTAAAGAAATCAATTTGTCCTTGTACGTATATTATTTTTAATAGGGTGGCTAAGATTAGACACATAGGCAATGATCTATATACCACTCAGCCTTTGCTCCAGAATGAATGCTCTCTGAAAATGACAGAAAGGTTTTTCTGATTATAATTTAGAATTGGATCCAGAACCACAACCTATATGCTCCATAAAAGAATCTACCTATTAGTCATATACTTTGATTATAAGAAATATTCTTAATTTGTGTGAATTATATTTACATAGTTACATAATTCATTTGGATTGTTAAAATATCATAATCCATCAAGTCCAACCCCTCTAAATAAGCATACATATACTGACTATAGGTAAGATCACAGTAGCCTTGGATATTATGCTTTAAAATATTAATATTTGTGTATAAATCTCTGTGAATCTTTTTCAGAATCCTAATATGTCATATAGTGGTTGACATGTGTAGAGGCAAGAGAGTGTTCCTTGCTCTGTGTAATATCACTTTATATCAAATTCGCCAGCGTGATGTCATTTCGTTACTTTGCCGATTTACTAACAGGTGCTGTCGTAAATTCGATAGCGAAGTGGACCGACTCTAGCGCTACATCGCACCCTTACGCCAGGTGAAGTTGCGCTATGGCGAAGGGATGTAACTACATTCAATAACTTGCGCATTTTACTGAACGTTACCTCTTGCGCCAGACTTGCCTTTGCCACCTCAGACCAATAGAAGTGCAATAGAGTAGATAGGGCTTGCTTCAAAAAAAGTTGAAATTTTTTCTAAGTCCCAAAAAACGCTGGCGTCTTTTCCTTTTTTAAGGGTGATAGGCTGAAAAAGATCGTAAATTTTTTTTGGGGGTACCCTCCTTCCCCATACATTTCCTAACATATGGCACCTAAACTATACAGTGGCCACATGTGTAGGGCAATATAACACCTCTATTTTATTTTATGAAGCTTTTGCAGGCTTGTGTAGGTTTTGTGTAGATTTTTAGTTCGAATCGTTTGATTCGAAGTCGAAGACGTAGTCGAAGGTCGAAGTACCAAAAAAATACTTCGAAATTTGAAGTATTTTCTATTCTATTCCTTCATTTAAGCTAAGTAAATGTGCCCCTAAGTATTTTTGGATTCAGACTTGGAACAGATTTGGGCCATAATAAATCTTTTTTGGGTTTTCAGCGTAAAAACGGACCCCATGAAAGAATTGCGCCTTACTGAATAACCCCTGTAACTTTCCATTTTCTATCAGTTAAGCAAGAGTTGCAAAAGGACATTCTAAATGCTTTTTTTTTTTTTTATAAATGTCAATGAAAATTTTTATGTAAAAATAAATGGTACACCAAGAGGGTTTTATAACCATTATGATCTGTATGTCTATTCAGTGTTGTAAATGTAAGAACAGTAAAATAGTATATAGAACATATTCCCTTAAAAAGCATAAATGAGCTCCAACTGGTTCAAAATAATTACCAAGATCATTGAGAGCCAGCTGGAATGCAATGGTCTTAGTTAGAATTCTAATCAAATCACTCTTTATGCCAAAGGAAGCGACAATGTACTCCTGGTTATCTCCAGCTGAACACCCCAGTTATTTATTTCATTTTACAATGTTGAAAATTTTCCGTCCCCAAAACTGACACTGAAAATATTTTTTATAGCTTGCTGATGATAATTGCATTACATTGTTATTTTTCATAGAGAGATACTTAACAAGAATTCTTGCACTTGATATATATTCCCGGAGCACAGTTTTGACAGTTTGTCCTCACAACATGAGCAGGAGGAGGGGGCAAGAATACAAAATATCAAGAGGAAATAGTGGAATTATTAATTGAAAAAAGGTGGCTACTGTTTCAGCACTTTGCATGAATCTGTGCCAAGTGTTGAAAATGCCATCTGTCATTAACTGCTGAATTGCAAATAACACGTTTTTTGCATATTTGATAAGAATCTTTCCCACGCTATATTTTGGATGCATAACAGGCAGATAGAATTGATTACATATTTAGACAGTGTAAAAACCTTGAAAGCTTTGGTGCATGAACAGTAGATTTTCAGAAAAAGATTGTGTATGTCAAAGTCACAAAGATTGTGGTTCCTTCGTTAAGATACCTGGATAGTGTAATAGGCAAATTCTTAATTCTGGTTCAAACTAGAATTACTGGATTCATTAACGGGAATTTTTCAGATCCCTTTAGGTGAAATAAAATAACTTTAAAAAGTACCTGCATTCACTCTACTTCTACTACTTCTGTATAGTTATATATAGTTATGCTAAGGGCCGTTACGTCTGTCCTAAGTGTTCTACTAAATGGTGCACAAATATGAGTACTTACACTGGGGAACACTGGATCTGCCTCCAACGGGAACATGGTGGTACTTTTAGGATTCCTACAGTGGGTTGCATCAATAGGGTCAATAGACTTGTTCCTAAAGAATCACAAGCTAATGCCATTGCCATCCATTTGTTTGTGACAAGATGCAATTGCATTGGTTTTGAAGCATTAAACACAATTGTGGTGGTCATAACTTACTACAATGATTCTGGAATCGTAGTTCACTGAATTCATAATTACTCTAATATATTTACTTGCCTGGTATACAGAACATGGATTCTTTGTCAAGGAAATGTTCCACAGGCTGCATTATTTAAATTCTGGATATACCATTCTCTTATGGTATATCCAGAAAAAACAATATAGAGATAGACCAGGCTACTCCAATCCATGCACAGTAGGAACCGTGTGGATGTAGTAAATTATTAAACAGAAATATTCAACAGAAATATTGGTGTGGATCAAAGTTTCACTCTATTAGGGGGCATGGACAAAGGCAATACTTCCACTGAGACTTTCCTCAAGAATAATTTGGAACTTGTTCTATCTAGATACAGCAACCATTTATTCTGTGTTTAAATCACATGGGTTTCTTCTCTTTCAGTATTGCTACAGCTCTGAGAATAGGAGCACATACATATTGATAGGTAGTGTCTAAAAACTGACTGTGATTTTGTTAAGAAAAAGCAATGTATAGTGTAATTTTTATGTATAACACAGCTGTTGCTATCTACATAACTATGAAACCATGGCCATATCAAGACACTGCTACAAAGATAAAACATAGCTGAAGAGTGATATACTATGCACTGTGCCTAATTCCTAAAGGACTCCCTGTTTAATAAAAAATTCAATTGCAACCCATATGCAGAGTCTCTACAAATGAACCAAGCCTTAGAATAAACTGCATAGCAAGAGACATCATATAGCATACAAAAGAAGCTTCCCATCACACCATACAAATTATTTCTAACCAACTGAGAAAGGGAATTAAACATTTGATAAAGAAATTACAAAAGTATCACAATAAAGAGGTAAATGTAAATAATAAAGAAACATGCTAGGGTAAGTTATATTGGAATCTTATTAAACTACCAGCTGGATTGTAGACTCATACTCAGTAATTTGAATCAATGTGACATCAAGGAGTCAAAAAGAAAGGATAGTCTTTGTAACCCATTCTATTTTGTATTGCAGCATGGAAGTGTGGAAAGGTGTATTTTTCCTTTAAGTTCTCCATAGTGGGAGATGTAAGCTGCAAAGGAGATGATACTAAATAGAGAAAGTATTTTCTGTTAAAAGGATTTCATTTTTGTCCTGGCAAGATGTTTGTTATTTGTGCAAATTATTTTATTTTGATACATTCCCCCAAAAGTAAACAATCCTGTGTAGTAATGTGTAATTATGTTGCATTTTGAAAAAAGTGCTTTACTTCACTGCTGAAAAATTATTGGTGCTTCTTTATGCTAGCATGGGGAACTACAACTGCCACTCAAAACCAAAAACATATAGAAGGAGTAGAGTATTCAAGCGCCAAATAACGGGGCCAATTCACTAAGCTCCAGTGAAGGATTCAAAGTAAAAAAACTTCGAATTTCGAGTGTTTTTTTGTGCTCCTCGACTATCGAATTGGCGTAAATTCGCCTGAGTAGAATGATTCGAATAGATCGAGCGCAAAAACGCTGCGACTATTCGCCCATTCGATAGTCGAAGTACTGTCTCTTTTAAAAATACTTTGACTGCCTACTTCGCCACCTAAAACCTACCGAATTGCTTTAAAAGCCTATGGGAAAGTCCCATACGCTTGTTTTCCAAGTTTTTGATTGAATAAAAAGGCATTCAATCAAATGAAAATCCTTTGAGCGAATATTCGATCGAGCACCTATTCGCCTGTCAAATATTCGCCAATTCGGCTATTCGCCAGCGCGTAAATTCGCCCGAATTACCTATTCGGTTCTATTCGATTCTATTCCCCAGTCGAATTTCGAGGGATTTAACACCTTGAAATTCGACCCTTGATGAATTTGCCCCAACACAACATGCTAAATATGCAAAACATCCCCTGGAGACAGGGAAGGAAAAGCCTTACATGGAGCTTGTTCAATCAGCAGTGCATATAATGAAAAAAAAAATAACACCAGAACAAACCATAAATAATAAGTTGTAATTTCAATTCTAATGCTTGTGCACTATATCTGACAGAGTCGATGGGGTTCATTTATAAAGTTTGCACAGTGATATTTATTCGCATAAAGTTGGTTTGCCCATGTCCCCCCCCCCAAACAGCTCGTTTCTCTATTTGTTTTAGGGAATCACACTGAAATATGCATTGGACAAAACAATTTGCAAACAAGATATGCACGGTCATTGTGGGCAAATTTAGTATCGTGTAATTTTTGTGAATATACATTTTTTTTCTCGCCACCAAAGCATACTGTATCTTGAAGGCAGGGTGTGGGCATACCTTTTTGAAATGTGAGATTATGCCCATAACTAAAAAGCTCTTAAGGACATTTGAAGGGAGATGTGCAGAATTATGTCTGCACATTTAATAAGCCAATCGTGTACAGCTTTATAAATATAAACATGGGCAGGGCAAATAGGTTCCCCTGTGTGTTATCACTTTTTATATTCCAATATTTTCATTGAATTCACATAGAATAAGCATAGTTTACAGTAGTGTTATCACTTTTTAATGTAATTTTGACTCTAACTTTATGATTGCTCAGTAAAGGTGTTAATAACCAGATGTACTGCTTAATAAGATTCTGCAGAATGTTCACAAATATAGAAATACATAAATAAAACATCTATTGGCATAATAATCCAAATGCAGAATTTGATGATGAAGATATTGCAGTTTTAGCTGAATTTTCAGGCTGTATTCAGGCTGTATTCAGACAAAAGTAGAAGATAAAGATCTTCAGATCTGACGCGATGAGAGGAAGCGGATGCGACAAGACAAATGTGCCAAATATAATGTAAGTAATAGGAATGTCAGACCTGCAAGCTGCGTGCATCCGACACGACAGGTCTGACGGATGCGAATTCCGCTCTTTGCATCTTCATCCAACAGTCATGTCCTATTACTTACATTATATTCGGCACATCCGTCTAGTCGCATCCGCTTACTCTCATCATGTCAGATCGGAACAAGCCACACTGTGGAGTTCAGCCCTTAATGAAATATTTGGCAGGCTGGAATGTTTGCTAAATAAAATGTTATGCATATTAAATACTTTGGAAGAGGGTTATTCAACTGGTTACCTGCAGACCTCCTATGGTCTAGTCGTGAGTCTACTTTTGCTTACTACCCCAGTTAAAGCATCACAATAAGCTCCTAAAAGTATAAAACCAAACCTATGTACATTTAGGATAATTCAGTGTTGTAAAAATTCACTGATAAACAGTCTTGAACAAAAGAAACAAACTCTAAGGGGCAAATTCCCTAACCGGTGAAAAATGTGTCAACGACGGCTTTGCAGCCATCGTAACACTTCATCAGGCATAAATTCGCTAGGACAACGCTATTTAACAAAAGTGCAAAGTTGCGTCCAGGGCACCAGACGCTGGCAAATTTTCGCTAGCGTTACTTCGGCAATTAAAGCATACAGCTGGAAATGATAAAGTTACATGGACGTATATGTTGCAGCAAATACATTATATTAAACAAGTCCAGGGAACTTTAATAAATAAAATGGAGTGGTTATAATGCCCTACACATGAGCCCACTATATAGTTTATGTTCCATATGTTAGAAAATGGAGAGGGGAACCCGGTTACCCAAAACATTTTTACAGACCTTTGCAGGCTATCACTCTGAAAAAAAGAAAAGACGCCAGCGTTTTTTGGGACTTAGAAAATTTTTCCACTAAAAGTTGAGGAAGTCCTGTGCACTCCATTGCACTTCGCCTGGTCTTAGCTGGCGAAGGCAAGTCTGGCTATTGAGGTAAGGTTTAGTAAAATCCGCATCTAATTGAATTTGCGGAGTTACGTCCATTCGCTAGAGCGAAAATTCACCTGGCGTTAGAGTGCTAAGCAACGCTAGCGTCTATCTCCTTCGCTAGCGGAGTGACATCTGCGCCCATTAGGAAATTGGCAATGTCCATGCGGGCCCTTTAGGGAATCTGCCCCATAATCACTAATGCCTCAAAATATCTGATGCCCTAGTAACACCAAGCAATAAAGCACATTCTAGGCCAAAACATTCAAGGAATTAAAATAAATGTGTGCTTGTGTGTAATAGTGTGTGCTGCGAGATTGGGAAAAGCAAGAGCTGCCAAATAATGTCATGTAGGCAGAGGAGAGTGGAGTCCTAAATGGACCACTGGAAGACCACAGATTAATGCAGAAATGCATCCAGTAGAGAAAGAACAGTAGCAAAGAACAAAGTGGTGTAAGGTGTGGGTTTAGCTACATTAAATGCTTAGCAGAAAAAAACAACATGGACAACATGGGAGCCAAATGACCTGTAGCCTGATCCCAAAAAAACCCCACAGTTTTTTGGTACAAAAAAAACCTCAAATGTTTTGTTATTTATTAAACCTCAAATCTGTTAAAAGTCTGAACAAAAAAGTACTCCATCTCAAAACTGCCAAGGTCATGTAGAACTCAATGGTAGATGCCCCATTTACAATTGTTAGATATCATGATCTGCGCAGGATTTCATACAATAATCCGCCAAGCATATTAGAGGCGCCATCACAGGCAGATGTCCTGTTGGAATCCTGATCTGCGCTGGGTGTCGTGCAATAATTCGATTTTGTGGTGTCAAATATGAAAAATGTAGCAGTTTTTGGCAATGAATCTGAAAAACTCAGTTTTCTGCGACAAAAAATTTGTACAATTCCGATTTTTTCACAATTTAATCTAGGTTTTTTTCAGCACAAGAAATTTTCAGAAAAACGTATTGATAAATTGTGGGGAAAGCCAGTGTCAGACTTTTCGGATTTTGAAAAATAACCTTCGAATGTAAGATTTGCTAAATGGTGCTCGCTGAGAAGAAACCCTGGCAGAAGCAGTTTCTGCTGATAGGAGCACTGTCCTGGGTATCAGGTAAGTGATTAAAATCACTGGGGGGTGCCTAACTTTTGAAACCCCCAAGTGGTTGTGACTTTCGTTCTCCTTTTATTCCAGTGCCTGTGCTGGCTTTTTCGTCCTGATTCTGGAAGTGAAATGCATTCTTTTTTGGGTTATTCCATTACCTTCTATAGCATAGTATATATATTTATACTGTATATATATATATGACTTTCAATCATAACAAACGAACGTTCACATCAATTTTCAGTTGAAAACCAGCTAAAAAATTACATCCTTGTGCATATTTCACTAATAGTTCCAATCCACAGAAAGTAAAAGGCTTGCTTCTGAACCATTTACACACAGTAATCATCAAACACATAACTTTTATAACAAAACTTTCTCTACTTAGCTTAAAAGGCATTAAAGCTGGACTCTGGACGTTTTCAGGTGGTTCTTCTTGAACACCTTAAAGAACAATATAAAATGTTCATAAGATTTTAGACCTTATGAGGAACCAAAACAAAATCTTGCTGGGGTAATGTCTAGTTATTTAATATATAACACAGTTCATGTTCCTTTAATACAAAAATTAGGTTGTTCCTAGGCACCCTGAAAGAACCTAGGACAAAACTTGAAAAAGTAAAAAATACACTAAACCCTTTGTGGGATATTATATTTGCTTTGATATTTGCTTTGTTATCCCTCACTGTCACTGAACAGCTCATGGAGATCTTTGCTGCTGATAGGGAGAAGAATAATGTAATATTCAGAAGCTTTCTCCAATGCATGTAGTACAGCGTGGTTGGTGAGCACCATCCTACAGCATTTTAAGTCCTTTTCTATATGATCTCTCCAGACCTTGCATCAACTGCACATGCTCCTTGTTGGCTATCATAGTGGAGAGGACCCAAAGTGGGCAAAATTGCACTTGCCAACCCCTCTGCACTACTCTGCATTTTCTTAACCAGGAAAATTGATAGCTGTTGTGGTGTGAGTCCTTGGAGGTGTAATTTGGGATGTGGAGGGAGACCTCTGGAAAAGGTCTAAGGTTGTCCTCAGGGTTTCTATCATGTACGGCTCCCTAACTTCAGAACAAGTGCTAGACTCAATGGTATTGGCTTCATCTTCGCCTTTGGCTTCGGGAGGAGCCCTCAGCTACTCAGATGCCGCCAGGTCTTAAACTTGAGAGGAGCCAAGCAAATGTTCTGAACAGGCAAAGGGACATGTATGTAGACAAGGTTGGACGGAAGGCAACAGTTCAAGGAGTAGATTAAAAGAGGATGGTAAACTGCCATGTGTAGGTAGACCCCCCCCCTGTTTTTTTTGTCGTTTTTCAACTTTTTCCCTATATATAGGAGACTATGGTTTTGAAAGCTAGGTCAAAAAATATTTATTGATTTGTTTAGTTTAGCATTTGAGTGTTTCTCTGCTTCCAGTAAAACTCTAGTATAAGTGCATTCCTTTTGCCTTCCTTCTATGTTAATGCGTCACCTTATGCCTTAAAGCTTAAGAAATATATTTCAAGGTTACACAAGAGCAGATTTGACTAAATGCATACATCTGTGTGGATAGATTTATGCCTGATAGACTGAACACATATTTTCCAGCTAAATGTTATATATTAACTTAATTTAGAAATGTATTTTTAAACAGATTCTGTAGAAATCAGGTTTGGACGTACAACTCAACAGGTGATTTTAATACATGAATACAACATTTGAAACTCTTTCAGAACAAACTAACTTTTACAGAATATAACTATTATAGAAATATGTGTGTACACCAGAGCACCTTATCCATTAGCATGGGTAATATGTATGCTGGAAAAAGTTCTTAAAAGCTGTTGTGTTTTCATTGCCTTTCCAGCATATCAATGTGCATGAAAATTGAATTTGATGCAAGGGAAAATGTCATCTTCCATTCCTAGTAGTAAGAAAATTCAATTACTGGGAGTATTTTGCTTTTATTTGATATTTAATAGAAGTGCAGGGCACAGATTTTCTTGCTCTTTCCTCTGGCATTTCATTTCTAACATTGTCACATACTGTAGTTTAAATGGATCCTCTACCCACCTACTTCTCATCAATAAGAAAAAAAATATTATAACATACACATTGGTATTAGTGAATAGTGTTTAAAAAGAAGCAGAAAGGTAATAGCTCATAATACCTACAATACCTACAATCTGGATAAAATTACATTTGAATCAAAGAGGTGAATTTAAGCAAAAAGCATGGAATGGAGGCAGAGAATTATATGTTCAAATCTGCTATTGCATTATCTCACCAAAAACCCCTCTTGTGTATGGTAGAGGGAGTAATGGCATAAGTGTTAGGGGTTTATTTATTAAAACTTGATTTTTTTCCCCTAGTTTTTTTGTGAAAAAACTCAAATCTTTAGTGAAAAAAACCTAAATTTTTTCAAGAAGTATTATGCCCTAAAGCTGCTAAAAGTCTAATCAAAAAATACTCCATCTAAAAACTGTCAAATTCTAGTTAAAGTCAATGGCAGCTGTCCCTTTAACCATTTGAAGATGTTTTTAACCTTCACTAATTTTGGGAGTTTTGGGGTGTTTGACACTGGTTTTTGTTCGATACTCGATAAATTTGAGTTTTTTTGTGTGCTAATTTGATAAAATCTTATGATTCATATTCATGTTTTTTTTCAATCTGATTTTTACAACCAGAAGTATTAGTGAATATGCCAAATTCATGGTTAAAAGTTAGGTCAAGTTTGTTCCTGGTAAAGTATGAAAAAAAAGATTTTTAGTAATTTCCCCCTAAGTCTTTGAAAGTTCACAGTTTCTTTTTTTTTATACACCATCTTGAGCACAAAAGTGGGTACAGAATTTGCCATCAAACTATGGATTTGCCAGACTTAAATGATATATAAGTGGCACATGTTTTTTCAATAGATGCTAATGATTGACTATTGACTAAATTTAATAAAGGTGCCTGTATGCAGTGTGTAAAGTGAAAAAAACTCAGTTGGCCATTTTTTCCACTTTGCACACTGTGTGGAAAAAAAAACACCTTGAACTGAGCATTGCCTGCATTAGGATCTTGTGCCCCTTCTTGCTCTTGCACTCGCACCCAGGTGTTAAGTTAATAACCCCTAAAGTCTTCTGAAAACATTGCTTCTATAAAAATGAGAGTTTTCGAAACTCAAATTCACGATTTTTGTAAAAAAAAAAAACGAATGTGGTAAAAATGTACATTTAAGGGGCAGATCTATCAAAGGTCGAAGTGAAAATTCGAATTAAAAAAATTCGAGCTAATTTTTGTGTACTTTGACTAGGGAATAGTACTGTCTCTTTAAAAATTCGACTTCGACCATTTACCATCTAAAACCTGCCAAATTGCTGTGTTAGCCTATGGGGGACCTGCTAGAACCTATTTGGGGTCAATTGGTGGACTTTGAAAAATCAAAGGCTTTTTTGGTAAATCTAATTCGATCGAATGCGATATTCCTTTGATTTGTATGATTTGAATTCAGCCGAATACGGACCTATTCGTTAAAAAATCGACCTATTCGACCAAAAAAAAAACTTCGTCTTAATTTCGGTTGGTCTTTTTGAATTTGAATTTCAACATTTTTTCAATTCGAAATTCGAACCTTGATAAATATGCCCCAAAATGTTGATAGATAATTCAACGTGCAAAAAACACGCACTAAGAGCTGGTGCCTTGTTTTTAAAAAAGGAGCACCAGCCCTAGATAGCAGGTATGTGACTTGGGGTGTCTATCAACTTGAACCCCCCTAGTGATTTTACCTTTCCTTTCCTTTAAGTTCAGTTGTACTTGAAAACAAACACAGAATTTCATTAATTAAATCTATACTTCAGTAGTTTGCCTAAGAATTGCAGCAGATAAATACAGTATTAATGGTGAAATCGAAGGATTCAATTAATAAAATGTATTCTCTCAATATGTTTAAATCTGAATTAGAGTTTTTAAAGCAATCAAGTTTTTTTGCAGCAAAAATCACATCACATCAAAAAACAGGTTTTCAAAACTCTATGGGGGAAATTCACTTAAGGGCAAAGTGACTAAATTGTTGAAAATTCGCCAGCGTAACGTCATTTTGGGACTTCACTGATTTACTAATGGGCCCAGCTGTAAATTTGCTAGCAAAGGAGATAGACTGTAGTGCTACTTCGCAGTCTAATGCCAGGCGAATTTTCGCTCTGGCGAATGGACGTAACGACACAAATTCACTAAGATGCAGATTTTAATGAATGTTACCTCTTGCGCCAGACTTGCCTTCGCCACCTCAGACCAGGCAAAGTGCAATAGAGTAGATAGGAATTCCTCAAAAAAAAATTGAAAATTTTTCTAAGTCCCTAAAAACGCTGGCTGCAAAAGATCGTAATTTTTTTTTAGTGTACCCAGCTTCCTCCCTACATTTCCTTACATATGGCACATAAACTATACACCGGGCACATGTGTAGGGTATTATAACAACTCTATTTTCTTTTATTAAGGTCCCCTGGGCTTGTGTAGTGTAATGTATTTGCTGCAACATATACATATCCATTGAAATTTAACTTGCCGCCGTAAGCAGATTAGCCAGTGCTAGCACAACTTCACTTTGCTTGTCGAATTAACACTAGCAAAACTTTGCCATCATTCAGGCACCCTGGACGCAACTTCTCATTTTAGTGAATTAGCGGGGCAGATTTATCAAAAATCACAGAAAAATTCACCCACTTTTTATTCAGTCCTATGGGATTTTTAAAAGTGTATTTATCAATGGGGAGAAAGTCAGAGTTCATCATTTGATAAATATGCTTCTAAAAATCCTGTGATAAACTCTAATCTCACATTTTGATAAATCTGCTCCATATAGGCCTATTTACTAATTTTTGAGGTCAACAAAAAATACGTTTTTTTTCCCTCAAATGCTAGCTAGTTAATTAAGCCTCGATATTCGACCCTTGATACATTTGCCCCTTATTGTTTAATAAAACTCAACTATTCACAGTTACAATAAGGGGCAAATGTATCAAAAAAATTTCCATAATGATTCAGTTAATAGTGCTGATCCAGCAGAATTCTGCACTGAAATCCATTTCTCAAAAGAGCAAACAGATTTTTTTATATTCAATTTTGAAATTTGACATGGGGCTAGACATATTGTCAATTTCCCAGATGCCCCAAGTCATGTGACTTGTGCTCTGATAAACTTCAATCACTCTTTACTGCTGTACTGCAAGTTGGAGTGATATCACCCCCTCCCTTCCCCGACCCAACAGCAGAACAAAGAACAATGGGAAGGTAACCAGATAACAGCTCCCTAACACAAGATAACAGCTGCCTGGTAGATCTAAGAACAGCACTTAATAGTAAAAACCCATGTCCCACTGAGACACATTCAGTTACATTAAGAAGGAAAAACAGCAGCCTGCCAGAAAGCATTTCTCTCCTAAAGTGCAGGCACAAGTCATATGACCAGGGGCAGCTGGGAAATTGACAAAATGTCTAGCCCCATGTCAGATTTCAAAATTGAATATAAAAAAATCTGTTTGCTCTTTTGAGAAATGGATTTCAGTGCAGAATTCTGCTGGAGCAGCACTATTAACTGATTCATTTTGAAAAAAAATTTTTTCCCATGACAGTATCCCTTTAACCCTCGATATTCGACTGGGGAATTAAAATCCTTTGACTTCGAATATTGAAGTAGAAGGATTTTGCGCAAATAGTTCGATCGAACGATCGAAGGAATAATCGTTCGATCGAACGATTAAATCCTTCAAATTGAACGATTCAAAGGATTTTAATCCATCGATCGAAGGATTATCCTTCGATCAAAAACAGATAGCCAAGCCTATGGGGACCTTCCCCATAGGCTAACATTGACTTCGGTAGCTTTTAGGTGGCGAACTAGCGGGTCGAAGTTTTTTCTTAAAGAGACAGTACTTCGATTATCGAATGGTCGAATAGTCGAACGATTTTTAGTTCGAATCATTCGATTCGAAGTCGAAGTCGTAGTCGAAGGTCGAAGTAGCCCATTCGATGGTCGAAGTAGCCAAAAAAACACTTCGAAATTCAAAGTATTTTTTCTTCTATTCCTTCACTCGAACTTAATGAATGGGCCCCTTAATATTCTGAAGTATATTTTTGCTTTTTTTTTCTCGAATTTTGAAAAAAACTAAAACTTGACTTTTGATAAATTGGCCCCCTGATGTAATATTTCCTAACAGAAAACAGTCAGATATTAAACAGCATATCAGTTAAATATATAGTCCCATAATTTATGAGGCAATAAATATTATTGATCACACTTGTAAATGAATTTTTAATTTGGTAAAAATTATATTTGGTTAAATCTATACATTGTTTTCATTTAAAGAAAGGTTTGGAAAACAACAGTGCTGACTGCATGGTGTGAAAATGCTGAAGGTAACCTAATAAAAATTATCTACTTACCCAAATTTTTATACAAGTTGCATAACTCTCCCATATACTGTATATCCCACGTGGTTTAAACAACTTGACAAAATCACCACTGCTTTTCTATGGGCAGGGTTGAAACCCTGTATTAGCCTTGCAACCCTCCAACTCTCGACAACAAAAGGGGGCCTAGCGTTACCCAATTTTTTGCTCTACTATCATGCCTCACAACTGGTTTATGCTCATTAGTGGCTGACCCAAGACCTAAATAACCCAGCTCTCTTGGTAGAAGCGGCCAGTGCCACCTCACTAGAAGTCCTAGCCAATCACTTGTATAGGGGTGAGTGATCTATGTTTCCTTCTACTCCTCAATGGTTTCAGTCATAAGGATTTTTGGGATCTACCTGAAATGTTTTTACCCTCAACCTGACACCTGGTCCCCAGGTACCCCTCTGTGGGGAAACAGAAACCTTCCACATTTATGCAACTTCCCACAGGCTGAAATCTGGGCTCTGAGAGGAATCAAATACTTGGCCCAAGTAATAGAGGGGGGCCAGCTCAAATCCTTCCAGGAACTACAAGAAATACATCACCTACCTTCTCATATGCTATTCCGATACATTCAGCTCAGGCACGCCCTCACGGCACAGTTCCCTTCCATGCCACTAGATATCTCACAGAGCCAGCTGGAGCTCCACCTCAGGAGACCAGCCTTACCGAATATATACACAATTCTGGGCAGTTCCTATAAGTCTCACTTAAATGGGCTCCGACTAAAATGGGCAGCAGATATCCCTGAAATGGTAGAAGAAACTTGGGAGGAGGTCTTAGACCAGGTCCCTGATCTCACTATCTCCAACAGACATAGATGGGTTCAGTTGAAATTTCTTCATAGAACCTACTTGACTCCACAAAGGTTGGCAAAGATCTATCCAGGCACCCCAGACACCTGCTACAAATGCGGGACAGCGGTGGGGACCCTCAGGCATGTGTTCTGGTCATGTCCTCTTATTCAAAGGTATTGGGAGCAAATCCTTCGGTTCATAGCAATGAATTTCTCCCTTCCACATATAAGATCCCCGGAGTTGTGTTTGCTAGGTTCCACGGGTCCCCTAGTGCTAAAATCATATCTGAGGCTCTTTTTTTTACAACTGATGTACTACGCAAAAAAAAAGTTATTAATGACACACTGGTCCTGCACAAAGCAGTCTACCTAGCAAGAGGCAGCCCTGACAAATTCCACGTGATCTGGGGACCCTGGATTGATCTGCTCCCCACGGCTGCTCCCTAATATAATCCCCGGTAATGAGCAATATAAAACTAGATAATCTGATTTATTAAGTCACCTAATATGTTTATGCTGTGTTTAATCCGTGTCATTGTGTACGAGTAGTGATGGGCGAATTTATTCGCCAGTCACGAATTCGCGGGGAATTTGCTCGATTTGCTCGAAAAAAAATGTCTGAAAAAACGGCGCCGCCGTCAAAAACGAGACGCCGGCGCCGTTTAGTGAATTTTTTGCCGTTTTGCGAATTTTTTGCCGTTTCGCGAATTTTGCGCGAAATTCGTGAATTTTTCAGCGAAACGGCGCAAATTCGCCCATCACTATGTACGAGCTATTTTGCACTGATTGACAATGTGACCATATCATTATGCTTTGCATGTCTTGTACTTGAACCTTAGACTGTACTATTTATGTTTTATTCTTTTTAATTTCTTTCCTTTCTGTAATGGTTGAAAATTTTCTTTTTTGAAAATACAAAAATAAAACCTTTTAAAAAAAGAAAATGCTGAAGGTTAATGGATAGAGTCCATGCCTTGGGCTGGGAGCAGGATATTGTTGAAAATAGCAACACTGCTAACAGCTATACTTCTTGATGAACTCACAGGAGGAACAAACGAGTAAAAAAACAAATCTGTTGTTGAAACCTGGCATTTCGACTGAGGACTATAATCTTCATATGACATGCTCATCCAAAATATATCTAAATGTCCTTTAAAAGATACAGCAAATAACACCACAAGCTTCATATTATCAGTACATGGTCATTATCAAGTCTTTGATTGAAAGTTGCAAGGAAGCAAAAACCAATATGAAATAAACATTTTCTTTATAGTACCATATCCAGTGTTTACTGTGTATTTATAGTAATATATAGACACACATAAGTGGACTATACATATAATGGGGGTTATTTATCAAAGGTCGAATTCTAGAGTAATGTGATTTTTTAAAACTCTAATAAATTAGATTTTATTCAAAATTCAAATGGTATGTTATTTTTAAAAGAATTCGAACACCTAGGGGCACATTTATCAAGGGTCGAATTTTGAGGGTTAATAAACCCTCAAATTCGACCCTCGAAGTTAAATCCTTCTAATTCGAATATCGAATTCGAAGGATTTAGCGCAAATGCTTCGATCAAAGTAAAAATCGTTCGATCGAACAATAAAATCCTTCTAAACGAATGATTCGAACGATTTTAAGCGATCGATCGAAGGATTTTTATTCAATCAAAAAAACGTTAGAAAAGTGCTGGGGAAGGTCCCCATAGGCTAACATTGAACCTCGGTAGGTTTAAAGTGGCGAAGTATGTAGTCTAAGTATTTTTTAAAGAGACAGTACTTAAACTATCGAATGGTCGAATAGTCGAACGTTTTTTACTTCAAATCGTTCGAATTTGACCCATTCAATGGTCGAAGTACCCAAAAAAAAGACTTCGAAATTTGAATTTTTTTTCATTCGAATCCTTCACTCGAGCTTAGTAAATCTGCCCCCTAAAATCCGATTGAATAGTCCAGATTCAAACTGAATTTGAATCTAGTTTTCCTCCTCGATGTGAACATGTGTCAATGGGGCATCAATTTCAAAACGAAACAAAAATTTGACTCATCACTACTATTAACATCTTCAAATAGTTCAAGGAACCTCTGCCATTGACTTTTACATTAACTCTTTCCAGGGTCGAGGTGTGGTCAATCTCACATTGGAATTCAAATTTGAATAGGTGGTTTTAAATTGGAATTTGTGAGTTTTGACCAAAAAAATATTTTGAAACCATTCGAACCTTAGTAAATCTGCCCCATGATTTATTTATTTACGGCTCCAATATGTCAAGATGGAGAACATAGGACAGACCTTCAATATAGAGTAATGTTCCCTTGCCTGTCTTCTCCAATTTAATTCCTGAACTGAAGGCACTGAAGCATGAATGAAAATAAAGTATATGACTAAGCCATCAAATATTTGTGTTTCAAATGAAGTTGAAAGCCACTAAGGCAGATAATGCAGTAAATGTGATAGATTTAAATGTATGTCTACATTAATGTTTCCAAAATCACGTCAGCTCAAGATGGAGCAATAAACCCTTTTGTTTTAGAAGGCTTTATGTGTCAGTAGGCATTATGACTAATAGCTTAGATATTGAGAAGAAAAAGGTTGTTACATATTTGCAAATCATCTGTGTTGTTTAGCTCTCCTCACAAAAAGAATGCAAATGGTTAATGAATCATACCTTAGTTTCTGACTAGAACATCCTGCAGACTGAAAAAGAACCATAGGAGGTTGATGAAGCTGATATAAGCTCAAAACCACCACATATGGGCACATATAAACTAAATTGAGATTTGTTTAACTCAATATGTCAGGCATCTTTTTGTAACTACATTGCATGTACACTTATAATTTTAATAACACTAATTACAAACATGGTGACATTTTGCTGGCTTAACTAAATTGCATAATTACCCCAGTGTATTTTTGCCATATTATTGTTTCATGAAATCAAATGGTAAATTGATGCCAGAAAGCATTATGTGGGATATAATCATGGAGGATATGACTTAAATAATGTGATGCTACAATGGATACTGGTAGTTCACCAATATTAATTTGAGTGAAAAACACATTAACACTCTTAGGGGCCGATTCATTAACTTCGAGTGAAGGATTCGAAGTAAAACAACTTCGAATTTCAAAGTGTTTTTTGGGCTACTTCGACCATCGAATGGGCTAGTTCGACCTTCGACTACGACTTCGAATCGAACTATTCAAACTAAAAATCGTTCGACTATTCGATCATTCTATAGTCAAAGTACTGTCTCTTTAAGAAAAAACTTTGACCCCCTAGTTCGCCATCTAAAAGCTACCGAACTCAATGTTAGCCTATGGGGAAGGTCCCCATAGGCTTTCCTAAATTTTTTTGATCGAAGGATATTCCTTCGATCGTTGGATTAAAATCCTTCGAAACGGTCGATTCGAAGGATTATATCGTTCTATCGAAGGAATAATCGTTCGATCGCACTATTTGCGCTAAAATCCTTCGACTTCGATATTCGAAGTCGAAGGATTTTAATTCCCAATCGAATATCGAGGGTTAATTAACCCTCGATATTCGACCCTTGGTGAATCGGCCCCTTAATGCAAATTAAAAAATACTAAACACAAATGAAAAAAACCTGAAACGATCGAAGGCTAATTCCTTTGATCAAACGATAAAATCCTTCGAATCGAACGATTCGAAGGATTTTAATCCAACGATCGAAGGAATATCCTTTGATCGAAAAAAGTTAGGCAAGCCTATGGGGACCTTCCCCATAGGCTAGCATTGACTTCGGTAGCTTTTAGATGGCGAACTTGGGGGTTGAAGTTTTTTTTAAAGAGACAGATTATCGAATGGTCGAATAGTCGAACGATTTTTACTACGAATCCTTCAATTCGAAGTCGTAGTCATAGTGGAAGGTCGAAGTAGCTCATTCGATGGTCGAAGTAGCCCAAAAAAAACTTTGAAATTCTACGTCTTTTACCTTCGAATCCTTCACTCGAAGTTAGTGAATCAGCCCCTTAATAAATTAAAAGTTTTCATTGTTTAGAGTAATTGGTATAATCCACAATTTTTAGCACTAAAAAAAACAGTTCGGGGAAAAGATAAAATGTGAAAAATCTGCGTAATATGTAAATCAGCCACATAGTAATTTGCCGAAATCATGGTAAATCAGACCTATTTACTAAAACTCAACTTTTTATCACCCTGTTTTTTTAAAAAAAAATTGACCAAACTCGCAAAACCGAATCCCCTTAACTTACCAATAATTATTCTCAAAACAATTGGTGTGAGAAAAAGTTCAGACAAAATCGTGCGACAATTCGACTTGTGTGACTTTTTTTATTCGACTCTCAAATCACACAACTTTTTAGTTGTTGCCACTGTGACAACCTAAAATGTATCAGCTTATCGAACGAAAACCAGCTCAAAAAGCCCGAAACTATCAAGAATCCTGAAGGTAAAGAACATGTTCCAAAAAAAAAAAGTTGAAAAAGCTCAAAAATGGCATAGTTCTATTTCATTTTCCAAATTCAACTGTTTAAAAATGCAAAACATTTAGGGGGTTATTTATCAGAATCTATAATTTTCTCACTGAATGAATCCGCACTGACCCCCTCCCCCATTTGTCAATACATTTTTACAAAAACTTCTTGTGCGGGAAAAGACTAAATAAAATATTGTAAAAAAAAAAACAAATCATAAGACTATTTCAGATTTGATGTGCAAAACCACAAAATCTTTGGATTATTGAACAAAACCCAGGGCAGATCAGGATATTTTCAAAATGTCAACAGGACATCTGCCATTGACTTCTACATGAACTCAGCAGGTCTTGTTGGAGTACTTTTTTAATTGTACTTTTAACACCATCGGAGTTTAATAAATTTCGAAATATTAAAAAAAAAATTCCTATGAAAAATTCTGACCAGAAAAAATGGACTTTAATAAAAAAAACTAAATATACCTCCTAATGACATCTATAGAAGCTCACAGGTTTTAATGGCCTGTTTTTTTTTTTCATTTGAATTTTTTACATTTTTGCTGTTGATATATTCTTTATTTTCGAATTTTAAATCAGGGAGGGGGAGGGATGAGGATACAGAAATAAAAAGGGGAGGGGGGTAGTAGGAGGGGGAAAAGGGTAGTAAGAAAGTATACAAATACAATATCCACGTCATCTTGAAGTTATACAAAGCCATGGTATAGGAAGTGATATACATACAGAGATACATCATAAAATCTTAAATATCCGTTAGAGTACAGTGTGCATCGGGAAATAAACATGTTTTAAGAGAGGGTACTTAGGTAATATGAACAGGACCATAATACATCAATCGTTCATAGAAATAGTGATATGCATGGTACAAACAACCCATTGACCTTTAATCTTTAATAGTTCAGATATATTTCAACCAAGGCCTCCAAATATTCCAGTATCGATCACTATCATTTTTCGTGATATATGCTATTTCCTCTAATTTGCGAATGCCCTCAACCTTTATTAACCATTCCTTGAATGTGGGCGGGTTAGGAGATTTCCAATTACATGGGATTAAAGCTTTTGCTGCCTGAATTAGGTGAAGAAAGAGTCTATCCGTGATCATCGTCTTAGAAGATGTGTCGAAATGGAGCAAGATAGTTATAGGGTCTAGGTGGCGCGTATCCAGGGGTGATCCTGCCCCTCCCCCGCCTGAGGCAGCAGGAGTTGCTGCTGCCCCCCCCTCCCCTGGAAATTTGCTCTTAAAGTACCAGGAGCAGCATTTTTGCTGCCCCTGGTACCTAGTGGGGCACTGCCGCCTGAGGCGACAGCCTCAACTTGCCTCATTGGCGAAGCACCCCTGCGCGTATCGATCTTGGTCAGAGAACTAACAACTTTGCTAATCCCTGCCCAATAATATTCGAGTTTCGAACATTCAATCCATATATGTTTATAGGTTCCCTTCTCTAGATTGCACCTCCAGCATAAATCGCTACAGTTAGGGGCAGATTCATTAAGGGTCGAATTTCGAAGTTAAAAATACTTCGAAATTCGACCCTCGAATTGAAATCCTTCGACTTCGAATATCGAAGTCGAAGGATTTAGCGCTAAACGTTCGTTCGATCGATCGAAGGATTTTTCGTTCGATCGAACGATTAAATCCTTCGAATCGAACGATTCGAAGGATTTTAATCCAACGATCGAAGGAAAATCCTTCGATCAAAAAAAGGTTAGCAAACCTATGGGGACCTTCCCCATAGGCTAACATTGACTTCGGTAGGTTTTATCTGCCGAAGTAGGGGGTCGAAGTTTTTTTTAAAGGGAAAGTACTTCGACTATCGAATGGTCGAATAGTCGAACGATTTTTCGTTCGAAACGTTCGAATCGAAGTCGAAGGTCGTAGTCGAAGGTCGAAGTACCCAAAAAATACTTCGAAATTCGAAGTATTTTTCATTCGAATCCTTCACTCGAGCTTAGTGAATGGGCCCCTTAGAGTACATTTGGTGTAGTCGGACTGGGGTATAATACCACCTTGTGGCTAATTTAAACATGGTTTCCCTAGTTCTAGATGATATCGAACTTTTATGCAACGCTCCAAAGATTTTTTTCCAGTCATCGTCTGCAAGCTGTACTCCTATTTCATTTTCCCAAGTTTTAATACACGGTGCTGGGGGGAGGTCTTTATCAGAAAGTAGCAATTTGTATATGTAAGAGAGCGGTCTTACAAGAGGTTGAATACCGTCCATAATGATTTCCCAGGGAGTGGGGTTTCGTCCTCATAACGTTTGGGTTATGGACTTAAGATAATGTGAAAGCTGGTTAAAGCACCATAAATCCCTAGGATGAGAACCCCATTTTTTTTGTATCTTAGATAGTGATAGTCTAACTCCTTTCTTGTAGAACTCTCTCAATCTGGTAGGGTTATTGTTGAATGAACTCCAAGGTGCAAAGCAGCCGGGATCTAAACTTGGGGGAAAATCTGGGTTCAAGTTTAGAGGTTGTAGTATATAGGGTTTAGGCGATAGCTCAAGATTGTCTCTAGCATGAAACCAAACGTCTAGTGTAGGGTTAATGGTGGGGTGACTTTGAATATAAGTCAAAGCAGTGTGTCTCTGTACCCAGAGAAGGTTTTCCAGAGGGATTTTAACATTAGCCTTTTCGATGAATAACCAATCTTTATCCTCCTTGGGATGGAACCAATTTAAGACTCGCATTAAATGAATCGCTAAATTTTTGCTGTTGATAAAGCTAGAATTTGATCTTGAAAGATTCAAGATCACAGGTTTTGTTACAATTTTCTCAAATTGTGGAAAAAACACGATGCTGAATTTAAATACATATATTTCCTGAAAATAATCTTTCTGGTTCACAGGGCAACTTCTTGAGCATCACTATCTGCAATAAAAACCCCCAGGATAGCATCTTTAAACATCTCTTTAAAACATTTATTTAAAATACAGGACATTTTCCATATCCACATGCCAGCGTTTATGAGCTTTAATGTGTAATCGCTTGAAAGCAATTTAAGATTTTAATTGTATATAAATAATGCTACACAATTATAGTGTAAATAACCTGCCAACAAACTATATCACACCACATGCAGGGAACATGTTAAAGAATCTTCTCACTTATTATGGAGGTTGTTGATGTTCTTATTTGGATCATTCCTGTCTAGTGATGGGTCAAATTTATTTGGCAGGCATGGATTTGCATTGAATTTCCGGATTTTGTCAGCGGCGAATGTTTTCGCAAAACTGTCATCGAAATTTGCAGTGGGAAAATTTGCTGCGGCGAAAAAATTGTTGCTCATCAGAATTGTCACAAGTCAAAATTATTTGGATGCCCATTGACTTTAATGCATTTGGACAAAAGAGTTGCGCGTATAAAAAATTTTGCTTGTGTCAAAAAATTTTTAAAGTCCATTGACTACAATGCGTTTCACAAATTTTTCTACCTTGTTAGAACCCAAAAGCTATAAAACCCTCTTTGAGGCACAACTAATTAATAATCAGGACCCGTGCATAATATAAATATAGACTGTAATTAATTCCATGCAGCCATATACTACACACAAGAGCTAAGTACTAACAAGAATTATAGAATGTGGTTTTAAAGGTGTTTTAAAATCCAGTATCTACCACAATAATCAGCAGTGATTACTAATTAGCTATACATTATGCATATATCATTGTAAACTGACCCTACTATTTAAAAAAAAAAACATAAACGTATAATTTACAGCATCAATTATTTTCATACCTAATAATAAGGGTTGACCCTTAACCCTACAAAATGAGGAGCGAATGCTAATTTTAAATGTACTCAGTTTTACTCTCCTAGCAGAATTTTCCCAGTGTTCCTTACTTTTTAGACAAATTGGTAACTTTAGTGTCTGAAAATACTGTCAGGCATCTATATTGTAGAACTAATTAAAATAAGCAGCCTAGTATTTATGGGATGTGTTTCACACTATATTAATACAGTTATCAGCAAACTGTAATAAAACTTTTCATTTGTTTTGCCAGGAGGCAGATTTTTTTCCAGCAAGGCACAAAATAACAGCTCTTTACTCTATAAATTGGACTATGTATATTTCAGCTCAATACCTGCCTTCCCGGACTAATCCCAGTACAACACGGGTTACACCGTGCTCTCTCACCCAGAGTGGGCTTTCGTGAAGTGGAAGTTGAGGGTGTTGTGCAACTACACTTCTCTTGTTGCTATACAGTACAATAAAGACAGAGGGTAACAGAGGTTCTTTTTACATCGCAAAGTCTGGCGATGTAGGGTATATTATTCTGCCATTTTTTTTACACAGCATAATAAATATGTCCCCCTTGAGTGCACTGGTATGGGAGCTATACCTGCCACTATCTAATGCCCTGTACTCGATTTTAACTGGGCCGATGCCCAAAATCACAATGATGTGAATGAAATGGTGCAATATCTTTTGTTTGTTTATTAAATCAGTTGCTCACATCTTGTTTCCTTCTATCTTGCAATTCACAGTTGCAGAAATCAGGCAGTTGCCATTTATGGGCATTGTGATTAAGGCAAACTTTGCAACTTCCCAAAATCTTATTTATGTTCCATGATGAGCAGGGTTGGACTGGAGCCTTCGGGGTCCACTAGGGCTGCACAACAAAGGGCCCTCCTGGCAGTCCCCGGGGGCCCCCTCCGACCACTAATTTCATGGCATGCAAATATACCTGCATGGCACGCATGGATGAAAAACTGCAGTGGCGCGCATGCACGAAAACCCGAACGAGCACATGCTCATAAAATCGCAAAAGCAGGCCAGCAACGGGGGGCAAGGGCCCATCAGCTTTTTCCCAATGTCTCGCCAGCCCAGTCCGACTCTGATAATGGGGGACCTGATACACAAACTACAAAATGTGAGAGTACAGTGACATCTAGGAAGTGCTGAATGGAAAGTGAAAGTAATTGCCTGCCCCACCTCTATGTCTAAGGCATAGAAGAGGGACAGATAATATATGATTGTCAGCTACCTTTTAACTGTTGACATTTTAAGTTTAGAACAGGAATGAGTGCTTTATTAAAAAAAAATGTGGATCTCATATTTAATTTAAAAATTACTTTTATTATACAGCGTTTTATGTCTGGTTGACTGGTCGCCTGTCAATCATATTTTCATCCTTTCCCTTTTCGTGTAAAGGCTCAGAAAGGCAGGTTGCTGACTCTCTAATCTGTAATAATTAAAAATAAAAATATATCTAAAAACTACAATGAGAAATACATTTCACATTGAAGCAAATTTCTGTAAAAGTGTTTCTGTAAACACTCTTTTTTAGTACTGAGGAACTTTAAACATGTAATTCTATTTAGTCTGATAATAAAGTGCAAAGAATGGGAGAAATGAATTGGCCTATGATTCATGTTGGTGAAGATGGAGGAGGTTATTATAGTTCATGCCTATGGCTGTAATTGAATGACCCAGATGAAGCTTTACACAGAACTGCACATTCACCAGTTGTCCCCTTCACACATGGATGTTGGACATGTACTTGCTATAGTCAGGTTGACTGAATGCCCACGGTTGCCACATTATTGCAATTGCACATTGCTGACCAGTTACTCTTTCTGTTCATATATTTCTCTGTGTTTCCCCCCCCCCTGGTTATGGTGTTTGTATTGATAAATTCATGCCTTGCATTATTTGTGCTATTATTATGTCTTTAACATAGTCTGAAAAGCAGGAAGTAATGTTCTGGATATTGTGTTAGACATCCAATCACTCCATCTTTAAACATTAGATTTTTTGGCTAACTAACTATATTACAAACATTTTTTTACTTTGCACAGCCTATCACACAGCTCAGTGTCAAAATAAAAATATTTACCCAGTTTTTATTTTGACACTGAACTGTTCCTTTAAGGAACCCTATTGGCCTAAAAATACTTGTTGGCTAATGTGAAGAGGACTAAGGAATAATGGGGATCAAATTATTTTCTGGGGCCCTTAATAGTGCACCCAAATCACAAACAGTTAATCAATATTGCCCATTAAGAACTATTTAGGATGAAATCAAGTTTTGTTGTTTTTTTTTTGTGTTGTTTTTTAAATTATCTGGTCATTATCCCTTATTTATGGAAGATCATATTCCCTGAGATACAGTTAATACACTATATTATACTATACTATACATATATTAAAAATAAGTTGCTGTTTAGATTAGAGCTTTGCCCAATGATATACAAAACAAACAAATTAAAGAGTGGATGAAGTTAGCAGAAAAATATATTACCCTTTATTAATTCAGTGTTGACATGTTTACACAAAGCAGTATTTGTGAGATTGTTTATCATTTATAACAATTCCTGCCCTAGTGGAACTTACACTCTAAGGGGCAGATTTACTAAAGCCTTGACCGCTACACTTCGGCAGGTGCAAATGCGGAGTTTCCTTGTGGGCACCGAACGCTGGCGACTTTTCACTACAGTTACTTCGGCAATGTGAGCATTTGATAGTGAAGGTGCACTAGCGTTCATTTCTACCAAGTGAAAATTTGCTAGGGAACTTGCGCTCAGGTCAATTTGCATAGGGTGAGAAAGTGGACGTCTTTATGGTAAGTCTGAGAAGTCTTAGAATTATGGTGCAAAAATATACGGGTATGGGACCTGTTATCCAGAATCCTGGGACCTGGGGTTTTCCAGATAATGGATCTTTCTGAAAGCTTTTGCTTTCAGTAAGGATTAACTTTATCTCCGTTTGGATCAAGTACAAGGTACTGTTTTAATATTACAGAGAAAAAGTGAGTCATTTTTTAAAAAAAATAATTTTTTTTGGATAAAATGGATTCTATGGGAGATGGCCTTAAAATAATTTGGAGCATTCTGGAAAATTGGTTTCTGGATAACGGATCCCATATAGTACATAATTCACTTAATACTGCAAGCTCTGAAATAAAGTACCAATCTAAATCAAATATGTAATGTTAAATGTATAAACCCTGTTAATAGTTACAAGATAGCGAGTTGAACAGAAAAACTGATTTTTTACATATTCATTTGTGCCACCAACTTTCCCCATGTGACACCAGGGTATCAGAACTGTGGAAAATAAAGAACCACCCTTACTACGTCATATTCACTATAGTGAAACATCATAAAGAATAAAGTTATCAAATATATTGACTTTCTAATCACCTTAATATTCATTCAAATTATACTTTTCAGTATGCTTATCCAGTGACTGTTCTGAATTATTCTTGCAGGCATATCAGTTTCAGAACTACAAATAAATATATATATACATATTGAATAAAGCTGTGATGAGAGAACTCATGTTGAGCTGCCTATTTCTATAGAACACTTGCTAAACTACTGCAGAAGCAGTTTAAAGAAAGTATCCAGTCTAGAATTTTGATTTCCCATCGTGTATAACCAATAGCTGTGCTTTTACCACAGTAGGCAAGTGGTTCAATGGTATCCCCTATGGCTATTAATTATAAAAATCTACTGTCTATGATTTTTGAAAAAGTCAAAAGAAGGTCAATGAAAACCCTACAACAAAGTACATTGTCTTTAGTTTTTTCTTGTGACATTTCCTCGCATCCTATTTTTCCTAAGAATGTTTTATATGAATGGGTTTAAAATATTTATCAGCAAAAAGAATATTTTATAACTAATGATGCATTTAAAAGGTAATTTTATTAAGTGAAATATTCCTCCTTAGGGGGATATTTCTATTATTAAACCACCAAATTATTTTCCACAGCCATGGCTAAAAACTTCAATCATATTGTTATATAAATCAACCAGTACTTCCTTTCTATCTATGGAGGGATACATCATTGATCGCCTTTATCTTGGCACTGTCCAATCAGTGTACTTTTAGTAGGACAGTGTGTATATGTTTTTGTCTCCATAATGTTTGTGCATTAAAATATTGTCCCAGCAATAATGTTTCAATCACTCATTGTCACGATCGCCGCCCGGAGCAGTCCCAGGAGCTCTGGGCGGCGTGTGCTCCTCCGCCGGCGTCGCTCCCAAAATGGCGGCACCCATGGTCGCCACGTGGGTAGCGGCGCCGGCTCGATGATGTCAGCGCGGCGCTGGAACGCCAGCGCACTGACGCCAGCGTCAGTGTCGTCAATATGGCACCAAGATTTGTGTATTTAAGGGCGCCCAGGATGCCAGAAAATGCCCAAGAATAGGTTCTGCTACCCTGAACCTGGGTTCCCGTTTTCCTGCCTGTTTCCTGATTCCTGCTCCTGCCTTGGTTTTGACCCTCTGCCTGGACTCTTGTTATTTGATCTTGATCTGCCTGCCACTGAACTCTTGCTTGGACTCTGACCATCCGCTTGCTTAACCCTTTGGATACCGCAACCTTGCTCCCACAAGAGGGATTCCTCCTTGATCCTTACTACCTCCCTGCTGGGAGCTCCCGGCTCCCTGACACTCATGTAAAACATAAAATTCTTGTGCCTATTCATCTTTGGTGCAATGGCATCCCATAGTTTACTCTTGCCTCGAGCAGCGGTAAATCCACATTTAGCTAGAAGGTTGTACAGGTGCTGTATGGGACCTGTTATCCAGCTATGCAGAAGTGGGTGCAAAGCAGTAGAAAAAAAGAACAGAGCCAATGGCTCAACAGAGGGGAGGGGCACTAGGCACATACCTCAATTGTCCTTGCCCTTGTTCCCTACTGCAAACCTGTTTGCACATTTTATTGCTCATTCATATGCAAGATTACTGGTAGAGTTGCCTAAAGGGCTGGCTGCTTGGCCTAGCATTGATCACATCAGTCAGTGTCTGATTTACCAATTAATGTTGCAGGATGAGTTTAAAGTAGTGTTGTAGAATCCAGGCGGAGATGGAAGAAAATCTGTAACTCATGGTAGTAGAGAAGCAGAGAGTAGTGATGTGGCGAATTTATTTGCCAGGCGCTATTTCGCAGTGAATTTGTGCATTTCGCCGCCGGCGAATAATTTTGCAAATTTGCAGTGACGGTTCCGATGCCGGCGGCAATGTTTTTTCTATGCTGGCGCCAATTTTTGCACTGGCGACAATTAACGAACACCCATTGATTTTAATGGGCGTCCAATGTCACTGGTGTCTATATTGTCGCCACTGTCAAAATTTGTGTGCTAATTTTTCGCGAAACACAAATATGGGTGCCCTCTATGTGAAGCTGGAACTGTAACTACTAATCTTTTGCTAGAGATATAGTGAAAAGAGTGGGGGACCCCAGAGGAAGTGAAGCAGAGGCAGAATTAAGTAAAGGAAACTGAAGGGTAATTGTACATGGGGGTTAAAGTTGCCTCTTACAGTTTACCAGTGATTGTGAGGATTGCCCCTTGGCATACTGCTGTAGTGGAGGTTAGAAAAATGTCCATGATATTCAGCCTTATGAGGTTCCTTTATACTACAATGGAATGTAGTTTTATTCTTACGCCATCCACCTATGAGTGAATACAAGTCTAGGTGCAAACACACAAAAGTATTCATCTCATTGCCGACATCTGCCCCGTATGTGCACTGACACACAGATGGCAGACTAAAGTCTTAGCAGATGGCAGTCAATCAGCGTTTTCTACCTTTGAGTGTTTATGCTGATGGGAAAACAATTTGTGTGACACTAGCCATTGTGGCTAAAACCAAACTTCTGCACATGAAGACACACACCCCACATGCTAACACTTATCAAATAAACTATACTTCATACATTAAGCTTTGTCCATTGGGTCTTTCATTCCAGCTAAAATGATGTGATATTTTCCTATTATGCACAGTACATTAAGCATGCAGGATGGAAATGCATTTCATAAATACAGCTTCTGCTACAGCATGAGGTTTCTGCAGCTTAAGCGCGTAGCTTACTTGTCTGCCAAGTGATGATTTCAATTTAATTTTGCAAATTCTGTTTAAATCGTCTGAAATCTCTCTATGGCTTTTTAACTTGTTCTTAGACAGTCCTTTACGTAAACAAAAGGGCCGTATTTTATTGCCAGTGCTCTGTCTTTGCACTTTTGAGCATCGCCCACGGTTAGCAATGATGACATTTAGATCAAGGGAAGAAATATCCTGCACTTAAATATGCCAGATGCCACACTGTGTGAGTTCTACCAATTTGTATAATTGTTTTAGAAACTTATTGTATTTTAATTTGCAAACAATGTTGACACAATCAAGAGAATGCAGCCTACAGCATAAAAATTGTTTTTTATCTGCATATTGTTCTGAGATGAGGAACGCTAATGTTCTGCTCATAAATTCACACAGGGCAGCAATTTACAGTTATCTAAATGGTAATATTCAAGTTCATATACAACAATAGTCTTAATGAACGACTGAAATCATTGGAATGAATCATTTTGCTTTCAGGCATAGAGTATTAGCTCAGTGATACCTTATCCATGTTTGGTATAAAAAGTAAAACAATGCAAAATACTTGCACAGCTTGCCAGTTGAAGCAAATGATTTGAGCATGTGAACATCCGCAAGTGCAGTGAGAGCAAAGTGCAAATCAAAATGCAATCTCTATGTTTTTCACAGAATTCAGTGTTTTTTTCCAGAATTCCAGCGTTATTGTGGTCACAAAGGGGGTGATGTGCTTGGCACAAAGGGGAGGGCATTTTTAGGAGCTTAAAGGAGAAGGAAAGTCATTTAGCACTTGGGGTGCCAAATGTTAGGCACCCCCAAGTGAATGTATTTACTTAACTGAAACCCCAGGCCGGTGCTCCTATCAGCAGAAAACTGCACCGGCCCATGGTTATTCCAGTGAGCACCACAGAACGCTCCTCTTCCGGCTTCTTCTTCCTTTGCGCGGCTGCACATGCGCATTACAGTGAATAGCCGAACTTTAACTAAAAATTCGGCTTTTTCATTCTACTGCGTATGCGTCTGCCCCGGGAAATTTGAAGAAAGAATAAGACGGAAGAGGATCAATCCAGGGTGCTCACTGGTATATCCCCAGGCCGGTGCATTTTTCTTCTGATAGAAGCACTGGCCCAGGGTTTCATGTAAGTAAATACATTCACTTGGGGGTGCTTAACATTTGGCACCCCCAAGTGCTAAATGACTTTTCTTCTCCTTTAAGGCACAAAATGTCTAATGTTTTAAATATAATTATAATGGGTTGAGTGCAGAGGACTTCTTGTATTTGTCTGTATGAATTTTGTGGTCAAAGCCTCATTGCACCCCAGCTTAATGGTTTAAGCTCTCACCCTTTTCAGCTAGTCTGGAGATCCAATGATGGCCAATAAAAGGGCAACCATGTTTGCAGTGTCGGACTGGCCCACAGGGATACCAGGAAAACTCCCGGTGGGCCCAGGTGTCAGTGGGCCTATTGCTTCTATCCATTTAGCCTATTTCATGGTCATTCCCTATTTCTTTATGGGAACAAAGAATCTTAAGGGACTTAAGTGAGGAGAGGAGGAATAATAGTTTGGAAAGTGGGCCCTCAGTCTAAGGTTTTGTGGTGGGCCCCTGGCATCCCAGTCCGACACTGCATGTTTGGGAGTTTTAACCTTGAAAGCAAGTAAGTTGCAGGTAAAACTTAGTCCCTGTGTAAATGTATAATGAAGCAGTAGACTTCTTAATGAATCAGATAAATGTTGTGTAGGACTGGCAATACCAAGATTTTTTTTATTCTTTCAATATTGTTGGAAGCTTAAAGGAGAAGGAATCCCTGTAGAAAAAACCCGTACCCCCCCACCCCATGTGAACCCCCTCTCTCCTCCCCCCAGACTAACAGCCCCCAAGGGAGAAATGCCCCATAATTTATACTTAACCCTCATCATAGATGTTCTTCCGCCAGTGAAAGAAGTTTTGCAAATTTTATAGTTTGTGCCAGTTTGCAGTGTATGTAATAAAACCTCTTACTGAAAAAGTTGTTACAGTATATTTGTTTGAGACAATTACAACACCTTCAGCCAGGGGGCCTATTGCCTCCGAGCGGGAGTATTCAGGACCAAGGAGGAAGCCCAGGGTTCAAAGTCTAAGTTTGTGGTACAAATATGGGTCAGGTGAATTCCTTGTCCAAATCCAGGCAAAAGTCCAATAGGCAGCCAGATTAGAAGCATGGTCAAGGTTCAGGCAAGGTCAAAAGTCCAGTAATCAATATAGCATGAATTATAAAGCACCCAGGAATGAATCAAACAAATCCTATAATCGGGCATTAAACCTGAGACCCAGAAGAACTTTTATCTTTGAATTTCGTGCCAGGCGTGTGACGCTATTGTGCCAGTGTCAGGATGAGTGAGGAGGACCTCTTGTATTTGTCATCATAGTGACTGCTCATAATGACTGACAATGTAGGCTGCCAGGAGCATGCCAACATGGTCCTCATCTGATTTCTGACCAGTCCACTTCACTCGTGTATAGCCACCTTTTCTCCCATATATAGTTAAGAGATGTGTCTCTTTTATTAGCACCAAAAAGCTGTCCAAAGTGCTACAAGTTGTCATTTAGCAGTAGAGAGTCTTAATTTATATAAATAATGACTCTCCATGTCCTATCAAGTTCATTTTAGACAAATAATTCTAATTTTAGAAAATGTTTTCTTTGACAGGGGCAGCGTCAATCTGACAGGCCCCTCCCAACAACAAAAAAACAAACCAACCAAATGTGATATCTTGGGTGAAAAAGGCTGCAGCTTATTTATTAAATCACATAAATAATTACTAGCATAAACCAAAACCATTGAGTGTAGATCAATGAACAATCACATTTATCAAATATTAACTATTAACTTACTTATCACTGAAGGCTGCAAAGAATTGTACCCAACACCCGTCCGCTGTCCTTCCTATGCATGGTTTTCCTCCGTAACTCATGCCCCTTCCACCAGGCCCCTTCCAACACTTTGGCCCCAGGCCTAACCACTGTTATGACACTTACTACCACTATCACCGCTCCCCTCACGGGGGTCCCTCCTGCTGCAACATTATGCTAACACTTCCCCCCTTATCCATCGACCCCCTTAATTCTGGGGAGGGTGGGGAGGAGCTGTTCAAGGTAAAAGAGCATGCTCCCTTCACTTCCTTCTGCTTTTAACCCCTTGTGTCTCCACCCATCCCAATAGCAACCAAAGAACTACAACTCCGATAATCCCTAACTGCCTCTTCCAGATCCCTCATTCCTAGCCTTGTCATGGCCCTGTTGTTCCCAGTTCCTGGCTCATTTCCCTGGGCATTTTTTCTGTCTGTAATAATAAAATAGTGGCTTGTACTTGATGGTAATTAAACTGGATGAATTCATATTAGTGGCAAAACAATCCTATTGGGTTCATTTAATGTTTAAATGGTTTTAGCAGACTCCGGTATGCTGATCTAAATTACAGAAAGATCCCTTACACAGAAAACCCCAGCTCCCAAGAATTGCATATAATAGATCCTATAACCAGTTCTGTAACTAACATATGATAATGTACAGTGTTTCATAGTGCCCTTTACACGCTGTTTCTCTATTCTCCAGGGTGGCACATTAACCTGCCAGTACTCTGGGAAAAAAATGGGATGGACAGTTTTCCAGAATGATCACTTAGCCCTCCCTCTGTAACTCTGTATTATATGTATTTTGAATGTTTTTACTGAATCCCACAAGGAAAAAATCATTGCTGATTTTGGGTTATTATAAGCATTATCAAGAGCGCAGGAACAGATTTAATTTATTTTGACATTTTCCCAAAAACATTTTTTAATGGTAAAATGATATGGCATGCCTTCTTGTGTATTGTATAGTAAATGGTTTGTTACTTCTTACATCTAGTGATTCAAGCCAACAAAATTAATTTTATAGCTGTTCTAATAATAGGGGGAATAATCACCATGATTTTATTGTTATATACTGGCCAAAAGAAATGTGAAATGATTTTTTCAGTACTAATGCTTTAATGTCCTGAATAAAACAAATGTTAATAACATTGTGTACCGTGGATTCATCACAGTACAGGGCATTTCAGTTTCATGATTCCTCTAATCAGATTTGCCATAAAGACCTAGTCGTTCTGAAATCATGCCTCAATTGCTTTGGTATTTAAAATAATTTTCAAATTAGGTCTTTATTGCTTGAGAGTGAAACGGATGGATTAGAATGGCATAGTACGAGGGAGAAGAGAACCATTATATTACTCAGTTTGAAAAAGCATCATTAATCTGTTTATGTGCAACAGCAAAATGGATAAAATGTGCTTTTTGGAATTATTCAGGCTTCTTAATGGTACCATATACAGCATAATCATAGAAAAACATATATATTGCATAAACAGGGTGTATAGCTGTATAGATATATATATATATATATTTCATATTGACATAGCTGCAAAGGTAATCCTGCAATCACCACCAACTTAAAGGTGGATGTAGCTGCAGGCAGTCAATAGGCACACTTGGCGGAAAGGACACCTATATGGAAGTGCAAACAGTGTCTTCATTATCCATAATGAATGGCATCTATGTGTGCAACAACCTGACTCCATTTTCTTTGCAACTATAAACATAGATATAGCCGACCATGTGACTGCTTTTGGGGGCCCAGGCATGTACAAAGCTTAATGGGGCACTAAATGATACAGTTTCCATGCCTTCAAAATATGCCACTGTCTAAATATACGAGCGTTTCAAGAGTAAGAGGAAGAAAAAAAATAAAGACAAATCGTGTTTTCTACATGAAAAGCTTAAAAGAACAGTAATATCAAAAATCAAAGTGTTGTCCTGCACTTGTAAAAGTTCTGTGTTTGCTTCAGAAACTCTACTTTAGTTTATCTAAACAAGCTGCTGTGTAGCCATGGGGGCAGCAATTAACAAATATGTTCTGTAATATACAATGGGTTCTGCAGTGCTTATCTGTTATCTACTGTGTATCCTGTGCTTAAATGGCTACCCCCATGGCTACACAGTAGCTTGTTTATATAAACTATAGTAGTGTTACTGATGCAAATGCCCCAGTTTAAGTAGCGCAGGACAACACTAAATTATGAATTTGTTGCTTAAAAACACTTTCATTTTTTTATGTTACTGTTCCTTTAAATATCAACACACAAATCTGACCACATTGTCCTTGCATGCCCCACCTCCTCATATCATAACTCCACCCCTCTCTGCTTATCCCACCCCTCAAAAAGGAAAGGTTGTGGGAGCACTCCATGGCTAAATAAAAATGTACTAAAATACAATGGAAGTGCTACTGATCTGGCCAAATTAAAGACATAGAAATAAAGAAGAAAAATTGATCAATGCACATTCCCTGGTCCCGTCATATAAATAATCTATGCAGATGCATGTATTTACAAAGACAGGGGTTTTTTAGTTACAAAATTATGATCATAAGATTGATAAGCCACCATACCACGTCAAGATAAACCCCATATGGCAGTCCCTAACTATTTACCTCTGGTCATAATATCAAATGCTAAAGCCTCCCAGCATAAGAGCGTTATCTGAAATAAAGGTCTCCCGACCCTTTAAATGGTGGAACAATGCCTTTGGAAATGGGTGTTGGTCTGGGCAGTTTCTCTCTCTTAAAAGCCGCAAGCGGGGGAAGATTAATCTCATGGAACCAATGCTGGGGTCTAGGTTATCACTCCCCTTTGAAAGCTAATGGCGGGAGAGGACTAAGCCCAATGATTGAAACCAATGCCCAGGCCAGGAGACCTTTATTTCAGGTAATGCTCTTTGATATTATGACCAAAGGTAAATAGTTAGGGACCGCCATATGGGTTTTACCTTGACGTGGTTGATTTGCATTGATCTATTTTTCTTCTTTTTCTCATTATCCCTCCCCTCCCCTGCCATCAGCGAGGAATAAAAGGTAGCAACCCTAGTTGTTATGAAGAGGTATAAGTGGGCTTTATCTGAAGGCAAGCTAGATGAACATGTATTTGTGTTCTAAAATATTATAGAACAATAGCAAGGTGACTGTCCCTATACTATTTTCTGGTTTCTGTTACTTTTTTAACAAGTAAATAACAAGGAACTGCAAATTGGGGCAGGAAACCAAAAAATGCTGCAAACCATAGATTAGAGCATTAAACGTCCACTGATTAATTGCATGGGGTTTAAATCTTTTCCTGAGGTCCATTGCCAGTCAGTTGTGGGTTGAATTTGAAATGGATAGTCCAGCATCAGGTGGGGAACTACAAACTTACAATTGCCCCTCTAGTATTTGTCATATTATTTGCTCAGTGCCATAGAAGATATTTCTTTATTTTCTTTTATTTCATTCTTGCATCACAAGCCTGCATGGTTAACCTGTGATTCTACTATTCTTTACCGACCAGGACAGGACTAAAATAGAATTTCAATAATAACAAAGGGCAAATAAAATTATAAATAAACACATACATACAGTATGTCAAAGGATTTGAATTTTCTCCATACGCTACTGTTCTGAACCTTTTTTTTTTTTTGGAGCTGATGTAGTATTATAACAGCTGGAAGCATACCGTGGGTAAAATACTGTACAAAGCAGGAAAAGATTGATGCATCGTTTAACATCTCCCTCTGAGACAATAACTACGCTTGCAGCAATGCTGACTTGATAGAAATATTGTAATAAGGTAAAGGAAAAAGCAATCTGATAAGGCTCACACTAACCTGAAATCCTATAAGTCTGATTATTTTATCTCTAGCCTTGGCAATTCGGACACACAAGGTGGCTCGGAGTCAGAAGCCCCCCGCTGCTTAGAACCGAGTGTGCCAGATTTCATTGCCCAGATCAAAGTGTAGGATCATTGCTCATTATGGATTCTTTTACACTATCTGTAGCAGTTATCCTTCCACATATCACTTCACTGAGCATGTGTGAATGTTCTTTCAACATTTCAAATGACAGAACAGACAGCATATTGGGGAATGTGTGAGATGGTTTGCTACTTAAGAGGATTATTGTTTTTTTATGAATCCCTGCTGCCTGGAGCTCATGCATAATTTGTTTGAATGTTCAGAACCCGTCACACTGCCTTTGCGCATACAACTGCATATTTTTTATGAGTTTTTGCCTTTGAAAACATTCTCGTCATATCTGTCACTCCCTTATTGCTGGGCCCATATCGATTTCGGAAATTAGAAGAAAAATGTTTTTTAACTGTAAAACAAACGAGTCTGATGCTCTGCACCCGCAGAAGAGAAATAATTGCAAATGACTTTGAAATTGGGAAACAGAACTTCTTCTATATGATTTATGTATATTATTCAGACAATATGAATGTTATAGTTTTTATATAATTAGTATACAGCGATGCCACTAAAATTAAATACAACTGATTCCCACCATTACTAAGCCATTAACTCACATGTCAAGAAACAACATGAAGGCAGCAATGTAGATAGTCTGATACTGTTATTGACTATTTGCTCCTGTCTTAAAACTTTATAACACAAATTATGGCAGTTACATAGCTAGTCACATCGTTAAAGGAACAGTTCAGTCTAAAAATAAAAACTGGGATAAAAAGTTACCTATTAAAAAAAATAAATAAAAAAACTGGGTAAATAGGCTGTGCAAAATAAAAAATGTTTCTAATATAACGGAACAGAATACAACTTCTTGCTTTTTAGCTCTCTAACTCTTCGTTAGTCAGTGATTTGAAGGGGGGCCACATGGGACATAACTGTTCAGTGAGTTTGCAATTGTTCCTTAGCATTCAGCTCAGATTCAAAAGCAACAGTTATGACCCACGTGCCCCCCTCAAGTCTCTGATTGGTTACTGCCTGGTAACCAATCAGTGGAAACCAAGAGAGCTGCAAAGCAGGAAATAGTGTTCAGGCTATTATGTAACAGTGCAGAATAGGGAAATTGAACACCAGTTTCTGTTAACAATTGACCACACACTTCTTTGATTTTTTTATTGTGGGAAGGAGTAGATGACAGTTAACAGCCTCGCAAAATGAAAGAGACAAGGCATGAAACTGTGTGACAGGCGGAGATTGTATATTTATCAGAATTCATTTTGGGTTGTAAATATTTAAAGTTAGTAAGCAGCAACCAATTAGCAGCTAGCATTCACTGGTCCTGTATTTAAAAGTAAACATTTTAGTTGCTATGGGTTATTGCAACTGGGTAGTAAGGTAGTAAAATTTTCATCAGGCATGGATATGTGGCAAAATTCCACATTTTGTCGTCAGCTCAATTGTTTCATGAAACTACTGCTGCTGCAAACAAAAAGCAGCAACGAAATTGCCCATTGACCCCCAAAGTATTTTTTGTAAAATAAGTTGCAGCATAAAAACTGGGCAAATACGCAGGAGTACAGGTACAGGATCCAGTATCCATAAATCTGTTATCCATATAACTCTGAATTAAGGGAAGTCCATCTACCATAGATTCCATTTTAATCAAATCATTACAATTTCCAAAACAAATTTGCCTTTTTCACTTTAATAATAAAACAGTACCTCATACTTGATCTCAATGTAACAGTCTGTTAACTAGGACCCCTAAGACAACTGGAGAATACCCCTCTTAGCACAAGTAGGGGGTTATTTATCAAACTCCAAATTTATCTCAATATTTTCTGCTACAAACTCCGATCAAATCTGCTCGGTTTTTACGCTTATTTATTATTACATTTTCCCGAAAATTTGCTTTGCAGGAAAAATTGAATTTTCACAATTTTTTTTGTCCGATTTTTATGACTTTCACGATTTTTTCAGAGTTTTCACCCGAAAACTCAGAAAATGGGGTAATGCACCAAAACCCAGTGCACATCAAGAAAACATTGGGACTTCTCCCATTGACTTATATGCAACCTCAACAGGTCTGAGATGCCGGATTTTCAGATTCGGACTTTTTCATCCTCAGGGTTCATAAATTCCGAAAAATGTGTGATTTTATAAAAGTCAGATTTTTTTTTAAAAAAAATCACAAAGTTTTCGTGATTTTTGCATTCGTAGTTTAGTAAATAACCCCCAAGAGGTTGAGGTAATATGTTTTAAATAAAGGAAAAAAGTTAGATAATACTAACCACTAGTAACCAAATTTGGTCTGAATCTCAACGCCTTTTAACAAATATGAATTTTGTACTAACGCTTCAGTTATGTCTTTACAGAAATTCTTAGCTTATTATGCCAGCTTTTATACAGCAATGTACTGTTTATATAGCAGCTCAGAATATGCCCCCATAGCTCTCATGCTTCTCCTGTGTTAAAATAATACAGTAAAGGAAAGTTGTGTTTGAGTGTTTTTTAGTCAGAAAGCTCTAAGCAGGATTATGCCAAATGTCATCCTCCACTTTAGAAGTGAAATTGCCTTCAGCAAACACAAGTGTGCCACAAGATGTAGCTACGCAGGTATAACATTTTGTGGAGAACACCAAAATCCTAAGTCTTAGCAGAGTAAATCTATGCTATTTTGTCATAAACTGTTCTGTCCTATTTTGTATTCTTGATTTTACTGAAAAATGAACTGGCCCAGCTTCAGCTCTTCCTCACAGTCCTAAGAGCTTATTTACCCAATCATGTGTAATACATTCCTCTGTTTCACAAAATAAGAATAACTTGATCTCCATCTACTTTTCGGCATTCAGAAGTGATATTGTGGCACAACCGGGCTTAAACATTTCCCATGATTTATGTGCAGATATTTTAATATATTTTTTTAACATAATTTTCAGTTGTTTGGAATACAGTTTTTCTAATACATGAATTGGACCTGTTATTCAAAATGCTTTGGGTCTGGGGTTTTCCTAATAAGGAGTATTTCTGTAATCCCTTAAAGGGGAACTCCTGCTCTCCTTCTGAGCCACTGCTCTCCTTCTGATCTCCCTGACTTCTTTGCTGAGCTGGCTGACTACTGTTACTTTGTATCAACAGCCAGCTGTCCTTAGCCTGTATCCTCCAAACCCCACAATTCCCTGCACACGTGATTTCAATAAGGAACAGAACATCACAGTGCAATGCATTGTGGGTTATGTAGTTCCTGCATTCTGTCTGTAAGCTGTGGAGAAGTTGTTATAATTTGTAACATCAGTGTTTAGTCCCTCCTTCCCTGCCAGGATTTCAAATGATGCAGAAAGAGAAGAACTGTTAAACAGCTGGATTTCAGCATATATATATAAATTGCATTTATTCATACTTTTTAAAGAAACAGGTAACAGTGATGGGTATATTAGGGGTTTCTGTGTTATGTGGCCCTCTTTATTAAATTTTGGTTTGGAAGCCGGAGTTCCCCTTTAAGTCTGTTAAACCATTTGATTTTGATTTGATCATTTGATTAGAATCATTCAAATTAGTTGTTGAAGTAAAGTTAAGGGTACTGTTTTCAAATCAGAGAAAAAGAAAATAATTATAAAAAATGTGAAATATTTTATGAAAATTGAATTTACAAGAGATGTCCTTCCTGTCATTTGGAGCACTCTGGATAGCGGTCTTCCAAAGAATGGATCCTGTTTTGCATTTTAAAATTTGGAAAAAATGCATATGGATTGTTGCAACTTTTTGCATATTTGCTTTCACCATTGGAAATTGTTTGACTGATCTATGGAGCTAAACTATCATGATGTAGCTACAAGATTAAAGACAAAAACAGTGACTAGCTTCATGTGCTGAATGACGTGAGTTATTTCCAGGTCTGGCCAAAGGTCACCATTTGCCTTAGGCCACAGCAAGATGTTTATTGTGAACTGTATTTACTGAATGACAAGCAAGTGCATCTTATAGGGTTCCTTAGTGAAGAGTTATGAAACCAAATGTGCTATGCTGCAGGGACCACATGATAGGTGAATAAATAAATGACATTTTATCTCCATTGTGGTTAAAAAGCACTTTTTTTACCACCCACGCCTAATTATTTCTGAAATACAGAAGAGAGATGCACCATTCTATTAGACTACAAGCGCAGTATTCTCTGATGTCATCAGATCTTTCTGTGGTTGAAAGTCCAGATAAATGTACATTGCAGTGAAATGTGGTACTGTGTGTTATTGATAAACTCAGTGCAGTAGAAATTCCAAAGATGAATGGGTTCCCCTGTCATAGCGAGCAGAGGTTAGCTATCATGCTTCAGAGAAAGCCACAATGGAATGCCAGTTATGTAGCAATAAGTCATCCATCAATGTATGTATACAATATATTTATTAACTGGAAAAGCTGTACAATGGACCACTTAATTATATGTGCCTCCAGGGCCAACAACAGCATCCAATTACATTTTTTTTTAAATTCAGCTTTGGGAAAAGGAGTGGAAATTAATCTGAAAGTCCCCATAGAATTTTGAATTTTAAAATGATTGGCTTATGGCAAAAACATTTCCATTGTGCATCATGATATACCGATGTTATTAATAAAGGCATAACACTTCCATTTTGGGGGACACAAAGTAAAATTAAGTTGAATGATTTATGGCAACATGGTTAGTAATATAAGCAAATAAATCAATACCGATAAGGCTACACAGTCTTAGGGGGTTATAAGGGCACTAAGTTTGCCCAGGAGCAGTAACCCATATCAGCCAATCAGCAGGAAGCATTTACTGCTCACCTGTTTAAAAGCAAACATCTCATTGGTTGCTATAGGTTACTACTCCTGTGCAAACTTAGTGACCTTTATTACATATAGGGGTAAGACCCTATTAATAACTTTAAAAGCTGCCCTGTCCCATCCTAAAGGCAACAAGATTGCCAAGGACAAATAGCATGTCCCAGTT
The DNA here is from genome assembly GCF_017654675.1 of Xenopus laevis. Taxonomy (NCBI): domain Eukaryota; kingdom Metazoa; phylum Chordata; class Amphibia; order Anura; family Pipidae; genus Xenopus; species Xenopus laevis. The sequence continues at coordinate 92,356,621 of NC_054378.1, forward strand.
CTGATCCTTTTGAATTTATCTTCAGCATTTGATACTGCTAGCCAGTCTATTGTAATGTAAATTATTTAGTTATCCCAAATCAGACTGCATTCTTGTACACTACTTCCCTTTCTATGTGATCCTTCCCTGTATCTGAACTGTACAGACATTTACTGACATTTTATAAGCTATGTTACAGATTCAAAGGTATTTTATTGGCTTTTTTGTTTGCACTCGCTGGCTATACCACCTAGGGGAAGATTTATCAAGGGTCGAATTTCGAAGTGGAAAATACTTTGAAATTCGACCATTGAATAGAATCCTCCAACATTCGAATTCGAAAGTCGGAGGATTTTATTCATCGTATGATCGTATTCCAATCGTAGTACGATCGTACTCCGAACGTACCTCGAATCGTACGTTTCGAACGATTTTATCGTGCGATCATACGATTTTCCTTCGAAACCCAAAAACTTAGAAATATGCTCTGGCAGGTCCCCATAGGCCAACATAGCACTTCGACAGGTTTAAGTGGCCAAGTATTGAAGTCGAAGGTTTTTTAAAGAGACAATACTTCGATTATCGAATGGTCGAATAGTCGAACGATTTTTACTTCAAATCGAAGTCGAAGCAAATTCGAAGACGTAGAATCCTATTCGATGGTCGAAGTATCCAAAAAATTACTTCGAATTTCAAATTTTTTTACTTTGAAAATTCCCTCGAATTCACTTCGACCCTTGATAAATCTGCCCCCTAGTGTGTTTATATCTAGTTTCATCTTGTTGAGACTGTAAGTGGATATATTCACATTTTTAAAACTTTATTTACTTTATTGAATCTTCAGCTGTAATATGTGATAATGATTTGGATTGGTCTTAGTACTGCTGTTGCTGCTGAGCTTTCCGTAGGTTTAACATGCAGCTGTATTGAATGTGTTAGACTGATCAAGGTAGTCAAATGCTTTCTGGCATATTGACATATATATACCTCCCTAAAGGTAAATTAATAAATAGGTCAGTTTGTTAAAACATTTTGTTACTATCCTGGTAGTTAGGAAAGTTACGAAAGGGCAAGTTATTGAACTGCTGGAATTTCTTCCTTTCATTAGTTCCTCTGCCTTTCTTTAAAAGAATTCTTCCATTTACAGATGATATCCAGATATATTGAGACATCCCTTCACTAACCTTGAACTTCACACCAAGATATGTAAAAACCCTTGGATAGCTTCACCTCATTTTACATTGAAGTTTAAAAATGTAAATAAACTCATTGGATTTTTTCACCCACACTTTAATTCCTTCCTTCCTAATTACTTTGGTGCACACTGCCCTGGTATTTTCTATTATGCTTCCATTTTTAAAGACTGAGAGAACCATCCTCTGCCATTTTTATTATTAAATATTTATATCTTGCTGCTCAATATCTAAGGATTTCAATCTCTTAATTCCTCTGCAAAGAACTAGTCCCGTGTATTTCTCTTGTAGTAGTCTCGGATGGTCCAAATGCTTCTAAGATTGAATGTTGAGTATTGATAATAAAAATTCCTTTTATTAGAATTAGAGCTGAGTGTGCATACAGTATGAATGATCATTTAAACCTGTGACCTCTTTCTTATTTCCATGCAGGTAATCAACTTACTTCATGCAATGAAGTTTCTGTGTATCCTTCTCCCTTCTCCACATTATGAACTATTTGGGAAAAAGCTTGTTCTCCTGAAACAGTGGGTTATTTTGATTTAATATTACCATAGTATGATGTTTTCCTGGGGCCTTATTCAGTCTTCTAGACTGGTGAGTGAGCAATAAAATAAGAGTTTCCATCTTTACTGTACAGAGCATGATCTAACCTGTATTGTTTATTAGAGAACTGGTTAACAATTATTCCTAATTTAATGAGGTTTGTGGGTAGGACTGAGCTATGTACACACATATGTAGTGCATATGGATTCAGTGAGGCTCAGGGTAATATCCTGTGTATGGACTGCATTTATAACAGACCATTTATACCTCTTGCTAGTCCTTGAATTTTTCTTCTACCTTTTGTTGTGGTTATATGCTGTGTGGATAAATAAAAATTAAAGTTAAAAACAAGGCATTAAGTATGTATTATGCATATTTGGGTGTTAAGCTTCATTTATTGCTATTGATCATATATGATTAATCATTAATTAATACTTATGTTTCTTTACTATAAGCAAAAACTCTTACAGTAAATAAAACAGATTTTCACTTGTTTATTTCAGGAATAATGGATAGGAAATAACTGAAAAGTAATTACTCGGGAAAATGCTTAGGGCCAATAAAGATTGGCCTGTTTAATGGACCAAAGCAAATAGTTTTACCTTGCATAAATCAAATCATAACAACATGAATAAAAGATAAGATTTCTGAATATATTGTACTAATATACTCTGTTGGTTTGTGACCAAAAATAAAAACCCCCTTTGTTATCATATTAGGAGTGAATGTGTAGCAACAAATACAGGTTTTTATTGGGGTTGATATATTTGGAAAATATATAAGTGTGGTGTACTTAAACTGCAATATTAATAAGGTATTGATAAAGAGTTTCTTTCCTTCTGTAATTTAAAGGGACAGCTATACAGGAATATTGTAAACAAATACACTTATGGATTAAGGGACAGTTTTATCAAAGGTCGAATTTCAAAATTATGTGAATTTTTTTAACTCTAATAAATTAGAGTTTACTCATAACTCAAATGGGAGATTATATATGAAAAAAACTAGAACATTTAATATTTTATCGAATATGAACAACCCAAAAATTGTAATTCGAAAAATTTAAAAAAAAACTCGAATGTCAGGAAGGCAATTTACATCTTCAAATGCTTCAACGGACAATTGCCATTCACTTGTACATGAACTCCGTAGTTTTTAGGGGGCGAATATTCGAATGAGAACTGTTTCCAGGATCGAGGTGCGATAAATCTCAAATTCAAATTTACATTTGCATTGGTGCTTTTAAATTCTAATTTGTGAGTTTTAAATCAAATTTTTTTTTTAAAAAAAATTACCATTTGAACCTTTAAAAAATCTGACTGTGATAATATTATATGATATTCTTTGGCATTAGTGGAGATGCTTGGTCTATATACTGTATACAGTATATCACTGTCATTTTGACTGTTTGACTGATAAAGCTTTTGAAGTTTGTTTACAGAAGATTGATTTAGAAAATCTATAAGCATGACTGCTGAAGACCTACTAAATTGAACTGGTTTCTTGGAGTAGTTGAAACTGATTAAATAATATTAAAAGGCAGACAGATACAATACATGCAGCCATATATGCTATGGCCATCTTTCATTGTTCCACTTATTTAAGTTAACAGTCCAAACAATCAGGAAATGAAGAATAGTTGCTGCTCATCTTCACTTCTCATCTGATAATGAACCATACAGAGCATGTATTGCAAGCTTGGAAACCCTTAATGGTTTTTTTGCGGGTAAATTAGAAAAGACTGTTTAACTGAGTATAGTTTTAGAAGTGAGAATGTTCTCTTTAACCATGGCCTTTTCCTAAAACAGATGGTTATCGATGAGCAGAAAATGTTGCAAAATGGTGAAATTGTGCTGAAATATTTTCAAATGCACAGGAGTCAATGGCCAACGGGAGCAATGGATTTCTTCCCAAAATCTTTCCAATGTCAGACTGGGGGTCCAGCAGGACTGCTGCCTCATATCCACCCCACATACTGTACATTATTTCCATTGTGAATGTTATTTATATTATTTTACATTATTTACAGTCTTAGAGAAAAATGAGAGGGCATAGGGGTGTCATTGAAAGGGTTCAAGGATTCCAGTCCAGTATGTAAAAACATTATGTAATTATTCAAGCTTTTTTAATTGTTTGCCTGTTTCTGCCTCTTTTCAGTTTTGTAGTGGGAGTCACTGACCCAGGCAGACAAAAATACATTACTTATTATTCTATTAGGCCCTCTTCTATTCAGCTCCAGTCTCTAAGGTAAATTGGACCCTAGCAACCAGACAGCTGCTGAAATTTCAAACTGGAGAGCTAAACACAATTCTGAATAAAGTCACAAAAAATAAAGAAAATACAAAACTATTTGGTAACTGTATCCAAATATCACTGACTAATTCATAGTAAAAATGAATGCATAGGTCTGCTAGCTCTTTAATGTTCTAATAGATTTAAAGAAAAATGTACCCTCTTGGTTATTCTGCACAGAAAACATATTCTATTCTATTTTTATCTGTGACTGTGAAGATTCATGTGCCTTACATTGCTATGTTAACATGCATCACAAACAGTAAAAAAAGTGTTTATAAAACCCCACTGCCGTTTAAAGGTAAGTCTGTAATTGAACAAGAAGAAACCCTTTTTTTATTGAATTGAATCAGGCTATTAGAGGCCTGGGTACTAATTTTTGAGGTTGAGAAAAAAAATCCTCTAAAGGGAAATGCAACAAGTCATTGGTTCAGATATGGTTCGGGTGCTTTGGGAGGTCAAATCTTGACTTGTCTTCTCTGATAATACAGTATATAAGCATTAATTAGATTTCAATAAAATAAAGTTGACTAAATTTCTGTCACTATTTCGCTTTACTTTTGGTCCAAGATGCAGTCAGACACATGTCAGTGAGAAATTTCTCCTTGTTATTGAAATATGATGAAAAAATGGTATCCCATGAAATACAGCCAGTGATAAAATCTAAGTGGTTTCTCATTTATTTCCACTGTAAGCACAGAGAGGCCAGCCAAAGGCTGCGTATTCAGTATCATTTCTTACCTTTGCAAGGTTAAAAAAACTCTCATCAATCTACATTAAATGCACTGATACTTGCAGTTAATGAATTTCTAGTCTCGAGTTTTGTAAAACAATATGCTACATCAGCGTTTTGTTCAGGAACTGAGCCTTTCCCCAGAAAAAAATGTAGACATTCAAAAGTTTATATTGACCGTGCTCAGATATTAGATTTGTGAGAAGTATAGGAGAGATAGCTCTGAATCTTTTATTAGACCTACATCTCTGTTTAATCGCACTGCCAAGATTTATAGTAGGCATTTATTGATGTACTTACAAACATAGTCAAATAAACATGCCTTCCTCCAGGCCTGACTTTTCAATTATTTATTGGCCTACATCTTATGGACCAAAATAATTTGCAGGTAAAGGCTATAAACATAACATAAACACTGGCTAATGTTCTGAGTGGTATTAAAAGTGGGTAGTCTGCAATTTATTTTATGTGCATTACATGCTGCTTTGTTAAACATAATCTATTGCACATATGCAGGTTTTGGGAAAATGATTACACTTCACTTTTATGTCATACCCGATGCTTATAGAATACTGATGAAATTAGAGACATAATTAATATGGCATGCAGAATCACACATATGAGAGCTCATGTACGTCCTCAAGTGCAGTTGCAGTTCCAGCACCTCAGTCAGCATCAAAACGTGCTCATTGCACTTACATATGTTGCCTTCTTGACAAACTGTTCTTCCTGCCTTTTATTCCCAATTGAGCACTGCTCTCACTCTTGACATTGGGAATCTCTGGAGCTACTGCTACCTCCAGACCAGGTGGTAGTTCCAGGCATCCCTTAGTTCAGTTACACCATAAGAATAGGCACATATTTAATATGACGCCTGCTAACATCGAAAATGATGCAGGCAGACTTCAAAAATATTCAGTGCAGCTATGCCCACTTTGCATTGTAGCCTATGCAAAATGGTGTTCATTTGGTGAATTAGACATAAATATGTCTAATGTTCATGTGTTGCATATACAGATCCTTTAAACAAGAAAGTTGTTAATTAAAAGATAAACCAATTCCACACAAAGAAAATTTTGCCAAAGAACCAAAATGGAGAAGATGGGGTGATTAAAGGATCCACCATTCAATCCTGAGGAGGTGTTAAAACAATATCCAAACTGTCACAATAAAGGAGAACTAAAGTTTAACTAAGAATTAACACAAAATGCTGCACTATGTTTTAGGGGTCTGTACCAGCCCGAGGCAATCATAGCCCTTTAGCAGTAAAAATCTCAGCCAATAGCTCCCCGTTTTCACTGTATTCATTGTATTTGCTAATATACTATTATATATAGAATATAAATGTCACGATACAACGCTGCTTAGTAATGTTTTTAGATTGTTATTACATGATACCAGTTCATTCAGCATCAAAACGTAATAATAAGCCCTGTAGCATAAGCTAATATGACTACTGACAATTCATCAATTGACACAAGTACAAATATTTCAGTTTTTAAGCATAAGACAGCCTGAATGTAATTTACCTTTTCACTAAAATATTGGAATAGAATATGATTAATGGTGGTGATGGGGAGCAGGAGGCAAATTGGGAAACTGATGTGGTAAATATTGAAATATTTACAATTTTTCTTCAAAAGAAGATTGAAGTATAGAATCATAGACAATTTTAGAATTTCTTAGTTATCTAAGTTGCAGGTTCTTTTGATGATGTAATAAATGAGGCATGCATCACATGATCTGTGAAACATTAAGCTTTTAGAGACAATAGAAAGAAAAATATTTTTTAAGCTTTTTTATTGGTTTCAATCTAGCACAAAAATTGCTTACATGGGGCAGAATCCTCCTCTTGGAAACTAAAAATACATCACATTATTAAAAAGGAACACTACCCTTCTTCCTCATAAATACCTGCACAATGCTCATTGGTTGTCCAAGAATAATAGAGGCACTATCATTAACTATAAAGTCTTCATGTATAAGCGAGAATATATAAGAAAATAATGATTGGCTTACATTTTCAAAAAAAGTTAAGGTCATAGTTACTAAAATTAAAACTGAAGAATTTGCAATAATTCCCCTCTTAGAGACACATTTATTAAAAATAGAAATCTTGATTTTTTTTTCCTGATTTTAAAAAAACTTGAAAATTATTTGAATTTCAAAAACTTGCAGCAAAATCTGAAAAAAAACCTCATACACAGTAAAATCACATTCTACCCATTATTTTCAAAGAGTCAAATATTGAACCTCAAAAAAACTGAATTAAAAAATAGCTTGATCTTTGCTAATACAACTTCCATTGACTTCTACAGGAACTTGCCAGTTGTCTTATTAAATTTCTGAAAACTACAATATGTATACTTTAAAGGCAATGACCATTTTTTTGCTGCTTTTCTTTTCATTTTCTTTTGGCTTTCTTTTTGTAAGGGCTTATTTACAATGAGAGCTGTGAAAATGTGGAATTCTCTCCCTGAATCAGTTGTACAGGCTGATACATTACATAGCTTTAAGAAGGAGTTGGATGGCGTTTTAGCAAGAGAGGGAATACAGGGTTATGGGAGATAGCTCATAGTACAAGTTGATCCAGAGACTGGCCCAATTGCCATTTTGGAGTCAGGAAGAAGTTTTTGCCCCCTCTGAGACAAATTGGAGAGGCTTCAGATGGGTTTTTTTTTTGCCTTCCTCTGGATCAACTAGCGGTTAGGCAGGTTAAAACAAAGTTGAACTTGATGAACGTGTATCTTTTTTCCACCTTTTTTCAACTTAACCTACTATGTTTTTCAGAGCAAAATTTTCACAAAATCATGTTAATTAAAGCTATATTTATCTCAATGGAATACAGAGAGAACAGCACTAATGATTAAGATGATAAAGTGCAAATGATTAAGTGAAATGTTACAAAGTCAGTAGTAATTATTTACATATACATAGGGGCCGATTCACTAAGGGTCGAATATCGAGGGTTAATTAACCCTCGATATTCGACTAGGAATTAAAATCCTTCGACTTCGAATATCGAAGTCGAAGGATTTAGCGCAGATAGTTCGATCGAACGATCGAAGGATTATTCCAACGATCGAAGGATTTTAATCCAACGATTGAAGGAATATCCTTCGATCAAAAAAAGTTAGGCAAGCCTATGCGGACCTTCCCCATAGGCTAACATTGACTTCGGTAGCTTTTAGATGGCGAACTAGGGGGTCGAAGTTTTTTTTAAAGAGACAGTACTTCGACTATCGAATGGTCGAATTCGATTCGAAGTCGTAGTCGTAGTCGAAGGTCGAAGTAGCCCATTCGATGGTCGAAGTAGCCCAAAAAAAACGTTGAAATTCGAAGTTTTTTACCTTCGAATCCTTCACTCGAAGTTAGTGAATCTGCCCCATAATTTGTTTTTTCGTTTCCTTACTTTATATTTTATATTGTGTAATAATAACATACTTCAAAACGACCATTTTTCCTTAGTCCCCTGTTATTTCTGAGTAGGGTGCAATGTGTTATTGTCTGGGGCAGCAGAACTCATGGTTCCCTCTCAATCTATGCTGGCTGCTGTTTGCTTTACCTAGGGGAATCTGCAGGCTCCACACAGTTTATTACAAGATCCGACTCATTGCTCTGACATTTGTTGATCTTGGGAGTATAACAAGATGGAAACTGTTTACTATGATGATAATGTGTAATGCTTCAGGGTACTGTATAAACACCAGAAGCAAAGATTTGCGAATAAAACCCAAAGGGAATGGAAAGGTAAATTCTACTTTATCTAGTTTCATACAAAATTTATTTTTATCACAAATATCCCTTTGTTATACCAGACACATGCAATACACGCACTATGTTCTTTTCTTCTTTTGTCCCCTTATCCAAAGAAATATTGATGTAAAGAATATTTCCTATAGGGATACACTGTGTTTGTTAAAAGTCCACCTTTCCTTTTTAAAGCAGCAGGATCTCTGTGTTAGTAGCAATATTCTGATAGAATTGGGGGTCAGTGATGAAACATAAAGTAAAAAAGTATGTTAGGGTGATGCGGCAGTTTATCTAATGCTTCTATACTGCTATAATGAAAATGTTCTTTTACATTTTTCTGGAAAAAAATGTTCTATTTTATATATGTAGAAAAAGGGTGCAGGCAATCAAACTGGAAACAGGTTTTTGTATAATTCACTCTCACATCCAGAATGACACTTTTGCAAATCTAGCTCTTGATCCCATAAAAACTAATCGGAGTAAACAAAAAATGTGACCAAACACCCAACTGCAGTTATAGGTTGATCTGAAGAATCGGTCCTTCAGTCACATGTCACATCTAGGTTCACATGTTGCCAGATAAGCCCTTATTAACAAATGTTGTTTTTGGGAGTGTGGGTCTTTTAGACAATGTATTCTTTTGATCTAAACAGAACATAAACCACCATCTCAGAACGTAATTAATGAACAATCTCCTGTATGGAATGGAGTGCTGTTGAGCAAGCCTCTAATCTTAGATGGTTCCAGTCTGAGCTAGCCTGTTGTTGCTAAGCAACTGCTACTCAGTATCAATTTTGTGAGATAGTTGTTATTGGACCACAGAATCACCTAAAAATGAAACATGGATATGAGATATAATGAGCTTTATCATCGCTTTGGCAAACGTTTAGTTTTAGAAGGTGCACCCTAGGGCTCATTTTGCAAAAGCTGTCACTTTTATATTTACAGTTGCCACCTACACCCACCAATCAGTAGCCTGGGAATGAGATTTTCAAATTACTTTTACACTAAGGAAATGGTTAAAGAAGAAGAAGTATATGCAAATATTGTATGTGAATGAGCTTTCCTTCTCTGCTACTACTTTCCTAACTGTTTTGCATATCTGCCCATCTAGCTTCTGCCTTTATTTTTCAATATGGCTAAACATGGTGGTCTCCAACCAGGGTGAATGATTTTTGTCACAGAAATATGGGAAAGGGCCCTTTTTGGGATCTGATGTAGCAATTGGGAAGGCCTATGTGGGGACCCTCTTGTATAAAGCAGTCTTTCTGTCTCCTTTATTTATATTCTGATCTTTGGGGTTAATGTTTGCTTACTGAACATGACTTGAGATAATGCTATATTATTATAACTATTATTGCTGCTTTTTTACCCTCTGTTATTCTTTTAAATTCATTAACGTATTTCTTTTTTTATTTACAGTATAAAAAAGTGATAATTGATAACTCAAGAACAAATGAACTTACTGTACATAAATGTTGGTGTGCACATATGTTTGACAAATGTATTGTAATATTTTGAAATGATTTAAAATAACTAGGAAGAAATGTAAACCTTATTATAACCTTTATGGATACATACTTTTTTTTCCTGATGCAGATTTTGGGCAAAATTTGCATTTTCATGAGTGGTGAAAATTTGCACAAATCAATGCTAAAATTTTGCCATGTGAATTTGCCATTTGTTTTACAAACAAATAATGCATATTTTAAGTGAGAAGGAAACACCCATAACAAACACATATTTTGTGTAATAAAGTGATAAAAAAAACACCCATTGACATCAGTGCATTTGGTATTAGAAAAAAACATGACAATATGTGGTTTTGCGAATGTTCAGCAAAGTGAAATGCTGCCAATATTACTGGAACTATCATAATGTTATTGGAATAAAAATGTCTAAAAAATAATATGTAATGCAGTCAGTTTGACCTAATGTGGGTTGTTCAGTATTTTGGAAGTCAGTGAGAGAAGGTACACTTGAATACGTGTTAGTCTAGTAGAGTGATTAATATTCATTTTGTTTTCCTAAATAACATTATTTAGTTAACAGAATGTGTAAGGCTGGCACTTACTGATTATTTCATGCACCATCTCCGCATTGTTGCATGTTGTTGTATTGCAGGACGGTAGTTGTATTATGTCAGGTAATACTGTAATATACATTTGGGGGCAGATTTACATATCGAGGGTTAATTAACCCTTGATATTCGACTGCCGAATGTAAATCCTTCGACTTCGAATATCGAAGTCGAAGGATTTACCGCATATAGTTCAAAAAATCCATTTTAATCCATCGATCGAATGATTTTTCTTCGACCTAAAAATTGATAGAAAGCCTATGGGGACCTTCACCATAAGTTAACATGGCACCTCGGTAGGTTTTAGGTGGCGAAGTAGGGGGTCGAAGTTTTTTTTAAAGAGACAGTACTTTGACTATCGAATGGTCGAATAGTCGAACGATTTTTAGTTCAAATCGTTCGTTCCGAAGTAGAAGTCGTAGTCGAAGGTCGAAGTAGCCAATTCGATGGTCGAAGTAGCCAAAAAACTCATTCGAAATTCAAAGTTTTTTTTATTCTATTCCTTCACTCAAGCTAAGTAAATGGGCCCCTTGTTGTTTGACTGGATACAAAGTTAAAATCTTAAAATTATATTCACTTCATTTTGGTCATTGCAGTTTTCATGCAATTGTGTAATTGCAAAAAAATAGTAACATTTACAGGTATGTAGTGATTGCTCCAGTCTGCTATGACAATGGTTTTTCTGTCCTCCTCTGATTTTATCAGAGAAATAAAATTTTAACTTAATTACCTCTGCTAGTGTCTTGTCTTGTTAATTTTGACTACGCCAGCACTTACTTTCCTATTCAGTTCTCTTGTACCTATCTCCCTGTGTTCTCAGTTGACTTTCATCCTTCATCCTCCCCCCTTTAAAGGGGGCCAGGAGCCCCTGGTGTTCTGTATTGGCCCTTGGTTCCTTGACAGTCTGTCAGTTCTGCATGAATCATATTAAGACAAATGCAGGATTCTAAAGATGTAATAAAATCTCAATATTCATAGCATCAGCTACCCACCAGCTTAAGTGCAACCATGAAACCATTCAATGTAAAGAGGAAATTTCTTCTTATTTTAAATTAGATTTTTGTAGCATATGCAATAGCTGTTACCTGCACCAGAATGTTTTTCAGTTATTGTATGTTGTATTATATATTTGAGACGTAATTTAATGAATACCTCCCAGGATAAAAGTTATATTTGTTTACAAGTTTTACATTTGAAAAAGTTTTGAATGTTAAATATTTTGTAAATAATCTTACCATTTTGAAACTACCTTTGTGTTCCATTTTTCTTGCTTTGGCTTTTAATTTATCTCATTGAACACTATTCATAACAAAGCATTCTATCAATGTTGCACCCACTCGTTTATCTGTCAGCCCAAATCCAGATATTTCGACCTGTGAGTAATGTAATACTATCAAGAAGATTAATCTGCTGCTCCAAAGACAGCCACGTCTAGTCGCAAAAATAACACACATTTTAAGCTTTTTATTATGTTAATATATTAGTATATTACAGGGAAACCATTCCTCCAAAATTGTTAGAAATCTATTTACTGTATGTACACATCTAAAGTTTATTTGTAAAGCACTATTATAGTGTATGTCAAAAAACTAAAACTAACTGGGATAATACAATAAATGATCATTGTTTAGACTGCTGTCAATTACACACTATGACACAAAGTCATGTGAATGCACTGATAACATTTGTATTTCAATTTTAGTTATTTAATCAAATGTAACATATTTGCAGTTTCGTGGTAGAAATAAACATTATTTCAATACACTTTAAATGTAGTTTAGAAATCAAATGTTCTCAATAAATCATGAAGTGACTTCACTTGTTCTGATGTTTAGCTTTTTAAAGCATAATAATTTACTTTTTAGGCAATACAGTGTTTCATCCGCACCTCCCCCTGAAAGTCTTCAACTGTTGGTAGGTATTAGGACTTCTACTTCAACAGCAACCATTGAAGAGCAACCATATATTATGTTACAGTCACCATCTTGTTCTGATACCTTATATCCTTACACCAACTGCTGCTTTGTGTGGCCCTACTATGCACAGGCCTCAAAGTAGTCACTCGTTTGCATTCCAAATGATGTCTTTATCCCCATGACTGCAGTGTACTCACTGCAAGAACATAATCCCTTTACATACCATAGTAGAATGGAAGGAGAAAACACCTGCTTTTGCTCTGATCAACTAAAGCTGGTTTCAAGTCAATAACCAATATTAAAATGTGCATCTTTATACAATTGTCAATTTTTTTGCACAAGATCCTTAAAGAGCATAAGGAACTGGTAGAGAATTGCCATTTGGCCCAAGATGGTGCAAGGTAGCGCTGGGGGAATTGTGATGGCATGTGTGGGAATTCACTCAATTGTTAGCCTTAGCAAAAACGTCTTAATATAGAAATGCAACAACATTCAGGCAGTTTTAAACAGAAATGCATCTGTTTTATTCACAACAGAGTTTTCAAGAATAGTATGTAACAAAAGCAACAGTAACTCACAAACTTCTTGCTTCCTGTGGCAGAGCACCCCGCCCCCAGGGTATGACTCATCACTCAGAGCACCTGTGCATTCCGCTTTTTGAGTGATATGTATCTTACCGCTACTATTTTCCCTGCCACAGATGACATCAGAAAACACATGATTTCCCCAGTTGTTTATTCCCATTAAAATCAGTCCTTTGCTGTATGGCCCCAAACTACTACAGATTGTAATATTTACGACCTGTGTCAGGCTGAACCTTGTCTGCACAGATCGTAAATGTTATAATGTGTGCAACTAAGCAGTTAATCTCTCATTTTAGTTCATCGCTGTGCAGCAGAAATGATGACAAGCCAAATGCACAATTAAAGACTTTACTAGCTGTATATGAATAATATTTTTCTTTGTATGTAGAGTAACAGAGAACGTGTCCTGTCTGCAACCATTTATAAACCTTTAAGTACATAGCAAATGTGAAATCACTTTAATTTCCTTAGCTATTCTGTAAAAAAGCCCATTACTGAAAAGATCCTTATAGGACACAATTTAATAATAAATTCTATAAAACACAACAGAAAATGTTTCGGCTGGTTTGTTTTGAACATAATAGTCTACAGTTTAAAGGAAAAAAGTCCACATCGGTCTTTCTGTCATTCAGCTACTCATTTCAATGCGACCTATAATCTTGAGAATAAAATGTGCTGCCACTTGTCAAAAAACCCACGGTAAATCATTTCAGTCCATCAATTCATGCTAAAAGTATTTTAAATAGAAATCTTGTGGTGTTTACTTTAAACCTCCACATCCACTTTATGAGAACACATTGGCTTTTAAATAGTTGTCAAACGTCAATAATGTTGATGTGAGAGTGACATCAGCAGCTAATCAATATGAGTACCTGCATGAGTATACTGCTACTAAGCTGATTAGAAATAGAATGGCATTTCTCGGAATATGTGATGAATGCCACTTGCAGTAAAATAAGCTAAAAGGAAATTTATTGTGTGCATTGCAATCATCCACATAACTTTCCCAGGAATCAATGACAAAATTAAGGACAACGTGGGTGGTCGACAAAGAACATAGGAAAATACAATTTTCATTTTCAACATTCTAGAATATTAAAATATAGACATACAGTAGGCACTGTCTTATTATTATGGAGGAAAAAGTAAGTTAAAAAATAAGAATTGTTTACTTAAATAGGATTTTACTGAAAATGGCATTGCAATATTTTGGGGTATGCTAGATAACAGATTTCTAAGTAATACATACCATGCTCATATGTATTTGTTTGCATGTGTCTATATATAATGTATTATATTTATTATATTTGTGCTATGGCGGGGTGACGTTGAGTGCCTTCTGTGGTTCCACAAAGGCTTGGAAGAAGTACATCCCTCTATATCTTTTAAGTTATCCTATGATGCTGAACAGATTTAATTCTCAGATGTATTGATATATAAAAATGCTAAAGGTCGTGTTGATACAGTACATCCCTATATACAAAAACCACAAAACCTACTGAACGCAACCAGATCTTACATTTTCGCAGTAAGCATCTGTCTCATATTAAAAAATCAATACCCATTAGTCAGCTAGTAAGGGTTGACAGAATAGTGAGTGAGTGGTGTACAGGAGAAGGAGAGACAGCAACAATTGATGTGTAAAAAAATTTCAGTAGAGGGGATATCCGGAATATGTGTTACAACAAGCAAAGGGGAAAGTAGGTAAATTTTTTTAAAAAAAAGAAAATGTATTCCCTTTGTGTCCCAATATAATAGCTCTAGTAAAAACATTGGAACAATCTTGTGCCATTGGCACATCTTACAAAGGGCTTATCCCCAAATTGGAGAATTTACATTGTCACCTGTGTTGTCGTACTGTAGAGGAAAAACAATAGGTAGTATGGTTACATCTAGAGTAAAGAAACAACAAAGACAGATGGATACCTTTTTAGGAATATGAACTTCTGGTATGTATCCATGTACTGAATTGTTGGACACAATAAACCTCCTTTTTTTGGTGTGGTATATATATATATATATATATATATATATATATATATATATATATATATATATATATATATATATATATATATATATATATATATATATATATATATATAATGCAAAGTAAATGAACAAAAGAGGCATCATTTACAAAGGGCCCAGATACCTACCTTAAATAATTTTAGTTAAGTTGAATTTCTAATTTAGGTTGTTTTATTCTGTACACGGTAAATATTTCCTGTGCTTTATGCTGTGTTTTTGCTGTCTGCTTTGGTCTGCTTTGGTGCCTGTTGCATATGGAATGTTTAACAAAGTCCCATCTGGCCTAATGTGTTTGGCACTAATTTATAACTTGGATCAGAAAGTCCTACATAAGAACTATTTTATGAATACCTTGCTTTCCTATAGTTTTGAGCATTATGTATACATACTTCACAGATTTTGTAAAAGCCATTTAAATATTTTCTTATTTAGCACCAACTAAAGTCTGATTTCAGCCAAACTTCCTTTGTATTTACAATGCAAATGTGATTCCCTTGGTCTTCTATTAAATTCTGCCCATTTCCATTTTTGGAAATACATAATTGGAACATTAGTGGGCAGATTTATCAAGGGTCAAAGTAAAAATTCGAATTTGAATTTTCCTGTTTTTTTATGGCCAAAACTGTCAAATTCTATTATGGAATTGTTAAAATTCGATTTGAACTTTTAAAAAAAATTTGAATTCTATTTTCGAGATTTATCACACTCTGGCCCTTTAAGAACTCAAATTTGACTTTTCAACACCTAAAACCTGCTGAATTGCCGTTTCAGTCAATGGGAGACGTCCTGGGATCAATTTTGAGTTGTTTGCTGCCTTCCTGACATTCAAGTTTTCAGGTCGATCCTATTCACCCGAGTTTAGAAAATTTGATTTTTTTTTTGATTGGTCAAATTTCGAGTTCACAGGAGTTTATTGGAGTTTTAAAAAACCAACGAATTTGAAATTCAACCCTTGATCCTTAGGGTAGGCCTCCCATTAAACTGAAGTTTCCTTAGGTTATCCATATTTATTGGATGAATTAAGATGATTTCTAAGCCATTATACTTGTCGGGGTAGTGCATGTCAGCATTTCATGGAGAGTTATTTAAACTGATTCTTTATCACTATTCAATATTCAGTATGAGATTATTTTCCTACTTTTCCCTAACAGAAATAAAGAATAAAATAAGATTGCCTAACATGTTTTCCCAGATGTGAACTTTTGAAAGCCTTCGTGATTTTAACAGAAGTGGAATATATTTTTCATGAGCTTCCATTTTGCAAACTTTTATCTGTAACCCTTGTGTAGAGAAGATTAACTTACATTCAGTCATGTCTAAAAAAGGTCCAGTGTAATAATTTAAGTTGAACATCAATGAGTGATTGTTAAACATAAGAAAGGTTCACTATAGTGATACGGTGGCCCTTTTCTTTATCTAAATCCAATTTTTTCTGATTATTTCAATAAAAAAAGTCTGACCAAACTAGAATCCACAATTGGACCTTTTTTATTATTAAATAAGCACAATTTAATCAGATCGGCGACAAACACAAAAAGCCTGAATTGTCTGGATTTTGTCCTAAAAAATCCAAAAAAGTCGTATTCTGGAATAATTCCAATGCAGACCACAAACATATACAACCTCAGGAGGTCTGAGATGCCGGATTTTCGGATTCTGACTTTTTCCATCCTCGGGGTATAATAAATCTCAAAAAATTTTAGGTTTTTTTCCACTAAAATTTAAGATTTTATAGTAAAAAAAACTCAAATTTTCCGAGTTTTTGGCATTTAGACTTTAATAAAAAAAAACCTTAGTGTTAATAAATGTTAGGAAATAGGGTTTAATCCAAACTTTAATGTGACTAAGACATATTCTTGATGGAGAAGTACATAGGGGTACTTATCAATATGTGCAAATGTAACTGCAACAAGAAAAGCTAAAGACTAGAAAGATTTTGCATTGCATTAAAAAAGGGGTAGGGTAATTATTTAGAATATGCATGGCAGTTTTGGTCCCCAGTACTCAAAAGTACTCAAAGGAGACTAGAGAAAAACAGCTATAAAAATGTTCCAGCTATAAGGAAAGGCTTGTGAAGTTGGGATTGTGCACACAGAAGAAAAGGCGCTTAGAGGTGGACAAGATACTACATATAAATGTTTGAGAACCATAAAGAAAAACGTATATTTCCATAGGACATAAAGGCATCTACTACTAAGATAATATAAATTTAGAATCTGTCAAATTATCGTGCGGTTTGTGGGATTTGAACAATCGTACATCTTATGATTTTTCGGCCGACATCTGTCAGGAAATTGATCGGCCAGGTTAAAAAATCTTTATCGGCCCTAGTGCAATCTATCTATGTTTGCAGGGCCAAGCAGGCAGCTACTCTTCAGTTTTGCTGGCAATATTGCCTAAAATGGTCTTTTTAGTAGATGGACAGATCGTACAATTAAACGATCATTTTGAGATAATCGTGGTCTCACGATAACGATTGGATCTTTTAAAAATCTTTACATCTATGGCCAGCTTTAGTTATAACAACCAGCGAATAAATGGTGGATAACAAACAAGGGTTACTGAGTACAATAGGATTAGAGGGCCCTACAAATTAGAGTTTACAAAGTAAAGGTTAGGGTACAATTGAGACACTACGATTTTAGAAATAATTTTGTAATTTTTGCTGCAGCAATGATTAATTAATTAAGGTACATTGAATAAGCTTCTTTTTTTTTTATAACTCTTTATTTATTAAACATAGAGTTTTCATTTTCATCTGTACAACATCTATGCAATGACATTTATAGACCTCAGATCAGCACATTATTTCACAATATACAGAAAAAGTAATATAAAATAGAATAAAAAGGCATGGCATCCATAATATGGAAAGAAATCATATGCATCCTAGGTGTACCTGTTCCCAATAAAGGGAAAGTTTTTCGGGATTATTGCAAACAGTGTCAGCATTCCGTACATGTATACAGAGAGGAAAAGGAGAACAGAAACAGCAGGTAGGAGGAAAGAAAGAGTAAGGGAAGAAAAAGAGAAGGAAAATAAAGGAACATCATAAAAACAGCAAAATTGCGGGAGGGTTATCACTTCCCCAAGCGCCTGTTCCCAGGCCAGCATATAGCCCCTTCCTGGATCCTCTAGTGGTCATAATCGAATCCAAAGGACTGAGCACCGAGGGGGCCTGAGAGCCCACCATTGCCAGGGCAAAATGTTTTATTTGAAGATATTGGTAAAACAACGAATTACTAAACTCATATTTGGCTTGAAGTTCTTGAAAAGAATACAGTTTACGAGTGAGCGGGTGATAAAGGTCCCTGAGCTGAGTTAGACCGGCCTGTCGCCAGGGCTGTGCAAAAGAGTCCGTAAGCCCAGGAGGAAAGTAAGGGTTGCCCCAGAGAGGGCTTAGCCGAAATGGCCCTGGGAATGTGTTAAACTGTACTTTAGCATAGTTCCATAATGACACAGTCAATTTTACCGAGTTCAGTACACAGTCCTTGACTTTCAGCAACTTCTTCGAATCCCATAAAAAAGAGGAGATGGCAAAAGGAGAAACAGAATCATTTTCCAAGGATACCCACTTCCCACAGAGTGTCCTGGCCGACCATGCCACTGCCTGCCTTAAATGCGCAGCCAGATAGTACCTAGTAATATCTGGAGCCCCCAGGCCCCCCCACTCCCTCGGAGATGTGAGCACCCTCTTAGATATTCTGTGGGATTTAGCAGCCCATATAAAGTTAACTGATTTAGCCTGAATCTGCTTCAATATTGTAAATGGGACTCGTATAGGCAAGGTCTCAAAATAATATAGCAATCTGGGAAGAGTTACCATTTTTACCGTGGCAATCCTGCCCAGCCAAGATAATGAATGGGAGGTCCATTTATCGAGATCCGCACAAGTCCTATGAATAAGCTTCTTTAAACAGGTGGGTCTTTAAGGAGCGCTTGAAAGTTTGGAAAGTCTGACAACTCGAGGCAGAGAGTTCCAGAGAAAAGCAGAAGCCCGAGAGAAGTCTTGTAGACAAGAATGGGCAGAAGTAATGAGAGAATAAGCGAGGCGAAGGTCAGAAGCAGAGCGAAGGTTGCGTGAAGGAGTGTATTTGGAGATCAGAGTTGAAATATAGGGAGGGGCTTCATTATTAAGTTCCTTGAAACTAAAAGGTTGAACTTGATGGATGTTTTTTGAGGATAGGAATGATTAGTGCTTGTTTGTGTAAAATAATACCATCCCAACATAGTTATTGTTACAACTGATGATGGGCGAATTTATTCACCAGGCACAAATTTGCGGCAAATTTCCTTGTTTCACAGTCGCAAATAAATTCGTGAAACTGCCTCATAAATTTGCAAGCGACAATTTTTTGCACACCCATTGACTTTAATGCAATTGGACATAATAGGCGCGTGTCAAATTGACGCCGACATCGAAATTGTCACTGGTGTCGATTTTGATGCCTGTGAATTGACACCAATGTCAAAATTTGCGTTTAGTTTTTTTCGGTGAAAACTGGACAAATTTGCACATCCCTGGTTACAACCTACTTTGGCTTTTATAGCAAACACTGGCTAAGCATTGTGTCTGTGGCCTTATATTTTAGTTTTAAGAGGATTAAGAGGGTGTAAGATTGCACTTGTGTTTCAGGGTGTGCTAGATGACTTTTAACTGCCATGCAAAGTTTGTGTGAGCATTCAAGCATATGATAATGTATGGTAATTGAAACTGCATTGCATTGATGGTACAGAGATTTTAACTTCAGCTTTTAAATAGGATTCTGTTCTTCAATTACTTACATTATGATGATGTTTAATGTACTTTTACAGGGTCCAATTAAATTGACTTATATAGTTGAATTAATTAAAAATATTACAGTGTATGGTATAAGAAGCATAATGTAGTGTGCATACACTGTGTTTTTTTGTCTAAATAAACAAAACAGTATTATGTTTATTCTCACCTTGCTTGAAGGTAGAGAGAGAGAGAAGTAATTGATAATTCATTTGATTTCAAGCTAATAGCACACCAAATGCCTTGTAAAAACATACACATATTTATTAAGTACAAATTCTAGTACATTGCAGTGTAAACACAAAGATAATCACATTTTCAAGTCAACAAAGAAAAGGACAAACGTGTTTTTGCTTTAGCTGGAAACAAGGTGAGCAAAGTAAAAAGAAAGGAAAACATATATGGAGAAAGCTTACAACACACAACCAGATAGGTCTTGGACAAATAATGTCGAATAGTCTAATTTTTAAAGAGACAGTACATAATAAATTTCAATATTCTAATTTTCTAATTTTTATCAAATTCGAATCGAATTTGGACTATTCCCTAGTCGAAGTACACAAATAATAGCTTGAAATTCTAATTTTTTTCATTCGAAAATTCTTTGATAAATCTGCCCCTAAAAGATTCAGTTACCATGGGCACAGGTGATAATGTTGGAGTTGCGCGGCTACTTACCTGCATCGGCATCCAGGGGTGCTTCAAGGCTAAGTGCCACCCTGAGGCAACCAAGTTGTTGTAGCCCCTGGAGGCCGCTGGAGGTGCACTTGCAAGCAGTATGTGACATCTAAAAGCGACCCAACTGCCACCCCTTCTGATGGCTAAGATTTTCCCTCCTGTGACAAAACTCTCAAGTCTCCTCATCTGCATCCTTGTGCTCCCTCCCATTTACAAGTTGCGTCACTGTGATCCTCTCAAAGCATGCGCAGATGCACAAATTGGTGTTGATACACAACTATTTGGGTGCAAGAACACTCCCTTTCCAATTTGGTACTGAACGCCTAGTTCATTGTTAGGTTGTCTTTGTTGGTTCCAGAAGCCTAGTTGTATTCTCCTGTTGATTTCCTGTTGTGATTCTTCTCCTGCATTTTGAACTTCAATGTTTTCTGCCTGCCCAGACCCTAGGTTCGACTCTGACAACAAACTTGTGATGCCCATCTTTGATCTTTGATCTGTTTGACCACAATTTTTCCTGAACCCTTTTGATACCTTGCACCAGCTTAGTCTCAGTGGCTACTTTCCACTTCACTGGCCCCTGTACACACTTCAAATGGGTTCTGTGTTGTGTGAGGTTCTTTGGAGTTGCCTTCTACTAGAGTGCTGCTCCTCTGTCATGGATCCATCCGATAAGCCTGACAGGAGTGTTACTAAGTTACAAATTAAAATAAGTTGTTAAAGGGAAAATATTAAAGTCTGAATGTCTAAAACTTGAAAAATTCACGTTTTTTTTACTATAAAATCAAAATTTTTGGTGGAAAAAAAACAATTTTTTTGGAGATTTATAATACCCCGAGAATGGAAAAAGTTAGAATCCAAAAAATCCAGCATCTCAGACCTGCCGAGATTGTATGTAAGTCAGAGGGAGAGGTCCCTATCGTATTTGGACGTTTCTGTGGTTTGCACAGCAAAAATCCCGAAAAAACTTGTGCCTTGCTGTAAAAAAAAAAAACTTTTGCTAATAGGGTTCAGAAAGGTTCTTTCTAATCTCAGTGGATGCACTTTTAACCTACTTTTTATATAAGGTTTTAGAGATTTTATTATATGGTCTCCTTAAATATTCATACATTCTATCTCTCCTTAAACACCTCATCATGTAAAAAAAATCCACTTTGCTCAACCATTATTCATAAAGGAGAATTGTCATGCCTTTGGCTGGCTTACTTGCCCATCTCTGGACTCCCTATAATTCAATAAGGTTCCATATTAGCACAGGAGACCATATCTCCACTGCATTTTCTAAATGTGGCCTTAAAAGTGTTTTGTAAAGGGGATAATCTCCTCCGGTAAATCTATGCTCCTTTAATGAGGCTCAAATCCTTGTTTGCCCTTGCAGCTGCTGATTGTCATTGCTTATTACAGCCAAGTTTATTATCCACAAGTACCCCTTGATGCAGTGGCGTAACCAGATATTACTGGGCCCCACAGCAAATTATTTTTCAGGCCCCCAAAATGTTTAGAGGTTGACTTGTTTCTCCAATATTTATTGAAATTGTATATGAATTAGGGCATCATGGGGCCCCTATACCTCCTGGGCCCCCCTGCAGCCGCAGGGTCTGCTTCCTCTATAGTTACGCCCCTGCCTTGATGCTTCTCCATCAATTATTTACCTACACGTATGGTATTGGGGGTTTGCCTATTTGTATATGCCAAATGCATACATTTACTTTAGCAACATTGAATTAGATTTGTGACTTGGCTGCCTAGACTGCCAGTTTACCCAAATCCTGCTGCAAGGATGCTGTATCCTGAATGTAATTAATTGACCTGCTGTGGGGTGCGATTGCACCTGGGCCCACATGGGGCCCACTGGAGCCGCAGTAAAGCTTATGGGCCTTTTACAGTGCTGAAAATGAGCACCAAAAGCAGTGAAGGGTAAAAACAAGTAAAAAAAAGTGCTTTCACATAACACAATGTTTTGGCCAATGTTTCAGCCATTTCAAATCAACTGTGTGTAATATAACACTTCAAGTCACACGAAACCTGTAGACCACACAGCTATTTTGGAAATAAGTTAACATATTATTCAAGTCTGAAACTTCCAGTTAACCAAGTTAATGTTTTAGAGAACAAATATCGGCTCATATTTATGTGGCCGATATATTATACCTCCCTTGTGCCAACTACCATAGCAAAATATGGGCCCAGCATGCAAGGTGTTTATAGTGTTGCAACCACATCGTTTTTAAATGCTAATTAACTTTATTTAAAAAAAAAATAGAAACTGTCATATTTAGAACCAAACATTATTAGGGGAAATTGAGTAACTGTCCCCTTAACAGACAACCCCTCCCATCTTAGACACATACAGACACAAATTCAAAATATATGGTACACCCAGTACCAAGCCTGTGACCATTTGCCCCAAAAGTATAGCCCCAGGCCTGCCCCTCCAGAAAAATACCGGATCTTAGTCTATTTTTGGCTCCCCACTAGGGCAGCCCTACCACACTCCCCACCGTGGGATAACAGGGCCCTTCCCTTTGGCCAACCCCCTATTGTCCCATTCCTTATCTCCAGGGCAGGAGAGAGGGATGTTGTCTTCCCTTCAGCCGACCACAAGGAACTGCTCTTCACTTTTCTTTTCCTTAATACTGTATATTACGCTCATCCCCCTCCCACCTACAGCCTCCATAGTACTACAACTCCCTAGCACTATGTTACCTGTCTCTATTCATCCTGCCACTCTACCTGCTACCAGCCTGCTTGTTTGGTGCTTCTTTTTATTAACAATTCATCATTTCAGCAACCCACAACTGAAATAAATAAAATGTACTAAAATGTATAATTGTAATGGTGGTAAAAAAAAGATGATATTGAATCATCCTTCATGAGTCCTACCCAAAGGCATGGGCTCCGTTGCTCAAGTGTCCCAGGCCAGGCCAAAAGGACAGCATGAGCAAGGGTGAGCCCCACCATCCCGCCCCCTGAGGGGGTTTAGGGCCATTTGGACTCCCCTTCGCCTTGTGGCTAGGGGGAGTCCCTTCTACCTTGGGTTCAGCTGAAGCTTTCCCCAGGGCGTAAGTCTTGGCCTGGGGTCAAGCTCAAAGGAATATGACACCCATCCAGTGGTGCACAAATCAAACCCAAAAGGTGCTGGGGTGTGTAGGTGCAGTGCCATTGATTGCCTTGGGAAGGCTTTAGCTGGTGGCTGGAAAAATAAAAAACTTGCTGCCTGCCTAATGGCTGGGGCAAAGGAAATGAAGCATGATTAGGCAAAAGGTGCATGTGCATAGCCCCTAACTAAAAATAAATCAGACACCTCCCTCATGGTATCACAGCAGTCCCACTTTCATCAAGCTTCCACTTGCCAGCCTAGACCAGAGGAACACGTGTGTTTTATGTGACCTAAGCACTGGATCATAAGGGTCTGCATAATATTTTCTCTGCAATTCATCTCTTTATAAAAACGGATTGCCACTATGACTGATCGAGCTTTCCAGTGGATCTACATTGCTCTTTGCAGTCCCTCTATCGTATGTTAGCTCTTTATTTTGTTTCTTGTGTCTTTTTGAGAGTCTGAGCTCTGGAAGATCTTAGCATTTGTCATATACAGTACATATACATATATACATGTATACATATACTCTTTGATGACACTTTCCTTTGAACTTCCTCACTGGCCTTTATATAATTATATGTATGGGCATTATTCTATAACAGTATTACTCACTGCATTTTTTACAGTGCTAAAACATATTGTGAAAAAAAAGATATAGGGATAAAACAATAATTTAATCAAGGTAAAATGTAGCAGTGTAGTAGTCAGCTCTTCTCAAGGTCTGTTAATCAGCTACTTCTACTACATATTTTTAGGGGTCAGAGCCAGTAGCCCAAAGAATGAAAACAAGACTAATACCGCTTTCAGTTGCAAATACATTTACAAATAATATGAAAAACATTTGAAATGTATAACTAATGTTTATTGCATTATTTCTTAAAATGTAATTTTCTTTAATTATGTAAAAACATATTTTAGGTGGTGAACACCTTTAAGTTTGAATATATCTTACTTACAAGTGTCTGTATGGCCATTCTAGTCAGAGAATGGCATTAACCGAGCTGTCAGCCTATCCCATGTCATGAGGGAGATAATGGGGTTTTTTAAGGCCTGAATTTGTCTTCACACTAAGGGGCCAATTCACTCAGCTCGAGTGAAGGAATAGAGGAAAAAAACTTCGAATTTCGAATGTTTTTTTTTGGCTACTTCGACCATCGAATGGGCTACTTCGACCTTTGACTTCAATTCGAACGATTCGAAATAAAAATCGTTCCACCATTCGATAGTCGAAGTACTGTCTCTTTAAAAAATACTTCGACCCCCTAGTTCGCCACCTAAAACCTAACGAGGCCAATGGAAGGTCCCCATAGGCTTCTTAACAATTTTCTGATCGAAGGAAATTCCTTCGATCAATAGATTAAATCCTTCGAATCGTTCGGTTCAAAGGATTTAATCGTTCGATCGAACGATTATTCCTTCGATCGTTCGATCATAGAAATAACGCTTAATCGATATTCGAAGTCGAAGGATTTCAATTCGGCAGTCGAATATCGAGGGTTAATTAGCCCTGGATATTCGACCATAAGTAAATTTGATTACATGAAATAAAGTCTCAAAAAGGCCTGGAGTGAATTACTTTCTTCATTGTGACATGGAGTTGGTTGGCTCTCCATTAGGCACTAAATAATCCAAATTTTTAAAAATCTATTTAAATTTATCTGTAATAATAAAACAGTAGCTTGTAGTTGATCCCAACTAAGATATAATTAATCCTTATTGGAAGCAAAAACAGTCTATTTGGTTTATTTAATGATTAAATGAATTTCTGGTAGACTTAAAGCACAAAGACCCAAATTACGGAAAGATCCATTATCCAGGTCCCGAGCATTCTGGATAACAGGTCCCATACCTGTATTATAATATAACGTAATGTATTTGCCAGTCAGCCCAGTCTCCTGCACCTCCCACCCCCTGCACAACTCACCAAATTACTACTATCATGGAACGATCAGTCCAATGCCATCCTTTCTACATCATAACCCTGCCCCCATTTCCATCATAACATGCCCCTTTTTGCATCATAACTCCACCGGACATTTATTAAGTCAGAAGTCAGGCTTTGTAATATTTCTATAATCACTTCACTTTCTAAACTCTAATAAAAAAATTAGTACTTGAAGTTTTACAGGTTATCGAGAAAGTTCAGTATTACAGAAAGGCCACCTCCCATAGACTCCATCATAATCAAATAATCAATTTTTAAAAAAATGATTTCCTTTTTCTCAATAATAATAGTACCTTGTACTTAATCCAATCTAAGATTTCTTACTGGAAGCAAAATCAGCTTATTTGGTTTATTTAATGTTTACATAATTTGCTAGTAGATTGAAGGTATGAAGATCCAAATTATGGAAAAGATTCATTATCAGGAAAACCCCAGCTCCTGAGCATTCTGGTCCCATACATATATTAGCTTTTTGTTTTTTACTTGATGAAGTGGGTCTGGAATGCTCTTGTTCTCTTACCAAACCCTCATACTATAAATTCTAATTGTATGTGTGCAAACCTTTAGTTGTTACAATAGGAGAGAGCATTTTCTATTTAAACTCTATTCATTCACATTGATGAAGAAGGCTGGAAGACACTGTTGTGCTTTCTCTGAACAAAGCATGTCCATGGCACGTCTCTCTTCTGGTTACAAACAGAAAATTGTTTGACCTTTTACTGGCCAGTGACCTTACTGCTGCCAAATGAGTGATCAATTCAATTTCACCACCCACATGCTGGGCCAAATTGAACAGATCTGGTGTGGGGGCAAATACTCAGATAATACTGTGGGCCTGCAGAGACCGTTCAGACAAGAACACATCAATGCTTTATTTAATCCTGTTCAACTGATATATGGCTGTTTTGCAGCCAGATATTGGCAGGGTTGGCCCTTTCAAGTTTCCCATTCACATCCAATAAGCTGCCAACCTGGTCTAGACCCCGGTTTTTATTGCCCATGGATGGCCAATGTAGTTACAGTATATCTGTGAAAGGGTTTTCTGTACATGGATAGTGCTACAGTACTCCTACAACAATACTATTTGAAGGTGTCAATAGAATTCTGCAGAGTGGCTTACAATTCATATATATGAAATCCATATAATTTATGGTGTCAGCACTATGTTGACAGTAGTCCTAGAAGCTTATTATCTATAAATTCTTCAGCCACTGCATTGCTACACTGTGTTGGCATAAATCACCCGAAACAAAACTTTTTCACACAGTACTTAAGGCTTGTAAACATTCTCCTTCGCTGGGAAAGAAAACACTAGTTATTGGCTTTTCCCACAGATAAATTTAGTCTAATAGAATACAATGACCCTAAAATTTTATTCCCTCTATAGCTAGGAGGAGAGAAGCAATTTGTTTATTGTGAAGACACAGAGGCAGCTCCAAATAAGTGACTGTGCGTTGGAAGTTTCAAAGATGCTAATGATGCTTCCAGCAGTATTTCTTGCCCTGCCTAAGCAATGTTTGAAAGTTTATTTAGCAAAACGCCAGTGCTGGTGTCCTATCACAATTCTAATTAGATTATATTTTTAGCTAGATTGTTAGGAGGAATATTGGTACATTTTGGTGAAGTATTTCTTTTATCAATTAACCTTCAGATCACATTGAATAAAGTTTGCACTTGTTAAAACATATTTACCCCAATCTGATGCAGCATCGGCACCTGGTCTTGAGACGTTTTCAGTGTGAGTCGATTTTGAATTGAGACATAGATTTTTTTTCTGCTTTTAAAACTGAGGTTTCAGCTATAATAAACAGTGACACAATGAATGCCTAAGTAATCTCATTAGGAATAAGAACAGAGTAGCAAAAATGTTTTCACACACTCCTCTTTTGCAGTATATATACCTGTATCCAGTAGAACCACCATTTTACATTTTCAGGGGACCAGTCTCACATTATATACATTCTACTCACAGAGCATTTGTATTTGAAAAGCTCATCAAATATTCTCCAATAATTCAGTTTTTTATCATGCTTCAACTTTTCCTTAGGGACAATAACAATATAGCATGTGCTAGTACCGTCAGTTAAAAACCATTTTAATAAAAAAAAAAATTACAAAATCTCTATAATACTAGCGTATATCATGTTTTACAGCCGCAGTCCCGAATATCGTCCTTTACAGAGTGTACTGATGTGTATTGCGCCTATTCCAGGTGTATGCGTTCTCCATGTTGCTGTGTCCTAACGTCCTTTCTTCAACGTAATTGCATCCTGACGTCCTAGCTGACGAGTTTCACCTGTCTGGCTTTGAGTCAGCCTTAATTTGCACCCTGAAGGTGGTGGTACCCAGTGTAAACTGCGTTAACAAGCGCAGCAGCATTTTAATGGTGAGCACCAGAATGATGTTAATCTTAAAATTTTGGCTGCAATTGTGTCTAATTTGTAAAAACATGGTAGCGCAATTGCACACATTGCACTGACCAAAATCCACTGCATTATGGGTAAAAACATGTCAGAAATTTCACTTTACCCACTGCACTGGAGCTTGTACTGAGCCCTTATATGTTCCTGAATTCTTACTTAAACATTCCTAAACGCTCACTTTAAGACTCTCTACATGCTCCCTACATGTACATCCAATATATTGGACCCCACTCATGCAAGCAGATCACCTACTTAGGGGCAGATTTATAAAAATGTGGGAGTTTACCACAGAAAAACTCTGTATTTATCAAACAGTGAGTCCCATAGGAATGAATTGACATGACTCAATGTCAGCCCCAACACCCTCCTACTCCCAAAAATACTCCAGACAATAATTATGGGTGAAAAGGCCGCAGCTTGTTTTTATTCCTTAACCCAATTTAAGCTTAGGTAAAATATCCACCAAACAAACCTCATTATTATTATCACCAAATTGAGTAACCTGTTGACATAAAAACATTAGCCGCTAAAGGCTGCATATAACAAAATGAATAACGTGTTGACAATGAAGGCTGCATATAACATTTAACAATAACTTGTAATAACTTACAGTATTCCTGTTAACCAACCCTGTTCTCCAGCCTAAGGCTAAGCCTCCATCCCTTCCTTCCATGCCTGCTGCGTCTAAGCCTAGCCCCAGGTCAATCTTTGGAGTAAGCTATATCACATTTTGAGATTAAGTGTTAATGATCCTCTTGCAAAGAGACAGTTGTGGGAACTAATTTTACTTGCACTATGTAGGTTTTGCAGCAAATATGGACCTATAGATTTTCTGTTAGAAAAACAAATTCTAACATACTTATTCTTAGAAGAGTTAGAGATCCTAATCAAACATAAATCTACCAATTCTATTGATGCTTTTAATATACTGGGTTATAAACAAGTTAAATCCTTTCGATGGGTCATAACAGTTTCCATATGCTTCTTTGATTATGTCATCTTGCTATGCATCTATCTCATAATAGTGTAACTCCATCTTGGCCACCCCCCCTGTGCCATATGTTATACACCATTACTTACTAGATACAGGTCCTGAATTTCCTTTGCTAAGTGAAAGGGTACTGGGAATTTACCTCTTATGGCAGTGCCTCCACCTAATGGGATTCAAGAATACGCCTGTGGGTGGCCCTCTTAGGAAACAACGATTAAACACACCAAGTGCTGTATAAGAAATAACTTTATGTAAAGGTAAAAGAGCAAATTAAATATTCAGTTCACATACTAATATCAGACTACCCTGGGGTCCCATCCTGGCACCTCCTTGCCAGGCATTATCCAAAAAACTCAAATTCGTAGAAGTTTTCATATTTTTTACCGGATTGGTCAGCAATTTTTTTCATTCGTGCTTTTTCAGTTTGGTTCTTTAGTACATTACATGACATTAGTGATTTTAGAGAAAGTGAGTTTAGTCATGGTTTCAAAAACCTCTAAAACCACTAAAATTAGACTGTTGATAGATAAGACTCTGAGTGTTGTAAAATGTACAATACTCTTGTCTGACTACTATCTTACATTTATCTTTCACACACTGGATGGCAAGATTTGGTTCATATTTGTCACAGAAGAAATCCAGTAGCACTCTGAAGTAGGTGAAAGCATGTGATTTGCAATTTATTTAGCCCATGAACATACAAATAAGGGCAATGTTTCGGGTCCCCCTGGGCCCTTTTTCAAGCCTAGTGACAATACAGTGACAACAGTGTTTTAAAGGGCGTAGGGGAGGAGTGGCCAAACTCTTCCTAGTGACATCACTTTTAAAATTCAAAATCATCCATACAGTCCAATAAGACACTGATGAGCATTCAACTTTAATTGGTAGATCGCTTTCAGGAGACTTTTGAATTCGCCCCCACTCAGTTAAATAACCATACAGTCAATACAGCAACAATGCAGAAATCAGCCAAGCAAGCAACTCGGGCGGGAAATCGTTAACAGCAGGAATCTCTAGCAAGGGTTGATTCGTGCGAGGAAAAAAAGCATACCAGTCTTTGGAAATAACTGGGCAGGCTTGAAATAGTTAGTGAGACTGTCTTTGCAAATACAATTGTATAATGAGTCTTCAAGCATGCAAGGATTAATGCACAGTTTATGAATTAATCACCAGTGCTATCATAGCTTCAGAAATTAAAGTCTTTTAGGCAGAAAATAAATGCACACTGATACTGGATTAATCACTTCTCAGACAAGGAGAACAGAGGCAGAGCCGTTGCTCTGGGGCATCATCCAAGAAACGGAATCAGGGAGGAGAAAGAGTAGCCAAATTCAGGAACTTGCCGGGTCAAGCCAGAAGATCCGCCCAACCAATGCAAAAGTACCAAGGGAGGAGAGCTGAGCCAAATCCAAGAACTAGCCAAAGTCAGGAACTGAAGATATAAGATAGAAAAAATGCGGACGCTGAAGTAACTTCCGGGTAGAACGCAAGTATAACTGCGCAGTGTCGCCCCTTAAATACTGAGGAAAGGCAACCGCAAGGTCTGGCATGGAGCTGCAGAGCTGCGGTGCCTTACAACTGGTGGATTATAGCACAAATAAGAAGCAAAATATATAATGCTAAAAGTAATCTTATTGTAAAATAATGGTTTGTTAAACCATTAGCAGGTGGCCCGCTAAGCTACTATTGAAAGTAAAGTGGTAGTATATGATAAATATGGCCAATCAAATCACAGTAGCCTGCTAAAAGCACACTTTATATTATATATACTTCTGCACTACGTGCTACAGTGAGCTTTACCTCAATCACTACATTGCACTGGATCAGTCATTATGTTTTAATTCCCTGTATTCAGCTTCACTAGGGAACCTGGAGGTAGGCAAGCAAATTAGATCTTTGCGATGTTGAATTGTACATACCCCACATACAAGACAGAAAAATAGATTTGTTTTACTGTTCTTTTTTTTATGCCATTGAACTGTGACAACTATGCTCTGTATATACAGTAGTTATACACGCTACAAGTCCCCTGTGTTAATATGGAATACTAGTCAAATACTCAACTCTTTGTGGCCTTTCATTGATCTGTTGTCGCAAGTGTTTCAGTCCTTCTGATTTCCCATAGGGATGCTATATGCAAGGATTTTATTTCTGTATACTGTACTTAAAACGAAAAGCTGCAACATATAATCTTTGGGGGCACTTCTTAAGAGTAGGGGTCATTTATGAACAAACATAACTGCACTGTGTAATGTTGTGATGAATCTTTCAAGAGCGGAAAGAATTGTCCTAATCCTTTCTCCCAGCATGCAAATTGCATTGGGATTAAGAATTCAGACGGGTGTTAGAAGTAAGCACTGTTGCTGAGCTGGGCTGAGTACTATTACAGGTATGGGATCCATTATCCGGAAACCTGTTATCCAGAAAGCTTCAAATTACAGAAAGGCTGTCTCCCATAGACTCCAACATAATCGAATAATCCAATTTTTAAAAAATTATTTACTTTTTCTCTGTGGTAATAAAACTGTACCTTGTATTTGATCCAAACTAAGATGTAATTAATCCTTAATGGAAGCAACCCCAATTTATTGGGTTTATTTAATGTTTACATGATCTTCTAGTAGACTTAAGGACAGACCCATTATCCGAAAACCGCCAGGTCACATACCTGTACCAAAGAATATGTGTGACTGCTCAAAATGGTTTTTACACATTCAGATGCATTAACAGGTCTGCTTTGATAAATGTATCAATCTGTTTTGTTAAAAGACAAGGAAAGCCCAATAAGTTATCCCCCCAAGGTAGATTCAGTCTCTATGTTTTTTTCCTGGGCTGGTGTTACTTTATTGAAAAAAATCCCATTCCGGGGGGCGTGGCCGCATGGCGAGAGAGTAAGACGCACTTCTGCTGAG
The DNA here is from genome assembly GCF_017654675.1 of Xenopus laevis. NCBI lineage: Eukaryota > Metazoa > Chordata > Amphibia > Anura > Pipidae > Xenopus > Xenopus laevis. Next base: position 92,388,557 of record NC_054378.1, read on the forward strand.
CTCCCGCCACAAGTCACTATAAACCCGGTTTTTGGGACACTTTTAGAAAAAATTTCAGCACAAATGGGGAAGCTAACTAAGCCCAATCCTACCGGTAACACCATGAAGAACAAGGAGACCTCATCCGCGAGCGGTATCCAGCAGTTCTTCCCGAAATCACAGGAACGGCCCGATCCGCCGGATGAAGCCAATATGGCGGACAGCCACGAGGAGGTCACTGTCCCGCAGGAAGGCCCAAACCACAACCCGGAGGTAAGCGGCAACCTGGAGGGAATAATACAGATCATGGCTCAAATGCCCAGCAAGGCTGACCTTCAGGCCTTCGGCGTAGAGCTTAAACAGGCTATACAAACTGAGACAGCAGTTCTCAAGCAAGAGTTGTCGGCTGTACGCGACACGCTAGAAGAACTTGAGGATAAAGTAGCGCAAGCAGGGGCAGCTACAGAGAACAATCACAAAACACTACACAAGCATGATCAGGCCATCCTAGATTTAAGACGCCACACAGAGGACCTGGAGAATAGGAGCAGGCGGTGTAACATCCGCATTAGAGGGATCCCTGAGAGCATCCTAAATGAGGACCTAAGGGAGCTGGCCATTAAATTGTTCAACGATGTGCTGGACTTAAAAGAACCCCTGTGATTGAGATCGAATGTATACACAGAGTGGGCAGTATGAGGGGTAATATGCCTAGAGATGTCCTGTGCTGCCTAGCGCGCTTTGAGATAAAGGAACACATTCTACAAAAGGCACGCAATGCTGAAGGTATACACTTTGAGGACAATGTCATTAACCTTTATCAAGACCTATCTGCCTCCACAGTTATGCAGCGCAGATTACTCAAACCTCTCACCGCCATATTAAGGGAGCAGGGTATCTCTTACAAATGGGGATTCCCCTTCGCCCTGCTAGCTCATAAGGGCGGGAAAACGTATGCACTAAGATACCCTGCAGATGCCACAACTTTTTGTCAACAGCTGGACATCAGACCACTGGATCTCCTAGATTGGCGAAATTATGTTCTGGGCACAGCCGACGAGGAGTCACCTAACCCAGTGTTGGGCTCCTCCACCAGCCAATATAATAGAGGCGAATCCACCCCATCCAAACAGTGGAGGAAACGCTTTCCTACTCACTCTCCAGCTAAACCGATGCCACCTCAAAAGAAGCAACCTTAACAGGTGAACGGATCAAATCTCAGACCAGGCTAAGTGGAAAGGACAGTTGCACTCATCCCTTCCTAATATTGCTGCAGACCAGGCTAAGCGGGAAGGAGAGGTACACTAATCCCTTCCTAATATTGATGCAACAGCACAATCCACTACAGTCGGCCTAGGAACTTAATAACGCGAAATTCTCAGCTTATAGCTTACAGGTTATCGAAGTTTGCCTATCCAGGCAGTGTTTTTATGTCATGCTCTAATGTTTGATTTGTTTAATGTTCTCTCCTATTATACTTAGGAACTACGTGGGAATTGTCTCATCCCGCGACATTTGGACGTTTTGCAGATTGTTGTGCGCCGGGGGGAGCTGCCGCGGACGGGTCGCCGTTAGGTATTACTTATAACACCCAGCTATTCATTTAGCGGTATAGGGCAAAAGAGACAGTGTATAATTTAGAGACTTCCAGATTTTGCCTTGGCTGTATGCTTATACGTACGTCGCTAAACTAAGACCGTAGTGCTTCATGTGCTTATGTCAAACATAGTGTATACTAGATGCGGTGGCGTCGTGGCGGCTCTCCCCGGAATACATCTCCCACACAAGTGTAAGGTTACTATATGCATTTCCTTGCTTTCATTTTCATGTTGTGTTGAGACTTGCTGAGACTGTGAGACAGAGTTAACTTTGACAGGTACCCTCCCCTCCCGTATGACAGTCCCTTACCCTGACCATATCAAACCGGCACAACTGCACACACTATAATTAGACTTGTGGCGGAGCAGAGGCAGACTACCACCGTAACACTTTCTCGTATCCTCCGCCCCCCTTTTTCGGAGGTAATACCCCACACCACCCCTTTTTCAAGTAATAGGTCAGACTGACCTATTAGTGGTTTATTCTACACTTGAGCTGTAGCTCAATCTACACCAACTCAGCTCCCCTTAGTTTCTCTCTACCTCCCACCTCCTCCCCCCCCCCTCTTTTTTTTTTTTTTTTTTTTTATGTGACAGGACACCACTTTCCGCCATGACACATTCACAAACTCAGGCACTGAATATTTACACTATTAATGTGAACGGCCTGAACTCCCCATGGAAGAGAAAGGCCTTACTGCAAGAAATTAAAGCCAAAAAAATCCACGTGGCTCTAATACAGGAGACTCACTACAAGACAGATCACATCCCGAAATGGTACGATAAACACTTCTCAAACATAATACATAGCATACCACAGCCCACAAAAGTCAGGGGAACGGCTGTACTAATAGCAGACGCCCTGGAATTCCAATTGGATAGCATCAAAAATGACACCCACGGCAACTTTACCTTTGTCAAAGGGACGTTACATTCCACAAAATACACGTTTGCCTCCATCTATCTGCCAAATAATGAACAAACTAAAGTCATGGAACAGATTTGTACCCGACTTTTAGAGTTCGCTGAAGGCACTCTGGTGATGGGAGGTGATTTTAATACCCCTCTAGATCCTAACATCGATTGCTCTTCAGGAAAAGCCTCAATGTCTTATAAGAAAATTAAGCAAATAAAACTCCAGCTGCAACTTCTTCAGGTGTTAGACTCATGGAGAATCCACAACCCAACAGGTAAAGACTATACCCATTTCTCTCACAGCCATAACACGCACAACAGAATTGATTATATTTTTCTCTCTCATAACAGTTTGGACAACTTAAGAGGCGCCTCAATAGAGAATACTACTTGGTCCGATCACTCTCCAGTAGTCTTGCGACTAAACATCCCCCTTTTAAGATCCAAACAATTCACTTGGAAATTAAATGATAGCCTACTTAAAGACCCAGAAGTACTCAAATCAATCTCAACAGCTACCAAGGATTATTTCCAAATAAATATGAATACGGCTAGCTCTGCCATCCCTGAATGGGAAGCTTACAAATGCTTTATCAGAGGTATTTTAATTCAGCAAGGAGCAAAAATCAAACAAGATAGGAAAAAGCAAAAACAACTTCTCATCCTTAAAATCCAGCAACTAGATAAACATCATAAACTCACTAGAGCCACACAAACGCTATCTGACTTAACGAAGGCTAGGCAGGAACTTAAACTACTGATTCAAAAAGAAACTGATAGAGCTACCTTCCTACTTAGAAAAATGTACTACGATCATGGAAACAAATGCGGCAAATTGCTAGCCAGAGCGCTCAAAGCGAAAGAAAATAAGACTCATATATTTAAAATGAAAGACTCGAAGGGTAATATACATATAACACCTAGTGGCATCCACACAACACTAACTGACTTCTACAAACGCCTGTACCAACAACGACCCTCAGACAATGCGATACCTACGACCACTACATATGTAGAATACTTAAACTCCTCAGGTATGCTTAAGGGACATCCAGATTGGCTACAAACCTTAGAACGAGATATAACTCTAGGTGAAATAGAATGGGCGATTAAAACCTCTCCTTCAGGTAAATGTTCTCCATGCTCTTCTTTAAAACTCTACAACCACATCTAGTCGCTGGTTTGGGCAGAGCATATAACATGATCCGCCTAGGCCACCACTGGTCCCCGTCCTCTTTAGAAGCCCACATCAGCTTAATTCTTAAAAAAGACAAAGACCCTTCTCAACCGGCCAGCTACAGGCCAATATCCTTAATTAATAATGATGTGAAATTATTCGCGAAAATCTTGGCTCATCGCATGAAATTAGGACTTTCTCAATTTATCAATCTAGACCAGGCCGGCTTTCTCCCGAAACGTGAAACGAGAGACAATCTTAATAAACTTATAAACCTAGTCACCATAGCTAAGCACAAAAATATCCCCATGTTCCTCCTATCAACTGACGCGGAGAAAGCTTTTGATCGGGTAAGATGGGATTTTATGTTCCATTGTTTGTCATACATTGGTATAGGTCCACACATGCTGACCTGGATAAAATCTCTGTACCATAACCCTACTGCTAAACTTAAAATTAACAACACACTCTCTGATCCAATCTTACTTCAAAACGGGACGAGGCAAGGATGCCCGCTCTCACCACTTCTGTTCATACTAACCCTTGAACCGTTACTAGCTAAAATACGGAATAATGCTGACATACATGGGGTATCCGCAGGCACATCAAGACATAAAATCTGCGCTTACGCAGACGACCTACTGTTCACCCTGACACAACCGGTTATCACATTGCCTAATTTACTACAGGAGATTAAGGAATATGGCTACCTAAGTGACTTTAAAATAAATTATGGGAAATCCAGTGCCCTTAATATAAGTTTGCCTCACTCCACGACGAATGCCCTCAATGACAAATTCCCCTTTAAATGGGAACGGGAGAAATTGATATATTTAGGTATTATTCTTACACAAGATGTAAATAACTGGGCTTGTATTAACTACTCTTCCGTTCTACAGACGATTAAAAAAGATTGCACATTGTGGTCCAACAAATCCTTGTCCTGGTTTGGCAGAGTGAACTCCCTCAAAATGAACACGCTACCGAAACTTCTGTACATCTTTCAGATGCTCCCGCTCCAACCCCCTAAAAACTTCTTCATCACTCTCAATGGACTGGTTAGTAAATTTGTCTGGAATGGGAAGCAACCACGCATAAAACTGAAAACTTTGACTTATTCACGGTCCGATGGGGGGATCGGCCTACCGGATTTTAAACTGTACCACTTAGCCTGTGTCCTACTTCGGATAATAGACTGGACTTACCATTTAAACTCCAAAGCATGGATACAAATCGAGCAGACTTTTGTGACACCTTTACTTAAAGTGGTTCCATGGCTCCCACCTAAAACGCCCAGACAGCTAAAGGATCCTCAGCCTTTACTATCCTATTGCTTGCACTTATGGGATTCAGTGCATATGAAACTGAATCTAACCACTAACCACTCGCTTCTGCTTCCACTAATAGACAACAAGGAGTTTCCGCCAGGCACACAATCTGGTTATTTTAATAAATGGCGAGATGGAAAGGTGACACAACTGTTTCATCTCTGTCCTAAAGGCACCATGCCATCCTGGGAACGAATACAGAACACCTTTTCACTCCCTGACACTGAAAGGTTCAAGTACCAACAAATTACAAGCTACACAAAAAAAGTACATAACCGTCCCGCTAGTGCCTTGCTATATACAGACTTTGAGAATCTGTGCCGCCACTCCACACCACCCCTCAGGAACATCTCCGCTATCTACCAAATACTTCAGCGTCCAACCAATGCCAAACATTCCCCCCTGCTACGATTTAAGAAATGGGAGAGCGTGCTGAATGTCGCTTTAACCGAACAAGACTGGGAAAATATTCTGGAAAAATCGCTTAAAGGTCCTAGAAGTTGCAGAATTTTGGAGAATAACTACAAAATACTTTCTCTCTGGTACAATACTCCCTCGAAACTACATGTTATGTTCCCTGGAACTTCAGACAAATGCTGGAGATGCAAAAGCCAAATAGGCACAATGCTTCATATATTCTGGGAATGCCCACTCATTCAGACATTCTGGACTCAGATACTAGACTTGTGTAAGAATGAACTGCATTTGGATATCCCCGCCGAGCCGTCTGCTACTCTTCTACACCATACTCTAGATTCTGCCTCCTCATACAAAAAATCCCTGACACAAACCGCTCTTAATGCTGCAAAAATCCTGATCCCTCGCAAATGGAAAAGCAACATCTCACCCACAGTGTCCGAGTGGATAAGAGAAATGGAGGAGATCCGCAAATTTGAGGAAACACATTCAGACTCCCATAAGACAATGTTAAACCATTGGGCAACCTGGCGCCCCTGGTTACAATACCTTGATCTCACTACATGAGACACGACTAACTGATATCTGCCAAATGTAAAAGAAAAAAAGCAATAGGATAAAGGGAGAACAAGGGATTATAAATGGGCTAACCATCATACTCATCGTAGACCACGATTGTGCAATCTGAGTCATTCTGTGAAACCGCTTGCAATCTTAAGTTACTGAGATGTGTCATTAAGGGTTAGATGTTTATCTATGTAATGTGTTTCCTTCTTCTTTTCTTGTCTCCTTACTATACCGTCTCTACGAAGCGGACTATAACAATGGGTATAGCTCCTGTCTACCTCCCCCCCCCCTCCTTCCCTCCCCTCCTTTTCTATTTCCTTTTATCTGGGATTTTGTTCTTTTGTTTACCCCCATATTGTACGTCCTCCATTTCCAGTACTGACCCCCACCTCGACCTAATTCGGATTATGACAGCGCACGGTGTTTGTTTAGAAATGTTGAACATCTTTATCCTTTGCCTCGGTGCCCTATAGGACACTTATTCTCTCCAAAGGAAACATGCTTAATGTTCAAAACTGTTATATCACTCATGTTCTTACCACCACTATGTGTGAACTTCTTGGTGGATACTTTTCGATATGTGATATTGCTGACTGCCGGAGGAAATAAAAATAAAAATTTAAAAAAAAAAAAATCCCATTCCATGAAAAAAGTCATGAAACATGGGGTGCCTTGTTCCTCACCTTTCCCAGATGTCCCTTGCATAGACTTAAGGGCTGATTTACTGTCATATTTTGTTTTGTTTCCCAAAATCATTTTTTTTAGCGCTAAAAATTGTGTACTTAACTAATTAACTAAATTAATTTACTATTAACTAAATTCTGTATTTCTTAAAGGGGACCTGTCACCCTAACAATTCCGAATTCTTTTCTATTGTGTTTGGCAAGCAAAATAAACTTTACTTACAATATATAAATTATTGAAACCTTGTTTCCTTCATGCTTGTAATTAACACACAATCACAACAAACAGGCAGCAGCCATTTTGTGGGCACTTTTATTAAGACAAGCTTTGCATCAACAAAATCTTATGTATGCACCAACGTGGTGGACCTAATGCCCATGTCCATGCAACAGCAACAAAAGTAGATGGTGAGGAACAAGAGGGTATGTAAGGAGTGCAGGGAAATGCAAAGTGAAAGTAATTGTCTGCCTGGGGCAAGTAATATACAGTATGATTGACAACTGAGATGTATTTTTTTTTACCATTTTCAGAGAAACCAAATGAATCATATTCGCCCATCACCAGCCTGTGAGTACTAGATGGCAGCATTTTATGTGACCTGCATGATGTGGGTGAGATGGCTTTAGAAATGCAAAGCTTGTTATGCCATTTTTCCAGGGGTTCATAGGTATATATCAGTGAAAAGACACTTGTTTGATTTTAGCTTTCCAACCTTTTTAGCCCCCAGTTATAGAGAAGAGAAACATGTCTGTTCAGTTCTGCATCATGTGCCACACTCCCTGGATTAATCTTTTTAATAAGATTGCCGACTCAAATACTAAAAAAAAACAGCTCCCTGAACAACTGAAAGAAGAAACAGATACTATTACACTCAAAATGTGATTATTTTTTGTTTATTTTATGTATTTTTATTATGCTCACAACTTGTTTTACAATTTCCCCATGGTCTACATATCTTCACAGAAACAGAAAGCAGTAATTTCTCCAGTACCAAGAAGATGCATGTAAAAGGCATTAATACATCAAAATTATGCATTTAGACAGTTTCCTGCAGACGAGAAGTGAGCACAGACCCCAGTGGCTGGGATTAGGAAGGGACTTGCTGCTGAAAGACAAGTGAACCCAGAGGAAAAAGCTAAATATTCCCATCAAAGAATGGTAGGAACTGTCTAAATGACAAGTGACTATTAGCTTCTGGGCAAAGGAGATTAGATTAACTGGCTGAGATGCAACATGAGGGTTGTTACTGTCCTATTTATATATGAAGCTGACAGACAGCAGGAGGGTTTCAACAAAGAAGGTGAAATGGCAGAAAAAAAGCAAGAAGACCACAGCTGTACTCTGTAAATCATACCTTTTGAGACAGCTGGAGGGCTGCCTAGTGCAGTTTATACAATAAAAAGAAGGGATATCCACACAACAGTTTAAATATCTTAAGAGACAGAAGGCGGTCTGCCATACAACATTACAGTACATGATGAAAACAGCAGGAAGGTACAGCATCTTTAGGGAGAAAAATAACAAGAAGAGCACAGGCCGGGTCAACAGCTAACAAACAGATTCTGAGCCAAGGGAGCAGACAATTTGTAAACAAGCCAAGCTGGGTCGTAACTTTGAAAAAATAAACATGGTGCTGAGGATTTGACAGGAATCAGAGCTGGAAAAAGACAAGTTAACCACATAATCAGAATGCTTTTTCACATTCTATCAGTCTGTTGGCTCATAGAATCTGTGTGCATGAGAAGAGTCCAACAGGCTTCAAATGGTAGCTAGCATGCTTACTGATTAACCCATGCACTGCTGACAGGAAATGACTGGAAAAATGAAGTATGTAAGCAACACATTTAACATATGTACTGTATAAGGGTGCCATCTTTTCTAGTAACACGTGCTGGCCTTCCTAGTTTTTTTATTGTTATTTACATTGCCATTAATCATCATTATTACTGGGAAGGCCAGTAAAATTTCAGTCCTGTAACAACCATGTTATTATATAAGACATTTCTACCTGCTCTCATATACAGATATGGTAGATATTATCCAGAATGCTCTGGACCAGATATTTTCCGTATAAAGGAGTCTTACCATAATTTAGATCTCTGTACCTTAAATCTTCTTAAAAACAAATAAAAAATGCAAAAGGATTGTTTTGCCCCCAGTAAGCCTTCATTATTATCTTTGGATCAAGTTTGGATCAAGTGCAAGGTTCTAATGTATTATTACAGAGAAAAAGGAAATCAGTGAAAACATTTTGAACTATTTGGTTGAAATGGAGTCAAGGAGAGATGGTCATCCAGTAATTTAGGGCTTCCTAGAAAAAGGGTTTCTGGATAACATATCCCACACCTATACTGCAATATGTTTATTTATAACTGAATCAAAAGTTTTAGAAGCAAGAAGCTTCTCTTATGTATAATTACAATTAGGGATGCACCTTATCCAGGATTAGGACAAATCTTTAAAATCACACGCCTTTTCATCACACAAATTGTGAATTATCCTAATTTGCATATGGAAATTATGGTTTGGATTTGGTTCAGCACATGGCCAAATCACTCATGAAAGATTTGGGATGTGTCCAAATCCCAAAGTAATAGATTTAGCGCATCCCTAATTACAATTGTCATGGGTGTCAAGGAGTGTTGTCTCAGGCAATGCTAAACTCCCCTCACGCACACACACACACAACTCCCACCCAAGATTACATTGAGTTCTCAGAATGGAAATTTCAAGTGGTGAGACATTTGTCTTAAAGATACTAATGCTGCATCATTGCATCCCCTAGTTAACTGCTATCATATTTTATGTAACAATCACATCAAAATCTCATCATCAAAATTTTCTGTTTCATTTTTATTCACATGTAAGGGCATATTTCTGTTACTTTTACTTTATATAAAATTTATATTTATATCAACTATTATATCCCAAAACCCCTATGCTAAACTTTCATATCTCATTATTAATCTTTTCAAGGGTTTAAAATTCTTTAACAGCACAAACAATGGGCTGCAGATCCGTATCTGACAAATGTAGTAAAAATTGTATTATAGGGATTGATAGAATCTTAAAATACACTTGCCACTCACGTACAGTATACAACAGACCGGCCTATGAAAGTGTCCATACAATCACATTCCATCTTCCATTGTTTTTCAAGCTGTTGCTCTTCTTTACCTCTAGTCGACTATGCACCCACCAACATGACACATCAGCAGAAGAAATTTAGTAATAGAATCAATCACAGGATAAATAGTTGAAACCTACCCTCAACCTGTTATATGTGTCCAGATGTGTTAGGCGGAAATTAGCCAAATGGCTTAACCAGATGAAGGTATTTATTGCCAGATTTAGCTGTAATCTAGACATAAAACAGGATATTAGAGGTCCATGTGAAGTGTGTCAGCACTGAAGCAAGATTATTTGTAATTTTAGTCGTGTTTTTTTTAGTCAAGCGTTTATTCACAAAAGTTCAATTTGCAGGGGAAATGCCCATATTTTTTAATCATTTTTTAATCATTGCCTTGTGTGTGAAATGTGTGCTGAATGTCACAAGTTTGTATCTTACATCTGAGTTATAAACTCATATAGTCAATCAGTGGACTACTTGGGGTTGTATACATTGACAAAAAGAACCATCATGTAGAGGAGGTATAATCAAATTATGCAAAGATAAAGTCATTACAATGATCTGTCTAATCCTGTCAGTGGACTTGAAGGCATCAGAGATTTTTCCACATTGTTTTGGACATATAAAGTAATTTATTATTAAAAGAACACTGTCACCATATTTGATACATATTTTATATCTAAATCCTCATACAGAAATATGTCTCATAACTCCATAGGTCCTACCAACATAAGGTCCACAACATAAGAGCACCATGTACTTTGAAAAGCTCAATGTGAGTTACTTCCAGGTTTAAAGTCTGTTCATGTCAGTATTAGTTTCGGGGTGAGGGTATTTAAAGGATGTTTGGACATATTTGCTGACTGAAGGGAAAGGGCCACTTGAGCTGTCACAGAAGGGTCTGTTCCAACATTATACTTGTACAGTCATAAGTCATTCTGGATACTTATTACTGTACATGCAGCGAATGAAAGGACTTTCCCTAAGTGCCTTGACAGATTTATCCTGGTGTGTGAAGGAGCTTTGCTGATCTTGAGAATTCATACATGCAGGCACTGTTATTCTACATATAAACACAAACAGGCTTGGACTGAAGGTTCAACTCAATGCACACTGACTTAGCAAGGGCCCAGCATGCTTCAATATGGTGGAGAGGCCTAAACATCACATAAATAACTATCCAATGCTTTTTCACCCTTCATCTGTGTGATCTTGCATGGAACACCACATACTGTATCTACCCCATCTACCTATTATGACTTCATAGGTAGGAATTTTACAGAAGTAATGATGGGCAACATTTTTGGCCAGGTTTCACTGCTAAATGCCATAAAAAAGATGCCTAAGAAAAATTGTTGTGCAATACAACAAATTTGTCGCCTATAGACTTCAATGCATTTGCCGAGTTTTATGCCATTTCGGGAATCTATAAAGGCTGGAGTGACTGGGTGTCTAACATAATAGCCTGAACACTACTTCCTGCTTCACAGCTCTCTTGGTTTCCACTGATTGGTTACCAAGCAGCAGGGCCGCCATCAGGGGGTCACAGGGGGACAGTTGTCCCAGGTCCGCAGAATTTTCTGCCTAAGGGGGGGCTGGACCATGCTCACTTACTTGATTTCAGCTCAGCGTGCTGCCAGTGTCCTACTGGCAGCAGGCGGAGCTGAAATCAAGTAAGTGAGCATGGTTGGGCCCCCCTTAGACACAAAGCCCTGGCAAGTATTTTTTTTTTTAAATTTGGGGATATCTAGCCAATTTTTTTACTTGCAGGAGGGCCCCTGATCACCAATGGCTTTTTATAACTTGTGGGGGGGCCCAGACTATCAGTTTCTTTTTTTTTACTTGCAGGGGGGGGCTAGATCACCAATGGCTTTTTATAACTTGTGGGGGGGCAGGCTATCAATTTCTTTTTTTTACTTGCGGGGGGGCCCCTGATCACCAATGGCTTTTTATAACCTGTGGGGGGGGGCCAGGCCATTAATTTTTGTTTAACTTGTAAGGAGGACCCTATCATAAAAATAGTTATGGGGGGCCCTGACACCAATGTTTTTTTTTAGCTTATAATGGAGCCTGACAATCAATAGCTTTTTATAACTTGTGTGTGTGAGGGGGTTACCTTTTTTAGCACTGATGTCTATGTGGTCTTTTAACTGTAGTGTGGAGTGGGCGGGATCTAGGTGGGGCTTGGTGGCCGTGGTGGGCGGGGCCCAGGGGGGCCCTGAAAATTTTGTTGTACGGGGCCCGTGATTTCTCATGGCGGCCCTGCCAAGCAGCAACCAATCAGTGACTTATCATGGGAGGCCACATGGGTCTTTTGAATCTGGCCTAGATCTGCCTTATTGCCTACCTGAGCTGCAATATAGCTTATTTCATTTACAAGCCTCAGTCTTGCCTGTTTTAGCTCTGCTTCCTCCTTGGCCCATATTCCAAACACTGGGCCTAGTAGCCTTTTTGGGGGTTATTTACTAAACTCTGGATGCAAAAATCACGAAAAATTCATGATTTTTTTTATAAAATCGGACTTTTAAAAAAAATCACACATTTTTCAGAATTTATTAAACCCAGAGGATGTAAAAGTCAGAATCTGAAAATTTGGCATCTCAGACCTGTCGAGGTTGCATATAAGTCAATGGGAGAAGTCCCAATGATTTTTTGATGTGCGCTGGGTTTTTGGCAATACCCTGAAGTTTTCGGACAAAATTCTGAGTTGTGAAAAATTCTAAAAAATCTTACAAATCGTATGAAAGATCCAAAAAAATCGTGAAAATCTGATTTTTCACGATTTTTTTCTGATTTTTCCCACAAACAAAATTTTTGGGAATGTGTATTAATAAATAAGCCCAAAAAACCTGTGCGGATTTGGTCTGAGTTTTTTTCAGAAAATAATGAGATAAATTCGGACTTTGATAAATAACCTCCTTAGACGCCATAGTAGCCCCTGATTCTTAAAGTTATTATCAAATACAAGTTTTTCAAGTCCTGTTTTATTGTTACAGAGCAAATATAAATTGTTTTCAAAAAACAACATGGACTTGGAATTTTTAACATGGAAAAAGGAATTACATGTACTATTTGAAGATATAAATTATTAGTATAAATACACTAGTTAGTATATCTTATATATATATAATAGATATTGAATGTCAAAGTTCTTTTTTTATATACATATGCAGAAATAATTGCTTGACCATCATAGTAATTAAAAGTGATAATGTCCTTGGAGATTCCAGAGCAGATAGAACATTTTAGATCATGTCTGGTTTGAGCTGCTAATTAATCAACTTTTCTTCCAGCTAAATATTGTCTGTTTATATCAGTGGAATGGTACATCATTACAATGTTCTATACAGGATGCATTATCTATTATCTAGCTTTATTTAGGGTTGTGTAAACAAGAAATGATCGCTGCAAGTGAATGTAGGTTAACCATAACAAGAGGTGTCTTGGCTTATCATTGATGACAACATATGTAGTTGGAAAAAAACAAAACTTTACTTTTTTGTGACTTGTGTAACAGGCAATCCAATCATTAGCGACAGATGCAACCTGGGGCCATTTCTGACCTGCTTTTTCCTTCTTTTGAAACCAAGAAATAAATAGCAAAATCTTCTATACCATCTTCTAGACTGCAGATTTTCTACCAGTTAAGGCTGTTTAAAGATGTACACTGACAACTGTTGCTAAAGAGAACATAATAGAATAGTACACATTTTGTGAAAATTATAACATCAACTCATTTATTTTTAAACCCTTATTCTAAAATGTACCTCTTTTAGACATCTTTGAAATCATTGATAGTAGTCTTGGCATTGCTGCCTGATCATTTAGTGGCTTTGCTATTAAATTAAAGGGGACCCGTCACCCAAAAAAATTATTCCAAATGCTATTTTATCACATTAGTCAAGCAAAATGAACTTTAATTACACTATATAAATTATTTGAATCTTGTTTCCTTCAGTCTGGGAATTCATAATTATAACAAGCAGGCAGGAGCCATTTTGTGGACACTGTTATTAAGACAAGCCTTGTATCATCTCAGAATCTTGTTTGTGCACCAGAATGAGGGACCTGATGCCCATCCCCATGTCCTGGTTACACAATTATATGGTAAAGAGATTGGGAGGAATGTGGGGAGAGCAGTGACTTGTAGGAAGTGCTGAATGGAAAGTGAAAGTAAATGTCTGCCCCGCCTCTATGCCCATGGCATAGAGGAGGGGCAGACAATATTTGATTGACAGCTGAGATGTTTAAATGAGCTTACAACAGCTATGAATGCTTTAATAAAAAATAGAAATTGGATTTCATGTTTAATTTGAAAAGGACTTTTATTACACAGATTTTTGTGTTTGGGTGACAGGTCCACTTTAAGAAGTCAACAAAATACCAGTAACAGCTTCCCTTCCCAGTCAAATCAGTGGTATTCATCCTAAACCACAGGTGTAGGTGTGTAATTCTCTGCACTTTGCACCCTGTGCTTTAGATAGTACCTGACCCCTTATATATTTTGGGAGCAGTTTTTCTATAGTAAGAAACAGCTACAGTTATGGAATAAAAACAAACTGTACTGGGGAACAAAATAAGTTAAACTGATACATTTGTGTTGCTGTTCTAGGGGAACAGTCTCACAAAGTTTCCACGGCCTCTGAAGGTGGAGATGCTGCTGGTATCTCAACCTAATAAGGAAGATTTGAAGTTTTTACGCAAAAGCATTGAGTGGAGTGTGCTTTTGTTCATATTTTGGTCTACTTAAGGGCCTGTATATCCACAAATATATATTTATTTTGTTGTGCTTTCACCGGGATGATTGGTAATGGTGGTTACCTGGTTTGATATTTCTCAGAATTTTCAGTATTTTATTTAATGTTTTAAAGTGATGGCCTAATATACTGTTTGGCATTGACAAACAATTGTATTACTACAGTATATTAACATTACAGACACCTACAATTTCTGAATGCCAATGCGTTTAAATTTGAACAATTTCTACACCCCAAGGTATAGAAAGGTACAGGCAATACAAGATAATCAGCTATCAACTATGTAATTAGAGTTCTAGTTCAGGTTTTTTTCCTTTTGCTATGATAAATGAATGATCATATCCCTTAAAGCAAGGTTCCCCAATCCTTATATATATATAATTAGGAAACCCTGACCTCCCCCTGAAATACTGTATTACTACTACTACTACTACTAAAATTACAATCTGTATTTGACAGAAAGGGTAGGGGTACAGTAACTACTTTATTATGTTAAGAGTATATACTCCCACACACACACATACAATGCACAAGGAAACCAGTCTCAGAACTATAGTTAGCCTTACAAACATTGTCTAGCACTATAAACTGTTTACCTTTATACTAACTTTTAGTTTTTTTAGTATGTTACATAGAGTATACCCATTCTAAGCTTTTTTAATTTTGTATGATTTTTTAATTATTAGGGTTATATATATTATTCTATATATATTCTGTCTAGTACCACTAAACATAGGAACGTAATTAGGAAGTAAATTAAATGTATCCAATAGTGTGCATCGATGTGCTTTAAAAACCACAATGTGTTCCAAGCCTCATTTCTTGACAAACGCGCATGCGCGAAACCCATATCGAGAGAAGAGGCATCTGAAAACAAATATATGCAGTAAATTACTGCAAAACAACCCATAGACTTCAGTGTATTTTGTGCTGAAAAAGTCACTGCTAAATAAAAGTAGACCACAGAAAAGGTTGCTGCAAAAAAAACTCCTATTGATTTCAATGCAATTTTTGCAAATTTTTGTTGCTTCGCAAATTTTTCTGCGGATTCACAAATTTCTCAGCAAAATGATACAGGACAGATTTGCTCATCACTCATTGTTAATTTCTTCCACCCACTGATTTATAGCAGCGTTAAAAAATAATAATTTTAAAGCACTCTTATTATCCTAATGCAAGATTAAAATTGTCTATCTATCCTTATGCTTCAGTGTTCATGTTTGGAAAATTTTCTGTAAATGCATGTATGATGAAATAAAAATCTTTAAAGTAAATGATCCATTTGTTCACTGAATTTTAATTATGTTCAGCTTATTCTTACCTGTTTTAAATTCAGGTCTGCAGTCTGACCTTTACTGCTTAATGCAATTATGCATCACATGTACACTTCAATGATATTAATTATATGCACATATAATGAGTTTTAAAATAGAAAGTTAAGGTAAGTTAATATTTGCTTTGCAGTATGCAATCTTTCTGTTTGTTCAGACATGGTGATTGTATTAACTCTATTAGCAAAACATAATGCATCAAAATAATTAGTATATATGTAAAGGCTAAAAACACTCCCAGAAATGCCTTGTTTTCCATCAAGATTAAGCTGCTTCAATAACATGTGCAGTAAGGGGGTTATTTATCAAAATCTGAATTTATCTCACTATTTTTGGAAAGCCACTCCAACCAAATCCACACTGACTTTTTCCCCCTATTTATCATTACATTTTCCCCAAAAATTGTTGGCCGAGCACAATGGGAAAAAAGAGAAACAATATTACAGCATAGTGATAGTAGGGATATAGAAACCTCTTTGTTTGTAAAGGTGTAATAATATGTAAAAGATATTGCATGGTATAAATTTTGCTTCATTCTACATGTATAACAGTGTTATTATGTAAACATATTAGCATTACTGTATAAGTGACACTTATTGGAAACGTATTGCATGATTGTTTGATTAACAATTATGAACTATATTGGATGTAATGTATTAAAAGATTAAAAAGATTATGTTAAAAAAATAAATTCTTTCCCACACAAATTCTTGTGTGGGAAAAGTCTCAATAAGATAGTAAAAAACTTTTTTGGATTTGATGCCTGCATACTGTGACTTTTTCGTATTTGATGCTCGAATACTGCAACTTTTTCAGAAACCTTTGCAAATCAGGGGACATCTTCCATTAACTTCTACGTGAACTCGGCAGGTCTGAGTTGGAGTACTTTTTTATTCTGACTTTTAACATCATTGGGGTTTGATAAATCACAAAAAGGGTTTAACGAGGGTTTATTTTCTATCAAAAAAATTGTTGGTTTCCCATTTAAAAGTCCAACCAGAAAAAATCAGACTTTGATGAATAACCACCTAAAACTTGCAAACATTCAAGAGAGTCCTTAAACTAAGGACATCAATCAATCATTCACCTATTTGACTATTAAAAGGGAGACCTAAGATACAGTAGATAGACTTCCCCGATAAGAGATCACCATGGAAGTCACCTGGGATTTACAACAAAACAAACAAAGAGTAAACTTGTTGATCTCTTCCGCTAGTTTACAATGACTTTAGCTAGTTAACTAGTGCAAGGTCATTAAAAGTACATTAAACTCCTTTTTGTTATTTGACTTTTGTATTGGTATTATGAGAAAAGGTAAATGGATAATTGTATTCTTTTTCTTGCTTCTAGAAAATCCCTACTCTGCTTGCATAACATATTCAGTGCACTTTTTCTTTACAATACTGTAATTACTCTTCCCAAACCCCCAAATTGAAATGCTGCTGCATTTGGGTACTAATCCTTTAACACATAATGGCTTGGGTCATGGCCAAAAAAAAATAGTAAGAGAGTAAACTTTAAACACATATACAGTACAAC
Source organism: Xenopus laevis (assembly GCF_017654675.1). Taxonomy (NCBI): domain Eukaryota; kingdom Metazoa; phylum Chordata; class Amphibia; order Anura; family Pipidae; genus Xenopus; species Xenopus laevis. The sequence goes on from NC_054378.1 coordinate 92,405,979, forward strand.
CATGTGAGTTTCTTCATAGGAGTTACAGTAATTGTCCTCTAACTGTGGCCTTCCTGTGGCAAGCTAATCTGTTTCACTTCTCCAAAAAATTCACTAAAACTGTTGAAAAATAAGCAAAATGCCAAAGTTAATAGGCAACAAAATGTTTTTACATACAGCAATTTTTTGTGGCAACTTTTTGTCCCATCGACTTTTTTGTCTCAGTGGCTTTTTGTCCAAATGCTTCAAATTCAATGGGTGTTATTTTCTTATTGTGACTTTTTGTCTTGGAGTGTTTTTTGGTGCGGTGAATTTTTGCTGCAGTTACATGAAAAAATTTGCAGATGGTGAAGTGCAGAATTTTGCTGAAAATAATGTATGAACTACAACCAATATAACAAATTGGCATTGAAGTATGTTGTTTTACAGTAAAGCCCAGAGCCAACCTGGGAAGACGGAGACATGACTGGGGAAGCCACGGGAGCCAGTAATAAGGTATATACCTGAGAACAGTGACATCATGGTGGTGGGTGGATCTTCCTATTTTTGTCTGGAATGATCAGGAGCAGAGGAAAGCAAGACTTGTGGCAGAAAAAAACCTTATCTGCAAAGGTATTTATTTGACCACTTCATAAGTTGCATTTCTACCAGAGATAGTTTAATGAAAGAAGCAGATGGTATGTTTAAACTTGTCTGTTTAATTATACTCTAATTTAGGCATAAGGTTGATCAGGTTAACAATGTAATGTTCAAGAACTTTGGATTCACACCCACTTTCTTTATGGAAGGTCAAATACCAAGGTCTTGCTCAAAATATTAACTGTTACCTCAATACAAATATTTCATACTGTATATTTAGTGTGCTTATCATAAAACCTATTTCTATTTTCAAAATGTATTTAACTTGAAAATGAAACTCAGAAATAGCATCTAATGTATTCCCTGTTTATTAAATAACCTTCAAGCATGAGTTATATTTTCACATTTTATTTGACCATAACTTATCTTCCTTTATCTGTTTTTATCATTGGTATATCGATGATGGAATTGGACAGCGGGTAAGAAGATCTGATAAGAAGAACTGATCTTACAGTTTGCAGTTGCTTGAATATGCAAAATTAATATTAAATGAATTGTTTGTACAATACTGTTAATAACATTTCTGGCAAATTAATTGCCGAGAATTTTCAAAAAGAAAAAATAAAGATACCCTGCTTTAGATTTCCAGCATTAAGCATGTGACTACTTTGAAATTATTTTGCTGGATGACAACCTATATTTTTTGAACAAGAGCTTGTTAGTGTATTTTTTGTGTGTTTGAAGCCAACTATCTGCAGGATTCCAGAAATTGTGCTAATTGCTGTAGTGCTCATGCTATTTACAAATACAGAGAAGCAGTGCAATATACATAAAAATAGTGCTTTAAGGGGGTTATTTACCAATGTTAGAATTTATCTCAATATCGGCTGCTACAAACTCCGATCTAAGCCGCTCGAGTTTTTAATGCTTATTTATTATTACATTTTCTCGAAAATTACCTTTGCGGGAAAAGTCATAAAAAAAATGTTTAAAAGTTCGTTAGTGCACAACAAAAAATAAACACCAAGACAAATGAAACTTTTGAATAGCAAAGCCTTTATTAAGAAATAACTTACAGAAAGTCCACTTCCTGTCCTCTTCAGAAACGGCGAAAGGGCGACCATCCATACTGCTCCCCAAACACTTCCTTATTTCCAAAGTAAAAAAAAGACTTTAATTCAACACTAGTGTAGCCCTTTTCTGCTACTGCAAGAAATCTAGCACTGTTTTTCTGCCTTGTGGCACTACAGAAGTCGTGTGTCAACGCTACAGGGGAGAGCAGGAACACTATAAAATTGTGTGACTCCATCCAGGGTCAGGACAAACTGGGCTGTCATACCCCTCACTGGAGGAAAGTTTGAAGAATTTATTTGCAGGACCCTGTAGTTTTAAATAACCATGATATATACAGCCTACCAGCCAGGAGTAACTTTAAAGAATAATGCAGGTGATGATCTCTGATCTGCTGATGGGGATCCTCACTTATGTGGCAATATCTTCAGTCCTGAGAAGGACTCCCTTTGGCTTTCCATGCCCTGAGAAGAGCACACTTTGCTCCAGAGCCTTCACAAGGAGTCCCTTTCTTTTGATGCCACAGGCAGCATTCTTTATTTTGTATATGTCAAAAATGTTTGCATTTGCCTTGAGGTTATTTTGCAGTAACATGTCTGTGTCATAGGATTATAGGGAAAATGACAGTGTAGTTGACATTTTATGTGACAGCTTTGGCTAAGCTTCAATGATACAAGTCACTGCGATCACGTTATGCCTACTGATCCAGTTTGGTGTATGTAAACACAGATTCATTCACTTTAAGTTCTGTCCCTGTTCTGAAAAATGTTTTTGTTTCAGGAACTTACTGCAAAAGCTTGAAATCGCTCCCTGACCATAAATACAAAATTGTTAAAAGCTCCAAAAAAGGAAGGCTTATTGGGAACCAAATAGCTGCTTAAATAATATGGGATTCTCAATAACAAGCAAAATGTATAAAGTAATTTTATACAAAAGGCAATTTTACCTAATAGAAAGATTTTGCAGGAAATAGGAAGATGGGAGAAATAAAAGCCTTTTCCTTACTGTGGTTTCCAGACTGTATGTGCAGTCCCCTTTTTGAGACACAACTTTTGACAGGTGCCCCATCTTAACTCATCACAAGTATTAGCTGTATCAGCCATCCATTCAAAGTTCCAAAAATATCTGCAACAAAAAATTGTTGACCAAGCTGGGCTTCCAGTAGTATCTAAGGTACTCTTTCCAAATCTCTCCTAATAGGGAAGGCAGTACTGCAGTTTGGAAACTAATTCCTTAAAATAATTCCCACTAAACCCAGAAAAAAACCCAAATAATCAAAAAATATTTTTTCCTTTAAAATAAGATTCTTACTAAGAGATATATATTAGCATCTTCAAGGTGCTAAACACCAGTAAGAACTATTAGTTACAAACTTTTAGTTGGTATTCACTATGGGGTTCCGGATACAGTATACTAGGTCATTCAGTTCAGGTCTGTACTGGTGAAACACACTAAGGAGCATGTTTATAAAGGGCTGTACACCAAACAGTTGGTGTAAATTGAAAGTTTGTTTTAAAAATAAATTTTTGAAATTTAAATTTCTCATGTTAAAGTTGTAGTTTCATTTATAAAGCTGTGTATTTTGATTTACTCCAAAAATGTGCACTATAATTGTAAACCATCTCAGAGCTGGGGAATGGAACCAATGAGAAATTATTAGCACAAAAGGAACTAAGATGAGGTATAAAATATGTGTCATTTACAATAGCGTGTATATTGATTTTAAACCATTTTTTACACACTTGCACTTTTTAAACTATGATTTTACACTCTGCCACCCATGCATTACACAGCATTATAAATGCACATGGTTTAGCACATTGTAGCATGGCAGTAATGTGGTGATGCATGGTGTATTTTAGCTACACTTTGTAAATAGCTTTATAAATATGCTCCTAATGGTACTCACTCTCTGCACTGGTCTCCTCTCCTAAGTAGTGGTCTGCTTATTGGTGCACCTGACCAACAGACAACCCTGTACTAATAAGAATCTCCCTATTGCAGGGCATGTCTACATCCAGATAGGGCAACATTTCCCATATACTGATACTTTGTTCACTAGGCAGCAATGGAGCCTTTTTTGTACCATGAGATACATAGGAAGCAGACAGATTAACAGAAAAACATAATATGGATTCATATCTCAAAGGGACTTTATGAGAAGTAAAAAATGTACTTGTTCTACAATATAATTTGTTTTCATATCCTCTGCAAATATGTTGAAATATGTTTTTTTTTTTAAATGAATCGTAATGGTAGAAGACAACCAATGAAAAATGCACCTGAATAGAGAAAATGTGTCAAAGTAAATGTGCCAGCGGTAACCAAAAGCAGCTTAAATGTTTATAATACTTGTGATTGTGATATATGAGTGTAATATGAGTGTGTAGGAATTCATCTCATGTCATGTGGGTTTAGAAAGAGTCAGCACTTTACAACTGCTTTCAGATAACCTATTGTTTATCCTACTCAATGTAACTGAAGGAGTCTTGACTTAGTTTAGCTGAACTTGGATCTTTACTATTGAGTGCTATTCTCATATCAACCACTAGGTGGAGAGCATTTTACGCAATGCTGGTGGGAGGGAGCTGCTTTTATCTGAACATCCCAATGTTCAGTTGATTTACTGCTGGGTGGGAAGTGAGGGTTGTAATATCCATCTTGCACTGCAGCAGCAAAGAGTAACTGAAGTTTATCAGAGCACAAGCAGCAAAGAGTGACTGAAGTTTATCAAAACACAGGTCACATGGTTGAGGGCATCTGGGAAACTAAGAACATGTCTAGCCCCATGTCAGATTTCATAATTAAATATTTAAAAAAATGTTTGCTCTTTTGAATAATGAATTTCAATGCAGGATTCTGTTGTAGCTATCATCGGATGCATTTTGTAAAATAACGTTTCCCCATGACATAATCCCTTTAAAATAATTTACAGTATCATTCCAATAAGAAGTGCAATTATTCTGAAAAAAACTGCCTCAAATAGTAATTATTTTTAGTTTTTTTAATTTTGATATAACCTCTGAAAATATTTGGCACACACAATATATAATCCCAGTTATTATAGTAAATAAAGCAAATCAAGTCAATTACATTTAGGGGCAAATTTATGAAAATGTGAGATTAGAGCACCATCTCACCAACTTTCTATTCAGTCTAATGGAGTTTTTAGAATTGTATTTATTGCGTTTATGTTTACTTCACTATTGTAATTGTAACCTGGGCATATCAGATTAGATTTACAGTGTGCAGGTTAGCTTGTTGTGGGTCTCATTGGTAGTGATGGGTGAATAAATTCGCCAGGCATGGATTGGAAATGTCCACGTTTGCCGGCTGCAAATGTTTTGAGGAAACTGAGTTGAAAAATCCACAGCGACAAAAAAAATTGTCACGCATCAAAATTGACGCTTGTGAAAATTCTTCAGATGTCCATTGACTTTAATGCATTTGGACAAAATAGTCACACGTATAAAAAAACCTTATTTACCCTGGATATGATAACACTTAAATTCTGAAATGGGTGGCAAAGACTGGTATTGGTGTTTATTTTTTGATAATCTTTAAAGTACATGCATCTGGGCACAAGGCAGGGCCTGTCTTAATTCAATCTCTCATCTGAAAATATCAAAAACAGTTTACAGTTTAACTTGAAAACTGTTTGAAGGAGTACTATCGATATATATTTCTTCCATCATACATCCTCTTGTGTGCATTAAAGTTGACTTACAGTTAAGTGTTGCACCAAAGTCTTCTCTCAGGCAAGAAATGCAATTATCTTTTTGTCTGAAGTTCTCATGGTTCCAGCATTGATGACCCTTTAAGAAATACAGACAACAAATATCTAATGGCCCGAATACATCTATATCAACGTAAATACACATTCTTCAAAAGCAGAACAGCTAGATAGACATACAATGCAGCTAGAAAGGCACACATTTCCTAACAATACATTTTGATTAATATTGTGCCAGAATGCTACATTGAACAATTCATTTAAAAATGATCTTGGCTTTTTTTTCATCTTAGAAACATTTTATTTTCTTTATTTTCAATTTAGACCACCATTTAAGGTAGTTGTAAATATATGTCATTAGCATGTAACGTTGAACCATTTTATAACATGACTGACAATTTATTCATTGCTGCAATGAGAAGGCACCTATATTCTGTTCTTATAACGGTGTCTGTAAGATCACGTTACCAGTGTTCCTGCATCTGGATAAAATCATCTCTTTGATCACATCTCATCTACTTGAGATTGGACCTACTTTCTCTTGTTACATTCTTAAGGTACCCCATATAAAAGCAGACATTGACTCCAATCCCACCAACGTCCAAACAAGCAGCCTACAGGACAGTGTACAGGCCAAAATCTATTCCCCTACCAATTAAAGATTAATGAATGTTGGTTTAGGTTTACATACAGATGAGAACTGTATCAGGACTGCGTTTAATGGGTCTACACAGGTAAATAACAACCAGGTCAGACTGATTGGACTCAGCCCTTGGTTTACAAAATCAGGCAAAGATTTGCTTTTGCCTAGTTTTGGTTATGGTTGCAAACTGACTGCATATTTCCATTGAAATCCTCCTGTTACTTGCTGATTTTCCTTTATCAGAATGTAGATATGAGGAAATGAGGTCTTTTCTTTTCATGTTAATTGTCTTTTCTGAATAAAAACCTTCAACATTCATTCGAGAACCATGACGTGCATGTAAATCCCATGCAAATAAATGTCAGTCTCAATGGCAATCAATTTCACTATAGTCAAGCTTGATTTAAATGTCAAAAACTGCAATATTTTTTTCAAATTAGATTCTTTTCAAATTGTTTCACAATGCCATTTTTTAGTCTGCTTATTAATTATATACTGTATAAGCACTATACCTAAATATACAACATTTTTACTTTTTTGAATCAGTTGACTCACATATTGTTGATTTCAGATCTTAGTTTCTCATAATCCTCTGACGATATTTTCACATTACACAAACATTTTGCTAGTTCCAAAAATAGTAATATGAGAATATGATACCTAACCAAAGTTTAATAAAATGACTAAGCCTGAATCTGATATTGCTTTCAAACTTTAGGCTTTCAGAAACTGCTAACACACTTTTGCAAAACCATAGATTGTTTTACATTTTAATAGCTGGTATATGTTCATATAGCTATATTGTTGTGCTCCTGTGCATTAACTCGCATACAGTTGTACAATACAATTTTGAATTCAAGATTAATTTGAATTCAAGCTGTTAACATATTTTTTTAACTGAAACTCCACAACTTGAAATATAGTTTCCAAAACTTAATTTTTTACGAAGAAAGGAAGAGTAACACCAAAAAATAAAGTGTCTTAAAGTAATGAAAATATAATGTACTGTAGCCCTGTGGTTGTAAAACTGGTGTATTTCCTTCAGAAATAGGGATGGGTGCATTTTTTCACCTTGTTTTGCCATGGAAATGCCGCCCATAGACTTGTATGACGTCCTGCATCAAAAAAAAATATGCACGTCCAAAAAAAATCTGTTGCGCGACCAAAAATTTTTTGGACGCCCATAGATTTTATTGGGCATCAGCGACATTTCGCCGGTGGCAAATTTTTGACAAAATGGGTCAAATTCGCCCATCCCTATTCAGAAACTCTTCTACAGTTTATATAAACATGCTGCTGTGTAGCCATGGGGGCAGCCATTCAAAGTTGAAAAAGGAGATTAGGCACATGATGCATAGCAGATACACTTTGTAGTATACAATAGGATTCTTCAGAACTTATCTGTTATCTACTGTGTATCCTGTACTCAAATGGATGTTCCCATGGCTACATAGCAGCTTGTTTATATAAATTATCATAGTCTTTCTGAAGCAAACACACCAGATGTACCAGGACAGGACAACAATATTATATTGCCATTCCTTTAAAACACTTTATTTTTTTGATGTTAAACAAAAAATTTAACATCAACCTTGAGTAGAAGTCAACAGGAGTTGTCCTAGGCCAAGTGTAAGCAATTTTTTTTAAGTTTAAGTTTAATTTTTTTCCGTTTTTCAAGCTTGCTGTGTGCAAAACACATGTACTTTAACAAGGCACTTAACCGCAGCTTTTTGGTTCTGTTTTACTAAAAAAGTTGTGTGTCCATGGAAAAGTGTTGCAGATATATAATATCCATAGACTGTGTAGCAAGAAGTAGAAAATAAATTGAAAATGCCTGGTTTGTTGTATCATGCAGGAAGACACAGTTTAAGGATACCTGACCAGTTGTGTATGGTGATATGAGTTACACAGATAGAAATTAATTTACATAATTGATAGTTTGTTTGAATCATTTATGACAAAATATACATTTTGCCACAAGCTGGAGATGTTTCTTATGGTACAATATGGCAAAATGTGGCTGCAAAATATGTGAATCGTCATTGTACTCTTTCATATAGCATACTGAATCATTACATCATAGAACATGTTTGTTAGAACTGTGTTTTCACAGGTATGGGACCTGTTATCCAGAATGTGCGGGACCTGGGAGATCTTTCTGTAATTTGGATCTTTATACCTCTACTATACGTCTACTAGAAAATCATGTAAACATTAAATAACCCAATAGGTTGGTTTGCTTCCATTAAAGGAACAGTTCCGTGAACAAATAAAAACTGGGTAAATAGATTGTATGTGCAAAATAAGAAATGTTTCTAATATAGTTAGCCAAAAATGTAATCTATAAAGGCTTGAGTGACTGGATGTCTAGCCTAATAGCCAAAACTCAACTTCCTGCTTTTCAGCTCTCTAACTCAGAGTCAATCAGTGACTTGAAGGTGTCGGACTGGAATGCTAGAAGCCCACCAGTAAAACCTTAGCCTGAGGGCCCACTTTCCAACTATTATGCCGCCTCTCCTTACTCAACCTCATTATTTTCCTAGTATTTTATCTCTACATACTAAACTCCATTTTTCCATTATTAAGCCTTTTTGTTCCAATAAAGAAAAAGGGAATGACCATGAAATAGGCCAAAAGGTTAGAAGCAAGAGGCCCACTGACACTTTGGCCCACCAGGAGTTTTCCTGGTATCCCAGTGGGCCAGTCTGACACTGTGAAGGGTGGCCACATGGGATATAAATATTCTATGAGTTTGCAATTGATCCTCAGCTTGCAGCTCAGATTCAAAAGCAACAGTTATGACCCATGAGCTCTGTTCTGTTATGTTAGCTATCCAGTCACTCCAGCCTTTATACATTACATTTTTGCCTAACTAACTATATTAGATACATTTATTTTGCAAAGCCTATCTATTTACCCAGTTTTTATTTTTACCCTCAACAATTCTTTTAAGGATTTATTATGTCTTAGTTTGGATCAAGTACAAAGTACTGTTTAATTATTACAGCAAAAAATAAATAATTTTAAAATATTTGGATGAAATGGGTCTATAGGAGATGGCATTTCGGTAATTCTGAGCTTTCTGGATAGCGGGTTTCTGGATAACAGATCGGGTGTACTGCATAGAACAGATATAATAATTTTGCATGGAATATCCCCTACTCAAGTAAAAGTAATAAAATATATCTCATTCCACATCACATTGAATAGTCAGTCACAAATTTGCCCATGACCAATGAGCCCCAATGATTTTAGCATTTTCATTTTAAACAAGAGCCCCATATGTTACATCAGTGTATCCCTGCAAATCAGGGAAACTCAGACAAGGAGATAAAATGTACTCCTACAAGTACAAAAAGTTTTAGAGTTCTGTAAATTTTATACACTGAAAATCTTGTGTTCAATAACATTGCTTTAGTTAAATACATTTATATGTTTACAATGGATACCAAAGGATAAATGGAGCATTTACAAAGATATATATATTAAGAGACTGCAATTTCAGATCCTCAAGATGCACTTTTGCCTCTGGATTTACAAATGGAAAAAATTCAACAAGGTTTGAATGTCACTAAATGTCAATGCAATTCCAATAGCACGGAGCAGGAGTTAAGATTCACTGCACTTATCATAAGTAAATGTTGAATTTAAGACTTTATATTTTAAAATATGTGTTCTCTGAAGAACAGCAAATCCCTTTAAATGTTGATGAAAACTGTCATATTAAAAAAACTGTGCTCGAAAGAAAATTTATATTTACTCTCCACATTTCAGTGAATCAGTTTTTGTTTTTATAAAATGAACATAGAATTTGCTTTTTTATCACTTTTTTTACAGAACTGTGAAGACTGACCTTTTTTTTATCAAAACAGTAGCAAACCCCACACAACCCTTTGGTCTCTGGAGCACTTAATAGGAGATTTTGGACCAAAAGATAATTTCCTAATATTTTTTAAATTCCCATTATTTATAAATAATCAAATTTTCGAACTTTGTTCTTCAACCTAAAGATGGAAATATTTTAGTATTGATATTGTTATATACATACATAGTAACATAATTAGTTAGCTTGAAAAAAGACACACGTCCATCAAGTTCAACCTTTGACTTTATATATAACCTACCTAAGGGTGGCCATGCACGATAAGATCTGCTCATTTGGCGAGGTCACTAATGAATGTTAGCCTATGGGGACCTTCTACAGAATTTTTCTACGTTTTTGAAGTCAAAGTAAAAATTCTTTCGATTCGAAGGATTTAATCGTTCGATCGTTTGATTTTACTTCGATAGTTCGATGGCCAAATTCAATGAAAAAAAGTTTGAATTCAATATTCGAATTCGAATTATTTTAATTCGATGGTCAAATTTTGAAGTATTTTTAACTTCGAAATTCGACCCTTGAAAAATCTGCCCCTAAAGGTAAAATCATCATGATGAATGATGGTCATGCAAAAAAGTGGGAAGTGATGTTGTACTGTCAGCATATTTGTTGCAGTTAAGCTTAAATCAACCAAAAACTAGTTCCATTACAAGTTGACCTAATTTTTTAGAAGTATTCTCCAGCATAATAGATTTTGTAAAAAAAAAAAATAGTACAAAATAAATGAAAGATGATTTGTCCTGGGAAAATTCTACTTCCTTGATTTATTTTGTTGATACTGAAATGCCACTAAAATGGATTTGTGCTCTTTTCTGTTGTATTTTATTGATAACTACATATGAGGGACAACTTGCATCTGATTCCTCTCAATCAGTAAATAGTGATGGGCGAATCTATCCCGTTTCGCTTTGCTGAAAAATTTGCAAAACTCCATAAAAATTCCGAAAACGGCAAAAAAATTGCAAAACACATTGAACTCAAGGGGCGTAAAAATAATTTTGACGCAACAATTTTGATACGAGCACCAATTGTTTTACGTGTGACCAAAATTTTTGTATTCGAAAATTCACTTCAAATTCCCTTCGACCATTAGTAAATGTGCCCCTTAATGTTTCAGTGGATTGCTGTTGTTGAAGCTGTAAGGAAAGGTATAAGTTCAGCTAACTGAATATGTGCAAATATTTATTTAAGATGATTTGTCCTGGGAAAATTCTACTTCCTTGATTTATTTTGTTGATACTGAAATGCCACTAAAATGGATTTGTGCTCTTTTCTGTTGTATTTTATTGATAACTACATATGAGGGACAACTTGCATCTGATTCCTCTCAATCAGTAAATAGTGATGGGCGAATCTATCCCGTTTCGCTTTGCTGAAAAATTTGCAAAACTCCATAAAAATTCCGAAAACGGCAAAAAAATTGCAAAACACATTGAACTCAAGGGGCGTAAAAATAATTTTGACGCAACAATTTTGATACGAGCACCAATTGTTTTACGTGTGACCAAAATTTTTGTATTCGAAAATTCACTTCAAATTCCCTTCGACCATTAGTAAATGTGCCCCTTAATGTTTCAGTGGATTGCTGTTGTTGAAGCTGTAAGGAAAGGTATAAGTTCAGCTAACTGAATATGTGCAAATATTTATTTATGGATTCTCAACTTAGTAACAATGATTTTTGACTTAGTGTTTCCTAAGTGAGCCAGTTTGCTTAAAGTCAGTTTGTTTGACTGTTTTATCCACACTTCCCTTGAATATACTTATTTTTCCAACTCTTTTCAATAAATCACTTATGCCCTTTAACTAAATTGCCGTGAACACCACAAATCAAGTGTTGGGAAAGAGCTCAGACATAAACCATAATGGTTAGAAAGAGACAAAATAAGCACTTTTGATTAAGAGTAGCTCTAAAAATTTACTAGCAAGTAAAATAAAATATATAATAAAAAAAATATTAAGAAAACTTTGAAGCCATATTTAAAAAACATAAAACAGCACCTCTTCTCACCTCTGAATTTTCTTTATTGTAAAATTATTGAACTTTACAAAGCACAGACTACTTAATGAGATTTGTCTTGTGTCTCTGACATTGTAACCTGGAGACTGCAAAGAAGATATAGCTCTCATATTGCTATCACAATACCACTACTGTGACTGCTGTGTTGGATAAAATTTTACTTAGCGTTGTCATGGTTATGTCAAAATAGCTAATCTTCACAAAAATAATACACCTGATGAACTGTCAAATGGAATGTTATTTTTATACAGTAAAATAAAGTGTTCTGTTGCCATAAAGAACTAATTTCATGGTTAACATTCTTATGAACAAAGATATTCTTATTGGACCCTGGGGAATGATGTAGCCCCTACATAGTTACAGTTTAAAAAAGGACAGTAAAAGGACAGTATACACATAAAAAAAAACTTTGCTAAAAATGAGCACCCTAAATATGAAGTATGTTGAAAATGCAGTCTTTCTATTCTTTTTATTAAGAAAATGTTACTATTGTTTTAACTTTATAAAACACTAATTCAAAATTGGGCTTTTTACAATGAACATCCTCCATCTACTACATTTATAAACAGGAAATTAATTCAGAGCTCCAGAGCTACATTCAAACAAACAAAGCTTAAGTTAAGCTCATTATTATGGGATTCACAGTAGGCAGGTGATTCATTTTATGAGCTTTTCATCTGCTCTGTGGAACCAGGAAGTTACAGGAAGCAAAAGTGAAACTAGTTTAATTTTCTTGTTTAGTTCACAAATAATCAAAACAGTAGACTAAGGGGTTTATTTCTCAAATTCCGAAATGTTGTCACTATTTTCTGAAATCGATTCCAACCAAATCCACACGACCTTTACACCTCGATTCATCAATACATTTTCACGAAAACTTCTTGTGCAGGAAAAGACGCGATAAAAAATGTTAAAATTGTACAATTTTTTCCAGTTTTGTCACCAAAAACTGTGACTTTTTCGAATTTGACAAGCAAAAACTGTGACTTTTTTGGATTGTCTCCTAGAAACCACAAAATTCTAGGTTTACTGTATAAAACCCAGCAAAGATCAGGATATCTTCAAAATGTCAATGGGACATTGACTTCTACATAATCTCGGCAGGTCTTAGTTGGAGTATTTTTTTATTTGGACTTTTAACACCATTAGAGTTTAATGAATCATGAAAAAAATCTAAGTTTTTTTTTCTGCAAAAAAAAAATTCAACCAGAAAAAATCAGACTTAACCACCAAAAAGTATGTTTGGCAAAAGCCCCTTTAATTGAGCCCATGTTGAAAAGGTATGCAAACTTTACCTTTATGGATCAAAATACACTGATATCAATGTGGTAAATGGCCACTAGAGGAAACTGAGCATTAGCTAAATATGTTTTGGCTTTCCTGGTTGCTATGGCAGCATTATTATTATTTTAATAATGTTTCACTAAAGTCAGTTTTACCAAGATTTCATCAGAACATTGACTTTGCTACACAAGGAGAAAATATGCTGGATCTTGTATATATAAAATTGAAGATCGTTCCCCATTATGTATAGAGAGAACATCTGTTGAGATAGTTAGGAATGTGAAGTTCCTAGGGGTGAATTTAGCAGATGATGTCTCTTGGAATGTAAACACTGCTTTTATTCCTAAAAAAGCAAGTCAGCGGTTGTATTTCTTGCGGAAGTTAAAGAAAGCTAGTCTTTCCTCCTCTGTTCTTACATCTTTTTATCGTGGCACTATTGAGAGTGTCTTGAGCTGTTATATTACAGTTTGGTACGGAAACTGCACAGTTGTGGAACAAAAATCCCTACAGAGAATAGTTACAGCGGAGGGAATTATAGGGAATTCCTTACTTCCGATTTCTGAACTATACAAAAAACATGTCATCCGATGGGCGAAAAGTATAGTTATGGATGTTTTCCATCCATCCCATACACTGTTTTCTTTGTTAACATCGGCAGAAGATTCCAGTGCATTCAAACTACAACAGCCAAACAATATAAAAGTTTTTTTTACCACAGACAGTTTAGAGTTTTGAATGCATTAGTGTGAAAAAATTATAGAAAAGAAAGCAGGAAACGGTGGGCATGGGTGGTATGCATGGTTTTGCACTAGGTCTTAGATGAATGGATATTTATATAAATGGGTTGTTAGGTTAAAGATTTTTTAAAGGTATTTATTATAGAAGGATGCACATGTCACTTTGGTATCATTTTGCACTTATTATGAAGAGGTGTGTGTGGTAGTGGAATCATTTATCACTGGATATATACGGGTGGTATGCACAGTTTGAATAGGTTTTGGATTAAAGTTATGGATATTTATTTACTGTAAATGGGTTGATAGGTTAAAGGTTTTTAAAGATATTGATATTTATTACAGAAGGATGCACATGTCACTTTGGTATAACTTTGCACATCTCATGAAGAGTGTGTATGTGGGGAAATTGAAATATATTTTCACTGGATATATACGGGGTATTATAGAAAAAAAGTAAATTAATAGTAGATGCAAGAGTATTCGACATACTTTAAACCTCAGTAAAACTGAGGTTGTAAGAGGTAGGGTTGGAAAAAATGAATCACTAATGAAAGGCATGTGTAAGGTTTATGTCTCTTGGTTATATTAAAGTGAAAGGAGGAGGGTAGTTTTAGAAATTGCATTCGTACGTCTGAAAGGAAATGTTACAGCAGTACATGGTACATAATTTTCCTCTCTTTTTGAAAAGATTTGTGAAAGTTTGCGGGGCAGATTTATCACAGGTCCAGTTGAATTTTCGAATGAAAAAAAAATTAAAATTCCGAGCTATTTTTTGAGTACTTCGACTAGGGAATAAATAAAAATATAATTTAAAAATTAGAATATCGAAATTTATCATGTACTGTCTCTTTAAAAATTTGACTTCGACTATTCGCCACCTACAACCTGCCGAATTGCTGTTTTAGCCTATGGGGGACCTCCTAGAAACTATTTGAAGTCAATTGGTGGACTTCTAGAAATCAAGTATTTTTTGGGGAAAACTTTGAATCGAATTCCATCGAATGCGCTATTCCTTTGATTCGTACGATTCTAATTTGGCCGAATACGAACCTATTTTGATTGAAAACAGACCTATTTGACCAAAAAAAAACTTAGACTTAATTTCAGTTGTTCTTTTTGAAAGTTTTTTCAATTCGAAATTCGACCCTTGATAAATATGCCCCTTTATCTCTGAATTTCAACATAATTTTAAATATATTGTTTTTATGTCTGCACCAAAAGGGTGGGCCTGGGTGAAACGGAAATTTCAATATATTGTAACAAGCATATTGACAATAAAGATTTCTGATTTTTTTTTATTGATTTTTGATTGATTATTAATTGGTTTCACAATACCTTATCAACGAATACAGAACTATCCAGATTATATACAGTTTTATCTCTAAACTGAAATGAAAGTTAGAAGCATATCAGCTAGCAAAAAAGAGAATACATGTTTAGCTATATCAAAGAATAAAAAAGAATAGTTACTGCAGTCAATACTGTTTTTTAAGAAACCAATACATTTTTATATATCATGTGTTAAATAAAATGATGCCAAACTGTTATTTGCTACTAATGGATAACACTCAGTAGATGTTATCATATTTTGTGCCTTAAAAGAAGGACTTTTAACTGAAGCGGAATATATCTATAATTATATAATTCACTGTCATGACTTTAGTTTAATGAGCCCCTTGCTGTGAATCGAGCATTATGATTCAAACACTGCGTTAATATCTATGAAGATAAGTTCATTAAAAATGCAGGATTTCCACTGAGCTATTGCTGTAGCTGTGACTTTGAGTCACCAAAGTCACAGTTGTGTATAGCCATGCTGTGTTTAATTGCTTCTGTTTCAATGGTAACTGTAGATCAAAGGACACAATACAATATTTACTTACATTTCTACATTTTAACTTATCAAAATACGAAACTGAAAATGCTGAGTGTGAGCACCACACAGTTGCTCATCTGTATAGACTGTACATGGAATTTTGTCATATAACAATGTTCTTAAAAATTATTATTATACCCAATTCTTATCAATATTACAACAAACATTTCAGTTGGCTTTAAAGTTATTTGTTCAAAGTAAACTTTGTCTGTCCCTCCCTGTCCTGCTGGTCCTGGTTTAATAGTACAGGTATAGGATCCATTCTTCGGAAACCCGGTATCCAGAAAGCTCCGAATTACAGAATGAATCCCATAGGCTCCATTTTATCCAAATAATCCAAATTTTTAAAATTGATTTCCTTTTTCTCTGTAGTAATAAAACAGTAGCTTGTACTTGATCCCAACGAAGACATAATTAATCCTTATTGGAAGCAAAACCAGCCTATTGGGTTTATTAAATGTTTAAATCTATTTCTAATAGACTTAAGGCGTAAAGACCCAAATTACGGAAAGATCCGTTATCCGGAAAACCCCAGGTCCCGAGCATTCTGGATAACAGGTCCCATACCTGTAGTAATGTAGAAGAAATCAGTTCATCTGTGGCCAACACCATTTCCCACAACACTTTGCATGTTCATAGACAGAATTCTGCTGCATTTTTGTTAAATTAAGTTTTACCCAATCTGCCCTTAATCAGTTTATTCTAGATCAACTCCAACTCTACCCAGTGATACTAATGAGTTCATCAGAATATATACTATGTACAAACTTAAACAATACAATACAATTGACCTTTTTTTGCCAAATAGGTCAGTTTTGATCAAATACGTAGGTCAGTTTTACATCAAATTCGAATTGTACGAATCAAAGATTCAATCAAATTCGATTCAAAGTTTTTTTTGAAAAAAAGTCCACCAATTGACTCCAAATAGGTCCCCCATAGGCTAAAACAGCAATTTGGCAGGTTTTAGATGGTGAATGGTCGAAGCTGAATTTGAGTACATGATAAATTTCGATATTTGAATTTTCAAATATTTGATCTAACTGTCAATGAATATCTGACACCCAACTCCTGCCTAAAGCGAGAATGAAAAGAAAAAGAGGCTGAGAGATAGTGAAGATAAACTTGATCATTTCAGAAATGGTACAGAATCTTTAATTGATTATATTTAGAAAACTTCTTATTTCAGTATGCTTACGCGCATATTAAATTTTCATTTTCGTTATAGTTCCCCTTTAAAATGCCTTTATTTTACATGGTAGCACGTTTAACAGCACAGCAATGTTTCAAGTGGTTCACTGCTCTTTATCAAGCTTTAGGCACATAAAGGGGGTTATTTAAGTCTGATTTTTTTCTAGTCGGACTTTCAAAGAGGAAAATACCATTTTGTTTGAGAAAAAAAACTATTTTTTTTTCTTGATTTATTAAAGTCCGATTGTGTTAATAGTCTGAATAAAAATGTACTCCAACTAGGGATGCCCTGAATGCAGGATTCGGTTCGGGATTCGGCCAGGATTCAGCCTTTTTCAGCAGGATTCGGATTCTGCCGAATCCTTCTTCCCAGCTGTACCAAATCGGAATCCTAATTTGCATATGCAAATTAAAGGCAGGGAGGGAAATCGTGTGACTTTTTGTGACAAAACAAGGGAGAAAAACGTTTTTCCCCTTCTCATCCCTAATTTGCATATGCAAATTAGGATTGGGTTCGGTATTCGGCCGAATCTTTCACAAAGGATTCGGGGGTTCGGTCGAATCCAAAATAGTGGATTCGGTGCATCCCTAACTCCAACTCAAACTTGCCGAGATCATGTAGAAATCAATGGCAGACGTCCTGAAGATATCCTGGTTTGCGCTTTATTTCTGAAAAAGTTGCGGTATTTGGGTGTCAAGTTGCAAGTTGCTTATTTTTTAATGATCTTATTGAGACTTTTCCCGCACAAGAATTTTCCAGGAAAATTTCATGATAAATAGGTGGAAAAGTCCGTGCAGATTTGGTCGGAGTGGCTTTCAAAAAATAGTGAGATAAATTAGGATTTTGATAACCCCCTAAATATATGCACAATAGAAAAGGCACAACCAGAAAGGTGTGAGCATTAAAGTTTAGACTATAGTTTCCATCATTAAACTCAGGTGGGCTACATTCAGCCCAAAAAGTTTTATCCATATAATCTGTTAAAGTATCATCTTCTAGGCAATAGGAGCCCCCCACCCCAGAGGCTATATTAGACCTAACTGTCATTCAAAATCAGACTGCCAACTCCTGCATGAAGACAAAATAAAGAGATACAGATGAGTGGGGGCTAGGGAAGATAAACTTGATTACTTTAGAAACAGGTCCAAATTTTTAAATGATTATATTTAGAAAATTTCTTATTTCAGTATGATGAAGCTTTTATTACATTTTAATTTTCACAATAGTTCTCCTTTAAGAAATTAAAACATTATTTATATGTGACTTCTTTAAACCACAGAGCATTATTGTAGGTTATTGTGGTGTCAAAAAATGTTTGGTCTGCAAAAGAGGACATGAATTTTTAAGAAACTTTCAAGCTGCAAAGGCATTAATGTTCTATTTATAGCCATAGCGAAATATTCTTCCAAATAAGAGTAGCTTAAACTTAAGATAGAATCATCAATTAGAACAAATGTAGAACAATGGCATCTGAAACTGTAATGAAGATGTTCTTTTCTATTGCAGTGCCATTAAAACACAACCTGACTAGGGGGAATTTGAGATTTGAATTTACACCATAATTATGTCTTTCGGATTAAGCTTTATTGATTGTTTATAAATAAAAGATACAATTTGCTCTTGTTAGAACTTTTTGTACCATAGATTTAGTGCAGCATATTCCCGTGCTCAACTTGGAAATGTATTTTTTAGATTATTAATCATGGCTGTTTATCTCCCTGGAAGTAAACTACAAGCAGAAAGGGCATCCTTAATGAAAAATACCTGGCTTATTTCTCATTTATTTGTCTTGACATAGTGTAGTTCATGATTACAGAAAAAAGGAATCTACATGCCAATTAGATGTACTGTTGAAAATAGCCAGTGTATTTTTCCTTAACAACAAATTGCTACCCAGAGACCATTTTCTATAATAACAGTCGTCTTTATAATTTAGATGTGTCAAATAAAAAAAGTGCTCCTAAATTACTGCTAATATTCCAGGTAACCGTTTTTGTATAATAAAAGTCCCATTATTTTGGCCATTCGCTTAAATAATTTGCATCTTTTTATCTTTTGCTCCTGTCCCCAAAGATTGTTTTGCTTGTAGGGAGTTTATTATACGTATGTTTTAAATCCAATGGCCTGAAATGTCAGTAGTATGAAGAGAATAAAATGTTATTCTTACTCTTGTATAGCAATAAATGACTCTTTTCCTTGGTAATCATAACTTTTTTTCTGTAAGTAACAAATATGTTAAATGAAATCTACCAGCAAGTTATAAGGAGCTATTAGAAGTCCCAGGGGCATATTTATAAGCTCTGCAAAAAAATGTGGTGTTAGAATACAATTCTAAAAATACAACTGATACTTTAACATCATGGTACATTTTGTAAAATTACACTTATATATAGCTGTGTAATGATTTTATGCAAATGTGCAAGAACAAATCTAGCATAAAATTAAATGTTAGCTTAAAAAAAAAATCAAAGTTTTTGAATGCACACATTTTTACATGACTGTTCACAGCAGACGTCTAGAATAGTATAAATTAATGGCATTCGTTTTGACATAAGTCTTGCATTAAAAAGTGCATACCTTTATAAAAATGCTCATTAGTTCTTTGTATCAGGGTTATTTATGTGCTTATGGTACATGGCATTAATTCATGCAGAAATACTACAACTGCTTTATAAATATGCCAATTATTTTGCTCCCTAGAACTGTATACATCAGAATTATTGGTATTATTGCTTTTTAATGAATATGCATAGAGCTTAATTTTTGTTTCATCATTAAATACAAATCAGCTACTGGGAGGAATGCATACTGCAGGGCACCTGACAGGAAAAATAAATTCCCGTAAAACATGAAGTTAAATATATGGGATAAGGTGGATATACAATTGGGAAAAGATGAGGGGAGATACATAATAATTATTAAAAGGGGTGGTTCATTGTTAAACTAACTTGTAGTATGTTACAGAATGGCTAAATGTAACCAAAGTTTTAATTAGCTTTCTTTATTTCTTTTTTGTAGTTTTTGCATTATTTGCCTTCTTCTGTTGACTATATCCAGCTTTCAAATGAGGGTCACTGACCCTATCTAAAATAAAAGTCATAAGGCTACACATTTACTGTTATTGTTACATTTTATTACTCATCTTTAGAAATGGGCGAATTTATTCCCCAGGCTCGAATCCACGGTGAATTTGCCCGTTTCGCCGCTGCTGAATAAATTCGCAAATTTGCAACGAAAATTGCCTGGCATCGAAAAAATTTGGACGCTGTTGATGGTCAAAGTTTTTTCCAGATGCCCATTGACTTTAATGGGCGCCGGTGTCAAACTAGCCGCTTCGCAAATGTTTTGCGAACTTTGCGGGAAATTCGCGAATTTCGTGGCGAAGTGAAACATGACAAATTAACCCATCGCTGCTTTACAGTACCTAGAAATTCCTTTGTTTACAATGTTGAAAAACTGAGTTCTTATATTACACTTTACAATACTATATTACTTACTGACATCAAGTGAATAATCTATATTTGGTTCAGAAGTCAATGTAATGGTAACTGTCCCAAAGGTCCTCCAGCTATTATTTCAGACTTAATGGTTTTCTTTCAGGTTAGCTAGAACCCAAGAGATTACTAAAATATATTAATCCATATTAATCCTTGCAACAAGGAATATAATTACTCCATCCGTGCAGGTTATTCTGTCCCCTGCCTGTCGATCACCTTTTTAAAATTCCATTATGACATTTCATGTCTGCTGAACATATCCATATAACCTAATATTACAAATAAAATTGTCTTGGACTGAACATTTTACCTGAATATAAAAGTAAAGATGAGAGCCCAGACTGAACTTAATCAATGTTTCATTAAATTTAGCCTGAATGGTCTCACACCATTCAAATACAAATAATATGCCAAAGAATGGATGTTTCCAAATAAAGAAGTGCTAATAAGATGTAAAAATATATACAGCTTAAATCATGAGAATTCATTTCTTCACGCGACTGCTACAATGGCAAATACTGTAACAAAAGTTGGAAAACCTGGTAACTCCCAATAAAATTGGGGGAGATACAGCTCTTTCTGCGTATGCAGCTTTAAAGGAATTGTTCAGTATAAAAACTGGCTAAATAGATAGACTGTGCAAAATAAAAAATGTTTCTAATATAGTTAGTTAGCCAAAAATGTAATGTATAAAGGCTGGAGTGACCAGATGTCTAACATAACAGAACAGAACACTACTTCCGGCTTTTCAGCTGTCTTGGTTTCCACTGACTGGTTACCAGGCAGCAACCAATCAGTGACTTGAGGGGGGGGCACATGGGTCATAACTGTTTTCTTTTGAATTCGAGCTGCATGCTAAGGATCAATTGCAAACTCACTGAACAGTTGTGTCCCATGTGGCCCCCCTTCAAGTCGCTGACTAACTCAGAGTTAGAGAGTTAAATCCTTCGACTTCGAATATCGAAGTCGAAGGATTTAGCGCTATTCCTACGATCGAAGGAATAATCGTTCGGACGATTCGAAGGATTTTAATCCATCGATCGAAGGATATTCCTTCGATCAGGAAATTGTTAGGAAGCCTATGGGGACCTTCCCCATAGGCTAACATTGGCCTCGGTAGGTTTTAGGTGGCGAAGTAGGAGGTCGAAGAATTTTTTAAAGAGACAGTACTTCGACTATCGAATGGTCGAATAGTCGAACGATTTTTAGTTCAAATCGTTCGATTCGAAGTCGAAGGTCGTAGTCGAAGGTCGAAGTAGCCCATTCGATGGTCGAAGTAGCCATATTTGACCATTCGAAAATTCGAACTATTTTTCCTCTATTCCTTCACTCGAGCTAAGTGAATGGGCCCCAGAGTGTTTTATGATCTTTTAAATAGGGACAATGTATGGTTTTCATTTGCACAAATGTGCACTCAGTTCTCGCCAGCTCCAGGAACAAACCAAGCAATAAAATAGCATGGGACCAGTAGGACTCAGACCCCCAGATAATTTGCCTTTATGTATTGCAATACATTCATTTATTTCATTCCTACTATCCTGTTTTATTCCAGCAATAACTTGATGCATCAAATAAAGGCACAATATATTGTACAATATACTATATATGTATTCTTAAGTAAGGCATTTTCAGCCAGCTTTATGATTGTAGAGTTGTTCAATGTCAATCTTAATTTTTAAATACAGCATGTAATTAATTTTTTTTTTACATTAAAATGATAACAATTTCCTCAGCATTTAATGTATTTCACTAAAACGCGCATATGGAATTGTTATCCTGTTACATATTTAATGCTATTTGCTTTTTATCACATACCAATTCCAATAATTGCTGTTCATTGTGCCTAATTAGCACTCTAAATATTTATGTAAGAATTCATTTACATTGACTCCCACACCAGCTTTTACATAAAAATGTTTCCGGTTTCTTTGTCCTGAAATGTAAAATAAAAAAAAAACACATTTTTCTAAATGTTCAGCTGAGACCTCTTGCTGGAAGCTGGGTTTTAACAGAAGTGCTACAATTCAGCTGGTTGCATAGAACGTATTATGATTAACAAAACGCAGGCCGATATTTCATAGTTACACTTTATTGCACATTTATTCAAGAATAACATTTTGTCATAGTGTTCCCTAAATTGTCATGGAATGACACTAGATGGCTTTTCATATTCACTTGTTTTCTGAATCATCTTTGCTTTCTGGGACTGTATGTTTGGGGGCTCCAACTGATTTATAGCAACTCTGATTTGAAACTTGTGCGGGTCAATGACATATAAGAAAACAAAATAGACACTGATAGACAGAAAATGAGACTGCGTATCTTCAAATGGTAATGTTGTTTGGCTTAATAGCCAAAGTTTGAACTGGTACAAGATACTCAACCCTGTGCATGGCACATAGTGGTTTGGACTATGGGGGTTTACATTATACCACATTTAACCTAGAATAACAAAATAAAAAGACATAGTCAAGTAGGAGGGAGAGATCAGTAAAAAGGAGAGATATAAGGCCTCATTTATCAAATGGAGCCGCCAAACATAAAGAAGATATATTAGTGCTTCCTCTATTAAAATTGCCAGACATCATGTCTCTCTACATGCAGGGTTTGTGAAAAAGGCAGCTATTTTGTTAGTTTTTGTTTGTACTTGAATCAGTTATTTGTGTGAGCTCTAATTCATCTTTTAAGGAAAGGCCCCCCTATAAGATATATTGGATCTAACTGTCAATGAATATCTGACACCCAACTGCTGCATGAAGACAGAATGAAGAGAAATAGATGCTGAGAGAGGGATAGTGAAGACAAGCTTGATTATTTCAGAAACGATACAGAATATTTGTAGAGTTTCTTATTTTAGTATAATGAAGTTTAGTGCATATTTACTAAGCTCGAGTGAATGTTAGCCTATGGGGACTTTCCCCATTACTTTTTAAAGGTTTTAAAGGAAAATCATTCGATCGATGGATTAAAACCCTTCGAATCGTTCGGTTCAAAGGATTTTTCCTTCGATCGATCAAAGTATTTGCGGGAAATCCTTCGACTTCTATATTCAAAGTCGAAGGATTTTACTTCGATGGTTGAATATCGAGGGTTAATTAACCCTCAATATTCGACCCTTAGTAAATGTGCCCCTTAGTATTAAATGTTCATCTTCACAATAGTTCTCCTTTAATATAATGATTGAGCTAGAACCGAAAGGAAAAATAATGCATATCATTGGCAAAGGTTGTTAAATGAATATGCTGAGCAATGTATTAATATTTGTTGTACAACATTTAACACTTTAATATTTACAAATGCCAAGATTTAGGGGGTTATTTATCAAAATCCAAAAAGTTCTGTTCAATGTTCAGAAAACTACTCCGACCAAATCTGCACTGACTTTTTCCCCCCTATTTATCAATAATTTTTTTGTGCAGGAAAAAAAATTAGTAAAAAATCGTGAAATTTTTATTCAGATTTGTTGCTGAAAATTGTGACCTTTCAGACTTGGCACCCGAAACTTCTGACTTTTTCTGGGTTTGATGCCCGAAAACTACAAAATCTTTGAATTATTGAACGAGTATTGATCAGGATATCAACGGAACGTCTACCATTGACTTCTGCATGAATTTGGCAGGTCTGACTTGGAGTACTTTTTTATTCTGACTTTTAACACCATCATTAATAAATCATGAAAATTTTGAGCTTTTTTTCTACTTCAAAATGGTGTTTTTCCCCTTTAAAAGTCTAACCAGAAAAACTAGCACTATAATAAATAACCCCTTAAAGTCTTGATCAATCCAAAGAGAAGGTGCTGTGATGTACAGGTCTGGCTATATCCCCAAAAGAAAGGTAATATAAACAGATTAAGCAAAAGATTGTTAGATTGCTCTGCAAACAAATGTTTAAATGTTCATGATCGTGCTTCCCTGACCATGGCTACTCTCAGTATTATTACATCATACATCCCTGTTCTTGCAGCTCTTTGCACTTTCTCTGCATGTGTTTATTTACTTTGTGATGGTGTGTGCTAAAGAGCAGGACTGTGGAATAGGTGCATAAATCTTTCAGTTTCAACTCCTCAGTTTATGGAGTCCATCTCGGACTCCACTGCTTTTAATATACTAATATATTTTCCATGTTGGTTGTAAGAACACAACATACAAGGCATTTCATCACTGCCAAAGCTCAGCAATTGTAAAGCTACAGTATATGAAGATGGTGTCTGATTTTGGGAGCAAACCATTGGTCCAAGTATGTCACTGCCAACATGAATGAAGATTCTCTTAAAGTTGGGTTCAACTCTATAACTAAGCCTATGTTGTGGCGTTTTATTTTATTTATTAAAGAACCTTAAAGCATTCCTTAAACCTAAAGTCTAACAAAAACTCTGAGTTAGTCAGTGACTTGAAGGGGGCCACATGGGACATAACTGTTCAGTGAGTTTGCAATTGATCCTCAGCTTTCAGCTCAGATTCAAAAGCAAACAATTATGACCCATATGAACCCCCCCAAGTCACTGATTAGTTACTGCCTGGTAACCAATCAGTGGAAACCAAGAGAGCTGCAAAGCAGGAAGTAGTGTTCTGGCTATTATGTTAGACATCCAGTCACTCCATTACTCCATTACATTTTTGGCTAACTAACTATATTGAAAACATTTTTTTATTTTGCACAGTCTAGCTATCTACACAGTTTTTATTTGTATCCCTACATGTCCTTATCTCCCTAGTTGCTGGGCGGATGCCCATGTATCTTGTTATTTCATTTACATCTTTGTCTTATTGGTCTACTGGCCTATGACCACTTCCTGCCACACCTTAACATAGTACCTGGTTAAGGGTGGATCCTCCTCTTTGGCTTTTGTTTGCTGACCCAGCTGGGTCTGTTCCAGGGAACCTAAGTACAGCAAGGCCCAGTAAAGCTGTTCTTCCCTAGAGGGACCTCTAGTTAAAGCCAGGGAGCAGGGACCCTGTAAATTGGCCAGCTAGTGACAGGTTAACTCTTTAATACTTGGAGAGAAAGATAGAGAGGTTAAATAGCACAAGCAGCCTGTGCTACAACCAGGATTGTACTAGGGAGTAGCTCTCCCCTAGGCTCTGAGTCTGCCTTAAGTGAAGGGACCACAGCTGATCATTCCCACTGTATGGACTCCACCCACACTGGGGCATTCGAACCTAGAGGTGCACTTTAAACTACCCGAACAACTTCCACGTGTTGCCACATTTTGCTGTCTCTGCCTAACTGACCTGGCGTTTTAACATCTTGTCTGCCATTGCCTCTGTGGCATGTGAGTATACCCTGTGTATCTATTGTCTTGGACAATAAAAGTTATTTTATTTGTTTGCTGAAAGAACCTCCTAGTATATTTATATTATTTTTATGCACATCAACTAAACCTTTCCTTCATACATATAGTGAAGGCCATGCCTTGTGTGTTAGAGTCAAGTGTAACCCTTGCTCTACTGTTTAGCTGTGCATAGCCTATTTTAGCCCAAAATAAGATTACAGTAGAGACCTAAACAGCTTATGCACTGGAATTCATTGGGTTTCATTTAGTTATGAGATAGTATTTTTTTCCTGTAGCATTGCAATTAGAAAAAAATACTGGCAAATAGTACTGTATGTGCCTTATATAAATTTAATCTATAAAATCTGTATTTCTTCCGGCTAAAGAGAGAAATCTAGAGGAATAATTAAATTCTCTTCATTGACTTCTTGGTTTGCTGGAAGCTAAATTTGACAAATATTATGAACAAATTATGAGACACCAAATTTTAAAAATGAAAACAAACTTATCAGAATAAGATAGTGAAGCTGGGCTTCTCTTATCTTAATATAACAGCTGTTTAAAAAATATAGCTTTAATATTGTGAATGGCACAAAATGCTATAAAATGAAATAAATATTGGAAGTGTTAAAATACATTAATTCTTATAAATGTCTTCAGCATTAATAACACAATCTAATTTCATTATCTCTGGGTCGGTCTGAAAAACTAATTTGTAACTTGTTTGAACGTTTAGATGTCGCTGACAGAATATGAATAATTTTTTAATCCAGAGGCAGCCGACACCAGAAATGCAGTGCAAGCTCTTTCACATCAAGAAAGTTCACTTTATAGTGAAGAACGGCTGTTGTAGAAAATATTGAAGTTTATTTACTGAAAAATATACTTCCCCAACTCCATAACTACCACCAATTGCCATTACTTTATCTGCTAAACACTATATATATATATATATATATATATATATATATATATATATATATATATACTCTTTACAATCAACTTTCCAAGATATAGTTATTATAAAATAATTAGGAGCTATTTGTATATGATCCTGTTATTGAATTTGGTGTCTGTGTATTCTCTGCACTGTTGCCTCTGACTCCTGAAACAATTTAGTAGAAGTCAGCTTAGGGACATACAGTAATTACCATTTAGGTACTTGAGGGCCCATGCCTAGGGCAGCAGCTTTAGAGGGTGGCCTATATGGTAAATAAAATTAGCTGGATACTTGAATTTAAATCCATCAGTAGTGTAGTGTGTACCTTGATCCTCTGTGAACAGGGCATGCTAGGGCTGCCACCTGCCTGGAGTTCATCCGGTCAGCCCGGTATTTGTAAACCTTCCTGTCTGGATTTCCAAATTAGCATTGTATTTCTGATTTCTTATTTGCTATTGAGTTCATTGTTTGCCCAGTATGTGGTTCATTTTGATGTGTGGTTGTTTTTTAAATGTATAAATTCTCTATTTAATAAAGGCAATTGATATTTTGGTGTTTTTTCTCTGTGTAGCTCCTTAGTAGGGTGACGGCCCCGCTCAAGACAGTTTATAGTCTAAAAGGAAAAGGAATTAAGACATAAGGTTAGGGTGACCTGTGTTGTCCTGTCAGTCTATATATTGAAATTTTAAACCAGTAATTAGGGGTTGTTGGAGCAGAATAATGTTGTTAAACAGAAGATTATTGAAATCTTAAATTGGAAGCTTGGTGGGCCAGGTGAAGGTGGCCAGTTTGTTAGTTACTGGGGGAGTGACTAAATTTCCTACTTTTTCCTCTAGCCTTGTGCTGTACAAAAAAAATCAACTGAATCCGGATTAATTTTATCTAAGAACTATGCAGCAATTTTACCCTCTTTTCAAAGGGATTTCTTTAACCTCATTTATACTCAAAATGATGAATGAACAGTACAATACATTTTCCAATGATACTATACTGTGCATGTCTAATTTGATCCATGGAAGAAAAAAGGGCAACGTGGTGGAACTTTGTTTAGATAGAAAGTACCCTGCACCATTGCTCCTCTTCAGAAAAAATGGTATCTCCCCAGAGCTGTCTGGGCTATGGAACCTGTTGTACAAAATGCTCGGGACCTGGGGCTTTCCAGATAACAGATCTTTCTGTAATTTAGATCTTCATACATTTATACCGTAAGCCTACTAGAAAATTATGTAAACATTATATAAAGGTAGGTTCTGGTTCCAATAAGAATTAATTATATCTTAGTTGGGATTAAGTACAAGGTACTGTTTTACTATTACAGATATTTTTTTTTTTTTTAAATGTAGGTTATTTGGAAAAATGGAGTCAATGGGACAGCATTTCTGTAATTTGGAGCTTTCTGGATAACGGGTTTCCAGATAATGTATCTCATACCTGAACAAGAATACAAGTGCATATCAGCATAACTCTGCTAAAATGCAAAAGCACAACTCAATTAAGGTATGAGAAAGGTATAATCATCATCATCATCATTTATTTATATAGCGCTGTCAAGATACGCAGTGCTTTACTGCAGTTATAGCAAACAGGGAATAAATGGTGGATAACACAAGGATTACAGAGTACAATAGGGTTAGAAGGACCTAGAGATTAGAATTTACAAACTAAAAGGTTAGGGTACAATTGAGACATTAGGATTATATAAACACTTTTTGACACAGCAATGATTAATTAAGGTACATCGAATAAGCCTCTTTAAACAGATGGGTCTTTAAGGAGCGCTTGAAAGTTTGGAAAGAAGGAGAAAGTCTGACAGCTTGTGGCAGAGAGTTCCAGAGAAAAGCAGAAGCCCAAGAGAAGTCTTGTAGACGAGAATGGGCAGAAGTGATCAGGGGAGAAGTGAGAGTGTAGGTTTCGTGAAGGAGTGTATTTGGAGATTAGAGATGAAATATAGGGAGGGGTTTCATTATTAAGGGCCTTGAATGTGAGTGTTAGTAATTTGAATTTGATTCTAGAAGAGATTGGGAGCCAGTGAAGGGACATGCATATGGGAGCAGCTGATGTTGAGCGGCGAGATAGATGAATGAGTCTAGCAGCAGCATTTAGAACAGATTGGAGTTGTGAAAGGTGACTTGTTGGAATACCTGTGAGGAGTAAGTTGCAGTAATCAAGGCGGGAGATGATGAGAGACTGAATCAGTGTTTTAGTTGATTCTGAACTGAGATAGGGTCGTATACGAGCAATGTTGCGCAGTTGAATACGGCAAGATTTTGCAAGTGTTTGAATGTGTGGTGAAAAAGACAGATGAGAGTCTAAGATAACTCCTAGGCAGCGTGCCTGTGTGGTGCAGCAGGCTTGTCCAAAATGGCTACAAGCATACAATCAGCCAAGGAGATCAGTGTTTCAGACACAAGGCATGGAGGTGTCAGCCTAAGAAAATCTGACCTAGAGATAAATAGATACGACAGCCCTATATGGTTTACCTTGATGACGTTCGCCAAGTTTATGGTAAACTAGTTACTTTAAAAAATGATGATTAATTATGAATTAACGGAAAATATTATCTTATATATGCCTTCAAATCAGTCCCCATTATTGCACAACATTGAGGGATTAGCCTTATGTTAAAAATGTAATTTAGGGCACAATGTTCCTCTTTAAAAT
This sequence comes from Xenopus laevis, assembly GCF_017654675.1. NCBI lineage: Eukaryota > Metazoa > Chordata > Amphibia > Anura > Pipidae > Xenopus > Xenopus laevis. Next base: position 92,435,340 of record NC_054378.1, read on the forward strand.
TGCAACTCAAAGCCTGACATTTTTGATTTTTAACACTCCTATTAAACAAAGTGTATGAAACCACCCCTAACCCAGTCAAAGGGTCCTACAATGCTATCTCTTTATAAGGGCCAAATGTTGCCATGAACTGGAAATCTAACCAACCTCACAAAAAAAGATAGTGGATAGAGATAGTCAGTGCCTCTGTCCCCTGTTAACAACATACTAATCTATACAGGGGCTGCCCCAATAAGTTCAAAAAAGTATGGTCCCTATGGATCTCCAAACATCTCCAGTCACTGCTACCTCAAATACAAAACAGCTATACGCAATCTCCTGCCAACCCAGAGTTCTGGCCCTTTGAGCAGGTATTGGCTGTCATGCAAGCTGAAAAAATATTACATACACACAAACAAATGTTTTTTGTCGCCTGCGAATTTTCGCCGGTTAGGGAATTTGCCCCAAGGAACTCATCAGATTGTCTGTATGGTCGAGGAGCCAAAGCCCCTAACCAATTCCAATATCTTAAAGTTTACTACACTTGACCACCCATAAAATTAAAAGTCATAGGGGCAGATTAACCCCTATGGGCCCCTACAATAATAACATACTTTTTGAATAGTAAGTGCCATTGGGTAATCATAAATGACTGAATGGCTGGTCTTATTGACACTATGTTAAACAAAAAAATAATTCATAATAGCAATATCAGAAAATCTCACCTCAAAGTGCTTACCAGCATTTAGGCAAAATGTTTACTCAGCACTGCTTAAAGGGATACTGTCATGGGAAAAAAAATTTTTTTCAAAATGAATCAGTTAATAGTGCTGCTCCAGCAGAATTCTGCACTGAAATCCATTTCTCAAAAGAGCAAACAGATTTTTTTATATTCAATTTTGAAATCTGACATGGGGCTAGACATTTTGTCAATTACCCAGCTGCCCCATGTCATGTGACTTGTGCCTGCACTTTAGGAGAGAAATGCTTTCTGGCAGGCTGCTGTTTTTCCTTCTCAATGTAACTGAATGTGTCTCAGTGGGACATGGGTTTTTACTATTGAGTGTTGTTCTTAGATCTACCAGGGAGCTGTTATCTTGTGTTAGGGAGCTGCTATCTGGTTACCTTCCCATTGTTCTTTTGTTTGGCTGCTGGGCGGGGGGGAACTTGCAGTACAGCAGTAAAGAGTGATTGAAGTTTATCAGAGCACAAGTCACATGACTTGGGGCAGCTGGGAAATTGACAAAATGTCTAGCCCCATGTCAGATTTCAAAAGTAAATATAAAAAAATATGTTTGCTCTTTTGAGAAATGGATTCAGTGCAGAATTCTGCTGGAGAAGCACTATTAACTGATTCATTTTGAAAAAAAAAAAATTCCCATGACAGTATTCCTTTAATTGTCCTCTGATAATCTACCTCAAGTAACTCTGCTCTCTGTCTCTGTTTTATTTTTTATCCCCATTCTATTTCTGAGCATGGCAACTGAAACAATAAACAAATATCTTTGTCTTAGTAGTATTAGATTTGTTTGGTATTAATCTTGATCAAGTGAATTTGGTTCTATTATTATTTTAAAAGGGAGACAGATTTGCCTTTACAAAGAAGTATTTTGAATATTTACACAAAATAGAATATTTCTAGTGTTGTTATTGTTCTAACTGTCAGAGCTGTTTCCTCTTTTCCTGTGGCTACTGACCTTTTAACATGTGTAGACTGAACATCAAACCTAAGAAATATGCTACAGGCCATAAGGAGAGGCAAAGTAATTAAATAGATTTGATTTTCCATTGACTAGGTCAATGAATGTAATTATCTTCTTAAGCGGCAAAGAATTAATTCAATTTTGATATGTCTGTCCCATTTCACAATGAAACCTCAGTGCTGCACAATATTTGAACTGAAGACCACAGTGTTCGACCTGAAGTTAGACTCAAATTTAAATTCAACTTGCGATGACAGCATACATATTGTAATATATATTAAAATATACTTATATTTGTGTTTAAAAGTGTGTACAGTAGTGATGGGCGAATTTGTTCCGATTTTGTCAGAATTGTCGGCGGCGTAAAAAAACTTTGACGCTGGCGAATTTTCGCGACAAATTCGCGCCTGGCGAATAAATTCGCCCATCACTAGTTTACCGGTATAGGATCCCTTATCCGGAAACCTAATTTTAAGTCCATTATAAGCAAATATTCCAAATTTTTAAAGGAACAGTAACACCAAAAATAAAAGAATTACAAAAAATACTGCTACTCTGTACTGGTAAAAGTTCTCTGTTTGCTTCAGAAACTCCACTATAGTTTGTATAAACAAGCTGCTGTGTAGCCATGGAGGCAGCTATTCAAGCTGAAAAAATGAAGAGGCACGGATACATAACAGATAAACTCTGTGGAACATACTGAAGGATTTCATTATCTACAAGTATAATTACTCTGAATACAAAACACAATCATCTTGGGAAACAATTTCTGAATATTCCAATCAATATACAGTATAAACTTTATTTTATATAATCCCAACTACAACAATACACCAAAAGGGCACAAACAACAGAGTTTAATACAAAAACAAGTAAATTAGTGATTACTCTGAATAAGCAACAGTGTTTTTTAAGCACAGATCTGTTGAAGAAAAGAGGACAAATACACAGCTAAGGCAATGATCAATAACATTTTGCCATATATGCAGACACATATTCTCCCTTCATTCTTTAAAAGGAATATCAGTTTACTTTTGGAGTTGCCAACACAAGGGGGTACAAACTAAATACAGTTGCCCATAAACTACTACATGCAATTTTAACATTTTCATTCTTTCCATAAAAGGCACAAGGATTGTTTTACAAATTAGAGCTTCTCATTATGAATGGCAGTTATGTTTTGGCCTACATTTTCATAGTGGAGGTGACGTCATTCAGGAGCTTCAATGAGTGTGGCATAAACAATGGCATTAATAACTGATCCCACCAGGTCCAGGCTGGCAGTAAATCCATAGTTCATGTGCATTGACTTAGGTTGGTAGGAGCATATACAGATATGTGTGCTTTTGTGAATAATGTCAATGCTTGCTCAGTTTTATGTCCAAACAGGCCCAGATTTGTGGCAAGGCCTAGGGCGGCATATTATTAGGGGCACATGCCAACCATTCAAATGAATTTCCATTCAGATTTATATAAATATTCCCCTTTTCCCTGTGATCCTGACTGTATTGTGACATTTCACTTTGCAGCATTTTATTAATTTGATAGCTATTAAGATATAAAGTAACAGTCCTTACTAAGACATTGCCACTGTCCTTATTTTATAATGTCAAAACAGTTGAGGGCAATGGGCCATTAGTACAAAGAAGCAAGTGTCACAGCACAGTCATGTGGAAGGCCACATTGGACCCCATCGCGGTTCCCCGTATCTGCAAGTAGAATTGATCCTTGAATAAGAAGAAGTTGTTGTATAGGACCAATTTTAAGATAACAAACCGCTGACTGGTGCCGTCTATTACTATATTAAATTTATCATGAGCCTAGGCATCTTACAGGTATAATTCAGCAGTCCAAATGCAAAAGAGTTTATGGGATTTCTACATTTAACTATTTTCACTGAAATATTCTCCCTAGATAGATGTGAATTGCCTACTGGCAATACTCCACAATCCAGCTGTATGTTAGGATTCTCAATCTTTAGGATTAACTCCCTCAAAATAAACATTAAGGGGCAAATTCACTAAGCGGCGAAAATTCACTAAGCGGCGAAAATGCACTAGCGACGGCTTCGCCTCACTTCGCCAGGCGTAGTTTCGCCAGGGCTGCTTAAATTCACTAAAATCCGAAGTTGCGCCACCGGGAAGGGGAAAGGTAACGAAGTTGCACTATCGTTAATTCATCAAGCAAAGCGAAGTTACGCTACCGATGCCTAGTTAGTTAAAGTACAATCAACGTATATGTAGCAGCAAATACATTACACTACGCAAGCCTGGGAAAGCTTCATATAATAAAATAGAGTTGTTATTTTGCACTACACATGTGCCCACTGTATAGTTTAGGTGTCATATGTTAGGAAATGAAGGGGGGAAGGAGGGTACTTCCAAAAAAATGTATGATCTTTTTTGTCACCCTTAAAAAAGTAAAATATGCAAGTGTTTTTTGGGACTTGTAAAACTTTTTCGGGAAATGTAAACTTCTTTTGAAGCAAGTCCTATCTACTCTATTGCACTTCGCCTGGTCTGAGGTGGCGAAGGCAAGTCTGGCCCAGTTAGCATAGTTACATCCCTTCGCCATAGCACATCTTCGCCTGGTGTAAGGGTGCGAAGTAGCGATAGAGTAGGTCTACTTCGCTATTGAATTTAGGCCACCACCCATTAGTAAATCGGCGAAGTGGCAAAATTACATCACGCTGGCGAATTTTCACTAGCGTTAGCCACTTCGTCCTTTAGTAAATTTGTACCTTAGTATACTGTAGGTGGAAGAATGTTAGGACAATTTGAAATAGGTCTTTATTATTTTTTTGGTTTTAGAATCATTTCACAAATCTTATTTTTTTTTCTAAAAATAAATTTTTTTATTTCTCTAAAAAACTGAAAACAAATTCAAGATTTGTTAAGTGTTAAAACCACAAAAAATATATACTGTAAAACTGCACCAAGTAAAATTTGCGCTATAGAAGTCAATGGGAGCTGTGCTAATCCTATTGGATCATTTTTAAACAACTTGGGGCATATTTACTTAAGTGCAAATGTTTGCTTTGCCATTCTTCACGCAATTGCATCAGACATTATTTTGTGGCGAATATGAGTATTTATCAAAAATTACCTTGTTTCTGTAAATGAACGCTGGTGTACTTTCGTCAGTGAAAATTCTTTAGAGTAAAAGTTTCTTAACAAATTTCCTCTAGAGTTACTTTCTGCCTAGTGAAACTTCATTAACATACTTACACTTTCTTTAGTTTAAATATGGCGGGTACATACAGGTTAAAAAAGGAGGGTCCACTCGCACACTGTGGCCTACAAATGAATGCCTGGTGCTCGGTGATGGAGGGATTGGCACCCTCCTATTATGCAGTAGAAACAGGAATCACTGGCACTCGAAGGCAGGTGCAAGCAGCATGTTTATTAAGCAGAAAATGTAACGTTTCGATGCGTAATTAACACGTCATTCAATTAACATAATTGTGCATCAATTATCACAAAAAGTGCAAAGCCTTTAAACAAAACGAATAAATTCACATAAAAGCAATAAGTCCTTGTAGAGTTCAATATGTAAAGGGTACATAGAGGTCACATGTATGACTTTATTAGTGTGGTGAAATTGCTGGAAGTGGCCACTTATTATTAAAAATGTCCAAGGAAGCAAAATAAAAACAAAAGAGATCTTCTCTTGTCCTAGACAAACTTCAAATGGTTAAAAAAGTGTAAATAACATATATATAACAGGTACAACTTGTAAACATAATCCCACATTAAAATATGAAAAAATGCCAGCGTTTTGTCTTTTTTATGAATTTTTTGGAGTACAGGATATGATGTCACTGACATAATAATGTTGAGAATGTAGCTTCATCTTATGAATTTGCCAGCCAGAACTTGGCAAAATAGACTTTGGCAAAAAGGGTAACCTATAGAAAAGCTCACAGATTGTGATCATTTGCCTGGTCAAACTTTTATGTGGGTGCAAGGTGGCAGTGCCTGGTGCAATTGTGATTGTGAGTTGAAATGAATACAGTTGATACAACAAAAAATTGATTTGCACTGAATATCTTTGATGTTCAAAGGTTTCCGGCTACCCATTTTAAAATCATCTGTATTCTTTGTGTTCAAGTTGAATTGATGCAGCCCACTGTAGAAACTGGAATATGACGCTGACTATTAAAGTATATAGTGCTTAGTTTGTATTTGTTTGTATCTAAACCAAGATATAATTAATCCTTATTGGAAGCAGCCTATTTAGTTTATTTAATGTATAAATGATTTTGTTGCAGACTTAAGGTATGAAGATCCAAATTACAGAGAGATACGTTACTCTGGAAACCCCAGGTCCCGTGCATTCTTGATAGCCAGGTATCCTTGTGTCTAAAGGCACACTGCTCAATTCACAGGATGAAACCAGCTGTACTGTACTTAACTTTGTGAATGCTAAAGGAGTGGCTTGTAGCATGTTGCAGGATGTTGTATCTATAAATACACAATGAAACATGAATGCAATAAAACACAAGTTTGAGTACAACCAGGCAGAATATAGTTAAAACGATTAGCTTTACATGCACTCAAACCTATGTATTAAACACACAAATTAAAACATGTGTGTAAAGCCTTTGATGGTTCAGCAAAGATCTAGGGATTATTTACTAAAAAACAGTGCAGCACTCCTTCCCAGAATTCATGCATATTTCCATAGGCCACAAATAGGCACTCAATGTAGCACCAGGTTCAAGAGGCAGAAATATTTGCACCAGTTAGTAATTTGTGTATATATACATTCTACTTGAGCTTGAGACATAATGAGAGGAGTATAGAAATGTTGGGTCTTTAAGTTAGCAGGAGCAGATTTTTGCTGTCCTGGTAACTTGTGGGGCACTATCACCTAAGGCAAGTTTCTTAACTTGTCTCATGGCAGTGGTGTTCCTACATTACTGCTTAATACGCACAATATTATGTATTGCCACACAATTTTTTTGTGTGCCACAAGTATTTGTGTTTGCTGTCGTCTATTTGTGTGAGCAGACACACACACGCAGCTTACAGACTTTTTGTAGTGTTTGCAGAGATAATCGTAAAACTGTCTGGGAGAAATGAATCAGACCATTATTCAGAATAGAAATTGTTTAAAAGGAAATCATTGTTGTCTTTTTTTACGAGCGATCTGCATTGGTGCCACTCGTAAAAAAGTGGTGATGAATAATAAATCATCCCTTATATTTCAGTGTGTCTATCACCATAATCCAGATAGGCTGCACAATTATTCAAACATTAGTTTATGTCCCATTGTATTTTATTTCTGTATATTGGATTGTCGTTTTTTTTTACCCCAACACAAAGCCATTAAGTTTGATTTAGATATTATATTGCTTTTTCATTCTCACTGTTTATGCAGACCATTACCTTGTTTTCTTGTGTTGTTCACTCACACAAAGCAGGAAGCTTTTTTTTAGCAGTTCTGCAGCTGCTAAATTACAAGTGACTCAGGGGTTAGTATTTGTACGTATTTTGCAGCATATGGATATGTGATGTACAATGTTTATCCTAAAGGAAGTGATAACAATTTACATAGGAAATTGACTACATGAATATTTTTAAATATATTTATAGATTGGAAGTTTAGAAACCAATTCCCCTTTAATAAATAAAAAAAAACAAGTTCTAATAGGAAATTGGTGTAAACATCAATCAATGCTATAAGTATACTATACGCAGCAATAGAACGCACTGTTCAACCCTACTGATCTCCGCATATTTGTAATCAGAACGCAAACAAAACCTTTTGTCTACTGAAGGAAGTGTGATTCTAAGCAACTTGCCTATATACAATCATTTGAAATGTCCAGTGATTTTATTAGATTATATAATTTTATTGCAAGTTCTACTGGGTACAGACCTCCTTCCTTCTGTCTCTTTAGTACTCAGGGACTGATTAATGAACATTCCTAAAATGCTAATTTTTCTGAATCATACTGTTTAGAACAAAGGAACAGATTATTCGTATTTTATTCGTAATTTATTTTTACGTGTAAAGATTGTAAAGTCTATGAATACAAAAGTATGGCCAGTAAAAGCAGTTAAGATCATGTAGAAGTCAGTGGAAGTTTCTTTCTTTTCTTGCAAAGATCAGCCTTTGGTTTGTGGTTGTTGAGGATTTTGGACATCAAAACTTTCATTGTCGTACAAATTTTTAATTTGTTCACACAAAATTTATGTATCGATTTTTTTAGCGGCTATTTCGCTTGTACATTTTTTTATTCATATCATGGCATTCGTAGCTTTAGAGAAGTGGAGGCTTACTTACAGGTCAAATTTTAGTGGTTTTAGAAGTTTTTGGAACCACGACTAAAGTCACAAACTCTAAAACCAAGACTGTCTTTGAATTTATTAAAATTTCCAATTGAAACAAGCGTGAACAAAAAAAAACACTGAACAATTCCGTATAAAAGCCCAAATACCACAAAAAGCCCTAAAAATGTGAGTTTTTCAGGCAATTTGTAGCAAAAAAAAATCAGAAAACCTCTAACATACAAATTGGTTTAAAATGGTCCAATAGGATCAGCGCTCAGTTGTTAGTAAATGGGCCCTATAGAGTTTACTCGTGGTTTAAAAAAGCTAAAATTTGACCTTTAAAGGACCAGTAACGTCAAAAATTTTTACAAAAAAATTTGTTAGAATACAACGAAAAAAAAACACCAACACAAATTAAAATATAAAATAGCAAAGCCTTTATTAAGAAATAACTTACAGAAACTCCACTTCCTGTCCTCTTCATAAACGGCGAAAGGGCGACCATCCATCTGCAGCGCTCGATTTTTCCTCCTGGCTATACACTGACAGCGTGTCCTCTGCCCGATCGCCTTCTCCAGCTCTTCTTCATCCAACAGCAGTATGAAGGCGATGTCTCCCGCTCCTCTGCTCCAGGAATGCAGCCCTGACTGCCGACCCCTTGCCCACTCTGTCACTGTCAAGGCAGCTGAAACAAAGCAGCCGCAAAAGAATGAGTCCAACACTGAGCCGGCAGGAGGAGTAAATAAAAGTAAATCATACAACCCCGGCAGGTCCGCATTGAGTGTATTAGGAGGCTGCGTCTGCACCGCTCCAGGGTGAAAGGCTGTCCCCCCCAAATCCTGCCGCTTCACGATTCAGCCTTCAGCAGCCCAACAGCAGTTTGACAGAGGGAACAGCAGCAGCTGCAGGCGGGGAGCAGCACAGCTCACCAAAAGAAGCTCGTCCTCCTGGGGTTGCCGGCTCAGTGTTGGACGCATTCTTTTGCGGCTGCTTTGTTTCAGCTGCCTTGACAGTGACGGAGTGGGCACAGGGTCGGCATTCAGCACTTCCTACATGTCACTGCTCTCCCCACATTCCCCCCAATCTCTTCACCATTTAATTGTGTAGCCAGGGCATGGGAATGGACATCAGGTCCTCCATTCTGGTGCACAAACAAGATTCTGAGATGATACAAGGCTTATCTTAATAACAGTGTCCACAAAATGGCTCCTGCCTGCTTGTTATAATTATGAATTCCCAGACTGAAGGAAACAAGATTTAAATAATTTATATAGTGTAATTAAAGTTCATTTTGCTTGACTAATGTGATAAAATAAGATTTTGAATAATATTTTTCGGTGACGGGTCCACTTTAAGGGGCTGACTTATCAAAATTTAAATTTGCTTTTTTTTTTTTTATTCAAGAGCACGGTGAATATTCTTTGGGATCTTGAATAATTGAGATTTATCCAATAAAAAAAACATAAAAAGAAGAGACCCGGCAAGGAAAAGCTGGCAAGTTTCTATAGAAGTCAGTTGGAATTATCTGTAGTAACTTCATTTCACAGGTTATTAAAATATTCAAAAACAATGTGTTTTTAAGACGTCGTTTAACAACAATGTGTTTTTAAGCGTTTAAGACGTCGGGTTTTTTTTTCTACCGTTTTTTCCCCATGATCATGTTTTTTTCTCAACCTTGACATTTGATAAATCAGTCTGTACAACTATTGTAAATGTGTACGAATGTATATTGGAAAGTTGCTTAGAATCACATTTTCTTTCCATTGCAACCTCTTTAACTAACAAAAATACACAGATATTGACTTAAAGATTATGGGGCCGATTCACTAAGGGTCGAATATCGAGGGTTAATTAACCCTTGATATTCGACTAGGAATTAAAATCCTTCGACTTCGAATATCGAAGTCGAAGGATTTGGCGCAGACAGTTCGATCGAACGATAAAATCCTTCGAATCGAACGATTCCTTCGATCAAAAAAAGTTAGCCAAGCCTATGGGGACCTTCCCCATAGGCTAACATTAACTTCGGTAGCTTTTAGATGGTGAACTAGGGGGTCGAAGTTTTTTTTAAAGAGACAGTACTTCGACTATCGAATGGTCGAATAGTCGAACAATTTTTACTTTGAATCCTTCGATTCGAAGTCACAGTCGTAGTCGAAGGTCGAAGTAGCCCATTCGATGGTCGAAGTAGCCCAAAAAAAACTTCGAAATTCGAAGTTTTTTACCTTCGAATCCTTCACTCGAAGTTAGTGAATCGGCCCCTAAATGTCTGCTTTTTTTGAGACACCAATTGCCATTATACATGCTTTGACATATACACAAATGTCAGAGCTTAAATAAGTGTATATCGGATACTTAGCTTGAAATAAATAAAAAAATCCTAATAAATATGGAGACCATTTACAACAGATTTTGTCTGGTCTTTTCAGTGGCATTTGCTTGTGTAATGATGCACAGGACCAGTGAGCTCTATCATTCCTTTGTTGAGGCTTAATGCAACATACTGAATAATAGGTTGGTGGCAGATACATAGTTCAATGTAAATCATTGCTGGAGTTAGTAAATCAGTAATGATCACTGGCCAGTGAAAAAAGTAGACATTAGTAGTGTTTACTGAATGGTAGGAAGCTGATTGTGTGCATATATGCTATGTAGCCTCCATTCATACAGAATAATGTATAGTGCTGTTTGCTGCACTATAACTTCACTTTAGTGATACTTGTGTCCAGCACAACTGGGGATCATTGCACCTGAGCAGCAACCCAGAGCAGCTATGATGCCCCCAGATATACATTACTTGGCCTACCCTGTGTCTGAACTCGCTTCAAAGGCCACAGTGCCACAAAACTACAATGCAGCCCACAAAACAGTTTTCAAAGAAAACAATTTTAAAAAATGATATCATATTCCAGTTCTCCAAAGATAATAATATAGTTTACCCCTTGGTGCACAATATTGTAAAAAAGTAGTTAACCTCACTGAAATATGCCCTTACATCTCTGGAGTAGTCTCAATAAGGGATAAAGAATGATGGTTGTACTACGTATATCCATGCATATGACAGACATCATCCTGAGATAATGGGCACCATGCAGGAAGTCACTGGAACAAAATACCTTTCCTGTAGAAGTAGCTTCAGCCTAACAGAAGATCTTAAGCTCAATCAACATTTAGGGCCTGATTTATGATTGCCTGAGCCTTCGGGCTCGAGCAATCATCTAGGAAACCCTGTGTTGGTTATTGTACTTCTGACGAAAAACTTGGCAATTTCTGTAATTTTCCCAGAAAGTACTTTTGTAATGAGAAAAAACTTTATCACCTACAAGGAAGTCCTCCTACATCACTTTATCCAGGGCAAATGTGAGCAGGTGAGGTGTTTTAAGCATTTACTCCTAACGTTTTCTGTGACAAAGTAGGACACCTGGGACCAAGCGACACTTAAAAAAACATTTGCGCACAACAGTAAAGCACCGGGGGAAGTGACACCACCAAAATCGAAAATTGGTAATTATTCTGAACGATTACTTTTTCAGATGCTGGCATACATAGCACCATGAGGACTCCTTCTTTAAAGAAGATATTTCCTGACAAATAGTTTTAATAAACATTTACCCAAGTTTTCGTGTTGAACAGAAACTTAATTATATCCTGCATTTATAAAAATGGATTTCATTCCACATGAGACCTGTTTAAATATTTCATATACACTCAAATATTTCATATACACTCAGAACTGCTGGTTTGATAACACAGATACAGAAAGCTAATTCTAATTTTAAGTCTGAACTTTGAAACCGGCAGTTATGAATCCATAATGAAGTTAACCCCTTTTATCCCACCTTACTCTAACCTCTCTGGCTCTTCCATATTGTACAAATTTAACATTACACATCTGGGGCAGTTTAATGAGATTCATATACAGCTTGGGCTATTTAAAGCTGTTTCAATCTGCTCATAGGGAGTATTTGTGAAAAAAAAATGCTTCACAAACATTTTACAACTAATTTACAGCACAAGTGTTTTCAAATGGAATCATTTGCATATGTTCTCTGCAATTATTTTGGCAAACATTCCTCGCTAATGTTATAAAAAGTAATTTTAACCTACTTGACAAAATATGCAATCATGCAAATAGAAATCAGCTCATAATCACCGAGCACAACATCAGAGATCGAGGATGAAAACATACGCACATTCAGCGGAGCATTAATAGAGAGATGCCTGCAGTTTCTGTCAATGCAGATGTGAGCAATTTTCTGTTTACGCTGATATAGAGAAATATGCATGTTTCTAGCAACAAATATTTGGACTGTTAATCAAAAACAGCATGTAGGACTAAGCAAAATCAATGATTTGAATAGATATGGGATCCATTATTCCAAAACCCATTATCCAGAAAGCTCTAAATTATGGGAAGGCCATCTGACATAGATTTCATTTTAAATAATATTTTTTTGTTTTAATTATTTCCTTTTTCTTTGTAATAATAAAACTGTATCTTGTAGTTGATGGTAACTAAACTGCATGAATCCATAATGGAGGCAAAACAGTCCTATTGGGTTTATGTAATGTTCAAATTATTTTTAGCAGGCTTAAGCTAGAAGGAAAGGTGTAATCACTAGTGCCAAATGGTAGGCAGGATAGTGCTCTTGTTCACTGAAAACTGCCCCATCCCAGGGTACTTCTGTAGGATTGTCCTGGTGCAATCTCCTTCTGCATCTTTATTCTCCTCAATGAACACGGGCTGGGTGTACATATGCAGTGGAATAAAAAGTGAGCTTTCTGTTTTAAAGGTTGTCTTTTCATTTTACTGTGCATGTGCATCCAGACCAGAACTTTATAAAGAACCTGAAAGAAAAACAAAATGGTGGCAACCTAACTAAAAGAAAATGACTTTCAAATGTTTCAGTGGTTTTAAATTTTGTAATACAGTCCATAAATAGATTACATTAAAATGCCAGACTCCAACGATCAGTAACTAGGAACACATTTTATTTTGCAGGCATTAATATACTCACATCCCAGCAGTGTCTTACTCCTTGCCTTCTAACATTGTGTTTACAAATGGCTTTCTCTGGTAGTGCTTCTTCTTAGGGACATGGGGCAAAAAACAGCATCATTTTTGTGCCCAGCAGCACTTTTTTCATACATTGCAGACAGGGTGAGTAACATAGGTATCCCCTCTCACACCCCTTATCAGTAACCAGCTCCCTAACATCTGCGTCATTCTGACACACAATATAGGAAATGCCAAGCAACAATGCTCTCTACTTGCCACCAGAGGCCAGCAGTAAGGACAGGGTTGCCCCTGACACAAGGGCTGCAAGAATGAGCACTAAGGTACATGTCTCAAGGAGTATATAGCCCATTATATTTTATTTGTCAATATTTTTGTTCCCTACTTTTTTGTTTATTTTCAGAAAAACATTCCTACGTGACAGCTATGGTACTGGTTGAAGTTACTCTCAGTGCCAAATTGTACAATATCTTCTAATATCACTGTAATAAGGATAACTATTGCTTCTTAAATTGATACTGATGCTAAAAATCGACTTTTTAAAATGTACATTAAAGGAGAACTAAACCCTAAAATTAATAGGGCTAAAAATACTATGTTTTATATACTAAACTTATTGCACCTGCCTAATTTTCAGCTTGTCAATAGCAGCAATGATCCAGGACTTCAAACTTGTCACAGGGGGTCGCCACCTTGGAAAGTGTCTGTGACATTCACATGCTCAGTGGGCTCTGTGCAGCTGTTGAGAAGCTAAGTTTAGGGGACGTCGAAAATTATCAAACAGAAAATTAGGTTTGTCTGTAATATAAGCTGATGCTACAGGGCTGACTATTAAATTATGATGTTAGTCACACTGGTTTCTGTGCTGTCATGTAGTAAGTATCCTTATTAATTATTAATCAGCCTTATACTGTGACATTTATATTCTATGTGTACTGTATATTTTGAGTCGATCCGTAAGCTCAGTAACTGACTGTGCAGTGAATCAGCAGAAAAGAAGATGGGGAGCTACTGGGGCATCTTTGGAGTGACAGATCTTCCCTGCTAATGGGCTTTGGTTGCCTTGGGCTGGTACAGAAGCCCAAAACATAATGTACAACATTTCTAGCCTACTTCTTTAATTTTGGTTCGAATTTCAAATTAAAAAAACTTTGAAATTTGAATTCAAAAAGACCAACCAAAACTAAGTTTTTTTGGTCAAATAGGTCAGTTTTCATTTGAGTAGGTCTGTAGTTGGTCGAATTCGAATCATATGAATGAAAGGAGTAGCGCATTCGATCAAATCCGATTCAAAGTTTTTACCAAAAAAAACTTTTCAAAGTCCACCAATTGGCTCCAAATAGGTTCTAGGAGGTCCCCCATAGGCTAAAACAGCTATTCTTTAATGGATCTCCAGTACAGCGCCTTCACAAGCGGGATTTTCTACTGCTAAGGAATTGTACATGATAAATTTCGATATTCTCACCAGAATGTTTTCAACTTGAATTTGAATTTGGACTATGCCCTAGTTGAAGAACACAAAAAATAGTTTGAAATTTGAATTTTTTTCATTCAAAAAAAAAAATTTAAAAATTTACTTTGACCTTTGATAAAGAGTCAGAAAGGTAAAAGCTTTGAGCAAATACTTTATGGCAAAATTATAAGTAGCAAACAAAGCCAATATTATGATAGATCTAAAAATGGTTTAATTTCTGGTGTCAGTATCTCTTTATCTATAACTAATAAAATAAATAGACTTTTTCTCAAATAAAAGCAGAGACCATTTGCAGAATGGTCTCCAGCTTTAAAGACATGAGCAGAATCCACAGCATCTAAAATGCCAGGTTTAAATGAAAAGGAAATACAAACTCCCCATCCCTGCAAAGTAAATGGCAGTCATATTTAAGTATATATTTGTGTTTACATTTTCTGGAGAAGTTTTTATAATGTGTTATTTATACATATATTATGCAGGTCGTGATCATTTATCCTTTCATGTTGAGAAAAAGTATATAATTATGTTGATTTTTCTCTCTGAGCTAATTGACATTCAAATAAATTACTTAATTGAACTTTTTAATATTGCTTACTTATTAACTCTATTATGTGGGTAAAGTGTGCGATAGTCTTGACAAGAATCCACACCAGCTGCTCCTTATTATGTCATTTTAGCTGTTAAGAGCTCACAAAATTATTTAATAATTTGTCACAGTTTGCATGAAGCACTTAATATTGTGTACCAGTCATTGCTTCCCTGAAATTATATCCTTTTAATGCTGTTCCTACACAGAGAATTTAAAGCATTTTAATTCCGTGTGAGATTAAAGATATTTCTGAAATCTGTTCATTATATTTCCAGCCACTTAACATGATATATCGTTCTTTTATTTGTCATCAGATGTAGACTTCCTGCAATCCTTAAATCCATGTGCTGCTTAGAAGGATATATGGGATAAAGTATAAATGTAAAAATGTATTAACTGTAACAAAATTCAGTGAAACGTAAACCCAAAAATTATAATTTTGCCTAATGAAAGAAAATATAATATAATATAACTTTCCTGGAGCAGATAGACATTGTTTTCAGTAGCAATTAAATTATAATATTGGACATTTGTTTATAATTTAATCCGGTGAAATAATCAGATTACAGACAGACAGACACTTCCTTCTCACATTTGGAGACCCTAATATCTCACTGTGATCAGTTTTTGACAAATCGTGAAGGGTCCTCTGTGGTGCATATACTGTAATGTATATACTGTGTGCATACAGTACTGTGCTGTAGAACCTTCTATACATAGTTACATAGTTAATATGGGTTAAAAAAAACTTTCACCTTGTTGCTTTGACCAAGCCCACACTGGCCTAATGCCTTACCTGGCTATTTAAAGTGCTGTCAAACAACTCTACATTGCTTGGTCTTCATGGTCTTTTCTAAAAAGCCTAGCCTGATCAATAAAACTGCTAATTGTCTTGGGGGCTATAATGCTCCCTTTTGCAATTGGCTCTGTCTATTAAAAGAAATAATAGCAATAATAACATCAAAAACGTGTTTTTCTAGGCATTTAAATAGTATGCAATATTATACCTTTCGCTGGTACATACCAAGGGGGTTATTTATTAATTTGTGCTTTTTTTTATTTTAGAATCCAAATTTTTAGTGGAAAAAAAACTAATTTTTTTTTAGATTTATTATACCCTGTGGATGGAAAAAGCCTGAATCCAAAGATCCAGCATCTCAGACCTGCCAAGGCTGTACAGTATTAAAGACAGTGGGAGAGGTCACTATCCTACTGTATTTCAGTTTTTTGTGGTCTGCGCTAAAATTAGCCTGAAAAATCTACTTTTTCTGACTTTATAGGCAAAAATCTGAAATTGTTTTCCAAAAAGCCTGAAAAAAAAATATCATACGATTCGGGTTTTTGCTCGATTTTATCGAGTTTGTCCCCAATCAGATTAAATTGTGCTTTTTTTTATTAATAAATAAGGTCCAATCATGGATTCTAGTACTAGATTCTATATATATATATATATATATATATATATACACTTAAACAGGTCAAATGTCATTTACAGAATTCCTCAGAACCAAAAAACAAACACTTTCTATCACTATTGATAACAAAGAACAATGTGTTGTTAAGAAATTGTTTATTTCTCAGTCAACATTTGTATTTTAAAAAAAAAGATTTTGATTTTGGTGTTACTGGTCCTTTAAAGTAATGTAGAGGTAATGTAGGAGTAGAATTTATGATTAGAGAGGAAACTTGAATTATCTGGGGGAGTTTAATATCTGCCTACACTCACTAATACTTAACAATTTTGCTGAATCTGTTGATGAATCCTCAGCCAAGAAATAAGACGAAAATCTCTCTGGGTACATAATTCTTTAATAACTAAAATTAATTCCACAAAGTGCTCCAAGATAACTACCATTGCCCTAAGTTGACTTCCAACTAATTTGATTCCAGAAACATCTGAAAGTTGTGAAACTTAACCTTTTCTTGAAAAGCACCGAGTGTCCACATTAAGCCCGAGGAGAGTTACAGAAAATCTTCCCAAACTTGACTTTGCAGTTTTAATCAAAAATGTAGGTCTGCAGGTGATTGGAAATGTTAATGCAAGTTTTGCCCTTGATTTTTTTGGTATTAACCCCAGTGGCAAAAGAATTATATTGGTTATTAAAAATATCCCAGAAGGTTTGTTGAGAAATGTTCTTCATTTTCTGAGATTAATGCAAGGAAGATATAATTTAGCACTTCATAAAAACCCAAATTTGATGATAGCTTATTTCTCTGACATGTCAAACTGACCGGGTTAACTTAATTTTGAATACAAGTCCAAACAACCAGTCTGTACAAATAAAAAAAAAAAGATAGATAAAGTTCTATGCTTTGCCTTTTGTATTTCACAGTTTAAAATGTGTCTATAAAACTGTGCTTCACAGTTAGGAAGAGTAGATACATGCCTGTCTCTGCAGTGTGAATTGATGCAGAAATAGATTTGAGAACTACAGTGCTTGCTAGAAATAAACAATGTACGGTTTGTAGTATAGAAAGAAACAGAAATTGGCTTAGAAAGGCAGATTTGCAGGCCATTTAAGACCCCTTGGATTAATATAGTTCTCTCTTTGTGCTTAGATAAGACAAATAAATCAATTCACAGCAAAAATGTATTTATAGTGATACATTAAAGGTTATGTATGACCACATGCACAATTTGGTACGCACACATTTTTCCATAGTAAGTTTCAAATAAAACCTCATTCATTAAAAGGTACTTGCATAGAAATGTTCTCCTTGCACTTATATACAGTATTGTTGTTCTTGGTCCTTCCTGCCTCAGGAAGGAAACCTGGAGCTAGCGCCACCTCTGGACCAGGCAGTAGCTTCAGTGTTTAATCAACACCCTTTTTCAATACATGCAGGATCAGGTAAAATTTCAGCACAATTGCATCTGATTTACTTTGAAGTGCATTTATTTTAGCACACTGTCTGCAAATGAATCAGACCACAACAAAGCTAGTGCAAAGAAATTGCAATGAAGCTTTGATTGAACTTCCCTTGACTTCTACAGCTCCTTGGCAGGTTTTAGGTGGTTTAATTTTATTTTTGAATTTTTACTTTTTTTTTCCAACGGTACACTTCAACTATTCTTAATATGTTTACATATAAAAAGCATTTACAAGTCATATCATTCTCTGTGCAAATGATTTACAAAGTTATATTTTATATTATAAAATCATGAAGAATTTGGCACAGCCTTGTAAGGTTTCTCATAGGAAACAATGGAGTTTAGCTGTTTAAAGCTGGAATATGTTTTCTGGGGAAAAAATGGTGGGCAAAAAGATTAGTAAATGTGATACAATTCAAATTGCTGTGA
Source organism: Xenopus laevis (assembly GCF_017654675.1). Taxonomy (NCBI): domain Eukaryota; kingdom Metazoa; phylum Chordata; class Amphibia; order Anura; family Pipidae; genus Xenopus; species Xenopus laevis. The sequence continues at coordinate 92,453,678 of NC_054378.1, forward strand.
AATACCAATACAATTGCCAGGTATCCCAGCCAATAAATCACCCCCTACTGTATGTCTCTAAGTTTACATCTAGGTTTGTCATGTATTCAGAGTTTTCACTATTTTGCATTTGAAGTAGGTCAGATGGAGCCAGAACATGCAGACAAAAGATGGCTCTATATAATTTGCCCCAGGATTTAGCCCTTTGTCTGTTTCTGTTGAATCTGAAAATAGCTTTATACTATATTTACCCAAGCATTTCTTTTAAAGTTCTTACCTCTGCTTCTGCCATAAGTGAGCTCCAAGCATCTTCCATCCTTTCCATAAAGCAGCACTTCCTGACATTACTTGTTCGGAGCTTTCCAATGCACAGCCTCTTTTTTCCTCAGAAATATTCCCCCCCCCCTGAAGTTTATAGAGCCCTTTGATCTATTTAAATGTTTCATCTAAGTCTCTCCTGTGGATACCCAGTAACCTGCTAGCTTTTCTTATTGCTTGCCTATAATCCAAATGTAAGTCATTTGAAATTACAGCCATATCGCTACATGTTTTTTTATAATTTTTAAAATTGAATTTTCTCTTTTTTAGCAAATACATAGCATTCTGATTCCTCTGTTTGGTTTGCTGCAGAAAAAAGAAACTTTCTACACTATAAAAACACTAACAAAAATGTTAAAGAGCGACAGCTCCACTCCAGATCCCCTGGGCACCCTGTTACCTGCATCTTTGTTAGTTCACACCACATTTCTTTCCAAACAGCTCCACATCCATTCCTAACACATGCAATGTACAGAGGGCTGGTAAATCAGGCCTTTAGGCATTCTATGCAGCACCTGTGTTTGAGTTGTTCTACATGCTTCCAATTTGATACCTGCTTGTTGTGTTGAAGAATTGCCTTGCAGGATTGTTCACAATTATTCTCAGAAGTCTGCAACACAAAGTTGCTGACTGTTTTATGAGACAGCAGTATTTAGTATGTGAATATTTCAGGTTTGTGAATAGCAAGGCAACAATGTGAGACAGGTAAGGTAGCACAGCAAAGGCCTAGTATGCTGTATCAGAATCAAACATTTAGCAGCTTGCTTTGTTGAGATCCCAATCCAGCCCAATCCAACTCAGCCAGCTTCCTATGATCCAAAAGATCATCCTTGAATTACCTACCATTGAATTATCACGCTATTGTTCTACCCTGCAGTGTAGAAGACCTTAATATGGGTTGATGTTTGTCCCAAATACATTCTGTATACATAAATATGCCTAGTACACAGAATGAATGGCTCTCAGGGTATATAAGTATTTGTAACCATACCATTTGTAGCCAATCTTGTTTGTTATAGGGCAATAAGCTTTGTTCATATTGGTTCAGTAATGTGTTTCATAGAATGGATCTTGTATTCATTTTGTGAAATTGAGTTTTCATTTTGCTGATAGAATAGTCCTGTGCTATAAAATCTTGCTTTCTGTAACAAGCATGTGAGTCAGATTGCATAAACCAGATTTTGTTCTCGTTCTTTGATCGAGGTCTGCAGGAACCCATAGGGTTAATGTGCCGCTATGGTTTTGAATCCTTACACTTTCTGACCCCCTAGTTGCTGGGCAGATGCCCATGTAGCTAGTTGTAATTTGCATATCCAGTTATTGGCCAAGTAGTGTTGTGACTACATCCTGTCACAATTTGGTCTGGAGATGAGGACGTACAATCGTTCGTCCGATATTGAGGTAAAATCTTTGCATCTATGGCCAGCTTTAGAGACATTCATTTTGTGTACTAGGGATATTTTTGTATACAGAAATGATATTGGACAAATGGCACCCCATACTTTAAAAGGCATAATTAATTTCTCCAATTAAGCATTTCCCCCAATTGTGAATTTTTGCCCTTGCACCGCACTTAAGACACCCATTACTGACTCAATACTTTAAAATTTTAAACAGAAACATATCATATCCCACATTCCCATCTCTGTGATGTTCAGTACCATGAATTAGAATCTGAAGGTTCTGCTAGATGATGGGGAAAAGCAAGAGTTTTTGATTGGAGCATGGGGATAAAGGGTATTGCTGCCAACAGATTCTATTAATTAACCACAGTCCATGAGCAGGAGGAGGAAGAAGTTTAATGAATGGCATAAATGAATGTTTTCTTATGTTTAGGACCAATACTGTAATCTTTAGCTGCAGCAGTGGGGCACAAATCGATTACAGACACAAGATTAAGCTGAGAAGGAGCCCAATGAATAAAAGTATCAGGCAAATACTGTACAAAATGGACTTTAAGTAAATAAATACAAAGCAAAATAACTGTGAAAAATATTCCCACCTGATTTTCAGATGTCTTTTTCTCAAATGCTGTTGCAAGATAGCCCTGAAGACTGCCCTCATCTCCGTACAATTTGAGGACATAGTCCTTTCGATTGGGCTCCACACACCTTGAGCTGTTAACTGGTTCAGATGGGCCACCCATCCTGACTGGGAAGCATCTGTTGTCAGGATTAGCCAATTCATCTACTGATAGGACAATCCCTGTGTAAGATTGTGATCTTGAAGCCACCACTGAAGTCAGTGTCTTGTCTCTCTGCTGAAGGGGGAATCTTTGTCTCCAAGGAGGAAAGCTGGCGATCCCATCTGAGGAGAACCTCCGCTTGAAGAGGCCTCATGTGAAATTTCACCCAGGGTACTGCATCTATAGCTGGCGTCATCAGACCTAACACCTTTATCAATTCTTTGAGAGAGGAGTAAGGTCTGGCAATAATCTCTTGCACTGATTCTTTGAGCCTGAGAATTTTATCTGGTGGTAAATAAACCTTCATCCTGGAAGTATTGATTTCCATCCCCAGGAACCTTATCATACTGGATGGAACTAATGATTATTTCTCCCAATTAATTATCCAACCTTGCTGTTGAAGCAAGGCAATCACTCTGTCCAACTGTTTTCGAAGAAGTTAAGCTTATATTGCTGTGACCAGCCAATCATCTAGATATGGGATTATTGTAACCCCTTCTTCCCGCAATACAGCTGCTAATGCTGCCACAATTTTGGTAAACACCCGGGGAGCTGTTGTTATACTGAAAGGCAGGACTCAGAATTGAAAATGACGAAGCTCTCCTCCAATTTAAAGAGCTATGCAAAGGAATCTCCTGTGGTCTTTGAAGAGGGGTACATGAAGGTAGGCGTCTTTGAGGTCTAAATAAGCCATTTAATTTCCCTGATCTAAGACCTTTATAGTCAATCTGATATTTTACTTACAGAATACTAATTTCCGGATCAACTGGTTGACAAGCCTCAAATCTATTATTGTGCGAAAACTTCCATTCGGTGTAGGTGCCTTAAAAAATTTGAGATGAAGGCACTGGCTAGAGAACCCTGGCAACAAGGAATTCTGCTACAGCCTTCACTAAAACCTCCTGTTTTACTGGAGAGGTAATGGACATTATGATAATTCTGTGTGGAGGAAAACAAAGGAATTCTACTTTGTATCCTTCCTGAATCAATCTTCAATCTTCCTCCAACAGGAAGACAACTTCTGGCACTGCGGGTTTATTCTCCCCTCTGTATCTGTTGAATCTGTTGAACTAACTTGCACTTTCTTCCCATCCCTCTGTAAGGAGTCTCTTCTCGGTGAAGAACGTCTGTTCAGGAAAAAATTATTTTTCTTTCTTCTATTCAAGTTCTCTTGAGGCTACCGTTTACCTTTGGCTCCTGATAGCGATTCTAGAAGCTTATCTAGCTCTGACGCAAAAAGATGGCCCAGTACAAAAGCCATAGCACAGAGACTATTCTTTGATGTGACATCTGCTGGCCATGTTCTCAGCCATAGAGCCCGTCTGGCCACAGTCGATAATGCCATAGCCTTGGCTGCTAATTTTATTCCTTCAATAGAAGCATCACACAAAAAATACACTGCTGTAGAAATATTAGATAGTGATTCAAGTAATTCCTCTATAGGAACTTTGTTACTTACAGTATATCTTCACAGAACTGTCTTAGCCAAAATCTTGCGGGACAGGCTACTCCTGAAGCTGCTAAAGCTGGCTTACATGAGGCCGCTGCCACTGTATAAGAGCGTTTAAGCAAACTTTCCACCTTCTGATCCATAGGGTCTTTAAGACCAGACCCATATTTTACTGGAATGACAGTTTTCTTTGATTCCTAAGAATTAGTCGATAATCCCAGACAACAAACCTCACTCTCCTACGCAGGTAGGACAAAAGGGGGGAGTGCCAGGTTGCAAAGAATAAATCTCATGGTTGCTGCCGTACAAGTACGTTAGGGAAAGAATGCTTTGCTTGCCAACATGCTGTTCCCTGAGCAAAGCAAAAATGTTGCAGGGATATGATTAAATAAAAATATAAATCATGTTAGGTTTATTATTTTCATTCTGCACAAATATTGTTGTCCGTCTTTCTATCATGTTGAAATTGTTGCACTTTTGCTTCAATTTTTATTATAATACGGGAGAGTTAAAAGTAAGTGGTTACCAAGCAACTCAATACAAACACACTGTAAAAGCCTGCACTTTAGTGCATTAGGTTTGTGACTCATTTATGGAATCCTATTCATGATCAAAGCTTGTTTCCCAGATAGGCACAATATTGTTGGTTTGTCATTAGTGAATGCATTTGCTATCAGCCTTATGTTTGAAACCTCTCCTGCCATGATCTGTGCTCTAACAAAGAAGAGGAGTGCACTTCCTTGATAAACTCATTATACCAACATAAAGGCAAAAGCAACAAATCTTCAGAAATGGCAGGAGGGCATAAAATGTGTGTATAGTATACCAAAATGCCAAGACAAAGTATCTGGGAGTGTGACACTCCTTGCTGCCATATTACTATGTCAAAATTGCATAAATTGAAGTTGAAAATTATTTTCTCCCTTAGGTCTCTTATGTGCAGGCATTTTCTTTCTGTTTAAAACATGCACCTAAAAACATCAGCTAATTGATTCCATTATATTCTAACTTGTTGTACTCATGAGTGTTCAGAGTCACATATCATTGCATTCACATTGTATCATGGGTTTTTTAGACGTAATTCAGCTATATCTGGATATTTGATGCAATGCACTAGCCATGTTCTGGGTCACTCCAGTTATGCAATTCACAATTAAGTACATTTAGTATAAAAGTGTCAGGCATTCAATGTTCCCACTAAGCTGAGTGCTTTTGCGCGTGCACACACATTTTGAGGCCAGGGTACACAATACATTGCGGTGTGTACACATCATTTTTTACCTGCCCACACAGTTTTTTTAAAAGTACACACACAGGTTTAGAAAGTGTGCACACTAGAATTTTTTTGTGCGCACTGCCAAGAAAAAATTAGAGGGAACATTGTAGGCAGTTGTAATTTGTATCGCATGGTCTCCTCTGACTTGTTGATTTTTTCAGTCCTAGGGGAGCACTTCCCTTTTTTTGGTGATTATATGGGGGATTATTTACTAAAATCTAAAAGTTTTTTACTATTTTCTTAAAACCACTTCGACCAAACTCCCATCCACATTTTTACTGTATTTATCAATAAATGAACTTTCTGGTGCGGGAAAAGACTCCATAAAATCATGAAAAATCAGAACGGTTCAGATTTTTGCCTGAAGATCACAAATTATTCGGATTATTGTACAAAACCCAGCGCAGATCATGATATCTCCCAATTGTAAATGGGACGTCTGCCATTGACTTCTACATGGCCTTGGCAGGTTTGAGATGGAGTACTTTTTTATTCTGACTTTTAGCTGCATTGTGGTTTGATTACTCGAAAAATTAGAATTTTCTTTTTCAGAAAATAATGTGTTTTCCCTTTAAAAAATCAGACTTTAATAAATAACCTTGATGTTGCATCTATATATACACATACTTATACTAACCTATCTATATACTCAAATATTGTATGTATGTATGTATTGTATGTAAACTACAGTATACAGTATATACTAATGGTAGATTTTAGTATCACAATAGCCTATATTATGCTTGCCCAAGAAATCATCCAAGCCAATACATTCCACAACCTCACTATCAAAATGAAATGAAAATGAAAGTTCTTTTCCTCTAGTCTAAAAGGCTGGCCTCTAGTGTGTTGATCCTTTTTATGGAAAAAAAAGATCCCACTACTATCTGTCTATAATGTCCTCTGATGTACTTGTGAAGAGTAATTATGTCTTCATGTAAGTGTCTTTTTTTCCAGGGAAAACAACCCAAATTCGGCAGTATACATTCATATTTGAAATTTTCCATCCCAGTTTAGTTGCAAGTATCTGCACTCTCTCCAGCTCATTAATATAAGGACTGGAGTCCAAAACTGTACTGCATACTCAAGATGGGGCCTTACCAGGGACCTATAAAAAGGCAGAATTGTCTTTTCATCCTTTAGTTACTGCCCTTTACTTATTTGCTTTAGTAGCTAGTCATTGCCTGGAACAAGACAACTTGTTACCTACAAAAATCCTCAGATCCTTTTCAACTTAGGAAACTCCCATCACACTGCCATTTAGTGTATAACTCACAGTCGTATTGTTTGTGTCTGTTATGAAGCAAGGCATATTTTTTTTTTAAAAAAATGACAGTAAACCCCAGGAAACTGGAGCATGGCCTTGTGATATAATAACTGTTGTTGCATTAATTGTGCCAGTGAGAAAGGAGCATGAAGACACAGGGATCTCATGAAACAAGACAACAATTTAGCATGTGAGAAAACCATGGCCATAGTCACTGACACATTTAAAACTCAGCCCACCTGTGAAAATGAAATGTACTCAGTGTTTTACAATAATATTATATATTATGTTATCTAGATCTTCTCAATCCTGCTAAAATGTATTCTGCATTGTAATGTCTTCTAATTAATAACTAATTTTGTGAGCAATATAATAAACTGCTATCAAAAGAAACAAACAGGTTTAACGTGTCTGGGTTTATTTTATACTTCAGCATGTACAGCTTTAAGCTTTGCCGGCCGCTGTTCTGTGATTTGTTTTCACTTTTTTTTTTGCCTGGCTAAATGGAGTCTGAACCATTTCATTCCCTCATGCGTGATGACAACATCAGATGCTTCTTGCTTCAGCTCATTGTTCTGGAACAAACCATGACCCGATGGGGACAGAGCTTTCTTTAAAATATCTACTACAAAATTCAACATTCTGTCAATGAAATAAATGGCTTTCTATTCAGTACCTTGACATAGCTATTGTTCTGCTCCATCCTTGCTTTTAGAATCCCAACTGTACCCATGTCACGTAATGTTTTTGACCATTCTACTGTAACTACATTATGGTACTAAAAAAATCTGTGGCACCACTAGAACATCAAGTGACAGTTAGTTTCTAAATAGAATTTTAAACAAATAAAAATCTTCTCAATTATCATTTAATTGTATAAAGCCCTTTGCCTTTTAAGCAAGGTTTCTAGCTGGATTATTGGTGACCCTGAAAAATATTATCTGTGTTCCCTTTCCTGCCCCCAGGAGAATTTCCTGTGGCCCTGAACACAACACAGGATTCACTTGGAGCATCTGTCAGTATCTTTTATGTCAAAGTCACTGAATTCTTTTTAATAACAGAGAATTGTTGAACGTTATTCTTTAACATATCTCTTGAATGTTTGTGGGGAATGTTGATTTTGCACTATATAATTGTTTCCATAGCAGTAACATTGCAGAGTGTCTGCATCATCTGAGGAACTTTTTAAATGGGTTGCCAGCTTGAAAATTATGGAAGACAATTTGAAAAGGCAAGGAAATTAAACAAAATATATAAAAATATATTTTTTCTAAGGGACCAATATATTGTTTTTTATTTTTAATATAATTCTTAATTCATTATAGTGTGTTGCCAAACCAGAGACAGGGAACAATCACCAGAGCTTGGAATTGAAATCTGGTCTCTGCTGTAGTTCTCTGGCCGAGCAAAACCCATACAGTCTTTTAACAGTGAAGTCAATAGAATTCAGTCATCTGCTACAATATACTGTACATAAGCTCAGTACAGTGATACAGAAACATTCTAATAACAAATAAGCATTTACTATAAGCAGTGCATATTTCTGTTAATCTGACATTTACAAACTGTTCATTACTGATTAGTTAAAACCTTTGGCATGGATAAACTTTACTAACCAGGGTCCATGCCCAGGGAACCCAACATTATTTCATACTCATCCAATACATATAGGCCAATGCTCAGTCAGATATCGAGTTGATGTGTTTTCCACATGTACTTTCCAATAAACAACAGATTCGATCTGGAAGTGGCAAGTATCATTGGACATGTACCCAAATTGTCTTCTTCCCCAGACAAACTGTAATCTTACATTGCTATCTCTCATGATAGCCCTCCAATCCCATCTACCCATATTTTGTGTTAATTTCCATTTACACTATCATTCAATGTCAATTATTCCTCTTACTTATTATACACTTTCTATTTACCTCTCCAAAACCAGTTCCACTATTCCCTTCTCATCCAATAGCTTCCCACTCTTCTCCAATTCCTGTCCACCATTTACATAGTCATGTGATGCACATTGGCATCAGAAGTTCTGGCACTCAGCAAGATTGTATAGAAGCCTATGCAACATTACATTCATGTAAATACAGAGGCAACAGGGTGCATCTTTGCTCAAATACTAACCTACTTTTATAGTATGTTATTGGTATTGCCTTTCTTTTTAATTTTTTGTATGTTTTTTCTAACAAATTTCAGAGTGGGTGTCATTGACCCAATCTAAACACAAATGCTCTGTAAAGATACACATTTATCGTAATTGCTACTTTTAAATATTCATCTTTCTGTTACGGCCCTTTCCAATTTATAGTCCAGTCACTTCAATGCATGGTTGCTAGGTTAAATTGGACTGCAGTGACCATATTGCTGAAATTACTGGAGAGCTGTTGAATAACAAGCTAAATAACTCAAAAACCACAAATAATATATGTGAACAACCCCTTTCATTTCTGTTCAGGCAAGCACCCAATGCTTGCACCCCCTCCTGTACCCACAAACAACAGTAGGTAGAACATTACTATGCATATTTCTTTGGTTATTGTCTTGCTTTGTGTCCCTGGTGGCAGTGACATGCTATTACTGCTGTCTTAAAGGAGAAGGAAACCCCCTGGGCGCAAAACCCCTCCCCCCTCCCCTGTGTTGCCCCTCCTCCCCCCTGGCCTCCCTGTCCCTCTGAGCAAATGCCCCTAACTTCTTACTCACCCCTCTGCGCAGGTCCTGTCCACGGAGTTCACAGTCGCCATCGTCTCGCACACGCGTCTTCTTCCTGCTCTGACCGGCGTCTTCTGGCGCATGCGCAGTAGGAACAGTTACCGGTACGGCTCTACTGTGCATGTGCAGAATGTCACGAAGTGAAAGCGGAAAACTTCTTTAATGTATGCAGCTATAACAAGGATCATGAAGATGCCTAAAATTTTCAAAAATGTCAAAAGGCATTTGACAGCTACCATATTTAGAGCAACATATTTAGAGCAGTGTGTATCTGCATTACAAAATATCCATTGCAATAAGCCCTTGCAAAAAGGAGAAATACTGCAGATTTATATATATATATATATATATATTGAATTAGACATTTATGCTGCAGTCACTGGCACTAAAGATTGAGATTCAGGTGTTGGTGCAAAACATTTTACATTTTTGTAATAATTGACTATTATGAGCTTGCAGTCTAGCAGAAATGCAGATACAGTGTAATTATGGGAATTTGTATTATTTGTTATCACACAGAGCCCAGAACACTGTCCTGATGTTTCAGCTTTTTGTGGTGTCTAATTACCTGAAACACCAATGTATTTATTAGTTGCTAAATATATATACACCGATCTTCTGGCTCTATTCATATGCAGGTTTTCTTGTTATTTATCTGAGTTAGCAATGCGCAGAAGCACCGCGAGTCATATTAAGGCACAGTACCTTTCTGCAAGTAAGGGCACATATATACCCACTAAGAGTGAATTGAATTATTATACTGTGCATAGCTTTGTTGTCAGCCGTCTATTAGTTTAATGATGCCATAACGCCACGGTGCCAATCAGCTACTAAAAAAAAAATCCTGTCAGTCACTATTTCTATTGTTACTTGACTAGTGATGGGCGAATCTGTGCTTTGCTGAAAAATTTGCAAAGTGACCGCGAAATTTGCAAAACGCATTGAAGTCCATAATTTTGACGCTCGTCAAGTTTGGCACGAGCGAAATTTTTATACGCGCGATTATTTGCTCCAAATGCATTAAAGTCAATGGGGACTTAATAATTTTGACATGCGTCAATTTTATTGTGCGCGTCAATTTCTTTTGACGCGGCTGATTGTTTACTGGCGAATTGTCGCAGCAGTTTCATAAATTAATTCGCTTGTGGCGAAACTTAGAAATTTACCGCGGATTTGTGTCTGCCGACATGCCCATGCCCACTGTTCTTAACTGAAAATGTAGAATGTCACTGTTCTGTGTCAAAAATGCCTTTCCCCATCAACACATTTTATATTGGTACAATTATTATATGCATTTAAAGCAGCAGAAAAGCATGTTGTATACCCTTTAGGATGCCTTCAGAGAAACTGAAAAATGAATTAGAAGACACTTCCCTCTTAAATGTTCTCTGCGCTGTGTTGGTGAAGTTGAAAGCATTCGGTGTAACAAGAAAATAAATGAGCTGTGCTGTTTTTGAAGTATAAATGGCTTCCTGCTATGAAGATTACGCAAAGTTCAAAATTACAAAGAACAAGTGCTTGGAAAAATCCAAAGAGCCTCAGATTTTGTTGCTGTTCTTTACGACTATCAGGTCATATAAAGGAGATTTCAGCCGGCCCGAACTAGGTCATAAAGCTACTTCAAATATTGAAATGCGGACGCCAGGGTTCATGATACAATAGGTATAAAATGGAAGAGTCTAATAAGTGAGTGAGTAAAATGCACTTTATGTATGCATCGCCACAAACCACAGCACAGGGCAGTGATTATCTGTAAAGGCAGAAATTCTGTTTATTGTAAAACAAGATACCATAAGGGGAAAGCAGAGCCTATAAATAAATGATCACTTATAGGACGTCACGTGCATGTGCAGCCTCTCTTATTTATGTGCTCTTTCTTAGGGGACCTTTAAACTATAGCATTCAGCATAAGAATTGTATAATCTTTTTTTAACTTAGTTTAATGTCAGTTTAGCTTGTGTTAACTCCTGTAAAACTAACTCAAAGACAAACTTGATTATTAATCAACCATTGGGGTGAAGTAATTCATTTAAAGAAACACTTTTTTCTTACATTTTATGCAAAAATAAAAGCTCACCATTTTTTAAGTGGAGAGCTTTTAATTTTGTATTTTCTGCAAGAAAATGAAAGATCACATGTTTTTTCACAGGAAAAAAAACAAGCAAAACATGACCCCTTATAGGAATGCTGTAACAATTTTTAATGCATCAACTTACCCCAATGATTGATTAAAGGACATATTGTGTAAAAAGCAAGAATGTGCCAGTGCATTCAACTCTAGAAGGAATGTGCTAAGAAAAGTTGTGTTTTCAGTCTGATATGTTGAAAATTTCTCCAAAAAAACTATAAGTGGTGTTCATTCATTTTACTTGGCTTGGCTTTACTTGGTTGGCTGCTTTCTCAGGCTGTGCAGGGGAGCTGGTAGCACTCTTCACACTGCACTGTAGAAAGGGAACCATTCAGTACTAGGTGGTACCGAAACCTATTGTTGTTTGTGTGAATTTCAGTGCTGTTACTGGCTATCTACCATACTTCTAGCAGTGACCATTAGGACATTCCCGCAGACAGGGACTATAGCAGATCTATGGGAAGTCCAATAAAGGGTTCATTTTGATTTCATTATAACGATCATTTTTAGCCCAAAGTGAAACCGCCACCATACATTATCACCTACAAGACTTGGGGGTATTAATTTTGATATATATCTAAACCAGCACCCAGTTATTTAGGGGGTTATTTACTGAAATACAAACATGTCTCACTATTTTCTTAAAACCATTTTTCAATTTAGCAATACATTTTGTCCAAAAAATCTAGTAAGGGAAAAGACTTGATGAAATCATTAAAAAAAAGTTTTTTTGGGATTTAAAGCCTGAAAACTCAGGTTTATGACCCAGAAACCACAAATTATTCAAATTATTGTATGAAACCCAGAAATTGTAAATAGGACATCTGACATTGACTTCTAAATGACATCGGCAGGTTTGGGATGGAGTCGTTTTTTAGTTTGGACTTTAAGCAGCATCGAAATTTAATAAATCTCAAAAAATTCAAGTTATTTTTTCTTCTGAAAAAATAGTTTCCCCTTTAAAACTCCAACCAGAAAAAATCAGACTTTAATAAATAACCCCCTTAATGTTTTTTTCTATCCAAACAAAGAAAAAAAGAATAATCAAATAAACTCTTAAAATGTAGTTGCATAGTGTTCATATACTGTATGATCTGCAAATAACTAAAGCTTTTTTGCCTGGCACTTCTATAGACATTTCTAACCTGTCACAGAAACCTCCCATCCGCAGCCCTTACCTTTTCCCTTCTCTTTTTCACTGGAATAGGGATGGAAGGATGTCAGCAGCACCCACAGTTCACAGACCTGGGTCAGTGGGTCCCACAAGGCCACTGGGTTTTTTCCCAGTGTGTCCCACCGGCCCAGCCCAACCCGGCACAGAATTACTTAACTTTACACCTCAGTGTAACCAAATATACTAGTTGGCTCCATACCTCCAAAACATACATTTTTGAATTGTACAGAAATAAGAAAGCAATTTCAAAAATACATTATTTGCAGAGTATTATTTGAAAATTAGTTTTGTGAATGTGAACTTCCCTTTAAGGATATTTTGGTTTTATTATTATAAATGAATTACCGTATATACTCGAGTATAAGCCGAGTTTTTCAGCAGCCAAAATGTGCTGAAAAAGTGGACCTCGGCTTATACTCGGGTCTATGTACAGAATCACCCAAACCACGCTCATGAAATACTCCTGAAGGACAAGGAAACACTTCAACACAAGTTTTAAATATGTAAAAGAGTATCCCCTGCTGTACTGAATCGCTACCTTTATTTAACCAAAAACTGGGTATTTTGACTGCAGTCTCATCTTATACCTTTATAAAAGAGGGCTCCGACGCAGGCGCCATTTTTTCCTTCCTTTCAAAAGAAGCTTCTGCGCATGAGCAATATTTCCTCCCTTGCGTGACATCCATTCCTTACACTGTTCCTTGAATACACTTTGCCAAATGCTGCAGTATTATATGAAAAAGATGAGCCGGGAGAAGCAGGCAGGCACTCTTATCAGCACAGAAGAATGCAAAGAATTTAAGCGTCTCACGATCAGCGTGTCTTCCTGCTTTCAGCTTGTCTCCATAGTAACAATGTCACTCAGTTGCCATTGGTGCGGCCGAAGGGAGGGCAGACATACTGTGAATTGAAATAGATTAGGAGTTGGGGAGCACCATCCGTCCAAAATAAAGGATGGTGTGCAAGGTCAGATAATAGTTAATAATACAAAGGAAGAAAAAGAAATGACCCTTCACATTGCACCTTCCCATCCATGTGTTGTAACCATACGATTGAAGTGATTATTAAAACTTAACTTTTAATATGACAAGTAAAATTATGTCTAGATAGCAATATTAAAATATTGGTTAGGCAGGAGGCTGATTGACTAATAAGCCAGGGGTAGGAGGGATAAAGTCACCTGAGAGTGACTGTTGGTTGGAGCAAAACAATCAATCTTTTCAATTTCTTGACGATTGTTCATATAACAGAGGTATCAGTTCCCCACAGGCCACCCCTTCTCCCACCTTCGGATCCCTCCCTTCAGGTCTACAATCACCATGCAGGGTGATTGAGGTATCGAGGCCTAAAAAGCAGCCTGAGTGGCAAGCGGTTGACTATCACAATTTGGTTTCAGTGTAATGCCAAAAGCATATTACATTTGCTTATTATTCTGTATCCACATGGACTGGTCAATACAGGACCTTCTGGGACAATAATGGTATCAAGTGACAACTTCAGATTAAACTTCCTTAAACTGTTAAATGTATCTATTTTACTTGGGTACAGGGTTGTACACAATGTCTCCGATCTTGTTACTTAAACTATATGTGATACATTGTTGCGCTTAGCCTGGCGCTTGTGGAAGGAATTGATGATCTGTCATTATGGGCAGAATCGTCTCTGACAGTATATAATGTCTCTGATCTTGGTATCTAAACCGTATGTGACACACTGTTGCGCTTAGCCTGGCACCTGTGGAAGGAACTGATGATCTGTCATTATGAGCTGAACCGTCTCTGACAGTATCTGACAACTGTTTCCATGTGACGCTAAATTCCACTGTCACGCCTTGCAGATTCACTCGTTGCTGGGACGTGATGCAGATTGCGTCACTGGGCTCTCCGATTGGCCCATTTGAATTTGTACCGGCTGTCTTGCGGTTATAAATAGATGTGCAATGTCGGCTCTCCCCTTATGCCTTTGACAAAGCCCGTGACTGAACGGGTGAAACGCGCGTTAGGCGCAATTTTAGTTTTCGGTTAGGCAGGCGTCGGATAGGGACAACGCAATTAGCTGGGGAGAACGGATCGGGAGGGTACTTCTTGAGGGTGAAGGGGTTGGTCAATGGACGATCCGTGGGGCAAAGAACGTGCTAACAATATTCTGATAATTTTGGTTAATTTACAACCGCTTGCCACTCAGGCTGCTTTTTAGGCCTCGATACCTCAATCACCCTGCATGGTGATTGTAGACCTGAAGGGAGGGATCCGAAGGTGGGAGAAGGGGTGGCCTGTGGGGAACTGATACCTCTGTTATATGAACAATCGTCAAGAAATTGAAAAGATTGATTGTTTTGCTCCAACCAACAGTCACTCTCAGGTGACTTTATCCCTCCTACCCCTGGCTTATTAGTCAATCAGCCTCCTGCCTAACCAATATTTTAATATTGCTATCTAGACATAATTTTACTTGTCATATTAAAAGTTAAGTTTTAATAATCATTTCAATCGTATGGTTACAACACATGGATGGGAAGGTGCAATGTGAAGGGTCATTTCTTTTTCTTCCTTTGTATTACATACTGTGAATTGAGCCTTTCCTGTGATGTTTGTGACGAGCCGGAAGAAGCAGGCAGGCACTCTTATCAGCACAGAAGAATGCAAAGAATTTAACCGTCTCACTCATCAGCATGTGTCTTCCTGCTAGTAACCATGTTTTTTCTAAACATATGGGATTAAACAGCTAAACGACTTCATGCAGAAGGGATTGTGCAGCACTGCACAGCACAGGTATGCCTGTCCAATGACTTAATATCTTTGATAGGCTTTCCTGGTCCTTTAATACTGTGCTGATAGGGGACTACAGTGTTCTCTCTCTCTCTCTCTCCAAATCACAAAGGTGTTTTCCCTCCATAAAATCTCCCTACCATCCATCCACTGCTTTTATATTGTTTACATGACAGCTGCGGCCTTAGTACGTACAGACATCACAACACAGTGTGTACTGGAATGCACCCTAGGCTTATACTCGAGTCAATAAGGTTTCCCAGTTTTTAGAGGTAAAATTAGGTACCTCGGCTTATACTCGGGTCGGCTTATACTCGAGTATATACGGTAGTACTGAACCAATATATCTTCTTTTTTTTTTCTTGAGGAGAAAATACTGTATGTGCTGTTATCAGTTTTCACTCATTCTTCAAGACTCTCTTTTCTATCTGTCATCTTTTGTGAAGTATTAACTCAATAAGTCACTTCAGAAAAATGTAACTTAATGGATGAAATCAAGGCCTTAGTGCCAACGTTTCCAGAAAATGGATTATATGAATTTTGCATTGAGGTATTTAGAAAATGTTAAAATCACCCATGTATAAAGCCATTTAATGTGCCTGTGACTCGTTCCTCTGGCATTAAGTAGTTATTAACATTTAGTTAGGCTGAGATGTTGCAGTTGCCATGGTAATTAATTTTGGATTAAGTGCCCAGTATTATTATAGGGAATATTAATTTACTGGTGAATATTCAGTATAAAGCTATTGCTCATACTATGAATGTTTAAATACATTGATGTGTAAAGGAGACATTTTGTATAAAAAAATAAGAACATACCAGTGGTTATACTCATTTAGATATAGAAGAATTGTGCTTAAAAAAGTAGTGAAAAAATGGAGAGAAAGGAAAAGAAATGACATATAATTGCACCATCCCATCCATCACCTCCACCACCCACAGGAGATAGCTAATAAAACATAACTTTTATTGGATTATATTAAAACACCATGTCCATTGCGCATCATTATTATTATTAAAATGAGGGTTAAAGGCGGACGGACTGACAGAGGCAGTAGGTAGGTCACCCAAATATGTAGTCAATATGTGATCAGATTGAAAGGGATAGAGTTGCTGAGTCACAACCTGCAGAGAGATGCAATATTTTATGATCACCTAAATTGGTTAATCCATATAATTATGATAAAAGCAACTTGCCAAACGCATAAAGCCTCCTTATCTGATGGTTCCACTGATGCTGTGTAGTGAACCGTATTATTACACCTTGTGGGTAAGAAAAAAGACCTGCCTGTTAGTCTAGGTTGTGCCTTAGGCACCAACTAGTAGCCTAGTGCTAAAAATAGCTCTTATACCTGCCTGTCTAGCGATCTTGATTGTGCCTCAGGCAAAAACTGGCAGAGGAATACTACACACTAACGCTGCCTACCTACCGATCATAATTGTG
Source organism: Xenopus laevis (assembly GCF_017654675.1). NCBI lineage: Eukaryota > Metazoa > Chordata > Amphibia > Anura > Pipidae > Xenopus > Xenopus laevis. Next base: position 92,470,382 of record NC_054378.1, read on the forward strand.
CCTCAGGCAACACTCGGCAGCGGGTTATTGTGTTAAAAAATTGTGTTAAAAAAAGTAGTGTTTCAGGCTGATTTATTGAATATTTCTGCAAAAACACTAATAATCCCTCCCTTCTGTTCCACTTCCTGTTCCCTGAATTCACAGGCTGTGCAGAGGAGCCAATGATACTCTGCTCACTGAACTGTAGGACAGGAACCAATCAGCAGCTAGAAGGACCTGATAGGGAACTGATGCCTGTCTGTGCTTATGTGACTGCAGAGCTGTGATTGGCTGTCCCCCTCCTACTGTGCTTAGGGCAGGGTTCATTAGGACATGCCCACCCCTCATTTGAAATATGGACCAATAAACAGCTATAGGGAGCTCCAGTAAAGGGGCTATTTTTAAAGATAATATTAATTTTTAGCAACATGTGAAAGCAACACCATACTGTATATTACTCATAATTGCCTACAAAATTAGGGTTTTTTCTTTTATCCTATAAGTCTCTATAACCCTAATTTGGTTACTGTCTCTTTAAATAGCAATTAACTCTTGGCAATCCAGGGCCCTGAGTCCCTTTTGCGTATGAAAAGTATTGAGAACTGGGATTTACAGCACAGTGCCTCCACATAGGGAACACTGAGGAGCACACCTCAGGTGATTTCCACTAGGAAAATATAAAACACAGTTTGCAGTAAAAAGAAAAAAAACTATGTAAAACTGTATGCAATAGCTGTAAATGTAAATCACACAATATAAGTTTGCTCTGGGGAACCTTTGTGGACTATCAATCCATGGCACGGTCTCTCAATGCCACAGTCCCATACTCCATACCGGGTGGATAAATGTAGAATAAATCAAGTCAGTTCAATGTCCCTTCCCCAACAGTTCTTATGTCCCCAGGTGCACTACTTGCCCCAAGGTACCTTTTCCATTGAAAGTAGTAGCCGCTCCCATGTGGCATGCACACGAGCAAGACCTGTCCTCATCCTGGGGAAACACACAGTACACAAAGTATCCACAGGCAGGCTCTCCCTGATGTTCAAATACTTTCTCAATACAGAGCAAACACAGACTTTCCTTTTCCCTGGAAAATCCTTTCAAGCACCACTGTCACACTCTACAGATCTGGATATCTCTGGCTGCTGAAGCAGGGATCCCTTTATAATCTCTGTAGGAAACCCTGTACATTTGGCTCCAAAGTCAGGTGCTCCTCCTTTGCCAAGGATGCACTGGGGCACCCAGCCAATCAGATGGCTCTCCAGCCTGTAACAGTGCTGGCTGATGTCACAGACAGAAAAACAGGGGAAGGATTTGTCTAATCCCCTACATCTCCTTTAATAGTTCATTGCTTGTGGATCTTGGCAACTGATTAAAACTAAAGCATGTATGTAAAAAAAGATGAACACGCTACAATTAACTATATCGCCAATGACATGACTAGTTAGTTATACACAGAAATAATGTAAACAGAAAAGTTCATTGCTTTCCATTTAAATGTGCATAACTCAGTTAGGAAGGCAATGTTAAAATAATGTGTTGTGACACAGTAGGACTCATTTTATGAGGCCCCTACCAGCTTCCATATAGGGCAGTGAGAACATTTCAAATGCAGCCAAGTTAAAGCACAGGATCGCAACTGAGACATTATCTGGACTGGAAAGTTTTAATTTGCATTCCAGACCCTCCCCAGCTAATTTCTCAAGGGAACAGTCTTTTTGCAAGTTTTTTTTAAGTCAGTGAGAAATTAACTTCTTGGCAGAAATTAGGATTGTATGCTTTTCCTTGTTTGCTTGTTTTCATGCAGGTGACACGATATGGGCATTCCTGTAATGGCTGGAATTTGGTGTCTTTTCTCCTGCTCTTCATCTTTCATCTCTATCAGGTTGGACATTATCTATAGCAGGAGTTAGCAGGATTTATAAACGAAGACATCTAATTCATTGGGAATGAGCCCTGGATCTAGTGTCATACTTAATTTCTAATTTTAGATTGAAGTCAGGATCTTGAACTTTTCTCCATTTTTTTTTTTTTCATGTTTTTTGGTTGCTCTCAAAGATTTCCACTCCCAAAACCTGCCAGATGCAGATTTTAGAAACAAAGTGAAAAAAACATGATTAAAAGCAGAAAAATAATAAATAAAATAGATGTCAGCCCCAAGACTTGCCTTTAGCCTATAAATGACCTTGAGTTTATAGTATGTCATCTTTTCGAGAAACGAGAAAGTGGCATGTCTTCTGTGCCACAGGTCATGAACAGTAGGTAAAAAAAATCCACTTACTGATTTACAGTTTACTTTATAACCCAGCCTGACATTTATGGCATCACACAATTGAAATTAAATGACTTGTTCTTCTCTTCTGCCTATTGCTATACTTCTAGATTTTTAGCTGTCTTTTTGTTAGAGGAAATTGGTCATTTTCAATGGACCATGTAAAAGGAATCTTATTACAACATACATTTTTAATCGCAGAATGACTTTCTTGGACAATGATTTAAACATAGTCTGAGAAATTATTTTACATGAAGTGTCTTCTTTGCTTAGCAGTATTAACAGTTACGGTATGTGTTCCTATTCAAGCACAATTGACATTTCATACTCCCAGCATCTCCTTGTTGCACTGTAGTGTTGGTGTGTTTGCAAGGCAGTGTGCACACTGTGACTTTTCTGTGCTGTAAATAGTTATATTCTAAAATACTTTGACCTTCATTTTGGGGGTATTTTGTAATGCATGTAAGAAAAGATGACCAACTTGTTTACAGTTGTTTACACTGTTGCTTACACTGGAGAAGAGCTGCTCTGGGCAATATCACACAGGGTTATTGCAACTGTATTTTCAGATGGGCATTTTCTACTCTAGGGATGGGAGACAAAACTCTGCATGGCAATGCCTTAAACGTACTGGGCAATTTGCTGAAACAGCCATCCCAATAAAGTCCCCTCAATACTTAAAATGTCAGCATCGGAATAGGTCGAGGGGGGGTGCTACAAGGCTATAGAGCTAGTGCAGAGAGTATAATTCTGATTTTAAAAACAGAATTTATGTTATATTAAGTTAACAGGAGCTGCCTTTTGCCACTCTGTAACCTCAGGGTGCTGCCAAGTGAGGCAATTTTCGACTTACCTCATGGCAGCAGCTCCCCTCGGAAAATCTCTTGTCACATTTTCAAGTGGCAATGGCCTATCAAGAAAGTGTCAAAATATCGTACCAATGTTTTTAGGTAATTGCTATTCAAAGTTAATGGGTTTGCATTCAGTCCCTCACCCATTCTGTGAGGATGCAAAAAAGCTTGAAATTTGCTCCCATGTGCATGTTATCATTACCCATTTTAAACCATTCATAATAGCAAAATAGTAATTGTGGCATGTACAAAAAAGTAAACACCCTTTCATTTGTCCAATGATAAAAACCAATACTTCACAATTCCAATTTATAACAATTTGTATTAATAAGATCTCTAACTTTGGGCTGTAACTCAACAATCATAGGTTTCTCTAAGCAACTGGGTGAGAGTTGTAGTTGTGTAGTTGTGTATGGCCACTTTTAGCTTGATCCAAAAAGGCATCTACAAGCTGTGATCAGTACCAAAGGGTGCATTACTGAATATTGACTTACTAGCTGTCCAAACGTTAACCCATACCACGATTACTATTTACATTTTTCCTATGATTTACATTGGTAAAATGTAACTGTGCATTAACATGTGCAAATATGTTTATGAGTCACTGATTCCTACAGCAGTTGTTTGTTACAAATGTAACTACCGTATACTCGAGTATAAGCCGAGTTTTTCAGCATCCAAAATATGCTGAAAAAGTCTGCCTCGGCTTATACTCGGGTCAGCGGGCAGTAGCTGAGATTGCAGTCACTATTAATCATTCCTATACCAACAGTTCACTTGGGGAGAGACTGCAATATCCCACAATGCCCTCTGTTGGTTATATGAAAGAATAACAGTGCGCCCTCTGTTGGTTATATGAAAGAATAACAGTGACTGCATTATCACACAGCGCCATCTGTTGGTTATATGAAATAATAACAGTAACTGCAATATCACACAGCACCCTCTGTTGGTTATATGAAAGAATAACAGTGACTGCAAAATCACACAGTGCCATCTGTTGGTTATATGAAAGAATAACAGTGACTGCAATATCACACAGCGCCCTCTGTTGGTTATATGAAAGAATAACAGTGACTGCAATATCACACAGCGCCCTCTGTTGGTTATATTAAAGAATAACAGTGACTGCAATATCACACAGCACCCTCTGTTGGTTATATGAAAAAATAACAGTGCGCCCTCTGTTGGTTATATGAAAGAATAACAGTGACTGCAATATCACACAGCACCCTCTGTTGGTTATATCAAAGAATAACAGTGACTGCAATATCACACAGCGCCCTCTGTTGGTTATATTAAAGAATAACAGTGACTGCAATATCACACAGCGCGCTCTGTTGGTTATATGAAGGATTAACAGTGATGGCAATATCACACAGCGCCCTCTGTTGGTTATACGAAAGATTAACAGTGATGGCAATATCACACAGCACCCTCTGCACATGGTAGTGGGACAGTGGGACAATGCACACAGTAATCCGTTTGGCAATTCTCTGTCACCATCAACTTTGCAAAGAAGTCCGGTTGATCGCTGGGGGGGTCGCTTTGGCAGAATGTGCGCTGCTGGGAGACAGGGCTGTAGTTGTGTCTAGGCTTATACTAGAGTCAATAAGTTTTCCCAGCTTTCGTAGGTAAAATTAGGTACCTCGGCTTATACTCGGGTCGGCTTATACTCGAGTATATACGGTATGTAATTTGGTACAGGGTACCCGATTTTTTAATAAACTAACTGTTTAGGATAAGGTCTAAACAGAAAGATAAAAGTACATATAGCAACAAAATCTAGATTTTAAATGAGTAAAATAAGTGGTTTATTAAAATTAAATGTCACCCCGGCAACAAGACAAGTATAAAGCAAGTAATTGAAAAATCCTTAACAATAGAAATCCAGTGGCAAATGGTCTCAGAATTTCAATGTCTACTGTATAATAAAACTTAATTCTAAGATGAAATGTTCTCCTTCTCCATAACTTTTTATTTCCCAGCTGCTGCATATAGGTTACAGAGAAACATTTTGTTCTGACTTTTGATTTGTTTTCCCTTTTGTAGATACACTTTACTAAGTAAGAAATAGTTCATAGTCTGAGGGATGACATACGATTACCTCTCAATCCTGTTCTTACAGCCAGCGCTAGAAAGTGAGAAATGATTCACAGATTCATACTGTGCATAGAAAATACTGCGTCAAAAGTTCCAAAGGAAAGTGTTCTTGTAACTTATCACTTGATGCAGAACAGAAATTTACTGCTACCATTATTATTATTATTGTCAGTCACAAACAAAAGTGAAGGGGTTAAACTAGTTTTGATGCAAAGGTATTTAAAGCTAAATACTTGTCCATCTAGAAAATAAAAGCAAATACAGTAAAAAGTAAAAAGAGCAAGCTGGTATACAAGTTGGAATCTTGTATAATTTTCTGAGTAAACCTTTGTTTACTGATACACCCCTTACTTTTACTTAGTATGCCACTTTATATGAATGATTTTTTTTTGTTAGAGATATTATTGTAATTATCTTTGGTGGTTTCATTTGGGGTTATCATTGTCTCAGTGGTGACCTGATAACATCACTATGGCATAAGTTTCCAGAAGATGTAAGCCATTTGAAGGTAGACAAGTATACATACTGCTGTAATTTAGACATAGATGTCCTTTTGATTGCAAAAAAGGACATCTAGAGGTTATCTTATGGAGACAACAGAACTAGTGATGGGAGAATCTGAACATTTTCACAAAAACTCTCAAAATGGAAAAAAGTCCCATTGAAGTCAATAGTTTTTTTTATTTAATTTAATAATTTTGGTTTCACTTTGGTCTACACTGAACTCCTATATCAGTCTACCATGTTGCCATGTTAAAGAATTATTGGCACCATTTTTTATGTAAAGTGGGGAGAATGTGTGTGTATGGTGCGCAGCTTGGTTTTTTCTTTTAGAAAGACCAGAGTTAGGGATCCGGTATTTTAACCGATGAGCTCTGGTGTTTTTGAAAAAACACACATAAGGATGTCAATAAGCAAAAGGTATAATACATATAATAAAGGTGTGCTGAACAATAATATTTGTGCTTTATTTAATTTCACCAACATGACAGCTCCTGCTTGGAAACTTTTCAAGGCTGAATCTTGAGAAAAGTCCCAGTAGGAGAGAAAGATTTTGTAAAATATATGGAATAAAGCATTTAAAGAAATATAGATACGGTCCCTATTGCGACTGAAATGGTGGCTGTATGTACTTACTCAATATACTTGCTTGACTATTATAAATTCCACGTGTTGCAGTGAAGTTAATACTAGTTTACCATGAACCTTGGTGAAAAATTGAAGGGGTGTGCAACCACATGAACATGGGGCAGTTTTATCAAAGGTCGAGGTGAATTTTCGAATGAAAAAAAATTCACATTTCCAGCTATTTTTGTGTTCCTCGACTAGGGAATAGTCCAAATTCGATTTGAATTTGAAAAAAATTAGAAAATTAGAATATCGAAATTTATCATGAACTGTCTCTTTAAAAATTCTACTTCGACCATTCGCCATGTAAAACCTGCCTGATTGCTGTTTTAGCCTTTGGTGGGCCTTCCTAGAACCTATTTGGAGTCAACTGGTGGACTTTGAAAAATCTAAGGTTTTTTTGGGGAAAACTTTGATTCGAATTTGAGCGAATGCTCTATTACTTCGATTCATACGATTCAAATTAGGCTGAATACGGACCTATTTGATCAAAAACTGACCTGTTCGGCCAAAAAAAACTTTGACTTAATTTCGGTTGGTCTTTTTAAATTCGAATTTCAAAGTATTTCAAATTCGACATTCGACCCTTGATAAATATGCCCTATACTGTATAGGGTGTGTGTGTGTATTTATATATATATATATATATATATATATATATATATATATATATATATATATATATATATATATATATATTCAATTTTGAAATCTGACATGGGGCTAGACATATTGTCAATTTCTCAGTTGCCTCAAGTCATTTTAAACACAAATTTTAAACACAACTTTTTAGCACTACATTTTTATGTGTATATAAAGTAAAGTTGAACACCAGGTGGAAGATGGACGTTTTATGGAGTTCACTGTAATGGACTGGAGTTTTTATATTTTTGACCACCATGGGTTAAGTAAATAACACTGATTTTGTATGGTGTCACAGGAAGAGGGAGTGGCCTTTTTTTACCACACCCCCTCCTCATGCTTTAAATATGGATGTGGGAATTGTAACACTAGGCTTGATAAAGGGCCCGGGCGGCCTGAAACGTTGCCCTGTTTAAAATGATTTGATGCAATAAAATACACGTTTGTTCATATACACGGTGTGCTGCTGATATCTGCTCTGATTGGATAATTTGGCCCTGTAACAGGCGTGGGTCCTTCAGTACAGCACCTGGTACCGCAAAGGTATGTGTTCAAGGTCTTAAGCTCTCCACCTCAGTTTCTGCAGTTGCCTTAAGTCATGTGACTTGTGCTCTGATAAACTTCAATCACTCTTTACTGCTGTACTGCAAGTTAGAGTGATATCACCCCCTCCCTTTCCCCCCCCCCCAGCAGCCAAACAAAAGAACAATGGGAAGGTAACCAGATAGCAGCTCCCTAACACAAGATAACAGCTGCCTGGTAGATCTAAGAACAACACTCAATAGTAAAAACCCATGTCCCACTGAGACACATTCAGTTACATTGAGAAGGAAAAACAGCAGCCTGCCAGAAAGCATTTCTCTCCTAAAGGGCAGGCACAAGTCACATGACCAGGGGCAGCTGGGAAATTGACAAAATGTTTAGCCCCATGTCAGATTTTAAAATTGAATATAAAAAAATCTGTTTGCTCTTTTGAGAAATGGATTTCAGTGCAGAATTCTGCTGGAGCAGCACTATTAACTGATTCATTTTGGGAAAAAAATATTTTCCCATGACAGTATCCCTTTAAAGAGTTGCAACTGAGCAGCCCCATGTTTTACCCCCATGTTCAATCAGTGGCTTGTGAGCATTATGTTGCTCACTGACTTCTTGGATGTTTCTCCCAGTGGCCTCACAGCAGATGCTTAATATTGAATTCCTGCCTTGGAGGCAATCTTTGGTCGTATACAAACCAGGTGTACTGCCAAACAGAGCCTCCTGAAGGCTGCCAGGCTACATAGGGACTACTAATCACAGCCCTTATTTGGCTGCTCTCCAACTTTTTGTTAACTTTGAATGTGGATTGCGATTAAAAAAGTTTGGGGACCCCTGCTCTAGCTAGTAAGAAAAGGTACATTATAAGAGACCCCTGGAAAGCGCAGACCTATGCGTCTTTCAGCTTCTCAACTATAATAACATAAACCCTTTTTTAGTACAGAGCGAATGTTTCAATTTAAAAAAGATGGTTAATATGTAGAGGCTCAGTGAATGTCTAACCAACTGTGTTTTGTTCTAAACAACCACATTTGAACTGCATTGTTTTTGTAATATGCTAAAAGCTGCCAAAATGTCAATTATCATAAAATGAGTCAATCTACCAGACCTAATTAAATATTTGGAAAAAAAAAGGGCCTTAACACAATTCTAGAGATTTCTTGCAGTAATTAAACATATTAAACTTAATTGTAATTTTCAAATAATGGATTTTTTTCTATTATTGACACTGTGCTGCTGACCTTGGTAAAAGGAGCATGAAAACTTACAGACATTTTAAAAAAGCAATTATTGTAGCAAACCATGCATGCCTTATTATGCTTTATTAAATCTAAATTTGCTTGTGGCCATTCATGTATCATATTCTAAATGGCTTCCTTTACTGAGAGATGAACTGTGCTGCATGATGCAGTGAAACAGGAAAGATGGGTATCTTTTCTGAATGTTAAAATAAAATACTGTCTGTTTTTTCCCTTTTCTTCCTGACAATTATTTTGCTTTTTGCAGCTGCAAAAAATGAGAAGGGATTCTTTGTTTTCTGTTTAATTGATACAGGAATGGGACCTGTTATCCAGAATGCTCAGGACCTGGAGCTTTCCAGATAATGGAGCTTTCCGTAATTTGGATCTTCATACCTAAGTCTACTAAAAAATCATGTAAACCTTAAATACCGTATATACTCGAGTATAAGCCGACCCGAGTATTAGCCGAGGTACCTAATTTTACCTACGAAAACTGGGAAAACGTATTGACTCTAGTATAAGCCTAGACACAACTACAGCCCTGTCTCCCAGCAGCGCACATTCTGCCAAAGTGACCCCCCCCAGCAATCAACCGGACTTCTTAGCAAAGTTGATGGTGACAGAGAATTGCCAAACGGATTACTGTGTGCATTGTCCCACTGTCCCACTACCATGTGCAGAGGGTGCTGTTTGATATTGCCATCACTGTTAATCTTTCGTATAACCAACAGAGGGCGCTGTGTGATATTGCAGTCACTGTTATTCTTTCATATAACCAACAGAGGGCGCTGTGTGATATTGCAGTCACTGTTAATCTTTCATATAACCAACAGAGGGCACTGTGTGATATTGTAGTCACTGTTATTCTTCCATATAACCAACAGATGGCGCTGTGTGATATTGCAGTCACTGTTATTCTTTCATATAACCAACAGAGGGTGCTGTGTGATATTGCAGTCACTGTTATTCTTTCATATAACCAACAGAGGGCGCACTGTTATTCTTTCATATAACCAACAGAGGGTGCTGTGTGATATTGCAGTCACTGTTATTCTTTAATATAACCAACAGAGGGCGCACTGTTATTCTTTCATACAACCAACAGATGGCGCTGTGTGATATTGCAGTCACTGTTATTCTTTCATATAACCAACAGAGGGCACACTGTTATTCTTTCGTATAACCAACAGAGGGCATTGTGGGATATTGCAGTCTCTCCCCAAGTGTACTGTTGGTATAGGAATGATTAGAAGTGACTGCAATCTCAGCTACTCGGGTCGGGTACCGTTGACCTGAGTATAAGCCGAGGTAGACCTTTTCAGCACATTTTGGATGCTGAAAAACTCGGCTTATACTCGGGTATATACGGTAAACCCACGGCTGGTTGAGCTTTCAATAAGGATTAATTGGATATTAGTTTGGATCAAGTACAAGGTACGTCTTTGTTATTAACGAGAAAAAGGAAATCATTTTTAAATGGCTGGGAGGCAGCCACTCCTGCAATTCAGAGCTTTATGGATAATGGGTTTCCAAATAACAGATCCCATACCTGTACTGCAAAAAAAAGATTTTTTTCCATTTTCAAAGAATGGTTTGTGCTTATAATATAGTAAAGATAGACTCTCAGCATCGACTTATGAACTTCTAGTTAAAGGATACGCAACCTGCTTCACATTTGATAACAGGAGGACCTTTACTGAAACAGGCTGAGAATATTCCTAATGCTGGTTGCATTTAATTTAACTACATTTTCCTTTATCAAAATTTGATTTTGTGTGGTTTTAGTTTTTTTCAGCCATGTTCACATTTAAAAAATAAAGCATGAATGTCTACTATTCATTAAATTATCTAAATCTTAAAAGCACAAACTAATAAAAATGTGGAAAAATGTGTTTTTTTTGTGCAATCAAGTTTTTCCAATTCATGTATTTTAAAGTTAATTTAAAGGTGAAACCTTTAAACAAGGTTTTTCATTATTGCAATTTATTCCTCTTCATGGCTAACCTGTTTACAAAAAATACATGAATTGGAAAAACTTGATTGCACCAAAAAAAACAAATTTTTCCATTCATTTTTATAAAATTTTAGTACACATATATTTTTTTAATAAAAAAAAGTATAAACATGAAATATAAATATATTATAAAATGTATAAAATACATTAAAGGCTACAAATACACCTCTCATTGACTTATATAGAAGGCTGCTATGGAATTAACTGACATTTCTTTAAATGTTTTCATTTTTTTGGCAATTCTTAAAATTCTAATTAAAAAAAAAATTCTCAAGATTGGTCTTCCTATATCTAATCTCCCTATTATTAACCTTAATAAAGAGTGGAGGGCCAAGATACTAGCTCAGGGGCGAGTCTTGTCATTTAACATCATTTAGATAAACAAGCTAGCATTAGGGCAGCTTCTGTTGAGCTCAGCTTAGTAGGTGAGAACTAGGGGAAGGCTAGCCAGCTGAACAGCTGAGGCTAGGGGCTAGTACTCCAGCAGCATGTGCCAGATAGGACAACAGATTCAGGATCATAAGGCTAAGTAGGCCATTGTTACTCTAGCTGGGACCTCTTAAAAACTTGGAAAGTTTATGTAGAACTCAATGGGATATTAGCAAAATTCAAACTTTTATTAACTTGGCAACTCATTGAAACTCATTGAAAATGATGGCTAGAATGTGATTGTGCTGCATTTTCATTTTTATTTTATGTTTTTTACATCATTTTTTGAGGGATTCAAATTTTTGGATAGATAAGTGCACATGTAATAACTAAAATAAAACTCAAAATTTAGCTTTTTGAACAAAAAAACCTGCTTCTCTGTGTCCAGCCAAATAGTCACCCTGTGTATTAGAATGGATTAATGAGCCATTCCTACAGGGAAAGTTATATTTGTTCCCCTGGTATACGAAGTTGCACATTAGTACTAACAGACACTCAATGCACTGTATACGAATGAAATTAATTCTTAGTTCTGAACTGTTTGTTCCCTTCTTGTTTTGGGTGACTGATCTTTTGACCTGAGGTTTTCGGGACCTGAGGTTTTCCGGATAAGGGATCTTTCCGGAATCATACCTTAAGTCTATTAGAAAATCATATAAACATTAAATAAGCCAATAGGCTGGTATTGCTTCCAATAAGAATTAATCATAGTTTGGATCCAGTAAAATATACTGCTTTATTATTGCAGAGAAAAGGGAAATCATATTTAAAATTTGGATTATTTAGATTATTTGGATATAATGGAGTCTATGGGAGACAGCTTCTCTGTAATTCAGAGCTTTCTGGATAATGGGTTTCCGGATAAGGGATACCATACCTGTATACCAGAAATGGTCAATATTAAGAGGAAATAGCGTTTAAAGAAAAACTGGAAAATGCTCCCTAGACCATTGGTAGCTACATTATACAATCCATGTGCTAAAGAGCTTATAACTAATTCAGCAAAGAAAATGTCACAGCTAAAATGAACCCAAACAGCTTAAAATAAAAAAATCACTGAAACGACTTGAACCTTTTTTAGACAATAAGGTATGAGCTGAGAATAACCTGATAGTTTTACATGTATTTTCAGACTTTGGATACAATTCAGTTCCTATCGACTTACAGCAGTTCTTAAAATAATTGGCACGACTGGCTTCTTTACCATCATTTTTATAGTGTTCTACCTACAGTAAACTGCAGGCATAATAAATAGAAACTAAGAGCCAGAAATGTAAATTGCTTCCAATTATTGTCACATAAAATCTATACTATATCCTTCTATGTTGAGGTTAACTGTTATGCATATCATGTAACTAAAAAGTCTAATGCTGTAGCACAAGTTTTGCTTTGAAATGGCATTAAACAATTGAAAAATTTACTAAGTTTTCCTAATTTGTTATTCCTACTATGCCTGACAGAAGCAGCAAATATTTTAGGTGCAAATTGCAAATTCTGGTATAGGTATCAGAAAGTATTAAATACGGAGAGTGAAGTTATTCATGCAGAGAGGTGCTGTCAGATAGAAATACAGCTATAGTTTATATCTATTCATCCCCCACAGAATTTCAAATAAATAAATAGCTCTTCTAAGCACATTTTATCTATATGGTTATCAAGATGCCTTGCACTGGTCTCACATCCACTTTACAAATTCACATTTCTCTGCAAAGCCCTCTCTTTCTGTTGTATCACACTGCTTTCCTGTAATGTCTGAATTATGTTTTCTTATGTCTAGGCTACATTTCTACAGTCCCAGAGTCTTTGTATATTAACTCTAAGTTTACAGACTGTACTGGCTTTAAAGGTCCAATCAAACGTTGCATGTTAATTACTATAGAAAACACTGTAATGCACTTTTTGTAAAAATATGCACATCTTACATATACTGTGTATATATCCACCAAGAAAAACAGTATATGTGCAACTAGTTAACAGTTAACAGTTAAATGGATTTCATTTAAACTGTATTTGTCCATACAAATACTTAGGGGGTTATTTATCAAAGCCCGAATTTATCTCAATATTTTCTTAAAAAAACTCCAACCAAATCCACATGGGTTTTTTGGGCTTATTTATTAATACACTTTCCCGAAAATTTGTTTGCAGGAAAAATTGTGAAAAATCAGGGGTCTTCTCCCATTGACTTATATGCAACCTCAACAGGTTTGAGATGCTGGATTTTCTGACTTTTCCATCCTCTGCGTTTAATGAATTCTGAAAAATCCGTGATTTTTGCATTCGGAGTTTAGTAAATAACCCCTAAGTGTAGGAAGGGTGTTGCAGAATTACACCTCTCATGTTGATTAAAGCAGGTGAGCACCAGTGATTTTTAAAACAGATGGTAATTCTTTATTTACAAAATGTAGCATAACCTCCAGGTGGATAGCACGCAGCACAAATACTCAACATTTATGTAAAATCCCAAGTATCATGCCCTTCAAATGAAACTTAGGTGAGCTACGGTAGCCCCTAAGTCTATATGCTTGAGTTGCTAATTCTATGGGTGGTGCACCCAGAACAGTAATCCTTCTAATCTTCTTGGTGGAGCTTCCGGGTGCTCACTTGCTAACCTGTTCTATTACAGAACTATCCTCATACTAGTTCTCCTACTGGGCCTACCTCTGCCCATGCTCTAAGTAGCATCCACCTTCTTCAACAGGTGAGATACAAAGATTTTAAGCAAATGTTTTCTTCCCCTTTTATAGAACACAACAATGACACCTCCTAGCCAGTTAACACCTTAACCGAGGACAGGGAAACAGCTTCCCCTTCCAACTGTAAATTAAGACCCACTTAGCTGTCTAAAACCTGGTGGACTGTCTGAACTATATCTGCAGTCCCCTTCATGTGCAATGTCACATGCTGGGACATGTGGTGGAGAAATGTAACATATTTGAAGATGGTTGCTAAAGATAATGTCTTTCTGCTTTACTATAATATGGAATTCCTGCAACACAACTATGTATTGACCTTAGTTCAGGTCCCAAATTCATTGTAGATATTTTGACTCAAGTCATTACTTGAGTCATTTCCATTACAAACATATGCTTCTGAGGAACTGGCGAGACGCCACGAAACGTGTCAAGAGTAGGGGTACATGTCATTATTATTATGATACTTATGTCCATGCTTTTAATTATCTACAATAAATGAAGATTTTATGACTCAGCTACCGACATGCTCCGCAACTTCTGTTCTGTCTCCATTACAACATACACTGCTCAATTATACATTGCTTAAAATGGATTGTTGTTACTACACATTGCTTATGTGCAGCAATGCAAAAAGTAAATTTGTGCAAACGTTTGGTGGGGCGTATAACGAATCATTGGAAATTAAGAAATATATATTTTTATATATATATATATACACTATAACAAACAAGGGAAAGTTGTGCTCACCACTATTTTGTAAAACCATTAGGTGGGGGTGCAATGAGGCTGTGACCACAAAATATATACAGTATAGACAAATACAAGAGTCCTCTGCACTCAACCCATTATCAATATATTTAAGACAGAGACATTTTGTGCATACTGCTACTCAAAAATGCCTTACCCTTTAAACAAAACCGGGATTGTTTGTCCATATATTGCAATATATTTAAGCTGGCCAACTACGTCAAAGTCATCCCATATCTGGCCAGTCCTATGCTCAATTTTCATCTGATTCATTAAGAATTCTATTACTTCATTATACATTTTACAAAGGGACTAAGTTTTACCTGCAACTTATTGCTGCTTTCAAAGTAAAACTCCCATACTTGGCTGCCCTTTTATTAGACACCAGTGGGATCACCTGACTATAGTTGGGAAGGGTGGGAGCTACAACATGGAGCTGGTCACTGCTCCTGTATAAACTATAACAAACAAGGGAAAGTTGTGCTCACCACTATTTTGTAAAACAAAGGCGTAGGGATGTTAGTGTAATGGGCCCGAAGGCGCAGCAGTAATAGTAGCGGACCAAAGAGGAGACAAAAACCAGGTTCGAGGTACAAAAGGGTTTATCCAGAAGAATAGTCAGGGTACAGGCAAAAGATCAATTCAGGCGGCAGACAATGGAGATAAGAAAAACAGGCAAAGGTCGATACACGGATAATCAGAATTAGAAGTCACACCCAGGAACACTAGTCAAAGGAACCTATAATTGGGCAATGAAGAAAGGGGCAATGGGGTTTAAATAGTCCAAGTCTTGGCGCCAAAATATTGACGCGCTGGCGTCAGACGCTGATGCCAGCGTCCTCACGCTGACGTCCTGACGCCGGCGCCCGATTCTGACGCCGGCGTCCGTTCCGTCGCCGACGACCAATCCCAGATCGAGAAGGCGCTGATGTCACAGGACAGCGCCCAGCAGGAGCCATGCGGTGGAGCAGAAGGTTGCCATCTTGGACGCCATCTTGGGTGAGTGTTGAAGTTTCCATTACATTTAGGTGGTGTGCTTCCCATTCAATAACATTAGGAGCAGTTTATGGCAGACAGGCATTTTACTACCAAAGTGTTCTGTCAACGGGCAATGCCATATGCATTTAAACTACTGCTATGCAGCATTTCTAAAAACTATAACATATTCTGCTTTTTTTGTTACTGGCCTTTTAATAATGTAAAGCTAGTACATAACTAACTAACAGATATGCACAGATTAAACACAACCATGCACATCTAATGTTTCTTAAAAGTCTTTTAATGGTAGATGCTTTACCATTAATTACACACTGTATGATTTGCTTGTCACAGACAGAGACATAGACAATTACTTAAAGAAAGCATTAAATGTACAGATTCCCAATCATCAGCATCTTTAGCACATAATTGGCTTATAGCTTGCCTTAATAACTGATTGTGTCTGTCCTGCTTAGTTAACCCTTTCAAACTTTTCCAAGAACTTAATGAAGACCTGCAAAATTGTCTTTAAATGGTCAAAACACTGATCAATGGAGGACAAAACTGTTTTAAGAAATTGTGTTCCTTTTACTGTTTGTCAGTGAACTTTGAGTAGCACTGTCTCTGAGTTGATGTAGTTTGTCCCTAAAAACTTGCTCCCATCCTATAAGGGGTCTTGATATAACCCGAGACAGATGGATGGATAAACTTCCGGTGCACTGGAAATCTCATCCTGTGAATTTGGAGCTACAATGAGCATGGCTTGCATTGGCCTCAATATGGTGCTTCATGCACTCATGTACACATGGGAAGGCAGACAATTCACCTCTGCTCTTATTCATTCATCTCCAAAAGACCATGTTTTATGTTATATGCTTTTAAGATTGCTGGCTTCAAGCCATTCTCTTACTGTGATAAAAGTCAAGGTCTTCCATTTTCTAAGGGCTATATTTCACTTAGCATGGTGTTGCCATATGACAAAACACTGATTATTATATACAGGCACCATACATGAATAAATACTTTGAGGACAACATTATTCATTGTATGTTAAAGCACTTAAGATCTCTTGGATCCACATAACATTTACTCTATGTGACATGTTGTGTATTAAATGCGCCATGTTGTTGAGTATTAGAAAAGCACCCCACACTGTAAGCTACAGTAACGCTAATTATGTTAAAGGAAAACTATACCCCCCAAACAATGTAGGTCTCTATAAAAAGATATTGCATAAAAAAAGGTCATGTGTAAAACCCTGCTTCATGTAAATAAACCATATTCATAATAATGTACTTTTTTAGTAGTATGTGCCATTGGGTAATCATAAATAGAAAATTGCCGTTTCAAAAAATAAGAACAGCCCCCTGGGATCATACAATTTACTGTGCACACAAACATACCAAACAAACTACAGTACTTGTTAGGTCACATGTATTTTGCTTCCACACTTCTTCCTGTTACAGTTAGAGTTGTAGTATTTCTGGTCAGGTGATCTCTGAGGCAGCACACAGACCATCACAAAATGGTGGTTCAAGGCAAGAGATGTAAAAGGACAATATTTACTCAAGTATATATAGTAAAGTATATATATTCAACCTTTTAACTCTATTTTAACCTGCCTAACTGCTAGTTGATCCAGAGGAAGGCAAAAAAAACATTTTATGCCTCTCCAAATATTCCTTCCTGACTCCAAGATGACATCGGACTAGTCCCTCGATCAACTTGTACTATGAGCTATCTCTCATAACCGTGTATTCCCTCGTTTAAAAAGCCATCCAACCCCTCTTTAAAGCTATCTTGTGTATCAGCCTGTACCACTGATTCAGGGAGAGAATACTTCATCTTCACAGCTCTCACTGTAAAAAAAACCCTTCCGAATATTTAGACTGCACTTCCTCTCTTCCAGTAGTAATGGGTGATATTGTGTCAGCTGGAAAGACCTACTGGTAAATAAAGCATTAGAGAGATTATTATATGAACCCCTTATATATTTATACATAGTTATCATATCACCCCTTAAGCGCATTTTCTCCAGCATGAACAACCCCGACTTGGCCAGTCTTTTGTTACACCTTTTTCCATTCCTTTTACCAGCTTAGTTGCCCTTCTCTGCCTTAACTCAAAAACAATATGTTTTAATCCATTCCTGAAGAAAAGCAAACATTGTTTTTATAAGAAGGTCTTATTAGATACACATCTAGTTGTGTTTCTTTCTCTTGGTGTCTCTCTGCCCACTACAACCATAACAACCACATATCTGTCATGCAGTATTAAGTTAATATGTACAAATTCCTTCCCTTCCAATCTCTTGTTTAGTTTCCTACACTTAAAAAAGTCTACTATTTACTAGTGACCCATTTGTTCAGGGCACATACCCTGAGAAAGTGACTTTTTTTCAATTCTGGAAGAAGCAAAACATTTGTTTGGAAAATGTAGAATGTGTGAAAACAAAGGACATTTTGCTTATCAGTAAATAAAAGTTATGTAAATATTTATAAATAAGAGACATTACAAGACAGGGCATTGCCATACAGATGGATTTGTTTGGATGATTACGAGAGTTTCGAATTGTCTTCTGGCAAATGGAAGACAAAGCTGTTTTCTGGATTTCACTAATCAGTGAAAACCATGTTCCTTAAATTTCATTTATACAGCATCTCCCCTAGAGGGAAAATCTCTCTTGTTCTTTATTGCAGAACAGAAGTAGTCATTAGTTTCCAAGACAACTGAAGCAACATGATGTCCTACAGACGCACAAACTGATTTCGTACGATTGATACCTGTCAGAACTTGAATAGGACTTCTAAGATCTAACAGTTTGTTGAATATAATAGTCTCTAACAATATATTTATAGATTCTTTTTTCACATTTTCCTAAAATTTGTCTCTTACATTCTAATACTGAAACCTGTTTTTGAAAGGTTATAATAGCATGTCTGTTACCACCATATCTTTGGTTAGTCTGATCTGTATACCAAGGGAATGAATGTGAATTGCAGCCTACGCAACACTGTAATTACAATCCATTTCCTGTGAAGCAATATTCTGGGCATTTTTTATCAGAGTCATTACACAAATCTCAAAGCAATGGATGCAACAGACACAATCTTAAAAGGGCTCTTAGACAATATATTGTGTTAGAAACATTTGCCTGTAATCTTGACATAGACTCGCATAGAGTCTGACATAGAGTTGGATGCCAACCATGAAAAGTTGTTCACTGGTTTAGGATATCTGGTCAGTATACCTTTATACTAGCTAATTGTTTACCCTCAATAAATGTCTTTGTATTTGTACAAGCATATTCAATATGTGGCCATCCAACTAGGACCTGTGATCTAATTTAGACTCAGAGGCAGGTATGTTTTCAACTTTCAAGGTAATTTATGTATCAATTCTTTTAAAAGAGTTCACAAAATGAACAACGTACATTTTTTCTGTACGTTATTCCAAAAATTAAGCTCAATTACAAACAAAAACTTAATTTCAAATTCTGAAATCGATAAATTGGCCTCTATAATGTCACAAGTTAATCTTGCATATGAGGCAGGCTGATAAAAAGAACCAAAACCCTTTCTTCGGAGCACAGAGATGCATACAGACCTTCTGAAACTCAATATACACAGAGTAAAAAAACCTGTTTGCCTATACTGAAAAAGCAGAGCTACCTTAATATGATTCACATAAATAAACACATAACAATATAAGCTAAAATAATTGAAATTCAGTGCATTTTGCTATAAAGATTAAAAAATTACTGTTTTGAAAAATAAATACTACTTTTAAGAGTAATTACTCTCTGCATGCTTCAAAACATTTCCATTCTAGACCATTCCAAGGAGTCATTTCTTACCCATAGTAGGGTGTTGAACTTTCTGCTACAAAAGCTGTAATTTAAGATCCACAGAGAAAATAATACAATCTCCTGCAGGGTATAACACTCTCAGATTTTTTTTTTCAATTCACCTAATATGCAATTCTTTTATATGTACTCTGCTTTCTGAAATACATAAATGAAAGTGTTTTCATAAAACTTGAAAGCATTTTTATTTATATTCATGTGACACTTGGCAGTAGGTAGTTTTTAAAACATTTCCATTATCCAGTTGTAATATTGAATCAAATGCTTTGCCGAGAAAACTAAAATAGGTATCAGGACATTTCCAGTCACATGCAGTTATTGACTTTATAATCCATTCCCATTACTAGGTTACAAATTGGATTAACTTTTGAAAATGTTTTTTATTAGATTTTTGTAGTCTAGTGGTCATGTTGTTGTAATATAGGCCATATAAGTATGGTAACTTGTTATTCCTGTGATTAATAGGATGCTATTTTAGGGTGGTGGCAGACGAGGCTACTGGGGGAGATTAGTCACCCAGCGACAAATCACCTCTTCTTCGGGTGACTAATCTACCCTAAATGCCTTCCCGCCGGCTAGAATGTAAATCACCAGCAGGATGGCGCACATAATAGTTCATTTTCTGAAGTTGCCTCAGGAGAAAACTTCAGGCATCTTTGGAAAACGAATCGTCATCTCGCCAGCAATTTAGATTCTAGCCGTCAGGAAGGCATTTAGGGAAGATTACACCTGAAGAAGAGGCAATTTGTCACTGGGCGACTAATCTCCACCAGTAGCCTTGTCTGCCACCACCCTAAAAATTAAAAAAAATGAAAGACATCTTTTTAAGTAGACACTATCAAATGGAATTTTTTTTTGTCTTGCTCTGGATCATTGTGAATGTACTAGAGAGTTGAAGAGTAAACATTTTATAAGAATTTATGGAAATTAGTAGGTTTCCTTTTGTCTTCCCAATATCCTCTAGTTGCAACTGGATTCTGCAAGATGCAGCACTGCATGGAGGTTTTGGGTCAGGAAAGTAGTGGGAAAAACCTTGTGTGACTGCTAGAGGGAAGACTGAACTTGATGTGAAAATGTATTGATGGGAAATAAAGGTGGGAGAACCATAATGAGAAGGGTACTAAAACAGATTAGGCGATGCAAGGAACACTAAGCTAAATGGATCAAGATTTCTTGTGAGGGAATATTGCTTAATGTGCTGCCATAAGTAGCACCAGACTCTCTGGGTTGTAACTGCTACTTAGGAGCTACCATTAATGGGGTAACTTATTTTCAAATCAACTTTTATTATGATAATATTCTAAGACAGTTTCTAACTGGTGATTTTTAGTATTTTGATTATTATTCAGCAGTGGTCCAATTTGGCATTTCAGCAGCTATGGTGCTATGGTTAATTTCCTTTAGCAACCATTCAGTAATTTGGATGAGAGGCTGGAAAATTAACTGTTTTCCAGTTGAACCCCAATGAAAAGCTGGAAAGAGACAGAGGAGGGAAGCAAATGATTCAAAAAGAATTTTAAAAAAATAAAGACCTAATGAAAAGTTTCTAGATAGAGGCATTCTGTCATGGTTTTTATGGTTTACTTTTATTTCTAAATTATACTGTTTGCATTGCATAAATCACTTAACCATTTAAAATGTTATTTTGGAGGCAACAAGAGTTGCAACCAACAGTGCATTGTGCCAGATTCTGAGCTTTGAGAAGGAGCCAGCACTTCAGGATGGAACTGCTTTGAGACAGCTTTTGTTTCTCCCCTTCCCATTGTATTTTGCTATGACCTAGGTTGTGCTCCCTAGACATGAGATTAGCACCCAAGCAGGAAAAAGCAGGAGCACATTTACCATTGCAAACAAATCCTTCAGTAGAGGTTTCAGGGAGCTGCTTATCTAGTTAGCTGTTCTGTTGATAGGCTGCTGATGGGCTGCTGGGGAGGGAAGAGAGGGGGGTCATATCCCTACAACTTGCAGTGTAGCAGTAAAGAGTGACTGTAGTTTATCAGGGAACAAGTCACATGACCTGAGGCACCTAGAAAACTGACATGTGTCTAGCCCCATGCCAGATTTCAAAATTAAATTTAAAAAATTTGTTTGATCTTTTATAAATAGATTTCAGTGTAGATATCTGCTGGAGCAGCATTATTGACTGATTTGTTTTGAAAAACAACATTTTTGTAACAATCTTACCCGGTGGTCTAGTGGGGGGACGGCAGGGATGCCTGCCGCCCCCTCAGCGGGGACGCCCGCCCCGTCGGTATGTTAGGCCGCACCATCCTGCTACTTTAGCCATGGTTCCTTTGGGCGCGCGGAGCGCCTCTCTGCAATCTAAAGGCACAGGCACGCTGGTGTCATCACAATGGCGTGAAATTTGAACACTATTTTAGGCACATTAGGGCTGTGGGACCTTGTCCGTTATAGGTTTATAATGTGGTGCTTTGAGCTTATATTCTGATTCTGATCCTGATTCCTTGTTGTGACCCTGCCTGGCTATTGATGATTCTGAACTCTTGTATCCTGACCCTTGCCTGAAATCCGACTACCTGTTCTGCTTAATCCCTCTGATTGATCTCCTGGTTTTGACCCTTGCCTGCCTGACTTTGTTTGTTCTCTGCCTGCTTGACCCGGCCTGATCTGACTTCAATTCTGTCTACGCCTTGTACCACGGCCTTCTGCCCAAAGACTTTACATTCAGTTGTGCCCCTTTGCCTGTCCAGAACCCCTCGCCTTGCACCTCTCGTTATAAGACCTGGTGGCATCTGAGTAGCTGAGGGCTCCTCCCAAGGCCAAAGGCGGCTGCTACAGGCAGAAGCACAAGCCGAGACCAGGGTGCTTGGCATTGGTTCTGGATTTAGGGTGCCAACCGTGACAATGTTTTCCCACAACAGTATCCCTTTAAACATAGTATCCCTTTAAACACAGTAGCCCTCAAACACAATTTGAAAAATAAAGTTCTCTGATGTGTACTAACTGTTAAATCCTATGCTAGTTAACTAGGTAAGTGTCATAGACTAGACCTTTACCCCTGTATTGTCACAGAGTGTAACATATAAACTAAAGTGTTTTAGTAATTACCATTATAAAAATTATATTGATTGCACTGCACTAGCAAGACTGCATTACTAGCAAGATGGGAACATATCCAGTAAAATGACTTTGCTATGTCTGAGAAATGTACTTATACCTCAAAGGTTGCAATGACTTCCCCATTACAATTTGTCCCAATGCAAGCAACAAGAGTGAATTCTTCATAGTGTTTATATGTGCCTGAAAAAAAGACACAAGAAGAGAAATCTTTTCTGGCATCCTGGGACCCCTAAGGATATATGACCGTAAAGTTCGGGAAATTCTATTTTTTCTATAGACACCAGTTTCAGAGAATTACATTTCTTTTATTTTCAGGACATTTATAGATTAAGTTTTAGGAATTAAGATCATTTTTAAAAGCATTTAAACATACAAGACAGATTCCTAAAGGAACAGTAACACCATCAAATTTAAGTATTCTAAAGTAATGAAAATATAATGTACTGTCATGCTGCCCTGGTAAAACTGGTGTGTTTGCTTCAGAAACACAACTATAGTTTATATAAACAAGCTGCTGTGTAGCCATGGGGGCAGCCATTCTAAGCTGAAAAAGGAGAAAGGGCACAGGGTTCAAATCAGATAACATATAGGCTCTTTAATTTAAAATGGGATTCTTCACTGAGTCTCTACGCTGAATTTCATGTGCTGCTTAGCCACACAAACTGTTAGTTTGGCTGAATGAGCCAGTCTGGCTACATTTCTTTGCCAAGATGACAATTCTTAGATGGATTCAATTGTTCTGAATAGATTTATGTCAACTGCAAGCAAAGACAAAGTGCTTTAAAGAGCCTCCTCTAGGTCATTAATAAACAGAACAAAATTATATAGCACACCACTAAGAACCTTACAAATGGATGGAATGGATAAAATGCAGCATTGAAAACTTCTAAATGTTCATGTCCTTCAGCAAGTTCTCTAACCATACACAAATGGCATAGCCATGAAAGGCAAACTATAGCTTGAAGCAAACATTTTGTATCTCAAGTCTTGCCAAATTCTAGTAGGCCACAGTTGCTACAACTTTTGCTTATTAAATCATACATGGTCTACATTTGTTTGAAAAATTCTGTTCTTTATAAAATGATGCTGATGAACTTTAATGCTTTGAATTTGCTCTCTTAACCAAGTAGGTAACTAATGGGCAGGTTGAGACTGCAAGTGACTTAAATATCAGACTGCACCTTTCTGCCAATCCAGTGATTTTGTACCAATTAAGAATGAGTCTGAGAAAATTTGAAATATTGGCTTGACTGAACTAAGCTCTCTAAGGACTTGATGGTTATTCCATCAAACCCTTGTTAGCATTAAATGCATTAAAACATGGAATTTCCACATTCTGTTTTGGAACGGACACCCACATAAATATCACCAGAACACTATCCCTTCCTTCCTCATATTATTGCTGATGTACATGGTACCATGTTAATATTACATTTGGCCAATTCTCTATTAAGCCATCTGACCTGCCTGTTACATGCCAAATATACAGAGAGAGGTACAGGGCTTAATATTTCAGTGAACATTCTTTACTGGCCAGAGGAGCATCCCAGGTATTTAGACATAAAATAAATTAGATGGCTGAAGAGTTAATGGTAAGATCTGGAGCATTGAAACATTATCGATTTTTCGCTTTTATATTACTGGAGCTTGGTTGCCAACATGGAGGCAAAAGAAAATTAACAATATAAATGTTTAATGAATATTGAATTAGTTATACAGATGAAATTTGGCTGAGAGCCCACAATTCTATACTCTCAAGTAGTGCTATAGAACAATGCACGAGAAAGTTTGAATAAATGATTTCGATATGTATATAGCTATCACCATGCACCTGATATAATACAAAACTATCTATTATCCTCTTACAGCCTACAAGACAATGTTTCGCAATGCAACATTATTTATCAAAGGTCAAATTTTGGTGGTTTTAGAGGTTTTACAATCCACAATTCTAAAAACTCTATTTCTCTAAAACACTATTTATCTAAAATCCCGAAATGCCATGAAAGTTATTAAAAGATCCAAATATAAAAAGTACAAACAAAGAAAAAACATTGGACAATGCACTAAAAGATACTAAAACCTCTAAAAATGTGAGATTTTGGACAATTTATGGCAATAAATATCAGAAAATCAGAAAAATGGTCCAATAGGATCAGTATAGCTCCCACTGACTTCTATAGGATCTTGACAAGATTTTACGTGGCAAATTTTTGTATTAAAGTTTTTCCTGTTTTTTTACACTTAGAAGTCTATTTATTAAAGGTTGAATTTTAATGGTTTTAGAGGTTTTTGAAACCACGATGAAACTCTATTTCTCTAAAACCACAAATGCCATGACAGAAATAAAAAAAGTACAAACAAAAATAGCTGCAGAAAAAAATCTGGTAACCACAAATGTTTGTGAAAAATTTGTATGACAATGACAACCATGAATGAAAGGCTGTTCTTTGGAAGAAAAGAAAGGACATTTCCATTGACTTCTACAGGACCTCAACAGCTTTTACTGGCCATACTTTTGTATTTGTAAAATGCAAAATGTATGGTTTTTACACTTGATAAATTTACGAACAAATTGTGGATTAAGTAACTATGCAAAACATTTGCGCTAAAAAGTAAGATTCGGAGAAACGAACATCCTACAAACTTTAATACATTGGCCACCTAATAAATCTCACATTTTTAAAGTTTTAAAGAAATGAAGAGAAAACACACATTTTTGGAGATGTGTAAAAAAAAATGTAAAAAAAGAAATGTGAATGTTAGTAAATAGGCCAATTTGTCCTCAACCTTATGAACATTAGGCTCTGCAAACTAAACACACAGTACAAGCACCAAAATACTACGCAAATTATAATCATACAGGAAAACTCAAATTTTGACAAAACAAAATTACAGTACTGACTGAATTACTATATACAGTGTTCTCCCAAATTAAAACAGAAGTAAAGCCCTAAAAGTCTGCCAAACATCATTACAAAATAAACACTCTGTAGATGAATTCACCGGTTCTTGTCACAATTTGTTTTAAAGACACGCTGACAAGAAAAGTAAATCAAAATCTTAACGGTACAATATATAATTCCTAATAGAGTGTAACAGCACATTCATAACTGAAAAAAAACTATGGCTAAAAACATTAAGCTGTAGAAACAGTACAAACTGAACAAACTGATTTTAAATTGACTGAGTAGTAGTAAACTGCTAACTACAAACTGCTGAAACACTAGTTCATATGTTTTTGTAGAAGGTCCAGACCACCAAGGTTGGATGTGGAGCCTGAAATAACAGAATCCTTTTATTATTTATATATTTATTGTCTCGTCTCCTGTCTCCCATGTAAATTGTGAAAATGTATCCTTTGTTATCATATACTCTTGATAATCCACCATTTACTGTGTTACCTCAACAAGCCCAATAATGCTTCCATCCCATGTGAAGTAACATAAAATAATGATAACTTCTAAAACCTAAATACAGTATATGCTGTGTCTTTAAGCTCATTACCTCTCATTAGATAGTAGTGAACATTATTCGCACTCCTACTGCACTAATTTTGTCACTTATGTACAACACATGACGGGTGCAGTGTCGATTCTGCACCTCTCCCTTCTGCCCCAACCACATACCTCCTACCCCCAATAATACACACACACACACCACTGGTTTGGAAAGAGATGGCCGCAGTTGTTTATTTTAACACAGAAATAAGAATAATTAACAAGTATAACATTTTAACCTTTTACCAACCGTTTGTATAACAAACCATTAACAACCTTTATAATATTATTCCCCCACCCGGGGGAAAGGGGAATGGGGTGGTTGTGCCCCAACTGCCAAGATAGGTTCCTGTTCCATTTCTCCCAAGCCCTAAACTGGGCTGCCTACCTTCCCATGAGGACGCAGGCCTACCAGGCTACTTCCACTCACTATTAAATACCCCCTTTTAACTTCCCCTGGCGGTCCTTGTAAAGGTACCCTCCGCCAACTGTGACCACCCATCTACAGGGAGGGAGGGCGGGATGCTGCTTCCTGCAGCCTCCACGACCCGGCACCGAATAGTATTACCGCTGCTCTGCCCCTTGCCTCAAGCCCGGGACCCGCCAGCCAATCAGAGCCCTAACAACAAAAAGGGGGGCGGGACAGGCACTACTCCTATGCCTCAAGTCCCTGCTTCCCCTATACGGGTCATGGGGTCCCATGATTAGAGAAAAAGAAGTCTGTAGTTAATTTGGCCAGATCAGTAGCACTTCTATTGTATTTTTGTATTTAGCCATGGAGTGCTCCCACAACCTTTTCCTTTTTGCATTTTGTATTGTAGCAGATCTACAGTTGAAACCATTTGAATGTGTATGTTAAATGTGTCATGCCTTGAGATAAGATAAAGAAACTGTGTTACCTAACTGTGTTACCTAAAGTCATCTTAACTTATTTAAACCTTTTCATTAGCATACCAAAGCACCATTGTTCATAAATTGTGAAATCATTAATTAGATGGGATGTGTGACGCAATTTTCTGTGTTAAATGGGAGAAGTGGGTTGAATGCATTTAGATATTCTGTGTTAAACACACAAACCTAAGTGGCTTCATCTGTATTCAGTTCTGAGTATGCTGCAGGCCAGGCTTCCATGTGGTTGTAGCACCCCCACACCCGTCCTTTTAAATGGTGGCCCCATGTCTTTGAAAATGGTTGTTAAAGCTGGGGACTAGTTCACCAATCTGTGGGTACTACCTCTGGGGTGTTGCAAACAATACATCTGTGATTGTGTGAAAATCATCTGGGAGATGAAAGTGTCTGAAGCATATATGAAGTGATCTGAGATTGTACCATCTAAGCAGGACCCACAAAGAGATTGTGTAAAATTGTGAATATGTCATTTTGTTTAAGAACCAGTAACACCCAGGGCCGGGCCAAGCCGACTGTGCACCCTAGGGAACCCAGACGGCAAACCCCGCCCCCGGGGTGTGCGTACGTGTGTGCACGCACCATAGCATAGTTGCAACGAAGGTGAAGCCGAGGGGCTTTTTGGGGCCGGAGAGGGATGGACAGAAGAGCGAGCAACAGAAGGGGTAGGCAAGACCTGCAGAGGGGAGCAAATCCTGACTAGGGGTAGGCAGAAGAATCTTGAACAGGCACCTTTCCAGCACCCCCACAGTGTTGCGCCCTAGGCAGGTGCCTCTTCTGTCTAACAAAATCTTCTATATAGTAGGGTCTCTTAGTAGTACAATGGTTACTCACCACATCAAGGAAGTGGCCCAGGTGCACCGCCCTGGGCCCTCAGCACAAGGGGCGGATAAACCGAAATCTTGAATAGAAGCAGGCACTCAATGGCAAAAACTTCCACCAGGCAGATGTTCCAAAAGTGAAGAAGTTTATTGTGTCAAAACAGCCGTTTCGTGTTCCAAACACTTAATCATATCCTCTTCTGTCTAACCCTAGTTCCTGCCCTAGTGACACCCAAGTTGATTTAAAAGATCAGCTTTGTGCGTGTGATATAGTATGCCTAATCTTTCCTCCACAATTGCATTGAGTGCCCATCTGAGTAAAAAGTGTCACATGCAATATATGCTCTACAGGAATGCTCTACTGGAGGGAGCTAAAACTAAGTATATAAATATGTTATTATATTTAGCTTAGTGCTTCATGTACTAAACTATATACATAGTTATATATAACAGCAAAACAAATTGAATTATAGATATAATAAAATGTAAAATGTAAATAAAAAGGAAGACACACCCTATTGCAAATTACTATACTAATTTCATTTGTGGGCTATTGTAATAAGAATTTACCCTTTTTCCTTCAACAAGAAATATAATAATGAATAAGATAAACAATAATGAACACATCATCAAGGGAACTAGCTGAGGTGGGTGAAGATGCTAATAGCAGAAAAAATTAATAACCATATGAGTAACCTGATTCTGACATGGGTCCTTTCTATACTGTGTTTTATACTACAGGTCATGAAATTATGTTTCAAGTGTTGTCATATAAAAAAAATTAAGGTGTGTGTGTATATAAATATATATAATGTAGACAGAGGATCACATTCACAGGACTTAATGCAAAAATTCTGGTGTTTATTGGAGCAAAAAGCTAACGTTTTCTTTATCCGAGTTTCAGACTATTTCCTACAGGTTAAATAAATAGCAGAACAGAAGTATTATTTAAACTGACTTTTTCTGAAACTCAAATTGACGTTCCTGAAATCTGTATCTGATAGTTGCTTATGTCAGTGTCTAGATTACACTGTAATTTCCACAAATTCAATTTGCCCTCCTACAGAAAGCCTATTTCCAGGTGTAATATTACACCTACCGAATTGAAAAACATTTGTTTCAGCTGTGAAAAATATATAGATTCAGAGAGTTTCTATTCAGCACACACGCTCCTGATCAAAATGATTTCAGATGCTTGTGTAGAATAACAAAATCTGTTTTTGAGGATTTATGGACTACTACAGGGTAGCCTGGTAAGGGCACAAAGTCCTGATTTCCTGAAGGAAAAAAATTCCATGCATCCATACTCAACTAGGCAATATTTTGGGCTTCTGTACTAGTTTGAGGAAAACACAGTGAAGATCTGTCCCTCTGATAATGGCCCTAGTAGCTCAGCATCTTCTATTCTACTGGTTTACAGCACAATCTGTGGTTTTCTGTCAGTTACCTGAGCTTAGAGACCAACTCACAATATACTGTATATACAGAATATGAAATTCACAACACAAGGCTGATTTAATTGATTCAGAATCCATTACATGGCAGCTTCAAACCCAATACAATTAACATGACATTTTAAAGGGATACTGTCATGGGAAAAAAACATTTTTTTCAAAATGAATCAGTTAATAGTGCTGCTCCAGCAGAATTCTGCACTGAAATTTCTCAAAAGAGCAAACAGATTTTTTTATATTCAATTTTGAAATCTGACATGGGGCTAGACATTTTGTCAATTTCCCAGCTGCACCTGGTCATGTGACTTGTGCCTGCACTTTAGGAGAGAAATGCTTTCTGGCAGGCTGCTGTTTTTCCTTCTCAATGTAACTGAATGTGTCTCAGTGAGACATGGGTTTTTACTATTGAGTTCTGTTCTTAGATCTACCAGGCAGCTGTTATCTTGTGTTAGGGAGCTATTATCTGGTTACCTTCCTATTGTTCTTTTGTTTGGCTGCTGGGGGGGAAAAGGGAGGGGGTGATATCAATCCAACTTGCAGTACAGCAGTAAAGAGGGATTGAAGTTTATCAGAGCACAAGTCACATGACCAGGGACAGCTGGGAAATTGACAATATGTCTAGCCCCATGTCAGATTTCAAAATTGAATATAAAAAAATCTGTTTGCTCTTTTGAGAAATGGATTTCAGTGCAAAATTCTGCTGGAGCAGCACTATTAACTGATTCATTTTGAAAAAAATTTTTTTCCCATGACAGTATCCCTTTAATCATCAGCCCTGTAGTATCATCTTCTATAATTGATAACGATTATGATATTATGATTTTATATTAATATATATGATATTTATAGATATGCTCCATGATTTGCACCAACACCTAACCTTAGCATCTAAGCAGCTGCCCAGAGCACACTGAGCATCTGTCACTGACACACCTAACATAATTCAGGATGGTGACCCCCTATAAACAATTCTGAAGACCTGAATCATTGCTTTTATAGCCATATTTGTTTTTAGGGTTTAGCTGGTCTTTAAGCATCTGGGATCCTCCTGGGCCAGTCTTTATATAACCTTTCTTTTAAATAATAAATACCAAGAGTACTGTATCTATAGTAAGTCTGGCAAATATTTTCACAAACCTGGACATTGCTGTTTCCTTTCAGAGCAAAAGGTGAATGCAAAATGGCATTTTGAAATGTCAACGATATGAAGATTTTTTCAAATGCAGGTATCAGTCTTGCAGTATCTTGGATGACAATCACCTAGATCCTATGTGAGTAGTTGCTTGTCTATGTGTGATCAGTAAGGGAGATAATTAAATGTTATGGATGCTCTGACTCGTATCCCATTTTTTGTGTAGAATAATCTATGCATTTCCTATTTGCTCCGGGGGCTTTGAGTTAGTGTTTGCCTATGCTATTCCTGGGACCTAAGCTTTTCAGGTTTCTGACAACTAGACTACTCAGAAGACTATGGGGTACTTGGATCAGGCATCAAACAATCTGTGCCTTTAAGAGTTCTGGGAATGTTCTGACAAAGAAATCCATACATTTTAGGCATATGAATGACAATGGCTTTTGCAAAAAAGCATTGAGCTGAACACGACTGATTGTGGATGCAAATACTTAATTTTTTGCTTGTTTGTCAAGATTACTGACAGCTATAAAAAAAAATATGTTATTGCAGCATACTACAGGTACATTCCTTTTCTTTGTTCTCCTTATATTTAGTGCTGGGCCAATTTGCAGTAGTGCTGTATTGCAAAGCACAAACCCCTCCATGTGACAACCCCCCAGCCCCCAAAGTTAATGTCATGCCAGCAGTCTTCTTTATTACCATTGTATGTTTATTCAAGCACCATTTTCCCCCTCCAAGACCAAACTGAACAGGGGAAGGGAGAACTGGTACATACCTAGCTCCCCTTCACCATTGCACCCATAGACAATAGCTTCTTTTGCCTTTCACTAGTCCCAGACCTGCTAATATTTTTTCATACACGGAAATACTTGCATTGTGCTGACCTAGATTCATGTTATGTCTCATTACGGTTATAAGGAAACCAAGGGCATTGTCTTGCTATGCAAAATGCCATACATGTCCCAATTTGCTTGTCCAACCTCCTGTGAAATCACCACAGAGCCCTGTAAAAAGTGATAAGAATTTTGTGGTCAACATACCAATGAGACAATGGACGACCAAGCCTAAATCTGAAAGTCTTTTACATTCACAAAGGCTTTAGGAATAAAGCAAAAATAAATTATATATTCAGCACTATGAGAAATAAAGGGATATTAGTCCCAGGAAGGGGGGTGTGGGACATTTTTATCACCACTATATTTTCTCCACATTCGTTTACAGTATAATAGAGGCATCAAATCCACTGGGATTCGGCCAAACCATGAACAAAAAGATTTGGCCGAATACCGAACTAAATTGCATATGCAAAATTAGAGAAAAAAAAGGGAGAAAGAGGGCCATGCTGACAGTGCTTGGTTAAATCTTATTACTTCCTTGTGAAATAAAAGTCACATGATTTTTAGGATTCAAATTCAGTTTGGCCACTTTGATTCAATTGAATCTGAAGCCTGCTGAAAAAGGCAGCATCCCTAGTTTACTCCTGGGTCTTTATAAATATATATATATATTTCTTTTTTTTTAAATCAAATCTGAGTGTGTTTGATCACCGTATTTCTCTCTCTGTGGTCACCTTATTTCTCTCTCTCTCTCTCTCTCTCTCTCTCTCTCTCTCTCTCTCTCTCTCTCTCTCTCTCTTTCTCTCTCCCTATATATATATATATATATAGAGAGAGAGAGAGAGAGAGAGAGAGAGAGAGAGAGAGAGAGAGAGAGAGAGAGAGAGAGAGAGAGAGAGAGAGAGAGAGAGAGAGAGAGAGAGAGAGAGAAATAAGGTGACCACACGCACCCACACGTAGTTGCAAACTGTCTCTCTCTACAAACTAATCTCTCTAAATGTTTGTTTGTCCATATAATTGGTCTTTATAGTTTATGTGAGTGTATGGAGTGTATGGATGCTGAGTTTCATTTGGAGGGGTTGATCTTAATAGACTTTGATATTTTTTCAACCCAACTATGTAACTATATAATGGCAGAAAACAATATACACAGTAGCATTCATGTACATTAAAGACGTCCAACAGCCCTTCAAGAATATAGATTAGCTGCAACAGCTTCATTTCCAAAATCAAGGGTACTGTCAAGGCCACACTCTGCAGCTACAGAAAAAATTATTTAAAAGGAGAGAAGGCAAAAGGAACAATAGAGCAACTTTCTCTACAAACTATTTTCTCTAAATATTTGCATTTGTCCATATAATTATATATATATAGTTTATATATGGAGTGTATGGTCGGTGTGAGTGTGTGTATGTAATGGCAGAAAACTATATCTACAGAGTAGCATTCATGTACATTAAAGATGTCCAACAGGCCTTCTAATGTAGTTCAGCTGCAACAGCTTAATTTCCATATAGAATCTGTTACCTGGAATGCTTGCAACCTAGGGTTTTCTGAATAAGGGATCTTTTCGTTGCTTGGATCTCCATACATTAAAGAATTTAGAAATACCTTTAGAATTATCTAAACATTAAATAAACAAATTATTATGCATTCAATACGGATTAATGCAGTTTAGCTACCATCAAGGTACAAGATACCGTTTTATTATTACAGAGAAAAAGGAAATCATTTTTACATTTTTTGGTTATTTGCTTAAAATGAACTCTATAACAGCCTTCCCATAATTGGAAGCTTTCTGGATAAAGGGGTTGCTGATAGGGAATCCCATACCTGGATACTTTAATACAAAAATTACTGTATTTTTAAACTGTATATTTGATTAAAAAAATACTGCTATTTCCTTAAAGTCACCAATCCATTAACCGACTTTAGAAACAAAATGAACTCTTCTATATGTTGTTGTGTTTCTTACATATAATATGATATTGAAAATCCATCAGAACAACACTGAGTCCATTGGTTCAGTTAGCTTGACACTGGAAGTGCTTTTTAGTCTGATCAATAATATAGACAATGAGACATAGCTGCGGAATAATAACAAAGACAAAGAGAAATAAATCTTATGAATGTAATTGGGGAACATGTAGAGTAGAAATATCATCCTCATTTGTCTTTAAAAGTAGACTTGGAATAGGAAATGTAATCTGCCTTGAAAAGCCTTCAATAATATGCCTTAGAATTATATCAGCAGTAAAAACTGTTGACAAAATGTAAAAGCTAATGTGCAAAAACTGGCAAAAAAAATAGAACACCTATTGGCACGCAGCTGTATGAATATGGTAATAAAGACATCTTTATAGATCCCTTAGGATACAGTGCCTTAAATCATAGGATTATTGTCAGCCAAACAGAAAATTTTATGCCAAATAGCTATTGAAAGGAGCTCATCATCTACACATAACTCACGTCTGGTGAAATTCATAACAGGATCCTTAAAGCTCTGTAAAACTCATAGATATAATGCCCATGAAAGAATAAAAATAAAAAAAGGTGTTGGATGATTACAAATTATTTTGTCTTCCAAAGACATCTATGCTATCAGCCAGGGATACCTTTTTATTTATCTCATAACACCCTTTGCTGTAGATCAATAGCACCTCCATCAAAGTATACAGTTAGGCCCATAAATCTTTGGACATTGATAACTTTTGTCTAATTTTGGTTCTGTACATTACCATGAATTAAATGAATTTTAAATGAAACAACTCAGGTGCAGTTGAACTGCAGACTTTCAGCTTTAATTCAGTGGGTTGAACAAAAAGATTGCATAAAAATGTGAGGAACTAAAGCCTTTTTTCTGAGTTATTTCATTTAAAATTCATTGTGGTAATTTACAGAACCAAAATTAGAAAAAAGTTGTCTCTGTCCAAATATTTATGGGCCTAACTGCATATATGCACTGAGAGATATATTATGGATAATATAGAATAAAAAAAGGATATAAATAGTATAGTGTATCAATATATTAACATGCCACATGGATATTGCAACTTATTATTCTGCATCTTGTTACGGAAACCGCTCGCTGAATCTTGTAGCAGCCTTCAGTAAACAATAGAAGTTTACTAAACAGCAATTTTACTTTATTATATTCTTTCTGTAATACTCTGGGGTTCCCAACATATTCTTTATCTGTGAGTAACATTTAGATGTAAGAAGAGATATGAGCAATGAAAGAATGAAAACTGTTCCAGGGTGGTGCAAAATAAGGACTGTGATTGGCTACTGGCAAAACCTATATGGACTGGCAGCCTACAGGAGGCTCTGTTTGGCAGAGTTTTTATGCAACCAAAACTTGCCTCAAAAACAGGAATTCAAAAATAAGCACCTACTTTGAGGCCACTGAGAGCAACATCCAAGGGTTTAGTGAGCAACATGTTGCTCCAGAGCCACTGACCGGGGATCGTAGGGGGTAACGTCATAAATGGTGCAAAGTCTAATGCCAACATCCCACAGTGCAAATGGTAAAAGTAGAAGCAGATAGTAAAGACAGAGCAATATATTTGAATATCATTAAAAATATGCCTAGAGGGAGCTTTGCACTAGCCAAAACACCAATAGCAGTCAAATGCTAAATATTTAGAAGGCCAATAACAAGAGGAGTGTACTGTCATGGAAAGGCTATCCCTCCCCAACAGTAAGAAAGTCAGTAAGTAACAGTATGATGTATAGAGGGTGATATTTTGAGACAATTTGCAATTGGTTTGTAGCCTTACAGAGCATTTGTTTTCCGATGGAGTCAGTGACTCCCTTTCAAAGCTGAAGAAAGAAGAAGAAAAGGAAATCATTAAAAAACTCTACAAAATAAATAATAAAGACCAATTGAAAAGTTGCTTAGCATTGTTCTGTATTCTTTCCATTTGTACTTTTTATATTCAGATCTTAGTTTTAGACAAATATGGGGTTATCTAATAAAAGGCACTACGTTCACCCAGGGGCAGTAACCCATAGCAATCAATCAGCAAGTAGAATTTACTAGTCACCTGTTTAAATGCAGACTTATCGGTTGCCGTGGGTTACTGCTCCTGGGCAAATTAGTGCCTTATTTTACATATGGGGGTTAGAGTTCAATTGTGGTTTCAAAAACTTCTAAAAAACACTAAAATGAAACCTTTAATAAATACGCTTTATAGTATGCAGTATAATGTGGAAGACCAGATTACAAGGATTTATTTCTCTCAACTGCAATGGCAGGGGACATTCTGTGATATTCACAAACTAATCCATGTCACTGCTCATGGAAAATGCACTCTCTGCATTGACCTACATTGTTTCCCTCTCTGCATACTGTATAATAATGAATATTGATCAGTTATAAATCTGTTTCATATTTCATTACTTTATTTAAACATTGTACTGCCATAATCCAAGTACTTTTCTGGATATTACATGATGCACTGTACTAAATTGCCTGCTCCAATATTGCATTTGCTGGATCCTGGTGGCATTTATTTAAAATGTAATGGTCTATGGATTGCATACCTCTTACATCTTACTGTGCTCTCTATTGGGACTTATTTTCTATGTAACGACATGTGGAGTTATGCTTGCTTTGCACTTCATGATGGTTCCTGATGGGATTCACTTAAAATGCCATGGTCTGTGTTCTTATTACATGTACTACCCATCACTGTGGTCTCTGATCAGTATAAATCAAATGGTCATTGGAGAGTATTACCTTTTCTATAGCTTTTTACAATCTAGGGCAGAAATGAGATCACTAGCTACGAATGCTATCATGCTACAAGAAATCTTAGAGACCTACTTATCCACAGTCTTATTTTAGAGGATCTTTAAACCACAACTAAACTCACTTTATCTAAAACCACAAATGTTATGAAATTTATTAAAATATCCAAACTGAAAAAGCACAAACGGGAAAAGTGGCAGAAAAATCATGAAAAGCTTTACTTTTTCAATTTGTCACTCAATAACTATGACTTTTTGTACTGTCGCACAAAAGCAAGATCGCAAACACCTGAAAACCTCTAAAGCCACAAATCAAAGAAAGATCTTTCAGTTGTAAAAGGCACCTCTGCCATTGACTTCTACTTGATTTCGACAGGTTTTAGCTGGAGTGTTTTCAGATTCACAAGTGTCACAGTTGTGTCGCATAATAAATCCTGAAAAAGTTGCTGGGTTTTTTCTGCACGTTTTTCAAATTTTTGGAGTCAAAAAGCCAGACCCGAAAAAGTTGCTTTTTCATAAATTGCCCTATCGTCTAAAAGGGTACATATATCATAATTTTTTACATTTCACCCATGGATAGAAAATTGCGAACAAGGAACTGCCATTTTTAGCATACCTTTTGGGTTAACTTTATTTTAAAAACCCTGTACTGGTCCTGTTCTGGCCTTTCTGTCTCACTCGCCTCTTGGCTATCCTGTAGTGCCACTGGTACTTTCCCATTTAGACACCACGGAGCGTCATCTAAGTTAGGACATGGGAGGCACTTCTAGTGATGAAATTTTGTTGTTCTCCTGTCCAATCTGCCGTGGCACTGCTTAAAAGCCCACCTGCCTGTGGCATAGCTTAACAATCCTATGTCATTATTGGAATGTCATTACTTGTCTGTCCACCCTCCTATGCCACCACTTGCCCCAGCCACCCACTCTGAGAGAGAGAAACTCTGAAGGGAGGGAAAGGCTGGGTGAGAGGAAGACTTTGTAGAGCAGTGGGGGGAAGGCACATTACAAGCACAAGAACCATACTGACAGCACAGAAGATGCTTACAGGCAACTAGCGGTTGCAGGGTGATGTCACTTCCAGAAGTGAACCTGGAAGTAGGAACCCAAAGAACAGGAAGGGGCTTACAGCGGCACACACAGGGAAGAAGAAGCTTTTCTGGTGCTGCAAGATGCAGGGACCCCTTGGGCATCTGCTAAAATACGGAGCCACACACACTCAAAATGTTGTAGTTGGGGAGCTTACATTTATTGCTTCACCAACAGTATGAAGTATTACACTGTTGGTGAAGCAATAAATGGGGTAAGCTCCCCAACTGCATAATTTTGAGTGTGTGCGACTTTGTATTTTTGCAGATGTTAAAGGACTAAGCCAGGTTAGCGGACAGTCAGCACCACCAGTGCAGTGCTTGAGATAACAGGTGTGCGATGGATCTTTTTCATATTGCACTGGGACCACTCTTTCCATTTTTTTCGGTTTCCTTTCTACAAAGCAGGATGCCGCTGAGTATTGTATTTTACTAAAGTAAATTCATTGATTGGGACTGGGTTAACTGGTCACCTGCTCATGCCACCACTTGCTGTGCCTCCCCGCTGATTTCATTATTTGCCATGACCACTCGCTTGTGTTTCCACGTGTTGCCTGTACACCTGCCCTTATCACCAGATTCCCATCCTGATCAGTGGTCACATTGATATCCGCTCACCTCCCTGTCCAAAAAAAAATGTAACCCAAGCTGTACCAGTTTTACTATCTTATTTTTTATGTGTACCATTTCAAAACAGCACAGTTTGGTTGCTCAGTAGCTCCTTGCATATATTCTATAACTATAGTGATATAAGCTTTAACCATGTAATATTTAGCTGCAAAATATTGGAATAGACCCTGTAACTTTTGACCTATGGCAGCTCTTCAGTTAGTGCTATGACTATTTCCTGTTGAAGAACTAAGAGACACTCCCACCCCTCATTTCAGACTAGACTTTGAATAGAAAGGATTTCTTTGTAACCCTGATTAGTGATGAGCGAATCTGAAAAATGTATTGGAGTCAATAGGCCTCAAAATATTTTTACATGCGACAATTTTTTTTCACTCCAAATGCATTATTTTGTCTTAATGTCTTTTCTCAGTGACTTTTTGTCCAAATGCAATTTTTTCTTTTGGTGACTTATGTGGATTTCTGGCGCAGATGGCAAAATGGAGAAATTCGCCGCACATACATGCCTGGCGAAAAACTTCACTCATCACTAGCTCTGATATAATTACATTTTTAGGAGGTAAAATGTGTTCAAAACAATTTTTTCTGCATCATTAAATATTGTAAGTAAGGTCAGAATATTATACTAGAAGCTGAGGTTTTTGCCCTCTCTGCCCTTGTAATTCACGCTTTGGTAAGTGCTTTAGGATCAAAATCATATGTGTGAAAGTATTGGTGCATCAGATGATAAATTCTGTACAGATGCAATATACAAATCACAGATGCAATATATCATCTAAATCCTGATTTAGGAAATGTATAATAAATGTAACATTATTACATACTGTATATAATAAAGGTGATTATCATAAATGTACTGCTGTAGCATGGTAGCGCTCTATAAAATACTATATAATGCCGTAGTTAAAACTGTGTTTCACCAAGACCTGCATGCTGGCAGGTAAACCACCATATAAACTGTACAGTCTGGACAATGTAAAATTATTCCGTGAAGACAAATGCCAATGTGATGCAATGGCTCATCTGCTGGGCTTTATGATAGAG
The DNA here is from genome assembly GCF_017654675.1 of Xenopus laevis. Taxonomy (NCBI): domain Eukaryota; kingdom Metazoa; phylum Chordata; class Amphibia; order Anura; family Pipidae; genus Xenopus; species Xenopus laevis. Next base: position 92,509,104 of record NC_054378.1, read on the forward strand.
TATAGTAATGCTGTTCTAATAGTGAGCATACCCTGCTATTAGAGAAAATGGAGTGCCCCAATCTATCAAATTATTGCGTTAAGACAGTTTAAGTATTAATACTACTTTACAGATGTCTGCTACAGATACAAGTGGACATTCAGAATCTGTAGAACGAAGCACAATTTTATAGTTATCTAGTGTTTTAACTAGATAATAGACAAGCAATACTGATATGCAGGGCCGCCATCAGGGGGGGACAGGGGGGACAAGCGTACCGGGCCCGGGCATGAAGGGGGGGCCCGGCAGCGCTGCATTTTTTTGAAGATCCGGGCCCCCCTTACGAGCGCCCGAGCCGTACGTCTTGCCTCTTCAGTGCCGAATGCGGAAGTGCCGAAAAGCCGAAGCCGATGCGACGAAAAGACCCGAAGTCACGGAAAAAGCCGAAGTCACGAAGCGCCGAAAAGACCCGAAGTCACGAAAACAGCCGAAGCCGAAGTCCTGAAGCAGCGCAAAGACCCGAAGTCACGAAAGGAGGCGAAGTTGAAGTACTGAAGCCATGAGTTCAATTCTACTGAACACCAGTTTGTGTTTTTTTTTTTTTTAATCCCCTGGCCACCAATGTATTATTTTAATATTCTATAGGCCCCTGCCACCAATCTTTTTTTTAAAACTTTTGTTTTTGGGGCCCCAATTTTTTTTTTAACTCGTAAGGGGCCCCTTGCCACCATTGGTTTTTTTTGGGTTTTTTTTTTTTAAAAAAAATTAATTTTCTTTTTGGTGGCCCCAAATTTTTTTAACTTGTAAGGGGGCCCCTGCCACCAGTTTTTTTTTTTTCAAAAAAAAATTTTTTTTTTTAAATTTTTTTTGGGGCCCCAATTTGTTTTTAACTTGTAAGGGGGCCCCTGCCACCATTTTTTTTTCAAAAAAATTTTTTTTTCTCCAAATTTTTTTTTTGGGGCCCCAATTTGTTTTTAACTTATAAGGGGGCCCCTGCCGCCAATGTTTTTTTTTTTTTTCAAAAAAATTTTTTTTTTTTTAAATTTTTTTTGGGGCCCCAATTTGTTTTTAACTTATAAGGGGGCCCCTGCCGCCAATGTTTTTTTTTTTTTCAAAAAAAAATTAATTTTTTTTCAAATTTTTTTTTGGGGCCCCAATTTGTTTTTAACTTAGAAGGGGGCCCCTGCCACCAATGTTTGTTTATTTTTTAGTTTTTTTTACATTTTTTTTGTTGGGGCCCCAAGTTTTTTTTAACAGGGGGCCCCTGCCACCAATGTTTTTTAAAAAAAAAAAATTTTAATTTTTTTTTTTTTGGGGCCCCAATTTTTTTTATAAGGGGGCCCTGACCATCAATAGCTTTTTACAACTTGTGTGGGGGGGGGTTACTTTTTTAGCGCTGATGTCTGTGTGGTCTTTTAACGGCGATGTGGGCGGGATATGGGGCGGAGCTTGGTCGTCAGTGTGGGCGGGGCCCAGGGGGCCCCAAAAATTTTGTTGTACGGGGCCCCGTGATTTCTAATGGCGGCCCTGCTGATATGTCTAGAGCACTTTTTTGTAGGAAAGATTTAGGATCAAATTAGATGGAGTAATATATTTGGTGATAGTATAAAGTACACTAAAAATAAAAAAAATAAAAAAGACTTGCCAAAGGAACTTTCCAGCTAATGAGGCACAGTTTCTAAAATGATACCTTCATATGTGCTGCAATATTTACTAAATTCTATGCATCTTGAAGCTGAAATCCCAAAGGTCGAAGCAGGGTCAGACTAGGCTGCCCAGGCCACTGATCTCCCTCCCCAGTCGGGTGAGGGGGTAGGTCAGGTGGCAGACGGCCCCTGTAGGGGAGTATGGGGGCACACTGGAGGGCCCCTTGGCAGGTGTGGGGCCCCTGGAGCACCTGCCCCAGTGGGCCCTGCACCCACCAGTCTGACCCTAAGTCTAACTAATATAGAGAGTACACAAAATATCAGAATGGGACTTATCCCCATAGGCCCAAATTATACAGAATTATCACATGACCATGTTGTAATTAAGGATAAAATGCAATTTTTATTAACTACCATGCCACATACTTATTAAAACCACTTAAAACATAGAAATAGTGCTGCGCTGAGTGTAGGGATCCCTGTACCCTAAAACCAATTTCTGAGGAGCTCCTATATATAGCTATGATGGATATTCACTTATATGATGTGGCTAAACAGCCAAAATTCCACTTCAATATGTAAATGTAGGTACTTCAACTCCAAGTGGTCACAGGGAAAGGAGGTAAGCCATTTGTAATCCACACCGTCCAAATCAATTACAATGTTTCACCACGATATATTGCAACTTGCTCGTTGCTATTAAACAGTTCCCATGCATCGGGTGTGGTAAGGGTCAATGCTCCATATATTGGGAGCGGAGTAAATTGGGGAGAGGTTTCTGGATGGCTCTACTTGTGGCCGAATTAGCCGTGTAGTGCTGTATGGTCTCGATAGTAATGGCCGCCCGCCGTTACCAGCGGTCGCAATGCGGCCACGGCCCAAGGTGATGCAAATTGTGACAATCACCTTGCGTGTTAGCCCAATAAGTCCTGCCAATCCCAGCCTCTTATTGCCCAAATAGGTTTATACAGACCGTTGTGATCACGTCTGCACCGTGCGTAACTCAACGCTCCCTTGTAGGTATGCTTTGCTGGAGAACCCTACGGCGCCTTCCAAGTCCCTGGTCGGGAGAGGGATCCCGTCTTACTCAGCTAGCAACGCGAAACCCCGACAGCTGTTTCGCCACCAAACGTGTCAAAAGCCACGTTTGGTGGCGAAAACAGCTGTCGGAATTTTGAAGTGGAATTTTGGCTGTTTAGCCACATCATATAAGTGAATATCCATCATAGCTATATATAGGAGCTCCTCAGAAATTGGTTTTAGGGTACAGGGATCCCTACACCCAGCGCAGCGCTATTTCTATGTTTTAAGTGGTTTTAATAAGTATGTGGCATGGTAGTTAATAAAAATTGCATTTTATCCTTAATTACAACATGGTCATGTGATAATTCTGTATAATTTGGGCCTATGGGGATAAGTCCCATTCTGATATTTTGTGTAGTTTTAGTGGTGTATGTGGACACCCCCATGCAGGCTGATAATTAAATAGTGAGAACACTTGCACAAATAGCTTAAGTAAATAATATAGAGAGTAGATATGATTGAATTTGTAGGTTTGTTACAGGTTTGAAACAATATCAGAGTTTCTTTAGGGCAATTCATATACTCCCTGCTTCTAAAACACCTACTACTAAAGTAGTGTTTCTGAAGCAAACACACCAGTTGTACTAGTGCAGCACAAAAGTACATTACATTGTGATTCCTTTCAAACACTTTTATCTTTTGGTGTTACTGTTCTTTTAAAGGCAGAAAGAGAAAATCTTTTCAGGGTTTTATAAAGTTAAAGGGATACTGTCATGGGAAAAAAAAAAATTTTCAAAATGAATCAGTTAATAGTGCTGCTCCATCAGAATTCTGAAATCCATTTCTCAAAAGAGCAAACAGATTTTTTTATATTAAATTTTGAAATCTGACATGGGGCTAGACATTTTGTCAATTTCCCAGCTGCCCCAAGTCATGTGACTTGTGCTCTGATAAACTTCAATCACTCTTTACTACTGTACTGCAAGTTGAAGTGATATCACCCCCTCCCTTTTCCCCCCCAGCAGCCAAACAACAGAACAATGGGAAGGTAACCAGATAACAGCTCCCTAACACAAGATAACAGCTGACTAAGAACAACACTCAATAGTAATAACCCATGTCCCACTGAGACACATTCAGTTACATTGAGAAGGAAAAACAGCAGCCTGCCAGAAAGCATTTCTCTCCTAAAGTGCAGGCACAAGTCACATAACCAGGGGCAGCTGGGAAATTGACAAAATGTCTAGCCCCATGTCAGATTTCAAAATTGAATATAAAAAAATCTGTTTGCTCTTTTGAGAAATTGATTTCAGTGCAGATTTCTGCTGGAGCAGCACTATTAACTGATTCATTTTGAAAAAAAATTTTTTCCCATGACAGTATCCCTTTAACATCACCCACGACTGATTCAGGTATCTGATACAGGCCAACCAGTTAGCAAGGTCATTGCCTTTCATTTGTTCCCTGTGCTTGCTGGAAGTGTTACATAACGGTATTGCTGCCACAGTTCTATCCTGCATAATGATTATAATGAACAGCTTTCTGTTCCAAAGTCCTCTTTTCTATATTAAGGGGACCATGTGGAGGTTTATCACACACCAGGTTATTTGGATACCATTTACAAACACACATGGAGAGAAAACTTCAATAAAGGCAAAAGTTAACTATGAAAATTGACAATTCCAATCTTTTCCACCTTTTGTTAGCAACTCTCTATAACATAACCATGAAAGGTTTTTTTTTTAAACCTTCCAAAAACTCATCATCTGTGGGTGATACATGCAAGTGTATGATTTTCAATAAGTTATACTCATTCATAAACATTTGCATAAATACTTTGATCAGTGATGATCTCTTTGGGAAAGCCACTGCAGGTAAATTTACCTTTGTATTATGCACTTCTCAATTTTTTTTATAATATATCATTTGAATCACCATATATTAAGTCTACTAAAAAAATAATTTTAATATTAAATAAACAAGTAGGATTATTTTGTCACCAATATGGATTTGTGTAGCTTAGTTAGAGTTTTCTTAATATAGAGAAAAGGGAATTCATTTTTAAAAACTATTATTATTTGATTATACGAAGTCTATTGGATATGGCCTTCCCTTTCTGGCTAACAGGTTTCTGGAAAAATAGATATCATACCTGTACTATTAGCTGCTTGTTTTTTCCCCATGGACTGTATCTTATCAACCTGATATTGTGGTTCTTAGCTATGTGCTATGAGTATAATAGTTTTTTCCCATTTAAACCTTAAAGGTAAACATTGTGTTTGGGAACAGCCTTCCTCTCCCATCCAATCAATACCAGTTTGCACTCCACGATCAGCTTCAATTGCTCATGTTCATTATTGATGATTTTTTTTATAAGAGAACATTAAGCAGTGAAAGATGTTGCCCTTGAACTCCACTATACTACTCTGTCCTTTTTTAATAGCTAATGAAAAAGGGGCATATTTGGGGGTGTAAACTGGTGCTCATTAAGTGGGAAGGGCTGTCCGCTAAAACTATGTGAGCCTTTCATTCTCCTATAAATTTTTACTGATATACTTTAGTATAGCATAGAGTCTCTATACAGTTCCTAAATATATCATAGTTGTGTGAGTTTGTAACTTTGGTCATAATATACCTTCTTAATAGCATCTCCCTGTTTCTTCTGGTTTCTTTTTGGGGGGTTTTTTCGAGTCTTTTGAAAACTGCTAGATATGACTCAAAATTATCTGTAGGAGTCATCGTTTACAGGAAGATTTGCATTGTTTTGCACATTACTACATTGTTTTTGCTGTACCTCAACATTATAGACTTTTACAACTTTAAAAAAGAACTAAACCCTAAAAATAAATATAGCTAAAAATGCCATATGTTATGTACTGAACTTTTTGCAACAGAATAAAATTTCAGCTTGGAAAGTGTCTGTGACTGTGACACTCACATGCTCAGTGGGCTCTGAGCAGCTGTTGAGAAGCTAAGATTAGGGGTCGTTGCAAATTATCAAGCAGAAAATGAGGTTTGTTTTTAATATAAGCAGATGCTACAAGGCTGATTATTAAATTCTGATGCTAATTGCACTGGTTTCTGTGCTGCCATGTAGTGATTATCTGTATTAATTACTAATAAACCTTATATTGTGACAATTATATTCTATGTGTACTGTATATTTTGAGTCAGTCTCTGAGCTCAGTAAGTGACAGCAGCACAGAGCATGTGCAGTGAATCTGCAGAAAAGAAGATGGGGAGCTACTGGGGCATCTTTGGAGACACAGATACTGCTAAAGGGCTGTGGTTCCCTTGAGCTGGTATAGAAGCCCAAAACATAATGTGCAACATTTCTAACCATCTTCTTTAGTTAAGCTTAAGTTCTCCTTTAAAATGTGTGTCTCTTTATATCATCTTGTCTTGTACTTCATTAGACAGGGAATTTCAATAGATTAGTTGCTCCAAATACTGTTTTCATTAGGCACAATTGCACAGTGACATTGTCATTGCCATGGACTTTTTTTTAAAATGTTAGCACTAGTTATAGGCAAATCTGACCTGTTTTGCTTTGCTGAAAATTTGCGAAATTGCAAAAAATTTGCAAAATGAATTAAAGACAATGGTCGTTTTTTGGCCCAATATTTTTTTCAAACTATGCAACTTCTTTTTCACTAAATAATGGGCATTTATTCATGACAAAATGAACTAAAATATTTCACTTAACCCTATTTATCACAGTAGTCAATTGATACGAATTGTCCTTCTGAGTCTGTTAACATGGGAATGCACCTTAGCACTGAAAATAGATAAAACCGAATGTGTTAAGGTTCCTTTGCATTCATCGTTAAAGTGCTGTTGGGGTGTCATGTTCAGGGACATAATGAGCAGTCAGTAGCATAACTACGGGGGGGGTGCAGGGGTTGCGATCCGGGCCCGCACCCCGTTTGGGCCCTCCGGACACTCGCATCGATGCGAAGGCGCATAGAAAACTGCATCCAGAGGGGGTTGTGGGGGCCTGGCTACATGGCCTTCCCCCAGCCTGACCCTCCTTGTGTACCCCACAAAAAATGTTTGATGAGGCCCAGCACACACAGCAACCTTGTGCCCAACTCATCTGCTTGCTCGCACACCTGCATGCAATTGATTAAAAAGTGACTGCAAAGAGTGGGCTTTCTGTGCAGCAGTCCCTGCAGTCTGTGGGCCCCACTGTGGGGTATGCTGCCTCTATAGTTATGCCACTGGTCATGTTGGTACAGATCCAATCAATAAACAATGCAAAATGCCTGGCATGATAAAACCACGCACAAACACCTGTGTGTAAAAACACCATGTAGTAGGCTTTCTTAATATGCAGGAGCTTTTCTAATGACTTCTTCATATTGCTATTGCTAGTGGGGTGCAGGTACTATGTGTATCTAGGTACCACGCTGAATAAGTATGTAAAGTTTTTTTTCTGTATTAAAGGGTGAATCTTTCACACACTAAATGCTTTTTCCAGTAAAACACTCTTTGTTTTCCTTTTCCAGCATTTTCATTGATTCATAACATATCACACTTCAGAAGAACTGTATACAGCAGCTATCTGTTTATTGATTTTTACTAGTGAGATCCCTAATAAATGTTTACAGGCAATGTTTATATTAGGTTACATACAGACTTTCAGTAATTAGTAGAAAGACACCAATACCGTTTTCTCCTTTTTCTTTTGAAGCTATTGTTCCATTATATGTAGTGATTAGCAAAAATTTTCGTCAGGTTTCGCTGTAAAAAAAACTCCCATAGATTCCAATGGGTGAAAAAAATTGTCACCCATAGACTTCAATGCATTTTACTTTTTTTCGCAGTTTTACGAATTTTGGCAACAGGTCAGATTTTTCCATCGTTGTTTATAGGTAATGGCACATTGCAACCAAAAAGTAATTCAGGCAGCCAGGTATATTGGTAACTACAGCCATATGGTACCCTGCTTATCCTGAATGGTCGAAATACAGTGTAAAATAGGGCAACATGTTTCACCCATCACCGGTATAGGAAGCAGCTTATAGTAGGAAAGTATGTTTTAATTATCACATTTCTTTCTAATCATGGTAATTCAATTCAATTTCCTCTCTGTGATTCACCAAAGAGATATAGAATTTTTGTCTTTTGGGGAAATGTCAATGAGCACATAGAGACATGAAATACACACATGATCACAAGCACACGTGGCTATTTATGCTGCATGGCCTGTCAAATAGGTCAGCTTGGAAATTGTCCTTGGGTGATGAATCTATCCAATACACATGCCAGTAATAAAGTTCTTTCCCTTCTCGCTCCTAGATGAACTGTAGATTCATTGGAGTTTCTGTTGCACTCTGAGCTGCTCAATGAAGAAACAATGACCCCTTATTCATCCGTGACAAACTGCCACGTAAGCCAAGAATAAAAAGACTAAAATAGATTTTTATTAAATTCTCAAAAACCAGAGAGTAGAGAAAAGGAGATACAATGAATAATGTCACGCCAGCTTTTTTCTATATTGTTTACCAATTTTTTTTATTTTTTTTTACCAGTAGCATTATATCTTGCTCTGTCAGTAAGTGTATAAGAAGCAGACATATTGTTTTTTCAATGTTAATGTGGGTATTAAATCTTGTGATGCTCTTTGTTGCTGTACAACATGAGGTGCTACAAAGCACTATTCATATGTCAGCTGCCTATTACTAGCCACGTGTGCAGAGACGTATAATAAAGTTGTGTTCATAAAGTACTTAAATAAAGCAACACTGACAAAACTGCCTTAAAAAGAGGTAAAGAAGAGTGCTTGCCTCTGACAGCCTAATGAACTTGCTCTATGTGTATGTCCTGACTTTTATAATGTAATACAGGGAGGATGAATTGTTTTTTGTTTAAAATACATATAGCATCCCATTTACTTACCCTAAATCATTAAAGGGATACTATCATGGGAAAAAAAAATTTTTTCAAAATGAATCAGTTAATAGTGCTGCTCGAGCAGAATTCTGCACTGCAATCCATTTCTCAAAAGAGCAAACAGAGTTTTTAATACTCAATTTTGAAATCTGACATGGGGCTAGACATATTGTCAATTTCCCAGCTGCCCCAAGTCATGTGACTTGTGCTCTGATAAACTTCAACTACTCTTTACTGCTGTACTGCAAGTTGGAGTGATATCACCCCCCTCCCTTTTCCCCCCCAGCAGCCAAACAAAAGAACAATGGGAAGGTAACCAGATAGCAGCTCCCTTACACAAGATAACTGCTGCCTGGTAGATCTAAGAACAACACCCAATAGTAAAAACCCATGTCCCACCGAGACACATTCAGTTACATTGAGAAGGAAAAACAGCAGCCTGCCAGAAAGCATTTCTCTCCTAAAGTGCAGGCACAAGTCACATGACCAGGGGCAGCTGGGAAATTGACAAAATGTCTAGCCCCATGTCAGATTTCAAAATTGAATAAAAAAAAATCTGTTTGCTCTTTTGAGAAATGGATTTCAGTGCAGAATTCTGCTGGAGTAGCACTATTAACTGATGTGTTTTGAAAAAAACATGTTTTCTGATGACAGGATCCCTTTAAAAAGGGGAATTAAAGTTTCCTAGGAGCACTTATGCAATATATATATATATATATATATATATATATATATATATATATATATATATATATATATATATTTTTTTTTTTTTTTAAAGCTTCTTCTCTTTGAGGACTTCTGCAGTGGCCCATAGCTAATTATCTGTGCATGAGGCCTGTCCAGTCACAGTATTCCTCAATGTGTGTGTTTTGATAGCTTCTGTAGACCCCCTATCCTCATTTGTACCATGTATCTGACCACAATATGGACAAGCAGAAGAGACTAGAACATGTTAAGATAAACTCTGGGACTGAATAGATAAAGGTCTGGGACCGAATGGTATTCATCCTAGAGTACTTATTTCTATGTATAGGTAGAAAGGCAAAAAAGGACCGCACATGCTCACCGCTCTCCCCTCAAGTCAAGTGCTCCATCAAACAGTGTCCCCACTGTAAACACGACAATAACTCGAAAGGTAGACTGCACTTCTGAAAAAAAAGGTTTATTGGAATTCCTGCTGGTAGAAACCTGACGCGTTTCGGGAGTTATCCCTTAGTCATAGGTTACTTATTTCTATGATTGCCAAACCTCTTTACTTTATCATTCAGAATTCATTGAGGTCTGGCACATAGTTACATAGTTAAATCAGGTTGATAAAATACAAAGTCCGTCAACTTCAACCCCTCCAAATGAAAACCCAGCATCCACACACACCTCTCCATACTCTCAGATAACTGATATACCCATATCTATACTAACTATAGAATTTATTTACTAGGTAATACTTTTACAATTTATAAATATATCTCATCAAACTGCAGCCATTGTGGAATTTGTTATATAGTCTTAAAGTTTTCTTGATATATGTCATTTTAATGCTACTTATACTGTTGAAAACCGTTACTGAAATTTGTAAGTGAAAAGCAGATTATTTGAACATTCAAGGACCTTTCCTGGACCTCAGCAGTGCCTGCCCCTTATACCTTAAATTACTGAGAATGCTGCCTTTGTTAATCAAGTGGTCAAATGATGTAGGGTGATGAGATGGAAAGATTAGCATTGATTGCTTAAAAAAATGTAAAAATCTCTCCAGACCATCATTTAGCCAATAAATGAATAATAATTGCTATTTGGTATAGTTTTACAAAGTAATTTAGAAATTGAATCTGCATGATTAGTGAACGGCTCACATTTCTTCAGGATGAAGTCTTGCCTACTGGTCTTAAGTGTGATATCATTTTCAAAAGCGTAAAAGTGCAGCTTTACATTGTCAAGCTAATAGTAATGTAATTACAGCTACTGTCCTATATTATTTTACACCTTTCATATCTGAACAAGCTGTGTGTTACATAGTTACAGAGTTAGTTACATAGTTAAATTGGGTTGAAAAAAGACAAAGTCCATCAAGTTCAACCCCTGCAAATGAAAACCCAGCATCCACACACACCCGTCCCTACTTTTAATTAAATTCTATATACCCTTACCTATACTAACTAAGTAGTATTAAAATGACATATATCAAGAAAACTGTAAGACTATATAACAAATTCCATAATGGCTGCAGTTTGATAAGATATATTTATAAATTGTAAAAGTATTACCTAGTAAATAAGTGCCAGAAAGTGCTTTTATTGAGTAGGTTTTATTGGCATGGTTATTTGTATGTTCCCTTTCTTTTTATACATATATATTTTATATTTTTGTGTCTGTTAAATCTTGTTATAGCCTATTTTACAACATTCTTACATAAAATCGACATTGCATAAAATATGTTATCCCTGCACAGAATATTTTAAGAAATATTATAAAAAAAATAATAATAATAGAACATTTGCAAGGGTTTTAGTTTTGACAATGTATTTATTGAGGTGGAACAAGTAAATGTCCAAATTCTTCCTTTCCACATGTGATACACATTAGAAATATTGCTATACATAATATTAACACAATTTCACAAAATAATTCTCAGCGCAATTGGAGAGCAGGTTTCCTGACAACAGTGATGAAGCCTGAAACCTTGCATTGCAGCAAATTATTAAATCGCTAACAAAAGCACTACAGGATCAAATGCAAGAACCACAACTTTCACTACCTTAAACAAGGTCCATTTAAAGGGATAATATATCGAAGCGTGAGAATCGGAGCTCAACACAGTAAAATCCCAACACTCTTTATTTGCTAAATATGCTTTTAAAAATCACATAGCAATGAATAGAGAGTGTGGAATTTTACTGTGGTGAGCTCTAATCTCACGCAGCACAGCCTCTCATGTTATATAGTCTACAATTATAAATACACTTTATAATCTGTTGATCTGTCTCTTTAGATCCTTTGCAGTGTTTAGAATGTTATGCAAATGTATGTAGGTGTGAGGCAATAGCAGGACTGCAATTTACAGTGAGATGACCAATAAGAGATTTATAGCAGTATTTGTAGAAACAATGAAAGTATAATCGATATAAAAATGCTGCCCGTTACCTGGAAACATTTTATTTACTACAACTTCTGTATGAAAAACATTTCAAGTCACTAAATAATGCAAGAATACTCAAGGACTCCTTTCACAAATAACAGTACCATTAGTGTTTACACAAGCCGAGGTCATTACTATACTAGTAAGTGCGATTATTAAATTACAATACAAAAGAATCATGAACCGGTGGAGTTAATTCATTGACTTTCTAAACAGTTGCTGGAGGGACAGTCAGTTATCAAATCATACAATAGTACCCCCATTTGATGTTTTTAAAGGAACCAGGGGGAAAAAATGCGGGACAATTTGTTAAAGCAACTTTTTCTTTAAAATGAAAGGATACAGTATAAGCACAGGCATCAGTTTTTACTGAAATAAAATATTTACTGTGTTAATAACAAGGGTTAAGTACTGCAGCATTACTTTATGGGGGGAAGTGCAAGGCCTCTCTGTCAGTCACATATACAACCTAAACTAATTAGTGATGAATTCCCACGATTCGCCGGCATCAAAAAAAAAACAGACGCCGGCGTCAAAAACAAGACACTGCGCCATTTCGCCCATCACTAAAACCAATAAGTGATGGTACATGACTATATGTGGTACAGACTAATTGGAATTGACAGACAGAACCATGGCAAAATATACATCTGGTTACTATGTTAAATCTCGTTCTTTCACTAATAATAACATTCACAGAGGATAAACAGCAATTTTTGGAAACATCAGGACAACATTTTTATGTAAAATCCAGGAAAACTTCACTAAAAATTGTGGAAAAATACCCACTGAAATGCATCGGTGGGATCAAAAATAAAAAATGTAAAATGCGGGAAGACATAAAATCAGAGTACTTAAAGGGATCCTGTCATCGGAAAACATGTTTTTTTCAAAACGCATCAGTTAATAGTGCTGCTCCAGCAGAATTCTGCACTGAAATCCATTTCTCAAAAGAGCAAACAGATTTTTTTATATTCAATTTTGAAATCTGACATGGGGCTAGATATTTTGTCAATTTCCCAGCTGCCCCCAGTCATGTGACGTGTGCCTGCACTTTAGGAGAGAAATGCTTTCTGGCAGGCTGCTGTTTTTCCTTCTCAATGTAACTGAATGTGTCTCAGTGGGACATGGGTTTTTACTATTGAGTGTTGTTCTTAAATCTACCAGGCAGCTGTTATCTTGTGTTAGGGAGCTGTTATCTGGTTACCTTCCCATTGTTCTTTTGTTTGGCTGCTGGGGGGAAAAGGGAGGGGGTGATATCACTCCAACTTGCAGTACAGCAGTAAAGAGTGATTGAAGTTTTTCAAAACACAAGTCACATGACTTGGGGCAGATGGGAAATTGACAAAATGTCTAGCCCCATGTCAGATTTCAAAATTGAATATAAATAAATCTGTTTGCTCCTTTGAGAAATGGATTTCAGTGCAGAATTCTGCTGGAGCAGCACTATTAACTGATTCATTTTGGAATTTTTTTTTTTCCCATGACAGTATCCCTTTAATATGGAGGTTTCACTGTATTATTATATATTTTCTATATTACTTTTCAAGCAGATAAACAGAAACAATTAACTATTCGACAACTATTTTGATTAAATCAGCACTTATGGGTTTACAAATAATATTCATCAATGGCATGTGAACTTTTTTTTACACAGGTACTTGTGTGGCACTACTGGTTATTTGTATGTTCTATTTCTTTTTATACATTTATATTTTTGTGTCTGTTAAATCTTGTTATAGCCTATTTTACAACATTCTTACGTAAAATCTACATTGCATAAAATATTTTATCCTCGCACAGAATATTTTAAGAAATACTATAATAAAAAAATAACAATAATAGAACTTTGCCAGTTTGTTTGAACGCTACTCTGGGAAGAAGGTCAGAGAACCCAACTCTCCACCATTATTCTGAAGAGAAAGGAAAGCTTTTAAGAAAGCAAGTTATATGATTAGGTGGCTTGAACTCCTGGAGAAAAAGCTTTATAAAGCAAAAGTAATATTTAAGTGAATTCACAGTGAGAACCTAAGATTCAGTTACAAACTTTTTAGCAAACCAGAAAAAAATAATGATTGTGTCTTAAATCTGTTGTCATGGAGTTTCAAGAGCTTTGTTATTCCAAGTAAACATTACCTCTGGAATTTACAGTTTAACATTTTTATCAAGAATCGAATTTGTGAGTTGTGTGAGGGGTTTTCTACCTCGGATAAATTTGAATTTTGAATGTTTGGGTAGATGTTAATAAATCAGAGTGTCAAAAACTCAAATGAAAAAAGATGAGGAAAAAACTCAAATTCTCAAATAAAAACCCTCAACCAAAAAACTTTCCCATTGACTTCTACATGACCTCACCTGCTTTTAGATGGCGATTTTTTTACATTTCAATGTTTTTTTGCTTAATAAATACCAGATATTTGAGCTTTTGAAAATATAATCAATTGTGCGAGTTTGGGTGCAAAAAAAATATTTGAATCGTGGAAAAAATACAATTAGATTTTTGATCAATCTGCCCCTAGATATCCTTATTTTCTTTAGCCACAATTTGATTGATTCTGTGTTTACTTGAACCTGAATCTTTGTCTGGCAGCTTGTCAATATAATGCTTAAAATGCCATTATATGCAGCGACTACTATAGGTTCTATACAATTTTTGGCCAGATGTTAACTCATTTTACTTGCCATATTTTTTTTTTGTAGAAAAAGACATGATACAGAACCAAAGGCAATAAAGATAGACAGATTCCTAAATTTGTAACATACAAAGTTGTACAAGAACAACCTCTACTGAAATCAGGGACGGACTGGGGGGCTTGGGACCAACTGGGGCTACTGTCCCAGGGCCCCCTCCAGCGTGCCGCATCGCATTTGTGCATACGCATGCGGTGCCATATTTGTGCGTATGCGTGCTGCGCTACATCACTGCTCACGCGCACAGCGCCACATTTCTGCACAAGTTAAAAAAATTTATTTTACCACGACCCCAGACAAAGAGGGGTCGCGCCACTAAGAAGCGGATCTGGGCCGGTGGGGCCCACAAGAGCCCGGGACCCACCGGATTTTTTCCCGGTGTCCCGCTGGCCCAGTCCTACACTGACTGAAATGTACCCTGATCATTCCAAGAATAGTATTAGTGCAATAGTGCTTAAATACAAGAAACAATAACAGTACATTGCATTAAGTAATACATACTAAATAGTAACATAGTAAGTAGGTTGAAAAAAAGACACACGTCCAAGTTCAACCTTTTAAAAGGTGTGTTCACCTTCAAACACTTTTTTCAGTTTAGTTGGTTTCATATTGTTCACCAGAAATAGACTTTTTCCAATTACTTTCTGTTTCTATTTGAGACAATTTTTCTAATATTGAAGTGTAAAGTTTCATTTTTCACATTCTAAAGCAGCTCTGGGGGGGGGGTTCGCAGACTCTTTAACTGTTCTAAATTGATACATTTAGTTGACACATTCGTTAACTTTGTCCTTGCTGAGCAGAATCCCTGAGTTTCATTAAAGGCATCTGTTAGAATTGATATAATAGTTGCTAATATTCTATAGATGCTGCTGAGAAATGTATCAACTAATTGTTTTAACTAAATGTAGCAAATTGTAACAGTTCAGATGCTCCTGGATCACTGAGCTGCCAGACGAAGACACTAGAGACAGGAGCATCAAACTTAAAATTTAGGAAAATGTATCTATCATCATGACTGATTCAGGGAGAGAAATCCACCTTCTGAATAGTTAGCAAGAACCTCCTATCTTCTAATTGTAATGGGTGCCAATGTTTCAGCTGGAAGGACCCACCGGTAAATAAAGTATCCGAGATATTATTATATGATCCCCTTATATATTTATACAGTTATTATATTACCCCTTCGGGCAACTAATCTGCATTCCTATCTGCTAGAATGTGAATCGCCCAAAGTTTCCGCACCTCTCACCTCTCCTATGATTCCCCTGCTCTAGTGGTGCTGATCTCCCTAGACAGTCGGCATTCGTCAATACAATGTGAAATGTAGAGTTCAGAGAGTCTCACAAATACCATATTTGGTTATAAATCTGTCTTCCAAGCCTCTGTCCCCTGGAGAACTGAGATTACTTAACAAGGGCCTGGGTTTGGTCCCCACATATAAATGTGACCCCTACTCTGTACAAATTGAAATGTTTAAGTTTCTAAGATCTATTAAATTGAAAATGATGTATATGGATAAAAATACATGTATTTGGCCAGAAATTAGGAAAGACGTGATCAAGCAAGTTAAAAATCATAGTATTTATAATCCAGTTTTTTCCTGTGCCTCACTAGACACCTTTTCCAACATGGTACACACTTACATTGAAAAAGAGTAAATTAAACATTTGGCACCAAAAAGGAGCAATCTTAATTCTAAAGAAAAAGATGCTCTGTTTAATTTGCAAAATAACAATGACATAATGATTAAAAAGGCTGATAAGGGGGAAAGTATTGTAGTGATGGACAAGGCCGACTACATGAAGGAAGCCCACAGACAACTTAACAACAGGGAACATTATGGGGGACGATTCACTAACTTCGAGTGAAGGATTCGAAATTAAAATCGAATGATATTCCTTCGATCGTTGGATTAAAATCCTTCGAATCATTCGATTAGAAGGATTTAATCCAACAATCGAAGGAAGAATCCTTCGATCGTTCGATCGAACTATCTGCGCTAAATCCTTCGACTTCGATATTCGAAGGATTTCAATTCCTAGTCGAATATCGAGGGTTAATTAAGCCTCGATATTCGACCCTTAGTGAATCGGCCCCTAAGTAAAATTGGAGAATGATCCAACGGGTAGATCAAAAATGGACATTAAACTATTCCTTGAGGACGCATGTTGTCTGGGAATAATTTTTTCAGAGATACAGGGACTCCTCTACAAAGATAATCCCAGGGTTCCAATTTTTTAACTTCTACCAAAAATACATGAGACCCTTATAAACCCCCCTGGAAGGCCTATAGTGTCCAGGGTTAACTCTTCATTACAACCCATAGCAAAATATATTGACACTTACAAGAAATTATTCCCAAACTTGAAAAAGACACTACACCATTTTTAAACAACTGAAGGTTTGGAAACCAAGTTATATTCACCCGTACTTTGTACCATAGATGTCAAAGATTTATATACCTCAATACCACATGATGAGGGTATAGAGTGTACCAGAGAATATTTACTAATGGAAGATTTACCTGCGCATGAGACTAATTTCCTATGTGATTGCCTTGAATTAGTATTGAAACAAAATTACTTCTGATTTGACATAGAGTATTTTTTACAAACTCAGGGGACCAGTATGGGTGCGAAAATGGCTCCTGCATATGCTAACATTTTTAATCATAAATTTGAGCATGAGAACATTCTGCATCATCTACTTTTTAAGGAGCATATTGCACTATGGAGGAGCTATGTGGATGATATGTTTCTCGTTTGCAATGGTCCCACATTTTTTGTATATCTGAATAGTATACACAATACCATTAAATTCACAACGTGTATTGGTCCCCAGAGTATAAATACACTGGATGTCCAGATTACCTGGTCTGATGGCATACTAGTGACTGACCTATACAAAAAACCAACAGATAGGAATAATATGCTAATAAAGGACAGTTTCCACCCAACAGGGACTATAAAAGGGCTCTCTAATAGTCAGCTCATTAGGGCCAGGAGAATAACATCATCTGATGCACTATATAAGACACAAGCCAGAACTAATCAGTACAACTAAGGAAGTAGGAAGAATCCAGAGGGAAGAGTTATTTTTCAGAAAAAAAGAACAACCGAATGAAATTAGGCATCCCTTGCGTAATCACTTATGGTCCGCATTCCACATTTATCAAAAATTTAATCAATTAGCATTGGTCCATACTACAAAATCATAAGGTGTTTGGTATATTGTTTATGGAAACCTCACTTTTCTCCTACAAAAAAGGTAAAAGCATAGGGGATCATTTAACCAGATCAGATGTACCAGAAAACAGATATCTGGTAAGTTGGGTACTTTTCCCTGCTACAATTGTGGCCACTGCAATGGCATTATAAAACGCATGGTCTACCTGTTAAAATGTCCTTGTGGCTTTGGATATGTGGGTCAGACTGCAAGGGCCATCAGAAGCAGACTCAATGAACATAAAAATGTAATTAGGAATTTCAAACCAGAAACAGGGGCTGACGAGCCAAAGGAGAGTAAAAAGAAAGTGAAGGTCAAAAAAGGAACAATGTTGGCTAAGCATTTTTTTGTACAGAAACATACGGTATCCCAAATAAGATGGCAGATCCCAGAGAAAATAAAGGTACCACCAGGTAATTGTATGAAGCTGGCACTCCTCAAAAATGAGGCCTTCTGGCTGTGGAAATTAAAAACTTTACATCCCAAGGGTCTAAATAAAAATTTTAGTTTATCTTGCTTTTTGTAAAGATACTGTTTTTTTCACAGATAAACATTGACAGTGCTACGCAATATGTTGGCGCTATATAAATACATGTTAATAATAATAATTGCCAGTGGGAATAATAATGAAAGATAAAGGTAATGGTAATAACCTGCTGGCTGCAAGTCGTCCTTTTTGATCTTGTTTACCGTATAAAATAGCTTTAAATATTGTCGTCTTGCTTTTTTATCACTTGGAAAGTAACACATGATTTAAACACTTCCACTGGATTTTGAATGAACTAACAAACTGAACTTTGGACTTTAAGCAATAGTTTTGGACTATGTGTGCCAAGCCTCACTTTGGGAATACTCTGACCTTGGAGAACTATGGGTAAGGGGGTGGGACTATGTATGCCCTGTATGCTTTAAATATTGTGGTAGCACAAATGTTTGTATCCTGATGAAGAGAGGGTTAAACCCCCCACGAAACGTCACAATAAAAGCGGTAAGCTCCCGACCTGCAACAATATGGTGTTTTTGTGACTCTCTTAACTCAACATTTCCTCTTGAGGCAACATATTATAGCCATCAGGAAGGCATTTTGGGGAGATTAGTCACCCAAAGAAGAAGATATTTGTCGCTGGGTGGCAAACCCCCCCCAAATATCCACATGTGCCACCACCCTTAAGCACCTCTTCTCCAGCGTGAACAACCCCATCTTGGCCAGTCTTTCCTCATAACTAAGATTTTCCAAACCTTTTAGCAGCTTAGTTGCCCTTCTCTGGACGCTCTCTGATTCAATGTCCTGTTTGAGCGCTGGAGACCAAAACTGTACAGTGTATTTTAGTTACCCCTTTTAATACAGCTCAAGACTTTATTTGCCCTTGAAGCTGCTGACTGGCATTGCTTGCTGCAGCCAAGTTTATTATCTACAAGGACTCCAAGGTCCTTTTCCAGTATGGATTTACGTAGTGCAGTCCCATTAAGGGTTTACGTTGTTTGCATATTTTAACATCCCAGTTGCATGACTTTACATTTATCAACATTCAGGTGATTATTTACTTTTTTCTGGCTGGACCATTTTTTTCTGAGAAAAAAAACTTGAATTTTTCAGAATTTATTAAGCCCGGATGTTTTTAAAAGTCAGAATAAAAAAGAACTTCATCTCAAACCCATCTACACTGGGTTTCTCATCTCATCTGCCACTTAGCTGTCCCGATTGCTAATTTGTCAAGAACTTGTTGCAATGATGCTGCATCCTGGATGGAAATAATTGGGCGGTATCATTATGTGTCATCTGCAAAGACTGATATGGGACGAATTTTAGTGGTTTTTGAAACCACAACCAAACTCACTTTCTCTAAAACCACAAATGTCATGAAATTTATTAAATATCAGAATTTAAAAAATATGAATTTAAAAAAAATGTTTCCAAAGTGAAAAAAATCTGAAAATCTGAATTGATTAAAAACAGTCCAAAAGATCAGAGCAGCTCCCAATGAATACTATAGGACCTCAAAAACGTTTACTTGGCAAATTTTTGTATGAAAGGTTTTGTGTTTTTTTATATGTAACAAATCTTGAATTTTTAGAGCTTTTAAGATATATAGAAAAAACACACATTTTTACAGATTCAAGGAAAAAAATAGAAATTGGACTGTTAGTAAATTGGCCTCATAGTGTCACATTTTTTTTCTATACATACAATTTTGCATGCATTGTTCTTCTAATATCAAAATGCATACAACACTGTGAAACAGCTAACAATATACATAAGTTTCAGTGCCTTATGCAAAAATATAATACGTACAGTGCCATATTGTTAACAAAACACAGCAACCAATGGGTAACAACATTTTTTAAATATTCATAGGTTCATCAATATCAAAATAATTAAAAACAATTCAAAAAGCTGTGATGACATATCATAATTAGGTAGTCTAATAGCCTGAGGATAAAAACATTTCCTAAACCATTCTGTTCTAGCCTGAAGACTCCTAAAACGTTTTCCTGATTTCAATAAATCAAGGATTTCAATTACGAGGGTGAATTTTATATTAAATAATTCTAAATGAGCTAACTCTGCATCTCTTTATATCAGTATCTTGTAGTGATGGTAGAACAAATCTAGTGTAATGTTCTGCCACATGAACCACCCTATATAAATCATTATGATCTTGGATACAACAATTCCCCAACCATGCAATAATGTTCTGTGTCAGAACACTCTTCATAGCACCAAAATAAAAAGTCTTTAGAATTTCTGGTGACACTCCATATTTCCACAGTTGATGCTGCCTATCCTTCATAGACTGAATGTGGTCATAGCATGTCAAGTCCTCAGAAATTTGGACCCCTAGATACTCACCAAGTCTACTGCAGTCCCACCAATAGTAAAAATAGAGTAGGACCTCCGCTGTTTCCTTCAAAAATCTACCACCAACTCCTTAGTTTGCTGACATTCAAATGAAGACAATTCTCTTGACACCATGATGCTAGATTCTCTACCTCTGCATTATAAGCTGTCAAATCATTATTGGAGATGAATCCCAGCACCACTGTGTCATCATCAAATATTATGATGGAATTAGAGAAGGATGTGGTCTCACAATCATGGGAGTAAAGAATATTAAAGGAGAAGTCAATCCCTTGGCGCTAAAATCCCTCCCCCGTCCCCTGCAAGGGCCCCTTCCCTTCTCCCCCCCATCTACCTCCCCCCCCGGGCAAATGGCCCTAACTTGTTAGTCACCCCTCCATGCATGTCCTCTCTTGCCGAGTTCACAGGCGCCATATTCGTCCGATCGCTCTTCTTCCTGTATTTGGTGGCGGATGCGCACGAAGTTTCAGAAAAAAGAAATCGTGAAATTTGGGCGCATGCGCAGTAGATGCAACCGGCAAATCCCTCCTACTGCGCATGTGCCGCCAAACGCCGATCAGTACAGGAAGAAGATCGCTCGGATGAAGATGGCGCCCGTGAACTCGGCAAGAGAGGACCTGCATGGAGGTAGGCCAGGGGGGAGAAGGGAGGGGGGCCTATGCAGGGGGTGGGGGAGGGATTTTAGCACCGAAGGGGTTGACTTCTCCTTTAAGCAAAGGACTAAGTACAAATCCTTGTGTGGCACCTGTATTTAGTATGATTGTATTAGAGACACAACAATTAAATCTCACCACCGGTGAGCTTCCATATCTATCAATGTAGTGAACAATCTATATATAAATATAGGCTGAACTATAATCAGTACATAGTAGCCTAACATAATTTCCAATTTTCTTGTCCACATGGGTTAGGGTAGAATGTGGAAAATAAGAAATTAACATCCCGGACGTATCCATCATAGCTAAAAATTCCACTAACACCCCATCTCCCCAGGCCCGATGCCTTGGGGTTATCCCAGATTCTACCATGTCCTTCACGCCTCATATCCTTATTAAATCATGTCACTTCCACCTAAGGAACATATCCAAAATACGACCATTTATCACCCAAGATGCTGCCAGAATTCTTATTCACTCTCTTGTCATATCACGTCTAGACTACTGTAACTCTGACCTTCCCCTTTCCAGTCCACAATGAACACTGCCACGAGGCTCATAAACCTCAGCAACCGCTCCTCCTCTGCTATGCCACTCTGCCAATCCCTACACTGGTTTATTTTACCTTTCAGAATAAAATTCAAATTAATGACCCTGACATTCAAAGCACTTCATAACTCTGTCCCTCCCTAAATCTCTGAATTCACCTCTATATACCCACCCAAACACTTGCTATGCTCCTCTACTGACCTGCTACTCAACTCTTCTCTCATTACCTCCTCATATGCTTGCATGCAAGACTTTGCACACTCCTCTGGAATTCTCTCCCACGGTCTGTACAACTTTCTCCCAACCTTTCTGCTTTCATAAGATCTCTTAAAACACACTACCCTCACTCTGCTTAACTATCAAATGCAATACCACATACAATACTACGGGGCACATTTATCAAGGGTCGAATATCGAGGGTTAATAAACCCTCGAATTAGACCCTCAAATTTAAATCCTTCGAATTTGAATATCAAATTCGAAGGATTTAGCGCAAGTCCTTCAATCAATCGATCGAAGTAAAAATCGTTCAAACGATAAAATCCTTCAAATCGAACGATTTTAATCGATCGATAGAAGGATTTTTCTTCGATCAAAAAATGGTGCTGGGGAAGTTCCCCATAGGCTAACATTGTACCACGGTAGGTTTAAACTGCCGAAGTATGTAGTCAAAGTATTTTTTAAAGAGACAGTACTTCGACTATCGAATGGTCGAATGGTCGAATAGTCAAACGATTTTTACTTCGAATCATTCGAATCGAAGTCGAAGGTCGTAGTAGCCTATTCGATGGTCGAAATACCCAAAAAAATACTTGAAATTCGAATATTCGATATTTTTTCATTCGAATCCTTCATTCGAGCTTAGTAAATGTGCCCCCACATCTCTTACCCACTTAAAAAGTGATTCACTGGTTCCAATAAATGCCTTCCGTGCCCTCCAGCTCTGCCCTTGTCCAAAGAAAGGCGTCAATAATCAAGAAATATAAGTAGAGCCAGGCACTCGCAGGTTAACTGCAGAAAGTGTTTTTTATTTGCATGACATGTTTATCACTTGATAAAGGGCTTTGCCCGAAACATGTCGTGCAAATAAAAAACACTTTCTGCAGTTAACCTGCGAGTGCCTGGCTCTACTTATATTTCTTGACTCTTACCCACTTAATTGTGATACTGCCCACCCTCATACCTTGTGTCTTATTCCCTTCCCTTTAGATTGTAAGCTCCTTTGCAAAGGAACATCCTCACCTTCTGTACCGGTATTGGTTGTGATGTATGTAACTCCATATGTTCTCTTTAAGTAATTAATGTGATTTAGTTGTATAAACACATTTACTTTGCAGCACTGTGAAATATGCTGGCACTATATAAATAAATGTTAATAATAATATTAGGAAATAACAGGTATTCACAGCTGATCAACACAGCATCACAACAAATGCCTGGAGATCCGGACATCCACCCCTGTGCTTTCCTGAGCTTAACCCTTTACAGCGCCCTATGCCCATCATGCTCTGCAATAATGATAGCTTTCATGCTCATATTAACAGGCAATAATACTCACTAATATCAATACAATTTGCCTGATTAGCCTCAAAACAGGCATAAAACACATTGTTCTGTTGTTAACATGGAGTCCCCACACACACACAGCCTCTGTGGACTTACTTGAAATTGAATGTAAGCCCTGCCCCATACAAAGTGTGTCATTTTGATGCAATTACGACTCAATTGCTCCCAGTGCCATTGTTTTGCATCTCAACAGCATGCGATACACCGTATGAAGCCTTATTATAAGCGCTCATATCCAGGGCTGCCATTAAAAATCACAGGGCCCCATATAAAAGATTTTCGGGCCTCCTCGGGGGGCCCCCCTTTAGGCCCGGTACACTTGTATCCCCTGTGCCCCCCTGATGGCAGCCCTGCTTATATCACTGGTAATTAAATGCAGTAGTACAGGTATTCACAGCTCTACGTATTGTCCCATCTACCCAAGGTTTCTGATTAGGTGATTATCTTTTATACATAACCAATGAATGCAAGTTGCTGATTATACAAAGTGTAGAAAAGTACAGGTAACTGAATGTAAATGAGAGTCCAAATAGAAGAAAATTCAGTACACATCACCAATACTGGCCATCCTTTAGAAAATGTTATTATTAACAGAGCAGAATATAATTCATCCAGAAAAAGGGAAGCATTCGCATAATTTCTCTTTTTCTCCATTAAAACACCAGGAAATTGTTCATGCATTGTTTTCACTTTCTTATGTAATAATTGGTGTAATTACTTACTTAATACCTGGTGTACTTAATGGCAGCTGGCATATTTCAATTATTTATGAAGGTCCTGATTTATTTTTCCACATAATTTCACTGAAATAGTACTCCACCATAGGCCATGGAAATCCATTAACTTATTAATTATTTATTCACTAATACCATACACTAATACTAAAACACTGGGGAAATGTCCTGTCTTCTGCTGAATGAAACCCCTCATGTCTCTCTGTTGTAACAGTCATTGTAGAAGACTTTTATGTATAGTATGTTTATTACTCTACCTACCTCATTTCTTGCTGCCATTTATATAAGACATGGTTTATTCAACTTCAAATGCAGTATTCTAGTAGAAATAGAGAAGTTTTAAAACAACAACACATAACCCCAATCCCATTGTGTTCGAAATCTACAAAACCTTGCTTCTAGTCCAATATATTGGTATTAAAAATATAAATAAGACATGCCGACATAGGCCTTATATCCGCATTAAAGCTTTTTTGAAAAAATTATTTTAATCAAGGGAGTCTACATATTTTTTGAAGTGACTGTGACAGTAAGGGGCAGATTTATCAAGGGTCGAATTGAAAATTCAAATTCTAAATTCAAAGTTTCTAGTTTTTTTTATGGTCAAAACTGTCAAATTATTCAAATTCGATTTGAGTTTTTAAAAAATTTGAATTCGATTTTGGAGATTTATCATACTCTGGCCCTTTAAAAACTCGAATGATCTGTGCTGGGTTTCGTACAATAATCCGAATAATTTGTGGTGATAATACAGAAAAAAACTTTTGGGGAGTCACATCTGAAAAAAATAATACAATTTGGATTTTTTCACAGTTTTTCCCAAACCTGATTTTAAATTTAGTAAATTTGAGTAAATTTATTGATTAATACAGTAAAAATGTGCATGGGAATTTGGTCAAAGTGGTTTTAAGAGGTTTTTGGATTTTAGTAAATAACCCCCTTAATGCAGATGTTTATTTCTTGTGGTGTCTCAATTTACAGCCCACCTGGTATCTATGTCTACTTTGCTAAGCATAGACTATTCCTTTTTTGCCTGCCTGTTATATTTAAGTTTACTTGCTTGAGGGTAGTGATTGCAAAAATTTGGGGGTGGCTCTAAAGCCTACCAATCAGATGGGCCCTCTTTTATTTTAAAGCAGCACTCTTCACAGAAAATTATTTACAGATAATTTTGTCTACTTTTCAGGTGTTTTACGTACTCTAGAATATTGTTCTATCAACTCACTCGGCTTTGCTTATTCAAAATATATCCAAAGGATTTTATAAAAATGATTTTCATTATAAAAGAAACAGCTGTTTCCCACACAAGGCGATTGCAATGAATGTTCCTTTCAAGCACGCCACAAACAAAGGATTGTTATCAGCTAATTGAACAGGAATACATTTTTAGGCCTACAATTGTCAAGCATTTAACACCGAGCATTTGATTCAGCTTGAAGTCTTCTCAGCTGTTGTTAGGTTAAGAATAAAAATAGAAACGCTGACATTTTATGTTCCTACATATTCTTGTTTATCAATGTCTGGCATTAATTACATGAAGTGGTTTTTGAAAAATATAATGTAAAAGGTAGGATTTAAAGGAAAAAAAACCTTGCCAAACTATTTTTCTCTTAAAGTAGTAATTCCTTGCTAATCTCTCCCAAACCTCTAACATTCTTCCAGAGTCATATGTAACTTCTGAAAGCACCATGCAATTTTAACACTTTTATCATTATTACTTTTATCATTATTATTCTGGATCCATTATCCGAAAAGCTCTAAATTACAAGTCTTTCTCAATTTTATCCAAATAATCCAAATTTTTAAAAATGATTCCCTTTTTCTCTGTAGTAATAAAGCAGTACCTTGATCCAAACTAAGATATAATTAATCCTTATTGGAAGCAGAACCAGCCTATTGGGTTTATTTAAGGTTTACATGATTTTCTAATAGACTTAAGGTATGAAGAACAAAATTACAGAATGATCTATATCCAGAAAGCCCCAAGTCCCAAGCATACTTGATAACAGGTCCCACACCTGTACTTTATTTATATAGAGCTGACATATTCCATGGCCATTTCCAGAGATTTTACATAATTCCCATTAGTCCCTGCCCCAGTGGAGTTTACAATACACAAAGCATTTATAAAGAACCAATTAATCTGCCAGTATTTTTTCGGTGTGTGGGAGGAAACCAGAGTTCCCAGGTTGGCCTGGCTAGAATTGTAAGATCCTGTTTGTTGTTTTTTTTCCCAATACAGTTATGGGATCCATTATCCGGAAACCTGTTATCCAGAAAGCTATGAATTATGGAAAGGCCATCTCCCATATACTCCATTATAATCAAATAATCCAAATTCTTCAAAATTATTTCCTTTTTCACTGTAATAATAAAACAGTAGCTTGTACTTGATCCAAACTAAGATATAATTAATCCATACTGGAAGCAAAACCAGTCTATTGGGTTTATTTAATGTTTACATGATTTTCTAGTAGTCTTAAGGTATGAAGATCCAAATTACAGAAAGATCCCTTATCCTAAACCCAGGTCCCAAGCATTCTGTATAACAGGTCCCCATACCTGTAATACATCCTGTTTTCCTAGGATCCAAGAGCAAGTGCAATTGCTAAAATATTCATACCTGATTTGCAAAGATTTGAACTTTGTAGTGAATCGTGAGAATTTGGGTCCAAGTTGATGACCATATGTGAAAATTAGTGATGGCCGAATTTATTCGGTAGGCGAGAATTTGCGGCGAATTTGCGCGATTTTGCGAAAATTCGCCGGCATTAAAAAACGGACACCGGCGTCAAAAAGGAGACGCCGGCGCCGTTTCACAAATTTTTTGCTGTTTCGCGAATTTCTCGCAAAATTCGTGCATTTTTCTGCTAAGCGAAACGGCGCAAATTTACCCATCACTAGTGAAAATTTAAAAACAAATCATGTATTATTTTGCATTTGTCAATAAAATGCATACATATAATTCTGGGAATCTTATGATACACTGTCTTATTTTAATTCTACTGCAATTATTTCTAAGTCATAAACAGAATAATTAATATATTTTTTCCAGGGGGAATCATATGTGCAGAAATAGGTTGTGTGAATTTGTCATTGTCCTTGTCGTTTGCCCTGGATTTAGAGATAATTGTGTTTTTTCAAACAAAAGATGTTACGCAGGTTATACCTTACACATTACCTCTCTGCTATACAGCTTTATGCATACTTATTATTCTATTTAATATATAATAGCATAAAAGTCGAGAGAGACCAATTTTGTTTTCCTTTTCAAACAGGTTCATTTCTCAGAAAGGAAAATTATATTTGTCTTCCACTTAAATAATTTCATTATCAAGTTGAGTAATCCCAACAACTTCAATGAGACATTTAATTGGTAAATTTGTCAAAATGCCAATGGTAATTAGAGTCACACATTTCAAAAAGTATGCCATGCTCTTACTAATCGCTAAAACATGATTCAGCAGAGGAAGCAATTTAGATATTTACTTTCTCATTTCCATTACTTACATTGAGGAACATGAAGTTTCTTTCTCAGTATGTGTAGTCATACAATTCTGCAAAACTATTGTGTTTGTTTGTTAATCTAATATAATTCAATTATTCAGATTTCACAGCATAATCGAAACCACAACCTATATGAAGTGTATGCTAAAATACATGCTGTATTATAGCATGCCAACAAGTAAATGAAACAAATCATCTCATGGTTAATATTGGGAATGCAAACATTTGTGTCTGATATAGACAGACAAAAGCTAGAGGTATGTTTTTGGATAAGGCACAAATAACAGTTCTTCAGGAGCCATGCATTCACTATTTTAGTTTTAGGCTTTGTTTCTAGCTGCTGTTGGTTTTGTTAAAAGAATAAAACAAAGGCTAAACAGTGGTGAATGGGGCATTTCTAAGTGACAATTGTTACTGTAGTTTAATTGCACACCATGGAGTAATAGTATTGCCTTTGTTACGATTGGAATCCCAAACCCAGAACAAACCCCAAGGTCCAGGGCATGGCTCGGTCTTCTGCCTATAACAGCAGAATTTCACTTCAGGAGGGGCCCTCTGCTACTCTGATGCCGCCAGGGAGAGAGTTCTGGGCAAGCAAGGGAACGGCACAAAGTACCAGAGGGGAGAACAAGCGTTGTCGGAAACAGGTCTAACCAATCTTGAAAGGCAGTACAGATTCAGAAGGCAAGAGAATAGTCGAGGTCACAGGCCAAGTCAAACACACCAGTATCGCAGTACAAAGCAGGGATCTAAAGGATAGTCAGTGGCCTTTACTTTGGGCAATGCACAATAGGTGCAGACACCCTTAAATATTTGAATTTCACGCCAGTGAGATGACAACAGATGTGACCTCCGACAAAAATCACCTGAAGATCGGCAAAGGCACACGAAACACAGAAGAAGAACATCGCGGATTAGGAGGAATGCGTGGACCAAAACACACGTGGCTGGCATCCCTGCCGTGGGTGCCACGGGCATCCCCGTCACACCCCCACTAGTGATAACGGGTATGCTGGCCAAGTTGAAATTAGTTTACCTTCTAAACTGTATTTAAAATGCAAATAGAACTAATTAATTAACACAGGGGCATGTTTACTAACATTGGAGATAAATATCTGGAGCGATTTCTGGAGATTTTACCCATAGCAACCAATCAGATCTTGGCTTTTGTTATGTAACTTATAGATGGCTGTTTAAATCTAATTGCTGATTGGTTGCCATGGGCAACATCTCCAGAAATCTCTCCAGATATTTATCTCCAATGCTAGTAAACATGCACCATAGTTTCTGAACTGTACCTTTGTAGTTAATCTGACATTTGCATTTATTCTCTAACTTGAAGTTGAAAATGACTTGATGATGATATGCTGGTTGCTATAGTTCACTGATCTAGTACAGTTTGGCAGTTTAGTAATTTTGTCCCCATGTGCGAGGCTTGAGTAGAGCAATCAAATTGCATAGGGCATATAAATCAGATAGAGTTTAATAAACTCCTAGGAGTATATTTATTATGCTGTGTGAAATGCAGTTTGCCAAAAATATTGTGTAAAAGGCTGTGTAAAATAAATTGTAACTGTATTATTAAAGTGTGTGTAATTTTACGAAATGAAAATTCCTGATTTGACACCGATAGTTAGGTTTGTTGTATTTTACACAGCATAATAAATATGCCCCCTAAAATAATGTTTTTATTGAGCGCACAGTGTGTGTGTGTGTGTGATGTCAATCTACTGTGAAAGCATAAAATACTAATCAATGATATTATTTTATGGGAAAAATAGCTAAAAACACATACCCACTAGGGAAGAATGGAACAAACAGTTGTCGAAGGGAGAAAATATGTTGTGATTATCCAGTATTTTAACATTTTCACCACAGAAATTCTAGTGATTTATTATTTATGATATCATCTGTATTACCATGCTTTTTACTTCAACAATGGGATATTTTAGAAAACCAAATAATTTCCAGCAAGAGACCATTTTACTTCACAGCTGGGTATTCCAACGGCAAGCCAGTGGGTGCAGATAGGATATATCTAGAATTAATAAAGAGCTTTTCATACTTGCTGCACCTTTTATCTACATGCTCACTCCAGTCACTGTTGACAGGAGAAATCCATTATGACTAGGGTATATCAGATGCGCTAACATTTTACACAGAGGCGCTAGGGCTCCTCTAGCCTTTGAATTTTCATATCAAACCTTACTATTGAAACATTTTTAGAGGAAAATTGTTTCTTTACTTGTTTCCAAACTCTTGCAGGGGAATCAAAAAACAGTAGATCTTCAAGACGTGCTATACTTCTTACATGTTATTGGAGAATGCGGGCATTGAAATGGATTCCATTACAAAGTAAAATTTAGGCAGAGCATCATTTCTGCTTTTAACCTGGGGTTAGAAGTTAGAGAACAGAGACTGTAAGGGTAAAAATATTCATGCATAGGTTTCTCAAAACAAGTAGGGATGTAGCGAACGTCGGAAAAAAAGTTCGCGAACATATTCGCGAACTTGCGCAAAAATGCGAGCGGTTCGCGAACGGTTCGCGAACCCCATAGACTTCAATGGGAAGGCGAACTTTAACATCTAGAAAAGACATTTCTGGCCAGAAAAATGATTTTAAAGTTGTTTAAAGGGTGCAACGACCTGGACAGTGGCATGCCAGAGGGGGATCAAGGGCAAAAATGTATCTGAAAAATCTGCCTGTGTGTGCTTGGAAGAGATAGTGTAGGGGGAGAGCTGTTAGTGATTTCAGGGACAGACGATAGTAAGCTTGCTGGCTAGTAATCTGCTTGATACTGCTCTGTATTGGAGGGACAGAAGTCTGCAGGGATTTGAGGGACATTTTAGCTTAGGTAGCTTTGCTGGCTAGTAATCTACTGTTCTCTTTAAACAACTGCCATACGTTGACCTTGTAGGCATTGTTTGCCCAGTTTTTTTGGACGCAGCCACTGAAGCACAGTTGCCAGAAAAAATATGCCATATAAATGCTGAAAATAGTAATTTTTCGCCATACGTTGACCTTGTAGACATTGTTTGCCCAGTTTTTTTGGACGCAGCCACTGAAGCACAGTTGCCAGAAAAATTATGCCATATAAATGCTGAAAATATAAATTTTTTTGGTTGCAGCCACTGAAGCACAGAGGCCAGAAAAATTATGCCATATAAATGCAGAAAATATGCATTTTTTTGGTCGCAGCCACTGAAGCACAGTTGCCAGAAAAATTATGCCATATAAATGCTGAAAATATAAATTTTTTTGGTTGCAGCCACTGAAGCACAGAGGCCAGAAAAATTATGCCATATAAATGCAGAAAATATGCATTTTTTTGGTCGCAGCCACTGAAGCACAGTTGCCAGAAAAAATATGCCATATAAATGCTGAAAATAGTCATTTTTTTGCCATATACGTTGAGTCAACGTATGGCAAAAAATTACTATTTTCAGCATTTATATGGCATATTTTTTCTGGCCTCTGTGCTTCAGTGGCTGCGGCCAAAAAAACTGGGCAAACAATGCCTACAAGGTCAACGTATACACTACTACAGCGGTGGATACGGATTACGTAAAATATATGAATGCTGCTTGAAAAAAAGTAACTCAAGTGGTTTTTCTAGAGACGATAATATTATGGATATTTAGACAGAATGTGAACAAGGTCACACAGCTAGATGGCGGGTTGAAGAAAACAGTGTGCAAATAATGCCTACAAGGTCAACGTATACACTACTACAGCGGTGGATACGGATTACGTAAAATATATTATGGCTGCTTGAAAAAAGTCACTCCGGTGTTTTTTCTGGAGACGGTAATATTATGGATATTTAGACAGAATGTGAACAAGGTCACACAGCTAGATGGCGGGTTGAAGAAAACAGTGTGCAAATAATGCCTACAGGGCAAATAATGCCTAAAAGGTCAACTTATACACTACTACAGCGGTAGTAAAATAAAAAAAAGTAAAATAAAAAAAATGAATATTAAAAAAAAAAAATTAAAGTTGGTGCTGCTGAACTACTAGGAGCAGCAGATTAGCACACCAGTCCCACTCCCCAACACTGCTAGACTAATAGCACTGGGCTCTTATAGTAGTAGTAGTAGTAGTAGTAAAACAACAAAAAAATAAATAAAAGCAGTCCTTACAAGGACTACTGTTATTGCAGCAGTCAGCAGATGAGATCAGAAGCAGGACAGCTGCCCACTGCAGCTACATACAGAGCACTGCAGTAGAAGGTAGATTACTAGCCAGCAAAGCTACCTAAGCTTAAATGTCCCTCAAACCCCTGCAGACTTCTGTCCCTCCAATAACAGAGCAGTATCAAAACGATTACTAGCCAGCAAACTTTCAACTGTCCCTGAAATCACTAACAGGCAGCAGCTCTCTCCCTACACTATCTCTTCAGCACACACAGGCAGAGTGAAAAAACGCTGCAGGGCTTCGGTTTTTATAGGGAAGGGGAGTGGTCCAGGGGAGAGCTTCCTGATTGGCTGCCATGTACCTGCTGGTCTGGGGTGAGAGGGCAAAAAAAAGCGCCAACAATGGCGAACCCAAAATGGCGAACGTCGCGCGACGTTCGCGAACTTCCGGCGAGCGCGAACACCCGATGTTCGCGCGAACAAGTTCGCCGGCGAACAGTTCGCGACATCTCTAAAAACAAGTGAGCACTTAAAAGGATTTTCTCATGATTTTTTTGGTGTCGTTTATATTTTAAATTACACTGTTAACATGACAAATAATTCACCATGTACATTTTTAATCTAATGTAATAATAGTGTATAGGCAGCCATCTCATGTTATTGTGCCGTTAATTGTGCAGAAAGAGCTAGCACTTCACAATGTTGCTGCTTTCAAATAACCCACTGTTTCTCCTACTTAATGTAACTGGAGGAGTCACAGTGGGACTTGGATTTTTACTATTGAGTGCTATTCTTGTATCTACCATTTTATCTTGTACAGTGCAGCAGTAAAGAGGGACTGAAGTTTATCAAAGTTGCATGACTGAGGGCAACTGGGGAACATGTCCTTTATCATGTCAGATATAAAAATGAAATATAAAAAAAATCTGTTTGATCTTTTGAAAAACGGATTTCAGTCCAGAATTTTGCTGGAAAAATACAAATTCTTCAGAAGCCATGCTCCTGGTACATTTAAAAAAAAACATTTTGAAAAAAAAATGTTTTCCCATAACAGAATACTTTTAACAACTGTAAAGTAGGAGATTTCTAAGGTTTTCTCTGAGCTGTTCAGTACAGATTGGCATTTGCATGGATACAGCCCCTTTAACAGTTAAAAAAAACATATGACCTTTTATACAGTACAAATACAAGAGTCCTCTGCACTCAACCCATTATCAATATATTTAAGACAGAGACATTTTGTGCATACTGCTACTGAAAAATGCCTTCCCGTTTAAACAACACAGGGATTGTTTGTCCATATATTGCAATATATTTAAGCTGGCCAACTACGTTTAAGTCATCCCATAACTGGCCAGTCCTACACTCAAATTGCATTTGATTCATTAAGAATTCTATTGCTTCATTATACATTTTACAAAGGGACTAAGTTTTACCTGCAACTTACTTGCTGCTTTCAAAGTAAACCTCCATACTTGGCTGCCCTTTTATTAGACACCAGTGGGATCACCTATCTATAGCTGGGAAGGGTGGGAGCTACAACATGGAGCTGGTCACTGCTCCTGTATAAACTATAACAAACAAGGGAAAGTTGTGCTCACCACTACCCTTCCCAGCTATAGTCAGGTGATCCCACTGGTGTCTAATGTCTTGTTGAGTGCAGAGGACTCTTGTATTTGTCTATATGTATTTTGTGGTCACAGCCTCATTGCACCCCCGTCTAATGGTTTAATATTAGTGGTGAGCACAACTTTACCTTGTTTGTTATACTTATATACAGTACTACAGGGCTCAGTGCTATATTTGATCCTTCTGTGTGTGATAAATTATTTACATAACCCAATTCAGCTGGGTCCACCATGCAAGTGCACTATTCCCATCTCCCTGATACATTTATAATACACAAAAGCCATGAATATTTTGTAAATTATATCCTTATAAAGGGTGAGTTCTGATGTCATCAGTTATTAACGGCAGTAGTGATGTAATTCTGTCACATGACTCACTGAAACTTGTGTATTATAATAAATAAAATACCCCCAGTTGCACAATATGAGGATATTAGAAGTTATCTCAGAGTTCCATGACCTGTATATGGTCATGAAACTCCTCGGTAACTTATAATATTTGTAATATATATAATATTTATTCACTATATATCTCACAAATGGGTCTGAGTAAATTCAGATTATTGCCGTTTCCCATGACACTATTTTACAGGCAATATTATTTATCTCTGTCATTTGTCCATGTATTGAATGAGCTGCCATAGATAAACTTGTATGTTACTCACATATATGGTTACATAATATTGTTGCAGTACACATTTAAATACCCACCATGTCGTTAAATAAAGCCCACGCTATTATAAATACTATTTCAAATTCATGACTCTTTGGTGCCAAAAAGCAATGGTCTGGTCTCACCGCATCCTCAACAGACTACATTAAATTAAATGTATTCATGCAAGCAACTGCAAACATTTGTTTCAAATTTAATGAAAAAAAAAACTTGAAGTTTGAATTCGTCTTTAATTCTCTGTAAATCTTTATCATGGCTTTTGTGGTTGTTGGCAGCAAGATAACATATTGCATTTTATGAGGTTCTGGATATCATCCATGACAACTGTTAAATATCTCCAGGAGCCAAAATCAAATTAAAATGTCAGGCAGATTTAGAAAGTATTGGAAAACTTTAAAATTGCATCTCAAGGATGCCATTAGTCAAATATTTACTGCAATGCATCAGATGTAGCATAGCAACTGCAAGATTTCCTTACCACGTCGGCCACTTTCACATGTGCCTCTAGGTCACTATAACAATGTCAGAGCAATATTAGATAGAAAGTTCAGCTGTAACATTGAGAGAAATGTCTTTTCTGTTTGTAATAAGAATGAATCTGTGAAGATCGGAATGCAGTGAATAATACAATGAGATCTTTTCCCAGCTGACCAGCTAAATAGTTTATTGCACATTACCATTGCCTTATTTTTAATAATAAATGTATACCATGTCTGATTGAAAAGAATCGCTAACTGTAAAGAAATGCCCTGTGAGTGAGTATTTCCCACCAATTACTGCACCGATGACCAGGATATTACTCATGAACCTAAATAAATCATTTCATTTTATATTGATTCCCCCATGATCAAGATGTTGTCAAAAAAATGCTTAATCCAAAGAGACACCATCTACATCAAGTCGCAGTTAGGTAGGTATTACTTGGACAAAAGGGTGGTTTTGATTGAAGGGAGGTTTTAATTATGTTACTAAACCCCAAATTTTTCTGGTCAGAGTTTAAAAAGGGGAAAACACAAACTTTTCAATTTTCTGAGATTTATTATACCCAGAGGTTTCTAAAAGTCACAATTCGAAAATACTCCATCTTAAACCTGTGGATGTCATGTAGAAGTCAATGGCAGATGTCCCTTTTACAATTGGAAGATATCATGATCTGCGCTGGGTTATTTTACAGTTGACTAACGTAAAATTGTGGATGGGAGTTTGGTCGAATCTGATTTATTAAAGTAATGAAAAAATGTTGAGGTTTAGTAAATTGCCCCTTATCATATGTATTGCCTTGTGTTTAGGAGGGATAAGGTTTTTGCACCCCAAAATTTAAATCACTTGAATAAGGCAACTGACAATTGCACTGGCTACTTCCGGGTGGTAAGTACATGCATGCCTGTACAACCTGTGTCTGAATGACACTCAAGTTAGGGGGCAGAAGTGAGAGCATCTACGTGATGTCCCCCACCTGATCCTCATACTGCAATGTTGCCAATATAGGCAGTTCTGTATTCCTTGGATGTGCACAGATCTCCAGAGAGATCTGTTACCATTTGTCAATGTGGAAGGCAAGACACAAAGTACAGAAAACATGGTGGATTGTACCCCCCTTTGCATCATGCCCTCCACTTTCATACATGATCCCTATTATCCCATTAGGAATGTCATTGTACAGGAATGGAAGTTAATTTTTTTTTAATGCATAAATATTTCTCTCATAAGGCCAAAATGAATAAATGGGCATAAAACCTGACAAACTGACTTGTTAGAAACATTGGCATCCTATGATCATGGCAGTTCTAATGTAAAACTTCTTCTTGACTGCCTCTACTTGGGAAGGCTGATCTAGCAAAATAAAAAAATATATAATAATATATATATAATATAATATATAATAAAAATATATAATTTTTTTCATTCCAATCACAACTAAAAAAAATACATTGTTCCATTCCTTATTATTAATGCAATTTTTTAATAATGTGGTTTTATTAAAATAATGGCCATGGTCAAAGTCATTCCTGCCATTACAAAGTTGTGTGGTACAGATAGACCAGTATGAAGTCATGGTTGACAGTATATATTGACATCGGGTAATTGCATGTCCTACAACAGAGCAATGTAATTGTTTACAATGTACTGAAACAATGAAAAAAAAACAAAAAATACAATTCAAACCATAAAGACTTTATATAAAAACCTATAAACCTAAACTATAAAATTGATTGAATTTTGAAAATCTAAAACTACCATTGGCATGAATGGTTTTGGCTGTCGCATTTTTTCTTTCAAACATTAAAGGTTTTTTTTTTTGGTTGATATCTGGAAAATATTAAAATTAATCTTTTATTTTTTTAAACTTTGCTCATTGATGTTTGTTGATGGAGACTACATAGATGTGTGATTTAGAAGGGACCCCAGATACTTTTAGCCATATAACATGCACCACGCTGCTTTGATGCTCATTTGCATTAGTACAAGCAAAGCCATTTAAAACAAGCCATTATTTGTAGATTGAAAATACTAACTCACCTGAAGTACAGTATTTATGTATATTTCTCAAGATACCAAACATTCTTTTTAAATACTAAAGGTTATGGTTAATTAATTATATCAAGTGCTGTCACTGGAGTTTAAGAACTACAATGCTAGTAATCTTGGCAACACTTCTGAGGTCATTCACCATCCATTTCAAACCCGACCGAAGCAGCAGTGAGAAAAGTGCTCATTTCCATTGATATAAAGGAGCTGATTTTCTAAGGCAAACAACTCTAAAAAGACCCAGAGGACTTTGTGGTTATACAAATGCTAAATGAATAATATGAAGTCAGTATTTGCATTCAAGGGCCCTAGAGCCTATTCAGTAGACATCCATCAAGGTCAGTACAATTACATTGATGCAAAAAACTGCCTTGGGTTATTTGCATGTTAAATTTTAATAAACTGGCTTTGGATATAATCCAAGCTACTTTTCTGATATTATACCAAGGTTGTAAAAATAACATTTAGAATTGTAACAGTAACACATATTGTTGTATGATACATTGCTTTTAGTGGTCTATTTAGTCATGACGGACAGAGAAAACATGCCTCATTTGTATGCATTTTTATGTATACAGTAAATCGATAGATGATAGATTGATAGATAGATAGAGTAGATAGATGATAGATAGATAGATAGATGATAGATAGATAGATAGATAGACATAAAGAAGGCATCGATGATCAGAGAGGAGAAGCTCCGAGTGTGCTGATCCTGCTTCTTCATGTATATAACATATTGATCGTATATATATATACAGATCCTCAGTGGTGCACTCCACAATAAGGTAGGTACACGCCTAGGTGCTGGTAACAAAATTGCATACAGTACTTGAAAAAAAGTACTGAAAAAAAGACGGCACTCACAGGACTGAGGACGGCTAGAGTGTACTAGCCGAAACGTTGAGGAATAAATGTCACAGCCCATGGGGGCTTATTTTCTTGCGAAAGCCCTGTGAGTGCGGTCTTTTTTTCAAGTACTATATATATATATATATATATATATGTAGGGATGTGAAAATCTTAGACACCCTCCCTTACACATTACAGACAGGCTCATCCCTAGTAATATGGACACCTCAGTGGGTCCTTGTAAGGGCCCGAGGGCTCAGTAGTAGTGCGGACCAAGGAGGAGGCAGGTAGTCGCCGAGTTCGTAGTACAGAAGGATCAGGCAAGAGAATATTTGTGGTTCAGGCAAAAGGTTCAGTCCAGGCAGCAAAGGGTCAATCCGAATAACAGGCAAGGTAGGTACACAGGAAATCAGGCAATAATATCACACCCAGGAATTCACGAAGATAAACCTATACTTGGGCAAGGTCTGTAATGTCCAAGGGGTTTAAATAGGCAGAATTGGCGCCAAGTTTGGGCGCAATGACGTCATGACGCTGACGCCGGCGTCAAGATGCTGGCGTCAGGAAGCTGACGCACGTTCCGACGCCGGCGACCGTTCAGTCGCCGGCGACCAATCGGCGGGCAAGGAGAAGCTGACGTCATCATGCTGCGACCGGCAGGATCCACATGGGGAAGCAAGGAGTCGCCATCTTGGACGCCGCCATCTTGGACGCCGTGGCCATCTTGGAGGTGAGTAACTTCAGTTTCCATTACAGTACCCCCTTCCTTAGGGGGGCCTCAGGACCACCAAGACTGGGACTGGAAGGAAATTGTTTGTGGAATCTTCGGATAAGAAGAGGAGCATGGACGTCCGAATTTTTCACCCAGGAGCACTCCTCAGGACCAAACCCCTTCCACTCAATTA
This sequence comes from Xenopus laevis, assembly GCF_017654675.1. NCBI lineage: Eukaryota > Metazoa > Chordata > Amphibia > Anura > Pipidae > Xenopus > Xenopus laevis. The sequence goes on from NC_054378.1 coordinate 92,547,295, forward strand.
AATATTGTAACACGCCCCTAGAAATCTGTGAGTCCAGAATTCTCTTGACTTCAAACTCCTGGTGCCCATCAACAAGAACAGGAGTAGGAGAGGAAGAAGAAGAAGAATTTGTTGCAGGCTTGAGGAGAGACACATGGAAGACATTAGGAACCCGCATCTCAGGAGGAAGTTGAAGACGAACTGCCACAGGATTAACAATCTCAATAATAGGAAAAGGACCGATGAACTTGGGGCCGAGCTTGGGAGTAGGAACTCTGAGACGAATGTTTAGAGTAGAAAGCCAGACTCTGTCACCGAGATTATATTGCGGAGACGAAATTCTTTTCCTGTCAGCGAATTTCTTCTGTGAAAGAGAACTCTTTTCCAATTAGCCTTGGTGGCGACCCAGATAGCCAGCATGTGAGCGGCTTGATCATTGGCAGCAGGAACGTCAGTAAGAAGAAGATCTTGAGGAAATGCTAGAGGATTTGGCCCATAGACACAAAAGAATGGAGATTTCTCTGAAGAGGCGTGCATAGCATTGTTGTGAGCAAATTCTGCCCAAGGGAGAAGATCTGCCCAGTCGTCCTGACACAAAGACACATGGCAACGAAGAAATTGTTCTAACGCCTGGTTGACTCTCTCTGCCGCTCCATTGGATTGAGGGTGGTAGGCAGAGGAAAACTGGAGAGAGATATGAAGTGCTTTACATAAGGATCTCCAAAATTTGGAAACGAATTGAGAACCTCTGTCGGACACCACTTCAGCCGGGAATCCATGGAGGCGAAAGATATGCTGAATAAATAATTTCGAAAGTTCTTCAGCAGAAGGCAGCTTGCGCAGAGGAATGAAATGAGCCATCTTGCTGAATCTATCAATCACGACCAAGATGACCGTATGACCGAGGGAGACAGGTAAATCCACAATGAAATCCATCGCCAAATGAGTCCATGGACGGGAGGGAATGGGTAAAGGCAGAAGCAAACCCTTAGGAGGAGAGTGCCCAGACTTGGAAGCAGCACAAATGGAACAAGAAGAAACAAAGTCTTTGACGTCCTTCCGAAGAGAAGGCCACCACACCAGGCGAGATAGAAGTTCAGTAGTCTTCTTAATTCCAGGATGGCCGGCCTGCCTGGAATTATGGGACTGAGCAAGGATGGAGTGACGAAGGTCTGGAGGGACAAATGCGACTCCCAAAGGAGTATCAGCAGGAGCAGAAGACTGTACGGATAACAACTGGGAGGCCATGGTGGGAAATAAGGCAGCAATAATTTTGACAGGAGGCACAACGGGTTCAGGGTCTTCGGAACTAGTATCTTCTAGAAAGAGCGTCTGCTTTCTTGTTTCTGGACCCTGGACGAAACGTGATAATGAAGTTGAATTTAGAGAAGAAGAGTGCCCATCTCGCTTGCCTGGGATTAAGACGTTTAAGAGACTGGATGTATTCAAGGTTTTTGTGATCAGTAAAGATTGACACAGGCACAGAAGAACCTTCCAATAGATGTCTCCACTCTTCAAGCGCAAGTTTGACAGCCAACAGCTCACGATTTCCCACGTCATAATTCTGCTCAGGAGAAGAAAACTTTTTAGAAAAGAACGCACAAGGATGTAATTTCCCATCATTTGAAGATCTTTGGGACAATACAGCTCCAGCCCCGACATCAGAGGCATCCACCTCAATGAAGAATGGTAGAAGAGGATCAGGGTGTCTAAGGATTGGAGCCGAAGAAAAAGAATCTTTGAGGATCTTGAAAGCTTCTAAAGCTTGAGGAGTCTAACATTGAGGCCTTCCACCTTTCCGGATGAGGGACAAGATAGGAGAAATCTTGGACGAGAAACCCTTGATGAACTGTCTGTAGTAATTGGCAAAACCAATAAACCTCTGAATAGCTTTAGTGCTGGTGGGGAGGGGCCAATCCTGGATCACCAAAACTTTAGCTGGATCCATCTTGAAGCCTTGTTGGGAAATAATGTACCCCAGAAAGGGAATAGAGGGGACTTCGAAGGAGCACTTTTCCAGCTTGGCGAAAAGATTATTTTTCCTCAGACGAGATAAGACTTCCCGTACCTGGATCCGATGTTCGGTGAGGTTTGAAGAAAAAATAAGAATGTAATCCAAGTACACGACCACACTCAGGCCAAGTAAGTCCCGAAAGACATCATTAACAAGCTCTTGAAAAACCGCAGGAGCGTTACAAAGTCCAAAGGGCATCACGAGATACTCGTGCCCATCCCGAGTATTAAATGCGGTTTTCCACTCATCTCCTTCTCTGATCCGGATGAGATTATAGGCCCCACGAAGATCTAGTTTGGTAAAAATGCTGGCACCTTTGAGCTGATCAAACAATTCGGAGATGAGGGGTAGCGGGTAGCGTTTTTTTACAGTAATCTTGTTCAATCCGCGATAATCGATGCATGGACGTAAGCTGCCATCTTTCTTTTCAACGAAGAAGAACCCAGCCCCAGCAGGAGAAGAAGACGGACGAATGAAGCCTCTCTGGAGATTTTCCTGGATGTACTCTTTCATCGCTGCAGTTTCAGATGGTGAGAGCGGGTAAGTACGTCCACGAGGAGGCAAAGTACCAGGGATAAGCTCAATAGGGCAATCATAAGACTGATGAGGAGGTAGGGTTTCAGCAGACTTCTTGTTGAAGACACCAGAGAAATCTTGATAGGCAGGAGGAATTGCAGAATTTGGAACAACAGAAGATACCTTGACAAGGGACTGAGCCGGAAGGCAATTCCGTTGGCAGAAGAAGCTCCAGTGAGAGATTTGAGTTGCAGACCAGTCAATGACAGGATTATGGATACGCAACCAAGGAAGTCCTAGGACTACTGGAGTCGATGGGCAATCAATAAGCAAAAACAAAAGTCTCTCAGTATGCAAGGTGCCCACTTTGAAAGATAACTCCAGTGAAGACTTGAAGATGAAGGCAGAAGAAAGGGGCCGGTCATCAATGGCTAGGACTCGGAGTGGTACAGCCAGGCTTTGAAGAGGAATAGAATGACTTTCTGCAAAGGCTTTGTCCAAGAAGTTTCCAGCTGCGCCGGAGTCAAGGAAGGCTTGAGTAGAAATGGTCTTGGAAGCAAACTGGAACTGTACTGGAAGAAGAAAACGATGAGCAGAGGATTGGGGAAGATGATCAATTCCGCCCAGGTAAGTTTCCCCAAACTTACTTAGGCATTGGCGTTTCCCGACTTCACAGGACACTCATGGGCAAAGTGGGATTTGCCCCCACAATATAAGCAGAGTCCAGCAGCCCTTCTCCGCAATTTTTCCTGTTCGGAAAGACGGGCACGACCAATCTGCATAGGCTCATCAATCATAGAGGGAGAAGGAACCGGAGCCGAGGAGGAAGATGAAGCAGTACTGGGAAGAACCGGTCTCTGGAAGCGAGGAGCCAGAGGAGGTTGAAACTTTCTCACTCGTTCCTTAACAACCTGGTGTTCTCTTTGACGGGTATCCACCTTGACTGCCAAGGCCACAAGGTCCTCCCAGCGTGTAGGTACTTCTCGAGAGACCAAATCGTCTTTGAGGCGCATGGACAACCCATTGTAGAAGGCAGCATGATAACTGTCGTTGTTCCAGTTGGTCTCAGCAACCAGTGTGCGGAATTCAATAGCATATTCGGGCACCGAACGTGTTCCCTGACGAATCTGGAACAGGCGGGAGGAGGCTGACGCTGCCCGGCCGGGAGCATCAAATACGGTGCGCAGATCACGGATAAAGGCCTTGGAGTCATCAATCAGGGGATCCTCTTTCTCCCACAGAGGGGATGCCCATTCCAAGGCTTTACCAGTCAAGCGGGTAATGATGTATCCCACCTTGGCACGTTCAGACACATATTGATGGGGTAGCAGAGTGAACTGGATCTCACATTGATTGATGAACCCTCTACAAGCCTCAGAATCACCACTGAAGAGCGGAGGTGCAGGAATGCTAGGTTCAGAGACATGAAGCGGTGCTACTGGAATAGTGGCCGAAGCGGTGGCAGGAACCTGAACAGTAGGAGAGAGAGCAGACAATTTTTCCAGAATGGCCTCAAGGGCTTGGCCAAAGTGAGTCTGCCTAGCCTCATAGGCCTCCATGCGTGAGGCTATCCCACGAAAAGCTCTTCCGAAATCTGGTTGAGCCGAGGCCTCCTCAGATGGGTCCATGGCCCAAGTATAATGTAAGGGCCCGAGGGCTCAGTAGTAGTGCGGACCAAGGAGGAGGCAGGTAGTCGCCGAGTTCGTAGTACAGAAGGATCAGGCAAGAGAATAGTCGTGGTTCAGGCAAAAGGTTCAGTCCAGGCAGCAAAGGGTCAATCCGAATAACAGGCAAGGTAGGTACACAGGAAATCAGGCAATAATATCACACCCAGGAATTCACGAAGATAAACCTATACTTGGGCAAGGTCTGTAATGTCCAAGGGGTTTAAATAGGCAGAATTGGCGCCAAGTTTGGGCGCAATGACGTCATGACGCTGACGCCGGCGTCAAGACGCTGGCGTCAGGACGCTGACGCACGTTCCGACGCCGGCGACCATTCCGTCGCCGGTGACCAATCGGCGGGCAAGGAGAAGCTGACGTCATCATGCTGCGACCGGCAGGATCCACATGGGGAAGCAAGAAGTCGCCATCTTGGACGCCGCCATCTTGGACGCCGTGGCCATCTTGGAGGTGAGTAACTTCAGTTTCCATTACAGTCCTTATGGGGACCTTGTGCTTATGTAACCCCTTTAGTTCACACAGTGTACACCAGATGGCACTGTGCCAGAGTATAAAAGGTTTAGGAACCATGAGGTCTGGGTCCATTGCTTTAGCCCAACCAAGCAGGCTGGAAGGGAATGGGTAGTGTCGACCCTAGGCACCTTGGCTCTAGTAATTAGACAGCAATACTCAATTATAGATCACTCTAGGAGTGATAGAGAGGTTATTTAGTTGAGCAGCTCAAGGCTCCGCCGAGGAGATAAGAGGGATTAAGATCCCAGGGTATTACTGACCCGGAGTAAGGACTAAAGTGTTGGGATAGGGATGATAGGAATTCCCCTAGTCTGCCACTGGAAGATATCCTGAAAACTGGTCAATACCCCTCACACGCTGCCAACTTACTCTCTGCTGTATATTCCCTAGCCTGTGGGGATTCAGCCTATACGTACTGTGAGTATATACTTCCTTTATGCTGCTGTGTATGTTCTATGCTCCATTGTGGATCAATGTGCTGAATGATCTATGTGCTACTGTTCAATAAATACAGTTCTATGTTCAACCGTTAAAGAACTACTGGCGCCCATCATTGTGCTATAGCACCTAGTTACAGTTACACTACACCCTGCCTCCACTGCGTTGCGAGGTCTTGCCCCTAAGAAGGAGAGCTCATCTGTGGTATCAGCCCACAAAGGAAAGTAGCTATAACTGCTAAATACAAAGCAGTTTACTATAGCGCTACATATATATATATATATATATATATATATATATATATATATATAAAGTAAATCCAGAGGTGACGGCACATGCAGGAAAAATTGCAACAATACAATCAAGTGAAACCATGAGGTTTTATTGTAATCCTACGTTTCGGTTCCTTATTGGAACCTTCGTCAGGGAAAGAAAACTGTTTTCTTTCCCTGACGAAGGTTCCAATAAGGAACCGAAACGTAGGATTACAATAAACCCTCATGGTTGTCTGTTTCAATAGGCCTTTTCAATGGGCCTCAAACTGGGGCCACTTTAGCCAGAAAAGTAAATCATTTTAGTTTAATTTACTTTCGTTAAGGTTTTTTTTTCTCTGCTTCAAAACTTCACAAGTATCACTGCTTCTTATTGGACAGAAAGCTCAATCATCTGTACTAGCTTCTACAGCCTCAGTGAGCACAGCCCCTGTTATTTTTCCAATCTGTGTCCTCACATGTTCTGATAAACACATTACCTAGCCTCTAGCGTTTTTCCAGTCACTGTGCAACAAGCTATATAAAGACATGCAGTGCTTCATATAAATAAATTGCGGTGAAAGTGTACAGTAAACTCCATTTCTGGTGGTCGCATTCTTGCAACTCATGCCATGTAGGAAATCCAAAAAATGTACAGGCGTAATGTAATCACCCGCTCCTGACCCGTGGGTCCAGCAAACACCCGTGCTTCAACGTGTATCACGTCCCCGACTCCAGACCAACTTAGTGCAATTGAACAGTAACGATACGGAGCACACAGTGGCAGGACAAATTAAAACTTGAAATATTTTATTGGAAATCCATTAAAATCTAAACATATGACATGGGTATAACATTACCCCCATGCTTGACGCGTTTCGTGGCGTCTCGCCACTTCCTCAGAAGCATGGGGAACACACATCCCCCAACACCATTTATAAAATCTCCTTGCAGGATCCTATACTTTCCAAGATTTTGGAAAAAACACCCTCAATTGTATATAAGAAATGTAAAAATCTAGTATCTCATGTTTCAAGATGTCTATTCCCTATTAAAGCACAGAGCAATACCAGCGCCTGGATAAAAGATAAGGGTATATATAAGTGTGGACACACTAAGTGTAAGTTATGTTCATTGTTGAAGGTCTCTAAAATGTTTCAGAGTTCATAACAGGGACTGTATATAACATTAAACAATATTTCAACTGCATGTCAAAAGGCGTTATTTACCTGGCAACTTGCAGCTGTGGGGCCCAATATGTGGGCAAAACCATCAGAATGGCGAGTACCCGTTTTTTGGAGCATATGTCAGCATTTGAATGTGCAGATCCCAAATCGGCCATAGCTAAACATTTGTTAGAGAAACATCAGAGCGCAGAATGTTTGACCTTATTATAGATAAACCCCCTAGAGATGTTAGAAAGGGGGATTTGGATCGAAAATTGCGAAGATTGGAGGCCTATTGGATATACCAACTGAAAACCATAGAGAATCATGGGGGCCTTAACAGAGAGTGGGAATTAACTTGTTTCTGCACTTAGTACATTTCCTTTTTATGGTATTTGTGCCTACAGGTATACTAATGGAATCTTTAGAATTTAGTGTTTATGTTCTATTAGTGGTTATAATACAGTGTAGGCCATTTGGATATATAGTTAAATATTGAAGCATACCCCCTATATTGTATATGAGCAGGTCAGGGAGGTATCTACTGAAATATATGGTATTAGACTTTGCACATTTTATACTTTGGATCTAATTGATGTTATCTAGAATGAGTGTATGTGGGATTAATATACAGTGTTTATTACTCATTTATATTTGTTTGTAGGGTAATAGAGGTTTAAATGGTTTTAGTAGGTGGGGTTAAGTAGGTTTTATTAATGATGTTGGGGGGTGTTTCCCATGCTTCTGAGGAAGTGGCGAGACGCCACAAAACGCGTCAAGCGTTGGGGGTAATGTTATACCCATGTCACATGTTTCGATTTTAATGGATTTCCAATAAAATATTTCAAGTTTTAATTTGTCCGGCCACTGTGTGCTCCGTACCATTACTGTTCATGTAGGAAATCCAGCCCTAGGTGCAGAGTGCAGCACTGTTGGCCACAAGGCAGTCCTTACCAGCTGCTACTATTCTTGTGTAATCAGGTTTAAATACACGTAGTTGAGCACTGTCACACAAACTCAATCATAATTACTTAGCACAAAGGGAATTAAGGATCAAACTAGAAAATCCAGAAAACTCTGTCTCTGTCTTTTTTTACTTTAGATTTATCAAAACATTTCTGACAGGCAGGAGCATTTTTGAGGTTTTTATCGAGGTTGGTACCTTTGCCAATTCATCAGCATGTAACAGCTTTGAGCCATCAAACACATTCATTTGCTATGGGGGTTTAATGTTCATTGCAGCTCAGCTTAACCTTCCCTTTCACAGGACAACTCCATGTCATACGTAATGGGATAGCCCCCGCCCCAGTGCTCCGTCAGAAGGACCCTCCCCAAAGCTTTAAAAGCCCAACCCCACCCCCAAATCCGGTGTCTTTTTTTCCTTCTGCTTCAGTTTATTTTTGCTCCTGTTAGAAACAGTTTTCTTTTTAACCTTGGGGAAGCATTAGGGCTTGCTGTAAAGCGTCCTAGGGACTGGGGTTTTGGTCCTTGTGATCTTTTTCCCCTAAGCACATTACCTCAGGTATGAAGTCTTCAGTGTTTCATCATCTGGATCAGGTAGGCACAGTGTTACTGTGGCTTATTTCACTGGTTTGTCCTTGATCCATGTGCCTTCACGGCCTGATTATAATCTGTCCGATGGCAAGTGCTATGTCCCCCCATCCGTGGGCCTACCTGGGCATGTCTGAAAAGCGTCCAGCGGCATTGGGGTATATGGTCCCTACACCCCTTATGATTTTTACGGATGGGAGAGGGAGGTGGCAGTTACTTAAGGTTTAGTTAGCGGCCTAAACCTTATGTCCTCCTTCTTTTTTTCCCCATACTGGGGTATTATTTTCTTTTTCTTTTTTCTGGAGGAATTTAGGTTTCAGAGCCAGCTGCCTCCCTCACAAGTCTTTCCCAAGGTTGAGGTCGTTTACATAAAAAAAAAAAAGAAAAAAAAAGGCGCCTTTGATCTACTAGCAGTTAAACATTTAGGCTTAGTTGGTAATGCCATCCTGATGCTGGAGTCTCTTAACTCTTAAGAATGGATGGACCAGATTGGCCATTGTGGAAATGGTGACAGATCTGTATGTTCTATGAGCAATTTTAATGCAATGCTAATTTGCATGTTCTATACTGATCATATGGTAATGTGGATCTGCAGGTTCTGAGAGCAGCAGCTGTAGTTAGATTATTACTTTGGAGGTCAGTGTCAGGTGCAGTTAATGAACGGGTATTCCCCCTCTCACTCCCTCCATTAGCAGATTAGAGTGATTCTCAGAAGCATCAGGTAAGATTCTTTGTTAGAACTCTGTTCTATTGTTATAAAGTTTTGTTAGTTATATTAACATGTACTTCTTTTATTCTGTTTTCTGAGTCTAGCTAGCTTAGAAGCAAAGGCAATGCTGTAGGGGAGTAGAACACTGTCCAGCCAGTGTATGCATGTGTGCCTGTGGACACGGGATAATGGGGAATTGACAGAGACTGGCCTCATGACTCTTGGCTTTGGCAGAGTGGTCTCAGTCTGCTTAATGTAATAACCATAAACAAAGGCACAGGTTATACATTTCTTTGGTCCTGCTACTGTTTATTATTACAACCAAACTGAATTTATATGTGGAAACATTTCAGTGGTTCCAGAGATGGCTTAATAACCAAATATAAATGTACAGGTTACACATTTTTTAGTCCTGCTACTGTTTAATATTACAACCAAACTGAATGTATATGTGGAAACATTTCAGCGGTTCTGGAGCTGGCTTAATAACCAAATATAAATGTACAGGTTACACATTTTTTGGTCTGGGTCCTGCTTAATATTACAACCAAACTGAATGTATATGTGGAAACATTTCAGTGGTTCCAGAGCTGGCTTAATAACCAAATATAATTGTACATGTTACACATTTTTTGGTCTGGGCACTGCTTAGATCACAACCAAATTGAATGTATATGTAGAAACATTTCAATGGTTCTGGAGCTGCTTTAATAACCAAATATAAATGTACATGTTCTACATTTCATGGCCCGGGCACTGCTTAATATTACAACCAATATGAATATTTCTGTGGTCCTGCTACTTTTCAATACTACTACTAAACTGTATGTATATGTGGAAACATTTGAGCACTTCTGGAGCTGGCTTAATATCCAAATATAAAGGTATAGGTTATACATTTCCTTGGTTCCGGACACTTCTTAATTTACAACCAAACTGAATGTAGGGGGAAACATTTCAGTAGTTCTAGGGCTGGCAGTAATAACCATATATGAAGGCACAGGGTGTACATTTCTTTGGTCCTGCCACGGTTTTTAATATTACAACCAAACTGATTGTGTATGCTTCCAGTGGCTTGGGGCCGACTAAGACAATAACCAAATATAAATGTACATGTTATACATTTCTCTGGTGTGGACACCAATTAATATAACAACCAAACTGAAGGTATGGTCAGTGATTGGTGTGGGAAGGATTAAGGCATTTTCCAGATGGTGCCTATACAGCTATCAGGTTGGTATGTAAGCATGGTAACATAAGTAAATGTTCTAGTGGCCCTGTGTCATGTTTGTTTTATACAACTTTTGAGTTAAGTTAAAAGCATGGACTACTCTTGCAAACTAGCAACTTGGGTATCATAGGCTTAATGTAGCACTAAGACAGGCTTAAATGCAGGAGTCAAGTCAGGTATAAGTATTATAAACTTATTTAAATGCAGCAGCTATGCTTAGGATAATTTTATTATCTTATATACAGCAGTCAATATTGGCTTAAGCAGTGCCAGGGTAAGTATGACCCAACCAATATATAAATTATAGATGCATTAAAGGTAGGTCCCATTACGTATGACATGGAGGTAATTGATTTAAACATATATCTGGTCTAAATGGATTGGCTGGGGCCAATTCTGACTTATACAAGGGTTATGTGAGATATAGTATTGACAAAGGTCAATATAGGCATGTGTATACACCGGTTTGAGAGTAGTGGTCAGTTCTGGTTCGAATGGCTATCCGGTAAGTGCGCTTATGCAGCAGCCAAGCAGCAGATAGTTATACAATTGCTGTATTATAACAGCTGACTTGTAGTCCACAACCATTGAGGTACAGGTGGTCCATATTATTACATTCACACTTGTTGGCTGGCAATAATCAGCCATGGGAAGTCACTAATTAGAATAAGTGATCTATGACTGGACTTATGCCTGCTTATCTGAAATAGAAGCGATAGAATGTATCCCGCTTTTGCAATAGGGTAGGCCTTGGGCTAATTATGTGCGTGTATATATTTATCTATCTATAGATATTCGTGTGTAGGTATATGATGTTATATTATATATGAAGGTTCAGCAAGGATACTAATACTGCCACAGCCTGAGCCTCAGGAAGATAACTTATTACTCCTTGGGAGTGGCAAAGGCTCCGTATGTTCTGAGGGTAAACCAAGGTCTATTCACATATCTGGTATGATATTCATCAGGATCTTTTACTTTGGCTATGGGTGTTCAACTTATTATCTGGCCTCAGTCTAGAAGACAGTGGGCACAGCAGTCAGTGCAAAATTAGTTACTGTGTATGCACTGGGTTCACTGCTGCCTCATGGTTTTGGAGCTTTGCTAGGAGGTATACCATATCACAGACCTATCCAGCCTACCTCAAGTACATCCAGGGACCAATTGGCTTACTGAAGGAATATTCATTGGCCATATTATATTAATGGATGTCATATAGAGTGGGTTGTAAAATTAGGTACACACCATCAATGTGACTGTAGCCAAGGTCGCAGACCCATGGTTAAAAAAACAAAAAAAACAAAAAAAAACGGTTTACATCCAGTTTATTTTTCACAGGGTCAAGATAACAAATTATTCTTCTCTCTTGATAACCCTTATTGATGATCGAAGGCATGTGGGATTTTTTTTTCTTTTTAATGGTCTATGCTAATTTGTGACTTGCCTTTCAGACCGCCATAGACTGACCTAGCTAATTGAGGTTGGTATTCCATAGGTTACCATCAGGTCAGGATGTTTACAAACATTGTCTTATTGAAATTATGCTTTCTGGACTAAGTCTGCAGTATCGGCCTTTAGGAAAGGCCCTGGTTATGGCATATCTAACCATAGACATAGACATCCTAGTATAGGTAGTAGAGGGGTTCCAATCTAGAACAATAGGTGGATAATTCTATCCCCATATATATTTATTTATCCCCATACCTAGATTATTTCTGATCTTGGATATTTAAGAATAGTCTCAGTGAGCTGTCTAGGTTCCAAGCTGGAACACTAGGATAAGAAGGTAATTAATAAACAGTATTGTATTGGTTAGTTATACTTCATGGAATCGGTTAATTCCTTCCCATTTGGTAGACTCATGGGAGCATGCCAAACAGATTTGGTTCTAGGCCCAATCTAGGGTATACGCTGACTTCAATTATGTCCAGGTCACATCCTTGAAGGCTCGAGTACTGTATCATTGCAAGGATATGCATATCTGCATGTATTACTGTTATGATGCCCACTCCATTGGGCATGCAAATGTTTAATATCCAGACTTGTTTGGTGAAGGATCATGAGCTAATGATAAGAACAATTTCAACCCGCATAGGAAGATTGCCTAGGCTACTGTATGCTCCTAGATACCTCACCTGGCAGGTAAGGTATGCCCTTAGGGGCGGCAGTCTGTCTTTATGAGTCGCTCTATGGACACTTCATGGATAGAATGCATGTGTTATGGTCCAGGACAAATACAAGTTCCTTGTGTGCCCTGTAGATTTTAGTATCGAGGAGACGGGGGAGCTCCACTAGGTGATGCCATGTATCTGTAGTGTTCTACAGATGTGGAGCATGTAGAATATGAGTGAATGTTTTCTTTCCCCTACTAAATCATCTTTTACAGGTACCATGCTTTTGAGCTTTTGGGCACTCTTGGTTGTCACAGCTGCGCTGGTAAGTAGTGTGAGCGAGACTCTGGAGAAGTTACTCTGGGTTTCTATCCACTTCTCCTTCAACTTCTCTTTCAGTGGAGTTGGTTCTCTCCTTTCAGGTGGAAGTGTCAGACTGGATTCACACTCCGTAGTATTACTTTGGTGTGGGTTCTGCCTCTAAAGAGTCCTGTTTCTTCTTTTTCTCTGACAGTCCATTTCCTCTGAAGAAAGAGTTCACAGGTTTTCTACAAGGTATTCTCTGTTCACCTGTAGAGGTTTCACTCTTCTAAGTTTTATCTGGAATAGATTACACTTGGCCAGGTGTCTTTATGTGGAACAATTACCCTCCCATTGGGGATATTAGCTTGCTACGTCCCATTACGTATGACATGGAGTTGTCCAGTGAAAAGAGAAAATTATATCATACTTACCGTAATTTTCCTTTCATGGACAACTCCATGTCATAGTTCCCATCCCTTTTTCGGTAGTTTCTAGAAGCTTATTACGAGACACCGGATTTGGGGGTGGGGTTGGGCTTTTAAAGCTTTGGGGAGGGTCCTTCTGACGGAGAACTGGGGCGGGGCTATCCCATTACGTATGACATGGAGTTGTCCATGAAAGGAAAATTACGGTAAGTATGATATAATTTTCTCTTATCTTTACTCCTAAATGCAAATTGCTTGTTGGGAGAAATGATTTGGAGAATAATTTTCCAAGCTGGAACTGTTCCAGTGCTGACAATAAAATGTTAAATCTCAAAGCAGAAGTACTCTGCAGAGTGCACCGTAACTTCATACAGTTATTCATTGCATTGTCGAATTAACCCATACCCTCACTATATTACAGCTTACACAATGCCCCACATTTCCTAACCCACAGGCCTTCTATACACAAGTCCCTCTGCTTGTTTGTTACTTTAGAATATCTATAGGCTGTCCCTGCGTGTCCTAATGGAGCTCTGTCTAGTGCTCCATTTCCAATTCTGTTTCTGCTATGGCTGCAGGTGTTAAAATCTAAAGGGCAATAATATAGGTACACCATGTATCGGCATCAGTTGACAATAGAAACGTATTGCAATTTGCCGAACAAACTTTACCCATACAGTAGCAAACACATAAAAGAAATATCCAGATGGAGGCGTAATGCACGCCGGTGGAGTTCTTATAATAATGCTGAGGTTATTTTCATAGAAGAAATTAAGCTTTTAAATATTTAGATGTTTGCATATATAAATCTTGCACAATGCAGGTGTTTTTGTGCTAATTGTTTTAAACTGTGAACACAATATGGTGTTACAGGAACAAAGTGAATGCCATCTGCTCCCAGTGTCTAACCATTATTTCACTGTATAAAATCCATTTAGCAGATATCTAAAATAACCTTGAATCATACCTTTGCAACATATCAACATATTCTCTTCCATTCTTGCTAATTGGATTAGTCGCTGCTGTTTGTTTGCATGCATAATTATTCCAAAATATTCTCGGCAAACTATAATAACGATCTCCGTAAAACTTAGTCTTAACTTCAATTGCGTGCCATGCTGAATATGTTAAATAATTTAAAACTGATGGCAATAAGAGACATTACCTTTAATGAAAGTTTATTTTCCTTCTACTTCACCAATTACATTCCCTGCATTTGCAATTTACTGACTGGCTTGCTCAATGCCACGCTGAGGCTTTTAGCGTTTACATCTGTTGAGGTTGAGAATACAACTGCAACTTCCCTTATTCTAGAAAGTGCCCTCAAAACAGATGCCTGTGTATGCACTGGACTACAAGCTCTAAAATACCTGTTGCGATAGCATTACAGCAAATGAGCTTGAAACTGTAACACTGATGCATATTTATCCAAACTCACAGTGAATTGCAGAAACTGCCATGAAATCTTTTATTATACAATATCCATAAAGCAAATTAATAGCAATGCAGTGTCATTAGTTTGTCATACAGGAAAAGGTACAAATTAAATATGGTGATGCTGAAAATAGGGCCCTTATTTGGTGGCATTTCCGCTGTTATATTACAAATCCCCCAGTTTTAGCTTGTATGTAGTCTTCTTTCTTCTTCCTCGATATATATGCTTGTACATATAATTTTAAGGTTTATTGGGAGAACAGACACACATAGCAGTATCTTAGGCCATAGCAGTCCCTTTATCAAGCACACACTGCAATACACTACTTATAATATTTACTATGACACTTTTTATAACACAGCATTTACAGAATAGTATATTAAAATAGTGCAACGTGCAAAACACAGTAGGAAACCAGCACAGTTCAGAATATATTTTTTGGGGCATGACAAGAAAATTGAGAGGCCCATGGATGTCCAAATGCTTGACTCTTACTAGCAGGGCTGCCACTGGGGTAGGGGGTGGGATATGGTAGCCAAAGATATTAAAGAAGAGGGTCCCTAGAGACATAAAACTGTGTTTGTTGTATGGGTTACACAAAGTTGGGGGTGTTTGGTTGCAGAGAAGTGGATGGGGTTTGGACTGATTAGAAGCAGTGTTTTAATATAATGGGCAAGACTGGAGTGGGTATTTCTTTCACTTGTTGGGAAGCCCTCCACAGTGGTGGCCAGATGAACAATGGGTTAATTTCTGGGCCCACCTTGGGATGGAGTGCCCTGCTGACTTAGTAGTATGAGTTCTGTGATTCCTGGCAGCAGCCCTGCTCCTCAAGGCTCCTACAGGGCTCCGTTGTGTCTAAGTGGGTATCACTGTGTACTTTGTGGCTGAGGCACTAGTCTAAACACAACCAGCACAAGAGCGAAATGCAATATCTATAGTAGCTCAAGTAGGATTAAGCACTGTCCAAATAGTGCAGAGATCTGAATAAATCATAAAAATTTAGCACATTTTGCTTGGTGAGTGCCATCTGATTTCTCTTTGTTATTGCTACATGTATGGAACTGAAGAGCAGCAAAGTTCCCAGATAGAGCACTACAGTATTTAACCCATGGAGGTAGGATTCTATTGAAGTCTGTCCAAATAGTATTAGGATGGCTAGTTCTAGGATGGCCAGTCAAACCCCAAAATAAAAATTTGCCTAACAAAGTAAAACATAATTCCAAGAAACTTTCCAATATACATTCATTAAACATTTTTAGTGGTTTTAAAGTTATATGTAAAAAAAAAAAAACACTTACATAAAATATTCGCTTAACTCCTGGTTTTTACTTTTTATACAGTGATGCAAACGTCTGAATTCCCCAGCAAAGACATGTCTGTTAATCAGCCGCCTTGTCTTACCTTGTTTCACCTTGTTTCAACAGTCTGAACCACCAGGGTAGGGAATAAAAAGAAAAAACTGCTTTCAATAACAATACATTTTCAAATAACTTAAAAACTATAGCAAATGTGTAATAAATGTACTGTATGTTGCAGCGTTCCTTAGAATTATGTTGTCTTTCATTAGGCAAAAAAATACTTTTTGGGTTGACATTCTATTTAATGGCCTTAACACATTGCTTATGGGTAAGTGCAGAGGGCCTCCTGTATTTTCCTGCATAAATTTATTTGGTCACAGCCTCATTGCAACCCTGCCTAATGGTTTTTAAAAGTTGTGGAGATCACAACTTTCCCCTTTTGGCTATTGGATTATAATGGATGCAGTTTTACACTCATTGGTACTTCTAATGTTTGTGCCTACTGTAAGTAAACAAGGCCTTTAGTGTCCAGGCAGGAGTCCAGGTGTATGGGTTACAGTCACCTGTACAGGAAATTCTGCTGCATTTGGATTCAGTGATAAGTATCCCTATAGGGCATACGGATTTCAAGAGACGCTGATGGCTGCAATTAGATAGGTGGTGGATTTTGCTACTTTGCTGTCCAGAATGTGTCAGTTTTGGTGTCATACATCAGTCACCCTGTTTTCAACTTTTGCCAAATCTGTCTCTTAGCTTCATCTCAGGAACAGGCTCCAATTTTTTTATTAGAATGTAATATAAAAAATGTATAAAAAATGTATATTTAACACAGACTTGAGTGCCAGCATGAACAGATAAAGCCTCCTGGGACATGCAGGCAAAAGAAAGGCAGGAAAAGAATTCAGCTGCATTATATGCTCTAGAAACTCTCAACCTTCCTACTGCATGGGACACTGTCCTACTAAATCTTACTTGTCATATCTGCTGATTTATTGGTGTCAAGGTAGAAACGGTATATACCGTATTAACTTTAATGTATGGCACCAGTTCACATGACTGTGGCCTTCTTTGCATGATGGCCATTGCAGTTACACTTTGTAAATGAGCTTTATAGATTCCTAGTTGATAGGAATTCTTTAGGGGAGTATTAAGGTGGCCATACACGGGCTGATAACAGCTGCAGCCAGACAGAGTCGGCAGCTTATTGGCCCAAGTGTGGGGCCCTCCAACAGGTTTCCCCAATCGATATCTGGACGATAGTCGGTCAGATGCCAATCGGGCAGGGGTATAAATCCAGTCGGACCTGTTCATTGATACCATCCCACGAGCCAACCGTCCATCAGAATTCCATTGTGGGGCGGGAGAGGGAAGGGGGGGGCAATGCCTGCAAGATTAGGGGGGTTGGCTTTTGGTAGGGGTTTAGTTCTCCTTTAAATCTGGAAACAAAGTATCTACATGACCAGCCACTCTATAATTTAAATGTCAATGGGGGCTATCCAGCTCATAACATCTGGACAATTACATGATGTGTGACATTGAAAACCCTGCCCTCAACATCACAACCCTGTCCCCAACACAACTGTCCAGCTCCCTAACATTACTGCCCCACTCCAAACATCACTCGTCCACCACCTTTGTCCAAATTTGGTTGTTGGCAAAGGTGGCAACTCAAAGTGTCAATTTACGTTGATTCTATGTCAGTGATAGATAAAAGGTTGAACTAAAGTAGTCTTCATAGTCTTTCGTTGTCCAATGGAATAATGTATTACAAGGTGCAAAGTTTACACGTAGGGGCCCATTTACTTAGCTCGAGTGAAGGAATAGAATAAAAAAAACTTCGAATTGGCTACTTCGACCTTTGACTACGACTTTGACTTCAAATCGAACGATTCGAACTAAAAATCATTTGAATATTCAACCATTCGATAGACGAAGTACTGCCTCATTAAAAAAACTTCGACCCCCTAGTTCGCCACCTAAAACCTACCGAGCATCAATGTTAGCCTATGGGGTGCCAGAGGTGCCATGTTAGCCTATGGGGAAGGTCGAAGAAAAATCGTTCAACCGAACGATTTTTCGTTTGATCAAACTATTTGCGGTAAATACATTCGGCAGTCGAATATTGAGGGTTAATTAATCCTCGATATTTGACCCTAGGTAAATCTGCCCCCAAGTCTAGTAACTATAGAAAACAATTAACAGGTAGAATTTACTGGTCATCTGTTTTCGATCAAATCTTATTGGCTGCTCTAGGTGCAATTTTTTCTTACATGACCTCTCAAGAGTATTACATTACCCCACTATTGGGCAATAAGACAGTGGGTTTACAAATAGCTGTAATAAGTGGCAACAGCCCTGCAAAAAATAATGATTCTTTATTGAGCATCTAGACCTTGACATTCATTTACAGTAGATCACTATTGGGATTTCATTGTATTTGCCAAACTTTCTAATTCTGGGGAATCTGAATACAATCAGTTTCTTTGGAAAAGTTTCATCAACAGTTAAAAATATATAAGGACACATTTACTTAGCTCGAGTGAAGGAATAGAATGAAAAATACTTTGAATTTCGAAGTATTTTTTTGGCTACTTCGACCATCGAATTGGCTACTCTGACCTTCGAATACAACTTCGAATCGAACGATTCGAACTAAAAATTGTTCAACCATTCCATAGTCGAAGTACTGTCTCTTTAAAAAAAACTTCGACCTCCTACTTCGCCACCTAAAACCTACCGAGCATCAATGTTAGCCTATGGGGAAGGTTCCCATAGGCTTTCTAGCCAATTTCTGATTGAAGGAAAATAGTTTGATCGATGGATTAAAATCCTTCGAATCATTCGATTCGAAGGATTTAATCGTTCGATAGAATGATTAATACTTCGATCGTTCGATCATAAGAATATCGCTAAATCCTTCGACTTCGATATTCAAGGTCGAAGGATTTAACTTCGATAGTCGAATATCGAGGGTTAATTAACCCTCGATATTCAACCAATAGTAAATGTGCCCCATAGTGTTAAGCAGTATAAAAAATTGTAATATCTGACCTTAATGGAGTCATTCATTAATTCCCTGTCCAAAACATAGCTGTGCTCTGAACCAATACTTCCTAATTTGGGCATCTCAATGATAGTAAATGAGCACTTCAATGTGTTTATACTGGTAATATCTAACCTGCAGTCCTGGTGCATGCATTGTGATGATACAAATTGCAGTGTATCAAATGCTGAGAGTATACAGGTCAGAATCCTTTCTTCTTTTATTTTAAGGATGTAAAGAAAAGCTAACTCTTGGTAGTTATTATAGAATATTAAGCTTTATTCTTTAATATGTATCAAAGAATATGTAGAAGACATATAACGATTAAATAAGACATAAAAGGCTTCTAGAAGGGGCATTGTTTGGGCAAAGTGGCTCTCAGCTGTCATTATGTTCGGTGTTACTATATTAGATATTCTTCCCTGCTATGTTTCATGTCTGCTTAGCGTCCAACAGTCCTTTTAAATTCTGCTATCAGAACATATCACAGAACAGAATATTACTTTATGCAAATGTTGCTGAAACATCTTTGATGCACCTTTTTAAATGGAAACGGCTCATAGCATAATATAGAGTATTCAAGGAGAATTAAATTTGTATTTAGAGGCATCTTGACAATGTCCGTTATTACTACGCCAAAGGATAATTCAGCAGGTTTCAGCCATTTACTCTAAGCAAGGATGAATAATCTGCTTTCATTGGAAAATTAACTTAGCGGCTTCAGGGAAAAAAATTAAATTAAAGAAAAATCTGTTCTTAAAAACTCTGCCCTGTGGCATGAAACATATCACACAAGATCAAGAGTTACTTTTTTATACAGAGCTCTGTTCTCATCTAGTATCTAACTATTGATTGTAAAATAGGAAAATGAAATATCACACACTGTCCAGTTTTAATTAAATTTTCACCAAGGTCCTTAGGATGCTCCCAGTTTTATTGCTTGCAAGGTATATCAGTTGGAGATGTTGTTTTGTGTATATTCATTATTGTAATGCCATTTATGGACCCACACACCAGCAGACACAATACATGAACAGTAACTTAAATACAGGGTTCATCCTGAGACCATCTGAGAGCTCCATACACCCCTAGAGTGGTAATATACAATAAAGTGTTGTAAGAAATGCTTACCCTGGTGGTCTAGTGGCCGACGTGGACGCCCGCCACATGCTGGTTCTTCTATGGCGCATGCTGTGAGCACTTGCGGGTTTTATGGGCCGGCGTGATGATGTCATTGCACATTGGCGCAAAGTTCAAAGGTATTTAAAGGGATTTTTGATTGAGGAAGTTGCCCATTGTTAGGTTCTACTTGTTAGTTTCCTGGGTGTTTATTCTTCGTAAATCCTGCTTCCTAATATTGACCTTTGTCTGCTTACTGACTATTCTGAACTCTCCAATCTGACCCTTGTCTGCTTGCTGACTATTCTGAACTCTCCAATCTGATCCTTACCTGCCTGTTGACTATTCTATACTCTGCAATCCTGATCCTAGCCTGTCTGACCACTCCTTGAACTCTGCCTGCACTGTCTGACTATTCTTCAACTCTTGTGCTGGCCCAGTCTGCCTGACCACGCTTTACAATCTGGTCTGTCTTCTGAGCTGTGTTGTCTTCCATCCTATCTCCTTGGTAAAATGATTGTGCCCCTTTGCTAGTCCAGAACTGTTGCTTGGCTCCTCTCTTATTAAGACCTGGTGGCATCCAATTAATGGAGGGCTCCTCCCGAAGTGAAAGGCAGCTGTTAAAGGCAGAAGCAAGAGCCAAGACCAGGGAGCCTAGTGCTGGTTCTGGATTTAAGGTGCCAAGTGTCCTACAATGGCAGATGGAATAGTGTCTGTTTTATTTCTCATGTTGCCTATTTGTTGTTCTGAGTTTTAGCTAAAGCAAGTATAATAGAAGACTTTATAGTCTATAAGTTGTCATGTGTTTCAATGGAACTTGATTACAACAAAATACTGTTGTATCACTGACCAACAGTGTCCACCATTGGGCATATTTATTTGAGTCTATTGTCATGTGAACAAGCGTCAGCTGAGACACATGCTAGTGAATCTAGCTGGAAGCATATTCTCTACAATGTGTTTTATTTGTCTGCCAGATGAAGAACGACACAGACTGTGTGGCTTGCATTGTATACCAAGTCAAGATCAAGCTTGTGCCTTCCATATACAGTATATTTAAATACACAGCTAATGCTTGCACTCCCCTGCAGTTGGTAACAATAGCCAATAAAGGGGGAACAAATTAAATGTTTCTTATTGAACTATCTACAATCACAGCATGCATTAGATTATTACATATATAACTGTCCATTAATAATATCAGAACCTTAAATACTGATTTATTATCAGCCTCTTCCTTAGCTCTGCTAAAAAAACAACCCATTTACAAACACACATCTTCCTTCTCATACTACAATAAATAGTTTAGTCTGTCTAGAGAGTCTTATTCATATGCTTATTGTGTTACCAACAAATGATAACTCACTAAGGGGCACATTTACTAAGCTCGAGTGAAGGATTCGAATTAAAAAAACTTCGAATTTCGAAGTGTTTTTTGGGCTACTTCGACCTTCGACTACGACTACGACTACGAATCGAACGATTCGAACTAAAAATCGTTCGACTATTCGACCATTCGATAGTCGAAGTACTGTCTCTTTGAAAAACTTCGACCCCCTACTTCGGCAGCTAAACGCTACCGAAGTCAATGTTAGCCTATGGGGAAGGTCCCCATAGGCTTGCCTGAGATTTTTTGATCGAAGGATATTCCTTCGATCGTTGGATTAAAATCCTTCGGATTGTTCGATTCGAAGGATTTAATCGTTCGATCGAAGGAATAATCCGTCGATCGCAGGATTTGCGCTAAATCGTTCGACTTCGATATTCGAAGTCGAACGATTTTAGTTCCAAGTCGAATATCGAGGGTTAATTAACCCTCGATATTCGACCCTTCATACATCTGCCCCTTAGTGTTAGGGTTGAATGCAACATATCTCAGATGTGAAGGTGCCACCCGCTGACACAAAAGAGTTTAAAGGCTTAATCATGCAAACCATTCAGTTGATTAGTACAATACGCTTTATTATAATAACTGGGTTATTCTTACATTTATTCCAGTATAATACAGTATCGTAAGAAAAAGTGATCCTATTTTTACATTTCTAAGGACTCCTTGAAAGTTTAGTAAAGTATAGAGTGTTAATAATTCTATAAACGTAACCATTGCTGCCTCTCAGTAGAAATCTACAGATACCCCCACATTTGTGAAGCTCTTTTCAGTGATGTGATGATTCTTTTCAACATTAAAAATAGTTTTTCCAAAACATCAAGCCTCACCATACAGCAACTTGTTAGAGCTCAGAGGGGAATGGGCAGAGAGACAGAGGGGAAAGAAACAGAGCTACAGAGGGTATGGGGGAGAGCGATAGAGGGGAAGGGAAGGGGCAGAGAGACAGGGGGAGTGATTTTAATTCACTAAAATCCAAAATTGCGTCCAGGGCATGAACGCTGGCGAAGTTGTGCTAGCATTACTGCACCAAGCAAAGCGAAGTTGCGCTATCGTTGCCTAATTTGCATACAGCGGGAAGTTAAATTTCAATGGACGTATATGTTGCAGCAAATAATTTACACTACACAAGCCTGGGAAACCTTAATAAAATATAATAAAGTTGTTATTTTGCCCAACACATGAGCCCAGTGTATAGTTTATGTGGATAACGTAATTTCTTAGTGTTCAAGATCAAAATTACATCTTGACTTGTTCAGTCAATAAGCAAACAAGGAAGTCTGGAGAGTCTTTGAAAGGTGTGTAGTTTTTATTATCGCACTACATGTTTCGGACCCAATAGGTCCTTCCTCTGGTGCATGTTACAAACAGTGAAAAAACAGCTTTTAAGCCCTTCATTACCCACAAGCCCCACGTGACTCTACAGCTCCATCTTGTGGCCAGTAGACGGTATTGCAACAGTATTTTTTACACATGAATACTATGTAAACATCTATTCATATTGAAACACCAATAACAGTTCAAGTAGTTCAACGATAGTTACATTTATGTTTCAACTTTGTTTCAACAGCTTTTTAGAAAGTAGTAAATTATTCTCACCATAGTGGTTTAGTTTTAATGTCCATTGTATCAGTGCCATCTTGTTCGAGACAACTGTAAAAAATATACATTTCTTTGTTAGGAAATTAGTGATTTGGAACAAAGCATTAGTTCTCATTACAGCATTTTATACAGACTCAATCAAATCATTTTCACAGAAAGCATTTAAGGCTCCAAGCTTCATTTATCCCGAATGGTTCAATACAATTCAATTTATCCATCCATCTAGCCTCACATTGTAACAGTATTTTCTTTCTATCTCCTCCTCTTGGAGGGCGATCTATCTGTTCAAGAACCATCCACCTGAGGCTAGCTGCATTATGTTTAGCATCAAAAAAATGTTTTCCCACAGGTGTATGCGTTTTCTTTTCAGTTTGGTTGTAGTTAGTGATTGATCTTTTATGCTCTCCTATCCAAATCTTTACATTTCGGGAGGTCTGTCCCACATAAACCATACCACAGGGGCATTTTAGTGCATATATGACCCAGTCAGTGTTACAAGTGGAGTAGTGTTTTATGGGAATTTTTTTGCCATTATGTGGATGGGTGATGAAGTCCCCTTTTATTATGGAGTTACAACAACTACAGCTAAGGCAAGGGAAGGTGCCATTTTTTGGGGTGCTGAGGAACCTTGTGTTTTGTTTTTTCACACAAATATCTGCTTTCACCAAATGGTTAGAAATGTTCCTCCCTCTTTTATAAGAGAAGAGTGGTTTCTCACGAAACAATTTTCCAAATTTATGATCTTTACTTAAAAGTGACCAATGTTTCTTCACTATGCATTCAATCGGTTTACTTAGCGCTCCATATTCTGTTACGAATGGGATCCTTTTGTCCCTTTTAGGTATACTTTTTTTCTGTAACAGCATTGCCCTTGGAACTCTTAGCACTTCATCCCTTGTTGTACACAATCTGTCATAATCATAACCTCTTTCAGTAAATTTCTTTATCAATTTGTTTGATGCTTCAACATATTTTTTGTCATCAGAAGCAATTCGCCTGATGCGTAGAAACTGTCCTTTTGGTATGCCTTTTATTGTGTTTGGGGCATGGAAGCTATCAGGCCTAAGTATATTATTCCTTTCCAAAGGTTTGTTGTACAATTCTGTTGTAATTTCCCCTTGTATGTTGTTGACATTCACATCTAGATATTGTATACTGTCCTTGCTGTACTCAGCTGTGAATTTAACTGTGGGGTGTTGTTCATTCAGGTATGCCAGGAACTCAAGTAGGTGGGGTTCACTGGAATTCCACACTATGAACACATCGTCCACAAATCTGAAGTAACACACTATGTGATCCCTGTATTTAGTATTTTCCAAAATCAGCCGTTTTTCAAGTATACACATAAAAATGTTAGCATAACTCGGAGCCAAATTACTTCCCATAGCTGTGCCTTGGGTCTGTAGATAGTAGGTCTCGTCAAACCTAAAATAATTCTTCATCAATACTAAGGACATAAGCTCAAGGAGGAAGTAGACCTGATGGTGGGAAAGTGTTTCTGTTAGTAGCATTTGTTCAGTGCAATACATCCCCTCCTCATGTGGGATTGAGGTGTACAGGGATTGTACATCTATGCTACACAGTATCCAATCGGGGCTAATTCTACCCAATGTTTCCAAACGATTCAAGAAATCTGTAGTATCTTTTAAGCACTGTGGTATTTTATCGACTATGCTTTGGAGAAAAGTGTCTACATATTGTGATAGTGGTTGGAGCACTGATCCCATACCTGATACTATTGGGCGTCCCGGTGGTTTCTCAAGTTTTTTGTGTACCTTAGGTAGTATATAAAATACAGGGATACGGGGGTGTGTAGTGATTAGAAAGTTTTTGGTTTGTTCATTAATCAAGCCTGATTCAAGGGCCCCAAGAACTGTATCATCTACACATTTTTTAATCTCCCATGTGGGGTCATGGTTAATGCAGGTGTAGTGGCCCGGGGTATTTAGCAATCTTAATGCCTCTTCAATATAGTCAGTCTTATTCATCACGACTATGCTTCCCCCTTTGTCTGCTTTAACAATAATCTGTGTATTCAATTCCAGTTTTTTAAGTGCCTCTTTTTCTTCTCGGTTTATGTTCCCCTTAGTGTTTAGCATTTTCTTACTCCTCTTGTCCCACATATTTCCCACCTCATGCAGTAAACATTCTCAAATATTTCAAGACTTTGTGAGGTAATGTCAGGCAAAAAATCACTTTTGTTTCTAAGGGTTTCGCTCTTATGGGACAATTCCCTAGAGAACTAATGAGAACTAATGCATTGTTCCAAATCACTAATTTCCTAACAAAGAAATGTATATTTTTTACAGTTGTCTCGAACAAGATGGCACTGATACAATGGACATTAAAACTAAACCACTATGGTGAGAATAATTTACTACTTTCTAAAAAGCTGTTGAAACAAAGTTGAAACATAAATGTAACTGTATCGTTGAACTACTTGAACTGTTATTGGTGTTTCAATATGAATAGATGTTTACATAGTATTCATGTGTAAAAAATACTGTTGCAATACCGTCTACTGGCCACAAGAGTCACGTGGGGCTTGTGGGTAATGAAGGGGTTAAAAGCTGTTTTTTCACTGTTTGTAATATGCACCAGAGGAAGGACCTATTGGGTCCGAAACTTGTAGTGCGATAATAAAAACTACACACCTTTCAAAGACTCTCCAGACTTCCTTGTTTGCTTATGTTACTGAGTTGGAGATGGCTACTCCATTGGTCTGTGGAAGAGTCTGATTACTTGAAAACTGCTGGAGGATCACTGAGAAAACCTTTTTGTACTACATTATATTGTTCAGTCAATAGATGCAACCCTTGAGCTATTGGCACCTTCTGAAGTAAATAAAGCGCCAGTGTTCCCCCATGTCAATTGATGCACTTTTGTAAAATTTGGAAGAGGAAGGAACATGAAAGCAGCAGCGCAGAATGCAAATGGACCCTAGTGCAATATACCATTTTGAATGCAAGTAATGTTAACTAAACAAATTTTCACTAAACAACTGCAGCTAATTTGAGTGTCAACGACTGCCCTTTTGATAAGGAAATGTCAAATTTTGTCTTTCCAGATACTACAGTATAAACCCCGACTACAAAGGCTTAGGGGCAAATTCACTAAAGCGCGAAGCGGCTAACGCTAGCACCAATTCGCCAGAGTGACATCATTTCGTTACGTCGCCGATTTACTAACAGGTGCTGGTGTAAATTCGCTAGCGAAGTGGACCTACTCTATCGATACTTTGCACCCTTACGCCAGGCAAAGTTGTGCTTTGGCGAAGGTACGTAACTACGCTAATTCACTAACTTGTGCAATTTACTGAACGTTACCTGTTGCGCCAGACTTGCCTTCGCCACCTCAGACCAGACGAAGTGCAATAGAGTAGATAGGGCTTGCTTCAAAAAAAGCTGGCCTCTTTTCCTTTTTTAAGGGTGATAGGCTGAAAAAGATCGTAAATTTTCTTGGGGGTACCCTCCTTCCTCCTTCCCCCCTACATTTCCTAACATATGGCACCTAAACTATACAGTGGGCACATGTATAGGGCAAAATAACAACTCTATTTTATCTTATGAAGCTTTCCCAGGCTTGTGTAGTGTAATGTATTTGCTGCTACATATACGTCCATTGTACTTTAACTTGGTGCCGTATGCAAATTAGGCATTGCTAGAGTAACTTCACTTTGCTTGACGAATTAACACTAGCACAACTTCGCTACCGTTCGACTCCCTGAGTGCAACTTCGGGTTTTAGGGAATTAGCGGCGCCGTGGCGAAACTTCGTCTGGCCAAGTGCGGCGAAGGCTGTGATAGCACAACTCCGCAGGTTAGTGAATTTGCCCCATAATCAGAGTCAAACATTAAATTGCAAACCTTGAACTGTAGTTCCACTCCTCACAGTGACAATCAAACCAAAGAAGTATAGGAACCACTTCCACTGAATGTCCATGCTTTGAATTTATGAGACTTAAAAGTAAAAGGATCCATTACAAAAATGAGAGGCATAAACAGAAGTGAAGTTGGCCATAGAATTTAAACAGGATGTATTCCCGCAGGCAGTACAATTATGTCAAGTGTTACCTTTCTAATACCATGCTTCATAAACCTAAGGGTACAAGCTGAATCAATATTCATATTATGTTTTTTTTTATTACGTATTCTGAGATATTAATCAAACAAGATAGAAACGGTTAAAGACAAGGCAATATTTTTGTATTCTATATCTAAATACGGTTAGATTTGATTTTAAGACTATGTGAGATTGCATTATTGAGCCATAAAGTCATTATTATGTCATTGCTGAATGTTTGCAGCAGGATTTAAAAGCTTACTTTTTTCATCTCCATAAACATCCATAGAGAAAAAAAAATTGCTTTCCTTGTAATATGTATATACAGGGCCGCCATTAGAAATCACGGGGCCCCGTACAACAAAATTTTTGGGGCCCCCTGGGCCCCGCCCACACTGACGACCAAGCTCCGCCCCATATCCCGCCCACATCGCAGTTAAAAGACCACACAGACATCAGCGCTAAAAAAGTAACGCCCCCCACACAAGTTGTAAAAAGCTATTGATGGTCAGGGCCCCCTTATAAAAAAAATTGGGGCCCCAAAAAAAAAATGTAAATTTTTTTTTAAAACATTGGTGGCAGGGGCCCCCTTATAAGTTAAAAAAAACTTGGGGCCCCAACAAAAAAATGTAAAAAAAACTAAAAAATAAACAAACATTGGTGGCAGGGGCCCCCTTATAAGTTAAAAACAAATTGGGGCCCCAAAAAAAAATTTGAAAAAAAATTAATTTTTTTTTGAAAAAAAAAAAAAACATTGGCGGCAGGGGCCCCCTTACAAGTTAAAAACAAATTGGGGCCCCAAAAAAAAATTTAAAAAAAAAATAATTTTTTTTTGAAAAAAAAAAAAAAACCTGGTGGCAGGGGCCCCCTTACAAGTTAAAAAAATTTGGGGCCACCAAAAAGAAAATTAATTTTTTTTTTAAAAAAAAAAACAAAAAAAAACAATGGTGGCAAGGGGCCCCTTACGAGTTAAAAAAAAAATTGGGGCCCCAAAAAAAAAAATTTTAAAAAAAAGATTGGTGGCAGGGGCCTATAGAATATTAAAATAATACATTGGTGGCCAGGGGATTAAAAAAAAAAAAAAACACAAACTGGTGTTCAGTAGAATTGAACTCATGGCTTCAGTACTTCAACTTCGCCTCCTTTCGTGACTTCGGGTCTTTTTCACCGCTTCAGGACTTCAATTTCGGCTGTTTTCGTGACTTCGGGTCTTTGCGCTGCTTCAGGACTTCGGCTTCGGCTGTTTTCGTGACTTCGGGTCTTTTCGGCGCTTCGTGACTTCGGCTTTTTCCGTGACTTCGGGTCTTTTCGGCGCATCGGCTTCGGCTTTTCGGCACTTCCGCATTCGGCACTCAAGAGGAATGACGTACGGCTCGGGCGCTCGTAAGGGGGGCCCGGATCTTCAAAAAAATGCAGCGCTGCCGGGCCCCCCTTCATGCCCGGGCCCGGTACGCTTGTCCCCCCTGTCCCCCCTGTCCCCCCCTGATGGCGGCCCTGTGTATATATATTGCAGACTTTACAGGGATCATTTATAAAGTATGGAACAAAGTGCAACATGAAGAGAAAGCTCCCTGGTTTTGGACTTTGTGAATTGCTGTTATGCAGTTGAGTGCTTGTGTCCTGAGAGCAAAGGGCTACACCTCACTATATACAGTATATAGCTCTGCCTGGAGTGAAAGCGCTACATACAGCAGGGGCAAGATTTGACTGATATTTTAGGGGCACATTTACTAAGCTCGAATGAAGGATTCGAAGTAAAAAAACTTCGAATTTCAAAGTATTTTTTTGGGTACTTCGACCATGGAATAGGCTACTACGACCTTCGACTACGGCTTGACTTCGATTCGAATGATTTGAACTAAAAATCGTTTGACTATCCGACCATTCGATAGTCGAAGTACTGTCTGTTTAAAAAAAATTTGACTACATACTTCGGCAGTTTAAACCTACCGAGGTACAATGTTAGCCTATAGGGACCTTCCCGATCAGTTTTGTAAGGTTTTTTGGATCTAAGGAAAATTCTTCAAACGATCGATTAAAATCCTTCGAATCGTTCAATTCGAAGGATTTCATCATTCGATCTAATGATTTTTCCTTCGATCATTCGATCATAGGGTTTGCGGTAAATCCTTCAATTCGGTATTCAAATTCGTAGGAGTTTACTTCGAGGGTCGAATTAGAGGGTTTATTAACCCTCGATATTCGACCCTTAGTAAATGTGCCCCTTAGTCATCTCCTGGAAAGCTTCTAGTTTGTGTGCTTTCAGGGCATGAAAGCTGGGAAGCACCAGAGGTCGAAAATCAATTAAAAAAAGGTCATAAAGGTCTTTAGCCCCCATATCCTCCACTTAAAGGTGGTTATTTATCAAAATACAAAATGTTCTCACTGTTTTCTGAAAACTAATCTGACCAATTCTGCAAGAACTTTTCCCAGTATTTATCAAAATATTTTCCTGAAAATTTCTTGTACGAGAAAAAACTTGATAAAATCGTTAAAAAAATCTGAATTATATGGATTTTTCGCCGATAACTGCACCTTTTTCGTATTTGACCTCTGAAACCTCCGACTTTTTCGGATTTGATACCTGAAAACAATAAAATCTTCAGATTGTTGAACAAAACCCAGCGCAGATCACGATATCAATGGGACATCTGCCATTGACTTCTACATGAACTTGGAAGGTCTAAGTCTGAGTACTTTTTTATTTAGACTTTTCACACCATCGGTGTTTGATAAATCTGGAAAAATTCAATTTTTTTTCTACGAAAAGATTGTGTTTTTCACATTTAAGTCTGACCAGAAAAAATTGGACTAATAAAAAAAAAAACAAAGTGTCAATATGAAATCCAATTTGGTAATCCTACAGAGTGCCCTCATCAGTGAAGAATCAGGGTGCCCCAATCACTCCAACTTAGTCATGACATACAGGATAAAAAAACAAGTCATAGATGTACAAATGTGTCTCTGTATTAGTGTAATATGCAGGAGAGTTAGACTGTTAACATTGATAACAAATGCAATATGCATAGCCTTATATTTGGTTATATGTGTTTACAAGAGTCTCAGAGTTTCTGATCGCCCAAGTTGGGTCTTAGAGGTCAGGGTACAGTATATAAAGTATGCCAAGTATATAAAAGGGGAGCTGGAAAGCTATTGAAGTATTTTGAAAAAGTTGCAGTATTGGATGAATCGATCATGAAATACTGGTTCCCATAAGGGCTGAAACACACAGTGCGCCTTCTTCAGATCCGACGTGATGAGAGGAAGCGGATGCAACGAGGCGGATGCGCCAAATATATTGTAAGTAATAGGAATGCCGGACCTACAAGCTGCGTGCATCCGACACGACACGACTGTTGGATGTGAACGCAGTATGTTGCGTCTTCATCCGACAGTCATGCCATATCAGATGCACGCAGCTTGTAGGTCCGACATTCCTATTACTTACATTACTGTATTTGCTTAACTTTACATTTATTTAATTTTTAAAAATGAATGAGTAACTGAAGTCCTCTTTATATACATTAAATTTGTCTCCAGGTTTCTTTTCCCAAACTTATCCTTTTAAGTCAGTGAAAGTTTCCTACAAGTCTAGAAATGTCGTCTTAAACCCCCACTTTCTGAGGGATAATATTTGACTAATTCCAGTAAAATGTAAAACCCAGAAACAAAAGAAAAACAAAACACAGTTTGCCCATGAGAGACTGTGAAAAAAAATGTATAGAAAATTGTCAAATCCCACTGTACATGACAATATTGCTGTAATAGCCATTCAGCTATAGTGTAAAAAATATCTACTACAGTATAAGTGTTCACTCCAAACCTCTCACCAAATGACCTTTTACCTGGGTGTCTAGGAGTGTGTACAGGCAATCCCCCCGCCAACCCTAAATATCACACTACTTCAGCTTCAGACAAGACCACCAGGGACTGATTCAAGCCCCCTAGGAGGATCCTGCTTGGGTTGAATATGACGTATAGATTTCGTTTTATTTGTATGTATACAAAATGTTATGGATGTGTTACATCATATGTTACATCATATTTGGGTGTAAAGTGGGAAGAGTTTCTTTTGATCTCTACTCGACAAAATTAATGTCTTCTTACAGCTCAGAAAGCTCATATTACATGGTCAGCATATAACATTATGATAGCTGTAACCAGTTTATATAGTTACTATCTATATCACTGTGTCAACCATATTCCCTTGTTAGTTGGCCAAGATCACACATTTATTTTACAATGTATAGGGGCACATTTACCTAGGGTCGAATATCGAGGATTAATTAACCCTCGATATTCGACCGTCGAAGTAAAATCCTTCGACTTCGAATATCGAAGTCGAAGGATTTACCGCTATTCCTACAATCGAACGATCGAAGGAATAATCGTTCGATCGAATGAATAAATCCTTCGAATCGAACGATTCGAAGGATTTTAATACATCGATCAAAGGATATTCCTTCGATCAGGAAATTGTTAGCAAGCCTATGGGGAACTAGGGGGTCGAAGAATTTTTTAAAGAGACTATCGAATGGTCGAATAGTTGAACGATTTTGAGTTCGAATCGTTCGATTCGAAGTCGAAGGTCGTAGTTGAAGGTCGAAGTAGCCCATTCGATGGTCGAAGTAGCCATATTCGACCATTTGAAATTCTAACTTTTTTCCTCTATTCCTTCACTCGAACTAAGTAAATGGGCCCCTATATGTAAACACATTTTCTAGCCTCCTGCTATGTCACCAATTTGAGACATACCCATGAGCTGGCCATAGACATGCAGATATAAATATATGCAACTCAGTATTTTGTTTCAGTTAACTGCTATGCTTGTTTGTACACATATGGGATCTGTTGTCCAGAAACCTGTTATCCAGAAAGTTATGAATTACGGGAAGGCCCTTAATGTTCCATAAACTCCATTTTACTCAATTTTTATAAATGATTTCCTTTTTCTCTTTAGTAATAAAACAGTATCTTATACTTGATCCAAATGAAGATATAATTAATCCATATTGGAGGCACAACCAGCCTAGTGGGTTCATTTTTTTTAAATTATTTTTTAGTAGACATAAGGTATGGAGACCTAAATTACAGAAAGAGCCATTATCAGGAAAAACCCATGTCCCGAACATTCTGGATAACAAATTCAAATGAAGTCATTAATCTGAAGTAGATTTTTTGAAGGAAGGAGTCATTTGAGCTTCTTCAATTAATTAACTGCAGTTGAGAAACACATGGGACTCATTTATCAACAATGGACAATTTGGCACCACCCAGGTGTCTAGCGTTGATAAATGAGCTCCAGTCATTAGATTGGTGAAACAGCCAGTCAAGTCTAAGAGTGATGAAGCCTATGGAATGACATCTCGGGAATTTTGCTTCTCAGTCTATATCTGATTTCTGAAGGTCCATCATCTGAACAATGTGTGAGAGTGTTTAAACCTAACCATGTCTAATAAAATGTGGATGTTTACCAAAAGCTAGGCTTTATAGAGATGGTCTTGTCTGAGCTGCAGGTTGAGTGTTGAGGCTTTCTAGAAGAAACAGTATAATTCCAGACAACACATTTCTTGGAAGTGACATTTGATTGATGGAGTTGTGCAACAAATAGGATTTTAGATTAAGATACAGGAGAATATATGAAAAGGAATACTAAACTATGAAAATATAATAATTTCAGGGAGCTTAATATGTAATCCAGACATGAAGACTTCAATTGAACACTTTATCAATCTGTGTGAAAAAATAGACCTAGATGTCCTAAGCAGTATATGCCTTGATTTGTGCATTATTCTGTGTTTGTGCAAGGTCAGCTTTGTTTTAAATTATTTTGACTTATTGTGCTGTTCTGCTCACATCTCATATAATTGATGATGTATTCCATGAATGGTGAATCCCCTTAAAGGAAAACTATACCCCCAAAATGAATACTTAAGCAACAGATAGTTTATATCAAATTGAATGACATATTAAAGAATCTTACCAAACTGGAATATATATTTACAAAAAATATTGCCCTTTTTACATCTCTTGCCTTGAACCACCATTTCGTGACTCTATCTGTGCTGCCTCAGAGATCACCTGACCAGAAATACTACAACACTAACTGTAACAGGAAGAAGTGAGGAAGCAAAAGGCAGAACTCTGTCTGTTAATTGGCTCATGTGACCTAACATGTGGTTTGTATGTGTACACAGTGAATCTTACGATCTCAGGGGGCGGCCCTTATTTTTTAAAATGGCAATTTTCTATTTATGATTACCCAATGGCACATACTACTAAAAAAAGTTATTATTATGATAATGGTTTATTTACATGAAGCAGGGTTTTACACGTGAGCTGTTTTACTCAGTATCTTTTAATAGAGACCTACATTGTTTGGGGGGTATAGTTTTCCTTTAATGATATTCAATGCAGTGACAGTATATATGAATATGGTACAAGCCAGCCAATTCTGACCTTTAAGCTTATGAATGATGCATTCCAAACCTACTTTAATTAGGAATAGAAGATAGTGGTAATTGAAAAAAAAACCCATTTAACCCTTTAAGAGACACCATTACATCTTTTTAAACATTTTGCATAAAACAAATATGTACTTCTTTACATGCCATAGGAAGAGAGAACATACACGATATAATACCAGTATATATAATATATATATATATATATATATATATATATATATATTATATAATATATATATATATATATATATTAGAATAGTATGTAAAGCAAGGCACTCACAGGTCTTAAAATATTTATTTGTTATTCCAACGTTTCGGTCTTCCTTGAGACCTTTGTCAAAGGTCTCAAGGAAGACCGAAACGTTGGAAATAACAAATAAATTTTCTCTCTTTTTAAGAGAAAAAAAAGACCTGCGAGTGCCTTGCTTTACATGATATTCTATATGACTTTTCAGCAGTGTGCCCCAGGCTTTTTCTCCAGTTCTTTATATATATATAGATAGATAGATAGATAGATAGAAGAGAGAGAGAGAGAGAGAGAGAGAGAGAGAGAGAGAGAGAGAGAGAGAGAGAGAGAGAGAGAGAGAGAGAGAGAGAGAGAGAGAGAGAGAGAGAGAGAGAGAGAGGAGAGAGAGAGAGAGAGAGAGAGAGAGAGAGAGAGAGAGAGAGAGAGAGAGAGAGAGAGAGAGAGAGAGAGAGAGAGAGAGAGAGAGAGAGAGAGAGAGAGAGATAGATATAGATATAAATATAGATGAAATTCACCCTAGAGTGTTATGTGAATATTTGAGACCTTAGATTGTAAGCTCCACATGGATTGCCATGAATCACGAAATTGCTGTGTTAAACATATTGGTACTATATAAATAAAGGATAATGCCAATAATTATTATGTTTTATCATAAGCTCCAAACTCAAAAAAACATGGAAGGTTGTATTCAATATTACTAAAATAACAATACAAATGTACCACTTAAATTGCATTAAAAGAAGGACAAAGTCATAGACAATGTAACGGTCATTATTCTATTACAGACCATTTTTCCCTAATATGCATGTTCACATAAAAATAAAATCCACAAACATATAAATATAATGATCCTGAATAAAGTTAAGGTAGAATATCAGGATACTTGAGTCCCCTAACAATTTAAAGGCGTCTAATGGTCTTCTGTGGTATAACCATGATTTAGTTCTGATGTACTATATAACCTATTAGCCCTATTTATGGCGACTTCCAACTTCCATTATAATTTTTTAATTCAATAACTATTTTTACTTTCCATTTTAATGGATTTAAAATGTGATGGATGCAATCTGACCCCTTTCCATTTTAATGGATTTAAAATGTGATGGATGCAATCTGACCCCTTTAAATCAATTAAGTGTTTGACTTTAGCACCCATCTCACCTGCAAGAGCAGTGTGAGGCGTCATTATACCATGAAGTATCTGTACAGTGATAGATTGAGCCATGGCTTAATGATAAACAGACTCTGCATTCGCACACAGAAAGTAAATCCAGAATTGGGGGGGTGGTTTAATCCTGCTGACAAAGTGGATTTTGGATTTTGCTTAGTATTCCAAAACATGTAATTAAAAATACATTTAATACTGCCACAGCAACCTTACTGACTCTGGTGCTTCAAGTTAATTAAATTGTTTTAAACATGAGACACCATTATGAGGTTGATGTCTTCCATTGGCTGAGTGTATTGTTCTAGTAAGAAAATAAATTGAATCCAAGTTTCTTTTGAGAAACATAAAGCATTTGAACTTTTCTACAAGATAAAGAAAATAAACATTATTCCTGCTTTAAGACTGAATTAGCAAAATATCCTTAAACATAAAAATGTATGTTTGCTTATGTACACATCCATAACATATTGACAAGATATTCTTCTACTTTTGCAAAGCAAGAAATGATCTGCAGTTGTTTTGCTGATTCACATAATACCCTGGGAAAAACATTGTGTTTTTGTGCCTACTCCAAGAGAGAAAATTTACAAATAAATGAAGCTTTCCAGGAAGTTCTATAAAACAGATGAACAGGTTTATAAATTGTGAAATAGAGGAATCAGAAAATAGCAAACGTAGGGAGATGAGATATGGCCAATGTGGGACATTTTGCCATTGGAAGATACCCATATGTCCTGCACCTTACACCAACCCACTCATATTTACCCCTTCTAGAAGCAATTCTTATTGAGCAATTCTGTGCTCTCCTACATTTAAGAGGCAATGTTTCTATCAAGTTTTGTAGGCTAATACTTTTCTTTAACTGTTGTGGCTATTTTGTAAGGATTTCTGCATGGTGGTCTCTGGCCTCCTGTATGAGTTTAGAGGTTGGTGCTCATTCTGCAGAAATCATCACCCCCCCCTCCCCGCACAAGAGTAACAGTAAATAATCAGCTTTTGTGCCAGTCACATTGTTACTTTCAGAAGTATCTTCTGTGGAAAGGATCTTGCCTCAAGGCAGATGCTTTCCAGATGAACAGAGGACAAAGTTGGATGTTTGCTTTTAGTTAGATATTGGGAGTACTTACATGTAACACATGCCAAACTACTCTTGTTAACTCTAAATTGCAACTTCATCATATAATGGTCATACAGCACCAGTGCCTAAGTATAAACACATAACCAACTGTCACAAAGCTAATCACAGAATCATGGGAGATGAGATAAGCCTCTCCTACAAGTCCAACAGGAGAACCAAAATCTGAGTTTGGAAAAAGGTCTGGGGCTCAGAGGAGGAATGGCAGGAATGCTATAAATAGGAAATCCCAGAAGCATGGTCAATTCAGGCAGAGGTTGGTCCCAGCAGTGGTCAATCGTAATCGGGAACAGGCAGAGGTTGGTTACCAGAAATGGTGCAGATCACTTCGTAAAGAACTTCTGGCCTTGGTGTCTATTTAAAGGCAATGCACCAGGTGCATCTACGACATGCTCATGCATCTAAGTATGCCAAATCAACTGCACATCACGCACACACTTGACACTAGACATGCTCCATTGTCAAAATGTGCACAAGCAAGCTTTGACACATATCTACACAAGAGCACCCTCTGGTGGCACGAGTGTGCCAAGACACTTGCTGACACCGACATTTTATGTCAATTGTCTGATATTTTTGAAATTTTTATAATAGTGTATTCTGGTAAGCCTACCGGACTTGCTGAGAATTCTTGAAAATTGTTCACTATTCATTCATCTTTGATAAAGATCCTAATGAGGACACAAACGTTGGACACAAATATTATGTAAATAAGCATTTAGGTATAGTTCCTGTACTGTACATATTTTTGACAAATACTGTATATATTCGTACATTATAATGGGCTATAAGTATAGTTCATGAAAAATGACAGTCTATTCTTAGGCCTGGAAAAGGTGATGGGGAAAGTGTTATAATGTAGGAGACGCAGCTTTCCCCAACCAGCAAAATAGTCAATGTAAAGGTTTTGGTTGCAGAAAACAACTGAGCAGAAATTTTTGAAAGTCCATTAGGAAATAGTACAAATTACAGGGATATGGCGTTCAAATAGGTTTCTGATCACAAGGAGCTAACTCACCTCAATCAGAAGCATTCCATGCCCTTAAACAGGGAAAATATAGATGACATGGTTCAGTAAACTCTACACCATTTTCTATTACTCTGTGTAACTATTTGTAAATCCCCAGGCAATAAAACTCCTAGTACTTACTGTACCTTTAGACCTTGAAAAAAGCTACTTTGAAGGCTTGCTTAGTCAGTAATAGGGATGTCGCGGACTGTTCGCCCGCAAACTAATTCGCGCGAACATCGGCCGTTCGCGTCCGCCGAATGTTCGCGAACGTCGCGCGACGTTCGCCAATTTGGGTTCGCCTTAGCTGGCGCTTATTTTTGCCCTCTCACCCCAGACCAGCAGATACATGGCAGCCAATCAGGAAGCTCTCCCTCCTGGACCACCCCCACACCCCCTGGACCACTCCCCTTCCATATATAAACTGAAGCCCTGCAGCGTTTTTTCATTCTGCCTGTGTGTGGAAGAGCTAGTGTAGGGAGAGAGCTGTTTAGTGATTTGAGGGACAGTTAATATTAACTTTGCTGGCCAGTAATCTACTTGATACTGCTCTGTATTGTAGGGACAGAACTCTGCAGGGATTTGAGGGACAGTGAGTTTAGGTTAGTTAGCTTTGCTGACTAGTAATCTACCTTCTACTGCAGTGCTCTGTATGTAGCTGCTGTGGGCACTGCTTCTGATCTCATCTGCTGACTGCTGTAATAACCCAATAGTCTTTGTAAGGACTGCTTTTATTTTCTTTTTTGTTTTTTTACTTTGCTACTATAAGAGCCCAGTGCTATTAGTCTAGCTGTGTTGGGGAGTGGGACTGGTGTGCTGCTCCACCTAGTAGTTCACCACTACCAGCACCAACCAGAGTCAAAATTGTTACAAAGTATCTTATTTGCACCTGTTAGCTGTTCTGAGCTCTCTGCCAAAAGCTAATTAAGTTAGAAACTGTTTTTTTTCTCGCTGTTCAGTGCAGAGAAAAGAGGGACTGGTGTGCTGCTCCTCCTAGTAGTTCACCACTACCAGCACCAACCAGAGTCAAAATTGTTACAAAGTATCTTATTTGCACCTGTTAGCTGTTCTGAGCTCTCTGCCAAAAGCCAATTAAGTTAGAAACTGTTTTTTTTCTGGCTGTTCAGTGCAGAGAAAAGAGGGACTTTCCAGTACAAAAGAGGGGCGGGGTTGAGTGGTCAAAAGAGGGACAGTTGGGAGGTATGCAATTGCCACCTAGCTGTGTGAGCTTTTTCACATTCTGTCTAAATAACAATAATAATTCCGTGTCCGTAAACATCACCTGAGTGATGTTTTTACAGCAGCAATAATATATTCTGTATCCACTACTGTATACGTTGCCCTTGCAGGCATTGTTTGCCCAGTCTTTAACCAAGTGCCACCTAGCTGTGTGAGCTTTTTCACATTCCGTGTCCAGAAACATCACCTGAGTGACGTAGTGTGATTTCTGCCCTTTACAGCACAAAACGCAGCGCTGTGTCAACAATGTATTTTTCAGATACATTTTTGCCCTTGATCCCCCTCTGGCATGCCACTGTCCAGGTCGTTGCACCCTTTAAACAACTTTAAAATAATTTTTCTGGCCAGAAATGTCTTTTCTAGCTTTTAAAATTCGCCTTCCCATTGAAGTCTATGGGGTTTGCGACGTTCGCAAACCGTTCGCATTTTTGGGCGTAAGTTCGCGAATATGTTTGCGAACATTTTTTCCGCCGTTCGCTACATCCCTAGTCAGTAATAGCTCAGTTCATATTCAGATAAAAATGACACACTCAAAATGTGTGACAACTAAGGTGGCATTTATTTCTTTTTTTAATGCTAATGGAGAAATCAGCCTTATTCAGATAACAGAGAAATGCAATTGCTTCTGGCACAGAAACGATAGCTTCACGGCATGATGAATAGGGGTCTCTTAACCTGATGTCAAGAGCATGCATAAAGGAAAGTATATGAATTGTTGGATGTTTCAGGGTTCATTCAGCTTTCAAAATGCAAGCTCCAAAGGTATTAACAACAATTGTAAAATATCATTATCCCTTCCCATCACTGCTGATAGCTCAATTAACCCTCTTATGATTACTGTTCACGTTCTTGTCTCCATACAAGCATAAATGGCATTTCCTCACCTACTCTGTTCAAAGATGACCACTAGTACAGGTTTTATCATTGCTCCAGTATGGGAACAGTTTTTTGTTCAGATCAATGAGACATCTTTAAATATACATATAGAATTCTTGTCACACCTGACCTATAGGGTTATATGTTGAAAAAGACTTGCACTTGCCTTGCACTGCTGGGGACCCTTATTAGGTGCAACTGTAAGCTCCATTAGGACAACCACTGATGAACATTCCCTGCAAAGTGAAGTAGAAAACGTAGGGGTTTTTTTTATATAAAGGAGATCCTAACTCTTTTTTATGATCTGCGAGTGAATTAACATAGGAAAAGGTATTTTTTTTCAAGAATTGTTTGTCAAGTTAGTAAAAAAGGGGTATTTTATACTTACCATACAATCCTTTTCTAGTAGGCCCGAACTGTCAATGCAGACGTATGGGGTTATGTGTAGGTTCACCTCTGGAGACAGGACAGAAGAATTGGTCTCTTGGACCCTCACTCTATAGGCTGGCTCCACCTCTGTTCTCCAGTTCTGTTACAAAGCTAAGTAAGGTGATAAACTTTGCGGCCAAACACAGCCTGTGTGGATGCAAAAACATCTAACTAGTAAAATTTTATAAAAGTGTTGGGAGAAGCCCATGTGGCTGCTCTACAGATCTGTTCTGGTGTAGCTATGTTTTGAAGAGCCCAGGAAGTACTTTGTGCCCTCGTAGAGTGGGCTGCCACTCAGAATGGTGTTTGCTTGTTGCTGAGGGTATAGGCCATGTTAATGGTCTCCAAGCCATCTGGCAATAGTTCTTTTGGACATTGCTAGGCCTTTGTGTGCCGGAGAATGGGACACTAAAAGTGAGTCTGATCTGCGAAAAGCAAGTTGCTTGTATATTGCTTGTATATTTTAAGTGCCCTGACGACATCCAACTCGTCTAACAATCTTTCCTTATCGTTAGCAGGATTTGGGCAAAAGGATGGAAGAACAACTTCCTGATTGATATGGAACCTCAATACTACTTTTGGAAGAAAGCCAGGTATTGTCCGAAGGACAACCTTGTCATTGTGTATCACAAGCAATGGCTGTTTATGTGACAATGCTGCTATTTAGGATACTCTTTTTGCTGACGTAAGAAAAGCAATTTTTAAGGTCAACCATTTCAGGTCGCAGGTATGGAGTGGTTCGAATGGTGCCTTTTGAAGAGCTGACAATACTAGCGTTAAGTTCCAGGGAGGCGAAAAAGTGGTCTGATCCGTAGGGCTCCTTGCTGAAATTGTTGGATATCTGGTTGTTCTGCCCATTTGAAGTGGAATAATACTGATAACGCGGACATTTTAATGTACTAGGTGCTAATTCTTTTTTGAATCCTGCTGATAAAATATCAGTCATGACCTGTGGTATACTGTCTTCCCAGGACAGTTGTCTTTCGTTGCACCAGTTTAGGAAGGTTCACCAGACTTTGCAGTAGATCTTTGCCGCCGATGTCTTCCTAGCCTGGAGAAGGATGTTTATCGACGGTGGAGAAAAACCTCTGTTGGACCACAATTGGGTCTCAAATGCCATGCCTTCAAACGGAGCATGGCCAGGTTGGGCCGCTCCCCATCCGAAAGTACTGGCGTCAGTCGTCACTACTATCCAAGTGACAGGAGCCCAACTTCTGACGGCATTAAAGTTTGCTGGGACAGTCCACCACATGAGACTGTCCTTTGTCTGGGAGAGTAAGGGAATGATTTGCTGAAGATCCTGGTCTTTGTTCCAGTACTGCAGAAAATTGTGTTGTAGAGATCCCAAATGAAACCTGGCATACTGAATGGCCTCTAGTGCCGCAACCATGAACCCCAGAAGTTGTAGGCAGTCAGCTGCCGTAACTATGGACCGTGGCGTAACTACCGGGGGAGCAGGGCGTGCGATTGGGCCAGGGCCCGCACCCCCTCAGGGCCCCCCGGCAGCTCGCCCAACACTGTGTTTTTAGGTAAATGTGGCTGTAAATGCAGTCATTTCCGGGTGTACAGAGAGGGGTAGGGCCCAGCTGCACGTCCCGCGTCAGGGCCCATCCCCTCTAGTTACGCTGCTGTTCCTGAGAAGACATGTTGTGCAGTTGATTATGTTTTCTACTTTGGTATTTGTTAACTGTACTGTCTGATGCCTGGCGTCGAACTGCAGTCCCAGAAATTGTATTTGTTGGGCAGGTAGTAGTGTGCTTTTCTGGTGGTGGATTAACCACCCATGCTGTTTCAGGACCTGTAAAGTTAAGGTTGTGTCTTTGGTTGCCTGACTTAGAGATTGTGCTTTGAGCAGTAGGTCGTCTAAGTACGGTAACACATGGACTCCCATTGTCCACAAGTGAGCTACTATTGGTGCTATTGCCTTTGTGAACACACGTGGTGCCGTGCAAAGACCGAAGGGTAGGGCCACAAATTGGAAGTGTTGATCTCCGACTTCGAACCGGAGGAAAGTTTGTGATTTTGGATGCATGGGAACATGAAGATACACATCTTGTAGGTAATCTATGTCATGAAGCATTCAGGTTCCTTGAAGGCTATTGCTGATCTGATCAACTCCATCTTGAATTTTTGGCTGTAAATGAATTTGTTTAGTTGTTTTAGGTTGAGGACAGGGCGATAAGTCCCTTCTTTTTTCATTACTAGAAAAAGCTTGGAGTAGAACCCTTTGGATTTTTGATTTTCTGGTACTGGGGTGATGACACCTGCTTGTTGAAGGGATATTACTGTTCGGAGTATGGCTTTTCGTTTGCATGGGGGTACAATTGATGGGACAAACCTTCTTGGAGGGATAGTGGTGAAATCTATTCTGTAACCCTGTTGAATAATTTTGAGAACCCAGCCATCTGTTATGTGTGTTTCTCTGTAGTTGGAAAATCTGGAGAAGTGACCCCCTACTTTGGTTGCTGGGTTCTGTTGTGGTTGGTCAGGCTGAGGTTGGTTTTGTGGTGGTTGCTTTCCTCTGCCTGCCTGGTTGTTGCCATTGTTGCCTAGTGCGTCTAGGATTTTGTTCTGGATGGGTGTTAAGAAAGGTGGATGAACTAAAGGAACGAAAATTACGATTTGGTGTTGACCATGTTCGCCTATTGGTAGGCCTGTGTGGTTGGCCTGTGTGGTTGATCCATCCGTGCCTTTTTCCCTGGTGGAACGAAGGTACTTTTCCCTCCTGTCACGTCTGTGATAATTAGTTTGAGATCTGGTCCAAACAATGATTCCCCAGTATAACGGAGGTTCAAAAGTTTATTTTTGAAGCTGTATCTCCTGACCACTGTCGTAACAAGAGTGCTCTTCTGGCTACTACTACATTGGCATAGATATCCAGTTCCTGAGCAGAAGCTGGTGGATTGTGAGTCATTTCTTGTGCCCAGTGTTTGGCTGTGTGGGCTAAGCCTGCTGCTGCCGATGCTGGAGGTAGTATTGCTGCTGTCTGAGTATATGCTCATTTCAAAGAGGACTTTTACTTCCTGTCCATAGGATCTTTGAAGGCTGCCTCTTCAGACTCAGAATCTGATTCGCTATGGGTGTCCGAATCTATTTGTTGAGAAGCCTGTACTTCAGAGTAATGAAATGACATTGCATCAATATGCGGCGGAGGTTCCACCTCGCTATCAGAAATGTCAGATGGGGATCCCTGTGCCCTATGCTTGGTGGCCTGTTGATGAGGCGTGGAAGGTTGGAAGGCGGTTTTTATCCACTCTAAAAAATCTCCGACCTGTGGTGGGAGTTGAGGTGTGACTATTTGTTCTGCTCTATTGGCCCTCGCAGGAGTAACATTACCCTCTTGGGATTGTGATTCCTCATTACAATCTACTTGCACCATAGCTGAGTTAGTGTCCACTGTAATCGCCTGAGGAGATAGAATTGGTGGTTCAGTGGGTTTAGAATTAGAGCAATATATTGATTCAGATTTTCTGAGAGTGCTTACATTCTCTACATTTTGCCCCCTTTTTAGGTTTCTTAGTTGGCCTCTTTTTTGATTTGGCCGCATGAATGCCTTCTCTCAGAATTTTTAATGAGTCTGATTTCTCCATTTTAGGCTTTATAACTGCAGTTAAAAGTTATTGTACTCACAGTATTGTCCTCCGGAATGTAAGTCCAGCAATTTGTACCGTCTGTTATAGTAGAAAACGGTTTGGTTTTGTTTTTTGCGGAGCAGTACTGACTACTATGCTAGTAGTTTAAAGACGTGATCCGGAATAAGGAAAATGCAATGACGTCACACACGTTTGCGTCTCAGTATTCGCGCCAGCAGGAGAAGCGCGCCAACCATTAAACTGTGCCCTTGTGTAAAATGGCGCGGTCTGCTGATCTGAATGCAGGCCATTGCGCTCGGATCCCCTATATGTACCCGTGCTTTACCGAACGGCCCAGGTAGTGTCTGGGGCTCAGTGTGGTCAGGCATTGTGCTAACAGGTTAGTAGGTAGCTCAGCATACCTATGAGTTTGTGCACTGGTGGGATCAGATGTACATACTTATCTGAAGCCACAATCCTGATATTTAATGTCAGATTTATCGATAGCATTGCATACCTACCTGCTCATCCCCTGTGGATAACACAGCACCCCCCCCAGCACATGAGTCTACACCTAGAAATGTATTTTCAAATGCTAACAAACCCCCAGAAGAGCTTATGTTCCAAAGGCAGAGCAGGACACACAGGCAGAGTATGTCACACACAGGCAGAGTAGGACACACACAGGCAGAGTATGTCATACACAGGCAGAGCAGGGTGCACACAGGCAAAGAAGGGCACACACAGGCAAAGAAGGGCACACACAGGCAGAATATGTCACACACAGGCAGAGTAGGGCACACACAGACAGAGAAGGGCACATACAGGCAGAGTATGTCACACACAGGCAGAGTATGTCACACACAAGCAGAGTATGTCGCACACACACACAGGCAGAGTAGGGCACACACACAGGCAGAGTATGTCACACACATGCAGAGCAGGGCGCACACAGGCAGAGTATGTCACATACATGCAGAGCAGGGCAAACACAGGCAGAGTATGTCACACACAGGCAGAGTATGTCACACACAGGCAGAGTATGGCACACACAGGCAGAGCAGGGCACACACAGGCAGAGCAGGGCACACACAGGCAGAGCAGGGCACACACAGGCAGAGCAGGGCACACACAGGCAGAGTATGTCACACACAGGCAGGTAATGGCACACACAGGCAGAGTATGGCAAAACAGGGAGCATAAGGAAGGCAGAACAGAGTAGGATGCAAAATCCAAAAAATACTCTATGGTCATGCTGTATAAAAAGTATATTTATTGAAACATCTTTAAAAAAACATTACCCCACATGGAGCCTAACACATTTCATGCTTCTCAGCACTTAGTCATATGCCATCTCAGAGGGCAAGAACAGAGCAGGAGACAGGGAAACCCATAAGGACCACTATAAGATGTACTACATACAGTGACACAGTTCTGGTGCCCCATTAGCATTTTGTATAAAGTGTGATCAGGTGAACAATGTGGGCAGTTTTAGTCTGGGGTTCAGGTCTGAACAGTACAGGGCTTTAGGATGTGAACAATAGAAGTGTCACAAGTGTGAACAATACAGGGGGATCACAGGTGTGA
Organism: Xenopus laevis; assembly: GCF_017654675.1. NCBI lineage: Eukaryota > Metazoa > Chordata > Amphibia > Anura > Pipidae > Xenopus > Xenopus laevis. Next base: position 92,591,858 of record NC_054378.1, read on the forward strand.
ACAATACAGGGGTTAGTCTGAATTTGAAGGTTAAACAATGCAGGGGCCAGTTAATCTCTGTAGTGATACCATTTAAATTTTACACATGGTAAGCAAACACAGCAGGTAGGTGGGGGGCCACCAGTTGGACAGCCCTGCACTAAGCAATATAAAAAGCTATAAACATTCAATAAAAAAAATTGAAAAGCCATTAAAAGTCATGATGGATTAAAAAAGGTTTTTGTGGTTTTTAATATATCTCAAATTTTTAGTGTTTTAGAGAAATAAAAACATTTTTTAGAGAAAAAATATGATTTGTGCAAAAAATGTTTCTAAATCAGCCTCATAGAGATTATGGACATATTAGCAAGTTCACTTAAATTCCTCAGGTGTATTTTGTCAACAAATTTCATATTTAAAAATCAAAAGTATGCTGTTGCAAGAGAAATGTGGTGTAAATTCACTGTGAAAATTCATTAGTCTATTTTCCCCATACAGTTTTAGCGTTGGTATTGAGAATTTATACCATTATAAAGATATTTGGTATATTAGCCTGGAGAAGGAAAATCAGATATTCACATGCAAAAATGTCTGCTTTGTGTCTATAGTGGCAGTTCACCAGCCTTAATCTGCAGAAATTGCTCTTGGCATAAATTAATTCTTGTGTTCTTGGCCAATTTGGAAACATTCATTGGAGAAATGTTATTTTTTTAGCAAATATGTTGCATTGTAATACAAAAAATGGGACATGGACAAAATGTTCTATCCTGTTCAGTGACATAAATGATTCAATATTCATGGTGTAATAATATCTGGCCTGATCATTTGCTAAACTGATTATCATTTGAAATGTTATAGCGGTCAGGGGCATAACTACAGAGGAAGCAGACCCTGAGACTACAGGGGGGCACAGGACATATATGGGCCCCATGAGGCCCTAATTCATTTACAATATAATGAATAATAATTATAATTATAATTAAATTACAATTTAAATTTTGGAAAACAACTCTGGACATTTTGGGGGCCTGAAAAATAATTTGCTGTTGGGCCCACTAATATCTTGTTACACCACTAACCATGGTGAATTTACAAACTGGAATTCAAGATAAGCGCAAACTGCACTGTATAAAAAATAACATAAAAAACAGAAACAAAAATAATATGGTGTAGTATTTTTAGTTCTTTTTGTGACACTCTTTGTAAGGAAAAAAAGGGTTCTATTGTGAATTATTGTGAATTTCCCTTTAAATGAGACATTCCTTATTGTTCAGGCATGAGGAAGCCTATTGGTGAAACGCGTCAGGCGGAAGTGATGTCATAGTAAGCTGCAGGGAAATACCACGAGGAGAAGGAGACGCCGGCAAAAATCCTCTTCCTTGCGAACCATCTTGTGAAACCTATGAAAAGACTTACACATATATGACTGATAACTCATGGAAATAAATGTGAGAGAAATATTTTAACAAAACTTTTAACTAAATAAAAACTGTATTACACTATGGATTCTCTATACTCTTATGTTGGAGCCTAACAGTGGCCTGGGAAGAAGAGAAGGAAACTGGCTACTAGATACTACAAACAATAACTCCATTGCCATCTTGTAAGTAGGCATTTTGGCCAAAAATTGATGAAGGCTTGTGAAAACACCAAACTGATTTATACACGGCACTGGAACAATAAGGCATGTCTCATTTAAAGGGAAATTCCCAATAGCATTCACAAAAAGAACTAAAAATACTACACCATATTATTCTTTTTGTTTCTGTTTTTTATTTTCTCCGCTTGCTCTAGGCGCTGATCCAACAAAAAGCTTTTTTACACATGTGACATTTTGCACTTTGCATCCTGCCTTCTAGCCCAAATGAATAGCCACAGGCCTTTGAAAACTGTTTTGGAGCACAGAGACCCACAGCTACAGTGGTACCTGCATTCAGCTTGGTGGGAGGTGGGAAAACATAAATACTCCCTGTCTCATTCCCACCCATCTCCTAAAATGCCCATGATTCAGATTTGCAAGTTAGGGAGAGGCAAAATGCAGGACTCAACCAGAGCCTAAAATGATATTTATTGATTATATCTCATAAGGGTTGTTATACATGTATGGCTGGCAAATAGCATTCTAAAAAATCTCCTTGTACAGACACAAACTATATCTCTGCATTGGGATCTGTTTGCCAGGAATTAGCATGACATTCAGAAAAGGGTTTTGCTTGTAACTGACTTCCTTTTTAATGGAAACCCAGTATCTTACTAAGCAAGAAGTATCTGTATTTGTGTATATTTTCTGTTAATAAACTATACTTTTAGGGGCAGATTTATCAAGGGTCGAATTGAAAATTAGAATTTTTAAAATCCAATTTCGAGTTTATTTTAGTGTAATTCGACTAGGGAATAGTCCAAATTTTATTTGAGTTTAAAAAGCATTCGAATTTTGAAATTTATCATGTCTTATCCGTTTAAGATTTCAAATTCAACTATTCGCCATCTAAAACCTGCCGAATTGGTGTTTTAGCTATGGTGGACATCCTATAATCAATTTGGAATCGTTTGGTGGACCTTTGAAAATCAAATTTTGTTTTTGGAAAAAAAACTCGAATCAAATTTGATTCGAGTTTGCAGGCCGATCCTCTGTACCGGAAATTTCTAAAAAATTTAATTTTTTAATTGCATTTCGATTCGTCTTTTTTTTTTAAATTTTCGAGTTTATGGGTGTTTATGGGAGTTTTTATGAATCCCCATAAACTCTAAATTGGACCCTTGATAAATATGCCCCTTAATAGTTATGAAATTCAAAATTGAAATTCGAATTCAAAAAGACCAACCAAAATAAAGTTTTTTTTGGGGGGCGGATAGGTCAGTTTTCGATCGAATACTGTAGGTCTGTATTTGTCTGAATTCTAAATGTACGAATCAAAGTAATAGCGCATTCGATCAAATTCGAATCAAAGTTATTCCAAAAAAACCTTTTATTTTTCAAAGTTCACCAATTGACTCGAAATAGATTCTAGGAGGTCCCCCATAGGCTAAAACAGCATTCGGCAGGTTTTAGATGGCAAATGGTCGAAGTCAAATTTTTAACAATACATGAGAGACAGTACATGATAAATTTAGATTTTCAAATGCGTGTCAAATGTGGACTATTCCCTAGTCGAGGTACACAAAAATAGCTCGAAATTCGAATTTTTTTAATTCAAAAATTCACATCGACCTTTGATAAATCCGACCCTTGAAAAATAAATACTAAAGAATACTGAAAGATTTTACATGGATAAATATAGATACATACACACACAAACACAAAACTAATTCAAGAATTCGCTGTGATAATATGTGATATTCTTGCTATACACTTTCTTGTGAACCTGAAAATTTGTGACAGGCCATTTGTCAAGCAGGGGAGAGATTACTAGAAAGAGGACACTCAGAAGATATGCTAAGTGCAGCAGAGAAAGGACTTAGAGGAGAAATATATTTCTCGGGGAAAACAGCATTTAAAATTTCATTTTATAAAATACTCAAAGTTATTTAAATCCTCAATATGTATTCAAGGGTAGTATAACCCCAATTTCAACATGAATTCAATGAAACTGAAATTACTTTTATTTTCCAGCTTGATTTTTCTTGCAGACACTTGGGAGCGGAGGAGAAGATAGTTTCTCTGATAACAAGTGCACAAGTGAACCACCAGTAGAATGGACTCCTTCTATCTGTAAACCACAGACAGAACAAAAAGAGACAAATAGAATGACAAGCAAAGTCATGAAAAGTCATAAAGTGTATCATGAAAATAACAAAAATCCACTGGAGAGCAGATAAGTGCAGACTTTGTGAATTTATTCAGAGATGCATAGAACTACATGTATCTGACCACAGGGGTCCTTGTTTTGCTGCGGTTTTCATAAAATGTACCCCAATGTGTTTCCGAGTGAAGAGGAGCTCCGGCCGGGGTTGGCAATTATATTCACTGGGGGTGCCTGTCAGCAACTGAATTTCATACAAAGCGATCACTGTCTGACTCTCTCTTGTTTCCTTTTGCTTTTCTCCTTTCTTTCATTTTAAGATTAGGAATGGTGTACAGTGTTCAATGCTGAGATCAATTATTTTGTGTTTAATTATTAATGACTAGAAGCAGGTCTGGAGAGTAAATTATCAAGCCTTCCAGTAAAATATACAAATGAATGACTGTTTTCATGAACAAATTTAGAAAGAAACGAAAGCAAGTACTTGGCATTCAGTGCAAGGTCAAGGATTTTCGAGAAAACATAACGTACATAAAACCATAAACTATTGATAAGGGGATAGCCAAAGGTGCAGCTAGGAAATATATTGAGAATCAGCTCAGTGAAAAGAAAAGCAGTTGTGCTACTCTGGCACACCTATACAGGAGCATAGAAAAGGCTCAGTATGCCTCCCTGCTGTCATTAATTAAAGTGCAGCAGTGCAGAAATAGTTTACTAAACTGCCACCTCATCTGAGACTGCATTTTGCTTAGTGTCATTGAGGTCACAAAGGGGCAATGCTCTTAATGCAAATCCTTCACCAAAATATTTTCACAATCCCTCTGGCATAATTTCAGGTGTTTGCTAGACTACTTTTCAGGGTTCTCCACGTGCGTTAAGTGGGCACCCTATTATATCGACATAACTGAACTGTTGTGATTGATGCAGTGAACCCTGGAGCTACTGTAACTTCTGGTCCAGAGGTGGAGGTGGTTCCTCTGAGTTAACGGACCCAGCAGTGCTCAATTTAGAGCAATTAGGAGAATGTCTCCAATAGAATCCATTTCCTTTATCTCTGTAATAATAAAACAGTAGCTTGTACTTGATCCCAACTAAGATATACATAATCCTTACTGGAAGCAAAACCAGCCTATTGGGTTTATTTAATGTTTATATGATTTTCTAATAGACAAGGTATGAGGATCCAAATTACAGAAAGATCTATTCTCAGGAAAAGCCCAGGTTCTGAGCATTCTGGATAACAAGTCCCAAACCTGTTACACATTTCTTGTATGTAGACTACACCAAATCTCTTCTTATTGGTCTATTCAAAATGAATTACTAATTTCTATAAATGTATATATGCCATAAAATATACAGAGAATTATAAGTACACAGACAAATGTGAGATTTTAAGAATTTTCTTTGTCAAAGGAGTGATATACTTAACAAATTAACCTATTGTTGTACATACCATGATCATACTTGGTTGCTAGATTGATACCATAATAAATTCATGCAACCAAATGCAGGAAAACAATTTATCTCCTAAATGTGTGTGTGTGTGTGTTAGCTGTTGTTTGTAGAGAAGTAGTGTTTGATTTAGTGGCCACCTGCACCATACTGACTTATTTAGATTGCAGCCTCATTCTGATTCATTACAATGAGAAGTTCTACAGTGGTTTGGCTATTTTTACATTAAAAGACCAGTAACATAAAAAAAAATGTAAAAAAATTTGTTTGTACTTAACAGGAAAAAAAAATAAGTTCCTCTTCAGAAATGGCGACAGGGCGACCAGCCATTGTGCGTCACTCGGTTTCTCCTCCCTGCTTTCTATGGGAAATAGCAAGGGAGGAGAAATCGAGCGCTGCAGAATGGATCGATCGTCGCCCTGTCGCCATTTTCTAAAGAGGATCGCAAGCAGAGAATCGGTAAGGTATTTCTTAATAAAGACTTTGCAAAGTTAAAAGAGTCTTGGTGGGTTTTTTTTCATTAAGTACAAACAAATTTTTTTAAAAAAAAAAATTTTGTTACTGGGCCTTTAATCATTGTATAAGTCAGGTGTTATCAGTTATTGCATTGATTCAATAAGGTGGGCTGAAGAGATTCAGAATACAACTGAATGGGTCATTTATTATAAGGCAATGCAAAAAGTATGAAAAAACAGTGCATAAAGAAGTGCCTTTTTGGAGTGCAGAGACCTACCCTTTCAGCTGCACTGTATTCATGGGTGACAGAAGGCTGAGACATGTATAGATTTGAAGGCCCTCTGTTTGTCATTGGTCACAGATTCTCTGAAAAGGAGAGGGACTTCAAGACAGAACAGAATCCATCACTTTACAGTGAACAAGATGAGAGAGGGGTTGCATGAAACTGGGAGCCTAAGGGGAGTGAGGGAAATGGTTTCTATAACCACAAATAACATAAAGACTACCACAGTTGTGGTTACCTGTATCAAAGACAAAAGGGTATAAGGGTATGTTGTGGGCAAAAAGGATTGACAAAACAAAATGTTTTCCCCATACAACAATTAAACATACCCCTGTCTTGGGCAGTAAAATGAGTTAAGTACACTTAGGGGCAGATTTATCAAAGGTCAAGGAGAATTTTCGAATGAAAAAAAATTCAAGTTTCGAGCTATTTTTTGTGTACTTCAACTAGGGAATAGTCCAAATTCAATTTGAAAAAAAATCTAAAATTCGAATATCGAAATTTATTATGTACTGTCTCTTTAAAAATTCAACTTAACCATTCACCATCTAAAACCTGCCAAATTGCTGTTTTAGCCTATGCGGGACCTCCTAGAACATATTTGGAGTCAATTGGTGGACTTTGAAAAATCTTAGGTTTTTGTGGATAAAACTTTGAATCAAATTCGATCAAATGCAGACCTATTCGATCGAAAACTGACCTATTCGAGCAAAAAAAAAAACTTCGACTTAATTTCGGTTGGACTTTTTGAATTTGAATTTCTAAGTTTTTTCAATTTGAAATCCAACCCTTGATAATATGCCCCTTAAAATCCATCAGTTCTGTTAAGGTATTGTACTGTACTTGGGATTGTGCATTTCAGTGGAACCTTATACACAACAGAAAATTCTTAAATGATATGTATATTTTTCATACACTGAACAACAGCTGCCCCAGGTGTTGGATTATCAGTGACTAGATTAACATCATCCATAGGCACTGCTTTATTAACTAAAACTCATTTGCAGTTTCCTTGTGAAGTTTATGAATAAATTATGCAAATTTCTCCAGTTAGAAAATTCTACAAATTCTATTCCACCATTGAGACTTATTAAGCAAACTGTAATGAAGAACAATTGCTGGCAGCACTGGGGATGTTTAGCTTTAGCAAGTTTGTTTATAGTTGGCATAAAATTATCCAGAACTGTGAGATGGGTACAAATGGAATGTTAATTTACGTGGACATAAGTCTTCTAAGAACGAAAAATGGAATATTGCTTTTGTAAATCAAATCTTTGTGTTCTATGATATCAGCACATACAATGATTTTTTCCTAAGGCAGTGACACCCAGGATCTAAATGGTCCCACACTACGTTCCAACCTTTCCCCCCAAAGAGATAAGTAAGTCTGCACTAGTGGGGGTGGGGTTTGCAGTTGGGGTAGGGGGCTCATAAGAAGTGGCAGAGGAGGGTGGCAGAGGCTGGGAGGAGGCTGATGCAGCAGCCCCTGTGAGCCCTGAGCCCAGACTCTCCCAGTCCTGGTTGCACCTAAATGAATTGAATTGGGGATCCCCACAGGAATTTAAAGTATAATTCCCAAACGTTGACTCATTATGGCTGCAATTGAATAGTCCAATGTGGACTGGCAGTCTGCAAGCCAGGAATTCAATAAAAAATAGCTTCTTTGAGGCAACAAGTTGCTTGGGAGCCATTGGCTGGGGATCAGCACCCTGAGACTATATACTTACTGTCTGAAAACTGAAAACATTGCTCAATTTATTGTTGAACCAGTATGATGTTTATTTCTGGTTGCACCAGGGTGAAGTGCATTGCTTGTTGCACCTGTGTGAAGTGCACTGCTTGTTGCATCAGAGTGTGGTGTATTGCTTGTTGCACCAGGGTGCAGTACATTGCTTTTTGCACCTGTGCAGTTGTATATCATGTTTCAAATCAGGGGTGAGCGTATCCCAATGATCCCTGCTATAAACACAGTAGGAGGGGGACAGCCAATCACAGTCCTGCATTCACACAAGCAAAGATAGTCTTCAGTTCCCTGTCAGGTCAGCCTTGTTGCTCCCCTGCACAGCCTGGGAAAGGAGGCAGCAGGAAGTGGAACAGATCAGTGGGACTAGTAGGGTTTTTGCTAAAATTTTCAGTAAGTCGGCTTGAAAAACTGCTTTTTCAAGAACAATCCCGCTATATTTAAAAGAGTGCAATGAACTGACATATTCTAATACTTTACACAATTTATATTTTATGACAGCCATTGCCCTTCGGACAAAAATAAAGTTGGTTTAAATGCTCCTCTCAGCATTTCTTTGTTTTTGAGAGGTGCTAACCTCTCAAGACTTTGTTTGCTTTCCACATGGTCCTTGTCTTTTAGTGAATGTTTCCAAACGATAACTAGCAGAAGAGAATGTTCAAGGCAACCATTCTTAAAGCCACCTGATGGTCAATCTATAGACTATGCAGGTAGCAAAATGCTTGTACTCTCCCAACCTGGCAAGAACAACAAAGTAAAATCAGGGCTTCTTTACAGAGATAAGGAAAAGTATTGTAGAGTAGAGATGTCGCGAACTGTTCGCCGGCGAACTTGTTCGCGCGAACATCAGGTGTTCGCGCTCGCCGGAAGTTCGTGAACGTCGCGCGACGTTCGCCATTTTGGGTTCGCCATTGTTGGCGCTTTTTTTTGCCCTCTCACCCCAGACCAGCAGGTACATGGCAGCCAATCAGGAAGCTCTCCCCTGGACCACTCCCCTTCCCTATAAAAACCGAAGCCCTGCAGCGTTTTTTCACTCTGCCTGTGTGTGCTGAAGAGATAGTGTAGGGAGAGAGCTGCTGCCTGTTAGTGATTTCAGGGACAGTTGAAAGTTTGCTGGCTAGTAATCGTTTTGATACTGCTCTGTTATTGGAGGGACAGAAGTCTGCAGGGGTTTGAGGGACATTTAAGCTTAGGTAGCTTTGCTGGCTAGTAATCTACCTTCTACTGCAGTGCTCTGTATGTAGCTGCAGTGGGCAGCTGTCCTGCTTCTGATCTCATCTGCTGACTGCTGCAATAACAGTAGTCCTTGTAAGGACTGCTTTTATTTATTTTTTTGTTGTTTTACTACTACTACTACTACTACTACTACTATAAGAGCCCAGTGCTATTAGTCTAGCAGTGTTGGGGAGTGGGACTGGTGTGCTAATCTGCTGCTCCTAGTAGTTCAGCAGCAACAACTTTAATTTTTTTTTTTTAATATTCATTTTTTTTTATTTTACTTTTTTTATTTTACTACCGCTGTAGTAGTTAGAGATGTCGCGAACTGTTCGCCGGCGAACTTGTTCGCGCGAACATCGGGTGTTCGCGCTCGCCGGAAGTTCGCGAACGTCGCGCGACGTTCGCCATTTTGGGTTCGCCATTGTTGGCGCTTTTTTTTGCCCTCTCACCCCAGACCAGCAGGTACATGGCAGCCAATCAGGAAGCTCTCCCCTGGACCACTCCCCTTCCCTATAAAAACCGAAGCCCTGCAGCGTTTTTTCACTCTGCCTGTGTGTGCTGAAGAGATAGTGTAGGGAGAGAGCTGCTGCCTGTTAGTGATTTCAGGGACAGTTGAAAGTTTGCTGGCTAGTAATCGTTTTGATACTGCTCTGTTATTGGAGGGACAGAAGTCTGCAGGGGTTTGAGGGACATTTTAGCTTAGGTAGCTTTGCTGGCTAGTAATCTACCTTCTACTGCAGTGCTCTGTATGTAGCTGCAGTGGGCAGCTGTCCTGCTTCTGATCTCATCTGCTGACTGCTGCAATAACAGTAGTCCTTGTAAGGACTGCTTTTATTTATTTTTTTGTTGTTTTACTACTACTACTACTACTACTATAAGAGCCCAGTGCTATTAGTCTAGCAGTGTTGGGGAGTGGGACTGGTGTGCTAATCTGCTGCTCCTAGTAGTTCAGCAGCACCAACTTTAATTTTTTTTTTTAATATTCATTTTTTTTTATTTTACTTTTTTTTTATTTTACTACCGCTGTAGTAGTGTATAAGTTGACCTTTTAGGCATTATTTGCCCTGTAGGCATTATTTGCACACTGTTTTCTTCAACCCGCCATCTAGCTGTGTGACCTTGTTCACATTCTGTCTAAATATCCATAATATTACCGTCTCCAGAAAAAACACCGGAGTGACTTTTTTCAAGCAGCCATAATATATTTTACGTAATCCGTATCCACCGCTGTAGTAGTGTATACGTTGACCTTGTAGGCATTGTTTGCCCAGTTTTTTTGGCCGCAGCCACTGAAGCACAGAGGCCAGAAAAAATATGCCATATAAATGCTGAAAATAGTCATTTTTTGCCATACGTTGACTCAACGTATATGGCAAAAAATGACTATTTTCAGCATTTATATGGCATATTTTTTCTGGCAACTGTGCTTCAGTGGCTGCGACCAAAAAAACTGGGCAAACAATGCCTACAAGGTCAACGTATGGCAAAAAATGACTATTTTCAGCATTTATATGGCATATTTTTTCTGGCAACTGTGCTTCAGTGGCTGCAACCAAAAAAACTGGGCAAACAATGTCTACAAGGTCAACGTATGGCGAAAAATTACTATTTTCAGCATTTATATGGCATATTTTTTCTGGCAACTGTGCTTCAGTGGCTGCGTCCAAAAAAACTGGGCAAACAATGCCTACAAGGTCAACGTATGGCAGTTGTTTAAAGAGAACAGTAGATTACTAGCCAGCAAAGCTACCTAAGCTAAAATGTCCCTCAAATCCCTGCAGACTTCTGTCCCTCCAATACAGAGCAGTATCAAGCAGATTACTAGCCAGCAAACTTACTATCATCTGTCCCTGAAATCACTAACAGCTCTCCCCCTACACTATCTCTTCCAAGCACACACAGGCAGATTTTTCAGATACATTTTTGCCCTTGATCCCCCTCTGGCATGCCACTGTCCAGGTCGTTGCACCCTTTAAACAACTTTAAAATCATTTTTCTGGCCAGAAATGTCTTTTCTAGATGTTAAAGTTCGCCTTCCCATTGAAGTCTATGGGGTTCGCGAACCGTTCGCGAACCGCTCGCGTTTTTGCGCAAGTTCGCGAATATGTTCGCGAACTTTTTTTCCGACGTTCGCTACATCCCTATTGTAGAGTGCAATTACCACTGTGACTGAGTCTCCTCATGCCCGGTTTGCATTTATGCAGATTTTCTATACTGCTGTTATATTACTATAACCCTAGACTGATGCCACATGCAATGATGTATATCATTATTGTCTTACCATACATAAGTCCTGAATCACCTTTGCTAAATGAACGGGTACTTGGAATCTCTCTCAATGGCAGTGCCTCCCTAGTTTGATTCGGGGATGCTCTTACGGTGGCCCCACTAGGAAATAATAATTAACCATAACATTGCAGTAAAACAGATCAAACTTTATATAACTGGTAAAGTGCAGAATAAATACAATTTTACATCAATAACACCCCTGCCCTGGGGAACCCATGTGGTAAGTCAAACCCTGACCCAGTCCTTGCTCAGGCACTGTTCCACTCTCCATTCCTCTCGTGTCTCACAGAAATCTTCCAGCTAGCTCCAACACTCATCCAGAGTGTGAGCGCATCCCAGCCTCTTTCACAGGAATCCATTACCAGGCAGCAACTTTACTCTCTCTGCAGCCTTCAAGCTCCAAATGATTATTGGGGTCCTGTAGATGTCAAGCTCACCAAGGGCATCACTACTCATGTGGTTTCTCTCCATAGCCTGGAGCACTTTGCTGCAAAGACCCCAGGCAAAAAGACTATTTTCATCCTGGAGTGAATAGCAAGTAGACTGACCCTAAGCACATGGCAGCTTATCTTTTTATACTTCTTATACAACAGTGACAGGGCTCACTGCACATGGGACAAAGGATTCACTCCCCCTCCCAGCTCCAATTTAGGTCCAACACTTAGCTGGCCACAGTAGGGGATTTCCAAACATGTGGAGATTTTTTAAACCATAGCGGAACTTAACCCTATGGGTCCCTACATTACTCTTAACCCATAATTTTTTACTGCAATATGTGGTCCAAGAAGACATTTTTTTTGTACTTCTAAGATAGTAAAAATGCATTAGAATGATAACATTGAACCTACTTGAATGTTTTTGGAGTGTGGGAGGAATCCAAAAAAGCTGAAGAAACCCACACCAACAAGAGAATGAGAAGCAAGTGAAAAAAACACATATTTCAGCAGTATAACATTTATCTACATGATATACAACTGAAAAATATGGCAATATAAGGAGTAAGTTTTTATTGCTATTAACTCCAAATAAAAAGAAGTATAGAAGGAGTATAGTACAGAATAGAACTAGCTATTGCTGGATTTGCAAGTTATAAATGTAGGAACAAGCTATAAGGGCAATACTTTGTACTGTCTTTTCTCCTGTCTCTAAAACAGTTGGCTCCTAAAGTTATGTTATAATCCAAAACAGTGACAATGATGGAAAGTCAAGTCTTTTTATCAATAAAGATAAAAGCACATTAATGGTAGGGCTCTTCTCTCAAATGACATCCTAACAACCTAAGCTATGTAAAGGGCAATTCAATAACAAGTTGAGTGAAGTGTTTATCCCAAACCTTCTAAATATGGGTAATTTTCTCTTAACACTCAAGGTAATCTACTGCAACAATTTCTCAGGGGAAAAACACACAAAGGATCAAACCTGCATAAAAGGAAAAATGTGGATTTTCACTGAACACTGAGATCTATTATAAGAAAACCTTTTATCAAGAAAGCTCCAAAACATGGATGAAATTACAGTACAGAGGCAAAAACATATATTCTACTGTATTTTAATACAGTAAGGGCACTCCGGATGTTACTGATATAAAGCTCTCTGCATCTGTCCATCAGATAAGCTGCAAGAGGGATGTTGGTATTTATAGTACATGGTTATGTAATAAAAGGCACTGAGGCTTATTTATCAACACTGGGCAGATTTGCCCATGGGCAGTTACCTATAGCAACCAATCAGTGGTTAGCTTTTTGAAGCCAGCTGCAAGTAGAACAATGAATGCAGCAATTTGATTGGTTGCCATGGGTTACTGCCCATGTGCAAATTTGCCCAGAGTTGATAAATGACCCCCACTAAGTTTGCCCAAGAGCAGTAACCCATAACAACCATGTATCTGCTTTCATACTTTCAGGTTTTATTTATAAATGGTATTTATGTAGATCTTAAGAAAATCCAATTTCATAGAAAAGAAGCTGCCAAACAACACAAGGAAGTGGTTTCTAAAGTGCTCAAGATTACATCTGTAAATGAAAAAAACATTTTGTATATCCATGTTGAATATTGTATAACTGTGTTAAAATGTTTTCTGCAGTTATAGGGCTATTTTTGTTGAGTCATTTTGGGTTTTTGCATAACAAATGGGCCCCTCGTGTTCTAGCTGCCTGGGCCCCTCCACCTACTCTGCTTTTTATAATAACAAAGATGTACGTGACTTACAGAAGCTAATAGCTGATGATGACTTCTGTACTGTACTCTATATTAAGGGGCAGATTTATCAAAGGTCGAGGTGAATTTTCGAATTAAAAAAATTCGAATTTTCGAGCTATTTTTGTGTACCTTGACTAGGGAATAGTCCAAATTTGATTGAATTTGAAAAGAACTAATATGACTTTTGTCCTACTTTTGTTGCTATAAGAGCTTCTAATCTTCTGAGAAGGTCTGTCACTAGACTTTGGAACATTTTTGGTGGGTTATGTTTTTACTGGAGATCAAGCCTGGCTCAGTTGCCTTTTCATTTCATGTTCAAAATATGTTTGGTTTAATTGAGGTCAGTCAAGTCAAGTTCTTCTGCTCTGATTTCATCAAGTTAATTCTATATAGTCTTTGTTTTTAGTGTGGGGGAATTATTGTGCTTAAACAGGAAAAAGTCACAAAGTAGGATGTTAATTGTACAGAAAGTCATTGTATGCTGTAGCCTTAAGATTTGCTTTCAATAAAGTCAGGTGCCCTAGCTCAGACTATAAAAAACAGCCCTGACCATTAATCATTTTCCACTAATTTGTAGCATTGGCATTAGCCATTCAGACAGTAATGTTCTCCTGGCATCTGACAAAGCTAGACTTTTGTGTCAGACTGCCAGATAGTGAAATGCCATTTATCATTCCAGTGGAAGTGTTTCTTCTGCTCAGTGGCAGTGATCTTAACACGGCACCAGCTGTTAATTGGCATTGCATAAGGTGATGTTAGGGTTCTCTGCCTTAGGCCCCCTAATTAAAAAACATGCTCTCGACAAATAGTTTAAAATTCAGCATAGAGTGTTCCAACTGATCAAATATGATTTTAGGTGGATGGTCCAGATACTGTTGGTTAAAAATAGGTCCATATATGTTTGGCCATATAGTACATTTATTTATTCTCTTAGCTATAATGTATTGAAATTCTTAGAGTAGCAAGCTTTTCCTTTAATAACACTAATACTGAAACTCTATGGCTCAGCCAAGCATAATAAAAATGGGCTGTTTGACACTGATGATGAACCAAAAACGTTTCCTTTTCAGAAAAAGAGATATAGCCATGAATATTATAACTTTTCTCTTGGCTGGAAAACTAATGAAGGGAGTAAAATGAAGGACATTCCAATAACAATACGATTTAAGTTTTAACGTAATAGTCCAGTAAAATTATTTGCTGACACAAGTCAGAATTTAGATGAAACTGTGAAATGTAAAAATCAAAAGAACAAAGAACAGTTGTGTTGTAGTTAATGGTTATTGTGTGTGTTTTAATATCACCATATACAGGTATGGGACCTGTTACTCAGAATCGGGACCTGGGATTTTCCCAACAATGGATCTTTCTGTAATTTGGATCTTCATATCTTAAGTATACCAGAAAATTATGTAAACATTAAATAAACCCAATAGGCTGGTTTTGCTTCCAATAAGGATACATAATATCTTCGTTTGGATCAAGTACAAGCTACTGTAATATTATTACAGAGAAAAAGTAAATCATTTTTAAAAATTTGGATTATTATAATGGAGTCTATGGGAGACAGCCATTCCGAAATTCGAAGCTTTCTGGATAATGGGTTTACGGATAACAGATCTCATACCTGTTTACATTGTAATTCCATATCTATATCTAAGAAGGTCACTAGCACATT
This sequence comes from Xenopus laevis, assembly GCF_017654675.1. Lineage (NCBI taxonomy): Eukaryota > Metazoa > Chordata > Amphibia > Anura > Pipidae > Xenopus > Xenopus laevis. The sequence continues at coordinate 92,606,896 of NC_054378.1, forward strand.
AGAATCCAGGAAATACTGTTCCAATTGGCACTATGTAGCCAAGTTATTTAAGTGGGCCACATGAGCACAATTCATATGCCCTCATTTTTATTCATATAAAAGGGGGTCCTGATTTTAATCATGGAAGATAACATACAGAAACAACATGTCTTGATGTTTGAATTTGTGCAAGCACTCTGAAATCCATGTGCTATTGTATAGGTATGGGATCTCTTATCTGGAAACCCATTTCTGGAATCCAGAAAGCTCCTAATTATGGAAAGGCCATCTCCCACAGACTCAATATTTTAATCAATTAATTACAATTTTTAAAAATGATTACCTCTTTTTCTGTAATAAAACATTACCTTTTACTTACTTGATCTCAATAAAAATATAATGAATCCTTATTTGAGCAAAATAATCCTAATTGGTTTAAATAACGTCAAAATGATTTTTAGTAGATTTACAGAGTGGGCGATCCAAATTACACAAAGAACCTTATCCGGAAAACCTCATGTTCCGAGCATTCTTGATAGCAGTTGTGTTACCTGTTCTTACTGTATATGCCAAATATCATTTTCAATATATCATCTAGGTCACGCAGTTTTTGTGTTGCATCTACAGAAGGAGCAACGGCATTTATAAAATAAATATGGAGATTGATTTTAGTAAAAGGGTGGCTCCTGTCTTTCTGGGTATGTTTCATGAGATCATTTAGCTACTTACTCCATGATAAAAATCTATAAACTTGGGAAATCCATTCACAGGACCCTTAAAATGAATCTTGCTGTTATTAAACCAAGGACATCCCAGTTAGTCAAGTTAATTGAATAACAACATCCTCCTTGCAACCTTGTACAAGTCCTCCAGTTTGCTATATTTTGATTAGTTTCATTTGCTTGGATATTCAGTGTTCTGCTTCCATTGAGATGCACATGTTTTTAGAGACTTGTAGCAAGAACATTTGAATCAGTGCAAATAAATGGTGTTGGTTTATGGTTCCAGTCCTGTACTTTGAAAAGTGTTTTGTAAAGAATGTAATGCTGTAAAATATCATGTCTAATCTGATATTTCTTTTCTACCAAAAAATACTTTACTGTGCTCCGAAAAATATGTGGAACTAGTATTTTTTTTTGCAAAAAAACTATTGTCAGTTAAATGTTTAAACAAACCCTGTAGTAATTGTATGAAAGATTTTCTTGCAGCATGTTTAGAAATCTTTAAATTAATTTTGGATGAATTTTTTGATGCTGCATAAATTTTGAACTTTCACGGCAAGATTCAGCAAAAGCAAGTACACCTGATAAATCACTATTTTTATAGTAAGCCCTAATAATTTAAAATCCCCAAATTTGTTATTTGCTATTTAGAATATTAATTTTAGTATGTTATAGAATGGCCAGTTCCAATCAATTTTACAATTGGTCTGCGTTATTTATTTTTTATAGTTTGTTCTAAATTATTATTCTCCTCACTCTTTCCAGCTTTCAAATGGGGGTCACTGACCCCATCTAAAAACAAATGCTCTGAAAGGCTAAACATTTATAGTTATTGCTACTTTTTATTGCTCTTCTTTATATTCCGGCCCTCTCCTGTTCATATTCCAGTAATACTCAAATCAGTGCATGGTTGCTAGGGTAATTTGGGCCATAGCAACCAGATTGCTGAAATTGTTAACTGAAGAGCTGCTGAATAAAAATAACTCAAAACCCACAAATGATAAAAAAATTAAAACAATTTGCAAAATGTCTCAGAATATCACTCTCTACATCATACTAAAAGTTAATATAAAAGTGAACAACATTCATAGGCTTATAAATAAGTTCTAGATACAGAACAAAGGATATTGTGTTTTTTAATAAACACAGATGAATAAAGTACTCAAGAGGCGGCAACATATATTCTACTGTATTTTAATACAGTAAGGGCACTCCAGATCTTACTGATTTAAAGTTATCAGCATCTGTCCATCAGATAAGCTACATGAGGGATGTTGGTATTTATACTACATGATTATGTTAAGGCACATAAGTTTACCCAGAAGCAGTAACCCATCACATTTTCACAACCAATCAGCTGTTGATCACCTGTTTAAAAGCAAAGATCTTATTGGTTGCTTATTGTGGATGGGTACATTTATCTGCTTTACTATTTCAACTGATACCCATACTTTCAGGTTTTATTTATAAATGATATGTATGTAGATCTTTCTATCTAACAAAAACCAAGAAAATATCCCATAATTCTATAATATCTTAAAAAGTTAGTTTTTATTTAAAAGACATGTTTTAAAAAATATATGCATACAGAACATGGCAGAATACAATGTGGTCTGTATTCTTTATATTTTTTTAAACATGACTTCTGAATAAAAACTAACTATTTAAGATATTATAGAATTATGGGATATTTTTTTGGTTTTTGATATATGTGCCCTTGGAACTGGGGCTTTATCCCAGGAACTTTGGCCCCTTTCGACGGGCCTCTTAGACTTTAGCATCTAATTACTAGTTTTCTATACCTTTCTACCTAAAACCTCTTTCCCAGACCAACAGAACTAATATGACTTGTGTCCTACCTTTATTGCTATAAGAGCTTCTAATCTTCTGAGAAGGTCTTTCACTAGATTTTGGAACATTTTTGGTGGGTTATGCTTTTACTAGGGATTAGTAGTTACCTTTTCAGTTCATCCAACAGATGGTTGGCTTGGTTGAGGTCAGTCAAGTTCTGCTCTGATTTCATCAAGTTAAAAGTTTGCAATATACAATTTAAAGGAGCTGAATAATTTATCATAAACAGTTTATCCTTTAGTATAATGTATTTGCATGATTAAATTGCTCATTGCACCTCAACTTATAGCTATGTAGCTTTGAAAACAATTTCTCGTTTTGCTATTAATCTAAGTGCAGCAGTGTCCTACATAATCACTCATCCTAAAGAGTTAAACACAGTGTAATGGCTAGAATTCACAGAGAAACATCATTTTCACTAATGTATTTTACAATGTTTACTCATTTCTCCTTACTTACTCTCCAACAAGGAATTGCGCTAACATTAATTAAAAAATCTATTAAAATATCTTTCACATGCTTATTAAGGCTAACACACTTAGCTGTCTAATTTATTTTTAATAAGTTCCCCCTGTTTGCTTTTTACAGATTTTTGAATAGGACAAAAAATGAGCATAATATACTTCTTATTTCTAACACCAAATCTGAAATATATGGAAGACAAATGCGAGATTTAGGGCTCGGTTATTTACAATTCATTTACCATAAATCTGGTGTTCAATCGGAAGACAATCGTTTTCTGTATTGTTCTAAAATGTTCTCTGGGATGTATGGAAGGTTGAAAGATAAAGGGTTGTTGCTTAAAGCAATAAATAAGTGGAGTATTCAACTCATCACAAGGCCATGGAAGGCAAGGAAAGCAAAGGAGTGGAATATCCATCCATTTTTAATAAAAAAGGGAGGATGACATGAAGTTGTGATATTTTCAGACAACAGATCCTCTGTATCTACATCCAGGTGCATATTTATTATACTGTGTAAAAAAAAAAGTGGGATAATACACTACACATCACCAGGCTTCACTGTGTAAAAAACAGAGTAAAAAAGGGTGTAAACATTTTACGTGTTTTTAATTGGAATGACTTCCCGAAACAATGTAAAATAACAGCATCAAATATGTTTTGTGACTTAAAATTACACACATCTGAATTTGGGAATGATGGAAGCTACAACTAGGAGCTGGTTAGTGTGCTTATAAACTGTTAAAATGATACAAAGTAGTTTTCTTTGGGCATCTTAATTATGGTCACAAGTATGGTGTTTTACTATGAGCACATTTTTGCCAATGTTATAAATGAGGCAACCCTATACTGTTCCTGGAGTAAACAAGGGGATACCTGCAGCTGTTTCCCTATCCTGGTTTAAAGTATCAGATCAGTAAATGACCATGAAGAGTAATTATTCTAATCTTTAAAAGGGGAAGCCAACATGTATTCGGTCTCTTTGGATGTAACCTGTTGGAGGAAGTGGATCTTACTCAGAGCCTGGGTGGATGTAGGCCCAGTATATGAAGATAATGTGAGGATAATTTTGCTGTAGCTCACTCCAAGAGTGAGAGTTAGGATCAGAGTAGCTAGTGAGCAGCCTGATACTCCAAAGAGAAAAAAAAGAAGGATTAGTAGTCCTAGTTGTGCCACCAGCAGAAATAGGGATACAAGTTTATAGATCTACGGGCAAATGTAGTCCATTATGGTTTCTTTTGGAGAACCTGTACTTGGGGTTCAGCACTTCAGACTTTGACTCAATCCACAGCTTGAATGTTGACCCCTAAATGAGATTCTGGAAACTTTTTGAGTTACTGCTGAATAATTATACTTCATCTTTTTGTGACTATCCTCCTGGAGGTTTTACATAAAGAGGGATTATTTTTTAAGAGCAACTGGTGGCTAACTGACTCAACATAAGAGTTGAAGTCATGCAACATGCTTCAATGTTGGACAATGGATACCAGCCTGTGTCCCACCCCCCTGTGTATGCGCAATTCTGAGGGGGGTGGGAGCGGGGCTGCAGGCAGGCGGTGGATCCTACAGACACAATCCAAAGTGGAGCTGTGCCTCAGGACAGAAGCTGTGGAGTGAGATGCAAATTGCCAAGAAGATACATTACTTTGCAACCATTTTTGCCAATTTGCACTTTGCAAAGGTTTCATAAATGAGGCCTATATAATCTTATACTTATTTTAAACAATAATATATTTTATTTTAGCTCTTTTTAGTTTTAGTTTAAAATTATACCTGCATGCTTAATTTAACAGTTCCTACAAAAAGTGTGTAAATATAATGTGTCTTTTTTCACAACCAACTGCAGCTATGATAATTATGCAGTACTGTATTACAAAATGAACTTTTTTCAGAAAAAGATTGTTTTTTTAGAAAAAGATGAGCAACATTTGGTTAGGGTTTTGCAATTACCTCTTTTAAATGGTTGAATATATCATTAGTAATGAATTCTTTTTTTTAAAACAAGGGTCTATTAAATATTTAATATCTACTTTATTCCAGACCTTCTGTTCTTGTCAGCCATCCAACAGCAAACATGATATTTCCTATCTGTGTAATGTAAAGAGACTATTACCTCTGCCCCTGTCAGTTATTTTTCACTTTTTGTTGTGCTGTTTTACTGTGGGATTTATGTTCAGAGAACCATACTTTCAACATCCCCTATTTCCCTACCCATAAAAACGTAACATGTTTTTCTATAGCTAGTTCTCCAATTACTGTATTTATTCATTTTACCTTTATACAGCTCCCAAAAACTGCACCACTAATGAAAAGCCTAAGATCCATATTTGTGTTGACCTGTGAGCCAGTGGGCTATTATAGACAGTATGGTGAACCAACAATAGGTGACCCCAATTCACCCCAAAAATTGCTGAATACTAATAGAAATGTACTGTGAGTCATTACCTCCCTCTTACAAACATATTTGATTCCAATTCATATTGAGAAATGCAGAATGAATAAAAATCAATATGAAATGTCAGTCTTCCGTATAAAGTAAAAAGAAAAATCCGGCAGCCTTAGTACAAGAGGGAATAACAATATAATGACATAAATGAACAGATAAAGTGGTTCATGAACATATGTTAAATGGTTGTACCGCCTCGAGATATCATAAATGAGCAATCAGCTACAACAGTGGGGACCGATATCCATAATTTTCATGGGGTTTTTTTTCGTGTTTTGTGCCAAATTCCCTTTTCTGTAATGTCCAGGGAAAGTTCCCAGAAAAAAATCTTAGTGATTGTAGTTTTGATATCCTTCCAAAATTTGGCTAATCTTGGACAATGCCACATAATATGTGAGAGAGAGCCTGTTTGTCCACATGTCTTCTAGCTAGGGTTGCAACCTTTTCTGGAAAAAAAAATCGGCCTTCCTATATATATTTATATTTTCTCCTTATTAATAACATTGGGATCAACCATCATTTTTACCGGCCCGGCCGGTAAGATACCGGCCAGGTGGCAACCCTACTTCAAGCACATTGCCGCAGTGTCTGGATATAATTTACTAAACTTATCTGGTGTGTAATACCAGTAGAGTGTTGTTTTATATATGCTTTCTTTTTGTCTCACACATGTAACACTCCTTCTGGCGTTATGCCAAAAGGTTGTAGAGAGCTCTGATTCCCAGAGTAGCGTGTATTTATGTTTGGGGAATGGGTCTCCCACTGCATTGTTGAGGAACGAGTAAATATTGGATATTAGGGCTCTTTGAGGCAGCCCAGTAAAACACAATCTTTTAAAAGGGATCAAAGAAGTGGGATCGGCTAATCCCCTGCAGGCGTTAAAGTGGTTAATATCCATAATACCAGCCCTGAGGAACCTGAAATTTCCTTTGGAGTGCTGCAAATGGACGTATTTTACTATTATAAAGGATTAATAAAACCATAAAGTCTGAAGAGATTTTTTGAGCCCCAATGTCCCTGAAAGGTTGTGGAAAGGCCTGGGGAAAATTGGGGGTTGACCAAGATCAGAGATCAGAGATATCTTCCTTCAACACCATACCCAAATCCTTAAGGGGAATCTAGTAGCCTGTAAGGCTTATTAATGGACTTAATAAGTGTGATACAATTATGTTTATAGAGCTAGGAGTATGATTTGGTGAGGTAAATACCCAATTATTTAAAATAAACATCTTTCTATCTGAATTCGAATTCCGATTTCAAGAGCTCACGCATATGGGAGGGTATGATTATGGCCAGAGTAACTGCTATATTGAGTAAGCAAATTATGCAAATTTGGTAGAGAGACCATAGGTTGGTAATATGTAGGAGCACATGTCTTAAAGTAGAAGTAAGGGAAGCCATCAGGGCCTGGAGCTTTCATTGTGGGGAAAGATCTTATTGTTACAGCTCCTCAGTTATCGGGGTGTTTAAGCTTTCTAATTCTAAGTGAGTATGTTTAACCGTAACATTCTCTCTGTGAGGAATGTTAATGTTTGTTGTGGAGCAGAGCCTTGTCTTGTGATTAAGTATTCAGATTGTATAGTGCTGAATAATAACCTTGAAATGTCTCTGCAATTTCCACTGGTATGTATACCAATTGTCCTTTACATATTACATATTGTCTAGTATCTATAGAGGGTATAGATACTATACCCTCTATGTGACCTGTGCTCTGATAAACTTCAATCACTCTTTACTGCTGTACTGTAAGTTGGAGTGATATCACCCCCTCCCTTTTCCCCCCAGCAGCCAAACAAAAGAACAAATAGAAGGTAACCAGATAACAGCTCCCTAACACAAGATAACAGCTGCCTGGTAAATCTAAGAACAACACTCAATAGTAAAAACCCATGTCCCACTGAGACACATTCAGTTACATTGAGAAGGAAAAACAGCAGCCTGCCAGAAAGCATTTCTCTCCTAAAGTGCAGGCACAAGTCACATGACCAGGGGCAGCTGGGAAATTGACAAAATGTCTAGCCCCATGTCAGATTTCAAAATTGAATATAAAAAATTCTGTTTGCTCTTTTGAGAAATGGATTTCAGTGCAGAATTCTGCTGGAGTAGCACTATTAACTGATGTGTTTTGAAAAAAACATGTTTTCCGATGACAGGATCCCTTTAAGCCAGTGTAGTGCCTTTTCGGTATCTGCCAGGAGGACCTTTTTGAGGTCCCTACAGGTCTTTGTAGGAAGACAATGGAATCCTTTCTTCCATCGTGAAAGATTGCTTACTAACTGTGATATAGAATTACCCTTGTTTTCTTTCTTCTGGATGCAAGAGAAATAAAGTGTCCTCTAAGGACTGCCTTGTGGGCTTCCGATATAATAGCTACATTGTCTATAGAGTCCTTGTTTGTTGTAAAATACTTCTACAGCATCTAGGATCTTCGCATTAACACTGGGATCGTTTAGGAGTGCCTCGTTCAAGGGCCACTAAGGCGATCTCTTAGGCTGACATATGAGATCAATTCCTAGTAGAACTGCAGAGTGATCTGTCCATGAGGTGGGAAGGATGGAGGAAGTAGCTGGAAGAGTAAGAAGGTCTCTCGACACCAGAGTAATCTGTAATCTAGTGTACAGGGTGTGCCTAACAGAAAGGAATGTTTTTCCATTAGGGTGATGGACCCTCCAGATATCTCTTAAGATCTAGTTTACACACTAATTGGCAGAGCTTTTTGGAATTCTCAGGAACTTCCTTATTCAAGTGTGGGGAGAAGAGATCCTTAAGCTCAGAGAGTAATTAAAATCCGCTCCTATAATAATTGGTGTTGATAATCACCTGTAGCTTTAGGGAATCTAGTGTGGAGGAATTTCAGCTGTTTTTGTTTGAAGCATAGATATTCATAATTGTCAATGGTTTGCCTCCTAGAGTACCTTCCTGGATCAAATGTTGGCCCCCAGGGTCTGAAATTACTTTGGAGATCTGGTATGGACAATCTTTCTGTATCATAATTAAAAATCCTGCTTTTTTAGCATCTACAGATGCATGAAACACCTTATTAGATTTTAAGGTAAGGCTGACTAACCTTTTAAAATGTGCTTCCTGGAGGAGCACTATGTCAAATCTAAGATTTCACAAATTGCTAAGTACCTCTTGAGAAAGCTAGTTAGGCCATTGATATTAATAATTTAACAAGTAGGAAAACAAACAAACAAACTGTGCATATGAGCCGATAACAAAATTAAACAAAGTTAGGGCACCACACCATGTATGTTAAACAATTCATTGTAGAAATTAAGGGAAAATCACTCAATCCAATGTAATGTAAAATAAAAGTGAGAAAGAATTTGTATAGTGGATTGTTCCAAAAATTCAAAAAATGTAAGTATATTAAAAGTATAAAGTCATTTATGAGGGGAAACAAAGAATGGCCTAACGCATTTCTTGCTTGTTGGGGCACTTATTTATAAGCTAGCGGGCACACCCATGTACATATCTTTTATAGAGGTTGTGACCAATCAAAAAAAAGCACTTACAACAATCAGAGACCACCATTAAAATCAAGAAACACCATCGTCAAGCCAATCACATTTGTGAAAGTGTACTAATGCAGTACAACCCCTATGTGAAGATTTTTTTGTTTGCCAGTTTAATCGGAGCAACTGCCTTGGAAAGGTTACTGTACCAGAAATGAATTTGTGGAAGATGTCTTTAAGAGACTGTGTAAATGTCAGTAGGCCGGCTAGTCAGTCGGACAGACCCCCTCCTGTTTCCGGTGCAGGTATTTTTCTATACAAGGTGAGCCTGTTGCATTTTCTCTTTTCTATTTAGAGTTCATCTTTGTTGCTATATCTGCATTAAAGTATTTTATAATTTGTAGTGTGCTTATATTCAAGAGATTTAGGAGCCGATTCACTAACTTCGAGTGAAGGATTCGAAGTTAAAAAACTTCGAATTTCGAAGTTTTTTTTGGGCTACTTCGACCATCGAATGGGCTACTTCGACCTTTGACTACAACTACGACTTTGAATCGAAGGATTCGAAGTAAAAATCGTTCGACTATTCGACCATTCGATAGTCGAAGTACTGTCTCTTTAAAAAATACTTCGACCCCCTAGTTTGCCATCTAAAAGCTACCGAAGTCAATGTTAGCCTATGGGGAAGGTCCCCATAGGCTTGGCTAACTTTTTTTGATCGAAGGATATTCCTTCGATCGTTGGATTTAAATCCTTCGAATCGTTCGATTCAAAGGATTTAATCGTTCGATCAAAGGAATAATCCTTTGATCATTCGATCGAACTATCTGCGCTAAATCCTTCGACTTCGATATTCGAAGTCGAAGGATTTCAATTCCCAGTCGAATATCGAGGGTTAATTAACCCTCGATATTCGACCCTTAGTGAATCGGCCTCTTATTCTTTTTGACACCCCTACTCCCTTTAAACAAAAGCAGTTTGTGGGTTAAGAAGGTTTTATGCCAGCACAGCTGTTCATTTCTCAAGTAAGAGCACAGAGAGCTCATTTGTCAGTGGATTTATGGCGTACTTTTCACACACACTATCACTTTTGTTTCACTGCTTAAATTCTATTCAAACGGCCGTTTTCGAGCAAAGTAAAAATCATTCGATCAAATGTTTTAATCTTTCGTATAGAACGATTCGACGGATCGTACAAAAAAAACCTTCGGCTTCTAAAAACTTAGCCAAAGACTCAGAGAGGTTCTAGGAGGTCCCCCATAGGCTAAACAGCAATTCGTCAGGTTTAAGGTGGCAAAGTGGCGAAGTCTGAGTTTTTTAAAAAGACAGTACTTCGATTTTTCTAATGTTTTTTTCAATTCGGATCAAATTTTGGCCTATTCGATGGTCGAAGTACCCAAAAATTACTTTGAAATTCAACGTTTTTGAATTCAAAAATTCACTTCGACTCTTAGTAAATGGGCCCCCAAGTATATTTTATAAAAAGTTTTGTCCCATAGGGAACACTATGAAAAGTACAGTATAAATTGAATTGAAAATGAAATTATAACCAATTCACCGTTGAGACAGTTTATATTGATTTATAATTAGTATTCAGACATTTTTGCCTAACGTAAAGCATCAAACCCTGGAGGCCTTTACTATTAGCAGCTGCAGAGCTTGACAGAAACTGCATGGCACACTTTTAGATGACATGCCTAAAGTGTTTTCTTGGGCCTTGTACCAATGCACTTATTGCATCTATTACTTTGATTAAGGCACAAGGCACAAGGGATCCATGGAAACTTGGCAATGTTTCCCTCTGTGATAAAGCATCAAATTGGAGGGTGTGAAGTCTATGCATCAGGTGCATTATTTGCTACCTAGGCCTTTTTGTTGCCTTAGTTCAGGAGGGCCCATACTTTGCTAATGCGAAGTCTACGTTTAGTGATGTTGTCCCGTTATGATCTACATACATAAAAACAAATATAAGAGTCCTCTGCACTCAACCCATTATCAATATATTTAAGACATTGGGACTTTTTCATCTGATTCATTAAGAATTCTATTGCTTCATTATACATTTTACACAGGGACAAGTTTTACCTGCAACTACTTGCTGCTTTCAAGGTTAAAACATGGTTGACCTTTTATTAGACACCAGTGGGATCACCTGGCTATAGCTGGAAAGGGTGGGAGCTACAACATGGAGCTGGTCACTGCTCCTGTATTAACTATAACAAACAAGGGAAAGTTGTGCTCAAAACTAATTTTTACACCATTAAGTGGTAGTGCAATGAGGCTGTGACCACAAAATACATATAGACAAATCCCTTGTTTGTAGACTTCATACATAAAAGCATTGTTAGCATTCTGTTTCATGGAAAATATTACTGAAATATTAATGTATACTGTTAATGTTAAACATCTATTTCTTATGTAACCTTAACATAATAAATATCTGAATGAAAAGCATGAAATAGGAGGGTGATTTAGACAGGCTCTTTGTTGACAGTGTCTTGAGATCTACTGATCACCAGCTAAAGGTCTACTGGTAGATCCCGATCTACCTTTTGGACACCCCTGCCTTAGTTATTCTCACAAAGCTGTGCTGAGCCATGCATATCTCTATAGACTTTCCTTTCAAGCTTGTGACCTACAATTATAACTCTGTAGGAACCTGACCTTTAATCAGTTTGCATTACATCAGAACCAAAATTGTCCAAAGGCCTCGCTCACAGCTCAAGCTTTGTGTCATGTCTGATTTCATTCTCGGCCGATAGATTTATCTTTTTTTTTTTTTTCTAAATCCAAAGGATGAAGATCAAGTTCAACTCAATAACAATAATGTGGTTATAGCCTGAAGTTTAAAATTATCTTATCCAGTCCAAGAAAGGTTTTGTTGCTTCTTATTTCTAAACAACTCTGTCTATTTTTACTTTCTACCCTCACATATTGAGAATGTAAAATACAGGTATTATTTATTATTATTATTATCCAGAAAGCTCCAATTATATAAAGACTGTCTCCCATAGACTCTATTTTATTCAAATAATCCAAATTTTTAAAAATGATTTCCTTTTTCTCTGTAATAATAACAGATCCAAACTAAGATATAATTAATCCTTATTAGAAGCAAAACCAGCCTATTGGGTTTATTTAATGTTTACATGATTTTCAAGTAGATGTAGGGGCCCATTTACTTAGCTCGAGTGAAGGAATAGAATATAAAAAACTTTGAATTTCTAATGTTTTTTTTGGCTACTTCAACCATCGAATGGGCGACTTCGACTTCGAATCGAACGATTCGAACTAAAAATCAATCGACTATTCGACCATTCGATAGTCGAAGTACTCTCTTTAAAAAAAACTAAGACCCCCTAGTTCGCCACCAAAAAACCTACCGAAGTCATTATTAGCCTATGGGGAAGGTCCCCATAGACTTTGCTATCTTTTTTTGGTCGAAAAAAAATCGTTCGATCAATGTATTAAAATCCTTCGAATCAAACGATTCGAAGGATTTAATCGTTCGATCGTACGAATTGTGGTAAATCCTTCGACTTCGATATTCGAAAGTCGAAGGATTTCAATTCGGCAGTCGAATATCGAGGGTTAATTAACCCTCGATATTCGACCATAAGTAAATTTGCCCCCATATGTATCAAGATTCAATTTATCTGGAAAATTCCATTATCTGGAAAACCCCAGGTCCCGAGCATTCTGGATAACAGGTCCCATACCTGTATGTCATAAAGTTTTGAATTCTCAGGTTCATCAGTGGTAACATATTTTACCATGGGAAAAAAATCACTGAAATTCTGCACAATGCAGAAAATCAGAATGTGGGTGTTGTCTATGAAATCTCCAATTTCCATCAACGTGCCGTCATACACTACTACTTTGTATGGGAAAAGTTTTGTTCTTTGAACCCGTTTTAGGTAAAAAAAGAAATAAAGGCTTAATCCATGGGGGGTTGGCAACTTATAATACAGCCCCCAGTCATTATTATCACCAACTGAAGACCCCAGTGCTCCTCCATAATTAAAACTGTGCCACTCCTATGCACAGTAAAGGAACATCTATTGCACGTCAGCAATACCAATCAGAAGCAAAAATCTCAAGGACTGGTAGCAAGATGCAGTAGTTGTGCGGAGCTCCCTACAATAGTATCTCCCTTGCCATTGCAGTTGTTAGCGAAGAAGAGGACCAACCCCTTTATTTGCTCAAGCACCTCCAGCAGCAAAACAAAGTATAGATGTAAGGCAAAATACAATAGGAACGTGTTTATTATATTGTCCTATCTTTCCTTTTACCTACAGATAAGGTAATAGTAGCCCTATCCAGAAGCCCGTTTATTCTAATTACAGTTTCATTTATCAGAAGCAGGGTTTACTAAAATTTCATTTTTATTTTAAAAAGTCAAAGCTACAATATATAGTAGGCGGTTGATCCACCCACAAAACAGCAATTTGGAATGTTCTTTTGCAAAACAGCAGTCGAATTGGCATTTTAAGAAGAAGTTTAAGTGAAGCACAAAATTGCAAATGATGAACATGTTTGGTAGAACAAGTGCAAAGGCAGTGTGTACTTTTTAACTATGTACTATATGACCCTGTACCTGAATAGCATAATAATAATAATACTACACTATTTTACCCTTCAAAAATTCCCATTTTACAGAGCAAAGCATTATGATAACTGTAGTTGGTTTTATGACTTGTATGTCTACTTAATACAACATTTTGCATGTTTGTATTGTGTGTGTGTGTGTGTGTGTGTGTGTGTGTGTGTGTGTGTGTATATATATATATATACAGTATAACATGCAGGCAGAGCGCACACCATTAGCCAAAAATAGAACCAATAATGTTTGCTGAAACCTTTGCCTCAAAACTTCCTTGGTTTGCTGTCAACTCACCTCGATATATATATATATAACTAAAAGCTATGATTTCATTTTATAGGGATGGCTGAAATCATTCTGAATCACTGAAGTCGTTGCCATTATTGAAGCTTCTCTTCAAATTGATCATCAAAAGTCAAATTCCATTAATACGAAAGCAAATAAAAATGCCTTTCCCTTTTAGTGCAACAAAAGCTCATACAAAACAAGTTCAAACCCAATGTAGAATAGAGTTGCTATGTGCGGTAGCTATAACTATGTAACACTGGGTGCATATAGCAGTAAAGAGTCAGACATCAAAAAAAAATATTCATGTACACAATCTGCATTAAATTCAACAGCATATAAGCAAATTATTTCCCAGTACAACAGTTAGTAACTATGGCTAGAGAAAACAAACTGAAATTATACCTAGTTTCACTGGGACCATGGCTCTGGCATATTCCCCAGTCAGATGCACACCTGCTAGCGCAGACACTGAAGAATTACTCTGGCCTATTTTCCAAGTTCCTGGTGCTGTTTTTTCAGTGCAGCGCAACCTCTCTAGACTTGGGGACCATCTTCAGACCCAACTGCTCTGTGTGTGCAAATCAAAACCACACTTCTGCTTTCAGAGTCTGCTCCTCTAGATGAGAAGCAGCCAAATACTTCTGTTCTTCTCTGTTTATTTTCAATGACCTGGAGTCTCCAAAATCAACAGCAACCTGAGACTGAAGAGCACCAGCAAAGTCCTGGCTCAGATTCTGCATTCAGTAAAGCCAAGTGATTTACATGCAGATCCTGGTTTGGACCTTGCTACATAATGCTTCCTTGAAAATATAAAAGCAGATGTAAACTGTTAGGAATATAAATGATACCTCATACCATTAGCTTGAAACACCATGGCACACTCATGGCAGTTAAAATGAGTATTCAGATGGATCAGAATTAAGGGGATACCTAAGTGATTATTAACAGTCAGGTCCCCATTAAGAATCAAAAATCACATAGCATTACGGGGTTAAAAGTGCAGTCTCCTAACATGTTGTTATGGCTTTCTATCAACATTCAGTATAAATGTTGTAATGGATCTTAATCAGTTCATGCGAGTAACTAAATGTTTGAGTTACTAATCATTAATCACTCTTAGAAGTGAGCTGATTTGTTCACAAACGTTAAGCCAATCCAATCAGAAAGCATTTTGCTTTGGGTGCACAGGCAAAACCCCCGGCGCCATAAATCAATGCGTCAGGTTGCTGAAAAAATCCAAATATAGTGTGGATTATCCAGAACATTTTTCTGGATGGTGTAGATATACTGTATATCATTTATTGTTTATATACAGTGCATTATATAACCTGGAAAATCCCATAAATGTATTATATAACAATGATCCAGTATTTTATTTAAAGAAAATCCAAACACGCAAAAAATAAATAAATCTAAAATAGAACCATAAGTGATTGAAATGGGAGATAAATTTCATCTCCAGATGATATAAAAGTTTACATGCCCCAAGAATCTCTCATAAAAAGGCATAAACAGAACCATACTGCCAGACATTCAGGGATGTTACTGGGCTTCTTTATAAAAAATCAAGAGGTAAAGCTATAACATAAGCAACTTCTGTGTACTGTGTTCGTGTTTAACATCAAAACTGTATAGAGTTGGTGTGTTTCTGCAGGAGGCCATTAGATGCCAGTGTTTATTTCACTCATTGGTTTGTGTGCACCTGGCCACATAGTAGGAACTGTTGTTCTTGTTGGAATGACAGGACCTACTTCTCCATTGCATTTTTGTGGTTTAACATTTAGTCAGATTCTCCATCAGTATATTGTGATGAGTCATCAAGAAATAGTTACAGGAAGAACCAAAATACATGTTGTTTTTCACCTGAACTGAATCCCAAAACTGTGAGATGAATAAACATGTTTACTGTAGTAGGCTCTCCAATAAAACTGTGATACTATTAAACATTGGATCCCTAGTAGTGATGGGTGAATTTATTCGCCAGGCGCGAATTTGCGCGATTCGCGCCGAGCGAATAAATTCGCGAAACGCCCGCGAAAATTCGCGGTAAAAATTCGGGCGCCGGCGTCGGAAAAACGGGCGCCGGCGTCGAAAACGGGCGCCGGCGTCGAAAACGAGACGCCGGCGCCGTTTCGCTAATTTTTCGCCGTTTCGCGAATTTCGCGAATTTTTCGGCGAAGCGAAACGGCGCAAATTCGCCCATCACTAATCCCTAGGGCCACCTGAAGCCCGTGTATGGCCACTTGAGACTTGAGGTCTCTCAGCTTTCCATAGTGAGTGGTTCACAAATTCTCTGGAAACAGAGGGACTTCAAAATCTGGAATCCACTTCACTTCATAATGGAACAATATTAGGAGGGGGTGCATTACATTATGAGACCAAAGGGGTAAGGAAATAATTCTTGTGAGTATTATGGTTTTCCATTTTCCCCGGTCAGACTTGGACAATCAGGAACAGCACTATATTTCACTAGACTATACCACAAGTGTTCATTCTGTTCAATGGATAAGCTTATGTTTTGAAGATAAAATCTTTAAAGGTGTTTTATGGCAATTGAAAGGAGAAGGAAGTGTCCAAACATTGGGTGGGAAGGGTGCCAAATGTTAGGGCACCCCCCTTGTATTGTAATGACTTACCTGGAACGCCAGGTCAGTGCTTCTGTTAGTAGAAAACTGCACCAGCCCAGGGTACTTCCAATCCTCTTTCTTCCTTCTTTTTTCCCACAGGTGTGCATGCACGGTTGAACTGAAGAAGCTGCTCGGATGAGTAGTAAAATGTCTTCAACGATTACTCAGCAAGTCCAGTTGTTTTAGAATTACCTATACTAGACATGCGCAGTTGAGTTTTTCGCTCTACTGCACATGCTTTGTGGCAGCCCCCATGGATTGGAACTTTCCTTCTCCTTTAAAATTAACTAAATTATGCTAGACATTAATAAATGCAAAAAAATAGTTACAGTATCAGTGATTTTGCAACTACTAAGAAAAACAGCTTTCTTATCACACATCCATTAGAGCTGAACCACAGTATAGAAAGCAGGTTTTGCACATGCTGGAGTTTTGTTGTTTCATTCCCTTGGCTGAATGTGAAGCAGTAGGAGTCTTAGTAGCTGAACTTAGCTTTTCCATAACCAGTCTGGCACCTAATCAGCTAATTACGTTGCCATTACAAAAAAAAGAAGAACTCCAAGCTGCTCAAACTTTCTAGTCTTTAAAATAAATAGCATAAGGCAAAAAAGCAGTGTAATTGAAACTTTATTCCCTGCCTAAGCAAGTACATCAAGCTGGAATTAAAGCGCTATTTACAGTATATATAGGGACAAAAGGCTGGTTACCACCATAACCAATATTTATGAATTAAAAGCTGAAAACAATTGTTACACACTGACCCTTTGTTATTCTTGAGGGATAAAGAAATCAGACTATTGTATAAGCACAAAAGCAGGGGGTGAGCCTTTAGCACATATACTAATGCTTTGATTCAGAATACACACATTTGAGTTGTGTTGAGAACATTTTATTTTTAAAAAGTATTAATGATGAGTTCACAGAAAAAAACAGTGGGGCAAATTCACTAAGATGCGAAGTTGCACCAGGCGCAACTTCGCCAGGCGTAGTTTCGCCAGGGCTCTGCAAATTCACTAAAATCCGAAGTTGCGCACAGGGGTAGCGTAAGGTTGCGAAGTTGTGCTAGCGTTGATTCGCTATATAAAGCGAAGTTACGCTAGCGAAGGCTAATTTGCATACGGCGCGAAATTCAAATTTCAATGGAGGAACACGTATCTGCACTACAAATGCCTAGAAAACCTTCAAATCTGCAAATAAAAATTTTATTTTGCTCTACACATGTGCCCACTGTCTAGGTAAGTTGCCATGAGGCAGGAAATGTAGGGGGGAGGAAGGGGAGCCTCAAAAATTTTTCGATCTTTTTCAGCCTATCAGCCATCATGTAGAAAACACGCCAGCGTTTTTTTGGGAAAAATTGACTTTTTTTTAAACAATCCCTATCTACTCTATCGCGCTTCGCCAGGTCTGAGGCGGCGAAGGAAGTCTAGCGTAAAAGGTAGCGTTCAGTACACTGTGCAAGTTAGTGAATTTGCGTAGTTTCGTCGCTAGCGAAACTTCGCCTGGCGTAGGGTTGCGAAGTAACACTAGCGAAACTACGCCAGCGTTCGTTAGTGAATTTGCGCAGTAGCGAAAATGCCAAACGCTTTTAACGCTAGCGTTCGGCGCTTCGCATCTTAGTGAATTTGCCCCAGTGTTTCTATATCAGTGTTAGGGTTCATGAAATTGCATACATTGATACAATGCCTGACATTAGGGGGGTTTAGGGGATACTGCAGCCAGGGGCCCCAGGGTATAGGGAGCCTCAATAAAATCAGAAGTGTCGTTAGGGTTACCACCTGTCTGGTTTTGGACAGCCCAGTTTTCCGAAGGGCTGCACAGGTCAAAAGGGCTTTTCCTAATTTGGAAAACCTGGCAGTATTCCCTAGATTTATGTGGTGATTGTGACATCATAGTCCCACCCCTTTATGTCATCACCCTGCACCTCGAAATCAATTATATATTATGTAGTATTCAACTTTTTCCAAATCAATCTACATGTGGACTTTAGGTTCTGCAGATGATGTGGACACTATTTGTAAAAGTTTTTTTTTAAATGTGCTTTTTTTCTGCTAATTAACTTTTTATAACTTTACAGGAACAGTAATAGCAAAAAATGTAAGTGCTTAAAGTGATTGAAATATACTGTACAAACTGGTGTGTTTGCTTCAAAAACACTACTATAGTTAGTATTATATACAGTAAATAAACTGCTGTGTAGAAATGGGGGCAGCCAATAAAAAGAGAAAAAGTTCAGGTTACTTAGCAGATAAGCTCTGTAGAATATAATGGTTTTCTACAGAGCGTATGTGTTATCCGATATTTAACCTGTGCCTTATTTCAATGCCTCTGTTGCTACACAGCAGCTTGTTTATATTAACTATAGTAGCATTTTGGCAATCACACCAATTTTACCATTGCAGTGCAACAGTAGATTCAATTTTAATTAAAAAAACATTTATTTTTGGTGTTACTGTTCCTTTAATGTAATTACTACAGAGTCCCAGACTGTTTATATCCAGCACTGGCTGGGCATAAAAGCAGCAGCATAATAATCTGTTGCACTGTACCTGAGCTATTTCTATTATGTTGGGATTCTATGATGCCTAATCGTTGATACAATAAGAATACAGTATTTTGTTTAAAAAACTTGTGAGTGATGGCTCTGCATATCATTCTGTCCTGCCAGCACCGGGTACACTGTGTATGAAAGAGCAGTGTACAGTTTTTAATTACAAGCAGCGTTCACTCTGTCTCTCTCCCTTCTCTTCCTCGCTCTTCCCCAAAAAAAAGAGGACAAAAAAAACAACTGCTATAATTACATACCGAGAAGTCATAAACAGAGAGGCACAAAGTAAAGTTTGTTTGTTCTTCTGAAGCTTGTTAAATTGAAAAATGATTCTGAAGGCCAGGCCAGCATCACATAGATTATTTAATGAGCAAAGCATTAGTTTATGTTCACCACGGGGTATTTTGTAGGCAGTTTGTAATCTACAGCCCTATTGCTCTACACCACAATAAAGATATCGATTGCACGGCTAGAAGTAGATTTATTGTACAAAAGTTGAAGGGCTTGAAGTCATGATATGTTTAAAAGTGTTCAGGGGCGCTTGAAATATGCGTTTTTTTTTTTTTTTTCTTCCTTACTCGTCTGTTTATAGCTGAAGATTTTGGGTCCACTTCATAAAATATTCAAGGTGATGCTCAGATTTATAACAATTAGAGATCACTGGGCTGATTTGTTTTTTTTTTTAATGGATCTGAATTTCTGACCCACAGCTGCTCGTCCAGTTTGGGATTGTTTTAGAGTGAGACGGAAAGGGATTTATGTATAAACAATGTGACTTTAAGGGTGTATTATATTATATGTATATAAATAGTGATGAGTGAAATTTTTTGGCGAGTTTTGCTGCAATAATTACACCAATATATTCCAATGGATTTGACACCCATAGACTTCAATGCTTTTTGGCAAATTTTCACCGTTTGAAAGCGAAATAGGTTAGATTCACCCATCACTATATATGAATCTTTATAACAAAGCACAAAGAATCCTTGTTACTTTTCTGCTTTTAACAATTGGATGTGTCTCAGTGAACTAAAGTTTCAGCCATTAAAATATAATGATTAACCAACATTTAAAGCGATACTGACACGTTCCTATAAAAATCATAGGAACGTGTCAGTATGAATTAAAAGCTGCACACGGAATAGTTCCCTGCAAAGCCGCCCCCAGCAGCATTTATTTGATACGGACACGTTCCTATGATTTTTATAGGAACGTGTCAGTATAGCTTTAAATGTTATGGGTATGGTGTTCCTATAAAATGGATATTTTTCAGCAGTATAGATATAATTCTTAGGGGTTTAATTGTTAACACTCCACTTTTTCTCACTCTGTTTTAAAAAAAAAATCTGACCAAACTCCCAAACCCAAATGCCTTTAATTTAGAAACAACTTTTCTTGAAAAAATCAGCACGAAAAAACGTTGACAAAAACGAACGTCAATTCAAATTGTGCCATTGTTGCCTGAAAAACCAGCACAAACATCCCAAAACTATTGAGAATCCTGAAGGTAAAAAACATGTTCCAATTGTCAAAGGAACTTCTTCCATTGACTTCTACATGATTTCAACAGGTTTTAGCTCTAGTATTTTCTGATTTTGATTTTTAGCAGCTTCAGAGCATAATAAATCTCAAAAAATTCAAGTTTTTTCTTCCCTCTAAAAATTCTGATTTTTTTCCCTTTAAAAAATGTGAGGCTTCATGAATAGGCCCCCGACTGTACTTTCCCACCTCATTCATCACTTAGTCTGTGTATAGAGGTCCATTATCCTGCAGTTTGGAATGAATTGAAACACTTTCTGTGATTTTATATCCTCCAGAAGAACAAGTACCTGTAGTGGGGATTTGTGGAATATCGTGGCAAGTGGATTCAACTTGGAGGAAAGACTTGATGGATGTGTGTTTTCTATCAGCCATATCTACTATGTAACTATTGTGTTTCAATTTCCATTCTAAAAAAAAAGGCTGTCATACTTTTTTTATAGTTTTTATTTCTAACTTACACTGTTTACACTGCTAATAATTCACTCTACCATTCCTAACCCAACAAGTATTTTTTTTATTTTTGGTGTGTAGGCAGCCATCTCCGGTAATTTTGCTTGGTCATGTGCTTTCAGAAAGAATCAGTGCTGCACTATGGAAATGTTTTCTGACAGGCTGTTGTTTCTCCTACTTTTCTCCACTTTCCTACACTGTTCTTATATCTACCAGGGAGCTGTTATCTGGTTACCTTCCCATTGTTCTGCTGATGGGCTGTTGGGGGGGGGGAGGGTGATATTCCAACTTGTGCAGCAGTGTGACTTTAGAGTGACTTCAGTTTATCAGAGTACAAGTCACATGACTTGGGGCACCTGGGAAACTGACACTATGTCTAGCCCAATGTCAGATTTCAAAATTAAATATAATTCAATTGCTATTTTAAAAAACAGATTCCAGCACAGAAGTCTACTGGAAGAGCACTATGAACTGATGCATTTTGAAAAAACCTGTTGTCCCATGGCAGTATCCTTTTAATGATATTAACTTGAAGTAATGCTAACCAAATATTGATTGTTTCTACACTATTAAACAGGTAGTACACGTTTAAGTTAACTAAATAAATATGTTACAGAATGACTAATTGTAAGCAATCTTTCAATTGGCCTTCATTTGTTTCTTTATTATTTATTTATTATTTCTTTATAGTTTTGGAAATACATTATTTACTTACTTCTTCTGACTCTTTCCAGCTTTCAATTTGGAAGGTCACTTAAAAGCTACTTTTTTTCTTTCTCACGGGTCCTTACCTACCCAATTCTATCATTGAATTCCTCTCAATAGAATCCTCCTTCAGTCTTTTCAGAACCAAACTCAAACAGATGGTTTACCATTGAGTTATTTTTCAGTATCATATAGATTGGTTAATTCTAAGCAACTTTTCGTATTTGCTTCATTTTTTCTGTTTTATCGTTTTTGAAATAGTTGCCTTCTTCTTCTAACTCTTTCCTGCTTTAAAATGGGGGTCACTGAGAAACAAATGCATTGTAAGGCTACTAATGTATTTTTATTGCAACCAAATTGCTGAACTTTCAAACTGGAGAGCTGCTCTTTAAAAAAGTGAAATAATTCAAAGACTACGAATAATAAATTGCACACAATAAAAAAATGAAAACAAATAGCAAATTGTCTCAGAATCACTCTCTATATCATACCAAAAGTTAATTTACAGGTGATCAACCCCTTTAAAGACATCTCTTGGAGCATATGGCCAATGTAAACCTGTTCTACACAAACATACTTTCCATTTTTTAAAGCACATTTTTTGATTTTGTTAGTAAACATAGTTGTTGAAGGTAAATATTTCTGAGCAGTAGCCAAGTAAAAGTGTTAATTATGCTGAAACATGGGGTATTACATAGAGTACCATCTTCCACAGTGACCATAAAAGAAGACTAAGCTATAAACAGTAATTTTACACCAGGCACATCAGAAGGTTGCAGACAGAGTTTGCAATGAAATGTATTCATCTTTATATTTACTGAATCATTAAAAACACCAAGAATAAAAAAAGTGTTGATAACACATTGCAAGAATACAGCATTATACAGTAACCAAGAGGTTAAGTTTCTGCCCCTCTAGCAAAAAACGTTTGCACGTTTGGCGAGGTTTGTTGCAAGTCAGAAGTAGGAGCCTTTGCACTCTCTGCTATAATAGTATTATATTGTAGGCAAGTAATAACATTAGTTTGAAGAAGCATGGGAGTCAATGAGCCATAATTAACTGCTTGAATGAAATATAATTTAAACTATTAAATCAACCACTTCTGTTTTTGTAATGTCTCATTCAATGGCTGCATGAGATTATTAACACATTGCTGTTTAAACCAGGGGCCAATTTGCACCTTTTTCACTTTGTGACTTTTAGGTCTGACGTTTGGAACTTTTGCAGCAGCCTTCTTCCAAGGGTTTTATCCGACAAAAATTGCACATTTTGTAAAGAAATATAATTATTTATAAGTTATGCATAGAATCTTCATTTAGTCTTGATAAATGTAAGGTTATGCACTTTGGTCAAAACTATCATTATTATTATTATCCAGATGTATTTTTACAGCACCAACATTTCCGCAACAGTGAAATATACATGTGTTTATACAAAGAACATACAGAACGAAAAATGAAAAAGGGCCCTGCCCAATAGAGCTTACAATCTAAAAAAAAATAGCATACATGAGAGTTATACACTTAATCAAAGTATCCCTAATTGAGAAGGATCTTGGTTTGGCAATTTTTGTGGATAACAAGTTGTGGAACTCTAGGTAGTGTCATTCTGTGGCTATTATAACAAATAAAGTTTTGTCTAGCATAAAAAGAGCATTAACTCCAGGGATGAAAGCATAGTTGTGCCTCTTTATTGGTCTCTAGTAAGGCCTCACCTTAAGTATGCAATGCAGTTTTGGGCTGCAGTCCTTAAAGGAGAAGGAAAGTCTGGGGTGCCAAACAAACCAAGTGCAAACAAACTTTCCTTCTCCTTTAAGAGGGATATATATGAGCTGGAAAGAGTGTAGAGACGTGCAACTAAACTGTTTAAAGAATTGGCGTTATTAAACTATTGGAAAAGACTGTTGGGATTGTTTTCTCTGGAAAAAAGGCACTTGCAAAGGGACATGATTACACGTTACAAGTACATTAGAGGACATTATAGACGATATGGTATCCTCTTTCCCAAAGAAAGAACAAATTAAAATAATAATAATAACCCCTTACTAAAGGACTAGAGGAACAGAACTTTCATTTGAAGCAACGTACTGTAGTTGGTTCTTCACAGTGAGGACAGTGAGGTTGTGGAATGATCTGCTGAGTGTGGATCTGCTGAGTGTGGATAGCAGATTCTATTAATGTCTTGGATGATTATAATAATATCCAATGCTACAGTGATCTCAAGCTCTACAGTCAATTTAGTTATTAGAAAATATATTTTATATGTGTATAGATAGGTCTATAAGTATGTGTACACAGGTGCACTGGGCTTCATTGAGAGACGGTGTCAGACTGGCCCACCGGGATCCCAGGAAAACTGTGGGCCCAGGTGTTAATGGGCCCTCTTGTTTCTAAACATTTGGCTTATTTCATGGTCATTCCCTATTTCTTTATGGGAGAAAAATGCTTAATAATTGGAGAATACTACCCTTCCTACCTTCCCAGATCTCGTCAGACCTGTCTATTTTTCTATATTCCTTTTTCTTTTTCTTTTTCTCTATCTACCTTTATACCTTTATACTAAACTCCTTTCATTTCCATACGGATTCATTTTCTCGTTATGGCATTATTCATCTCCATGATATGACGCATATGTGTTGATTGAGCTAATTGAACAGTCATATTCTGTTATGCAGCTGCTACTACTGTCACTTGAATATTCTTCTGCATCATTGTTGTACCTCTTGTCTTTCTTTGGAAATGATGGTTAATAAAATTTTAAATTAAAAATAAATAAATAAATAATTGGAGAATATTGTAAGTATATATAAAAGACTAGGAGAATAAAGAGGTTGAGTGAGTAGAGGAGAAATAATAGTTTGGAAAGGTCCACTGGTGGGCTCACGGTTTTAGCTTTTCTGGTGGGCCCGAGGTCTAAGGCTTTCTGGTGGGCCCACGGTCTAAGGCTTTCTGGTGGGCCCTTGGCATCCCAGTCCGACACTGTTGAGAGATGTTGAAGTGATGGACTTTGGTCTTTTCTCAACCCAAATTTAAAATGTAATTATGGTAGTGAGCATCCAACTGGAAGAAGCAAGCCAGTGAGTGATGATGGGGGTTTGGTAATAAGGGACCTAGTAATCAGCTAGCAATATGTTCATGTGGGGGTGCAAGAGGGCATGGCACAGACTGGTAAGGCACCACTTACTTTTAAGATTCAAGCCAAATTTCAGAGCCGGATTTGCCCTTTTTGTATGGTAAGGCACCAATCCAAGTTGTAATGTCTTGGGCTCCAAAACTAATTGGCCCTGCTTTGAAACCACACATCAGCACCCAAACTCCCTGGTACATCACATAGAGGTGAAGCTATAAATATACTGTATATATCATATAAAATTATGGTTCATATGATTTTATTAGTACAGGTATGGGATCTGTTATCCAGAAACCCATTATCCAGAAAGCTCTGAATTATGGAAAGGCCATCTCCCATAGACTCCATTTTAAAAAAAAGTATTACCTTTGTCTCTGTAATAATAAATCAGTACCTTGTACTTCATCCATACTAAGATATAATTGATCCTTATTGGAAGCAGCCTATTGGGTTTGCTTAATGTTTACATGATTTTCTAGTAGACTTAAGATCCTTTATCCAGAAAACCCCATGCCCCTAGCATTCTGGATAACAGGTCCCATACCTGTTTTTGTATGGCCAGGATTTTAAAGACCACAGAGAAAAACTGTAAAGAAAAACAAAGACAAACAAGCACCATAGTGACATTTGCATGAACGTTGCTGAGTTTTCTCGATTTTGACCTCAGTGACTTTCAAGAGGGCACCTTATTATCCATTAGATAAAAGAGGATTTTTCCTGCACAGAGTTTACAGTTGACAGACTTAATTAACACATCCTTACTAAAATAGAACTGATTTAAATTACAGGTCAGAGCAAAAACCCCCCCAAAAAAAACTTAGAGCAGATTAGATAGAATTAAAGCTTATTACTCTGTTAAAACCATGAAAATGTATTCAGTGGAGGAGCCACTTCTGCTCAGGGATAGATTCATTAACGTGCACTTGGTGTTACCAAAGAAGAAAGCCATTAATGATCATTAACAGGCGTTCAAGTGGTCATTAAGAATCATTAATGTTTTTAATGCTCCACTGAATCTATCTGCTGCATTATGGGATATTTTTCAATTCTGAGATTTCTTTCTCTTATTATAGTTTCTTTCCATAAATAATTTCTATTTTCTTGTAGCATTACAAACACCCAATTCCACAATTAGCGGCACAGAAACAGAAATATGTATGATACGGAATCACAGGAAAAGAAAAGGGGCTTATCTGGTCCTATTAATAGTTCTGTCTAAATAATCGCTTTGTGACCCTGTGATTTTCATGTTTTCTTTTCTTTATCATTGTGCACGGGAATAGCTCTAGTACTTCTCTAGCTCTTCTGTGCAATGTCTCTTCAGCTTCTGCCTTAGACCAATTTCCTTTTTTTCAAATGTCTCATGTAATTGTAACAATCAGTATGCTCTGTTTCCTGCAGATTGCTTCTTATACCCTCTTATTCAGTCCCACTGGTTTCATTTTAATTCATTCGCTCTTGTTACTGTATTGCTTAGAACTGAAACTTGTATTTTTTTGTTATTTTATGCCTTCTTCAAAGAGGAGCTGATGAAGCTAGACATAGACTCCTGTATAACTACCCTACAGATTGCTGGGTTTTTGTTTTTCTTTAAACTTTCACAAAGTATTATTATTATCACCATGACATAAAATCTCCCTTGGGGAATTGTATTCTAACATTTCCAAAGGACAACTCCAAATCAGCATTATTGAAATTTGGTTTTTCATTCAAGACAAAGGGCATACTTTTAGCGATGCCAAAAATCTGTGTCTCTTTATCCACGGTGCAAGTTTCTGTATCGCAGTAGATTTGGATACTCTATAACATAGCCCTGCCGACACAGACTGCACATTTAAAGTCCTTCCACCTTCTTTCTTTCTATTATTTTCCAAATTCACTCTACTAGGCTCTTTTCTACCTCATGGCTACATATTTTAGTTATATACAAACCCCCTGAACCAACCTAACAATTTTTTTAACTACTTGTGAATCACTTTAACATACCCATTAACAATCCTAATGTCCCTGCTGTCTCTAGGCTCCTTTTGCTTATACCCTAATCTCTGGGCTCAGATTACCCCTCTCACTCACAACCTTAATTTTATATTCTCTGGTTTCTCAATGTCCAACTTCACTAACTCCCCATTCCCCTCTATATTCTGATTACAATCTGCTCACATATTTGATATTCACATACTACTACGTTTATACAATTTAGACTTGTCACATTGTTCTTCTTATTTTGCTCTCTTTACTCCAGTATCTCCTATTCTAATTTGACTACCTCAGCTATATTATACACAATCTGCCCTGAACAAGCTTGCTCCTGCCAAGGCAAGACATGTAAGTCCCAAATAGCTCAAGCCTTGGCATACAGCTCACACCAAAAATAAATGGGCACTTTGGTTGGTCATAAAGATATACACTTGAACACTTCTCTTGCAAATCCTGCTCAGAAGCAGACTTTTGCTGCTTCAAAACTGCTCTGCTCTCCTACAATACCAGCCTCTGCATAGCAAAGAAACCCTCTTTAAATAGGTATTAATAAATAAAGGACTGGGACCCAAAAGTGTACTGCATACTCAAGATGAGAATTTACCAGGGATATATAAAAAGGCAAAATTATCTTTTCATCCCTTAGTAGTCAATAGTCAATACATTATTACATATTAGTTAAATGATCTATTAGAAGTTAAAGGGCAAGGTATTTCTAGAAATAATGTGCATGTTAGAGCAATAGTGATGCATTCAAATTTTAACAGGTACATGTGACTATGCCTATAAATAAACCTTGGTGTTTATCTTTTCTAATATAGGTGCCCCTCTGCCTCCCTCTAGCCCACAGCAAAGTAATCTGCGTCATTCCCCCAACACAGCACAGCCTTATGATTTACCCCCAGACTCATGAAGCTGCTCGTTCAAGCTGAGCTGGAGATCTGGAATCAGGGCCTATATTAGGACAAGTTAATAATGCAGAATTATATGTAGACACAGTGGAACATTCCTGTTGGGTGTGTCACTGTCCATTTAAAGCCAAGCAAGCAGTCTACAATAGTAATCTGTCCTCTGGATTTGGATCCTTTTAGATTTGGCAGACACAAAGGTACAATTTTACTGTACATTCCATTTCACTGGGCAAAGTATCAACTGTACTGTACATTCCCTTGTTTCAGCCTCTGAATAGACAGCATACTATATACAGTATAGGAGATTTTTCTAGTGCTTTCATTACTTGATTCTTAGGATAATGCCACACGGGGTAATCTGTTATTGTATTGAAAAGCCTTGAAATTCTCTGTTCCTAATCATCTTAAAACATTTTTGCTCAGGCAACAGTGCAAATGCAATTACACTGAATGTACGTGCTCTCAGTTACTTGGAGTGTATAGTGCCAAAGGCTGTTTAGTAGTGAGCCACCTGTTTTGTTTGGGGAGGCTAAAGGTGGCCATACAGGACATGAGCTGGCTTAAAGTGGACCAAAAAATAATTAATTGATATTTAAAAAAAACAGTCATGTGAGCACTTTTGCAATTTACTTCCATTTTCTTTTTTTTATTTGTTTCTGAGATTTTAGCTAGTGTATACAATTTCATTGCTTACAGCTTCAGTTCAGTAGCTCTCTATGAAGTTCTCTTTGAGTGTCAGAGTCTTTGTTGTTTATTTACTGGGTAATTAGGCCATTCACATCATATGGATAGATTAAAGTGGAAGTTTACTTGTGAGTTAACTTTTTATAAGGTCTAGAAACGTATTGGAAAAAAGCAGCCAAAAGCAGATCACCTTTGCAAATTTAATTGTATTGCTATTTTTACTTTCTATTGCTATCTGCCTGTTTAAGTTCTTACTCATCTTACATGCTGACAATTGTTTTTTTAGAATACTGCCGTCTTTCCAGTAAAAGACCTTCAATTAAAGAGGACACTCGCACACCCGTTGTGTAAATATTAAGGCTCGCTCGGTGCACAGTGATTGGAGGATACGGCAACCTCCCAATGAACTGCATAGAAAAGAACCACACTGGTGCACAAGACTTGTGTCTGCAGGGCAAGCCCTTGCAAAAGTTTTACTGCGGTGGTGCAATGTTTCGGGGCTCTGCATGCTTGACAAACGGGCGGAGCCCCAAAACGTTGCACCACCGCAGTAAAACTTTTGCAAGGGCTTGCCCTGCAGACACAAGTCTCGTGTGCCAGTGTGGTTCTTTTCTATGCAGGTAACAGACCTTGCCACCAAAAAGTTTGTGTGTATTTGTGTCCAATATGATGCCACAGTATTTATGTGTGTAAGCACTAAACTTTGGGTGATTGTAATACAATTATAAAGCCAACTGCTTTGTCGTCAATATTTACTTTTTTCGACGAGTAGTTGGCTATACGTAAGTTAAAGTTAAGTTTTAAAAAGAAGTGGGAATATCTTAGCCCTACTCCCTACTGTGTCACTGCAACATTTCTTTCACACCTACATCCTACCCCAACAGCAACTGCACCATAAACTGTAATATTTTGTTCGGGACTGGTAAATTAGTCTCCCAGTATTATTTAGCAGGCAATCCACTAGTGTTATAGATGCCTAACTGGGTCCTAAAATACAGTTAGAAGGGGGACCTGTTTCCTTATCCCTATTCCTATGCACCTTGGTGTTCTATCAGTGCCCAGTAGATGGCACTGTGTTAAAGGATAAAGTCCTGGGCAGCCATGTGCTCAGAGTGCATTTTGTGTAAGCCCTGGCCTGAGCAGGCAGGCAGGGCTCCAGCAGAACTTAGACAGGTCAGGTCTAGTCAGGATAGACTACTCACCTAAAGAGGTCACTCTAGGAGTAACAGACAGACAGGCTATTTAGCTGAGCATTTTGAGGCTCCTCCGAGGATTGTGAGTGGGATTATGATCCCGGGTACTAAATTGCCCAGAATTAGGGACTAAGTGTACAGACATAGGGATGTAGAGATTCCCCTCAGGTTTCACTTAGGGTAAAGGCTGAAAGCTGGGGTTTTGCTGCTGTACATGTTCTCTTCCCTGTGGGGAATGATACTGATCAAAGGTTCTGTTAGGCATACTATCTATTGTTGCGCTATGATCCTGCTTGCTCTATATGTACCTTCATTTGTGTATTATCCCGTTCAATAAATATCTTCTCTGGTTAAGTTATAAGAACAACTGACGCCCAGTTATTGAACCCTGCATCAAGTCACAGTTATACAACACCCTGCCTCCACATCGTTGCAAGGGCTTACCCCTGGATAATTAAGGTCTCACCCGGAGCATAGTATAGGGGTGAAGCTTATAGTCAGAGAACGGTGCACTCAATTTACTATATCACTACAACTTAGTGACACATACCACTGAGATTTGGCAACAAACTGGACAAGGATTGTCTCTGAGATCTATAAGCCGAGATCTATAATGTCACCTTTTCACCCATTACGTGCCTTCTGTCTCCCTTCCTGCCCAACTTTGCAGGCGTTTTAAGGAATATGTTATGTTATAACAGAGACAAGAAATGAGACAGGAAAATGGTCTCTGCTAGAAAATCAGACCTCCTCCTACAAGGAACAGGCACACCCTAACTTTTTTAAAATAACTTTATTTTTTAATGTAACAGATATGTTTCGGGAGGCTTAGTCTCCTGAAGCCTTAACGAAAATCTTCCCATGGACCTGGAACACTTTTATGCAGATGCAATTCTAAGGGAAAAATTCCTTAATTCAAATGTAAGCTGTAATTCCCAAGTAAATCTGTTTATATCTAAATATAAGTTTAAGAGTAACTGCAGCATTGTGTTAATAGTAAAGCAGTGCTATTCTTTACCTTACTAAAATGCCAATTTATTCTGTATTTCAGCCTGAAGCTATTGCATCTTCTTCATTTAATATACTCTCATTATGTTGAACGATGCAATTGCAGATTTGTTCTTTTCTAGGTCCCTGTTTCAAACTGCTTTCCGAGATTAACGTTCTTACTGGACTTTTATAAATCTGCCATCCCATCTGCGTATCCTTCAATAAGCTTTCCCTGCTGCCTAATCCCACTGGTGTCTATTAAAAGGGCAGCCAAGTATGGAGGTTTACTTTGAAAGCAGCAAGTTTAGTTGCAGGTAAAACCAAGTCCCTTTGTAAAATGTATAATGAAGCAATAGAATTCTTAATGAATCAGATAAAATTAAGCGTAGGACTGGCCAGATATGGGATGACTTTGACGTAGTTGGCCAGCTTAAATATATTGCAATATATGGACAAACAATCCCTGTTTTGTTTAAAGGGTAAGGCATTTTTCAGTAGCAGTATGCACAAAATGTCTCTGTCTTAAATATATTGATAATGGGTTGAGTGCAGAGGACTCTTGTATTTGACTATATGTATTTTGTGGTCACACCCTCATTGCACCCCCGCCTAATGGTTTTAAAAAATAGTGGTGAGCACAACTTTCCCTTGTTTGTTATAATCAGAAACTGTAGTCTCTTTTGTCTGCTGAAGTTGCTGAACTACTATCGAACAGCACAATTGCATGGAATACCAGCCACTTTGGTTTGTTGCAGAAGGGTATTTGGATACCTCCATTTGGTACAGAAGGGTTTACTAAAGAGAATTCTATAAAATACATTGTCACGTAACATGTGGGTTGGGGTCATGCATAATGCTGCCATTACAAAGTCATGGGCCAGATTTTACCATTCATTTTCTCCATTACCACCCCTCAACTATTACTACCCATGGGCCATGGCAAAGTGTGCTGCTCATGTCAGTGAGCTTATAGTATATAAATGAAAGAAGGAGACTTAGGAAATGTGTCCAACATAAGGCTTCATATATTTCATAGATTTTTACCTGCTGCAATTAGAAGAAAACAGCAAGTTAACATTTTATATTATTGTCAATAAATATCTAATAATTATGAATTTATGGCAGCTGGTAAGTTTTATATCTAACATAGTTAGATATACCCAATAATTAACAGTTCAGCAGGTAAAGATGATTTGTAAAACAGGCAAGGATTTAAAAATAAACAAAAGCCAATTATCTGTATTCATCAGACGCCATGTACATTAAATTGTGGGGCGGATTTACTCGAGGGCGAAAAGTCGCCAGCGACCACTTCGCACCCATTGTGCACTTCGCCTGGTCTGAGCTGGCAAAGGCAAGTCTGGCGAAAGAGGTAACTTTCAGTAAAATCTGCATTTTAGTGAATTTGCTGAGTAACGTCCATTCGCAAGAGCGAAAAGTCGCCTGGCTATAGAGTGCGAATCACCGCTAGCATCTATTTCTTTCGCTAGCGAAGTGACACCTGCCTGTTAGTAAATTAAAAATGTCCCTGTGGGCGGTAGTGAATTGACGCTATCGTTAACCACTTCGCCCTCAAGTAAAACTGCCCCTTAGAGCCCAGTATTTTTAAAGGGCAGGCAGTGGAGGTACACAGGCACCTGTTTGGATGCCACATAGCTTGTGCATTATTTAGACGCTCAAGGGTCACTGGGTGTATGAGACAGCAAGCCACCTGCCTATAGCACATATTAAAGCTTAACAAAAAGTAGGATAGTTGAACATAATGTTTTGGGGTTTTGTACCCCAAAGATCTGTGCCTACAAAGATGCATCAGTAGCTCTCTATCTTCTTTTCTGCTCATTTATTGCACATGCTCTGTGCTGCTTGCAGTTGCCTAAGTTAAGGAATTGACTTGAAATATACTGTATGTATATAATATAAAAGTCACAATACAAGGCTGATTAGTACTTAATTCAGATTCTCATATGGCAGCTCTGAAACCAATTTAATTAGCATCAGAATGTAATCAATCCTGTAGCATCAGCTTATATTACATATTTTCAGCTTAATGCTTTGCACCAACCCTGAAGCTTAGCTTCTCACCAGATGCCCAGACCACACTGAACATGTAGGCGGTACTTGGCAAAATCCAAGATGGCTACCCCCCTAGTGCACAACTTTGAAGGCCTGAATCATTACTGTCATAGAGATTCTGAAACTTTAGAGTGATACAGTAAGTTCGATGTATAAAATATGGCATTTCTACCCTTATTTGCTTTTATGATTAGATCTCCTTTAAATGTCCAAACTTCCATGTGGTTGTTGCACTCCTGGTGCTAATGGTGGTATGCCTTTAAAAAAAGATTTTGAATTTGGAGATCTCTCCTACAAAATACTAAAATGGGGGAATACCAGCCTGTGAGTGTGAATCCTTGTAATAAAGCTGTAGCCCATTTATATTGTGTTATTTTTTTATACAACTCTATAATTGGGCCAATATAAGCAGTTACGTAACAACTGGGCTCACAGTCCCTCTGGGTCCACTGGTGAAGTAAGAACAACACAGCTTCTTTCACGCACGCTCTCCGCCGGTAAGAGAATTCACGTCTGGAGGGACGGGGGGCCAAGTTGCACATCCTGTACCCGGGCCCAGTCTGGGTTAGTTACGTTACTGAATATGTGCCTCCCAGAATTCACTGTTTTATGGTATAACAAAGGGCACACATTTAGTCTACGATTATATTCATAAACTTGTAAATGAATGAATTTTAAACAATGTGCTCCAAGTGGCTAAACCTGCCACTGCTTCTGCCACAATAACAAGTCTATCTCTGTACTCCTTATCACTGAAAGAAAATGTTGAATAAAGAAATACTCATTACCAGAGAGTGAATTGTCTTTATTTTCTACAAAGAGTCTAGAAATTAGAAAACAACTTGATCAATGGTATATCTAATTAAAGAACAAATAAGTGATTCATTGGTACTTGTAAGACAAAATCACTTACTTCTGTAACTTTGCAAAATGATGATGATTCGAGAATGCTGGTCTCGGCCAAGTATCCAGCAGCAGCAGCATAAAACTATCCATATTCTGGCAATCACAGAAGCAATATGTCCCCTATTGATCCTTTTGTTAAAATGTCATCTTTTAACACCATCCAAGTGAAATAATGTTATTGCTATTCTTTGCTGTATAATTTAAGACAAACACAGCAAACGTATAAGCAGTAAAGGTCAGGGTCAGGCCAGTGCTTACTCCATAGTGATGAGTCTTTGAACCACATTATACCAATGTTTTTAAAACTTTTTCAATTCAAGTGCCCCTTGCTGGTAGAACCTTTGGTCAGGGCCCATCTTAGAGACTGAGGAAAACGTGATTTTATCAGTCATTGAGTCCAGAAAATAGATTTTCTCCCCAAATATCCCTCTAAATCAGGGCTGTCCAACTGGCGGCCCGCGGGCCGCATGCGGCCTGCAACCCCCCCTCATGTGGCCCTCCACATCAAAGTCTGGCTGCTGTGTCTGTTTATCATTTGTAAGATTTAAAAGGTATCACTACAGAGATTAACTGGCCCCTGCATTGTCTAAACCTCAAATTCACACTTTATTTAAAATGCTAATAGGGCACCAGCACTGTGTCACTGTATGTAGTACATATTAGACTGGTCCTGATTCCTGTCTCCTGCTCTGTTCTGCCTTCTATATGTTCCTGTGTGTGACATACTTTGGTATTTGTTCTGGGGGGTTGTTACATTTGAAAATGATTGCTAGTGGCCTCTAAGGTGTTTACTCATATGCTGGGGTACTGTATTATACACAGGGGAGGAGGAGGAATATGGATTTATGGATATGTCTTATATGACTTAGCTTTTTTCACATATGAGTGACATCCTTGCCAGGGCAGGCACAAGGTAGTTTGGCACCCTAGGCAAGAGCTTCACTCAGTGCCCCTGTCCTGTATTACCATTTCCCTCCTTACCATGATGGTAAATATTTTAAATAAAGAGAGCAAGAATATGTACAACACTTTTTAATTCATATTACTGCCCCCTGTACCTGTACCAGCAAGCTCAGCAGCCATCCATCATACAGCCCTCCTGCAGCCATCATATTGCCCCCAATCTTTACCTGTGTCAGCAGCAGACAAAAATAAATCTGATCACATCATATTGCCCCCAAGTATTTATGTACCTGTGCCAGCACCCAGCAGCAACAGCAAACATATGGCCCCCAAATCTGTACCTGGCTGTGCCAGCAGGAAGCTTCACACTTTACAGTAATAGAAAGAAAGTCTTCAGTTCAGTGCAACTGTGCAGGGCTGAGAGCAGCGAGAGTCACACCAAGCAGGCCGCCAGCTCTCTGCCTCTCTCTGTCATCCAACACATCAGTGATGTCATTGACGCGTGTATACACATCGTGGTGCACCGCACAGAAGGAGCTATTACTTGCCGGCAAGAGGGAGAAGGGGAAACAGATGGATTCCACCCAACTGGGTGACCATGATTACTGAAACAAATTATTAAATAAACACTTGAAAAAAGTGCACCCCTCAATGATGGCGCCCTAGACAGCCGCCTACTCTGCCTACCCCTAGTTCCGGCCCTGATCCCTGCAGTGAGCACCAACCATTTGGTTTTTTGGTGTGCTATTAATGTGAGCATGGTCTTGTAGTAACATGGGTGTGGTTTAAAGTGGGTGTGGTCTAAAACAGGGAGTGGCTAACAGTGGCTTCCGTTATCGGCCCTCCACCATGTAGATTGGAAAAATTCCGGCACTCGGTACCATAGAAGTTGGACAGCACTGCTCTAAATGACCCCTTTTCCCCATCACTGCCCTATACCCTCGCAGGTCCCTTTTCTATATGGTGGCTAGGAGTGGCTGGCCAATAGTGATGGGCGAATTTGTCCCGTTTTGCTTCCCCACGAATTTCGCAAATTTCCCGAAAAATTCGTGAAACGGGTGAAAAATTTGCTAAACGCAGATTTTGACGCCGGCGACGATTCTCCGGAGCTAAAATGGCGCCAGCGTCAAAGATGATGCCAGTGCCCATTAAAGTCAACGGGCTACCATTAATCGGCGCCGGCGGCTAAAATTGATGCCGGCGTCAATTCCGTCACCTACGTTTGAAAAATCTTTGACACAGGCGAATTTTTGCAGTAAATTTGCGAATTTGCGCCTCGCAAATAAATTTGCCCATCACTACAGGCCAACAATTGGGGGCACCCTGACGCACTTCACCCCTAACACCACTGCATACTCTGCTCATCATCTCTCCCCCCCACTGTGTTTGCAGCTTGTGCAACAAATGAACCTCACTACTTCAGAGCTGAGGAACGGTCAGAAAGAGGAGTAGGCAGGCATAAAATATATGTGCTTAGCGTATCCACCATCAGGGCTGCCATCAGAAATAATGGGGCCCCGTACAACAAAATTACAAGGGCCACCCTAGGAGGAGGGCTAGTGGTTTAAAACAAAAACACATTATTGGTGGGCAGGGGCCATAATGGTCCCAAGTTCTCCATTAAAAAAATAAAAGAAACCTATTTCCTATATACATTCATTAAACCTTTGCAGATCTGAGTTTCTTAGCTTCCCCTGCTAGAATTATTACTATTTGTTTACTGGACATTTCTGAAATGTAAATTTTAGTAGGTAATTCTAAATACTGTACATGGATTGATATCAGTTTATCCCTTTATTACATTGGTATCATATTGCACTATTTTGCCACTAACTGGTATCATATTGGCAATACATTGTACCACACTGACATTACATAGGTACAACACTGGCATTATATTGGTATAACATTGGCACCACATTGGTATCATTCATACACTGGTATACAAATGAACCATACTTACACTGCACTACCACCCTCACACTTTCACTACTTTGGCAATAGTGGAATCACATTAATATTACATGTAACCATTGCACCCTAGTAAAATACTTCTTCCGACTACCCCTATATGCTAGGCTCACACTAGAATTGAGTGCTTGTAAAATGCACCGCATGGATTTTGGATAATTGCAAACGTTTTCAGGGGGGAAAATGTGGATTTTGGTACACAGAAGCACAGAAATCATCATGAAGGGACTAAAGATTGAATCTGTGCCTTTATTACAGGTAGGGGATTCATTATCCTGAGACCTGTTATCCAGAAAGCTCCAGGGTGGCCGTCCCATAGAGCCCATTATAAGCAAATAATTTTTATTTTTTAAAAATGATTTCCTTTTTCTCTGTAATAATAAAACAGTAGCTTGTACTTGATCCCAATCTTATTAGAAGCAAAACAATCCTATTGGGTTGGGTTATAAGATTTAAATGTTCATTAGCAGCCTTAACTTATGGTGATCCAAATTACAGAAAGATCTCTTATCCGGAAAACCCCAGGTCCTGAGCATTCTGGATAATGGATCCTATACCTGTCTAAGCATATACATTCAGGGTTTTTAAAACCGACCATAGCTTCGATCTTCACGTGTGTGTGTGTGTGTGTGTGTGTGTGTGTGTGTGTGTGTGTGTGTGTGTGTGTGTGTAAATAAGGGCAGGCAAACTATTTTTGTGAACAGGGCACAGACTGAAACAAATGGTAAATTGGGCACACAACAAAAAAATTTATATACCAACTACCCGAGTGGTAGTTCAGCAAGCACCTTGCACCTTGATCTGAAAATGTGACTGAAATGTTGATTTTGCACAATAAAAAGGATTTTTTAAATTTTTTTTTGAAATTATATTTTTTATTATGGAGTCAGCAGAGACAGTATGACAATCAAACATTCAAAATGTTCATCTACATTACGTTATTAAGGGTAGCCTTAAATTGCATAGAAATGTTAGCTGTCCGGTTAAATGAAAGATAACAGCATGTAATAAAGTACCAAGAGATACAGCTTGCGCGACTCGTTTTTTTCCCCAAAGTTAAGAAGAGAATAAGAATAAAGTGGGAAGGGAAGAGCAAGGGAAAACACAACAGAACAGCAGGGGATGGGGGGGGGATTTTTTTTAAGAAACTCCTGCGAGTGCTGAGTTATTGTTGTAGATATGTATAAATATTCTGTGCTCCCTAAAATCACACTGTAACAAACTAAAGGCACTACATGCACCTAATTTGACATCGAGGGGTATGCAAATACATTCAATGCGACTTAACAATAATGTGCTCATTATAATCACATGGTTGAACAATAAGCAAGAACCTTATCATCTCTAAGTCAAGAAGCAGCACTGTTTTCTTTGGGGGATTCTTCCTTAAACATTCTTACATATTGGGTAGGTATTGTAGCCTTAGTAGTACAAACATGTAATCATGAGTTTTGTGACTTTAGTATTGCCACTATAATGCAACTGTATCTTTCTTTTTTTTTTTGTTTGTTTGTGTGTTTGAAACCACTTAAAAGCCATGGTTTGCATCCATATTATGTAGCTGTTCTGCAGGGAGTAGAGTTTGTATTACAGGCAAGGAAATAAATAGACTGAAAACCCACAATCTGAACATTACAGGCACAACTGCCATAAGCAGCTTATTGAACTCCATTTGTGTGCTGTACTTGTGTCTTAAAGTGGACCTGTCACCCAGACATAAAAAGCTGAATAATCAGGGTCGGATTTCCCGGGCGGGCGTCCTACCCCCTCCCCTGTGGGTGCACGTGGGAATGCATGCAACTGCTGGAGCACTGGGGAGCTGCGTATCCCCAGTGCTCCCCATAAAGCAGCTGCCCCTATTAATCTGCGCCACAAATCCAGGCCTGTGCATAATAAAAGTCCTTTGCAAATTGAACATGAAACCCAATTTCTTTTATTTTTTATTAAAACATCCATACCTATTATAAGCTCTTTTAAAATATCAGCAATCCATGGTATAATTCTTGCCCCTCCTCTATGACTTAGGAATAGAGGCGGAGCAAGCAATTACTTTCACTTACCTTTCTTCACTTCCTGGATGTCACTGCACTTCCTACATTCCTCCTCCCTCCTCGCCATCTAATTGTGTAGCCAGTGCATAGACATGGGCATCAGGTGCCACATTCTGGCACATAAACAAAAATTTGTCATAATGCAAAGCTTGTCCTAATAACAGTGTCCATAAAATGGCACCTGCCTGTGTGATGTGATTGTGAATTCCAAGACTAAAAGAATCAAGATTAAAATACTTTATATAGTGTAAGTGACGTTTATTTTGTTTCACTAACATCATAACATAGGATTTGGAATTATTTCTTAAAGGAGAACCAAACCCTTTTTATTAAAATCCCCTACAGCCCTACCCTACATAGCCCCCTCCCTGGTCCTCCCCTAGTCTATGTGTTAGCCTGGGCAAATGCCCCTAACTCTTTAAGGGATCCTGTCATCGGAAAACATGTTTTTTTCAAAACGCATAAGTTAATAGTGCTACTCCAGCAGAATTATGCACTGAAATCCATTTCTCAAAAGAGCAAACAGATTCTGACATTGACTTGTGCCTGCACTTTAGGAGAGAAATGCTTTCTGGCAGGCTGCTGTTTTTCCTTCTCAATGTAACTGAATGTGTCTCAGTGGGACATGGGTTTTTACTATTGAGTTTTGTTCTTAGATCTACCAGGCAGCTGTTATCTTGTGTTAGGGAGCTGCTATCTGGTTACCTTCCCATTGTTCTTTTGTTTGGCTGCTGGGGGGGAAAAGGGAGGAGTTGATATCACTCCAACTTGCAGTACAGCAGTAAAGAGTGATTGAAGTTTATCAGAGCACAAGTCACATGGCTTGGGGCAGCTGGGAAATTGACAATATGTCTAGCCCCATGATAGATTTCAAAATTGAATATAAAAAAATCTGTTTGCTCTTTTGAGAAATGGATTTCAGTTCAGAATTCTGCTGGAGCAGCACTATTAACCGATTCATTTAAAAAAAAAAAAAAAAGTTTTTTCCCATGACAGTATCCCTTTACTTACCCCTCGTTGCAGATTCAGGGCATCAGAGTTCACGGCCGCCATCTTCTTCTCTCCGTTAATCTTCGGGAAAAGAGCAGAGTGTCGAAAGCTACGGAAATTGTCGAAGTGCCGGAAGAACACCTGAAGATTACCGAAGAGAAGAAGATGGCGCCCGTGAACTACGATGCCCTGAATCTGCAAAGAGGGGTAAGTAAAGAGTTCGGTTCCCCAGGGTAACTTTCTGCAATGTCTTCTGGAATTAAACAGTGTTCAGAATTCGAGTTTGATGAAAAAATTGATTATATTATGCAGAATACTAATATACAGAAAGCTCTGGAATACAGCACAGCCATTTCCTATTTAATCAAACTATTCTTCCTTTATTTTATCAGATTTGCTTTTCCCTTTGCTTTGATTTTCACAGCAGTAAATGTTTCACAAATCTTGCAATTTTCTTTAATAGTCTAAAAAATAAATGAAACCCCATTTCCACCTTTATCCTAATTTAAAATCGAGTCAAGCCAGTGCTCTTTTGTCCGTCTGGTTGCCAGCTCTATATCTGGAATGGCAAGCCAGCAGTTATCCCATTTAAAATAGGAAGGTATAGTCAGAAAAAGCTCTTGTGCTTAAACGTTAAATATATCCTGCCTTCCCTGTTGCCACTCATTTGAATGTAAATGCAACTGCTGCCTTTTTATTTCTTATTGAAGTTAGTAAAAGCTGTGCATTGAGGGAGATTTTTTTCTCTTATTTTCATATGGTTCATAAGGAAAATAATTCAAAAGTAACAAATGTTTTCTCCGACAGTTAACAGAAAAGTGATTGAATATTCAGACAATATTCTGCATTTGTGGGACATTTGAGTTGCTTCCAGAAGGCAGTTTAAGTGCTACATGTATAATGCAGGTTGGGAAGATTAGCTGGTACCCAGAAAGCCCTAAAATAGAGTCATGGCAGTCCCCTCTATGTTCTGTTTCAACTGTAATTTCCTTACTCTTGATCTTGACTAATGTTCTGTATCTTGATAGTAACTACATAAACAAAACATGTCTGTTGATAAATGGAAGCAGATGCAGAAAGGGACAAAGATGACCCTCAATTTGTCTTGCAGCACTGGTCATTTATGAATGAAAAAAATATTTCCCTCCACTATACGGAGCTGTAACTCATGAGACAATAGTTATCATTTAAGACTACAAGTGCAGTGGGTCAAGTGCAATTTTGAGTGCAACTGGCATGGGAATTACCCACAATAACATTTCCCCTTGATTCCAACATACTTGCAGTTACAAGGCACCTGTTGCAATTTCAGCTGATGCATCAAAATTGATGCAGTTGCGCTTGTACTTTAAGGTCCAGTGGGTGACATTTCCAGCATTGACCAGGAGCCTAACAAGTTACCTTATTTTTTTCAACAAAATCTAGCTGCAGCAATTGGCACAGGTTAGTGTCTAAACCATGGAGAAACCACCTAGTTCTAAGTGGAGGCAGTGCCAGGGTTCCAATGACAATAGGTGCAACAGCACAAAATTCAGAAACCTAGTGTTCCTAACACTTTACCCTACAATCTTTACTTTTGTCTCACCATTATATTGCCATATTTCTAAACTTTTAATTCTCCAAGTAAACTGACCCCTTGTGTATTCTTCTTTCCTCTCCCTCACACATGTATAATGCCAAATAGGAGATTTTAGTAATATTTAATAAATATTATTAGAAAAAAAACCCACTTTTGTCTTTGTAATATACCAAATGGGAGGAAGAAAGAACCCCTCCCCCCCCAAGTCATGCAGTCTCAGACCTTCCAACCCAAGTGTATTGTACTCGTTATTTCATTTGCTTCATTATTTTCCTGTCAAGATAAGGGGAACCATCATTATAATGTCAGCAGTAATCAGGTCATGAATTCCATCTGTGGAAATTGAATGTGCCCCAATGGCCATATTGTTTTGCTGTTGTTAGGGGAAAAATACAATAAATATTTTACTCTCCTCTAGACTATGTGTCTTCCAGTCGCCTCATTTTACTGTATTTATTGTTCCTTAAACCACATAAATCATTCAATAATCTTCCTTCGAAAACAAGTGCTGTTGTTTGGAGATAATAAAGTAGAACAGCGTATGAAAAACTTGCAACGAGCTGTTACGTCTCAAACTCCTTATTAGCAAAGCAACTGTAAGTGCTTGATTAAAAGTGGATTTGGCACGTGCCAGTTGTACTGTACATGTACTGTAATTAAATGTATTTTCATGGAAATTAACTCTCCAATATGTCAAAATGTTTGCATTTTTATTACACTTTGGTGTATTGGTTTCCTAGTGGCACTTCTTAGCTTGTTTTCCACCACCCACATGCTTACCTTTTCTGCACTAGGGCAGATGGGTGGGATCATTAGTGTAGAAAGCACATACAGTTAGGCCCATAAATCTTTGGACAGAGACAACTTTTTTCTACTTTTGGTTCTGTACATTACCACAATGAATTTTAAATGAAACGACTCAGATGCAGTTGAACTGCACACTTTCAGCTTTAATTCAGTGGGTTGAACATTGCATAAAAATGTGAGAAACTAAAGCCTTTTTTTAACACAAACACTTAATTTCAGGGGCTCAAAAGTAATTGGACAATTGACTTAAAGGCTATTTCATGTGGGCAATTCCTTCATTATCAATGAAGCAGATAAAAGCCCTGGAGTTGATTTGAGGGGGGGGAGCTTGTATGTGGAAGATTTTGCTGTGAACAGACAACATGCGGTCAAAGGAGCTCCCCATGCAGGTGAAACAAGACATCCTTAAGTGCAAATACAGAAAAAAAAAAAAACATCTGAGAAATTGCTACAATATTAGGAGTGGCAAAATCTACAGTTTGGTACATCCCGAGAAACAAAGAAAAAAAAAAGCACTGGTGAACTCAGCAACGCAAAAAGACCTGGACGTCCATGGAAGACAACAGCGGTGGATGATCGCAGAATCATTTCCATGGTGAAGAGAAACCCCTTCACAACAGCCAAACAAGTGAACAACGCTCTCCAGGAGGTAGGCGTATCGATATCCAAGTCTACCATAAAGAGAAGACTGTATGAAAGTA
This sequence comes from Xenopus laevis, assembly GCF_017654675.1. Lineage (NCBI taxonomy): Eukaryota > Metazoa > Chordata > Amphibia > Anura > Pipidae > Xenopus > Xenopus laevis. The sequence continues at coordinate 92,649,438 of NC_054378.1, forward strand.
AATACAGAGGGTGCACTGCAAGGTGCAAGCCACTCATAAGCATCAAGAATAGAAAGGCTAGATTGGACTTTGCTAAAAAAAAAATAAAAAAAAATAAAAAATTCTTAAGTCAGCACAGTTTTGGAAAAACATTCTTTGGACAGATGAAACCAAGATCAACCTTTACAGAATGATGGCAAGAAAAAAGTATGGAGAAGGCGTGGAACAGCTCATGATCCAAAGCATACCACATCTCTATAAAACATGGCGGAGGGAGTGATGGCTTGGGCATGCATGGCTGCCAGTGGCACTGGGACACAAGTGTTTATCCATGATGTGACACAGGACAGAAGCAGCCAAATGAATTCTGAGGTGTTCAGAGACACTGTCTGCTCAAATCCAGCTAAATGCAGTCAAAATGATTGGGAGGTGTTTCATAATATAGATGGACAATGACCCAAAACATACAGTCAAAGCAACCCAGAAGTTTATTAAAGCAAAGAAGTGGAATATTCTTGAATGGCCAAGTCAGTCACCTGATCTGAACCCAATTGAGCTGCATTTCACTTGAAGACTAAACTTCGGACATAAAGGCCCACAAACAAACAGCAACTGAAAGCCGCTGCAGTAAAGGCCTGGCAGAGCATTAAAATGGAGGAATCCCAGAATCTGGTGATGTCCATGAGTTCAAGACTTCAGTCATTGCCAACAAAAGGGTTAAGTATTAGTCCAATTACTTTTGAACCCCTGAAATTAAGTGATTGTGTTGAAAAAAGGCTTTAGTTTCTCACATTTTTATGCAATCTTTTTGTTCAACCCACTGAATTTAAGCTGAAAGTCTGCAGTTCAACTGCATCTGAGGTGTTTCATTTAAAATTTATTGTGGTAATGTACAGAACCAAAATTAGAAAAAAGTTGTCTGTCAAAAAATGTGTGGACCTAACTAATTCATTCTTAAAAGAAAATACTGTTCTTGGAATTATCATGGGCGACTTTTCGTGCCATTTGAGATGAAGATAATGTTTCCTAGTGGAAATACCTCAATGATACCTGGAGGTACCTAAACAAATGCAAATCTAGGCTTTTATGCACCACTGTCCCCCTTAATAAGGGATCTGTGGAGTTTACTAAACTCTTGACTCATTTACAATATAATTTTTCCTCTTTTGGGACCCAAAGCTGCAGAGCAGAGCTACATATACCAGATTAGATTCCATGCAACTTTTGACTAAACATCCACTATCACACTCAAAAAAAACTTATTTCATGTGAGCATTTTTCTCTTTATCAAAGCAGCATGTTCCCTTGTCTTTGTTGCAGTTGACAAAGGGACAGTGTAGATAAAAAGCTGCTGTGTTTTGTGCCTATACACCAACTGCACCTCCTCTGAGCAGAAGCAGAGCAGCAAATCCTTGCTTACCTCTCCTGTGTTCAGATCTGAGTAAAGGGGTGGCATTATTATTGTTCAATTCACCATTTCACTTTTTCTATTTTAAGCACTATCAAAATGCACACCCCCAAGGCTGACTATCTCCATCTAATATGGCTATACCTGCAGGTACACCGCTTTTGAGAAGTGGTGCTGGATTATATTCAGAACACAGCATCTCTGCCTAAAATACTTACACCCAAGGTACGTCTATTTGGCAATTTGTATGAAATTGTCTTTGAATCTGCAACACATATACTTTTCCAAACCTTACTGTTCTATGCTAGGAAGTGTATCCTCCTTCAAAGAATGGATCAGCCAACTTCTCCCTTCTCCCTCTGATACAACTCAACTACACTGCAAGGGGTGCCTAAACTATGACAAGGTATGGGGAGAATGTGGTGATGCTATAGACTAACACTATATATGGGTACCAATCTGAGACTATGATCCCTCCCTCCACTGGGAATGCCAAAGTCCCCTATTTTCTCTAGCAGGTGACTGAACACCATCTTCAGTAGATCATCGCTGACTGATCAATATACAGCGGTGTTCAGAATAATAGCAGTCCGACATCACTAATCTGACCAATTAATATTTTTGGTAGAAATTATATTTCTACATGGCAAATAATTTAGTAGTAAGTGTTGTAGAGTAATAGAAAACCAATAGACCCAACAGTCCTGATATGCTGCTGATTCTGTGTAATTGAACCATTAATTGAGAAGGAAGGCAGCAAATGTTGTGCATGCTGGTTATAGTGCATTTCTCTCTGAAAATCTGAGTAAAATTGTACGTTAAAGACATTGTTTAGAAGAACAGCGTACTTTGATTTAAAAAGTTGATTGGAGAGGGGAAACATACAAAGTAGTGCAGAAAATGATAGGCTGTTCAGCTAAAATGATCTCAAATGCTTTAAAATGGCAACCAAAACCATGGAAAAAACAGAAACTACCATTCAAATTGATAGAATATCCAAAATGGCAAAGACTCAGCCAATGATTAGCTCCAGGAAGATCAAAGAAGGTGTAAAGTTACGAGTAGGCCTATATGAAGCCAAGCTATCGGCAAGAAGACCCCGCAACGTCCCATTGTTGAAAAAAAAGACATGCTGAAGAGGTTACAAGAACACATTGAGTGGCCTAAAGCGAAATGAACTGATGAAAGCAAGATTATTCTTTTTGGGTTAAGCCACCGTACACTGTGAAGACAATAAAGCATGGTGGCAAAAGCTTCATGATATGGAGATGTTTCTCATACTATGATGTTGAGCCTATTTATCACATACCAGGGATCATGGATCAGTTTCAGTATATCATGTTCATTAAAGTCCAGATAGGGGAATTGGGTAGAGGCTCTGGCCTAGCCACTCGCCAGTGAAATAGTCAAAAATAAATGGAAAGCCAATACCTTGTCTGCTACAAACGGGTGAATCCCAAACTTTATTCCATGGTGCTCACAACACTTCAATGTTCAAACATTGAAGTGTTGTGAGCACCATGGAATAAAGTTTGAAATTCACCCGTTTGTAGCAGACAAGGTATGAGTATATCATGTTGCCTTATTCCGAAAAGGAAATGTCCTTGAAATGTGCGTTTCAACAAGACAACAACCCAAACACACCAGTAAATGAGCAACAACTTGGTTCCAGACCAACAAGATTGACATTATGGAGTGGCCAGCCCAATCCCCAGACCTTAATCTAATAGAAAACTTGTGGGGTGACATCAAAAATGCGGTCTCTGAGGCAAAACCAAGAAATGCAGAAGAATGGTGGAAAGTCAACTCCATGCAACACAGATGTGCAGCAGATCTCAGAAACACTGATTATACAACTTAAGTTTAGGGGTTCAAATGAAAATGTCTTGAAACTCTTTTTAGTTTATACAGTGAATGTTTAAAGTTTATAAATAAGAATGCAGATACTGCTATTTTTTGGAACAGCCTAATATTCCCTTTTCTTCACTTTCAGTAAAGGAATAAAATAAATTTGGAGTCTTTACAATGCATTTGTGTGTGTGTGTGTGTGTGTGGAAAGATATGGAAGATATTTTAAGAAATTTGAGCTTTATTCTTTAAAAGCACTATTATTCTGAAAATGACTGTGGTGTATTGGGAGTATTGCAGACACAGGAACGAAACACGTTTGTAGAACCTATGTTGCATTTTTCATTCATGTCTCAATAAATACTTAAATAAAAACATAAATTCTGCCTTTGATGTTACCTCGGGCAACTTTTAGCCAGTGGTAAAGTACTGTCTGGGGCCAAGTTCTCATCTCGCCTTGGGGCAAAAATGCCCCAAGGATACTTGGAGGTCCCTGAACAATTCCAAATCTACATAGACTGTATAAGCCACTTCTTATTTATAGAAGCCTTTCTTAAGCAGAATAATATGCCTTCACTTGTCAGCAATTCTATTAGTTGCCGTATTATTGCAGTTGAAGGCTACTGTCTGGGAATACAACTTTTAGTCCTATGAGGTGCCTTTCTTTACTTATACCTTTAGTCAAAGCACCCTCTGTTATTTTTCCATATTTTCAAACTACTCTGGGACAATGTTGAACTGAGAAGCAATAATCATTAACAAAGAGGGGGACAGGGTGAAACTTATTGTGAGTTATAGCCCAATAACTACAGTTAAACTGGCACATTTTGACCACAGCTGAAATGCATTGGTGTGTCATGCCCATTAAATTATTAGCAAGTGATGCATTATTGAAGAGGTTTATAGAAAGGCTCAGTAATTGCGATCGATAAGCAAATAAGCTAGATATTTTCTAGCATGATAGCCAAACTGGAAAGGAATAGCACTAAAACTTCAGAGTGATTTATGGGCTAACAGAAAGCAGTTTAACCAGGTGAAACCACATGCTATTATTAGAAGGGTTGGCTTCTCCGCTAACATAAATCAACGTTTTATCACAATAAATAAACTTCCCTCTTTGTAGAAGGAAAGCAGTAAAATGGCGCATGCATATATATTTATGACCCACATTGGCAGATCATTCTCTGATTAATATAATTAAAATGGAAGACTTCCCTTCTTTAAATGACTATTGTTACAATGCATCGTTATTTTAATGAACTTGAGTGAAATAGGTTCCACCGTTTTGCCAAAGGGTGGGGGCTATACTCACCTGCTAATTGGTCACATCAACACCAATCAAGTTAATAGAGGGGACCACCATTCCTTTGACTCCAGAGAATGATGATCTTTTATCTGCTCCTCCAGGGAGACTTGGCGAGTCTTCAGGCAAATTTAAATTGACACACATACATTAAACAAAGACAGATGTTTTAATGTTAAAGTTCAAAGCAATGTCTGTGGTGCAAATACACTTTTGAAAATAACCCCATGCCTGCAGTTAAGTATTGTCGTGGCAGCATCATGTTGTGATCTGAAGGCATTGGAAATGTTTCAAAATATAATGATCTACAGATGGTGCAAAATGCAGGACAATGGTCAAAAGCAGTTTGAGTGGCTTAAGAACAAAAAAATAGAAAACAGCAGCCCAATTCTGTTATTTATTTACCCCAGGAGAAATACAATATGCAACCAATTTCAAACAACTGTCACATTAAAATGATTGATCTTGAAGTTCAATGCTTTGTAATATTATAAAAAAACAGTTGTATAGGATTTGTTATTCAGTAGAATAAAGGAATTGGATAAGAGGCTGGATAGGAGGGAACATCAGACTGTATAAATGGTGAGACAGGTTTTAAATATCCAGAATCTCATAGAAGTAACAGTTGACCAAAGTTGCTTTACCCCAAGGAGATTTTGGTGGGTCTTAAGTTCCTGATGGATCTCAAATAAGAATCAAATCCTTTTCTGGGTTCTGGGAATATCTTATTATATCCTGCTTTGCTGAAAAAAACAGCAGCACACAGTACTAGATAAAAACTTCTTTAAATATTATTTTCCTACTAAAGGAAATTACTATTTTCACCCTTAATCTTTAAGCTGAAGACTGGTTTGCTTCCAAACAAACTAACAGCACGATACAGAATTGTGTTTGCCATCTAAGGTTCTGACAGATTACTCACTTTACTTTTGGTCACTAGTACCGTGTAACCCCCTGTACAGAAAATACAAAATAAAGTAAAACAAGGTCAGGATGAAGGGAAAAAGAGGATTATATTAACTGACACAGTCAAACAGGTAGGGAAAGGACAAAAAAATAGAACTAGGCCATAAACCAGGACGAATTAGAACAAGAACCTGACGCACACCAGACAGAATAGAAGCCACATGAGCTGAAAAAAAACCACAGGAGGAATATGGTCCAGCAAGAGATCCACAAATAGTACCAAAAAAATTTTTTTTTTTTTAAAAAAAAAAAATAAGATTTAGACACTGAAAGAGTACTAGGAACTTGGAATTATACAAGCAGTCTCTGCTGGGAAAACCAGCCAATGAGCTGCATCCCCTGCCTATTGCAGTGCTCAAAATATGGATGTAAGGCAAGGCATTAGTGGAATAAACCCAAAAGCCTAGCGCAGGGATCCCCAACCTTTAGAACCTGTGAGCAACATTCAGAAGTAAAAGGAGTTGGGGGGGGGGGCAACACTAGCATGAAACATGTTCCTAGGGTGCCAAATAAGGGCTGTGACTAGCCATTTAGTAGCCCCTATGTGGATTGCGAGCCTACACTGAGGCTTTGTGTGGCAGTACACCTGGTTTTTATGCAGCCAAAACTTGCCTCCAATCATGGAATTCAAAAATAAGCACCTGCTTTGAGGTCACTGGGAGCAAGATCCAAGTGGTTGCAGAACAACATGTTGCTCACGAGCTACTGGTTGGAAATCAGTGGCCTAGAGGTTAAAAAGAGACAGGAAGTGACAAAGCAGAATGTCCCAGGTTCAACTCCAACAGATAGCAGAAGTTTCCAACCACCCATTTCCGCTTGATAGTCCCATATACACCACTAGAAACAAAAAATACAAATTGCACAGAATCCCAAATGCTGGAGGGAGGTAGAATGAAATAAGAAAGAAAAGAGATTTTTACGTGTTAGCTGCACACATTAAAAGCCAGTCATACAGACACTAAACAATTCAGCTTTTGTGATGGAGAAAGTCAGCCAATCCAGAACCCAGATAACAAAAAACACATGCTCAGAAAGGATGCAAATGGCAGTATGCTAAACTGTTTCTAGATCTGTAAGGAATAATGCAGCACATGCTGGTCTGCACAAGCTCACAATGTCTCTCTTCACTTAGGCTGGCAGCGCAAGAGCATGTCTCTGCCACTAACACAGGAATCTTGTCCAAAAAAAAAAACAGCAATGACTGGAGTTTTAGACAGTTCGGGGAAAAAAAAACAAAAAACATTGAGAACTCACATATTATTATGAAGCATTCAGCAGCCATAACTTTATCGGCTTTCTCTTTCCAGTCTCTTGGCTCTCTTTTCAGTATTTTAATAAAGTTATTCAAAGTAGTCAAGACCGAGACTCAAGTCAACTGCTGTGGCCATGTCGGACTTTATTCACTGTTTTCACACCGTGTGGCTTCTTAGGGATTGTCGCAAATTATCAGGTAGAAAATGAGGTTGGTCTGTAATATAAACTGATGCTACAGGGCTGATTATTAAATTCTGATGCTAGTTGCACTGGTTTTTGAGCCGACATAGTAATTATTTGTATTAATTACTTATATTGTGACATTTATATTCTATGTGTACTGTATATTGTGAGTTGGTCCCTAAGCTCAGTAAGTGAAAGCAGCAGAAAAGAAGATGGGGAGCTATTGGGGGCATATTTGGGGTAGAGATCTTCCCTGCTTAAGGGTTGTGGTTGCCTTGGGCTGGTACAGAAGCCCAAAAATATAATGTACAACATTTCTAGCCTACTTCTTTAGGCTTTAGTTCTCCTTTAACCACTGGTTGGTGGTTTGTTTGTTGGAGAGACAGTAAGCAAGGAGAATTTAGGCTGTCAAATATTTTACGGAAAGTGCGTAGACTAGTACCATGTCAAGATGAGCAAAGGTCATGTCCGTTCCCGCATATGGCTTTTCCTAGAATGATACTCCATGGAAACCGTTGCTTTCTAAGAAAAGCTTAGAAAGTCAAACAAACAAGGATATATAGATATATCTTAAAGATTTATTATTATCTATAGCTGACCCTTCTGAAGAAACAGAATTTCCCCTTTCATGCATGTGCTCTGTCAGCAGAAAGGGTTGTTTCTGTGGTGACAAATCAAGTCAGTGCTTTTTAGACTTTTTCAGTTCAGACCCCCTTATGGAGCAAACTTTGAAAAGGTTCCGCATTTCTTCATAAAGCTGACAAATACACATAGGATCTATTATATCAATGTATAATGCTTGGCACCTGAGGTTTTGCAGTCTATTTGTAATGGGAAGCACCATGCTTTAAAGTTCACAGTTTAACAGTTCAGTGTAAAATTGTAACTGGTTAAATACAGGTTTTGCAAAATAAAAAAAATGTTTCTAATATAGTTAGTTAACTAAATTGTAATGTATAAAGGCTGGAGTGAATGGGTGGAACTCAACTTCCTGCTTTGCAGCGCTCTAACCCGTTACCAGCCAGTAACCAATCAGTGAGAGCTACAAAGCAGGAAGTAGTGTTCTGCCTATTACGTTAGACAACCAGTTAATCCAGCCTTTATACATTAAATTTTTGGCTAACTATATTGAAATCATTTTTTACTACGCACAGCCTATTTACCCAGTTTCACTTTTACACTGAATGGTTCCTTTAAGGGTAGGACTACGCGGCCAACTTCGATGTGTGTCCGTTGGATCTGACGCTGGGCGACGAAACTCACGCGTCAAGTCGGATGCAGCAGGAACAAAGTAAGTAATATAAAGTTGGATGATGTCGCAACGGTGATCCAACACGATCCAACACGACTGTCGGATGCAAATGCTGCGTCTGCATCAGACAGTCGTGTCGCGTCGGATCACCGTTGTGACACCATCAGACTTTATATTACTTACCTTGTTCCTGTCGCATCCGACTTGACACGCGAGTTTTGTCGTCCAGTGACGGAAACGCATTGAAGTCGCCGTGTAGTCCTACCCTGAGGCTGCTAATATTTTGAACATTGCAAAAACATGCAGCCAGCAAGTATAATGAGTAATTAAAAAATTACTGGTATCTATTTATTTATAACTGGACAAAGTTTATCAGCTATAGAATTCCAGTGGAGATGCCGATAAGCAGGTATAAAGAAATTTACAGAACACCACAAATGCTTACAGCCAAGTGACATGCTCCACGATTAAAGATGCTGGAACAAAATGTTTTTCCCTTTTTATTTTATTTTTTTTTATATTCAATGCTTTTGGGAGAAGGAAAAAAAAAAAAAGCAACATATTTTCATAACAGTACTGTGTGTGTGTATCTACCATTTTATTAGAAACACAAAGAATATCACTTTAATCCACATACAAAGCTGTATGCTTCTCTTCACACCGCCTACCAATGAGCACGCCTGATGCCATACGGAAACAGATTTGGCAAATGTGTAAGCTAAACAGCACAGAAATTTCTTTTATGGTAACAGACTAATTCCGAAAAAAGGAAAAAGCAATGGAGTACAAGAATGTAATATTTACAGCCACATCAGTATACTGTATTTGAAAAAGAAAAAAACAAAAAGAATTTGTTTAAAACAAATGCTCTCCCTGCTATCAAAATATACAATTCGAATTGCAAACATTGAAAACCTTATTTTTTTTTCTTTTTAAAAATAGTATGCTATTCCTCTTTTTTTTGTAAATGATGGTAAATTGTCCAAAAAATGGTGGCAATTCTGGTATATTCAAGGTAGGTTCATTGGACAAATGCAAATAGAGTCCTAATCTCTAGATGGAAGTGAAGTCACAATCCTTTCTTCCCACGTAGAAATGAAGAGTATCCAAAGCTTTTCAGAATCTTAAATGGGCTTTGTTTTTGACCATATACCTGGGGGAACAAGAAAAATGCAGATTGTTATGTGAGAAATCAAATTAGAAATAATTGTATGAATTGGAAAGCGCATGCTGCGGTTTAGAGAGCGTTGAATTCTAAGGCACAAGCGGTACTTTATTCTCAAAAGGCTGATATTTAATTATTAAAACTCTGCCTCTAGCCATGTGAAAAGTAAACACCAAAGCATAAACATAACATGTAATATAAATGTGTTCAATAAAACATTAAAGCCTTTACTCATGCTCATCTTTGCTTAAGGCCAAATTATTTTTTGTGAGAATGTCATCTCAGGGAAATAGCAGGGAACATTTAAGGAAAGCTACACCTGAATATATCACTATACGTGATTAAAAGCAGCATATTTAAAATGTGTAAACTATGGCATCCTATCCATTATGTATCTATAAAGCTCCATCAATGAAATAAAAGCTGAGGTTACACTCTACTGCTGTTTATTACGGTTGGTGGAACATATTGGCATATCAGCTATAACATACACTTAAAGGATAAATAAACCTTTGAAATAAGTGAATGTAAAATTGATGAGGGTGCTATTCAAAGCACTTTTGTATTTAAATTCATTTTTTTTTTTAAAAAAAATTGCAAGATATTAAGGGATAAGTGTACTATTCATTAGTGATGTGTGGGTCAAGAATTTCTCGACCCGAACCCGACCCTAACCCGCCCGCTCCCTACAAGCATCCAACCCGTGCCCGCGGCTCCCCTTTATTTATATACCCGCGCCCGCACGCCCCGCAGTGACGTCACAAAAGGGGCAGGCGGAAGTCTATAGATTCTGGCGCCGGAAGCCGGCAGTACTAGGTCGCGGGTGGGAAAAGCAGAAGCGCTCGACCCGCCCCGGGCATTTTGTCCAGGGGTCGGGTCCTGCGGGCCTCGAGTTGGCCCGCACATCACTACTGTTCATATAAATGAATTGTTACAACAGTGCCACCCGCTGGAAGTTGTCATTAGAAACCTTTCTCAAATCTTTCCTAAGCAGAACATCAGAGAAGCCTCTTTCTGTCTCCTTACAACTTCCTTGACTACTTGGTGGTCAGACTGGTTGGAAACTGATCAGCAGGTGGCGCTGTTGAACAAAATTCATTTATATTTACAGCACATGTATCCCTTAATATCTTGGAATAAAAAGAAAATAAATCATGAATGTAAATTGCAAAAGTTCATAGAATAGCACTCATTAATTTTACATTCACTTTTTTTAAAGGTTTACCTATCCTTTAAATGGAATTGGAGAGGGAAGTGGCACAAGTCTTGTAACCATTTTTTATGGAATCTTCCAAAAAAGGATTGTCCAACTCCCAAACGGACAAAAAAAAATATATAATAATTTGCATATTCTATTTTTAATATTAGATGCTTTTTGGGAGAAGTGAAAAAAATGTAAACATTTTTATAATAGTACTGTGTGTATCTACCATTTAATTAGAAACGCAAAGAATATCTCTTTAATCCACATGCAAAGCTGTATGCTTCTCTTCACACTGCCTACCAATGAGCACGCTAAACAGATTTGGCAAATGTGTAAGCTAAAACACAATAGAAGAGTTCTTTATGGTAGTGAACGAATTCCAAAAAAAGAAAGAAAAAAAGCAATGGAGCACAAGAAGAAATGTAACATTTACATATACATCAGTATACTGTATCTGAAAAAGGAAAAAAAAAAAAAAGAATTTATATAAAACAAATGCGCTCCTGGTATCAAAGAACAAAAATTTGAATTGCAAACATTGCAAGTCTTTTTTTTAGAAAAAAATAGTCTTTTTTTTTTCCTTTACAAAAAAAAAAAAAAAAAAAAAAAATTATGCAAATTAACAAAATCAGAAAATGAAAGAAGTGGGGGGAGAAAAAAAGATTCACTAACTTATAAACATGACCTGCAGCATTACATGCATGCACACGCATACACAAAGAGAAATACCAGAATAAGTGCCAATGTGGAATGAGTCATTTAAATTGTTTATAATCACGTTCTTTGCATTTTAATATAAAAAAAATATAAACGATGCTTAGTAAGGCATTCACATACAAACTTAATGAAGGCTGATGCTTGAATATATTTTTTTTAATGCTTTAGGATGAAGAAGATTGAAGGAGAGATTCCCCATTCAGGTAATTATGATGTACAGTATATCAGACAGGGACTATCAGATCCGTTGCCTTCTAATATTTATATGAATAGACTTTATCACAGGAAAGAACAATCTGCAGCCCTATCCATGTTGAACTACACCCCCCAGCATCTATGGACAACTAAAGGCTTTAAGTTCAGCAATATTATCTCTGCTGTAGCATAAAAAGCACAACCTTTTTAATCTCATTAATAGAATTAGCTGAAATACACTCACATAACAGTTACAATAAAATACATTCAAATATCTGCCTGGTTTTTTTTTCCCTTCGTACTCCTTGATAAGAAGAAAAAGTTACCTGTCCAAAGTCTCCCAGAACTTTAAAAACACAGGTCTGTCCAAGTGCCGTTTGTGATAACTTAATTCCAAAAGCGTCACATCCCACTTCTGCACATTGGGATCAAGTCTAACTTCATCATACTTTAGATGGAAAGCTTTAACTGCAAGTTAAAACACAATAATAATGCCTTTAAAAACAATACACATACATAAAAATACATAGTAACATATAGGCGAAGATATCTTAAGTCATAAATATCATTTTGATTCTGCCCCAGTAAAGCACAATTAAAAGACAACTGCTTTACCTCACCATGCACATGGTTCTACGGGTGTATGTCAACTTAAAGGGGAACTATTACGAAAATGAAAATTCAATATAAGCTCCCTCAAACGGAAATAAGAAACTTTCTAAATACAATTCATTCAAATCTCTCTTTATTCGGTCTTCTTGCTGCAGTTGGGTGTCCGATAGTAATTGACAGTTAGATCCAATATATCTTATGGGGGGGGGGGCTTCCTTTTCTAGCAGATCAATTTGAGCACATTCAAATAACCGATTCCAACACAACAAACAAAATAACTGCCTTTTGCACAAATTCTGCATGTAGAGAGACATGATGTCTGGTGATTTTAATGTGAGCTCTAACATGAGCTCTAATACATCTAGGCAAAAGGAGCCCCATATAATATATATATTAGATCTAACGGTCAATGATTATCTGACACCCAACTGCTGCATGAAGAGAAACAAATTCTGAGAGAGGGATAGTGAAAATAAACTTGATTATTTCGGAAATGGTGCAGAACATTTAATTGATTGTTTTTAGAAAGTTTCTTATTTCAGTATGATGAAGCTTTTATTAAACTGTCATTTTCGCTATAGTTCCCCTTTAACTCTAACTCATACAGCCAATAAATGTATTCCTCCTTTAAAGCAATAGAAAACCCTGTTATGCACTGTACAAGTAACAAGAAACCAGGACTGTGCTTACATATAACTAGACCTCTAGTATCTCTGCTCTGACCTGATCTGAAATACAAGAAGTGGGCAAATGCAAGCACCTGAAGCAATGAGAGAATAAGTGCAGATAATTCTGGAAATATCGTTTTTTCTGGAACAAACAGTCTGATTATTTTCATAGTTAAGCAAATCATTTTGTCCTATAGATTTCAGAGCCAAAATAATTGAAAAGCTTCAGATCAGCAATTTTTTTTCCAGTTAATGGAGTCCTTGAATTCTCTCCTTGCATGCAATGTGGAATTCAAACTGCAGTGACTAATGAATGCCAATACAATGTTTGTAGCTAATTTTGCACACCGTCAGCAATGAAGTAAGCATTTATAAGTAACTTTTAATATCATTGGTGTATTTTTATGGCATGGAAAATGGCCAGCCTTTTGTGAAGTCTGCAATAATACTTAAAATGATACGGTCATGAGTTTTAAGGTGTAGTTTTTCTTTCTAAATTACATTATTTACACTGCAAATAATTCACTCCACCATATAGAATGTTATTCCTTAACTAACAAGTATATTTTTTCACTTGTAATATTGGTGTGTGGGCAGCCATCTCAGGTCATTTTACCAGATCATATGCTTTTAGAAAGAGCCAGCACTTGATGGATGGATGGGACTGCTTTCAGGCAGACTATTGTTCCTCTTACTCAATCTAACCGGCAGTGGGACTTGAATTTTTACTATCGAGTAGTGTTCTTATATCTACCAGGGAACATTTATCTTGTGTCAGGGAGCCGTTATCTGATTCCCTTCTCATTGTAGGGGGGGGGGGTGTGTGATATCACACCAACTTGCAGTACAGCAATAAAAAGTGACTGAAGTTTATCAGAGCACAAATCACATGACTGGGGGCACCTGGAAAGCAGACAGTATGTCTAGCTCCATGACAAATTTTACAATTAAATACAAAAAATTATGTTCGTTCTTTTGAAAAATTAATTTCTGTGCAGAATTCTACTGGAGCAGCACTATTAACAGATGCATTTTGAAAAATTTGTTTAAATGTCTGAAATCTTGTTAAGGATGCAACGACTATGTTTTTTTATTATACCATTGCTATGTATGCAAACTAAACAAAATAGTTTAGACCAGGCAAGAGGGAGAAATGACACCTGTCCCCATCATGTAGTGTAGCGCAGAGTAGCGATCCGGCAATCTTCGGAGCTTTCCACGCACACAGTAGGCATGAATACCAGAACTGTCTCAACTGCGCATGCGCGAAAAAGCTCAGTGCCGGAGCTCACTTCCACAAGGAACAAGAAAATGCAGAAGATGGTGCCGAGAGCTCTGCTGCGCTACTCTGCATGAATATGACAAGGATCATGACAGGGACACTTTTTCCACTGAGTTATTAAGGAGGGAGAAAGCAGTGAGGGGGCCAATGGACGGAAGGGGATTTTTGATTAACGGGGGGTTGATCCATGATCCAGGACCAGTGCTCATGCCCCTGTCAACCATCACTGAGATGCAAGCAAAGAAGTAAAGCAAACCAAGCTGACAGCCAACAAAAATGCTCCAAAGACCTGCATTTCTCTGTGATACAGGGGCACAGTAATATTCTGACAATTCTCAATCATGCGGTTTGGATGGGGACCATTGGGCCAATGTAATAGTCATTAAAAAATAAATATAAATTGCAGGGAGGCTTTAACATGAAGTGTTAAACTGGAGCAGTCAGACTTTGGATAGCAGGGCTCTTTCACCTCTTTTAAAATGACCTAAATGGCCCCTGAACAAATTAGGTTCCTTCCTTTACTTTTTTTGTGCTGCCCAGGTCATTATACTGGAAAGTCTGTTCTAACATAAGGCAACAGAGATGGTTACTTACTTTTTGCAAATATGTCTACAGGCGAGCCATCCGGCAACACCCACGGCCAGCCCTTAAATTGCCAAGCCGGTCCTTGGACAAAAACTGCCACAACACGATCCCTAGTGTGGAAAAAAAAAATGAAAGAGAAACATCTTAGTAATAAGGAATATTGGTTATTTCTGAAGGCTGAAAAGCAGCACGTTTGTGCCATCTCTAATGCAGCGATTTCCAAAATGTGAGGGAGGCTACAAGGCCAGTTAAGGGGTAGATCAGTGGAAAAATGTCCATTCACTAACCTAGATTCTCCTGGAACAAATCAAGTGCTTAGGGAGCGATATAGATTTTGCATTCTTGGTTGCTGAATGTATGGTTGGACTGAGATTTAAAAGCTTCTATAGTTCCTTACAGGCCCAATTTAACCACCAGTTAATGGAAACTTAAAGCAATATTTCTAGCCGTTTACAGTTTGCCAGTATATCTGTAACTTTGTTATGAGCTACCTGTGGCAGACAAAACGTTTGCCCTTAAAGGAGAGAGTTGATCCCAGGAACTCCCTCCCAGTGAGGGGCCAAGAGCCAACGATGGGTGGTTTCTGCCCATGCAAAGTACAGGCGTTTTAGCCCACACATCTTGCAGGAGATAAAACTATTTTTATTTTCCAGGCGCCTTTTAAATGTTTAAACTGGTTCAAATGCTTTCAGCAGCCAACATGCACCTAAGAAACTACTGCAACAGTATACTGTACATGGGTTTTATTTTTGGTAAAAAAGATTGTTCAATGCAGTTTTATTGCAACTAACTATATACTGGCATGTTTTCATCTGTGCACTTTCCCACAATATTAATAGATTCAAAAAAAGCGGCTACAGAAGTCCCTACAGAATTTTCAGTGATTTTCAAAATGCTGTTATAACATGCTCCTTTCTCACGATCCTTGGTGGATTCTTGTAAAGGGATGATAACAATGTAAGGGGAAATGGGTGGTGAAATAGAAGCCATGGCCAGCCAGCCTGAACCATGGAATCCTAAGGCAAGCCTAAGACCACCGGCTCAGTCAGGATCGACCTCACAGACGTTAATTCTGTTTGAATATATGAATGTTAAAGGGATACTATCATGGGAAAAAACATTTTTTTCCAAAATGAATCAGGTAATAGTGCTGCTCCAGCAGAATTCTGCACTGAAATCCATTTCTCAAAAGAGCAAATGGATTTTTTTTATATTCAATTTTGAAATCTGACATGGGGCTAGACATATTGTAAGTTTCCCAACTGATGCGTTTTGAAAAAACATGTTTTCCGATGACAGGATCCCTTTAAAGAGAAAAGTAAAATGATCGATTTCAGTTGAATTTATAACTACTCTGATAACTTTATGTTAAAGTGCTCAGAAAGCTCTTACTCATCTTTTTCAAATGTCATATGACATGTTTTAACCAGATAATTGCACAGATGTGTAAAAGGAGCAACCCCCTCCTTTCTGCATTTGTCCAGGTGGATGTTTAAAAGAAAAGCTACCGTTTTACAGCATCTCATCACACCAATTTGCTCGGATCTAACACTCCTATCCTGGCTCAAAAGGGCATTGGGACCATTATATTTCTTTTTTATTTTATTTTTTAAAAACTGTGGCTTTTTGTAGGCAAAGCATTGAAAACATGTCCCGTTGCCATAAAAGGCCAATGACTTAACCAGGAGGTGCTCTCTACATGTCAGTGTACTTGGGGGAATGGAGGATGTTTTTTATGGGATTGATTTTCTTTTATTTAAAACACCCTATAAGTAGTATCTCAAAAAATATATAAAATATGGACAGGCAGCAAAAGCAAAGATTTCAAAACCAAAAAAAATCAAACGTCTAATAACTCAAAATAACACAAAAAGATTAAATTCAACTGTCAAACACTCCCTTTATTTTAGTTGACAAGCAGATATCTGCTGCAAAAGCTGTTAAAGAACTAGAACGCTCAGAATAAAATAACTTCAATAGAAAGTACCCACGTTTGCAACGGATAGTAAGATAGAATTAGTATCTTTAAGTCATACCAGTCCTGGGGGAGCAGCTTTAGTGGCTGGTCCACAACTCTGTATGGAACGGTAACACTTATGTTTGTTCCCCCTGGCTGCATTTGGTCTTTTCTCCTTTGTATTAAGGTTTCATTATCCCTTTGGCAACCTTGTTTTTTCTTTTCGTCTGATGAAACAAACCTAAAGGTAAGCAGATATTGTGATTAGAAACTAATCGACCCAATGTAGGGGCTTATTTTTAGCCTTTGGAATCAAGCACACAGATTAAAAACTAAAAAGCAACAGTAGACAAGGTATACAGAGATACTATTCCTAAAATTAAAAAATGTATAGGGTTACAGAGGCTCTATGTTGTCACAATGGTTTGAATGGCTGCCTTATAGTGCCGAGGTCCTAGGTTCAGCTCCACTTAGGGTTGGGGCAGACGGGCAGATTCGGTTGCCTTACGAGGAAACTTTGGAAATCAAAGTGCTGCAAGTGTATTAGAGCAGGCGATTCTTAATTCAAGCATACGGAAGGCAGTTCTGGGAGATTGTCGCCACGCAGAAGAGGCGATTAGTCGACAGGCAACTAAATCTCCCCGAATCTGCTCGTCTGCCCCAACCCTTATGGTACTATATGAAAGGAGTTTGTATACTCAAACATCAATGGAATCCATCACTTGAAAACACACCTAGATCATAAATAAACTATTGTCACAGTGGAGCTCAGATGCATTTCTGTATACAGGTATGGGATCAGTTATCCGGAAACCCACTATCCAGAAAGCTTTGAATTACAGAAAGGCCGTCTTCCATAGATGCCATTTTTATCCATCTAAATTTTTTTAAAATGCTTTCTTTCTTCTCTGCAATAAAACAAGTCGCTTGTACTTACTCCGAACTAAGATATAATTAATCCTTGTTGGAAGCAAAACCAATCTATTGGGATAATGTTTACATGATTTTCTAGTAGACTTAAGGTACGAAGATCCAAAGTACAGAACAATCCATTATCCAGAAAGCTCCAGGTCCCGAGCATTCTGGATAACAGGTCCCATACGTGTACTACTTAGCAACCCAGAAAATACTAGGCAGTGTTGTGCAGCCTTCCCATATAGGATCAGGTACTTGACACACAACCCATTCATGGGATGACCTATCAAAACAATGAAGTCAAACACATCCAAGCAGTGCACAGGCAAGTAGGGGATGGATATTTTGAAGGCCCACAGACACCATTTAGACAGCTATGTAGTAGAATAAAGTTTATTTTCTAGTACAACATATTACAGACTTGCATACACTCTTCCACGAAAATATTGGGGCCAACGGGAAGGGATAATTTTTATATAAAATGTCTGCAATTATTCTATTAATCAGAGAAAATTCAAAAGGTATGCAGTAAAATGTCAATATCACTTAAAATGTTGTACAAGCAGGAAGTATGGTTTGTTTAGGACCTTTTTATTTTCAAAGAAAGCAACCTTGTTAAAATACAAACAGCCACTTACTTGAGATCTTGCAGAAGGTCTTTTGCATTTAACATAGTAATTAAAGAAGTGGTAGCAGCAGGTATAATGATGATGGGTGTGCGTGACCCTGTGTCAAGTCAAAATACAGAACAACTTTAAAAACATAAATGTCAAAATCTCAATTTTTGCTCGCTCAATTTTCAGCATTAAATCTTTAGATTTTTATTATTAAATGTTTAAATAAAAGGTTACCTTTTTTCTGATTTGGAGGTGGCCTTGCCTGTGAAACTGGAGGAAAAACAGACAAAAAAAAATCAAATAAATAAGAAAAACTTCAGAATCAAGAATCAGAAGATCAGAATCAAGGATACTGATAAATATATGCATGTGTAAGTGTAACACAAATACAGAATAGAATACACATGAAGGCATACAAATTTATTTGTGAATTGTAAGGTTAGACTATAGAGTCGTTCATGGAACCACTACAAAGTAGAGATGGTATTTGGCACAAGTGACAGTCACAAATACAGATCTGATTTAAGGTTGCAGGCGCTTTGCTAGTGGGTTTTCATTAGTTTCTTTTAAAACCTAGTTGCAGGGGGACGTTGCTTTAATTCCCATGGGCACAGCAGTACTTTTAACTGCCAACATAAAGGCTGGTTGGACTGATAACAGGTTTAGAGCTTTCCAGCTGGCAGCCCTCAGCACACTGGCAGAACTACAGCTCCCAGCTAGAGGCTGTAGTGGCATGCTGGCAACTGTATTATTAACAAGTATTTATAAAGTGCCAATGTATTCCACGGCGATGTACAACAAGACTGTAGTCATGAGAAACTAGCAAGTGATCAAATGAGTCAGACACCTCTAACCCCTATCTGGGAGGCATTAAGCATCCCTCACCATTCTCTAGCAAATATAAAATGTTCCACTTTTGGACACTGATATTTTCCAATAGAAACCAGACATATATAGTAGCAGCAGCTTTTTAAAGTACAATTTTCTTATCTTAAATGGGATTTTCTGTGTTGCTAGCCACTGCCAGCATTACTTGGGATGCAGCACACAACTGAGCTTCATGGAAAGATACAAACACATTGTGGCCTGTCAATTTTAAATCTATCTCCTTGTTTTGTAACAATGAGACAAGCCGGGCAGCAATTCTGACCTTTTAGTGCTGATAAGCATTTCATAGACAGGGCTTTGCAAATACCATATCTCAGGATACTGGAGAAGGGAGCTTGCATGCACCTGAAGTCTACTGTTCTTTTCCCTTCTCAAATATAATTTTTAATTAAGAGCAGCCAAACTGCAACTCTGTCAAAATGTTGCGCTATTAGAAAACAGATATTGTGGAGGCTGATAAAATGACTTTGTATGAGGTTTCTTAATTTGCACCCAGTAATTTCTATTTGGTGTCACAACACACTTATTTTAGTCTAATTAAGGGTGTATGTGGGTGTGTGTGTTAATTATTTTATTGTCATTCTGTAATATCCGAAGTTTCGGTCCACATTAGGACCTTTTTCCTAAATATATATATCAGGGATGTATACAGCACCACTCAGTATGCTGCCCATTACATTGTTTCAGGAGTAGGATACAAGCAATGCGTTGTGACAATTCAAAGAAAGCAAGTATTGATCATAAGCACATAGAATTAGAGCTACAGGGAGGTGGGTGGCTCTGTGCATTATTAAAATCCACTTCTGAAAAGGCCCCTATACATTAGTGAATTAAATGTGGGGAAACATGAAGCTTAATGTGGTATGGGAGTGAAACTTAAGTACTAGTGGTGGGATCGTAGATCATCTGCAGAAGACTTACAGTTAAGAGCTTTGTTATGGGTGTATGTGGTGGGGACAGAAATAAAGGGGATCTGTCTCCCAGACATAAAAAGCTGTATAATACAAGTCCTTAAACATAAAACTGAAATTATTTTATTTGATTAACAGATCCACACCTGTTATAAAGGTATTTAAAAATCCCAACTGTCAATCATATATTGTCTGCTCCGACTCTATGCCTCAGGCTGGCTGTGATCTGACCAGATCCCCCCCCCCCCACCCCAAAAAAAAAAAACACTTTGCATACTCTACCTGTGACTTCTGGAGCCAAATTCAGTCCCTAGCACATTCTGTCTTCCCGACGGGTGGCCATAGAGATAAATATATAGAGATACACCCTTTCTTTCACAAACAACCAAAACATGAATCTATGCCCTTATCCTATCCTGTTTATTGCAGTCTCCTAATAACCGATCTTCCGTACTCCAGTCTCTCTCCCCTCCAATCAATCATAAACTCTGCTACCAGGATCCTCCTGAGAGGGAACCTCTTCAACCCCAACTAAAATTCTTAGCACGGCTGCCTATTAAGCAAAGGATAGCATATAATATCCAACTGCTAACATTCAAAGCCCTTCACTACTCTGCTTCTCACTGTACATTTCTGGTCATCTTCCCCACTCCTCTCAGAGCCACATTCTTTTCACACCATCCACATCCACCTCTCATTTCAAGCCTTTCTATTTTGCCGCTCTCCTTACCTCTGGAATTTCATCCCTGAATTCCTCCGTAAGGAATCCTCTCTCAATCTCTTCAAGAAAAAACTCAACCTTTTGTAGCACTAGAACATGTCTAGTCCTGGTACTTGTACATTTCCCTCGTGTACCTTTCCCCCTTCAATGTGTACCACCCACAGACTGTAAGCTCTACTGGGCAGGGATCTTCTTCCCACTGTGTGTCTTACCACATAGCACTTAAGCTGTCCTTATATGAGCTCTGTGTTTATTTATTGTATAACTTGTCCATCCTGTGTGTAATTTTATATATTATACTTTTATTTATAGTGTACGGCACTTCGGCTCCTTAACAGTGCTTTACAAATAAAGTTATGTGTAACAAAAAAAATGTATATACACACACAGCAAAAATGTACCAATTATTTGCCTCTTCCATTTGTATTATTTCCACAAAAAAAAAAAAAAAAAAACATCAAAATTCGCTTTCTACCACTATAGAGCTATTCCAGCCAAATAAAATCAGAAATATTTCCATTTTTTAGAAGGATTATTCTTCGAGCCAATATATAAGATCACTCAAAAATAAAGTTCCAAATAAAAGGCAAGTAGTTGCAATCCGGCCATACTTCAGGTAATTTATTAACACTGGACACATTTTCCCATGGGCAGTAACAAATGGTAATCAACCAAATTGTTGCATTCATTGTTCTACCTGCAGTCAGATTTCTATTTTCCTATATTTCATGTAAATCACAATCCAAGCCTTTCCTTTTAGCAATCCAGAACAGCCTATAAATATCTGGCATGTGCCCCTCAATAACCATCCAGAAATTTTAAAAATACATGAATTCAGTTCAGGATACACCCACAAAGTAAAAACCTCATACCGTAGAGCTATATGGTAAACGTTAAACAGTTAAATATAGAATATAAAAAAAAAACCCAGATATGGGTTAATGAGCAGATTTTAAAATCATATCTACAATAGACATCCATTGAAATGCTAGTTAAAAAAAAAAAAAAAAAAAAAAAAACTACCTTACCACTGTGCAGTACATATTGGTTAATAGTGAACAGGCTTTGGGCCCAGAGGGAGAAGCTGTTTGATAGGATACTTGACACGAATCAATTTAAAAAAAATAAATAAATAAAACCAGTTTCAGGCTTTTGACATTATGAAAAGAGAGCTCAAATTTCAGTGTTTATCTCATTGCTTATCACCTTCTCTTGGACTACAAATTCCTTTCAGCTTCTCATTTCCTTATTAGAATACAGAGCAAGTATTGGCCAGACTCACTCTACTGGTAATAATAAACAGAATATCTAAAGGTACTATTTTATGGTGTTTTAGTTGAATAAAGCTCTCCTTGTATAAGAAATGCAGCCTGGAAAGTCAACAAACCTCTCTCCCTACTAGTCCAGGACATTTTATAACCGAACTACACCCAAAATATGCCTGCTTTTTATGGGAAAAAGTCATTATGATACATTTATGCCAATGTCAATAACCTGCAGCTACATATAGTTACCTGGTCGTGGCACAGGCTGTACAGCTGGAGTCTGTGTCTTCCTGGCAGATGCACCTTCCTAAAAAAACAAAAACAAGAAGATTGTCATAACTAGTCAACAAACATAAGTGGTTAACAATCATTTTTACGTCTCTATGTTTATTTAAATGAAATTAAATCATATAAGCTGTCTTTACAAAATGTTTTCTGCACCTCAGAAAGAAAAGATGGGACTGACAGCCCCTGGAAGGACCAAAACCATAAAGGGGGAGTTCAATGTAACTTTTCATATGTCATACAATGTCCAATTTTTATGGCTATGGGGAAATAGGGAAAGAGGGGGGGGGGGGGGGAGTCCACTGGGCCTGCAAGAAAATAAGAAAAAATACTGCTCTGTGAGGATACAGTTTTATTATTTTTTTTACTAATCAGGCAACTCCTATTCATGTTCCCATCTCTTACACTACTACCTGCTTGCTAGGGTAATACTGAATACAAAGCGCAACTCCCAAATAATAAAACATAAAAAATCAATTGAAAATGATTTGCGCCGTACCAAAAATTAACTTTAAAGTGAATAACCCCCAAGGGGGACTAAAGCTAAGCAAAAAATTATTCTACAAATGTTATGCTTTATGTTTATATGTATATGGGGCTACCCCAGCTCTGTAGCAGTAAAAAGCTATGCCTCGGATAGCCACAGAATTTCCCCATATTTTCTTGCTCTGGTTTACAATAGGTCCCTAAAATATGCCTTTAAATAAGATTCTACATAATAGATATCAAACCTGTCCATTGAGTGACATATCACCCCCCCAAAGAAAATGCTGCTTTGTTAACGAATGATAGCAAAGTGTTCTCAATTAAGCAATTTACCAAATTCCAATCAATGAGTACAGCCGAGATTTGCCCCTAAGGCCAGACTTGTCCAATTGGAGGCCTGAGAGCCTCCACTGGGGTTTTTATGGCCCCCATCTGCTCAAAGGCTCCACAAGCTTCATCATACTGAAATAAGAAACTTTCTAAATACAATCAATTAAATATTCTGTACCATTTCTGAAACAATCAAGTTTATCTTCATTATCTCTAATTCAGCATCATTTTCTCTTCATTCTGTCTTCATACAGGAGTTTGGTGTCAGATAATCATTGACAGTTAGATCCAATATATCTTATAGGGGTATCCTTTTGCCTAGAAGATGTATTAGAGCTCACTATTAAAATCACCCGACATCACATCTCTATACATGTAGAATTTGTGCAAAAGGCAGTTATTTTGTTAGATTGTGTTTGTACTGGAATCAGTTATTTGATCTGCCAGGAAAGGAGCCCCCCCATAAGATATATTGGATCTAACTGTCAATGATTATATGACACCCAACTGATTATGCAGAAATGCAGAATATTTAATCGATTGTATTTACAAAGTGTCCTATTTCAGTATGCCGAAGCTTATATTAAATTTTCATTTTTACAATAGTTCCCCTTTAAGATTTTACAGTGCTCACACACAGTGAGTGAGAAATAATTGGCCCGCTACATGCAAGAAGCTGGAGAGCACTGCCGAAGCCTATATGGGAGATGAAGAATGGGGGCTTGTTTGTGACAGGTCAGTTCAGAGACCATCACAGGTATAAAGGTAGGGGCAATGATACTGTTTTTACTTTTGTCAATGTTATAAATGTAAAAGCTCTACCAAAAAAAAAACACCAAACAGGTTCATGGATCTTTTTTTTTTTTTTTTTTAATGGATTAACCCCTACCTCACTACACAGGGAAGTTGAATAGGGAGCTTGTAAGTCTCATATCCACCACACAACATATATAATAATTGATGGGGAATCTGAGTAAATTTACATCAGTCCAGTCATTTCAGACTTTTAATAAGGAGGCACTAGAAAGATGACAGATACATGATTTTTGATTTGTCCATTTGCATTCAGTGCAAGGAATTGCTTCGATTGTCTCTCAATCTATAATCTAAACAGAAAAGCTTAAGTACAGCTGAAAATTACTACTTCCAACACTACACAACTCAACTGGGGACACAAAACTAAGAGAGGACAACCCCCCCCCCCCCGAAAGCAGCAATCTACCATGCTCTCCCATACACCAACAGAATATAAAACATACATGACCTTCCATTGATCCAACAAGTGTTTTATAGAACTTCTAATGTGTATCTTATGACCGACAGAAAACATTAAATAATTGAAGGTGAAATGTATGAAAACCTAAAGTCTTAAAAATTTCCATTTCTTTACACAGTGCTAAACATGAAAGCTAAGCATAACGCTCACTCTTGCGATCTCTCTCACTGGTACAATTAAGCTGGCAGAGAGGAATACGCCAACGTGGAGCTTTTTAGTTTGGTGCAAACATTAGTTTTATGAAAATGATAGTTATAAAATCCGATAGAAGGTTATGTGTGAACCAGAGGACATGTTCTTTAGGGCAACTTCCTTTCTCAAGAAGTACTTTGGCAAAAAAAGAGCAGGATGAGAACTTCATCCAAAACAGAATGGTATGTATGTATGTATGTATGTATGTATATTTATTAATTGTCCACCTTTCAGTTAAATTTTAGCATGATGTAGAGAGTGATATTCTGGGAAAGTTTCAGTTGGTTTGCATTTGTTGTTTGAGTTATTTAGCGCTTTATTCTGCAACTCTCCAGTTTTTTCCACATTTGAAAGCTGGAAAGAGTCAGAAGACTATAATAATGAATAATGAAGACGAATTGAAACATTTATTAGAATTGGCCATACTATAATATACTTAGGGGCAGATTTATCAAAGCAGTGTCGGACGGGGACAGCAGGGGCCCACCAAGAGAATTTAGACTAGGGGCCCACTGACAGTACGATAATTCTTCCTCTCCACACTCAACCTCTATTCTCCTAGTCTCTTTTAGCTATACATACTATAACCTATTATTCCATCTATTTAGCCGCTTTGTTCTCAAAGAAATAGGGAATGGCCATGAAATAGGCCTAATGTTTAGCAGCATGAGGGCCCACTTACACCTGGGCCCAACGGGAGTTTTCCTGGTATCCCGGTGGGCCAGTCCGACACTGTCTCAAAGTGTGAGATTAGAACTCACCACAATATAACTCACTTTCTATTCATTCCTATGAGATTTTTAGAATCAGATTTATCAATGGAGTTCACCATTTGATAAATATGCTTTTAAAAATACCATAGGAATGAATAGAAAGTTTTATTGTGGTAAATTCTAATCTCACCCTCTGCTATATCTGCCCCTAAAAGTTAACTTAGAAGATGCTGTTAAACGGATTGTCTACCTTTATGTCTGCAAACCTTCTCTCATTTTTTATTTTCTGTGGTTTTTGAGTTAGCTTTTTATTTAGCGGCTCTCCAATTTGCGAATTTGGCAATCTGGTTGCTAGGGTCCAATTTACCACAGTAACCATGCATTGATTTAAAGAGACCGGCACATGAATAAGGAAGAGGACCTGAATAGAAAAATGAATAATCAAAAGTTGCAATAACAACTAATGTGTAGTTTTAAAAGACCTTTTTTATTATTTATTATTTATTTTTATATACATGTTTTATACATGTGTCAGTCTCCCCCATTTGACAGCTGGAAAGGGTGAGAGGATGGCGGCAAATTATTAAAAATAAATAAAAATAAATAATGAAGACCAATAGAACAGTTGCTTCAATGAGCCATTCTATAACATACTAAAAGTTTAAAGGGTTGTTCACCTTCCAAACACTTTTTTCAGTCCAGTTCTTTTTAGATCAGTCTTTTTTTCAGTTGCTTTGCATCTTTTATTTTTTACCGGATTCGCAAAATCTAAGTTTAAGGTTTGCTACATTTAGTGGATACATTTAATTGATATTATTACTTGATACATTTCTCAGCAGCATCTGTGGAATATCAGCAACTATTGTATCAATTCTAACAGCTGCCTTTAATGGAACTCAGGTATTCTGCTCAGCAGGGACAAAGAGAACTCATGTATCAACTAAATGTATCAATTTAGTGCTGTGCTGGTGCTGCAGAGTATGCCCCATACTAAGCAGCTTTTGGAGATGGTGGAAGCAAGGAGACATTGTAATAGGAAAGCAGCACAATTCCAATAAGCTTCTGGTACAGCCTTAATGGCCTTCCCTGACAACCTAAATATTTACATCACTGGCATTAGATTAACGGTCACTTTTCTTTTTTTCACTGTACGCTTCAACAAAAGGGGTAGGGATTGTTTTTGAAGAACTGAAATCCTAAAATTACAAATAAATCTAGACTTAGGACAAATGTTACATTACATGCAAATATAGAACCACCATGCAGCTTTGACTTGACTTCAATAGTGCAGCCATGTTAAAGTTCCTGTATGGTTCAGGGAATTTTCCCAAGCTCTTATTCAAGTCAGACATTGTCTTCAGTTGATGTGATGAATGAAGTGCTGAATAATTTATTGCAGTTGTTTTAGAGTGTGTATACTCAGGGGGATGCACTGTGTTATGCATCCACACACACACACACACACACACACACACACACACACACACACACACACACACACACACACACACACACACACACACACACACACACACACACACACACACACACACACACACACACACCATTAAAATCTTGCTTACAGGGTGTCTTGTTGTTGTTGGGGGGGGGGAACATTTCTTAACATGGGAGTAAACTGCCAATGTATTAATGAAAGGGTACTGGTACATTTACATTAGAGAATCTGTATCCAGACAAGCTTTCGGAGGTGCATATATTCACATTACACATGCCTGAATCTGCCGCTTCATGTTTCACATAGTATTTCAATTAATGGAACGCAAATAAGCAAACAGCAAAGACAGGGGTACATAAAAAGTTATGGAATTATTATGTACCTAAAAACTTGCTTACATAGCTTCAGTAGGAAAAGCATGACTACAGGGGAATAATAGACTGTGCCAGCTCTGTGTGTGCTAGGTAAAATGCATAAACATTCAATGAGATGAATCTCCCAAAATACCAAAGGGTTGGAAGGCAGTTCCAGTTTACCAACCACCCCCAAAGTGCTGGAAGGAAAGAAAAAGTGACTAATAAAATTATATATAATAGAAATCTAAATAAATATATCAATGATTAATAAATATATCAATGATTAATAAATATATATATATATATATATATATATATATATATATATATATATATATATATATATATATATATATATATATATAATTAATTTTTTTATGTGTGTGTTTTTTTTGCAGGAGTGTTAAGTAAATACACTTCAATGTTACATTAGATTTTTATTGTTGCTTAAGAGAGCCTGTAACACGTTACCCCCAATGTGTCACTCTTGGTATGACAGCAGCTGGGTAATTCTTACAAAAAGACATCCTAATGCGGGGGTCAGGCGAACAACATAGAAGTCGTGTGTAGATGGTAAAATCCATGCGGTCTTGTTAATGATTGTCATAAGCAAAAGCATGGGGGCTGGATGCTGCTTGTAGACAGGGAGAAATGCAAGCAAGGCTGTCACGTGAGTATTAGCCTGGCTGTGACGTTCAATTCTGCTCTGTCAGAAGACGGCATCTGTCAGATCCCACATTTAAACCACTGAGTCTAAGAGAAGCAGCAGAAACAGCCTGGGAAACAGACCTGCTTCTCTGCTGCTCCATAGATTTCCCACCCGCCCCCTCCAAAGAGCTCAGTCTTCCAGGGAAGCAGCCTAGCAACAAGGACAGAGTAAAACCCTCGACTATTGCTTCATTCAGATAGATTTTATGTTCTTGCGGAGCTTTCTCTAACACTGCTGATATGTGCTAATATGTGCATGGATACAGACGGTTAAACACTGCATCAGGGACACCAGGCAAGATCTGATGAGGCTCTCAGCACCCGGCGAGGCACCCAGCTGCGGCTTTTACACACAACACAATGCTGGGGATCTTTGTAAATGTGAGCCAGAGGAATATACAAAATGAATGGAAGAGGCAATAGGACAGGCTGCAGGCGGACAGACAGTAGCACAAGCATACGCAGAGAGGACATTTCCCAAGTGCGCATGTTCCAATACACATTTTCTCTGGCCAAGTGATGATGTGCCCAAACTATTCTCAATAAGTGAATTCCAACCATCATGAGCAAATTCAGTAAAAAAGGTACGTAAAAAAAAAAAGCGCGACAATTTCATTTGCTTAAACCATTTAACCCAAAAGTTGCTGGGCAAATCCTGCAAAAAGCTGGTGTTTGCTATGAAACCCAATGCCTGGTATTATATAGTCCATAACTGCTTGCCATGGGGAAAGTCGCTTATATAGGGGAAAGCTAAACCTCTTACAAAGTAGGTCATATTTAATTTTTATCTAAAGTAATCTCTAAGCTTCAGTGACTTCAGCAAGCTGCTGAGACTAGGGAATCATTAATAGCAAATCCGCAATTTAGATTCAAGCAGATGGGGAATCAGAAAGCGGTTCCATGTGATTAGGGGAAAGGCATATTTATCCCTTACCAGAAAATTAACATTACCTTACATTTAAATGGGTAGCGAGGACTGTCATAGAGGTGTAATAGTAGGGAATTGATGTGTACATTTGGAAGTCATTAAAACACTGCAGAATTTGGGACAAGGTTTGTAGAGTGTGCAAAAATATGAGATACTATATTTGCCATGAATACAGCTCGTTTGTGCCAATGAACTGCTTTGTTAAATGCTATTAGTCCTAATGCAATGGGACACTGGAAATAAAGGTTTAATTCCATGTGGCCTGCAATGGGCTACAATGAATGGTTGGATTAGGAACACTGGGTACCAGCAGGGTTGCCACCTTTTCCAGAAAAAAATACCGGCCTTCCTATATATTTATCTTTTTTCCCTATAAATAAAATTGGAATCAACCATAATTTTTATTGGCCAGGAGGGTAAAATACCGGCCAGGTGTCAACCCTAGGTACCAGGGATGCCAATACCAACTATAAGCAATAAACATGCAACAAAAACATATTGCTACAGTAATAACATTACAAGAAACTTTAAAATTGAATCTAATCTATTATTTAGTCCCCAGGCTACCCTGTGCTGCTCAGCTGTCTTTATAACAGCCAGGGGAAATTTACAATGATTTTTTATGGCTAAGGCATGGGAAATCTTTGTATAGACACGGTTCACTGAAACCATTCCTTCACCATACTACCCCACTGACTGAGACAAGATTTTAATCTTAACATAGATTATAGTTGGACTATGTGAACAATGTCATTTTACAGGCTGCAGGAGGAAGCACAGGCATTGGTGCATCTGGAACAGTAATCTAGATTTTCCTTTAGCAGAGAGGAAAGGAAACATTGAATAGCATTTCCATATATTATCCCAGGGTGAATAAGATGAACAAAATCGGCTAAATGTGTCAGCCGAGCACATGCATTGTTCACCAGTTTCCATGCTACTTGTGAGATCAACTAAAACTGAAAAAAAATATATTTGATTAAAAAGATTAGCTTTAGAGCATACAGAAACATTAAATATGTTCCACAGTAAACCCATGTAATGTCATCAATAGGTTAATGTAACAGGAAGTTAAAAATGCCCAGCAGAAAACAAACTGGAAATAGAACAACTTCCTTAATAAATGAACCCTCAGACTAGCAATTGAGCAATAAAGATGCATATCCTATGAAATACTATCACAGGCACAACATTTTGAAATGTAAATATATGAGGCTGGATGTAGCATAGCTTTACAATAAACACTGGCAATCTGGTTCAGAGCTAAATTGTAATTATGTATACTTATAATTGCAGAAAAAACTTGTACAGGTATGGGATTCGTTATCCGGAAACCCGTTATGAAGAAAGTTCTAAATTACGGAAAGGCCGTCTCCCATAGATTCAATTTAATCCAAATTTTTAAAAACGATTTCCCTTTTGTCTGTAATAATTAAACACCTTGTACATGATCCAAACATATATATAATTCATCCTTATTGAAGGCAGAACCAGTCCATTGGGTTTATGTAATGTTTTCATGATTGTCTAAAAGACTGAAGGCATGAAGATCCAAATTACAGAAAGACCAGTTATCCGGGAAGCCCCAGGTCCTGAGCATTGTGGACAATAGGTCCCATACCTGTATACAACAAGCTAAAAACATGATCACCCCTACCAACCGATTGAAGTGCCTTTAGTTCAGTCCAGTACAACAGTCACCATAACACGTAACTTTGGCTCCCTCTTGAGGAAGCAACTTTTAACACGCAAAACCCCAGAGAGATGCTTAAATATTTTAACAATCACAGCCTTTTTTATATATATATAAAAAAAAAATCAATGTAAAGTAGTGGATTTTTGAATGAATGACATTCCAAGCATTTGTTCTGACATTACATCTTAAGTGTATAAAGTGTAAGCAGACTGAAAGGGAATAGCTATTGAACCCTGAAAATGAGTTTTGACAACTGCATCTTCTCATTGACTTTTTGAACACAGCGGCTGCCAATGAAAACATGCGAAGCAGCGTAGTGTGACTAACACAACCCAGCTCCCATCAACTTGCACATGCAGCAGGCTTCTCAGTGCACATGACAAGCACTGAAAACAAAATCAGCAGATTAAATGAACACATTATTTCACTAAATTAGCTACATGATTATTCACCTAACTAGAAGCCTGGCCCAAGCAGAGGACTTAAGCATATCCAGCAGCAAGCGAGAGTTAAATCAGCCGGACAAAGTCTTTATTCAGCAGTTTAGTCAATAACCGGACAGCGGCAACATCTACTAATTAGGCTATAAGGCAATTTCGGTCAAAACAGCTGGATAATTGGAAAGGAATAAGCTGTTGAGGTTTTTATCATGTCTTGAATCTAGTGATGAAGTGTTGGTTTAACGCAAGTGCTTCTCTTTGCAGATCCTCCTTTACTTGATAAAGCAAGTGGCAAATGAATAATGAAGCCTAACACCAAAGAAGAGTGACAGCCGCACAGAGTGCGGGACGAGTGAATCAGGACCTGTGCGATAGAGCGCGGGGCAGTATCACAAACAGCATGCTTCAGTGGAGGAGACGGCATTGCTGTTTTGTCAAAATGACCTGGAATAGCAAGAGGTCTCTGTTCCGCACTCACCTCACTGGTCTTATATCACTTGTGTTTTTATTTGCAATGTTGCTCCTTTTTAACCACCACAGCTCACTCTCGGGCAGAACAGGACTCAAAGAAACCCCAGTGACGCACACAATACGAGGATACAGGGCAACAAAAAGTGAAACGAACAGCTCGCTAAGGAGTATCTGGAAGGAGGGCGCTCAAACGTTAAAGCCTCACACTGCTTCTAATGTGAGCAGCACGGAGTTGTTACAACAAGGAGTAACTGGGTTGGAGAACACACTAAGCACAAATGGAAGTATCTACAGTGAAAAAGGCTCTGGACACCAAAATGTGTATCATTTCAAATATATCATTAACGAGCCTGAGAAGTGCCAGGAGAAAACTCCATTCCTTATTCTGCTCATAGCAGCAGAACCAAGGCAGACGGAGGCCCGGCAAGCGATTAGACAAACTTGGGGTAACGAGAGCCTTGCTCCGGGGATTCCAACAGTAAGGTTGTTTTTACTTGGGTTACATTCCACGGCAGATGGATCAATCCAGCGAGCCATTATGGATGAAAGCAGGCAATATCATGACATTATCCAGCAAGAGTATTTAGACACCTACTACAATTTGACCATTAAAACATTAATGGGCATGAACTGGGTAGCAACATATTGTCCAAAAGTTTTGTACGTCATGAAAACTGACAGTGATATGTTCGTTAACACGGAATACTTAATACACAAGCTGCTGAAGCCTGATCTCCCCCCACGAACCAATTATTTCACAGGATATTTAATGAGAGGGTATGCGCCAAACCGGAACAAAGACAGCAAATGGTACATGCCCCAGGATTTATACCCCAGCGAGCGTTACCCAGTATTTTGCTCAGGGACTGGCTACGTGTTCTCCGGGGACCTTGCTGAGAAAATCTTCAAAGTGTCTCTTAGTATCAGACGTTTGCATTTAGAGGATGTATATGTTGGGATTTGTCTTGCAAAGCTGCGTATTGATCCTGCGCCTCCGCCAAATGAATTTGTCTTCAATCATTGGAGGGTTTCATACTCTAGCTGTAAATATAGTCACCTTATTACTTCCCATCAGTTCCAGCCCGGAGAACTTATTAAATACTGGAATCACTTACAACAGAATAAGCACAATGCCTGTGCCAATGCAGCCAAGGAAAAAGCCAGCAAGTATCGGCACCGTAAAATGCACTAAATGGACAACACGTTAAATAATAGATTCTATTGTGCAAATTGAAAATATTTACAAAAAGCATGTGCAGTGGATTGGCAAGCTTACTGGGAAAGGCTTTTCCAAAGGAGGATAATGGGGAAATTATTTTTTTATTTTCAAAAGATTATTAGAAAATAAATGATCAAAAACAGGAACTAAAGGGTATTGACAAAAACAAACAATGCATAAAAATGTTGTGTATAAAATCTGTGCAATAAGACGCATGCACACTTTCATGGTACACATGCTCTTTTATGTGCCAATAAAATTCAACTGGTCAAATTTTGCATACAAACACAAGGGAAGTGTATTTGTTAATAAAAAATGGGGAGCATGAAACACAGATCAGCAGCCTCAAGCACCAATTGTTGTAGAAATAGAGATTTCAGGTATTTGAAATACAAGTATGGCATCAGTTATCCGGAAAACCGCTATCCAGAAAGCTCAGAATTACAGAAAGGAGTCTCCCATGTATCCTAATACAAATTTTTTTAAATTTTTCCTTTTTCTGTGTAATAAACTAAGATATAATGAATCGTTAATTGAAAGAAAAACCAGCCTATTTGGGTTTATGTAATATTAACATGATTTTCTAGTAGACAATGTGTTTAGATGCAAATTACAGAAAGATCTGTTATCCAGAAAGCCCCAGGTGCTATTCTGGATAACGGGTCCCATACCTGTACAGGTATGGAATTTGTAATCTGGAAAGCAATTATCCAAAAAGCTCAGAATTACGGACATGATGTCTCCCATAGACTCCATTTTATCCAAATTTTTAAAAGTGATTTCCATTTTCGATAACAACAACAACAACAACAACACAGTACCTTGTACTTGATCCAAACTAAAATATAATTAATCCTTATTGGAAGCAAAACCAGCCTATTTGGTTTATTTAATGGTTATATAATTTTCTAGTAGACAAGATAGAGATCCAAATTATGGAAAGATCTGCTATCTGAAAACCCCCAGGTCCCGAGCATTTTGAATTACAGGTCCCATACCTGTAGAATAGCTATCCTACACACTTGCTAGCAATATAAACACCAACTCACTGTTGTAGCTTTGCAGACTTATAATTTCAAATATCAGTGCATAATATTTAAGATGATTTTCTAGGAAGTGTAAAGGTATGGGAACATTACCCAGAATACTCAAAAATATGGCATTGCCATAGTGCCAATATCCAATAGTACCCTATTCATACAAGTAATTCTTTATTTTAACTGCTTTGCTTGTATCTCTTGCCCTAAAGAACGAACCTTGAACATGATGTTAACATCCACAGCATAACTCCATATTAATGGAAAACCAGTGTTTTACTACCCTTAAAGTAAATCTGTATAATAAAAGTCCTTTTCAAATTAAACATGAAATCCAATTTCTATTTTTTATGAAAGCAATCCTAGCTGTTATAAGCTCATTTAAAAATCTCAGCTGTCAATCAAATATTGTCTGCCACTCCTCTAGGCATAGAGGCGGGCCGACAATTACTTTAAATTTCCATTCAGCAATTCCTAGATGTCACTGCTCTCCCACATTCCCCCCCCCCTTCTCTTCACCATTTAATTGTGTAACCAGTGCATGGGGATGGACATCAGGGCCCCCATTCTGGTGCACAAACAAGATTCTGAGATGATGTAAGGCTTGTCTTAATAACAGTGTCCACAAAATGGCTCCTGCGTACTTGCTGTAATTATGAATTCCCAGACCGAAGGAAATAAGATTCAAATAATTTATATTGTGTAATTAAAGTTCATTTTGCTTGAATAATGAGATAAAATAGGATTTTAAATAATTTTTTTGGGTGACAGATGCCCTGTAACAAATTTATGGGCCATGAAATGACAGAATTCAACATTACACCGATTTTACAACTGGCCAAAGCCTCCAAAATATTGCCAAGAAGGCACAGCCCATAGCAGTGACAACCCCCGCGCCAAAAGCCTTACACAAGTCAACTAAGCATCTCTTTGCACCATAGTTTTTTTGTGAACATTCACGCCCAGCCATGAAATACACGATCTACAGCTCAAGTGTACCTTTGCCTCCAATAGGGTAACCATCTCCAGATGACGGACGTAATCCAAAGGCATTATGTTTTAAGGAAACTGCAATTGGTTTTGTCAGTTTCATGCCTTTTCTGGCTTATGAACTGGGTAAGAAAGCTAAAAATCGCTGACAAATGTAGACTGATCAGTAATGAGCACATATAGTACAAGGACCTCTTTTAACAAGAGATCAAATGTGTTTTTTAGTAATCACTAAATATCGGGTGTATCGGGGATGCTGCTGCATCATGGGAAAATCTTTCCTAGAGATTCTTTTTTTAAAACTGCTTGGAAAGTATAAAGTGTCCAAGATGATAGGTTTGCTCTCTGAAGGTAGACAATTAAAGAGATAAAAAGCAAAAAAACAGAAAACAAAAATCAATTATCCAAAAACCACGATAACCACTAGAAGCCCTGGGACATAGAACGATATACGCCAAGCTTCGATTACAGTTTTCAAAAAATTGAATACATATAATGCATTCTAGGAGGTGTATATGTCTATGGGGCGATATGTTTCAATGACTATAAATATATATCTATATACATACATAGCTGTAAAATATTTTACCAGAAAAGTTACTGCATCTGATATAGATTAAAAGTAAGGTGACTAGCGCAAATCTGCTTTAAACTACTGTGCAGCAACAATGGCTATAGTACTGGTGCAACAACACACCAGCTTCAACTGATCAATGTGATTAAAGGAACAGTTCAGTGTAAAAGTAAAAACTGGCTAAATAGATAGGCTGTGCAAATAAATAATATTTCTAATAGTTAATTAGCCAAAAATGTAATGTATAAAGGCTAGAGTGACTGGATGTGTAACATAATAGCCATAACACTACTTCCTGCTTTTCAGCTCTCTAACTCCAAGTTAGTCAGCGACTTGAAGGGGGGCTACATGGGACAGCATCCTCAGCATTCAGCTCAGATTCAAAAGCAACAGTTATGACCCATGTGCCCCCCCCCAAAGTCACTGATTGGTTAATGCCAGGTAACCAGTCAGTGGAAACCAAGAGAGCTGAAAAGCAGGAAGTAGTGTTCTGGTTATTATGTTAGACATCCAGTCACTCCAGCCTTTAGACATTACATTTTTGGATAACTAATTATATTAGAAATATTTTTTGACATACACCACCAATCATGTTAATTTATAGTCATGCAATGATTGCATGCAGAGCTTCAGCCAAGTAACTTTTAATGCAAAGCAAGAATAAAGTTGCAGGATCTCTGCGATTTCTCCTCAGAAAACAGATTACAAAATGTGGGAATAGCCAGAGGCCACTCACAACAAATACATAGCTGCAAGGAAAGTGTGACCCCTTGCCTGGACATGCTGATGAGCATTCATGGGACTTCCCACTGTGGCAAATCATCAAGTGACCAGTAATGAATGACCACATTCCAATGCTGCTAACCATCAGGGTCCTAGAACTGGAGAAACAAGAAGCTCAAGCAAGGCAGTTTACATTGAAAACACTTTTTAGAAAAAGGACATTATCCTTGATTAAGCAACTATTCTATAATGCAGTGAGGAATATAAAAATGATACGCTGGACTGTAAACAGATTTCAAAAAATAGTATTTACAGTGAGAGGAAGTGTGAAGAAGTTCCTTGTTAATGGGATTAAAACAGATTTTTTTTGGGGGGGGGAAAAGACTTGTGGGGCATGTAATACACACAGCAAAATATGCCCAGGTCTATTAACCCATAACAACCAATCAGGTGTCTTTCAGCAGGTACCGGTAAATGTTACCTCCTAAGTGGTTGATTTAGACCAGTAGCTTTGATTACATTTCTTCCTTAAAAATTTATGACCAACAAAAATAATTGTAGACTGAAAAAAAATAGATTGTGCCCTGTAACAACTGGCAATGATTCACATCCATGCTGTGCTGTATTTTTTCCCAGAATATAAATTTGTCAAAAACCAGGATTTCTAAGGACTTTGTGTGAGGGCAATTCCCAACTTTTTGTCACCTATCATCTGGCAACAAAACGATGGAAACCTTACGCCTTATTGGTACCAAGTCTTAAATGAACAGTTCAGTGTAAAAATAAAAACTGTGTAAATAGGCTGTGCAAAATAAAAAAATGTTTCTAGTATAGTTAGTTAGTGTTAATGTAATGTATAAAGGCTGCAGTGACTGGATGTCTAACGTAATAGCCAGAACACTAATTCCTGCTTTTCAGCTCTGTCACTCTGAGCTAGTCAGCGACTTGAAGGGGGGGCCACATGGGACATATCTGTTCAATGATTTTGCATTTAGCTCATATTCAAAAGCAACAGATATGACCCATGTGCCCCCTCTCAAGTCGGCAGCCACGGTAACCAGTCAGTGTAAACAAAGACAGCTGAAAAGCAGGAAGTAGTGTTCTGGCTATTATGTTAGACATCCAGTCACTCCAGCCTTTTTACATTACATCTAACTAACTATATTAGAAACATTTTTTATTTTGCACAGCCTATTTACCCAGTTTTTATTTTTACACTGAACAATTCCTTTAAAGGACAAGTGAACCAAACTGGCAAAACCATACGCTTATAATATACAACAGTTTAAAAGGTACCATTGGATAATAAATATGAAAGAGATCTTGCTCAACAACTCCCTCTATACATTTTGTAGCTGAGCAATTTTGCTTACAAATATTATTGATATCAGTGTCGGATCATTTTGGGGAGAACAAAAGTAAAATGTGACATTCATCACAAAATGCTCTTAGATGAAAGCCTTAATGCGGCCGTACAATATTACCATGGAAACCATTCTCGGAGCTCGCTGCAAAGTATTTAAATTTTGACAGCCTCGTGAGAAGACTCATACTGAATGATAGTAAGGCTTTGTTTTGCTGGGTAATTCAGCCACTT
Source organism: Xenopus laevis (assembly GCF_017654675.1). Taxonomy (NCBI): domain Eukaryota; kingdom Metazoa; phylum Chordata; class Amphibia; order Anura; family Pipidae; genus Xenopus; species Xenopus laevis. The sequence continues at coordinate 92,686,810 of NC_054378.1, forward strand.
TTCTGATCTAACCATAGAATTTACTACTAAGTGCTAATGCATTCCACGCCGCCGTTATTTCAGAAGTATTTGGATGAGTGAAGCTGCAGAATAATACCCAGCGGATGAGATTTTTGTATGAGCTTATGAATTTTTATTTAACAAGGCCACGCATACTAAGATACAGACGACTTGGTAATAGTAATAAATAGGACTGAAAGTTTTTACCGATCCCCCAGATACAAATAACAGGCAAGTCTGAAATCAAGACTGAGAACGAGTTAGCGGAAATGCAACCACTTAATGAAGCCAATCAGAATGCTGTAGAATAACAGGGCCAAGTCTAATTCTCTCATTGAAGAGCCCTAAGGAGCCACTTTGTGCTGCTTTATTCATGGCCTGCAACTGGGAGCGTCTCGTGTCAGTAGAACCCGATCTCATTTCTCTCCATATTGATTTTACTAAAATGCAAGGTGCATGATAAACATTTGTAACAACATATTAAATAAAATGAATATCAGCAGCTGTTTTAACCCCTTGATTGCCAGCACCCACTATTTTATGCTGTGGACTTTTACTTTACAGTCTCTCTGAGACTGAACCTTGTTCTATGACACTTATCTGGGCAACTGAAGGAAACACTTTTTTTTGTTTACAATTGTTGCCATTTCTAAATACAGGTGCCAGATCTATTATCCGGAAACCCATTATCTAGAGAGTTCCAAATTACAGAAAGGCTGTTTCTAATAGGCTCCACTTTCATAAAAATAATCCAAATTTTTAAAAACAATTTCCTTTTTCTCTGTTAAAATAAAACAATACCTTGTTCTTGTTCCAAACTAAGATATAATTAATCCTTATTGGAAGCAAAACCAGCCTATTGTGTTTATTAAATGTTTACATGATTTTCTAGTAGACTTAAGGTATAAAGACCCAAACTAGGAAAGATCTGGAAAACCCAAGGTTCTCTTATCTGGATAAGAGAACCTGGATTAGTCTTTAGATCTGATGCAGTACGGGCCAAATAGTTTATGAAGAATTTTGAATTCAAGATGTATGGATTCTATGCATCCTCAGTATATGCAGGCCCAATTCTCATATCCTGCCCCAGCCTTTATAATGCAAAAGCAAGTCAGGACTATATCAGGTATAAACCTCCAAAAAATCCCACATAAATCCCCATTTTCAGCAGAGCACCTTCCAAACTATCCCTGTTTTCAGTGTGTCAGTCTAAAACTGCAGATCCCACAACTGGAGAGAAAGTGGTATTCCAGAAAGAAAAAAGTTAAAGACCATTTTTAAATTTGCATGAGGGTGGGAACCTACAAAGCAACCAATCAGTAATAAGAGTAGGTAAAGGAAGTTTAATGATGTGAAATATTTAATTAATTGCTATACTTGTGCAGATATATGTGTTAGCAAATGAGCAAGTAGTTCAGAATTTGTTGAGTAGAAGTGATAAACACACTGAAGAACAGGCTGTTTTTTGGACATAAGGAGTAAAAGAAATTACTCCAAATTACATCAAGACCATTTAAAGAAATATCAAACCATTGAAACGCCATTAGAAAGAAATAATGGGATCATACTACCGCCAAGTGGCCATGATAAAAAAACATAAATCATTTCTAAACCCAAAAATTCCAGAAACATTTAAGGTAAGATACACCTTTGCAGCAGAAGTCACAGTTGAAAATGGACACATTTATACAAAATAAATCATCATTTGCATCAGTGGCTGCCCCAGTGCAGCTTGCAATCCAAGATCCTGATCACATACATTATAGTCAGTTAACAGGAGCAAATTATCCTTTGTTTTCGAAGTGTGGATAAAAACAGGAAATCATACAAGACCGCAAGGTAGCAACTCTAACCACTGAGCTACCATGATGACCATACCTTTTTATGCAGTGCATAGAAAAAATAAATGGTTAAACCAGGATTAGGTAATCAGAGATAAAAGCTATGTTTACAGGAGGGGAGAAAATTTGGCCACATGTGTATGCATTGACAGAACAGGATCTGCTTGTAACTGTGCCACAGAATGGATTTTGGACAGAAAATGCAAACTTGGGTTGGCAGCATGCAATCAGTTTTTCTTCCACCAGCATTCTATGCAAATGGTGGGTTTTACACATCTACAAAATAAAGCTGTGTAAAGAACATTAATTTTCCTTGCAAGACCATAATCTTAAACATGCATCAAGGCTGTGCCAGGTCTATTTAAAAACCAACGGCAACAAGTGTTGACTTGCATAGCTTTCACTTCTCGATCATCAGACCCAAACTCTAATCTTTGAAAGGGAAAGGCCAAAACATATTGTAGCATACAAGACAGACTCAGTGATGCTCTAAGTATGCTGAATAATGGCGAATCTCATATTTTCTGACAGCGCAAGCAGTTTACATGCCAAATACTAAGACACTTTAACTTACTGTAGGTTAGGAAACATTAACAATCATATTTAGATTGCAATATTATATTGCAATGTATATAAGACAAAATAAAGCTGGGTCTTTGTGGAATTTACATTAATTTCTCTAATAAGAGTAACAAATCTTAAGACTTACAGTCACAGACTTCAGTGTCATGCCGTGGTAAGTTCCCATAGTGTCAATCTTAAAGCCTTCCGTTTCTAAAAAGGATTAAATTAACAGTTAAGACTTTCCCTTCAATCTACACATTTCGACGAACTGCAAACAAAATAAATATCTTTTGCATTGTTGGACAGATTTATTTTAGCATTAATGAACCACAAAAAACACAAAAAGTGTAAAAGAAAACATTTCATGTGTATTTACATATTACAGGTAGAGGATACATTATCAGGAAATCTGTTATCCAGAAAGCTCAGAATTACGGGAAGGTCGACCCCATTTTAAAAATGTCCTTTTTCTCTGTAATAATAATACAGTACATAGCACTTGATCTAAACTAAGATGCAACAAATCCTTATTGGAAGCAAAATAATTACAGTGTTGCATAGGAGGTCAGAAAGGTTAGAGATGTAAGCACAGATTCAGCTGACCATCAGCACAAAGAATCCACACAGAGAATGGGGAAATACCTTGCAAAACTGGCAAAAATTGCAATTATAAAATTTAAACTGAACACTTAACCAAGGAGGAAGTTCCTCTACCTTTTAAGGAACTATGGAAAGTTAGAAATACCTTTACATACAGTGGTGCTTGAAAGTTTATGAACCCTTTTAAATTTTAAATTTTTTTATATGAATGTGACCTAAAACAGTCTGGTTTTCAAACAAGTCCTAAAAGTACATGAAGAAAACCAGGTTAAACTACGAAACAAAATTTTATTTGGTCATGTATTTATTAAAAAGAAATGATCCAATAACATATCTACATGTGGCAAAAGTAAGATTAATCCTTAAAATTATAGAATTTGAAGGTGAAATCAGAGGCTGGTGTATGGCAACATAGGGTAGGCAGAGTACGCAGGGGGGATTACAGGTGTGAACAATGCATGAGTTTTCTGTTTGAATTTGAGATGTAAACAATGCAGGGGCCATTTAATTTCTCCGTACTTACTTTTTAAAGTTTATACAAGGTAAGGAATCACAGCAGGCAGACTTTCAATGTGGGGGCCAAAAAATGGGGGGGGGGGGGTTGCAGGCTGGATACACCAGTTGGACAGCACTGATCTAGATAGTCTAACAACGTACCTTCTTTTCCTTTGAACCTTTCCTGATCGTATCTGTTGTAAGCTGCTGGGATTGGTTTATTGGTCCTTAATGCTGGATCCTACAAAGCAGCAACATACAAATTTAATATTTCCAAATCACTCAGTGGATGCACAAGGACATTTTCAATAATTGAAGATTTAAATGTATAGCTACAGAGCTCTAGTAATCTGCCAGATGACACACTACATATAACAGACACTTACAGTTGGTGCTGTGGTTTGAGTTGGTCTTTGCTCAGGAGCACGGCCCTCTTCGCGAGCCTTCACAGACTGAAGTATTGCAAATATGTTCTTAGCAAAGTTCTGGAGGGAAAACAAATCATTTTAAAACTTTTGCACTGGAACTATTCAACAAGCACTTATTACCCAGGTCCCTGAAAAGTGTATGCAGCAGAACACTTCTTCATTTCTATGTCTGCCCATTAATCTTTTATGGACAATGATTAAAAAAATGCAACAATGTACTAAATTATATGCATTAAGCCAAAATTAAGATGCTATCAGGAATACAGGGAGTCCACTTTTTTAATCCATCATAATACCAAACCACAGATGAGATTTAATTTGTATATTTAGATTTAAATATAAACATTTGCGCAAATTATGCACAAAATTTTGTTTGCATTCAGCTATATAAATTTAGTTGAAAACTTAATCTGAATCCTGCAAAAGCGGTCTGATTCAGCAGTATCCTGAACCAAATCCTGTATTCAGTGCATCCCCGTTGCTATAATGTGCAAGGATACAGAGGAACTATGTATCCACTATAACACAAACACTGATACCATAGACAGACCCTTGAATAGCAACATTTTGGAAACAAATTCAATAAGATCAGACAGTCAAAACTGCTGCATTTCCTGGATCACAATTATGTACAGAATTCATGGGAATTAGATCAAATTCTAAAGGAATTTAAATGTAATCCAAGACAAACAGTTTATCTAGACAGAATTTGAAGCAAACACCAAGGGGCAGATTTACATATGGTCGAATATCAAGGGTTAATTAACCCTCGATATTCGACTGCCGAATGTAAATCCTTCAACTTCGAATATCGAAGGATTTACCACAAATAGTTAAATCGATTGTAATCCATCGATCGAGCGATTTTTCTTCTACTAAAAAATTGTTAGAAAGCCTATGGGGACCTTCCCCATAGGCTAACATTGCACTTCGGGATGTTTTAGGTGGCGAAGTAGGGGGTCGAAGTTTTTTTTTAGAGACAGTACTTCGACTATCGAATGGTCGAATATTCGAACGATTTTTAGTTTGAATCGTTCGATTCGAAGACGAAGGTCGAAATAGCCAAAAAAAACCATTCGAAATTCAAAGTTTTTTTTATTCTATTCCTTCACTCGAACTAAGTGAATGTGCCACCAAATGTTTGCAATTTTAAAACAATGCATGACAAGTTCTAAACCAAATTTTGTCTCAAATCCGATTACTATTGTTGGTGCACAGCCTAATACTGACACAGTAGTGACATCATGATGGTCTTCTGCCATCCAAAAAAAAACACATAGCTAAATTTAAGTGGTTCAACCCGAAATGCAGCAAATTATGGATATATAGGAAAGGGCCTAAGTTTAGTACCATTTTTCAAACCTGCTACTTGTAAAACTTCCCTGCACTTCTATAGTGAATAAGAGTAAATGGGGTTTACTGTCAGATAAGCCTCCTGTGCAAACAGTGCTGTTTAAGAAGTCAAAAAAGCTTGCTCCTCACTGGAACAGCGTCCCAACTGGGAGGCAGCAGTCACTTTTGTGCTTATTGTTTAGACTATTTACCTATGGAGAATAACATTTATTTTCATTATTAACTAACTAAAACTGAAAAAAATTGTAGCTATATAAACCAGAATATAATCTGAAAACAAAGCGAAAGAGAGATCACAAAAAACATACTTTGCCGGTGCTCTGTAAGATAGTTGTCCGCGTTCTCCACACTCTTTCTCTGCTCACAATGTCCCTGGTGAAATCGACTTCAGCATCCACAAAGCTTCTTTGTTTTAAGGCAGTTATATCATCATCCAGATCAGTTTTGATGGTGGATCGTTTCTTTGCCATGATTTTTGCTTTGATAGCAGCAATTTTTTCAACGGACATAGCCTCTGAGAGTGATCTGAAAGGTAAGAATATACAGGAATAATATGTGGAGAAGTCCAAGCACAATAACCAACTTTAACCATTATATCAATTTATGATACAATTATTTTGAAGCAGAACTTAAACCCATTTGTAAGTAATTGGGTAATCAAAAATAGAAATTTGCCATTTTTAAATATAATAGCCTCCCCCTGGTATCCAAACAAACTATACATGTTAGGTCATATGAGCCAATTAACAGACAGTTGTGTCTCTTGCTTTCACACTTCTTCCTGTTACAGTTAGAGTTGAAGTATTTCTGGTCAGGTGATCTCTGAGGCAGCACACAGACCATCACAAAATGGTGGCTCAAGGCAAGAGATGTAAAAGGGCAATATTTACTTAAATATATGTATTTACTTAAATATGCGTCTATACCAATTGGGTAAAATTCTTTACTATATATGCCACTTAATAGGATATAAACTGTTGCTTAAATGGATTCTGTCAATTTTTATGGTTTCGTTTTATTCACATGTTTACACTGCAAATAATTCACTTTACCATGTAAAATTTAATTCCTCACCCAAACAAATGTATTTTTTTTAGTTGAAATATTGCTGTGTAGGCAGCCATATCAAGTCATATTGCCTGTTCATGTGCTTCAGAAAGTGCCAGTGCTGCACTACAGAAGTGCTTTCTGACAGGCTATGTTTTCCCCTACTCAGAGTAACTGAAGGAGTCACAATGGGACATGGATTTTAACTACTGAGTGCTGTTCTTATATTTATCAGGCAGCTGTTATCTGGTTACTTTTCTACTGTTCTGCTGATGGGCTGATGGGGGGGGGGGGGAAGGAGGGTGATAGCACACCAGCTTGCAGTGCAGCAGTAAAGATCGTCAAAAGTTTATCAGAGCAAAAGTCACATGACTGGGGGCACCTGGGAAACTGGCAGCATGTCTAGTCCCATCTTAGATTTCAAAATTCAATCTAAAAAAAGCCGTTTGCTCTTTTGAAAAACTGATTTCAGTGCAGAAGTCTGCTGGAGCAGCACTATTAACTGATGCATTTTGGAGAAAAAAAAACGTTTCCCAGGACAGTATCACTTTAAGTATTCATTTTGGGAATATATTTTTCATTTAAGTAGGATTTGGTTTGGGATTCTTTCAAATCTGAGCCTTTTTCAGTAGGATTCGGCTCAACCCAAGTTCCTAACGGAATTCAAGAGCCCACAAAATGCCTATTGGCAAGTACAAATTCAGACTGGTATCCAGCTTGGAGCATTTTAACACTTTACTTACCGAATCTGTTCTGTCGCCACCATGCCTTCTTTATGGCCTTCCAATCGAGCAGCCAATCGCTCCTTGTCAAGACGTACACGTTCCTCATCCTAAAATACATTATTACTTTTTACTAATTTGTAATACATAAACAGAATGGATATGATGGTTTAGCTATCACAATATCCTTGGAACTATTTTTAAATGCATAGAAAATCAGTCAAACAGTAAAATAAAGAATGTTTTGCTTAAAAAGTAAGAGAGCTGTTATTTGTGTGTATGTGTGTGTAATAGATCTCATGCCTGTATAAATAGAAATTATATAAATACACATGTGGGTTTTAAACAGAAAAAAACTCTCCCTTGCCACCATATTTTTCATAAAGTCAAATACTATTACTAACAATGAAGTATTTTAAAGCAAGGGAACTATAACAAGTTATTAATCTTCAGCTGTTAGTGGGTGGTGGGTAGTTCAACATCTGCATAGACCAGTCCTAGAGGACCAAAAACACTATATAAAAATCAAGCCACTGCAATATATACAGTATTAGCCAAACTAACTACTCAGCAAATGTAATGCCCTTTTTTCTTGAATCTGCAGCAATAAATTAGCAAACAGCCCAGGGAAACTGCCAGAAACGGCAAATTTGGAGGAGCTCACCCAAGACATGCAGCCTCTCCACCGAAAACTCTCGCAATAAACTTTGCCAGCTATCAGCGATGACTGTCACATCCACGGGAGGCTCAGGTATTAATAGCAATGTGGCTTTATTGAGACCCACTATTGATCAAACATCACATAGTATGTTTCAATAAAGCCGCCAGAAAGCCCTTCATAATACGCAGAAAGGGAAAACTTACCTCTACTCTTGGTTTCTTTGCCTCAGCGGATATTTCATCTGCAACTCTCTTCACTATAATAAAGATAATTGTTATGAACGCATTTCATTCCCTGGCTGCTAGAGATTTTGTAGAGCATTAGAGGGGCATCCTTGCATCCAAGAGAATAAGAATTGTATTAACATTCCTATGTACATACCTTGTGTGGATCTCTGAAGACCAATTTCAAGTGGCGCACTTCTGTCTATACTGGCAGATGATGCTGTGGAAAGCAGAATGGTTGAGATAATGTAGATACAAATATACTGCTATATTACAAACGTTCAAAGGCCAACTCAGTACAGTAACCTCTAATTCAGGTTATTTATTAGAAAACACAAAAGCATTCAATGTGTGAAATCTATTTGTTAAATTTTTTAAATGATTTTATTGATACAGTTCTGTACCATTTTCTATATGTCGACCTATAAGTCATAAGCCAAGCCCCACTCAACTCTGATGTGTCCAATGAAGCGTTAAATAATACATATTGGTGAACTCCCACTTGAGCAAAGAATAAGTGTTGGTGCCGGGCACACTGGTAACTCACATATAGATCATACCAAAGTTTTGTAGATAAAAAGTAGATACTTTATTTATACAATCATCTCTTGCCTGACGCGTTTCGTGTCACAATGGACACTTAATCATAGGCTTCCCAATTGAGCCCTACCAGAAAAACTACAGGCATATCCAAATACAAATATACACTTTAGAAATGGTTCATAATCGTTTGCATGCCAATTGTTGGTACAGGTATGGGACAGGTTATCCAGAATGATCGGGACCTGGGGTTTTCCAGAATAGATCTTTCCACAGGGCTGGGGGCGGCTTTTAGTGGAAACTATTCAGTATGCACCAGCTCCTAGATATGGACACGTTTCTATGATTTTTATAGGAACTTGTCGGTATTGCTTTAATTTGGATCAAGTACATGGTACTGTTTTATTACAGCGAAAAATAAATCATTTTTAAAAATTTGGATTATTTGGATAAAATGGAGTCTATGGGAGACGGGAATCCCATAATTCGGAACATTCTGGATAACGGGTTTCCAGATAACGGATCCCATACATGTAATGTAAAATGACTTTCACTTCATTGTTTTCTGTTGTTTTCTGTTACTGGTCCTGTAAAATCACAATTGTAGTTTTATAATGATAGTGAATTCAGAAAAAGGTAGTGAACAGTATGAAGTCACTGGCACTTACATGTTTCTCCATTTAAGTATGCAAGGAGATCTTTTCGATCAGGTCTTCTAACCACAGGAATGTTTTCAGTCTGCGGAAGGTGAACAGAAAATTAAAATTTAAAAATATATATCCTTCCCAAAATATATTCAGTGAAAATTACAACTTATAATTACAATTGTCTGATGAATATCAGAAGGGAAATCCAGGAATCTCAGCGGTTGGTTATGTAGCCTACAGGGTATTCTGTTAATATGAAAGTTTTAGGAGAGAGGGAAAAATAATTTTCTTTACTTTTTGATCTGCTTACAAATGAGGAGAGGGTCTCCTTGGTTGAAATCCATTTCATATGGATTCACTTCCCTGGCTTTGCATACACTGATCATAAAAACCTTGCACTATATTGATGAGCCCCAATAAAGCCATAAGTGGTCTGTACATGGGATCTGGTCAGCAACTACCCTGGCTACGCTATAACACCCAGTGTGTGAATGCAACTCTAGAGAGTATTATTTTAGGAGAAAAACTGGGTTCCTTTCCACGACTGTTTCCACTTTACATACAAATGAGGAGAGACTCCCATCATATGAAATGCACTTCATGTTGATGTATATCAAGGACTTCAAAACAACACTTGGTGGTTTTAAATGAATTACCTGAACCAATTGCTGATATCAGTACTTACTTTGCCAAGTTTTCTAGATTAATCATTTATCTAGAAGTATTAGGGTTGGGGCAGACGGGCAGATTTGGGGAGATTTAGTCGCCAGGCGACTAATTGCCTCTTCTGCGTGGCGACAAACTTCCTGAACTGCCTTCCGCCTGCTTGAATGAAGAATTGCCTCTTGCGTAAGGCAGACGGAAGGCAGTTCGGGGAGATTGTCGCCACTCAGAAGAGGCGATTAGTCGCCAGGTGACTAAATCTCCCCAAATCTGCCTGTCTGCCACAACCCTTAAACAAGAGAATTCCAGCACCTAGTCTGTAAAGCCTAGGACCTAGTCATGGCATGCCTAAGGTAACACTATATAGGTAAGCCATCGATTGCCTAGAATACTTAAGGACCTGGGGTTTTGTAGATAAGGGGTGTTTCCATAATTTTTCTCAACATTACTTAGTCATAAAATAAGAATTGCTGACTTAAATCAGACTTGATAATGACTTTCCCTAATATGGAGCTTTCGTGAAAACTGGTTTCTGTATAATGGATTACTACCTGCACTTACTTTAGATTACTGTAATACTGCTGAAGTCACATGACTACTATAAGCATGCCCATATGTATATATTTACACAGTAAAACAGGTGAAAATGTAATAAAGCCATTTATTTAAATTATTTCATTTTTTTTGTACCACTTACCGCAGCACGTCGGACGTACACAGGATGAGAAAGATGCACATTATTGAGCAAGAACAAAATGGAGTCTAGTGTATAATATTCTCTGGGCTGCCCTTCTTTTCCTGTCCTGCATTAAAACAATTAAGATCATGTTTATTAGCAATTCATATGGAAATAAATATAAGGCACATGCACTATTTAAAGCAATATCTATTAAACACCACTACATGTTGAAGACTGCTTGCCTATATTTATAAAGTAACAATGTATTCTGCATAGCTGGGCATATTCATGTTCACACAAACAATATGATTTGTTTCTTATAGGGATTTTTTATATTTTGTTGAATTTGCAGTTTAAATTTATAAGCTCTAGACTCATGAATTCAATGAACTGCCTGGCTACAGGTTGGTCAAGCAACAGGTTTGCTTGACCAACCTATGTTGTTTGAAACACAGGATGACACAGATTTATCCAAATGCGAGATTAGAACTCACCACAGAAAATCTCACGCATGTTCTATTAATTCTTATGGGAATTGTTTTTGTCAATTAAGTTCATCATTTGGTAAATATGTTTTATAAAAATCCCATGGGAATGAATAGAAAATGGGTGAGTTTTACTGTGGACAGTTCTAATCTCACATTTGGATAAATCTCCCCCTTAGTTACGCAATACCATAAGAGCTAAATAAATGCTCCTATAAATGCACTGGTAATAGGAGATACGAGTAGATACGAGTTGAAGTTTAAAGTTTCATTTTTCTCCTTCTAAAAACACGGGGGGGAGGGGTCACTGACCAGAACTGTTCTAAATTGATATTTAGTTGATACATTTGTTATCTTTGTCCCTGCTGAGCAGAATCTGAGTTTCATTAAAGGGCAGCTGTTAGAATTGATACAATAGTTGCTAATATTCCACAGATACTGCTGAGAAATGGATCAACTAATTGTATCAATGTAGCAAAAAGAAGTTTTGGAAGGTGAACAAACCCTTTAAAGTGGACCCGTCACCCAGACATGAAAATCTGTATAATAAAAGTCCTTTTTAAATTAAACCTGAAATCCAATTTCTTTTTTTTAATAAAGCATTTATAGCTGTTGTAAACTCATTTAAAAATATCAGCTGTCAATCAAATATTGCCTACCCCACCTCTATGCCTAGGCATAGAGGCGGGGCAAGCAATTACTTTCACTTTCCATTCAGCACTTCCTAGATGTCACCGCTCTCCCCACATTCCCCCAGCTCTCTTAACGATTTAATTGTGTAACCAGTGCATGGTGATGGGCATTGGGTCCCTGTCCCCTGGTGCACAAACAAGATTCTGAGATTATGTAAGGATTGCCTTAATAACAGTGTCCACAAAATGGCTCCTTCCTGGTTGCTATAATTTTGAATTCCCAGACTGATGGAAACAATATTCAAATAATTTACACAGTGTAATTAAAGTTCATTTTGCTTGACTAACATGATAAAATAGGATTTGGAATAATTTTGCTTGGGTGACGGGTCCACTTTAACATAATGCAGAACTAAAGAAACACATTCACAATTTAAAACAGCACTGGGCAGAGGCGCAGCTGCCATGAGGTGAGTTGAGGCAGCAGCCCCCGATTTACCAGCAAAAAGCAACTCCTTATAACTTTAAGAGATGAATTTCAGGTCACTAAAGGAATTGTTCAGTATAAAAATAAAAACTGGGTAAATAGGTTGTGCAAAATAAAATATTTTATAATATAGTTAGTTAGTTAGGCAAAAATGTAATGTATAAAGGCTGGAGTGACTGGATGTCTAACATAATAGCCAGAACACTACTTCCTGCTTTTCAGCTGTCTTTGTTTACGCTGACTGGTTACCAGGCAATAACCAATCAGAGACTTGAAGGGGGGGGGCACATGGGTCATATCTGTTGCTTTTGAATCTGAGCTGAATGCAGAGGATCAATTGCAAACTCACTGAACAGTTATGTCCCATGTGGCCCCCCTTCAAGTCACTGACAAGCTCAGAGTTAGAGCTGAAAAGCAGGAAGTAGTGTTCTGGCTATTATGTTACACATCCAGTCACTCCAGCCTTTTTTACATTACATTTTTGCCTATATAACTATATTAGATACATTTTTTTATTTTGCACAGCCTATTTACTCAGTTTTTATTTTCACATTGAACTGTTCCTTTAAACTGGAAATTTGGCTCTTCTAGTGCCGAGAGCGCAATTGCCTCATAAACATGAAAGGAGAATTAAATTCACATCTGTCACTATGCATATTAGATGGATGGATAGATATAGGGAGGATGGATGGTGATAAAAATAGACCGAAGTGAGAAGTTTCTTATTTTGCATTATTTCTTATTTCTAGCATTTTTTTTGCATTCGATTCATTCTTACTACAATAATGCCTCCCTGCTAAGGTAATTAACACACAAGCTATTTTAAAAAATGATTTCATACGGTCTTAAAATACTATATACACCATGCTCAAAGTTTATTTGAGGACAAACTATCCCTTTAATCAGAAATGCACTTGTTAAAGGGGTTGTTCACCTTTGAGATAACTTTTAATATCATGTAGAGAGTGATATTCTGGGACATTTTATAATGTACTAAAAGTCAGTTTAAGGGGGTAGTTTAAACTTTTAGTATGTTACAGAATTGCTAATTCTAAGCAACTTTTCAATTGGTCTTCATTATTTATTATTTATAGTCTTATAATTTGCCTTCTCCTAACTCTTTCTGTCTTTTCAATGGGGGATCACGGACCCCTTCTAAAAACAAATGCCCTGTAAGGCTACAAATTTATTGCTGTTTATTTTTATTACACGTCTATCTATTCATGCCCTCTCATATACATATCTCAGTCTCTTATTCAATTCAGTGCAGAGTTACTAGGGCAACTTGGACCGATGAAAATGCAAACCGGAGAACTGCTGAATAAGAAGCTAAATTACAAAAACCCCATAATAAAAATGAAATCCAAATGGTCACAGAACTTCACTCTCTTCCTCATACTAAAAGCTAATTTGAAGGTTTTTTATTCTCCAGATTATGCTTCAAACTGATGTTCAGCCATATTCTGGTTGCTAGGGACAGTGAGCTAGAGAGTCTCAACATGAACCTACATTAAATATATTAGAGTGCATATATAAAGTGGAAGGAAAAATGTATTCACTTTGTGGGGCCAATATGTAACAACAAATTCTCTTTTTAGGGAAAAAAAAAATAAACAGCATGGGGGGGGGGGGGGAGAGCAGCATTGCATGGCAATTTTACCTGCATTTTCCAGGTATCTATCTCCAGAATTAAAGTAATAGTAACACCAAAACATTAAAGTGTTTTAAAGTAATGAAAATATATTGTAGTGTTGCTGTGCACTGGTATAACCGGTGTGTTTGCTTCAGAAAGACTACTATAGTTTATATAAACATGTTGCTGTGTAGCCATGGGGGCAGACATTCAAAGATGAAAAAGGAGAAGAGGCACAGGATACACAGCAGATAACAGATAAGCTCTGTAGTAGTAAAATGGGATTCTTCAGAACTGATCTGTTATCTACAGTGTATCCTGTGCTTGAATTGGATTATACATTCATTATGGCTCAGACTTTTGGGACAATGTAAAAGAAGGCAGCTGATTAACAGACCTGATTTTGTCCAATACTTTTGCAACATGGTTTTAAAAAGTTACGAGGAGTTAAGCAAATGCTGCTATCAATAGCAATTGTTTTTACAACGTTAAAAGCACTGAAAATATTTAATAAATGTACTTTGGAATGTTGCTTAGAATTATGTTTACTTTTATTAGGCATTTATTTTCTTTTTGGGGTTGACTTGCCCTTTAAAATAAGAGAAATAAAAACTGTACAGCATTTGAAAGCTGCTTCTCTTATTTACATGCATTAAAAAAAATCTGTTATTTGTAACTATATATACCTTTTGATGTGGCCTTTACTATAGCTATTAGATGCAAACACAAAAACATAAATACAACGGAGGAAACGTAACAATTCTCAAAGAGCAAAACTTTGCAAATAAAATTCACCTGTTGCTATGGAATATTCTTCACTAGGCTTTTATTGCATTGCAAACCTACTTTGGAGTTTCGTTAAATATTTTGTAGCAAAAAAAGTTTAGCAAAATGTTATTATATACACTGCAAACGTTTGCAAACTTTGCGAGGAAGTCGTTGAGCAGTCAAAAATTATGCAAGCGTGGTCGCTAATGTTCGCAAAGGTGTTTGTGAATGTTTTTACAAACATATTACATTTCCAAATAGGAGTGCAAAGCACAGCCTCTCCTGGACTAAAGCTCCCAGAGTCCTTTGCGTGTTCTAAAAAGCTTAAAGCTGGCCATAGACGCAAAGATCCTATCGTACAAATCGAGCACTCGTGCTATTATCAGACCGTGCGTCATGACATTTTTCGTCTGGCGGAGATCGTTTGTTTGGTCGATCGGACAGGTTTGATTTTGTCCCAACCTTCCCGCCGGAGCCCATTGCGCTCTCATCATAATCCGATCGGCCATAGGGCCGAACGTTCAGATTACCCCTGATATAGCCATGCCGGTTAGTGGCATATCGGGGAAAGATCGGCTCATTTGGCGATGTCGCCAAACGAGCGGATCTTTGCGTCTTTGGCCACCTTCACACATGCAGAGATTTGTAGTTTAGCAACTTCACGGTAGACACATTTAGCTACAATAGACACATGCCGTCAGTCACTCGTTATAAACACACGCAGACACACAAGACATGGAAGCTGTGGGAGTTGCAATGTAATGCTGAACCAACCATGAAATAAACAAGAAGAAAACCCAAAGTAAGTGTTAGCCCATTGGTCCAAGTGGAGAGTATGTGTGTAGACTTACACAGTGACTGAAGTGGGCTCTGCAGCTATTGCTGAACTCCCAGCAGAGGCAGAATAAGTCTGACCTGGGATGCTGGGAGTTGCAGTACAGCAATCCAAGACGCTACAGATACTCTATAATCAGTGGGGTTTTATTTCTGCTCATAAACAGCTGTTGGCACACACTCCCTGAACCCCTCGCTGCTATTAAGGGATGCTGGGAGTTGCAGCTGAACAGGGAGCACAGAAGTGACCGGTTGGAGTGATCTCCTGAATCCTGCAATGAGGCGCAAGTTTGCGATTAAAAGCAGCAGCAGCAGCATGAGGAGGCATAAGGTACATGTTGCACATGCCCGGTGACCACACACACACTGGGGAAGGACAGCGATTGCCCCACTTCTGCGCGATACTCACCCCCAAATGACATAGTTGGTCTTAACATTCTTGGGCCAGGAGAACTCCCCGAAGATAACCTCATCTCCTTTCACGTTGATCTCCTTCTTTTGGATGTTGTACTGACGCAGAACGCTCAGCACGTCCGCCATCTTCTCCTCCTCCGCCTCCTCACTACTCCCGAGGATGCGTACAACCTTCTAGTGGTCTTGCTCGAAAGCCTGTTCCGACAACAGCAAGGACCCAGAAGGCCCTGCTGCCCCACGCAATGCCTGCTCAAATCTCACACAGGACCAAAGTGCCGACCTGCCCGAGAGATGGTCTGAGCCTTCTATAACAAGGACGCAGAACCCAGAGGTGTCCCAGAAAATGCCTGTTTACAAGTGCAGGCCCCACGCATGCGCGTTCTTTTGCCTACTAGTGGTAGTGTACCTGTATGAATGGGTAACTTAGTAGCGCAAACAAATCTACCTGTTCAACATGGTTAATTGCAGACAGGGTGCTTGCATGGGGAACCCACTGAGCCCCACTATATAAATTTATGGTTAAAGCGAAATAGAAGTATTATTTGTTCTACAATGAGATAGTTGTAGTTTCTTGCAGTCCTGCAGCTCCCAGCATCCATTCCCACCAGAGAGGTTGTTGTAGGTTGGATATCTATGAACTCAGTACTTTGGGGTCCCGGCCTTGGATATTAATTTTTTATCTTTCCATGGAAATATCCCAAATTTATAGACAAATAAACTTGTGCGCACAAGAGAGATTATATAGTGAATAAAGTACCCCCTCTTGTAAAATATAAGGATATTATAAGTTACCGAGGAGTTTCATGACCATATAAAAACAAGAGGCCGAAGGCCGAGGGTTTTCATACAGGTCATGGAACTCTGAGGTAACTTCTTATATCCTCATATTTTGCAACTGGGGGTACTTTATTTATTATAATACACAAGTTTCAGTGAGTTATGTGACAGAAATGACATCAGAACTCACCGTTTATAACTGATGACATCAGAACTCACCATTTATAAGGATATCATTTACAAGATATTCATGGCTTTTGTGTTTTATACGTATATATTAACATTGGAGGCAACCATCACCGGTGATGTTGACCATAACAACCAATCAGACAATTGCTTTTGTTTTCTAAAGGTGGCCATACACGGGCATACTTTTATCATTCTGCGATGAACAATCGTCTGACGATTATTTTACCATACGATATGCCATCCACGGAGAACGATTATACGAACAGATATAATCGTATTGTTTGCTTCGTGTGCGGACGAACGTTGTTCAACAAACGAGGAGTGGTGCTAGCATTGTATCACTGTCTGTAGTATATAGTCAATTTCTCCTTCCCTGCTCCATGCAGACATATGGATTTATGTCTTGCTATGGCATAATAAACTTCTTTCACATATGAGGTGATAGGGTGACATTCCGGCAGTCAGCATTAATTTATTTCTTTACATAGTTCATATAATATAATATCAAAGGCTATTGTGATACTAAGCTCTATAGTTAGTATAGGTATGGGTATATCGAATTTAATTAAAAGTAGGGAGGGGTGTATGTATGGATGCTGGGTTTTCATTTGGAGGGGTTGAACTTGATGGACTTTGTATTTTTTCAACCCAATTTAACTATGTAACTATGTAACTATATGGTCACAAATGAAGATTTCAGCAAAGAACGTTTGGGTCCTTCCGTATATGTTCGTTGTTCCTTATATGTTTGTTGGCTTGTGCTACAATCCTGACATGCGCAAAGAGGGATTTTATACCTGAACGACTAAAATTTTTAAACTCATCCAATCAATTTTGCGAACGATAATGTCGAGATGATTGTTCGTCCGATGATCGTTCGTACACCATCAACCATCCAATAGGTTATCGATATTATCGGAACGTTCCGGAATCGGTTGTTTGGAAGTAAAAAATCTGCCCGTGTATGGCCACCTTAACTTGTAGGTAGGGTTGCCACTTGGCTGGTATTTTACCGGCCTGGCTGGTAAAAATGATTGTTGATCCCAATGTTATTAATAGGGAAAAATTATAAATATAAAGGAAAGCCGGTATTTTTTTCGGAAAAGGTGGCAATCCTACTTGTAGGTGACTGTTCATATTTAATTGCTGGTTGGTTGCTATGGGCAACATCACTGTTGAGGATTGTGTTCAAACTCCAAAGTGAATAAATACACCTCTAAATGTCCCTGTAAGCAGTGTATGCTCTCTTGCTATGAAAACTGTAGGGATATTCAACATGTATAGGAATTGAATGTATATTAATGTGCATAGCAAGTGATGGGCAGCTAGGGTTGCCACCTTTTCCGGAAAAAATACTGGCCTTCATATATATATATTTTTTCCCTATTGATAACATAGGGGTCAACCGTCATTTTTACCAACCAGGTGGCAACCTCAGCTGCTAGGGAAGTTACTACCCTTTTTTATAACCCATACCACAATTGAGTAAATTGAGAGCAATAAATAATTTAACCTTCTTGATCGTTGTATTGCAGGTCTAAGGACAACTAAAGGCAACATTTTAAGTATGTACATAAAATAACAGTTTTGTGTACAGTCGTTTCATACTAAAGAAGATATGGCTTCAGAGAATACACCCTAATTATTTTCTGGATCCCCTATTGGGTGCTGACAGCACAGAAGCAGGCAGAGATTGGCCATGTTGGGTTAAAAGGACTTCACTTAATGAAATCTCAGTTTCTGTATATAAATGCATATTATGTGTTTGTTTTTAGGTATGCCGGCCACTTATAAATTGTCTCCAACTGCTACATTTAGCTTCCCCTGTCATCAGAGATGCACCTGTCTGAATGTTTTCTTGATAAGCAGCCACCCTCTCTGTGGTTCTCACCCCTTGTATGGGTGGCCCAGTGACCAAAAAGTAGAGTAACCAGCCAATGTTAGCTGTAACACGTGGGAGTTAGTGGGAACAGTGGCTTGTTTATTTAAGCATGTCACAAGAGAATATTTGTCAGAGCTGATAAAGTATGATCCAAAACATTGTGCCATCAGGGGTTCCCTGAACTTAAATGCACTTCCTCGGCCTCTACTCTATACCTTAGAATCTCTGCTTTAAACCCATGTGTTCAGTCAAAAATACATTTCGACTATTCCTGTAGCAAGAAGCCTCAGTGACTTTGAGAATAGACCTGACACCCTGGGCTTGGGGTTCTTCTAGTGACCACCATGGAGAGATCCTCTTCCTGCTACTTTGTGTCTTCTCGCAGTTGTGCATGCGCAGTAGAGCGGAAAGCCGGACTTTAACGAAAAAGCCGGCTATTACGCTCTACGGCGCATGCGTCTGCCCCAGAAAATTTAAAGAAGAGGATCTCTCTGTGGTGCTCGCTAGAAAAACCCCAGGCTGGTGCGGTTTTCTGCTGATAGGAGCACCGGCCCAGGGTGTCAGGTAAGTAAAAAACTCACTTGGGGGTGCCTAACTTTTGGCACCCCAATTGTAAAATGCTATTCCTTCTCCTTTAAGAAATAATTCCAAACACCTGCGACAAGTTGCATGCGACAAAAATAAGGTAAGTGAATGCATTGTCGAATGGTGTCGCAGTGTTGATCCGACGCGACTGCAGCGTCAGATCGCGCCGAAAACGTCCATGTAGTCCTACCATAAAACCAGTGGACCAGTGCTGTATGTCTGGTTCATCTGCCATTCCGTTTAATATTTTTCAGAGCCTGCTACATGCTACTCCAGTTTCACAAATTAGATTTCTTACCTATACTTCTAGTACATGGTACCTCAGCCATTCTCTAACTAGCAATAAAGGGGTTTCTTCAGATTCACCTGAACATCTTTATGCAGTGTCACCTAAGGGCTAAACTTTTTGATCATCAGATTTTGTGGGTCAAATTTTATCTGAGCTTGTCACTCAAAAGCACAAGATTTGTAGGATCCTACAAAATCAGACCCCCCCTATAGCTAGAATGTAAAGACGGATCAGATAAAGTTGTATTGTGTGGTTTGTTCTTGCATCTACATCCAAAACATAATGTATTTTTATGGGGAAAAAAAGTCAGAAACCATCAGATTTGATCTCGTCGGATAAAGACTTAGCATTTGTATCTGACAATTGTCAATCTCATGAAAATTCTTCCATGTATTTTGCAGATTTTTGTTTCAGTCCCAATATATTTTGATCCATATGACATTTGACTTGTAGGATGTGATCTGTCGATCCTACAAAATCTCCTGCGGAATTTTGCCCTAAGGATAGTACTTGATGACGCGATTGGAGCGGACACATCGCAATGCAACTAAACGCATGCGACGTGTCGGATGTTCTAATGAAAACGGAAGGCTTTCCAGGTTGTACATGAGGTATTGGTTGTAGATTTTTAGAAATGTTTTGAAAATCTTCCATTTTTACATGTGCCTGAAGATTCACCAATTTGCCTGCAGATGTCCCTAGAGGGCTACCTGATCTTTTATGAAACTAATTCTGTCTGTACTTCCTCTACCTTTCTGTTTCTGTATTAACATATAATGGTGCCAAACACCATAGCTCAGCTTCCTTTAGTTAAACTATTTTAATCTAATATATATATATATATATATATATATATATATATATATATATATATATATATATATATATATCATACTGTTATTTGTTTGCTTTACATGGTAATAAAAATAGGTTCAACCAGTTCACAGCCACCATAATCCCAAAAATCCCAAAATTGGACCAGTCCCCCACAATGTAATGTTACAGTGGATCAAAACCCCAAAAGTGAATTGATGTAATGTCAGAGTACTTCTTACAATTTTTTCCCATTTGTTTATATTTGTGCAGGTTTAGACTGCTAACAGGCTTTTAACTCAACAAAGATTCACCTGGCATTAGCAGTCTAAAACTGCTTATACTGTATCTCAGAAACCACTAAATATGGTATGTATGTAAATTGCAACTGTGCTCAGAGTACTATTCTGATACAAATAAGAGTTATTCTGGGACCTTTGTTTCATCTGGTAAATGAAATCTGATACTAGTGTGGAAATCTTGTATGGTATATGTGTGTTATACTTGGAACCAGATAGTGGAGAACAATCAAGGAAACACTAGTAATAACACAGATGTATACACATAGGTAAAAGGGCTTAAAATATAATTGGCTTTGTGTTTGAAATAACACAATGAATAATATGACAATATCAGCTGCCATTCAAGTGCTGTACTCAATGTCACTATTATACCAGTATACTAAATGAGTGCTGGAGGTCACTGCTATGCCCATATAAGAACATACAATAGCTGGGGGGTTCAGTGTTCTTCTAATATATAGCACTGCATATCTTGTGGGCGCTATAATACAGTGGTTCCCCAACAGGTGGCTCAGGAGCAACATGTTGCTCACCAACCCCTTGGATGTTGCTCCCACTGGCCTCCAAGCAGGTGCTTATTTTTCAATTCCTGGTTTGGTTTTAATTTCGTAAAAAACAGGCGTACTTCCAAACAGAGCTTCCTTAGGCTGCCAGTCCACATAGCAGTTAAACTAAGCACCTGTTTTGAATGTTTGTTTAGTTGGTGTGTCCATGTCCTGGATAATATTGAGCTTTGTGTTTTTCCAGGGTGAGTGTTGCTACTGTGTATGCTGGGTAGTGGTGCTAAACTCAAATATTTTCATATACAGGTATGGGATCTATTATATAGAAAACTTGGACAAATGGAAGCACTATATTTCAAGGAAAGCCTGATTCATTGAGGGTATTTTTAGACACCCCCAGTGAATCCAGTAACTATGTGTTTCCCTGGAACAGTGCACCCTTTAGAAAACATTGCACTGACAATCACTATCTTACTTATATTTCTCAGAGTTCAAAGTAAAATATTCAGATAACTCTTCTGCTTTTTGGAGGCCCTGTGCTAGGAACAGAACTGTGCCTGGCTCTAGTGAGGACATCTACAACTTGTTGAGAGTGGCCTTTCATGGACCACATGGCAGTCTCAAGGTCCATACAACCAAATGTAACATGAAGTCGGTATCTGGTCCTTGAGCAATAGATTCATTTGTGGTTTCTGTTTGACCCTAGCTTGCCAATATCTGGCTGTCCCCACTAGTCTATTATCTGTTGAAATGTCTGAGGGCGTAGCTCATTCTCCCTAGTCCACCACCAAGTTAAGTATCATAATATGAAGACTGCAGAAATTGCCAGAACATTTGTACATTGTACTCACAAGGGTCTGGGCTGTAGTGAGAGCATCTGGAGACAGCATTCCAAAGTTCCCTGATCTACAACACAGTGATGGGGAGAAGTGTTTTTTGCACATGTGAGTGTCTAGCACGAATGCCCATCCCTGTAAGCTGATGTGTGTTGTCAGGATCTGCCAAGATTTAGGGCTCCATAGCTTTCCTGATGTGAGGTTGTGGTGAAGAACTTACCAGGTGAGTCTGCCTTGTGTCTGAGAAAAGAGGTATCTGCTGTAATAGATTCTGATTGTGTACAAACTAAATAGAAAATGCAATTCCCTTCTTCTGAGTCAATTTTTCTGACCATTGTTCCTGCCTTCAAGCGTCTGGTATCATATGGCAGAGAAATAATCTTGCTGTCTTTTATGACTTACTATAGTTGTTTGCATTATAGTTACAAAGTAGCTTTCTGGCCCAGGTGCAGGCGCACTGTCGATTTTGGTGCCAAAATGTATGTTTACAATATAAGGGAAAGAGACATGGGTGGAAATGTATATATGTATACATTGTACAGAACACCGACATACGTGTCACCTTGTGAATTACTCACAGTTCTCCATTGCTGAAGTGCCTCCTGTATGTTTCCCATTCTCTAGTTTATCCAATTCAACTGCTGTGTACTGCACAGGCCCGGACTGGCAATCTGTGGGGTCTGGCAAATGCCAGAGGGGCTGCTGTATGGTTCCATAGAAAGTTACCATATAGTGGGCTGGTAGGAGGCTGTTTTGGGCTGGTAGGGGGCTGTTTGGGCCTCTGTGTACTTGGAATGGCAGGGCCTATTTTGACTCCCAGTCCAGGCTACTGCATGCATATATTTGTGAAGTCTAGTTTTTGTCATTACACAGTAAGGACAGGTAGTTTTTAAGAATATCACTACACAGTCTTCTGCAATGGTGTTCTAAAAAAACTAAATTAAAGGATTTAGATTTACATGGTACCGTGTGTAATACAATTACAAATAATGCACAATGGAACAGACAATGGAAGTAGATTATCCTTGTGCATCACTTCTACTTAATATCCCAGACTATTACACATGCATTCCTGATCCCTGTACTAGTATCCTCAGCTTCAAGAGCTCTGCATAGTGCTTTCTAGCTGTGCTCAACGCTGTAGCTACAACCATATAATTATCTGACTAACGGATAATGAGGATCCATTTTTAAATTAATCCTTTCTTACATAACATATCATAAGTACATACCTGACTGTCATCTGAATTGCCCTTGGTGATTGAAGTGTAATTAGGACAGGCCTATATGGTTAAATTTGTCTGAACATTTTTATTAAAGTATATAGGGAGTATTAAAGTATATAAAGGGTATTAAAGGATATAGGGAGTATGGTTGCCACTTTTGCCGGCAGTTAAACCGAACAAAGAAGGTGGGGCAGATAACATTGGGGGCGGGGCAGTAATGTAGGGGTGGGCATGATGATATCATAAGAAGTCACAATGATGTCATAGTGGTATTTTTGCATCATTTAGAATCAACTGGCTGTTTTAAACTGGACAGAAAGTTCTAAACCATCGAAAAACGGAGAAGTCCAGTTCAAAACCCTACGAGTGGTAACCCTATCTCTATCTATATTCTGCCTTATGAGTATAATAATAGGAGTATTATACAGAAATCAGTTATTCAGAAAGCTTTGAAATAAAGCAATGCAAATTTAGAAAACAAATTCTTGCTGATTAGCTTTTTTGTTTCTGTAATACTAAGAAATTATTTAAGACATGAGATGAGTATCTTAATATTTCCATTTTTTTCCATTTATTGCCAAGATGATTGTTCAGGTTTCACAAGGCTAAAAACGGAACAGAAAGTCGAGACCCTAACAGGCTTTAGAATAACCGAACAGATGGCAACCCTATTTGGGAGTCAGAGCTGCCACACTTATCTGAGCATTACGTTAAAGCTCATTAATAGACTCTAATGTAATCTCATTCATAGCTTTACTAAGCAACTACTAATAGAATACTACACATTATGTTTTAGTCACTGTAGCCCTTTAGCAGAGATCTGTGCCTCTACAAATGCCCCTTGCAACTCCTCACTAATTTTCTCCTTCGTCACTGCACATGTATATATACACACAATAGAAAGGGCCTAAAATGCAAGGATATTGATAGATGTTTTGTTTAATATTAATATATAGGTCTCAATTGATACCAATTTTTATTTTGAATGTATCATAACTGAGTTTGCATGCACATTATAATTTTGCATTAGAAGTACTTGCCTTAGGCCCTACATTACCTATCTGATCGCCCACTTCCTTCTCTAAGGTGGCTGCAATATTTGTGCAGCAGTAGTTCATCAGCATTAGACGCTAACTGGCAGTTTAGAAGGGACTGTCAGGTTCAGGAACTTCCAGTAACTATTACTTTCAAAAGAGACCTATCCGCAAAAAAGACAAACATGACCTATAGCTAACTTTTAGGGGCAGATTTAGGAAGGTTTGAATAGTTTAATATTTGGTCAAAACTCACAAATTCAAGTTTGGAAAAATCCAAACTCGAATACAAATGTGAAATTGATCATACCTCGACCCTGAAAGTAACTTGAATTCAATAGGTCACCAGCCTAAAACCTGCGAATTTAATTTAGAAGTCAATGGAAGAGGTCTGTTGACCAATTTGAAGATGTTAATAGCATTACTGACGCCCGAGAAAAACTTGAATAGAGTTCAGTTTAATTTTGATTCTAATTAAATTAGTTTTAGGGTCTGTAAAATTAATTTGAATTTTAGACGTTCGAGTTTTTTCTTAAATAAGATACCATACCATTCGAGTTTTGAGATTATTCAAGTTCATTCGAGGAAGAAAAAAAAAAAGAACTATCACTCGACCTTTGATAAATCTGCCCCTTAATGTAGATTTTGTAGATATTTTTTTTATGTACCACTTTAATCTGTTGCTCCAAATAATGTACAAATTGATTTGCAGCATACCAAGGCAAGTAATACGAGAGGTACTAATGGCCAAATTAAAATGTGCTTTGTCATGGTGATAAACAAAAGTCTGACTACCTAAACATCTGGGCAAGGTTCAACAACTTCAAAACAAATGGCAAGTAAATTGTATATGGCAACATATATTTTATGTAAGCATCTTTAAAAACAAGTTGTAGCAGTGTCCTGACAATGTTTTAACCCTGTGAGTGAGGCAGAATTTTTTTTGTCATAACCTTACAATAAACATTGGCAATTGTAAAAATCCTATTTATTTTTTTTATCAGGGTAGGTGCAGTAGTTATCAGGGGTCAGTTAATATCACGGTGGAGCAGAGAAACTATATAGGATGTAGTGCCTGTATCTTTTGCTAGGAGCAGGCAGTGGTAGCATCTTCCCTCAGTGCTTAGCCTTAGACAAATGGGTTGCATAGCAAAGAACTGTAGTATCCATACCCTCTGGTATAGAGGCTTGATAACAAAAAAAAGCCTAAAGGTGGCCATAGACGTAACAATTACGATCTTTATTGGAAAAGATCTTTCCAAGAAAGATCGTTCGTTTTAATACACACGTGTAGAGCTGAATCGGCAGATATACAGGTAGATATACGGGAAGAAACAATAGAATTCTACCTGTATCTGACGATTCCGCACTAACAATGGCCGATGTTTGGGTCCCTTCAAATGCACCCGATCAAAATTTTCCGTCCAGCCCGATCGACGAGCCGACCGATACCCAAGTCTTCTGCCGATATCGGTCGGCTCTTTTTCCATCATAAACGCAACGAATATCGGACGAAAATTCGTTTCGTACGATATTATCTGTGCGTCTATGGCCACCTTAAACCAAGTGGGTTAAAACCTAATCATTTAAGAATAGCTGTAGCAAACTGTAGTCACCATTAAAAAATCTAAATTCATCTGTTCCAAACACATTTTTGTTGGCATGACCCCTTTGCAGTTATATAAGGCAGGATATTAGCTTTTATAAGATATCTATCTTTTACTCACCTCCTAGCTGAATAATAATGGTACCTGGCCACATGCTGAGAGTTTTATACAGGAACTCTGAAGGGGATTCTGTGTAGCACCCACTACTGTGGAACACACAAGGACCATCACTTCAACATGGAACATAAGGGAGGGGTTCAGATAGTGTCACTTATACAAATTAAATTATGAGATGTCACAATGTTTCAAAGAAATACTACACAATCATGTTTACAGTTAATTTTATTTAAGAATAATGTACATTAGAAGTGAGGAAAAGAAGAAGTTATTTAAGCTTTTTTTTTCTTTTTAGATGATAAAATATTGTTGGAGGTTTTCCTTTACAGAACACCTACAAAAAGATTCAGTTTGATCAAAGACTCTAAAAACGAGTATTTGCAGACAAATCCATTTCAAAATAACTGGCTTCAGCCTCTGCATTGCAAGATATTTCTTGGTTAAAGGAGAGTAAAAAATGCATACGAAAAGACTGCAGTTCTCTTAATACATGAAAGCATAAATGACTGCATCTATCAAAATGCACAGCTCAAAAAGCTTTGGGAAAGGTCTCAAAGGATAAACATATTAATAAAGTGTTGATGATTCACTGTGCCTGCCACTGAGTATATAAAACAGTAATAAAAAGGCAACCCAAAAGGTGCGTGTTTTGGCATACCTGCACTTCTTTACTCAAAAATATTGATTCAGTAAGGCTTTTATGCACATTATTTTATACTAAAGAAAAAAAAAAATCACTTGCATTCAATTAAAACCATGTAAGATTTTGTAACTACTCATTAACTGAAGCTCTACATGTCAGTGCAATAGGAACAGAGACAACATATACATAACAATGCTTGCCGAAAGAAAAAAAAAATCCCTGGTTTTCATAGAATTCCACAGTAGAGTAATTACAGTTAGCACAAGTTATTTAAACCTTTCCTTCTTACAAATAAATGAAAAAAAAAAAAATGTATTTACAGCTTTTTGAAAATATGCAATATGCAAAAACGTACGTTGCTGGTACAACAAATATGAGGGACTTAAGCCCAAGCAGATCTGTGAATTGCATCAGTGTGAGAAATGAGTACTAGGATTCACACAGTTGTGTAAATGGACTCCACTCATCTGTCCGAGGGTTATAAACTTCGATTGTATTTAAGAATTCATTTCCATCAAAACCACCTGCAGCATATATATAATTTCCTACAGCTACCATTCCTGCATTGCTTCTTGAAGATGTCATACTCCCCACCATCTTCCACTCATTTCTTTCAGGGTCGTATGATTCAACACAACTTAGAGCATGGGTACCATCAAATCCTCCAACCACAAATAGCTTTCCTGTTTAAAATAGGACAAAGAATGTTTAGCATCCAGATAGCAAGAAGAAAACCAGCGCTCCATCTTTACTTATACACAAAAGTTTGTGTTCTGCAGTAGTAGAACTTATTACCATGGTACTACACAGGTCTGCAGAGTAAACATACCTACATCAGTAAAAACAAAAAAATAGTATTTTCAGTATGTTTCTATGCAAGAACAGTGATGCCCCTCATAGGACATATACAGGTATTGGATCTATTATTGGGAGCTCAGGTTTCTGGAATAGGGGTCTTTATGTAATTTGTAGTGCCACAACTTAAAACCACTAAAACACATTGAAAAAAAATCAGTAGGAATGATACAGCTTAGTTATCCATCACCTACAGGGTAAAGTTATTTCATTACAGAGAAAATAAAATTCAGTCAAAATATAAGAACGGTTCACTTAACTCTTTAAAATATTTATGTTTGTCACTGAAATGTGCCGTATAATCTTTTGGAAACAAATATGGCGTTGCATTGAAGTCAAGTTCTAGCTTGAGTTTCTTACAGGACAAGGTGAGGGATAGATATGGGGAGGCAACATTTTTATGCACCCCTCCAGTGGATAAAATTGGTAACCTCAGACCTGGATTTCTAAAAAGTGCACCATTCAGGGTACTATTCTATTCAGTGGTGTTCTTCCATTTTGTTATGGGATCCCTTAAGGCTGCCCTGTCCAGTGCACATGTTCAATAGAATAAAACTAAGTCTACTGCACATCACAGTACAGGAAGCGCTACATAGCAAACTTCTCACTCGTTGCAGCTGGGTCCAAGCTCAAATCCCAATGCCATGGAGAACATTCAGTGCAGAAAATCCAATCCAGCAGAACACCAAAGTAGTGAAAACAGTATTTCATGTGCCACAAATTTGTTGGGGCTCTTTATAAAGACTACTGTGCATAAAGTG
This sequence comes from Xenopus laevis, assembly GCF_017654675.1. NCBI lineage: Eukaryota > Metazoa > Chordata > Amphibia > Anura > Pipidae > Xenopus > Xenopus laevis. The sequence continues at coordinate 92,714,946 of NC_054378.1, forward strand.
ACACTCAGCATAATGCCCTGGGCCAGTGTCTTTCCTACTGGTCAGGGTCTGATTAGGGCACAACTATAGTTCAGTTTGAAATAACATATGAACTTTTACAAATATAGCCATTATCTTGGCCATAAAGCAGGACTGGACTCAAGCCTTCTGAGAGATCTGACTGACCATCTTTTGTATGGGAATCTGTAAGGAAATAAAGTTTCAGATTATAATTTGATATGTATATGGATTACCATCATAAACAGCAACACCAGCACCACGTCGGGCCACATTCATAGGCGCCACCAATGTCCAGGTGTCATTTTCTGGATTGTAACATTCTACAGAATTAAGACAATTCCAAGATTCAGCTCCTCCAATAATGTACATCTTGTTGGCCAATTCACAAACAGCAGACTGGTGTCTTCCTGGAGGTTGTGCAAAACAACATGAGGTAAACCTGTAGCCACTAAAACAACCTTCTGTTAAGGACAGTGAAGTTGAGACACTTACTGATGTTTATCTGGGCACAACATGTCCACATCCTTGTTATGGGATCAAACACATCACAGTTTTTAAGACCTTTCTGGCCATATGGATCTGAACCTCCAACAACATATAATTTTCCATTGAGCGCACACACACCTTCAGAAACAGGATTTATGAACATTACTAACCACTCTAACATTTTTTATTTTTTTTCATTAAAGAAAAGCATGATACCCCTGGACACAAGAATACACATCAACAGATATAATCCACACACCAAGCTACACATATACAGTACAACACAATTATTTGCATGAAAGCGGTTATGTTTATGTTATGTATTCTATTTCTTTGGATCTACCCTTTTTAAAACTTTTTTTCTAATTTTTTTCTACAGATAGAGAAAATCTTTTACATTATTTTAAGATGATTGACTACTCTTAGGGGGTTATTCATTAAGGACCGAATGCCTAAAACTTGAAAAAAATTTTCAAAAATTTTTAGAGCAAAAAAATAAATAAATAAAAACCCTGAAGATGGAAAAAGTCAAAATTCTGGCATCTCAGACCTACTGAGGTTGTATATAGGTCAATGGGGTAAGTTCCTATCCTATTTGGAAGTTTCTGTCGTCTCATCTGGAATTAGCCCGAAAATCCAACAGTTTCAGACTTTTTGGGAAAAAGCCAGAAAAAAAAAAAATCGAGGTATTTGGGAAAAAACTCAGAAAAATCATACAATTGGGTTTTTTGCTAAATTTTTTCGTGTTTGCCCCCCAGATCCGATTAAATTGTGCTTTTTTAATAATAAATGTCCAATCATGGATTCTAGTTTTGTCAGACTTTTTTTATACTAAAATAATCAGAAAAATGGATTTTTATAAATAATGCCCTTAATGTAGCCTGAAACTAAAAGTCTACTGAGCCTACAGTTACTGTATTTTCAAATATAAATATCCTGCTTCTGGCAGTGCTTTAAGGTTCTTGGTGCAATTGGGCCTTTACATTGCCTTTAGATACTGCTTTAATAATACAAATGATGCCTAGCAGATGCATAACACAGTGGTTGAGAAAATCGTAGCTATATTTTCTATATTCATACCAGCATTACAACGGTTGCTTCTTAGCTCAGGAACAGGTGTCCAAGTGTTTGATTTGGGATCATACTTTTCTCCACAACTGAGATCATCAGAATGACCATTTGATCCTCCAACAACATATAGATGGTCCTAAAATTTATTAGAACAACTTTATTGATGGGAACAGTTTCAGTAGGTTATGTACACAAAATGTTTATATTTATAATTAAAAGTTTATATAAACTTCTTTAAAAGTTTGTTTAAACATATAACAGTACGAGTTTAAAATTTTTTTTTGTGAACTTGCCTAACTCCTAGGAGGGGAAACATGTTTCCTGACCCCAAGAGGACCAGTCGCTGGGTCAATCATTACTTTGGGGTATATTTATCAAAAAGTGAAGTTGGAGATTGCTAGAGTGAAATTCCGCCACTCTCCATTAATTTCTATGGGATTTTTAAAAGAGCATTTATCAATGGGTGAAAGTTCGCCCTTTGATAAAATATGCCTTTTAAAATGCCATAGAAATTAATGGAGAGTGGCGGAATTTCACTCTGGCAATCTCCAACTTCACTTTTTGATAAATATACCTGTAAGGGTGATATAGAGTTGCCACCCGGCCGGTATTTTACTGGCCTAGCCGGTAAAACACCTGCCAAGGCCGGGGCCGGTATTACAAATTTACCGGCAATGCAGTTGTCGGTAATTTGTAATACCCTTTAAAAAAAGCCCCTGGACTGCCCCCAATTCGCACAGAACTTACCTTTTTTCCAGCGCTGTGCACATCACTGCGATGTTGCTCCGCCCCTTTTGTGGCACGTCTCGTAGCTCCGCCCCCTTTTACATCACAGACCACCCCTTTTTTGTGCCCGCCCCCTACTGGCCGGTAATCTTTTTGAGTAAAGGTGGCAACCCTAGGGTGATAGCAGATGGAAGGCTTTATCACCCATGGAAAATCATCACCTAACAAGTTAATTTCAGTCTAAAAATACACAATTTGTTCACAAAATACATTGTATGTTTCAGGAGTATGTTTCGTACCATCAGAACTGCCATTTGGAAACGGGCCCTTGGTGTTTTCATGGGTGCAATAAAGGTCCAAATGTCTGTCTCTGGATTATAGCACTCAACTGTACGTAGACATTCTTCTCTGTTATAGCCACCTAAGGGGATAGTTGTACAAGTTGCATTTAAGTTATTAGCTTGCCAGTCATAATATCAGTATTAACTCTAAGAGCTGAAGCATTTTGATCTTGCCATGTGTTGTGAGCAAACATAAGGAGTGAATGTGTATGTCAGTCTGTAAAATGTATGTATGTATTGTTACTATACTGTTACTTGCCACTTAAAGGACCAGAAAAGATGTCCAATAATCAGCCATAAATGGTGCTACATGTTGATTTACATCATTCTTAGGGTAGGCAGAGTCTTTACATATACATATTTACAAGCACTGCATCCCCTCCAATCCCAAAATTCACACTAATGTCCCACACTTCTGCTTTTTTTTTCTCTTTCTTATCAGACAGGGAGCATTCAGTTAAGCCGGTGGTAAATCTTTCAGGCACATTTTATTTCTGTTTCAGAACTAAAGAAAACAGCAATAAAATAAAATACAGTTCAACTCACTCTACCACAACAAATCTGCCACTCATAAATCACTAAGCTTTAGACTTGTTGTCCTTCATGAGTGTGCATAGAGTTCGGCAAGGGATTTTGCCCAATCACCCTGTTTCAAAATACACTTAAGAGCCAGACGACACGTGTGATGCCTCTACACTGCATTTTACTATAATAAAAATCTGGTATTCCTGTTCCTTAAATGGTTAAATTAATAAAAATTAATAAATTAATAAAAAAATAAAAATAAATGTACTTGTGCTTTAAAAACATTTGAAAAAAAAAAAAAAAAAAAAAGAAAAAAGGCTTGTTTTGTTCCAGAAAGTTTCTGTTAAATTGCAGTTAAGTCATGTTCATTTATCACCACCACAGGCATCTCAAGGACATCCATGGCAATTGAAGGATCAGTAAGATCAGAAACTTAAAGTTTAATACACAAATGTCCCGTTTCAATCATTGGAAAAACTGTTTTCTTCAGAAACTCTACTACAGTTGATATAAAAAGCATCTGTGTAGCCATTAAAGGGGTTGTTCACCGTCAAACACTTTTTTCAGTTCAGTTTTCAGATTGTTCACAATTTTTTTTCCATTTACTTTCTATTCTCTATTTGTGATCGTTTCTCTAATATTAAACTGCAAAGTTAAATTTTTTAATTTTTATGTGTTTCTAAAGGAGCTTGGGGAAGGGACTGTAAACTGTTCTAAATTGATAGATTTCTTATCTTTGGCCCTGCTGAGTTGAATCCCTGAACTTCATTAAAGACAGCTGTTCCAATTGATACATTTGCTAAAATCCCAAAAATACTGCTGAGAAACAACTAATGTAGACACTAAATGTATCAGACTGAACAAATCAGAATCTGTACCCGGATTACCGAGTTACCAGATTGAAACACCAGAGACAGGATTATTAAACTTGAATTTTGGAAACATTTAAAAAACAAAAGATGGAAAGAAAACAAAAAACACTCAACTGAAAAAAGTTTGTGGAAGGGGAACAACCCATTTAAAGGAATTGTTCAGTATAAAAAAACAGATAAAAAATGCTTTCAATATACAGTAGCTAGTTAGCCAAAAATGTAATGTATAAAAGCTGGATTGACTGGATGTCTAACATAATAGAAAGAACACTACTTCCTACTTTTCAGCTCTCTTGGTTTCCACTGATTGGTTACCAGGCAGTAATCAGTGACTTGAGGGGGGGGGGAAGCAGCAGGAAGTAGTGTTCTGTTCTGACATCCAGTCACTCCAGCCTTTATAGATTACATTTTTTTACCCAGTTTTTATGCCTGATAATTGCATAAAAAAAAGCCTTGAGTATCACAGAGGTTCCAAATGTGGGCTTTGGAGAAAATGCCTATTTTATGTGCTAAATATTTCTGGATAACCAGCTTGAAGGTCAGTTATAGCGAGATCTGAGGTAAACATCGATTTGTTGTCTTAGACATTCTTGGAACTATGGCTGAATGGTTGATAAAATAATATTTTCATACATGTGTAATCTTGTTTGGCCCTTGGAGGAGGGGTGAACAGAAAAAAAATAAGAAAAATGCTGTGTGAATCACAAAAACTTAGGCTAATGGTTCTTTTCCTCTGCTAGCATATACAGGTGTGTTTAGAATAATAGCAGTCCGACATCACTAACGTGATAAGTCACGGTTTTTGGTAACATTTATATAATTATATAGTAGGTGTAGTAGAGTAGTAGGAACCAAAAGTCATGCTGCTGATTCTGTGTAATTGAATCATTAATTAAGGCTTGTTCAAAATAATAATTATAATAATAATAGCTTGTGCCAAATAATAAAAGTGTGGAGTTCAATTAGTAAGGTCATTCATTTTGTGGGGGGGAAAAAAAAACAGGTTACAGCCTTTATCTAAAGAAGGAAGGCAGCAAATGTTGTACATGCTGGTTATAGTGCATTTCTCTCTGAAAGTAAAATGGGTTGTTCCAGACATTGTTTAGAAGAACAGTGTACTTTGTTTAAAAAAAAAAAGAAATGAAAATTGTGGAAAGTGACAGGTGCCAGAAGCTGGTCGGCTCCATGCAACACAGATGTGCCGCAGTTCTCAGAAACACTGCTTATACAACTTATATTAGTTCAGTGATTCAAAGGAAAGCAAAATCTTGAAGCATTTTTCAGTCTATACAGTGAATGTTTGAGTGTCTTAAGAAGAATGCAGACTTTTTTTTTTTTTTTTTTGGAAAAGCCTAATATTCCCTTTTCTTCACTTTCTGCAAACATAAATATAAACATAAATTTGATATATTTTTATTCATGTTTTGATTTGGAACAGAATGTGCAGTATTCCCAGTGCATATGCATGTATGGAAATAAAAGCTATTATAAGGATTTTGAGATTTATTCACTTTTTTTAAACATACTGCTATTATTCTGAACACAACTATCTCCTCTATGTGCACGCTGACAAGCACAGGTATGTATCATTAGTGCAGAAGCAAGTCATAATTAAGGTATTGTATAGGTAAAAAGTTTTAATCACAATCGGCCAGGTACATGCACAGAAAACCACTTTACATTAACACTTACCTGCTGCAATGAGTTTGCCATTTAATTCTGCTGTTCCTAGCCCAGACCGAGCATAATGCATTGGAGACATGACCCTTTCAAGAGCGTGATCAGGCTGTATTTCAAGACTTAAACTTCTTGTCAGTCTAGGGGTGCTTGATGGAGAATTAGCAGGGCTGTTTCGTCCATGCAGGAATATAACACACAGTGTGCTATTCAGCACAGCTAGACACAGGTAGATATTATCTGCAACAACAATATGCATTTTAAGGACAATGACAAAGTGTACATTTGTAGATTTATTAATACTATATTGGAAATACCGCTATTTAATAGCATTGTAATCCTGGCATATCTGGGAATGCACTCACATGGCCCCTTGTGCTATTGCCCTTATCTGCATTACCCTGCCTCATCACTCTGAGCGAATACCTTAAAGAGGAAGGAGTTAATTTAATAGAACTTAATATAATGTAAGAAAAATCTAATGTGTCATATTTCTTCAACTAAACAGAGAAACTGAAGCTAATTCCATGTTTCTAACTTTGTGGGTTTTTTTTTTAAAGGCGGATGATTAGATTAACATCCTCCTGCTTAGTGGACTTATACTTAACTATAAGCCATGCAAGCCAGTCACAACAAAGAAGTGAAGAAAATGGGCTATACAGAGATCTTGAAGGAGAACTAAACCCCCAATAGTGATAAGTCTCCACTGCCCCCCCCTTCCTGCAAAGTGTTATCCCTGAATTCTGTCCCCTCTAGAAATAGCGACTGCACATGCAGAGTGAGCGCTGGTGCCATCTTCTTCTCTTCGGTAATCTTCGTGTCTTCTTCCTACCTTTCGGCAATTTCCGTCTCTTTTGGCGCATACGCAGTTGTCGCGAACCGGAAGATTGCTCCAACTGCGCATGCGCCAATACGCTGCTCACTCCACGATTACCAAAGAGAAGATGATTGCGCCCGTGCGGTCACTATTTCTAGAGGGGACAGAAGGGACTTTTCACTAGGGGGGGGTTTTATTTCTCCTTTAAGCTGTAATTAAAATAACTTGGATAATTACTAGTGATTTAGAAAGTCTGAATGCAAAACAGTGTTTTATGCAACCTCTAGATAATAAGGAACAATACTATGAAAATATGAAAGTTTTATTTAATTTAAAAAAAAATAGGCATTAAGTATTTCATTCAAAACATTCCTCGCTTGCAGTGCTGGCCATTCACTGAATGGCCAGCGCTGCAAGTGAGGAACGTTTTGAGCAAAATTGGAGTGTACGGGGCTAGCACCCGAAGTCTCGCGACCAGGAAGGGTACGCTGTATGCCGGAGCGAGCTCCACCATAGCAACTTCTCTACTGCTACAACATTATGTATTTCATGCATATTGTATTTATTTCTTGCTCAAGGTTTATATGGTGTACACTGCCTCTTTAAGTCCATTGAAGCCATCTGTTCCAAGGTATTAATGCTTATTAAGAAGGCTGGGTGCTTTCTTACTAATGCCTGGAGCCCCTGCAGCAATGTTAAGCTTGCCGTACATGTGAAGCTCCACTGTGGATCTTTCACTGATATGCTCACCTTAAGGTTGGGTTGATCTAATTCTTTGGAACTTGGGCCAATGACCAGATCATACTTGGAGCTATGCAGGTCGCTGGAATGAGTATCAAGGACCATCCTCAATGTAATAAGAGAATCAAAACTGGCTGATTAATATCTGCCCAAATATCAGTTGGGCAATCCTGTTGGGTGATACTATACACTGTCAACAGGTTCACTGTATAGGTCTTTTGCTTAGCATAAGTTTTGCTTATGGTTTAAGACAAAAAAAATATTTTTTGGCTTTTATTTCTTGCGCTTAACAGGAAAATGTAAGCTACGTTTGGTCCTTGTGCGGTAGAGAATTAGATTACCAATTTACAGATAAATACCCCTCCATAATGGATTCCTACTAACAAATGTTACAAGGGGAAGGAGGAAGATGTATTCTGGTAATATAACTATGTACCATGCAGTCAAATTCAGCCCTGTTTAGAAAATAAACCATAGTTTTCTTCTGATTAAAATAATAAGCAAGCCTTATCCATCAAACTATACCACTTTAATCTCTTTCAAACAAAAAAGTTGACTTACTGGTCTTCTTTTCTGATGCAATAATTTTCCATTCATGCTTAGGAGTCTGAGTCAGGGCACTTGGAGACAGAGATCCAGATGAGCTGCTACAGAGATTCCTATGGTTGTTTTCACGTGGGGACTTTTTCTGGGGGAAAAAAAAAATAAAGATTCAAGTGTGCTATTGCTTGGGGCTCATCAGGATATTTAACTATTAAAGAAACTAACAAAAATTAAAGTGTTTTTAAAGTAATGAAAATATCATGTACTTTTGCCTTGCACTGGTAAAACTGATCTGTTTGCTTCAGAAACTATAATTCATATAAACAAGCTGCTGTGTAGCAATTGTGGAAATTGAAAAAAGGCTATGATTAAATAGAGCATAACAGAACCATTATGTTTTACAGTTATCTGCTGTGTAACCTGAGCCTTCTGTTATTTGAATGGCTGCTCCATTGCTACACAGCAGCCTATTTATATAAACAATAGTAGTGTTTCTGAAGCAAACCGTAGTTTTACCAGTGCAGGGCAACACTGCATTATAACTTTAACACACTTAAATTTTTTTATGTTACTGTTCCTTTAAGTTAAACAAACTACATAGGTTTAGTTCAGGACAATCCTACAGCAACAATTTTAGACTTGGGTATTTAACATTTCCTCATGCTTTCTAAAAACAAAAGTCATTGTTTTTTTTTTACTTTTGGCTTTTTTGGGGGGGGGGGGCGGCAAGTAATGAAAGCGAGTTGACCTTTGCTGCCTGAGCCAGAAACAGACAGCTGCATGCCCATCCAGGCCTTGTAGTATTAAGTTCTTTTTTTTTTTTAGTCATCTGCAACCAGGATCTTTCTACAAAACCTCAATGGGTGGATTATCATGCTATTCAGTTCAGTCTGTACATAACATAAGCACAGAAGCACTGATCTGGCATGGAATCTGAAAATGGAGTAGCCACACAACTCTAAATCGCACTGACAGACCATTTTGTCTGCTTCCCGATGAGTCCAATATTCAGGCAGTAAACCATTTGACAATATCATTATGGTCAAATGTGGTGGTCATACTTTAGGATTGTTCTGTATACAAGTTTAGATACACAATACCTACCTTTAACCAGGGTCTGGGGGGTTGTACTAGCCATTTCTAGCTAAATTATTTGGCCGTGCTTTAGGTTTTATTTCACATTATGAAACACGAACAAAATTGTATTTTTAATTGATACCCATTTAATCTTACTTTGAAAGCAACTACCAGTATTTCTGGGACTAAATTATACAGCTAATTTGGGCCCAAAAATAGCTAGGCAGACCAATAAATAGTCCCTATCTGTCCAAATTACATAATCTGCAGCTTCACAGATGACTAATAGTATACAATCTAATGTTGTTTTTAAATATGTACCTGAATCAACTGTATATTGTCTTCATATACTTCGATATTTTCACCCAGAAGGCTGCCATCAAGCAACTTGTGGTCAGCTGAATAATACAAGGTTTGAACCTGCAAAATAGGAATGAAACAGGCATATGGATACTACTTCTAAAAATGTTTTAATTGTGATCCTGTATTCCACGTTATCTTCATTGTGAGCAAAATTTTTCACTTTCAATAAAAAAAAATTATATTGCACGATGTCAGAATCTTCTAATTATTCAAGTCTTCTTGAAGAAATCTTCATTTTCCAATAAGTAGGGGCGTTAAAACACACACACAAAAAAAAAAAAAAAAGGAGGAAAAAATAAAAAGTAAATAAAAGAAAAGGAGATACGAGATATGATAGAAGCACAGATGTATACAAGGACACATACAAGATACTATCAATATACATTAGCAAAGCATAACGTTTCATAAAAGAAACAGTCAGTACCAGTAACTACAATATAATGGGGCAAGAGGGTAAATATTTTCATACATACAGTTGTACAGTATCAAAATCTGGTTACTAAGCAAAAAGTATTAAAATTCGTAAAGGGATACTGTATTTAAGATTTATTGGGGTGCAAAATTAGCCCTTTCATCATGCTCACGCCAATCATCCATATGCAAAACAAATAGCCTTCTTTGAATGCAAATGTCAAGGAAAACTAACACCTAAACTGAATGCTTGATTTGTGCATGACAATCAGAGCATGCTTTTAAAAGTTATTGTTTAAAATGAAAGAGCCTTAATTTCAAGCCCCAGTAGCATCCCCCCAAAATAACAGCCATTGAATAATTTAAATGAGCTGGGAGACCTCTACAGAAACATACATGCATTCTTTAGTTAAAGGCCACTAACAAGATACAACCATTCTTTCATGCTTTGTCTAAGGTTTACTAGGTATTTTTTTCCCAAGAGACTGAAGAACTAAAGGTGGCCATACACATAGAGATCTGCTACTTTGGCGATTTTGAAAAGCAAGCGGATCTCTCCCAGATATGCCCACTTGAAGTTGAAGGTGGGCAATATCGGGCTGATCTGATCGTGGGTCCTATGGCCCAACGCTCACATCATAATGTATGGCATATCGGCTGTTGGATCGCATCAACAAACAGATGCGGTCTACGATCAGGCGGGATTTTGACCCCTGCCTATCGACATCTCTCAGCCATATATGGATCGGGGAAGCCGTCGGAGGGCCCCACAAAAGGGTCAATAAGCTGCCAACTCTGTCTCACTGCGCTTTTACAGGCCCGTGTATGGGCAACCTTTACATGTTAACTAAAATAAAAGCTGCCTAAAACATGTATATCCACCAGTTAACACAAATATCTTATATCTACAAGCTTATCATGAGTGGGGCGGGGGGCTGAACATAGATAGCAGTTACAATAGGTCCAACCATCACTAGCACAATCCCAATATTTAATGTTAGACCATTGACAGAAATATACAACATGGCTTCTTTAATAATAAGGCTATATTTTGTACAATTACAGGGCATGCAGGTTAGGTGCCTTTAATGGAAGGCAAGACTGATGTCTGATTATCCTTCCAGCCACAGAGGTGAAAATCACCTTAAGGGCTCTTACACATGAGCGTTCCGACCTGCGCTCCCCTGCGTTCCGTTTTTTGGCGTTCAGCCGCAGGGGAGCGCAGGAATAGATGCAAGTCATTATTTGAAATGGGGCTGTACTCACTAAGGCGCGTGTAGGCGCCGAACGCAGGTTCAGACGCAACATGCTGCATTTTTCCTACGTTCGGCGCCTACACGCGCCTGAGTGAGTACAGCCCCATTTCAAATAATGACTTGCGTCTATTCGAGCGCTCCCCTGCGGCTGAACGCCAACGGAACGCAGGGGAGCGCAGGTCGGAACGCTCATGTGTAAGAGCCCTAAATGCCACCATAAATGAAGCCAGCAGATAAAACACCAACTAACAAACTTCAGATTGTCAGAGGACAATGCAAAAAGAACATGGAGATAATCCTTACATATCTGCTATGAAAGAGGTGATCCTTGATCACTTCCTTAGCAAAATTAAGGTAATGAGGCAACATCCAAGAAAATGCACTCCACTACCCCTAGCATATATATCTCCTGCACCTTCCTGCCCTTTATATTTTTTTTACACTGTTTTGGGGCTGCATGAAGCCAGTTTTTTTTTTTTTTTTAACAGAAATTCATAAAAAGTCAAGAACAAAAAATTTTTTGCAAAATGTACATGCACAAATGCACATTAAATTACACATTAACACAATTCTACATCTTAAAATTAATTTTAGATTAACTTACTGGAATACAATTCAAGTAAGGTGTCTGTACCAATAAGTTATGTTTAATATGCAGTCTTTACATACTCTAGTCCATTGTTTTGTAGGTGAAATGATAGTGTGGGAATTTACCAAAATTAACAATTCAAATATTTTAAAAAATCACAGATCACTGTGATGCCGTTTGGGTTAAAACATTTTTCATGTGCTTTGTAAATACTGAAGGGGGGTTAACAAAATGTAACAATACTTCAATAAAATGTGCACATTACACATGGATTGTTGTTGTTTATATTTTAAAAGACACAAACTGTATAGCAAGTAGCCAGTTATCACTTAAAAAAATTAATTCCCTGTTAACATCAGGGCTTGACTTTTTTTAATATACAAATCTAAAATTGCTGGTGCATGCAACCTTTACTATAAATGTATGCCGGGTAAGAAACTATGAATATAAAATCACCCTCATGTTGGTTTATAAAAAGGTAGCAAAACCTAAAGAAATAAAATCAAATGGTACCAACACAATGGTAATCTTATAAATGCCTTCTGTTGAATTAGTAAGAAAGTAGGCAGGCACTTCTAGCTAGAAAAATTTAGGCTGTACATGTCAAACAAATCCTGTAAAAGGAGTAAACACCATTAAAATCATCATCATGGTTCTCTGCCCAGAGTGGATGTTCTTAGAAGGCATAGGGCAGACTTGAGCTTCAATACGATTAAACCTTGGAGTATCTTCATTGATCTTCCATCTTGGGTATCCTACTTTTGTTAAATAACCTATGAAAATATAATCAATGGCGAGGAAAAAACTATTAGAAATTTTCTAAAGAAAAAGGCCAATTCAAGCATTAAACCTGCAGGAAAATGTTGAAAGTCTACAGCAATTTTCAATCAAAAAACATTAGAACTTAAAACAGTACAAAAGTGAAAGGGGGAATTGGTGGAAAAAAAACATAAGATTTGTTTTGGGAAAATAAGATTCAGTCTCACCTTCAAACCTACCAGTTTTGGACTGAAAACTGATATTTTCTTTACTTTGGGCTCTAATTATCATAAAAGGATAATTGAATTAGTTGTAAAAAATTGACTTTCCTAGCATCCTACATGTATTACAGTCATTCTTTTGCCAGACTAACCTCTTCCATTAGGGCATCCAGATTTTCACCATTCTCCCATATGCTCCGCTGAACCCAGTTGATTACCTTTGTATACAATTTACCATTGTTGGGGAGCGAGACATTTTCTTCTAGCATTATTTCCAACTAGACAAATCGGAAAGGGCAGCAGTGTTATTTTTATGCAAGCGACAGCAATTAACAATAAATAGTTAATTCTTAACTTTAAAAATAAAAAATCTTCTGGGTGTATTTATCTGCTAAGAAAGGATACCATTACAAGTATCTGTAATATCCAACTTTCAAATGGAGATTTTACTCCTTCAAGCATACATATTTTTATGTGTAATTGACTAAAACTGGCTGAAGACAGCATATACTTTTTTCTTTATCACAATACAAGCAGAATGTATTCTCCACTCTAGCAGAGGCAATAGTACCAAGCTATTCATTTAACAAGACTGACCATCAGTTTTTGATTTGAATCATATAAAAGACAAAAGCATTTTTTTTGCTTTTTAAATTTCCCTTTTAACAGTAAGGGGCAAATTCATCAAGGGTCGAATATCGAGGGTTAATTAACCCTTGTTAATTCGACTGGGAATGAAAATCCTTCAACTTCAAATATCGAAGTCGAAGGATTTTGAGCAAACACTTCGATCGAACGAATTAATATTAACGATTCAAAGGATTTTAATCCAACGATCGAAGGATTATCCTTTGACCAAAAAAAACTTAGCCAAGCCTATGGGGACCTTCCCCATAGGCTAACATTGGGTTCGGTAGCTTTTAGGTGGCGAACTAGGGGGTCGAAGTTTTTTCTTAAAGAGACAGTACTTCGACTCGAATGGTCGAATAGTCGAACGATTTTTAGTTCGAATCCTTCGATACAAAGTTGTAGTCGAAGGTCGAAGTAGCCCATTCGATGGTCGAAGTAGCCAAAAAAACACTTAGAAATTCGAAGTTTTTTTTCTTCTATTCCTTCACTCGAAGTTAATGAATTGGCCCCTAAATGTCAATCTCTGAGGTCAGAATTGCAGATTAAGTGGCAAATGACATTTAAATGGCTGCAGTTACCATGTTGAAATAAACGAATGCATTGCCTGTATGGAGAAAACCAACACCATAAATTAGCTGGGCATGAGATCTTTTAAATGTTATACTTACGTTCAGTCTTGGGAGTTTAAGAAAATCATCCTGCTCAGAAATCTCAAGAAGATGCTCTTGGATGTAATGGTCAATTTTGCTTAAAAGGCGCCAATCTCCCATTGTGTTTACAAAATTACGGTAAGAAATACAGCTCTGAGCATCTATTTTTGACATTAAGTAATCTCCACACACCTGCATGACAAAAAAATTCAGAGAAAATAGTAATTAAACGGTTAAAAAGTCATGGGGACAAATGTTACATCAGATTCTCCTTCATGAAACTAGACGGAAGCATTGCCCCATGGACAACAGCCTGTGATTTAAGTCCCAAACAGACCTTGATGTCATGCACAACTGCTTTTTTGACATGCACTATACAAGCAATGAGTTTCATCCGAATAATAGCATCCTGTTGTATTGTTTGCAGGCCTAGCCACATCTGTGAACAATGCTTGCCATGGATTGGCTATGTGAGAATAAATTATCTAACCATCAGCCATTTTTAGATGCCCATACTTCTGTCAGAAAATGAATACCTGTTTCACTCGTTCGATCTTAAGTTTCCTTGCTGCAGAGTATACATCTTTAACAAGATCTGTCTCAGCTTTAAGCCTAAAATATAAATTATTATAAATTAAAAAATGAATAACAAAAGCACCAAACGAGCTGGCAACTTTAATTCTAAATGTTTTGACCACCCACTTTGCAGGAAAGATATTTAGAAACATATTTGTCTTTCTGAAATGTATGATCATAGTGTCTTTACAGTGAAGTTTACAAACCCAAAAGCTAATGGGACACAGAGTTCAAAACAGCACTGGTCAAAACACCTGTTTTCCTGTGATAAAAATTATTGCAATACAAATAAATGTGCAGTACCCTATCTGATGCACAAGAGGAGCATGAAGGGGACCGGACAAAAGTTTTAAGACAAAATAGCGGTGTACCATAAGCCTTAAAGGGCATGCATCGACAAAATAGATTATCCCCAACCAAAGGTGCAGGCTTATAGAGCCAGTTGGTGGTAACAGTAGTATTTTTGTTTGTTTTTTATGCCTCCCACCAGCACTAGGCAACCTAGTGCTGGATGATATATTTTGCCAAAAGCTGTACCTGCTTTCTTGTAGACTCAATTTTTCACAGTTTTTCAAAGTCTTGCACACTTCTATTCTAATCTTCACATGTCAGAAAAACTATTTCAAAAGCAATACAAACTGTTCACCCTTTGAACATTTTTTGAAATGTTTTTACTTACTGAGAAGTGTATGCATAATTTAATAAGATTTCAACAGCTTCTGGATTCAAGTCATCAAATCGGACATGGGAAATACCATGAGATTCACCATCGCTGTTGAAAATTTCAAATAAGAAGGGGCTGCAACAGGCAAGAACTGCTCTGTGTGCCAGCATCTCATGGCCGCAGACCTTCAAGGTTTGAAAACATGAATAAAGCAGAAATGTAACAAATGGTTTGCAGTTATATTTAATACCTTATGGAGATTTCCAATTATGTCTTTAAAAATGGCATTTAATAGGTTTTAGTATTTAAAATACAGTAAGAAAATAAGCTAGTTATACCTAGAACATTCTAAAAAAATGACTAAAACTACTCTTTGTGCATTATGAAAGTGTAGTTCTAAGAAATTTTCCAAAATAAATGTATTAATTAGTAGGGATGGGCGAATTTTTTCACTTGTTTCGCCGCAGAAATGACGCCCATAGACCTGTATGGCGTTGTGTGTCAAAAAAATTTAGACGCGCATCAACATTTTTTTTTGACTTGGGCATCAGCGACATTTCGCCAGCTGCAAGTTTTTGGCAAAACGAAACGGGTCAAATTCGCACATCCCTATTAATTAGGCTTAGCAGAGATATTCGCAAATGTAATTGCCATCTGTAAAAGAAATTTTAAAAAAACGCAGCATTTGTTCCTATTCTCTGCATGGCTAGTTCTGACAATTCTCAGAATGTAGCTCAAGCTATACAGAAAGTGACAAATACCAATTTCATAGCAATTCCATTCTCAAAGTATGAATTCATATTTAAAACAATTAACACATGGAAAAAAATGCATAGAAGTATGTTTTAATTATGCAAAAAATTTATCGGAAGTTTCTCTTTAAATTTATCTTTCAAAAACACAATTTCAGTAGTATGATGTCAATGGCACACTGGATGCATTGTCACCTGCTTGCAACATAAAGTCTGAAAAATCCCTTTTTTGCGAGATATTTTGCAATATTCAAGAGGCATTCAGGGCAGTGGCAAGTTTTTTTCAGACACTTTATCACTCCTTCATCCATTGCCCCGATATATTAGAAATAAAAAATCACAAATGAAAGAATGACATAATGAACAATACCTGTAGTTTGACATCACAAAACTGTCCGCTTTTGCGCAAGGCATTTAATTTAGCCACGGATGATTCAATAAATTGGTCGTCTTCAAAATTTAAAGATCCGTTAGGAACCATTTTCCTGTGTGTATCTGTTCATGAAAAAATATTTAGTGAAAAAGATTACTTTTCAAAAATACACATATTGAAATTTATGAATACAAAAATATCTATACAGGATTGTAAACTTTCCTATAAACAGGTAAAACTTTTTTATGCCGTTGTCATATTAGCCATGTAATGAAGTGATGTATCACAATGGTGATTTTGATACAACCATTGCTGACAATATGTTTGGTCATTTTAAACCACAATAATTCAATACAGACATTATGAATTTTTTTTTCTTAATCTGCACTTTTCTAATGTAAATGCATCAGACTGCCGTGTTTGGAGATTATGGAACAAAAGGATTTACTGCTGAGTGAGACTGCCTTGGCTCATGCAGGTCACAATTGCACGTCACAAGATTTAAAGGGATAAAGATGCTATTTTTAAAAATGCATCAATTAATAGGGCGCCTCACACATAGGGGCAAATGCATCAAGGGTCGAATATCGAGGGTTAATTAACCCTCGATATTCGACTGGGAATCAAAAGCCTTCGACTTCGGAGTCAAAGGATTTTGCGCAAATAGTTTGATCGAACGATCTAAGGAATAATCGTTCAATCGAACGATTAAGTCCTTCGAATCGAACGATTCGAAGGATTTTAATCCAACGATCGAAGAATTATCCTTCGACCAAAAAAAGTTAGCCAAGCCTATGGGGACCTTCCCCATAGGCTAACATTGACTTCGGTAGCTTTTAGGTGGTGAACTAGGGGGTCGAAGTTTTTTCTTAAAGAGACAGTACTTCGACTATCAAATGGTCGAACGATTTTTAGTTCGAATCATTCAATTCGAAGTCGAAGTCCGAAGTAGCCCATTCGATGGTCGAAGTAGCCAAAAAAACACTTCGAAATTTGACGTTTTTATTCTTCTATTCCTTCACTCAAACTTAATGAATGGGCCCCACTTGTATATGCATTTCTGACATGGAGGTCTGCCTTGTGTCGCTCCTTGTGAATCCCTCATGGCACTTATTTACGAACATTAGAGGTGACATGTTCAGTTTAGCTACCACTGCCAGTTCTGTGTGCTACAGCCCTAATGAAAACTGCCTAAAATTGGCCATAGAAGCAAAAATAGTCATACAAATCAAAGGTTTGTGCGATTTTGGACCAAGTGTAGATCATCCCAACATTTTTCATACCATAGCAATCAATCATTTAGTCGATTGGACAGGTCAGAAAATTTCTGCCTACTAACAATAATACCTCTGCATGTATTGCCTGAAGATATCAATGGGTGAATGTCACACTACTTTGTCGGACATAACTTTCTTACGATTGCCGTCATGGCCAGATCATTAATTTTAATTTGTTCTTTTACTACTTTATTTAATCGGAATGGTTAGTTGCAGGTCAGAAGATTGCAATGTATAAATCGTTTGTCGGATATGAGGCTAAAATCTGAACGTCTATGGCCAGCTCGTAGAGGCAATGCTCTAATTTGACTTTTCGGGGGCCCAAAAACAAATCCTTTGTTACCTAAAATTAAACAAAGTTTAAGAAAAAAAAAACAACTACTGGCGCTTCTGATTTAGAGAGGGGTAATTGGCCATACAAAAATACACTGGTAAAAAATGCTGCCGCGAATTCCTAGAACTATAGACCCACATCAAAATGACATTATACAATGAGAGGCAGAGGGTACTGGCACCTTATATACAATATATGCCTCTAATGATTTGGCTTTTTTGCTACTGGTTATATATCATTTTACTTTAAATTGTCTCGATCATAAAAACACTACAGAAAAATGTTGCACTGCACATGGTTCTCAGACAGCAACTCAAGAATTCTTGACAGCTCTTGAGAATTCTGAAGAAAAACTTTATATCACAAAACATTAATCCATTGTCTTGAACAGGTTTGAATTTTGTCTTCAGAAACATACAAGTAAAATTGTAGTCAGCAGCACAATCTACCATAAAAATACAAATCTTTGTTTTGCTCTGCTGAGGTTATAAACGAGGCCATGGCCTTCCAGGTTATGGGTGTTCCCACCCTTAGACATAGGTTCTGCTTGTCCCAAGCCCTCTACTACTCATCTGGATTATCTCTCTTACACATGACAAAGATTAGGGTTCCTTAGAAAATAACCTTTTCTGTCCTTCATGAACTTGTATATCACATTGACTCAGGGTGCCACATCATCTTGCCTTGGATAAATCACAGTGTTCATTGCTTTATCTCCTTTACACTCAGGTAACATTAACTCACTTCCATAGTGTTAATCTATCTCTCATGCAACTGTGGGCGAAGAGTAAAAGCAATGGTCCATGTCCAAGACATGTGCATGGCCACCGCTCTCTGCTTTTCTCTGCGTCATCAATAATATGTAGGTATTACATGTGACCCACACACCATTCACCCATAGTCACAACTACACCAATAGGAATCTTATTGCCAAGCCACCTAGGGGAAGAGTTCCTGAGACTTCCTTCTTAGGTCTCATTAATTTACTCAT
Source organism: Xenopus laevis (assembly GCF_017654675.1). Classification (NCBI taxonomy): domain Eukaryota; kingdom Metazoa; phylum Chordata; class Amphibia; order Anura; family Pipidae; genus Xenopus; species Xenopus laevis. Next base: position 92,733,668 of record NC_054378.1, read on the forward strand.
TCATTAAGTGTGCATTCGCTAATTAGGGACTAAGCGTCAGGAAGTGGTTTGCAGGTGGCTGGGAGTTAAGTGAAAAACAGATAAGGAGAATACACAAAATGGATTTGAAATATAAGAACAATTTATCAGATTGCTGAAAGTATCAGGTATTTACTGGACTCATCTACATGTCCGCTCACCTTGCATAGCACAAAGTAGTAATATACAACCTAAACAAACGATCCTGGGTGACTTTAAGAATAACAAAACTGGTAGACTATTTCTCTCCAACCGTAAACTCTGTAAAGTGAGACGATACAAAGATTACGTTTTGATAATTTTAGTTGGGGAGGGAAAATAAGTCTAATTACTGTTGCAACATCAACACTCATGTGATGCAGATATTTGGCAAGAATATGTGAGCACGCAATATACAATTCTCAGTATCACAAAGGTCTGAAAGGCAACTTATTTTAAAGGAACAGTAACAGCAAAAAATGAAAGTGTTTTAAAGTAATGAAAATATCATGTACTGGTAAATCTGATCTGTTTGTTTCAGAAACACTGCTATAGTTCATATAAACAAGCTGCTGTGTAGCAGTAGCGGAAATTGAAAAAAGGCTATATGGCACAGGTTAAATAGTGGATAACAGATAACACCATTAGAAAGCTTATCTGCCATCTGCTGTGCAACCTGAGCCTTTTCTCCATTGAATGGCTGCCCCCTTTGCTACACAGCAGATTATTTATATAAACAATAGTAGTGTTTCTGAAGCAAACTAAGTTTTACCATTGCAGGGCAACACTGTATTAATATTTTATTACTTTAAAAGGGGTGATTCACCTTCAAACAACTAGTTGGTTTCAGATAGATCACCAGAAATAATGACTTTTTCCCCAATGACTTTCTATTTTCTATGTGTGACTGTTTTTCTAATATTGAAGTGTAAAGTGTAATTTTTCACCTTCCGAAGCAGCTGAGAGGGGGGTCGCCGACCCTGTAAACTTTTCTAAATGGATACATTTTGTATCTTTGTCCCTGCTGAGCAGAATCTCTGGATTTCACTACAGGCAGCTGTTAGATGTGATACAATAGTTGCTAATACTCCAGAGATGCTGCTGAGAAATGTATCAACTAAATGTTGCAAAACTGTAACCGTTTAGAGTCTGCACCTGAATTACTGATCTGCCAGACTGAAACACCAGAGACACGAACATTCAACTTTAAACTTACATTTTGGAAAAACAGTAAAAAATAAATAATGGAAATTAATTGAAAGATGTCTTCATTTCTGGGGAACAATCTAAAAATAAATGAATTGGAAAAAAAGTGTTTGGAAGGTGAACAACCCCTTTAAAACACTTTCATTTTTTGATGTTACTGTTCCTTTAAGTAACATTCAACAGGAGACTTCACTCTATTAATACCGACTTGCAGAGCAGTATCAAGTTTTATTTTAATCAAAAGTATAGAGAATTAATGTTTTAAACATTGGATACATCCCAAACTGCCTGTTATATAGAATGTTGGCAGATGATATGCATAAACACTGTACTAAGCTAAAAAGGCAAACTGCTATTGCATACAGAACACTGTTTGACCAGTGAATTGAAGGACATAGCGTATGTATTTTCTGCAGCCTTGAGCACCACGCCTCAAGGCTTATAAATATGTTAACATTAACACCCATGGCACGTCAGTCTTTTTCTGCCAGCAGAGAAGTGCCCAAATGGGGCTATGCAGTCTTTAACTTAAATGGAATCTGCCAGATACTAGCGTGAACAGTGGCTATTGGTCAGAAAACAAGTGGGTAACTGGCTCCTGAGAGGCTGAAAAACGTTGGAGATTACTGCATGTACCACAAGCCTAAAAAATATCCCATTAGCAAGACTTTACCATCGAGAGTTACAGTCTTTTTAAAACACTGAAAAGGCTCATCAGTTTAATTATGAAAAAAGTTGATTTTTATAGGACTCAACTGTTAAAGCATTACCACATTTTGGAATTTTCTGCACAAAAGATTTCCAGAAAACAAAATCTCAGGGACAGCTAGAAAGAAATGCTGCAAATTGCAACCACAGGTCACGGACTAATGCACTAGCCTAATCACCGAACTTTTGTTTCTGGACATAAAGAAGCAATCTGTGACAATAACAAGCATTTGGGAAAAATCAGCTTGTAAACCAACCATCTTCAATTAAGGCGGTGGCAAAAAGTCAGGGAAAAGTGGCAGGTGGATTTGAATGCTTACATGCAGCTGAAGCCAGTTGAGATAAAATCTTTGTATGCACTGATAATTATTTCATCAGGAAAAAGCAAACAATCAAAAGACTAGTTAAATCTGGCTGGGTAACACAGGAATTGGTTCTTGACTGACCTTGAATTAGATCTGCCTCAAAGGTAGAAATTCAACACTAATTGAAATGCACATTACATACCAAGTTTTAATGGCCCAGAATGGAATAAAATATATATATAAAAAAAAAATATATGTATATATACACACACATACACATTTCCTTTTAAATATCAGACATTCAGCAAAATCTGACTAATTCCTTGGATGGCCAATAACTTAGGGAGGGATTTTAGGTAAAAACACTCTTTATCTGGGGTTTCAGAGGCACCGAGCCAATAGCAATGTCTATGTACAAATAAATATTACCTGTTGGTTTGTTGCTATAGTTTACTAGAAATTTTGCAACGTTTAATACATCACCCCAATAGAGACTTAATAGCACCAACATAGTGCAGCAGCTTCCATCAATTAAACAGTCCTGTGCAAAAGTATAGTTGTCAGAGATATTGTGTTTTCAGCACATTATATCAATGGAAAAAGAGCATAGGTTAAAGCACCAAACATCCCTTAAGGAATAAGCTACCATACTGCACCTCTATAGATTACTTAGATGTGATTTACACCATGGAAAAAAAGAGAAAATACAAACATGACGCATTTATCAACACTGGGCAAATTTGACCATGGGCAATAACACATAGCAACCATTAATTGGTTTTTCAGCCAGCTGCAGGTAAAACAACGAATGCAACAATTTGATTGATTGCAACAATTTACTGCCCATGGGCAAATTTGCCCAGTTTGATAAATGATCATCAATGAGGTCATCTGAGCAAGCCTTCACCATGGCACAACTTTTAAGGGTTAGTTCACACAAGGAGATTCAGGGAGATTTGCCTCAGCGTGTTTTCCCATAGGCTATAATGAAAAGTCGCCTGTGCTAATGTACATGCGGCGATGCGTTTTCCATAATTGCACGAAGTTGCCTCACACAGGCAACAATCAGTCTCTTCGGGTGATAAAGTTCTATTCAGTTCAGTTTATCAGCTTGTGGAAAAGGGCAAGTCTAATTAGTGAATGCCCCTGAGAGAGTCCAGTAGTCAGATCCATAGAAAGAGAGCTAATGACATACCTGGAAAGATGGCGGTCGTGTTCTGCAAACCGAGCAGTGAAGATGAAGCGCAACATTCTACTTTATTATACCCACTGGTGAGCTTAAACTTTAGCGATCTTACCCACCTGTATAAGAACTTTAGAGGGAGGTATTTGATATGTTTTGGCTTTACTTCTCCTTTAATATATAACATGCCTGATAGAAACAGTAGTATTTCAGCAGTGACATTTTATTGGATTAACAGAAAATATGCAATATGCATCATAACAAAATTAGACAGGTGCATACATTTGGGCACCCCAACAGAGATATTACATTAATACTTAGTTGAGCCTCCTTTTCCAAACATAACAGCCTCTAGACACCTCCTATAACCTTTGAAGAGTGTCTATATTCTGGATAGTGGTATTTTTGACCATTCGTCCATACAAAATCTCTCCAGTTCAAATCATCCTATTGATTTTCGATGACATTCAAGTCAGGGAGTAGGGTGACGGCCATTCCAGAATATTGTACTTCTCCCTCTGCATAAATGCCTTTGTAGATTTCGAAGTGTGTTTAGTGTCATTGTCTTGTTGGAATATCCAACCCCTGCGTAACTTCAACTTTGTGACTGATGCTTGAACATTATCCTGAAGAATTTGTTGATATTGGGCTGAATTCATCTGACCCTCGACTTTAACAAGGGCCTCAGTCCCTGAACTAGCCACACAGCATGAAGGAACCACCACCAAATTTGACAGTAGGTTGCAGGTGTTTTTCTTGGAATGTGGTGTTCTTCTTCCACCACGCAAAGTGCTTTTTGTTATGACCAAATAACTAAAATTTTGCCTAATCGGTCCAAAGCACTTTGTTCCAAAATGACTGTCTTGTCTAAATGAGCTTTTGCATACAACAAGTGACTGTTTGTGGCTAGAGTGCAGAAAGGGCTTCTTTCTCATTACCCTGCCATACAGATGTTCTTTGTGCAAATTGCGCTGAATTGTAGAACGATGTACAGATACACCATCTGTAGCAAGATGCTCTTGCAGGTCTTTGGAGGTGATGTTTAGGTTGTCTGTAACCATTCTCACAATCCTCCGAATATGCAGCTCCTGTATTTTTCTTAGCCTGCCAGACCTGGGTTTTACAGCAACTGTGTTGGCGGCCTTCCATTTACTGATTACATTCCTTACAGTTGAAACTGACAGTTTAAACCTCGGATATAGCTTTTTGTAGCCTTCCCCTAAACGATGATACTGAACATTCTTTGTTTTCAGATCTTTTGAAAGTTGCTTTGAGGATCCCATGCTGTCAATCTTCAAAAGAGAGTCAACCAGAAGCTTTACTAGCACACCTGCCTATGAAGTTCAAGGCTTAACAAACTAATCCAACTAATTTGGTGTTGCCAGTAATCAGTATTGAGCAATTACATGCATTCAAATTAGCAAAATTACAAGGTTACCCACATTTTTTGCACAGCCAGTTTTTGACATTTGATTGAATTTCATACAACTGAATACTGCTTCACTTAAAATGTTTGTTCAGAAAACACCCCAGTACTCAGATGTTTCTAGGAAATTAAAGACATATCACGGTTATATTTTTTGCTTTAAGTGGAGTAAATTATTATGCAGGCTGAAAGGGGTTCCCAAACTTTTTCATGACATGATTTTATATATCTTCCACTGGATAAATAGTTTAATGTCAAATATTTACAATAGGTTTAAAAGAAGTTATCTATTGCAAGGTGACCTGCGGTTGTTAAGTCATATCTATATGGAGCCATAGTACACAAGATTATTCAGAGACCAATGTTCTTGAGACAAGGTGCTTCTTGATAAAAAGTTACAGCATTCTGTACTGGTACGGCACATTTATCAGCTTGGTTATCTTTTACTGGGTATGTGAGTTTGAAAGGGTTAAATGAGATAAAATGTGTGCGTCTGATTTATATTAATGGTAAGCTGTAGAACCATGGAGGTTAAAATAGTATTAACCCAAAAATCTCTGATTTCTATTTTTTATGCCCTTCTAGAGTCTTACTGTGGGCTCTTTACACACAAATGTTTGCTCATGCCTTTTCAACTGCATTCAGTTTTTCCATGCAGTGCAGCAAGCACAAACAGATAGTAAAGAATGGGCTGAATTAACTCATGCGGTCCCTTATGCTCAAAAGCATGAAAGGGCAACTACAGGGGAACACATAACAAAACATTTATATTTAAGTGCCCTAAAAGTAACTAGTTTCTTTTAAATGTTTAAAAGCTGCTGTGGAGTGATTTCCTCTTACAAAATGTTTTAAAGCATTTACAAATGTAATTTTACTTGAAAGCAGAGTTTGTTTATTCATTTCTGTTCTCTGCATCTGTAACAAAATGCAACAGTAGTAAGGTCTCCTTCAGTTCTTTGTGAAAATCTTCAAAGACATGGAGCACTTGCGGGGCTAAAACCACTCATTTATTATTCAAACATAGTTTAAAATCATGGAGCGCACAAACTTGACACGCTTGATGCGTTTCATGGACCAAACCACTTCCTAATAAGCATGCTTATGAGGAAGTGGTATGGTCCACGAAATGCGTCAAGTTTGTGCGCTCCATGATTTTAAACTATGTTTGAATAATAAATGAGTGTTTTTAGCCCCGCAAGTGCTCCATGTCTTTGAAGATTTTCATTTGGATTCTACACTACGAGAAGTGGCTACACGTTGCAGCACAGCGTAACGGCATTTGGAACAGTGAGTGCTCCCTTCCTTTTGGTTTTCTCTCCTTCAGTTCTTTAGCTGGATTGCAACATTGAAGAAGAGAACAGCTTCTCTCCATCTGTGTGTTTTCTCTGCAGGTGGGAGAAGCCAATGTTGTCCCCTCCGCACCTACACGGAGCAGATTTCTGTTCAAAAACTCTTTCTTGCTAATTATCACTCTGTGGGTCATTGCTGATGGGAAACTCACAAATTATAAAAGCAACTGTAAGAAAGAATGAGTAAAAACGACAAGACTATTAGTACAAGGTTTTCTGAACTCAAGTTGTGAATAGATTCTGGACACTACATACCGTAATTACATGTCAAACGGTTTACAAAACATAAATATCAGTTTGTACCCCCAGTTTCCAAGGTAACCTTTGTCCTGATACTGTTTCTCCAGCCAAACAAACCCTGAAGCAAAAGTAGGCAGTCTAGTTCCATTTCAGAATAGTGCACTGGAAGTCTTAATTAGCCAACAGGAGAATATAAGGTCAGAGCTAGGGAAGACCAGGGCGATGCAGGAAAACTTGTAGACCAACCCTTAAAGGGCATTAGTAAAGTCCAACCTGTAGCTTTACAACTGCAATTGGACTACAAATCCCAGCATCCCCCGCAACAGGCTGTCCATTCCTGATTTATATAATAAAACGCGTCACAATTACATTGTATTTATTGCGTGGTATTTATACAACATACAAAGCGTACATTTAGCTACGTTCAGCAATGCACCAGAGACAAAATGGCCTGTTGCCCTGGCACAGTATGATGGCAAATGGCCCGTGTATATTATTAGTCGGGTAGCGGAGTCACATGATGACTGGCAGACACGAGAGGGCACAGTAACAAGGCGCGCCCCCGGACAGCGAGCACACGAGGCCAATTAGAAGGTACGCAATGAAGCGGCCATCAGCTGACTCCGACAATACGAGTCTACTTCCTCCATCCAGCAGCCGCCGACTCCTTCCCCGTCACTAACAATGGTCATTTCTGCACCATTAGCCCCCAAATAGTAGCGCATCTTACGCCTCCCCATAAATGCCCTGACTTCATGTCAATCAAACAGCATGGAGCCGCTTCAGCACAAAATCGCGTCTCACACATCCACATGACGTCATCTCAAGTGTATAGTCTCATTCTCTCTCTCTAGCAAAGCTGCCCATCTCCTCCAGTAACTTGCCACCAACTAGCCATACCAGTGGACCATAACGCAATAACATTAATGATGTCGCCCGGCGTGATAAAGAGCAGCAGAGATACATTACCTTGCGCCACGCCACAGAGCCGACACTGTACTTCAAACTTGCAGATGCCACAGAGCTACACTACATCCCACGCTGGAGCGCGCGAAACCAAAGCGATGACGCCAACAGCACTTTCACTCTCCAGAACGCGCACGCTCGCTGCCTAGCAACAGATTGCGTCACGCCTTAGAAGCGAAGACGGGTGGCTCAAGCACCTCGAATGAGTCCTGCGAACTTCACACTCATTGGTCGGAGAGGGACCGGTGGAATCGTGCAATAACTTGTCTTTACTTTGTGTGGTACTGGCCCTGTTCAAAGATGGCCGATAGGGGAGAAAAATGAAAAAAAAAAAGAAGAGTATACACTGATTATAGGTTATTTTGTGAGATTTCTATAGAATGGTGTGTTCCAAGCGAGAGATGAAACACTGAAAGGTACATGACCTTTCTGGCTGTGTAATAGCAATTAACCTTGGTGCTTTATACTTTGCCTGCTCTCAAAGAGGGTCGAAACGTTGGAGACACTGTGAGTTTTGAATAAACCATTGAATTTTTTTGGAAAACGGAGTGCTGGTCCTTTCTACAATTTTATATACCTAAACTTGACCAAGCACCCGGCAAAAACTACATGTGAAGGAGTGCGGGTATCATCTACGATTTTATTATATATATATATATATCATATAAATCTGCACTCACAGGACTTTTGAAGTGAAAAAAAAAGTTTTTTTTTATATTAAACCGATGTTTCAGTCTCAAGAGAGACCTTTCTTCCTACCCCCTTCCCTACATAGACCCCCCTCTCTGCTCCCCCCAGCCTAGCTGTTACCCCCGGTAAATGCCCCTACCTCTTTACTTACCCCTCGGTGCAGATTCTGTGCAGCGGTGTTCACGGGCGCCACCTTCTCTTCAGTATCCTTCGGGTCTTCCGGCACTTCAGCAATTTCCGTCACTTTCAGCCCATGCGCAGTTGTAGCGAACCAGAAGATTGATCCAACTGCGAATGTGCCGATACACTGCCCTCTTCCCGAAGATTACCAAAGAGAAGAAGATGGCGCCCAGGAACTCCACTGCACAGACTGCACCCGGGGGGTAAGTAAAGGTGTATGTGCATTGACTGGCGGTAACACCTAGGCTGGGAGAGAGCAGGGAGAGGGGTAGGGGTTTTTATAATTAAGGGGGTTTGGTTCTCCTTTATGTCTACTAGAAAATCATGTAAACATCAACATAAACCCAATATGCTGGTTTTGCTTCCGATAAGGATTAATTATATCATACTTCAGATCAAGTACAATGTACTGTTTTATTAATAGTGTTTATATGGTACCTAACCATTTATATTAAGAGTTCTACAGGGCAGGCACTTCCTTCCTCTTGTGTCTCAACACTTAGCACCTAATCTTGAATATATTTTGTATATTAGTACAGTATATGGTATTAAAAAAGCACAAACAAATAAAAATGAAAAAAGAATACAGCGATGAGAACCTTGAAATCCTAGTTTTCAGGAGAATTTTCTTTCAACTCCAAGCGAAACAAATCAGGGAAAAAAATACAGTTTGCTAAAGACAGTTCCCATTGCCTTCTTCATGCCTTTGCGAGCTCTTAAATGTTGAATTTTTGTTTTAGAGTTTTCCCTGTTTTTTGCGATTAATAAAGATTTTTCCATAGTTTACAGTAATAAATTAAAACCATGATTCGGTTCAGGGAAATGACCTGTGCCTGTACAGCACTATATACATGTTCATGGAACACTTGTAGGGTCACAACCAAATATTTATCAAGTAATAATGTAAGTATGGAAAATGTGATGTCAGTCTGTCAGCTTAAACCTCAAGGGCACGGCATGAGCATGCTCAGTTTGCTCCTCTCTCCATTCCCTTTTCCACCCTCCCTCCTCCCCTCCCTGCTGTAATCTGAGCCCAGAGCTATGAGAAAGCAGGGGGAGACTCAGGCAGGAAGTGATGTCACACCAAGCTAATATGGCAGCTGCTATCCTAAACAAACAGAGAGTGCTTCTAGAGCTGTTTACTCAGGTATGGTAAAGCATTCTGCAGAATGAATATAGTGTTCTAGCTTGCACTATTGTGGCTAATCTATTGGCAATAAAAGGCCTCTAGCTTTCCTTCTCCTTTAAATTAACTTTTAGCATGATGTAGAGGGTGACATTCTGAGAGAATTTGCAATTGGTTTTCAATATTCATTATTTGTGGTTTTTGAGTTATTTAGCTTTTTATTCAGCAGCTCTCCGGTTTGCAATTTCAGCAATCTGGTTGCTCGGGTCCAAATTACCCTAGCAACCATGCATTGATTTGAATGAGAGACTACAATATGAATAGGAGAGGACTTAAAGTGATACTGACACTAAAAAATGAATTTTAGCATATGAATGTACATTAAATGTTACCTATAGGTCATGTTGATCATTTTTTGCTGAGAGGTTTGTTTTTGTATATAATTGTTAGTTGAAGTTCCTAAGCCTGACTCTCTGACACTGACTTTGCCAACCTGACTGTCCCATCTCAGCCTGTTAGTTACAGTTTCTAATGCTAACGGACTCCTGCTGCACAAATATGGCAGCCCCCTCATACAGGAACATGGGGCATCAGACAGGTAATGTAAAAGCATCGTGCAAATACTTTATGGCAAAGTTAGAAGTAGCTTGCAAAGCCAATATTATAATAGATGTAAAAAAAAGTTTAATTTCAGGTGTCAGTATCTCTTTTAAATAGAAATATGAGTAATAAAAGGTAGCAATAACAACACATTTGTAGCCTCACAGAGCATACACTATTTAGATGGGGTCAGTGACCCCCATTAGAAAGCAGGAAAAAGTCAGTAGAAAAAGGCTAATAATTGAAAAACTATAAGAAATAAATAATAAAGACAAATCGAAAGGTTGCTTAGAATTGGCCATTCTATAACATACTAAAAGCTGACTTAGAGGTGAACCACCCTTTAAGTTTTTCTCATAATAAATTATTCCGTGTATGAATATCCCCTACACACTTTACCCTGTATGGAGAAAGGATCTTTCACGAGGTGGGAGAGATATAACAATAGATATACTAGAATTAAAGATTTTATGAAAGCTAACAAAATGATCTCGTTGGCAGAGATACAAAGAAGATGGGGAAATCACCCCAGAGATCTATGGGGATATAACCAGCTACATTTCTATATACAAAAACAAAAGTCCTACGACTGGAAAAGGCAATTGACTCCTTCGGAACAACTATTGATTTCTCCTGCATCCATAATCAAACCATTTTCAAAAACATACAAATTTCTACTTGACACAACCTCCCAACAACCCTGGCCTTTCTGCAGAGCGTGGGAAAAAGAATTGGGCACAAACTTATCAGACAATCAAAGGTGAGGTATTTTTAAATCTCAATACAAAATATTCAAAGCCTCCAAAACAAACAAAGCTAATTAAAAATTGCTCACTAGATGGCACTATACCCCAGTAAAGTTGCAGAAAATGTACCCCAACTGCTCTAATCTTTGTTGGCGCTGTAACACTGATTTAGGCACCCATATACATATGTGGTTAACTTTCTCCAAACTGAAACAATACTGGGACGAGATATTAAGTGTAATAAACAAAATAACATGCTCAAATATTGAGAAAGAACATCAGGCACAAATACTGTTAAACTTCCTTTATGGGGAAAAGGATCACTGGTACACCCTAACTCTTTTTTCCTCCAATCTGCAAAAGCTATGGTTCCAAAGAAATGGAAAACAGAGCTAGCACCTACATTAAAAGAATGGATTACAAACACTGAAGAGATGAGGCAAATGGAAGAAATAACCCACATTATTTATGACCAAAGTGGCAAGTTTTGGAAAATCTGGTCCCCCTGGATAACCTATATTAAATCCCTATGATTAGTAATACATAAATAAAGTTTGCCTGTTTTACTCAATGTAGTACTCTCTGTTTAGCAGAGTGCCCACCACCTAGAATTTGCTTAGGATATTACTAAGACAAGATGGAAAATAATGTCAAACTTAGGTATCACTTGTTGTCAGTAATTACTATGCGTATGAATGTATTAATTGTACTGAAAATGTATTATTTTCCATTCTTTTTCCATTCCATTATTTTTCTACCCTTATCCATTCCCTTTCCTACTGAAAATGTTCAAAAATAAAGAATTTACAAAAATTATTCTGTGTATGTAATCCTTCAAAATAGCAGTTGTTTGTCTGTTGTTAACAACTCAATAATGCCACTTGCCAGTTGGAATTTCTAAACTCCTGACTCTAGGATTGGATTGTTATAAACGTCCTTGTGAGACATGTATTTCCTCAACCTAACAGTTGTCCCCTGGTATAACGCTAGGACTCACAGCAGTGGATATATTAGGGAAAGGGAATTCACTGGTAGAACAAAATACATATTTTGAAGGGTTATTTAAATATATTTATAAAATGAGCTAAAATAGCCAACGCATATTGTGTAGCTCTTTAAGGGCAAGACCCACCTCATGTAGGGGCATATTTATCAAGGGTCGAATTTTGAGTATATGGGAGTTACTAAAAACTCCCATCAACTCGAAATTCGGAAAAAAAACAACCAATCGGAATTTATTTAAAAAAATTACATTTTTTAAAAACGGGTGAAGAGGATGGAGCTGCAAATTCGATTCAAATTTTTTCACCACAAAAATGTAAAAAAAACCTCACAAGTCCACCAAACGACTCCAAATTGAATTTAGGAGGTCCCCCAAAGCCTAATACACAAATTCGGCAGGTTTTAGATGCCGAATAGTCGAATTCTAATTCTTAAAGGGACAGTCCATTATAAATTTCAAAATTTGAATTTTGCATTTTTTTTTTAAATTCATTTTTTAAATTTTCAATTTGAACCTTTATAAATCTGCCCCTTAGCCTCTTACAGCATCTCAGGAGGTGACGAGAATATGATTAATAGTTATTTTGGACAATCTGCTGTTGGCAAGCAAAGGGATAAAACTGGCCTATTGGAAAGGACCAAGGGAGTTTTTTCCAATAATTTCAAAAGACAGCTATAAATAACAAATCAGTAGTGAGTACAAGTATTCAATAAAATAATTTTTAAAAAGGGGCAGATTTATGAAATATTGTTACAATAATTCAATTGTTTGATTGTTATCATCAGGAACAAAAATTTGAGTAGTCAAGATGAGCAAACCCTGTGGGCCCTGGCCCTTATGGGCTCTGCCAACCCAGACCCGCACGTGTTTACAGCCCGATCAGCCCCCTGATCTCGCCATAAGTTACTGGCAAGGTCCAAATATGCCTAGTGTTCATAAATGGACACCAACCAAAATAGTCAAGACTAAAGGATGCACTTTTTTAATTTAATATTTTTGTAATATTAATTTATGTACATTGGTCAGTTTTAACATCTAGGGACATTTCCAGCCACAACAAAGCCTGTACCTGTCCAGTGAAAATAGGTACAGCTGTAAACTTCTAAATAATTAACAGGATTTTTTGATCAATAGGTAAACAACTATGAAAAGAAAAAGATCAACGTTTGTACTGTAATATGCTAAACATATCAAAATGTGCAAAAATAAATCTCTTACCCCCTTATGTAATAAAAGGCACTAAGTTTGCAGAGGTGCAGTAACCTATTGCAACCAATAAGATGTTTGCTTTTAAGCAGGTGCTCAGTAAATGCTAACTGCTGATTGGTTGCTATTGGTTACTGCTCCTGGGGAAACTAAGAGCCTTTTATTACATAAACCCCTTTATGTCTTATTTGGCAATTAATATTTTGTTTTCATTTACAAGTGCATCTCGCTGTAGAGAAAAGTGTACTCCACCCAAAATTGATCGGAACAGTTCTTCACTTGGGGGTTTTGCTACAGGTGTGCTTGTGCTGCTGCACAGTAACGTAACTAGAGGGGGGCGGGCCCTAGTGCGTGACGCGCAGCCGGGCCCCCGTCCCCCTCCGTAGGCGTATTTTCGGCCCGCATTTTAGTGGCGCGGACTGCCGGGGGGCCCTGAGGGGTTGCGGGCCTTGACAGAAATCCATCCATTTGCATATAAGTGATGTAATAACCCTGAAATCATTGTGCCTGCCTCTGATGTCATCATGTCCACCCCAAGATCACTGCCCCGCCCCCATTGTTTGGGTTTAGCCACCGGCAAAGGTGGCAACCCTAACCCAACTGAAAACAGTAAACAAAAGTAACCCGCCTTCAAAAAAAAAAACACACGCACCAAAACTCATCAGCACCCTTATCCCAAACATTTAAAAAGTCTAAAATAGAATAAGGCTATAAATGCTGTATTTTGTATACTAAACATAAGCATAAACTTACTGTACCACAAAGCTTAATCAAACAAATGATTTATGCTTTCAAAGTTGGCCACAGGTGCTGTCATCTTGTAACTTTGTTAAACATCTTTGCCTGACCCTTTATAAGCTCAGTGTGGTCTGGGCTGCTTAGGGATCGCCAAAAAACAAAGCTGCTTGAGTTCTGCATGGCTGGGTAGTAAGGTGGGGGCTCTCCTTACTGTTCATAAGTATGATTGTTTCCCTGCTCAGCAGTTAGGGACCATCTGACAATTCCTATCCACAGCAGAAAATGAAGGGAGAATATCACTGCATACAGTCAGGTTTCTTATAAAAACGGTACACATATTTTAATTAAAGTATATTGGGGATAGGTTTCTTTTTCATTAAAGAAAGTAAAATGGGATTTTATTTTTTTGCCTTGTCCTTTAAAAACACGCCACATATAAGCAGGTTGCAATAAGCCCCTAAAATTAAAAGCACACCTTAAAGAGACCAGCAAGTATGTAATAGATTGGCAGCCTTCATTGAACAACAGCAAGTGCCACCGCATTCTACTAAGGAAAGAACATCATAAAATCCTGCCCCTAATGTTACCCAGCACAAGCCAATACTCAATAGTCAGTGGAGGACTGTGGCAGCGCTCTTCTCTAGTCAATCACTGAGTTGCCTACCATTTGAAGAAGGCGCCGAATACGCACCGAATGTCACGTGACGGGGACGTTCCATGAGACGTTCACGTCGTCGTGACGTCACCCACGGCCTCTTATCAACTGGGAACTAGCAGCTACCGCTTGGAAATTGCTGCATGGGGCCAGTGGGATTGCCATTTGCTTTACTGAGTGCTAGTTGGTAACTATAATCTCACTGTTCTGCAATGGAAATAGGCGCTTAGAACTTGTGACTTGTACTGAAGGGCAGTAATGCAGTGTGTGTGAGAGCGAGGCCGTAACGAAAGGAAGCTGCTGGGTAGAATGGTCACTTCATGGTGCATGATGGGAATACGTGTGTGTGTAATATGGAATATGCTTCCTTGTTTGCATTGGTGTGTGGGAAATGGTAAATAGTTGATAGATGCATGGGCTGGACTTCCAGAAGTATATGCCAAATAGTAGTGCACATGTAAGACTGTACTATAGTTATATACCACAGGTACAAGGGCCTCATTATAATAAATTTGTGTCATTAAAAGAGTGCAGTAAAGATGCACCCATCCCAAAGCAGGCTATCCTCAATAAGATGCGCTAAATTGGACAGATTCAGTTCTTTAGCCCACAGGATTAAAAAAAAGCTTTCCTCATAAGATGCAGCCTATGCATGTTTGTGTGCCAATGCCATCCTTGCTGAAGGAAACTTGCCAAATAGATATTGGTCGATATTTAGCCACATATCAGGTAGGCTGTTGGGGATGTCTTATATGTATGCAGATAAGATGCTGACCCGTCTTAAGTGGCTGAATCACATCAGCTTAAATGTATGGGCAGTTCCGGCATTCACACTGAATAAAACTTAATTGTAAAATTATTGTTTTTAATATCATGTAGTGTTTTAATAATATGCACCTATAAATGAATCATGAGGCCTCCTTCAGCAGATTTCCCTGTTACACTAGACAAAAGGGTCACCGACTCCTGCACCCGGCATCAGACTTGCAGGGTGTGCAGTCTTGGAAAAACTGGCAATAACTTAAATAGTCTTCCAAAGTTTAACCCCCATCAAGGTACCTCTGGAGGGGACTGAAAAACAAATCAAAATAAACCTTTGGAAGACTTAAGGTGGCCATACATCCACTTGCCAAATGAGTATTGAGCTGATCTGATGCCTATTGCCCAACAATTGGATCACAACAAGCAGAATTCAGGTGGTCGGATTCAGGACCCCATCAACAAACCGATGCAGTCCTCTGTCCAACGAGATTTTTAAAACTGCCCGATTGACACCTGGTCTACTTTCGGCCAAATATCAATTGAGGAGGGCTCTTATACACTGCCCAATAAGCTGCAGACTTAATCTGTCGGCATCTTATATTGGCCTGTGGATGGGGCTCTTAATTCAGCAAATCCTGTGAGAGCCATTCTTCTGCATTGTTTATGTTGCTTATCAAGATCCTCACTCGGGTAAAGGAATTGTTAATTGTGCATATCTCTTTAATCTCTCGCTTTCTCTTTTTTTCTTTACATTTATATAATATTTGTCCTCAGGTGACTTTACGGCTACAAAGACTGAAATGGATGGAAACGACTGTAAATTGGAGAAAGACGTTTCAGAAATCGACTTGGATGTGCATCTGACTTCTAAGCTAAAAGGTTAGTTAAAATAAATCTAGGTATCTTTTAGCTCTAATTCCCAAATTTCAATTACTGTATTGGCCAGATACACAACATTTTCTTTGGCTTGTAGTGAAAGAATTACAATAAACTCTAACCCTTGTGGGTTTAGTCCATACATACAATATTCAGTGGGAGCTACCTGTTCCTTTGTGAAAATCAGATTCTTAAAGGGATTCTGTCATGAATTTTATGATGTATTTTTTATTTCTAAATGACACTGTTTACACTGCAAATAATTTACTCTACAATATAAAATTGAATTCCTGAACCAGCAAGTTGAAATGTTGGTGTGTAGGAGGGTGATAACACTCCAACTTGCAGTACAGCAGTAAAGAGTGACTGAAGTTTATCAGAGCACAAGTCACATGACTTGGGGCAGATGGGAAACTGGCAATATGACTTGCCCCATGTCAGATTTCAAAATGAAATATAAAAAAGTATGTTTGCTCTATTTAGAAATGCATTTCAGTGCAGAATTCTGCTGGAGCAGCACTATTAACTGATGTGTTTTGAAAAAAAGAATTTCCCATGACAGTATCCCTTTAAGCTCCTGGCTGAAGTGGTTAATGGTGTCTGTCATTTCTTTTTTATAGAAAAACACATCTCTATTCAAAACTCACTGAGAGACCTAGAGGGTTTGGCTGAGCAAAATGAAGGTGAGTGTGTCATGTTAAGGAAACTGGAAGCAATAGATGTTTATTTTAGTTGTTCTGTTTGCATGGAAAACCTTGTATCTTGGTACACCGACTGGCCTGTGAAAACCTTATAAAGATGTCATTTAACAGAAAAAAACATAATTTAAGTGTGAGAAATCCCTGGGAGCACATAAACCCTAAATTCTATTTTCAACAAATGCTATTATTTAAAACACTAGGCATTATCTGCCTTTTATTCTGTGACCCATGTCAGCCCCATGCAGTAGATTTGCTTATTAATGAGCTGCAGGTTCATCCTGTGTTGTTTTTGTTTTGTGATAAATTTGTAGTGCAGTTGTAGGCTGTCTGGTACCTCTGAGACCTACAGATTTAGGCATCAATGGCAATTATTTCATAAAATGCATCTATTTCATTGCAAGAAATGCGCTGCCATGGTGCTAAAGGAAGTATCACAGTCAAACTCCTATAAATGCATACTGCTTGAAACCTGCGTGGTTTAAAAGCAACTTTTTAGTTTAATACACAAGTCAAGTGCAGCACCATAAAGCATTTGAAAGTGAAAAGCTTTTCACTTACTGCAACTTTTGTTTTATTCTGATTAGGGGAAAAGAAGCCTTGTCCTCTTTGTCCAGAAGAGACGTTCAAACCCTGCCTAACCAACAAGCTTCTGAAACATCTGCAGAACTTGCACTGGAAAGTGTCTGTTGAATTTGAAGGTTGGTAATTTCATTATTGTGCCATGCTTTCTCTTTGAGCAAGTTGGTCTGTCTGAATTATCATGTGATTTTTCCTTGTGTTTAAAGGCCTGACAACATATAATAGTTTTGTTCAGATCTGTTGCTCAAGGGACATTTTCTAGTTGACATTTTATTTGTACTAAATAGATCTTATAACCCTGGGTAATGGTCTCTAATTTTTTTTTAAAAAATTGCATGACCAACTACATGTGAATTTCTTGTTGTGTGCCATTGGATTATGGCGCAGTAGCAGTCCAAGAACGATTGTGAACTGAAGTATCAGTACAGTTGACATGTAAATATTTCAATGTATTTTAATATCTGTTTCTAGATTACAGAATGTGCATTTGCTGTTTACCATGCATGCAGCAGAAACCATCTCAGGATAAGGAGGGGGTAAGAGAGTATTCCTGTGATATTAATTTTAATCTCTTTATTGGTGGTGTGCATCCCCATTCTTTATGTCAATGAAGGATAGCCTGAAGCAGTACCAGCATGTAATGCCTAAGTCAGTCCAATGGTTGCATTAAAGGGTACTCTACTTGTGTATTTGATCAGGACCCGTTTTCGTTATTGTACTATGCTATTTTTGTAACTTAACAGTGTAAATCCTTGAATAAGATAGAGATATATGTTTTGCTCAAAAATTAACAACGCAGCCAACGCATAATAAAAAATCGTTTGTATTTAGTTATGTATTAATAAATACATATGTTGTAATGGAAGGTATGGGAGTTAGCCTAAAATATTACAAGCTGCAGTTTTTGTTTTATATCCTGCATCTATGAGTGGAAAATTCAATTAATATCAATGAGTCAGGGTGGGGGGGGGAAGGTTTTGGGTGCTTCTGTGGCTTGAGCCATTTCCTTTTAGTTAGCGCAATGCTGAAAAGTATTTTCTCCATAAATGGAAATAAAAATGCCTTATTTTCTGGTGTGTGTTTGGTTATTTCTTCCAGGTGCCTCCAAAGACAGCATGCCACTATCACTGCTCTATCTGTTCAGCAACCATTAGCAGAAGAACAGAGATGATAAGTCATGTTAAGAGACATGCCACCAAAGGGGAGACAGACGGAAAATATTCTCCAGGTAGTCTTGTCTTTTTTAGATACTTGGTTTTAGATAGTGCGCCTCTTTTTAGTAGTGGTGTAAATGGATACTCCGTACACTTTTACTTCCCTATAGTGACAGATTTACTAACTTTCATACTTGTTTAATTTCCTTAAATCAAATGTTTTAGCACCAAAAATCATGTATTTAACTGATTACTCTAAAGCACAAAAAATGTTGTGTATTAAGAGTAAAAACCACAAAAAAAACTATACAAAGTGTCTCCATCTAAAAACTGGCAAGGTCACTAAGAAGTCAAGGGGACCTTTTCAAGTTTTTCCAATCGTAAAAACTTCCTTTGTTGTGAGCTGATGTTTTCTGGGTTATATCTGTTTGTAATCACAGGACAATTCTTACGAAAATGATTTTTGAGGTATTTGCTCCCCATTTTTATTCTATGTTTTTAGTCATTCACGCTTTCTATATTTGGTTCTTTTAATAAATAAGTAGATGTTTGTGCTCAAGAATGATAGATTTGCGATATTGTTGACTATTTTTTGATTGACCATACTAAAGTATTAGGTGTATTAGCAATGACTTAACACACAAGGCTAAGGGCACACAGGCGGAAGGCTCCTACTGTTGTCAGCCTGAGTATTTTTCCAGACTGAGAGAAGCAGATCTGCTCAGTGCCCCTGCTCCATTGATTTGAATCCGATCAGCTGAGCGCACACAGTTTAATTGGATTCAAATCAATGGAGCAGGAGCACTGCTTCTCTCAGCCTGCAAAAATAAGTAGGCACAGAGCCTTCAGCCTGTGTGCCTATAGCCTAATCACACGATGATAAACCCAATTAGACAGGGTTCTGCTACAAGTGAAAGTTGATTCCCCCCATCCCTTTTTTTGTTTTTGCAGGCCATTTTCAAAAAACTTTAAAGGAGTTGAACACACATGTGCAAGTTTCTCCCAATTTCAAAACACCACAGAAAACAGACACTTTTTTTAATCCAAAAATGAAAGTTAACAGGTAGGTGATCGCCATTCTATAGGCTATACGGATAGGACTAGTCTAGTAAGCAGTTGATTTTGAAATGTAATTTTTAAAGGGGTTGTTCACCTTCAAAACACTTTTTCCATTTCAGTAATTTTCAGATTGTTCACCATAAACAAAGACTTTTTTTTTCAATTGCTTTCCAAATTTAAATTGTTTTCTGTCAGACAGCTCAGTGACCAAGGAGATTTCTGAACTGTTACAATTTGCTACATTTTAGTCAATACAATTAGATACTTTTCTCAACAGTATCTGTGGAATATTAGCAACTATTGTATCAATAGCTGCCTTTAATGAAACTCAGGGATTCTGCTCAGTAGGGCTAAAGATAACAAAGAATCAACTAAATGTATCCATATAGAACAGTTAGTCAGTGACCCCCCACCCCCAGAGCTGCTTTAGAAGGTGAGAAATGAAACTTTACACTTCAATATTAGAAAAATGGTTACAAATAGAAAATAGAAATTTATTGGAAAAAGTCTTTATTTCTGATGAACAATCTGAAAAATATAGTTTGAACCCCTTTAGGGCAAAAACAAATCTAAACCTACTGGGTAGAAATCCTGTTTGGAAACACTAGGGCAACTGTAAAGCTGCCTTTTAGGAGAGAATATTGGTGCCTCCTGTTATAGTACACATGCTGATTGACTGCTATATTTTTGCAATTATCATTCCTGGGCTGGAGTAATATACTATCTACAACTGATCAAGTATTGCAGTTACTGGTGATATGGATACTTGGCTTGATAAGTTGTTCGTATGCTAGAAAGTGAGATTGAATCCTAGTTTCATTTATCACTTCCCTCTGTGTCAGAAAGGATTGGCTCTGTGTAGGTGATAAGCGTTCACCATTTTCCTATTCAACTGGTGGGGTACAAATTTACAATTTAAGTTTAAATTTAACTTTATTAATCACCTCATTGAGTTTGAGTGGAACATAATGTCCTTCTGGGAAGAATTTGTATAGTGCATCTGTGTATGTAAACAATGCTACATTTTGCTTTATAGGCAGCTGATTTTTTGTGCCTTGGTGGTACTGGCTAAAGAGAGAAAACCAATTGAGTGTTTGGATGCCTTTGGATCAACAGGTACAGTTCTTGGACAGAACAGCACTGTCTATGATTATAATATTGAAACACTCAAGGATTTGTGGGTTCCAGGCAGTTTTTCCTAAAATTATGAAATAAGAGAGGACTAGTCAATGCTTATTACCAGGCCCTAAGTTTCACTGGTAATCACACACACTCACTCATTCTTCTTAGTCGCATGTTATACTGCATAAAATTTCTAAGGCCCCATATACACATCATATGGTGATTCTGTCACCAGTACTTAACTCTGCTCATATTTTTTTTCATACTATTATGCCTTGAGGCCCGGTTGTATTATTAAGGGAATAGAGTCTCCGCTTGTTAGACCACAGCTGACAAAAGACAAATAAGCACTTCCTAAAGACATGAGCCACCATTAAATGGCCATATTATGGGGTGCTCCAACCTCTTGTTAGCCTGCAAACAAACTCACATGAAATGTAAATACAGGAGGGTTGTGGGAATACTACAAGGCTAACCATTTTACTGATGCAACCGGGATTTTTGTGAACTTTGGTCATAATCTTCCTAACCTACCATACCAATGTCAGGTGGACGTAACTACCTCTGATAATAATTTTCTTATCTGCCATCTCTCTGTCTGGTTGTGTTCTGTAAAAGAATGTAGGAAGAATGGCAAATGCCAGCTTATAAAAAAAATAAAATAAAAATAAATGAAAAGTGGTAAATGCTTGAACGGATATGGGATATGAAATCCAGAATGCTCGGGATCTGAGCTTTTCCAGATAAAGGATCTTTTGATAGTTTAGGAAGGAAGGAAAGCTACCAAGGCAGTTTATTGCCAAAAGATTAGCCACAACAGTGCAAGCTAGAAAGCCATTTTTATTCTATAGAATGCTTTTCCATACCCAAGTAAACAGCTCTAGACTCTTTCTGTTTGTTTAGGAAAGCAGCTGCCATATTAGCTTGATGTAACATCACTTATTGTCTGAGTCTCTCCCTGCTCGCTCTGAGCTCAGATTATAGAAGGGAGAGGAGCAAACTGAGCATGCCCAAGCCCTGGAGGTTTAAGCTGAAAACAGGAAGTCTGATACAGAAGCCCATGTATACACAATAGAATAAAAGAAATGTGGTGTTTTGTTTGACAGAGGACTCTGAGCTGCATTACTTTGAGGGTTTCCTGGTGCATTTATATAGACCTTACTGAAAAGATTACTTAGTTTTAACCTTTCCTTTTCCTTTAATGCCTATACAAATTACAGCAAATGCATGCAGCTACCCAGAAGATTCTGTCTTTGCAGAAACGTACCATCAGAGTTGGAACCACTGGATAGGGCAGGTTGGCATTTGTAATAACGTGTGTGTAAGGATAACACCACATCAATGCAATGATGCTGTCCTTGCACAATGGTATTATTGTTAGACCTGCCCAATAGAAATCTGTCGGCTTTTTGGCCAGATATTGGTTGGATGGGCTCTCATGATTGCTCCATACAAAGGCTGATAAACTACTGAAGGGGCCAAATAGCTTTTTTTGAGGTTTCCTGTTTTATTTTTATAGGCATTATGGGATTGCAATGGGCAAAACATCTTGGAAAGTCTGTAAAGGTTACAATTAATGACATAAGTGAAAGCTCCGTAGCAATGATTCGGGATAACTGCCTCCTGAACAATATGAAAGTACTGACCAAAAAAAAGGATGACGAAGAGGAGGAGAATGAAGTGGGAGAAGATAGTGGTGCTGCTGTTGAGGTTACACAATATGATGCCAACGTCCTAATGCATTTAAGAGCTTTTGACTTTATGTGAGTATGCAATTTTCCAGCCTTATCCATGTCCGTTACCCACAGTACAACCTGTATAAGTAATGTCACCTTTACCGTCACCTTTTTTTATATAGACACTTGGATCCTTTTGGGACATCAGTAAACTACCTGGATGCAGCTTTTCGGAATGTAAGGAATCTGGGGATAGTGTCTGTGACATCCACTGACACTGGCTCACTGTTTGCCAAGACTCTGAATGTGGCAAAGCGTCATTACGGGTGCAACATTGTAAGGACGGAATACTACAAAGAGTTAGCAGCTCGCATTATTTTAGCTTCGGTGGCCAGGTAACATGATGTTTGTGATGCATGTAAATATATGCATATATCATTAATAGTACTACTATGGTCTGCTAAACCAAACTGTATTTAGCAGACCATCGCTCTTTTATGCAGAAAGTGGCAACGTTAGCACATCTTGCAAGGCATGTAAAATCTCCCTTGAAGAGCCTTCCATAATGCCTAGAGTCTGTCCCTTGCATCTTAGGATTTTCTGGTGCACTTGGGAGTATGCTTCCTGTCCAGACCCCATAGTGGGCCTGCCGCGTAAAATCCTCTTCAACTTGTACAAAGTTCATCACAGTTCACAAAGTAACGTTATTGTTGTGAGTTTGAGACATTACATAATTCCACCTTTTCTTTGCATCCAAATAACATTTTTGACTTTTATGTTTACCAGAGCGGCTGCTCGCTGTGGTAAAGGAATTGAGGTATTGCTTTCCGTAGCTGTGGAACACTTTGTCTTAGTTGTGGTCAGGGTTTTGAGAGGTGCTACCCAAACTGATGAAAGTGTTCAGAAGATAAATACGCTTATCCACTGTCAGTGGTGCGAAGAACGGATTTTCCAGAAGGAAGGGAACATGGTACAAGGTATGTTGTATACGTACATTTCAGATTCAGGTAGACTGTATATTAGAGTTTGATCTCCCTAGCAACTGACCAGCAGGTTAGAAGTCAGAATGGAAGAGAAGGCATAGTATGAAATAGAAGCAATATAAAATAAGATCTTACTAAAATAAGGTCTTTTGTAGGCGGTAAATAGGCAGAATAATAAGGCTAATAAATCAAAAACCCATATATGTAAAGGAGTCCAATAAAAGTTGTTTAAAATAGGTCCACTTATACAAACCCATCTGTAATTATTACCTCTGTGTATAGAATAAAAGCAGTCCTATACTGAAAAACCTGGGTTGGCCTCTATCTGTGATCTTTGAGTATTGTAAAAGGGCAATGTGTTGACTCAAATGTAATAAAGGCTTGCTAGCTTTTACAACAGTGGTCCACATTCAGCAGTTTAACATACTGATACAATACATACTGTAGGGTTAGAAAGGGTGAGTTTGTGTACAGTAGCTTTGCTGACATTGTACAATCTTTTTATGCTTCCAGAAAACCCTTATAAAAATCTTCCCTGTGATTGCCAGAAAAGCATGCAAGGAAATTCTGCAGTTGTCCTAGGCCCCATGTGGTAAGTAATCATTGGATTTTGGTATATTGCTAAACGACGTCTTCATAGATACAGTATCTCTTTAATCCATTCCTTTAGTCAGTTCCTTGAAACTGAGTCTTTTGTTCTATTTTGTGGTCCATCATTTGCTCAGGTTCCTGTTTAGCTTATCAATTTTTATATATTTGAATAGTAATAAGAAGTCCTTTAAATTCAACCACTCCAAATGAAACCAAGCATCCATACATAAACACATGCACACCGACCCGCCGTACACTCACATAAAATACATGTATCAAAATTTATACTAAATTGTAGATTTAAGTATCACAATAGCTTTGGTTATTATGCTTGCCAAAGAAAACATCCATGCCACTCTTAAAAGCATTAACAGAATCAGCTGCACAGGAAAAAGCTCGACCCGCACATCACTACCTCAGTGAATCCTGAGAGAGATTTGGCTTTCACAGAGCTAAGCTTGTTTACTACCCTGGGATGAATAAAATCCAGTCAAGGACCTTTGTTCATCATTACATGTTCTAGTCTCTTTTGAAATTCCTTGTGCGTGAGTTTATATTTTGGGTTTTTTGTTATTTTTTTTCCAACAAAGTTTACAACTTAATTTTTCAAATGTACAGTTGGAGAATTTAGCAATTTTGTAGAATTATAACATATTGGTACCTAAGTAATCCAGTAATCTCGACAGGGTACCAGTATATTCTTATTTTCCAGTTAACATATATGCACACAGTAGAGTGGGTGATTATTATCTTTTTTTATTTATTTATTTTTTATTTAAGGTCTGGCTCACTTTTTAACACCGGATTCCTCAGAAGAATGATGTCTGAATCTGTGGAACATGAAATGGATGATCTTCATCCCTTGCTAAAAACTTTAATCTGTGAAGCTGAATGTACACCTCTAAAACAGTTTTCCCTTCAACCCAACCAAGCTAATCAAGGTAAGTTATTGGTGGTACTGGTGCTTGAGTGTGACTGATCACCTGTACATTTAATAATTTCCTAGTAGCTCTTCCACAGACCCATTTTTCTCTCATGTCTAGGGGGATACAGGGACCGTGGGGTAAAGGGCCCCTCCCATCAGGAGGAAGGACACTGAGAAAATGTCAGAGCTGAAGCCCCTCCTACTCCTCCTTTATCCCCCTGTTCACACAGAAGGGCGCGAGTTTTTTCAGTGTCCTTCGAACAGGAGGTTGGACTAGCCTCTCGATAGGCTTTTAAGAGATAAACAGTTGATGGTTAGCATCAACACCTGGGGTGAGGCTGGGTCAGCTGGACTGTGCTCCTTAAGCAAGCCCCCAACGCAGTGCCAAAGATTGGAAGTGTTCTCCCAATAGAGCACACCTGGAGATCAGGAGTCAAATGCCCTGCATCAGCGCTCCTCTCCCAGCAAGTAAGTGAGAGCATCAGAGCATCCCCTCCCGCTCTGCCATTCTAGAGCAAAGTCCCTCTTAGGCGGATGCTGCCTGTACCTGCCGCTAGACCCTGGGCCGTGATCTACGCGCGTCCCCCAGCGTGGACGTAGTGCGCATGACGTCACAGGTGCGCGCCTCTTTGTGCTACTACCTCACCTTCGCGCTCTTTCTCCCGCTCATTGGTGCAGTCTCTCCAGCGTCCTGAGCACTGAACCTCCTCCGCTCCTCCTTCTCCCTCACCGGCAGCAGGTTGGTTCTACAGCAGTCCTATTCAGGTACTGTACTACAAAGCGCACAATGGCAGAAGGCGGGGGGGATTTATTCTCATGGGGGGGGCAGAAACCCTAACAACGCTGTTACCTTCCTTGCTTGCTCAAAATGCTTCACTAAACTTCGGGAATGCCAAGTAGATCCTCTCTGGTCCACTTGCAGCCCCGATCCCACACAGCCCTCTCTCGCCTTAGACTCAGCAGCTGCCCCATTGGATTCCTTCCCAGGAACTTCTCACAGAGGGGACTCCGCTTCCCAGGGCACTTCTGATGCACCAGGCTGGGCCATGTCACTGTCTCAATCCCTCTCCAACCTGCAATGCATTCCTCAACTAGCCTCATCCATAGACAAGATGCTGGCAAAAATGGGCAGTCATTCCACCGCCAAGCGCAAGCGACCTCAGAGTCACCCGGTCACTGCGCTTAGGGGTACTAGTCAAATACAAGAGTCCTCTGCACTCAACCCATTATCAATATATTTAAGACAGCGACATTTTGTGCATACTGCTACTAAAAAATGCCTTACCCTTTAAACAAAACAGGGATTGTTTGTCCATATATTGCAATATATTTAAGCTGGCCAACTACGTCAAAGTCATCCCATATCTGGCCAGTCCCACGCTCAATTTCATCTGATTCATCAAGAATTCCATTGCCTCATTACACATTTTACAAAGGGACTCGGTTTTACCTGCAACTTAACCTGCCGCTTTCAAAGTAAACCTCCATACTTGGCTGCCCTTTTATTAGACACCAGTGGGATCACCTGACTATAGCTGGGAAGGGTGGGAGCTACAACATGGAGCTGGTCACTGCTCCTGTATAAACTATAACAAACAAGGGAAAGTTGTGCTCACCACTATTTAAATTAGTGGTGAGCACAACTTTCCCTTGTTTGTTATAGTTTATACAGGAGCAGTGACCAGCTCCATGTTGTAGCTCCCACCCTTCCCAGCTATAGTCAGGTGATCCCACTGGTGTCTAATAAAAGGGCAGCCAAGTATGGAGGTTTACTTTGAAAGCGGCAGGTTAAGTTGCAGGTAAAACCGAGTCCCTTTGTAAAATGTGTAATGAGGCAATGGAATTCTTGATGAATCAGATGAAATTGAGCGTGGGACTGGCCAGATATGGGATGACTTTGACGTAGTTGGCCAGCTTAAATATATTGCAATATATGGACAAACAATCCCTGTTTTGTTTAAAGGGTAAGGCATTTTTTAGTAGCAGTATGCACAAAATGTCGCTGTCTTAAATATATTGATAATGGGTTGAGTGCAGAGGACTCTTGTATTTGACTATATGTATTTTGTGGTCACAGCCTCATTGCACCCCCGCCTAATGGTTTTAAAAAATAGTGGTGAGCACAACTTTCCCTTGTTTGTTATAGCTTAGGGGTACTATATCATGTCCTCCTCTGATGAGAAAGTTAGTGAAGGGGAAATAATCTCCTCCAAACATTCTGATTCCGGAGAGAAGGACTCAGTTCTGCGGTCGAAGGTCTCATTAGAACAGTACTAGAGACATTACACATTCAGGAGGAAGATGGTTCCCAGAAGAAGACTTCTTCACTGTTTAAGAGACAACGCAAAACTGCTGCAGTCTTTCCAGCTCATGAATAACTACAAACCCTTGCCCAGGAAGAATGGAAAACTCCGGACAAGAAATTCCAGGTCAGAAGACATTTTTCCAGACAATACCCTTTTCCTAAGGAATTTGTTGACAAGTTGAGCACGCCGCCTATGGTCGATCCCCCTGTTTCATGTCTTTCCAAGGCCACGGTGTTAACCGTCCCAGACGTTTCAGCATTTAAGGACCCCACTGAAAAGAAGATGGAAGGCCTTCTCAAGGACACGGCTCATAGACGACCCTTGGGTAGTCCAAATTATATCAACGGGCTACCGTTTAGAGTTCCAAAGCGCACCACTAAGCCAATTCTTCATGTCCAGACTTCCTTCACAGGAAACCAAGAGGCTTGCCTTTTTCTCCATAATAGACTCTCTTCTCGAGTCAGGAGTAATTGTCCCAGTTCCCCGGTGCCAAAGATTTCGGGAGTTTTATTCAAACCTTTTCATCGTACCCAAAAATGACGGCGCCTTTCGACACATCCTAGATCTAAAACGCAAAACAAATGGGAGGTATACCACAGGTTCAAGATGGAGTCCGTTCGTACCATCATCAGAGCACTGGAACAAGGAGACTTCCTAGCGTCTTAGACATCCAAGACGCATATTAACATGTCCCGATATACCCACCCCATCAACAGTTCCTCAGATTCCTCTCCTCTCAGATATCCGCCATACACATCCGCGGAGTGGACAACATGGAAGCCGACTTTCTCAGCAGGCATAAGTTGGATCCAGGGGAGTGGGTACTCCAACCAAGACGCCTTTCAAATGCTAGTCCATCGGTGGGGAGAGCCAGAGATCGATCTAATGGCAACCAGACACAATCGGAAGGTAGCGAGGTTCTTTGCAAGGTGCAGAGACCCACTGGCAGAGGGCACAGATGCCATGACAAGACCATGGCGGTTCCAACTGGCCTACATTTTCCCACCCCTCCCCATGCTACTCTGAGTACGTCAAAATATCTCCAGGGAACCAGTCACAGTAATTCTGGTGGCCCCCTGCTGGCCCAGGAGATCCTGGTACTTCAATCTTCTCAATCTGTCCATAGAGGCTCCAGTAACGCTACCTGTGTCTCCTCAGTGACACAAGGCCCAGTGTTTCATCACAATCCTCAACTCTTAAAAATTATTTCCTTTTTCTCTGAAATAATAAAATGGCACCTTGTACTTGATCCCAACTAAGATATAATTAATTTTATTGGATGCAAAATAATCCTATTTGCTTTATTTAACATTTAAATTATTTTTAAGTAGAGTTAAAGGAAGTCAACCCAAAAAATGCCTAATAAAAGAAAACACAATTATAAGCAATTTTCCAATATGAATTTATCTCCCCCATATAGACAGGTCTGTTAATCTGTTGGTTTATATTACAATGTTTCAAAAGACACAGAGAATAGAAAGGGGTAAACGAACACTGCTTTCAACTGCAATACATATACAAATAACTTAAAAAACCACAAACATTTTAATGAAAGTAGATTGCAAAGCTGCTTCAATTATTTTTTCGTTTATCAGGCAAACATGATTTTTTGGGTTGACATTGTCCTTTTAGGTGTGGAGATCCAAATTGCAGATAGATTTCTTATCTGGAGAACCCCAAGTCCCCGGCATTTTGGATAACGCTCCCATACCTGTATTTTCACTTGTGAAACTATAAACATTTTATTGAGCATCCTAACTGGCCTAATCCAAACAACACAAGTAGTATAGCACTGATTACTAATGGGAGCCCCTTATGAATCTGCCATACCACAATAGATTTGGTAGACTTAGATAAAGGCTAGGTATTGTGAGGGACATATACAATCGAGAGTAGAATCTTTCATTATGTTTGCTCTGTATGAACTTTGAAATAAGCTGCTGTTTTGCAAGTTATGTTAGTTATGCAGAGCTTAACCAGACAAATCTCTTATGCTCAGTGGAATACAACTGGATCTTGCAGCTTTGGGACCAGCTATTCTCTTTCACACTTTGACTGTGATTAGTTGCTTGAGCCCAAGGTTGAAAACATTAATTCCCCTAGCTTTGCATAGAGAAATAAGAGAAGCAAGCCAATTTTCAGAATGTAATTTTCTAAAAAAAATTGCATTGAATTTCATAGGAGAGTAAAATAGTAAAAAGTATAGTAAAAATAAGTTTTTCATAGGCTGATTTTGTTCTTTTATGGGTTGAATAAAAGTTTAAATTGTATTCCATTCACTTTTTGTCTACAGAAGAAAGTGGGGTGTTAATCAAGGTTCCTGACACAACAGACTATTCCGCAGACCCAGGTAAAATGAATATCCTAAGTATATTTAAATCTGTATTTACTGATGATGGGGTCTTGTTTGGTATGAATAATTAATAAACATAACTGCTTTTTTAGATTATAGTGGGTTCTTCGTGATACTCATTTTCATTGAACAGTGAACCTTGGGTCTTATTCCTCTAGCTTCCTTTCAATTTGTTTTCCCTAGTGTCAGGCATTGGCCTATGGATACAGTCTTCTTCCAAGTGCTCTGTACAGACTCATTGTCTCAGCAGGAAGATCCTGATTTTGTCATCTGTACATAAACAGAAGTTCTTTGGATGGAGATAGGGAGTATAGTGAAAGTACCATGATTTACATAAACCGAAGTTCTTTGGATGGAGAAAGGGAGTATATTGAAATAGTGAAAGTACCATGATTGCAATAGTGAAGGCAACACCAGCAAGTAGGGCTAGTGCCTTTTACAGTAGTAACTCAAGCAAAAAAAAATTGGTCAGCCAGAGGGTCAAGTAGATTAATATGTTATGATTCACCATCATACGGATAGGCCATATAGTGCTGTTTCATTCATCAGAATCTGTGCCTAAGTGGCATTTTACATTATGATCTGCTGATGCCCCAACCATGACGTATGATAGATCATTGGCAGAAAACTTTTCAGACTGAACAGTCTAAATGCTTTTGTAACTTATATAGCAGCACCCTGATTCACCCATCAGCACTAATGCTCTCTGACGGAATGCACTGCATTTTTTTAAAATAAAACAAATGTGCATAATGTTTCGCAATTTAAATTCAGGAAAACGGAAACGTCAGGACATAAGCAAAGCTATTTCTAAACGTCTGAAGAACGAGGCCCCTGTAGAGCACCCTCCATTTTATTACAGCATCCACAGACATAGCATCCGAGGGCTGAACATACCAAAGTAAGTTCAATCATTTCCATTGGCTATATTTGTTGAATGAATAAAATAAAATGTTAAGTAGTGTGCAACATTAGCATAATTCAGAAATCTATATTATTATAGAGGTTTTAGCACATTTTTTTTAGTTATTTAGATTTATATTCAGCATAATACAAAGTAACTAAATACATTTGTAGCTTTACAGAGCATTTGTTTGGGGTTTTTTTATAGTTTTATTTTTATTTAATTTTTTTATTTAACAAGTTGAAGGAAAGAGACAGGTGAGAGGGGGGAGTAGGCTGGAGATAGTGTTCATTAGTTGCTGAAAGCGACTGGTGATTCGAGCCATGGGGTCTATATGTTATCAAATTTACTTGGGCACAAACTAAAGGCAACAAAATAACAGACTCTGGCAAAAACCCTGCACACAGAGAAACAGGATTTCAATAACAGCCGGGTATTTTTAAAGAGTGAGCACCTAGGTTAAGGGTGCAACCCCCCCAAAGAATGTAATCGAGCTGTCAATCAAAAACTGACTCCACCTACTGCATCAAGACAGAATGAAGAGAGGCAGGTGGAGAGTGAAGAGCAACTTGATTATTTTATAAATGGTACAGAATATTTAATTGATTATATTTAGAACAGGGGTAATCTCATGAAATGTCAGGTATGTTCCCTGGACACCAGGGAGTCAAGTAGGCCCAGTAGACAATTAACCGGGTTGAGCACCTGAGGAAGTTCCAACTCAATGGAAATAAAATTTATAACTCATTTCCAGAATTTGTGTACAGCAGGGCAGTCCCATAGTAAGTGCAAGAAAAGGAGATTTTGTGTACTCACCGTTAAATCTGATTCTCTTAAATCGCTTGGGGGACACAGGAAACAGTGGGGTATAGCTGGTAACACTAGGAGGCAGGACACAACAAAGTAGAAAAAAAAAAAAATAGTTCCTCCCCTGCAGCTATATCCCCCAGCAGGCGGAGCCCAGTTCAGTTTGTACCAAAGTCATCAGAATACAACCCTTAACGTGAATTTTTATTTATAACCTGTTTAACATTAACCTTAAACACAGAAGAAATATTGAACAGACCATGTCTGACAGGTAGCGAAAGCCCCTATCCAGGGAAGGGATGTCCTGTGTCCCCCAATTGACTGAAGAGAAAGAGATTTAACTGTGAGTACACACAATCTCCTTTTCTCCATTGTCGTCTTGGGGGACACAGGAAACAGTGGGGACGTACCAAAGCTGTCCCATAAGATAGGGAGGGAAGGATAGACTTACGTGGAAGAAGCTACCGCAGCCTGAAGACCCTTTCTCCCAAAGCGAGTGTCAGAGGCCGCAAAGGTATCAAAATGGTAGAATTTTGCGAATGAGTGGATAGATGTCCACGTCACTGCTTTACACAGCTGTTCTGCTGATGCTTGGTTTCGAAAAGCCCAGGAAGTGCTCATCCCTCTGGTAGAGTGTGCCTTTATACTGTGAGGGGATGGTTGACCCTGTGCTGTGTAAGCTTGTTGAATGTTTTTTATTAATCCAACGAGGTATGGTAATCTTGAAAGCTTGTGTACCCCGTTGCGGAACTGAGGGTAAAATGAACATTGCGTCAAGATATAACTTGAGAGCCCGGACTGGATCCAGGGAATGGAGAGCCACCTCCTTGGGATTGGAGGGTGAACGATAGAAGGTCGGAATGGTAATTTTCTGATTCAAGTGAAAGGAGGAAAACACCTTAGGAAGAATGGATGGAACTGTGCGCAGTACTGCCCTATCCTGGTGGAACACCAAGAAGGGGGTTTTGCACAACAGAGCGCCGAGTTCCAACACTCTCCTTGCTGAAACAATGGCAACAAGGAAAACTACCTTCCAAGAGAGCCATTGAAGAGACACTGAGGCCAGTGGTTCGATGGGTGGACCCTGGAGAGCCCATAGGACTAGAGACAGATCCCAAGTCGGCATGGGAGCTCTGATAGGTGGAGCTAAATGTGCCACCCCTTGTAGGAATGTCTTGACATTCGGTAGAAGAGCTAAGTGTTTCTGGAACAACACCGGATAGAGCTGAAATGGCTCCAAGAGAGCCATTGAAGAGACACTGAGGCTAGTGGTTCGATGGGTGGACCCCGGAGAGCCCGTAGGACTAGACAGATCCCAAGTCGGCATGGGTCTGATAGGTGGAGCTAAATGTGCCACCCCTTGTAGGAATGTCTTGACATCCGGTAGAAGAGCTAAGTGTTTCTGGAACAACACGGGATAGAGCTGAAACCTGCAACTTAAGCGATCCCAGTGATAACTTCAGGGATAAACACTTCTGTAGGAATTCTAAAATATTGGGAATGGAAAAGGATGAGGAGTTCTTGTTGTTCTGGTAGCAGCAATTTGATAAGTTTTCCAAACCCTGTGGTAGGTCTTGGCCGACACGGGTTTCCTAGCTGCTTGCATTGTTTCTGATACAGCATCAGAAAACCCCTTCCTTTTCAGAATCTGGGTCTCAAGAGCCAAGCCATCAAGTTGAGGTTTGCCAGTCTTGGATGAAGGATGTGAACTTGCAAGAGTAGATCTGGCAGTAGAGGCAGAGACCATGGTTCGTCTACGGAGAGATTAATCAGGTCTGAGAACCATGTTCTTCGTAGCCACTTTGGCGCAATGAGGATGAGTGTAGTCCGTTCGCTTTGAAGTTTTCTAATTTTCTCATTCTCGGAAGTAGCGGTAGAGGAGGAAACGCGTATGCCAGTGTGAAGTTCCACTCTGAGGTTAGAGCGTCCACACCGAGTGCTAGAGGATTCTGGTATCTTGTGAAGAAGTTGGGAACCTTCCGGTTCTGTCTAGTGGCCATGAGATCCACCTCCGGTACTCCCCATCTTTCTACGATCTCGTTGAAGATGTCTTGCTTTAGAGACCATTCTCCCGGATCGAAGGACTGCCTGCTGAAGAAGTGTGCTTCCCAATTTTGTATTCCTGGAATGAAAATGGCGGACAGCAGGGTCTGATTCCTTTTCGCCCAGTGGAAGATTAGTTTGACTTAGTTCAGTGCTGCTCTGCTCCTTGTTCCGCCTTGATGATTTATGTAGGCAACCGCCGTGGAATAGTCCGACTAGATCTTGACTGCTTGACCTGACAGTTGTCGTTGCCAATGAACTAATCCCAGACGGATTGCCCTGTTCTCGAGTAGATTGATTGAGAGTCTGCCGCTCCCTGAGACCAGAGGCCCTGGGCTACCCTGCCCTCCAGAACCACTCCCCATCCGAATAGGCTTGCGTCTGTTGTAAGAACCCACCAGCGAGGGGTTCCAAGCGGTCTGCCCTTGTTGAGGGTGCTGACTTTCAACCACCAATGTAGGGATGACGAGTCTTCCTGGAAAGAGACGAGTCTTCATCTGGCATAGAGACTTATTCTTCCACGATGATAGTATGTTCCACTGTAGTTCCCTGAGATGGAACTGAGCAAGGGGAACCAATTCCATTGTTGATACCATGACACCCAGAACTTTCATGCAGAACCGGGCCGTGTGAGATGACCTCGACAGAAGGTTCCTGACCAGTGATTGTAGGTGTATGATCTTCTCGTGAGGTAGTGATACTCTCTGCGTCAAAGTTTTGAATATCATTCCTAGATTGTCTGGGATTGACTGTGAATTAGAGAGGATTTTTCCCTGTTGATACACCAACCAAGATCCTGTAGGGTTGTCATTGTGGTTTGAAGCGCTTGCTGTGGTTCTGTGGCTGATGGAGCCTTCACTAGAAGATAGTCCAGGTACGGGGCGATTGAGATACCCCTCTTGCGGATAACCTCTGTGGCCGCCGCCATGATCTTGGCGAAGACCCTGGGGGCTGATGTCGGCCAGACTGGAAGAGCCGTAAATTGGTAATGCAGATTTTGGTAAGCAAAGCATAAGAATCTCTGATGCGGAGGGAAAATGGGAACATGTAGGTATGCGTCCTTAATGTCCAGAGATACCAGAAATTCCTCCAGAGACATTGCCGCTATAACCGATCGAAGAGATTCCATCTTGAACTTGCGTGGACGAATACATCTGTTCAGCTCCTTTAGATCTAGCACTTGGCGAAAAGATCCATCCTTCTTCGGCTCAATGAAGAGGTTTGAATAGTACCCTCTGAATCTTTCTCCGGAAGGAACCGGAATGATCACTTCTGTTTGGAGCAGATTGAGAATGACTTCCTGGAATGCCTTGTGCTTGAGGGATTACTGAGGAAGTCTGGATATGAAGAAACGTTGAGGGGGAAGGCTGGAAAACGCTAGATGATATCCTCGGGTCACTGTTTCATGTACGCAAGGGTCTTGAGTGCAGGACAGTCAGGAGTTTGAGAAGTGGCGCAGTCTTCCCCTATGGCCCCAGGGCCAAGAAAGAACGGCATGCAGAGGTGTTCTTAGCGGTGGTCTTGGTAAAGGATTTTCGGGGTTTCCAGGCAGATCTGGTCTTGCCCCCCCCCAATGGCCTCCAGAGGTAGAATGACGATGGGGCGATGCCCTGGAACTCTTATGAGACCCCCGAAAAAATTTTCCTCTATGAAAGGAAGTCCTTGCTTTTGGTTGTGGGAGTAGAGTGCTCGTGCTACCTGTGGCCTGACTAATTATTTTATCCAGATCTGGACCGAAAATAGTTTTCCCTTGAATGGAAGTCAAGGATTCTTTGGGACATATCAGCAAAAGTGAGCCAAAGTGATCGCCAAGCGGATACCATTAAGGCTGAAGTCCAGTTGATTACCTGTATTGTGTCCAGGGAAGCCTCACAAATGTAGTCATTTCCTTCTTTGATTTGTGACGCCAAACTTGCCAGTTCATGACGTGGAGCTCCCGATTGAGTAGCGTCAAGTAGAGAGTCTGACCATGACTGTACAGCTCTGCTAACCCATGCCATGATGAGAGCCGGGCGAAGGGATGTGCCAGATGCGGAAAAAGCTGAGCGTAGAAGACTTTCCATCTTTTTGTCCATTGCGTCCTTGAAGGATGAGGCATCAGGGACTGGTAAGGCAGTATTCTTGGAAAATCCAAAAAACAATTATTACTCAGCTGCTGCAGTCTATAAAGGCCTGTCAAAAAAGGGCCAGAAAATGCTGGAATATAGCCCCCAAGTCAAAAATCCAAAGATATATCCCAAATCAATTCTCTCAAAGTTAAAAAGGGACTGGTAAGGCAGTATTCTTGGAAAGCCTGGAAACTGGAGCATCTACTGAATGAGGTGTGGTCCATTTGTCTGTGGACTCAGTACTAAATGGATAGTTCTTTAGGAACCTCCTGTTTGCTTGGAAGCATCTTTCGGGCTTGTCCCACTCCTGTTGGATTATCTGATCTAGCTGAGAATGGGAGGGAAAAACTGGGGACACTTTACTGTGTCTCTTGAAAAGAGAGCTAGAAGCTTCCGAAGAGGTTTCTGGCACTTGAAGATGTAAAGTGTCTAGTACAGAATTGACTAGAGAGTTTATGGTCTCAGAAGAATGAGAACGTGGGCCCTCCTCCTCCACCTGATCACTCTGAGTTATTTCTCCGTCTGAGAGATTTGGGTCTGGGGGAGGAAGGGACTGGTTGTGGTCTTCTCCCTCGCTCTCATTCACTGAAGAAGAGATTGGAACCCTCCTCTTATTAGTCTTAACAGCAGCAGGGCTTTCAAGGCGAGATAGGAGCCTATCCAGAGATTGAGCCAACCTTGGGATCCCTGTTGCTAATTGGGATGCCCACTGTGACATATCCTGCAAGTCTTGGGAAGGATTGTCTGTGAGAGAGTTCTCTGACTGCCCCTGAAGTTTGTGCCCCCTGAGGATGAGCAGTCCCTGGGGAATCTGACCCAGCAGTTGATTAACTACAATTTGAGCATAAGGGTTCTTTGTGACCCCTGGTTAATCGTTTGCAGCATTTGGCACAGGCTAGGTATCTCACGGAGGCCCCTCCTCTAGGAAAAAGGCCCTCACTAGCCCCCTCAGACATGGTAGTACAATACCTGGTAAGCCTAAGGGCTTGTAGAGATAATCGATCCCCTCCCTTGTTAGGAGCTATGCGCTGCTCTTGAAGGGTGGAGGGTGTAGGAAGCAGGTTTGGAGGTAAGGCCCCAACTGGAATGTTCCTGCTGATCTTATGGCAGCAGCTACCCCACCGTTCAAGCGCCTCACCGTTCTCCAGATCTGAGCAAGAGATTTTTTACTTTGTTGTGTCCTGCCTCCTAGTGGTACCAGCTATACCCCACTGTTTCCTGTGTCCCCCAAGACAACAATGGAAAAATTAAGTGTTGGGGCTTTGCATCTCGGGCAAATGGAGGAAATATGTTATATGTTTGGTGGATAATTCTGAATTGTATGAGTTTATATCTCGTACTTACTAAAGAGAGGTAGAGGTTGTCTATGTTTTCTTCCTAGTCTTCTTTAAATTATTTTGCATGTATTTATTCTACCTATTAGTGTGACGGGTAGCTTCTTCCATTGCACAAGTGTGTCTTCAAATTTAGAGCATTTGTATTTAAATGCGGTAAGTGACTGCTATTTAAAAGCTACAAAGTGTCAGAAGAAGACAAAATTCAAAAACTATAAAAAAGAAAAACTAAAATGCATTTGAAAAGTTGCGTAGAATTAGCCATTCTATAACAAACTAAAAGTTAACCTAAAGGTGAACCACCCCTTTAATTTGTGTAATTCGTGGAATATTCTGCATTGCAGGGAGGGGCACTAGGCAGATTCATGTCCAGATTATTTTAATAATAAGGGATTTCCAACACTTTCTGTTACGTGAGCAGGAAATAGTCATTCTCTCTGGTTTTATGATTGCTTTTCAGATTGAACAAATTCTTGCAGTATTTATCAGAAGAGGGTTTCAAAGTGAGCCGGACGCATTTTGATCCTACAGGAATCCGCACCAATGCTTCGCTGGCAACATTCAAAACCATTCTGGAGAAAAACAGCACAATATCAAATACTTCCCAGGCAAGTAATGTTGTGCAGACGGCCGAGAGCAGAGGGCAGGATCTACTGACGGAGGAAGCTATGACAGTTTGTGACACGAAATAACTGTGGGTGTTTTTTCCCTTTGAATTATTGCTATTTTCCCCCTATTTCAGACGTCGGGTCACGCCTTGTCTGGAATATACCAGTATATGCTTACACGCTGTAAGCAAGGCCTCTATGCCTTAGGGGCATGATGAAGGCTTGTTTGCAATAGTTTTTTATATTTTGTGTAATTTTAAGGCTTTCTTACCCATTATACTCGGTGTGCCTGTATATTAAAGAACTGTATGTTCAGAAAATGGTACTTGCGCAACACAATTACCCTGATGAAGCTTGTGTTTGTTCTTTAATGTGTATAAGCTCCACCTTACTGGCTTCAATTAAGTTCTCCACTCATGATTAAGCTGTAGAAGGAGGTCATGCCAACAAAAATGGGGTGATGGCAGAAAATGAAAGTACAGGTATGGGACCTGTTATCCAGAATGCTCGGGACCTGGGATTTTACAGATAACCGATCTTTCTGTAAGTTGGAACTTCATACCTGAAAGGGGAAATCCATAAAAACAAAACTTAATATTTTTGAAAAGTTAACATAATTTCAAGAAACTTTGCAATATACATACATTAAAAAAATATGCAGACTTTTCATGATTTTTTAATCGTTTCTGACAGTTCCCTAAGCCTAGCCCCCCTGCTCTCCTGCTGATCTGTCTGACTACTTTGCTGAGCTGGCTGACTACTGTTACTTTGTATCAACAGCCATCTGTCCTCAGCCTGCATCCGCCAAACCCCACAATTCCCTGCACACGTGATATCAATAAGTAAAAAGCATCAGTGCAATGTATTGTGGGTTATGTAGTTCCTGCATGCTGTTTGTAAACTGTGGAGAAAAGTTGTTACACTTTGTAACATTCTAGTCCCTCCTTCCCTGCCAGGATTTCAAATGATGCAGAGAGAAGAACTGTTAAACTGGATTTCAGCATAGAAAATAATGGCATTTATTCATACTTTTTAATGAAACTGGTAACTGCGATGGTATATTAAATATACCAAATTTTTGTTTGGAAGCCAGAGTTCCTTTTTAAAGGACCAGTAACATCAAAAAAAATTTTTTCAAAATTTATTAGTATACATCAAAAAATAAACACCAAGACTTCAACTTCTAGCCCTCTCACCGCTGCTATGGCCTGTCACATGCACATACCTCCTACAAGAGTTTCCCTGAGCCGACTTTCCTTGCGCAGCCCACACCACCACCCCTTGGGACTCCGCAGCAGTCGCTACTATCCATACTCCAAAAGCCCCCTACCCTCAGGAGGCGCGCCAGTGCCAGCAGCCACGGGACACTACTACTCGCCCTATGCCCTGTACGGACAAAGACTCACAACAGCCTCTGCTCTGGGATACCAGTGACTGCCACAGGTGGGCCCCTTCCTAAGGAATAAGGATCTGCTGTCCAAGATGATCACCCTTCAGAAACATCGAGGTGCAGCTGCTTCACGTCAGTACAACATGAGAGATAGCCAAGTAGGAGAAATCCAGCGTCGCAAAATGGATGGTCGCCATGTCGCCTTTTCTGAACAGGAGCGGAGTTTCGCTAAGTTATTTCTTAATAAAGGCTTTGCAATTGTAAAGATTTATTTGTCTTGGTGTTTAGTTTTTGATGTATACTAACGAATTTTTTAAAAAAAATGTTTTTGATGTAACTGGTCCTTTAAGTCTACTAGAAAATCATGTAAACATTAAATAAACCCAATAGGATTGTTTTGCTTCCAATAAGGATTAATTATATCTTAGTAATACATTTTTAACATTTGGATTATTTGGATAAAATGGAGAGTATGGGAGACGGCCTTTCTGTAATTCGCATCTTTCTGGATAACTGGTTTCCGGATAACAGATCCCATACCTGTAAATTAAAACAGACTGTGGGTAAAGTGACATATGGTTTTGGAAGAAACCCCAACTTTCCAATATACAATTAAAGGTGCAGTACACCCCCTTATACAACATGAGTGCAATGAATAGGGCTTCTTCTAAACATACTTTATAGCACTCGTGTTGAATAAGGGGGGGTATAGTGCTCCCCTTTAAAAGGTTCTGTTATTTGTAAATAGTATTTTTTTTATTAAAAGTGTTTTACTTTCTGCACAGCTTATATTTTCATGTTTAATATGTGACTGAACATCTTAATTTACAGCCTGAGAAGAAAGGAAAAAAATTATTCTAAGGAATATGTGGAATTTTTAAAATCCAGAAAAACTGCATTTATGGTGCTAAGCCCCCACAGCATCTGCTATATGCAGCAAAGCTTACTTTTGTTTAAAAAAAAAAAAACAACTTTACAAATAGTTTAATATAAATAACAACGTAAAGTTTTTTTTGCAGAACGGCATATTTTTACTAGGGTTGCACCAAATCCACTACTGAATCCCAAAGCTTTCATGAAGGATGTATTTGAATATGCAAATTACAGCCAGGAATAAATAAAAAAAAAAATTGTGTGTGGGGGAAAAAATGTTTGTTTCCTTATTTGTGCAGCGAAAAGTCATGTGATTTTTAAGGGTTCGGCTTTGTTTCAGCCAAGCTAATGGATTTGTGAATCCCTGATATTTATTTGTTGGGTTTTTTTTGGAATATGGAAATAGTTGAAAGTTTTGCCTAATTTAGGAATAAACCTTTTTTGTTTAGAATGTAATGAATTGGTTATTTAAAATAAGAAATAGGATTTCTTTATAAGTTCCTGTAGATCATGTGCAATAATGCGTATGATAAAAGGAAGTGGGTTGTGATTGCTAAACAGATATTCTTTTATACTTTACGTTTAATTGACCTGCCTTATTAAGTTATCTGATTCTTCAGTTTTTACAATGCAACATCATTTCATTGATGCCACCGTATCAATGACGTATAGAGGCTGTCATTGTGGTAAAGAGTTTGAGAATAAGATGTTGGGCAGGCAGGTGTCTGGATCTTATTGCTATTTGGAGTATTTTCCCCCTACACATGACTGCATTGAGAAGATTGGGTAGCCAATTAGAGCTCATCCTTCATATAGGAAATGATCTTAGTGACCGGTCAATAATGCCAGGTTGCTGGCTGCCCTCATACCAGCTGGACACTGGTTGGCAAGCTACAGTACAAAGTCTTGAGTAGAGATGCACAGAATCCACTACTTTGGATTCGGCCGAACCCCTGAATCCTTCGTGAAAGATTCGGCGAATACCGAATCCTAATTTGCATATCCGAATTAGGGGTGGGAAGGGAAAATCCTTTTTTACTTCCTTGTTTTGTGACAAAAAGTCACACGATTTCCATGCCGAATCCTGCTGAAAAAGGGCAAATCCTGGCCGAATACCAAATCGAATCCTGGATTCGGTGCATCCCTAGTCTTGAGTATTGCTGATTCTCCTGAACAGCCTGGGAAATCAGGAAGAAGAATGACTGGCTGGTGTTAACATGGCTTTTGGGCAAGTTATCAATAAAGCAGAGCTTCCAAAGTATGAATTCCCCAAAATGGACTTAAAAGCAGTTCAGAAGGCAACTATTGAAGGCACATTGTTCTCTCTTTTTTTTTTTTTAAGGTTCATAATGCAGTAGCACAAACCTGTTCTATACATCGTTCTGTTGCCACATTCTGATGAACATGTGTATAGACTCTACAAGATGTTATAAAATGGAAAGGCACATTTACATGATGATTAAAACCTGTAAAAAAAAAAAAAAAAACTTTTGGCAAAAGGCTTCTTAAGCTGGAATGCATCAACTTTACCTTCTAGGTTCCTGGTGCACTGCACAAAATGACAATGTAACAGTGTAAAGGCAAGTCGGGTACCCTGTTCCTTGGGTCAGCTCATTGTGCAGGATGTATTGGGGGTCTTGGTGGAAAAAGCGGTATCCCAAAGCTGCACATGAAGGTGCAACATAAATATGATCTGTATCCAGTATGTTAGGGCAAAATGCTCCCTGGAGCTCCCCCAAGTAACAGAATATTTTTGGGAAAAAGAGTCCATATAGCAGAGAATTACTTAAGATGGGGGTCTCACTGCTGGGAATAAATTTAAAAACACACTTTATTTGTTCCAAGTTTGATATAAATTCACAGACATATTAAAGAGATACCGACACCAGAAATTGAACCTTTTTTACATCTACCATAAAATTGACTTTGCGTGCTTCTTATAATTTTGCCATAAAGTATTTGCACGATGCTTTTACATTACCTGTCTGATGCCCCATGTTCTTGTATGAGGGGGCTGCCATATTTGTGCAGCAGGAGTCCTTTAACATTAGAAACTCTTAACTGACAGGCTCAGATGGGACAGTTAGGTTGGCAAAACAGTCAGGTTTACCAATTACTTACAAAAACAAAACTCTCAGCAAAGAATCAGCATGACCTATAGGTAACTTTTAATGTACATTAATATTTTAAAAGGTAGGTTTTTTTAGTGTAAAAAAAAACCCTACCCTACATAGACCCTCCTCCCCCCCACAGGCAAATGCCCCTAACTATTTACTTACTCCTCAGTGCAGATTCTGTCCAGCGGAGTTCACGAGCGCCATCTTCAGGCACTTTGCTAATCTTCAGAATGAGACCGGCGCTTCGACAATTTGTGAGTTTGGGCACATGCGCAGTTGTTGCGAAACAGAAAATTTTTCCAACTACGAATGTGCTGCTTTGCCGGTCTCATTCTTAGGGCAGTGATTCACGGTTATATTTGTTGCCTGCTTTTTGTCAGGCTACAGGACACTTTACCAAAGATAATACTGAGAATTGTCTCTGCTTAAATTGCATAAATGCTCAAAAATGATGAAGGCAACAAATGTAGAGTTTTGGGGGTGATAGTGTCCTGTGTGTCATGGTCAATAGCTGGAAAGAGAGCTGGTGTCAGCGCTTGTCAGATGATATGACCATTAAGGAAGTGCAAATCTGCACAACTGTTCTGAAAATAGTTAAAATTAAATGGAAAAAAGATTTGTTGGTTTTTAAAAAAAAAAAGTAAAACCAAAAGTCATGGGTGAAGCTATTCCCCTTTATTTAAACAGCGTTGATATACAGAGCTTTACACTGTCTGTTTATCACTGCTTTTAATTCATGTCCCAGTAGAGTTGTGTATTTTTCCTATCACATGAGCACACACACACATGTCTTGCTTAAGAAAGGGCATAAACTGAAGGGATGAAAACATAATTATGCCTCTTTATAGGTCCCTGGTAAGACCTCATCTGGAGGGCTCCAGTCCAGGGATGGAAGATTTAAATTATGATGGTTGGGTTTGCGAGGGGACATGATTACACTTTACAAGTACATTAGAGGACATTATAGACAAATAGCAGGGGACCTTTTTACCCATAAAGATGATCACAGCACTAGAGGCCGCCCCCTTAAGACAATGAGCACACATCTGCTCAGTGTCTGAGCTTTATTGATTTGAATCAGATCAGCCTGTGTGAAGTCACACACAGAGGAGCTGACACTGAAGTCAGTATCTGGTCTGACCTCCGCATATGTGTGTGTGTGACTGCAAACAGGCTTATCGAACTCAAATCAATGAAGCAAGAGCATTTCTCTTAGCCTGTAAAGATACGCAGGACTACCACAGCCGCTGGTCTTCACAGTGAGGTTGTGGAATGCACTGCCGGGTGATGTGATGGCCGATCTGTTAATGCCTTAAAGAAGGGCTTGGATGACTTCTTGGAAAAGCATAATATCCTAGGCTATTGTATAAAATCTACAATCAGTATAGATATTGGTATGTAC
The DNA here is from genome assembly GCF_017654675.1 of Xenopus laevis. Lineage (NCBI taxonomy): Eukaryota > Metazoa > Chordata > Amphibia > Anura > Pipidae > Xenopus > Xenopus laevis. The sequence goes on from NC_054378.1 coordinate 92,776,665, forward strand.
AGTTGTGTTCAGAATAATAGCAGTGTGTTTAAAAAAAGTGAGAAAAGCTCAAAATACTTAGTTTTATTTCCATACATACAAATGCAAATCAAAACATGAAGAAAAATGTATCAAAATCTGTGTTATTCCTTTACAGAAAGTAAAGAAAAAATAGCAGTATTTGCATTCTTCTTTACAAACTCAAACATTTACTGTATAAACTGAAAAATATTTCAAGATTTTGCTTTCCTTTGAATCACTGAACTAACACACCTATGTTACATGGAGTCCACCAACTTCTGGCACCTGTTACTTTCCACAATTCTTCTGCATTTCTTGCTTTTGCCTCAAACAGCATTTTTGATGTCACCCCACAAGTTTTCTACTGGACTAAGGTCTGGGGATTGGGCTGGCCACTCCATAACTATATACAGAGCGAGAATATAGGGCTACCCGGCACTCGGAGGGTTGAAGTGTAGGTTAAAAAAAAAAGTTTATTGATCATAAGTAAAAATATAAAAGCGTTTCATACCTGCATGGTACTTAGTCATGGGCTAAAATCCCATCCACAGGAAATTAGCTTTTATACAGAAAACAGCCAGTCAGAAATGATTTAGATGAAAAAAAGAAGTAAAACTAAAGATAAAACTATTCCAAAAAAAAAAAAAAAAAACACAACCATACCTGATTATAGTGAGAAATTGCACATTATAAAGAAGTTCAGGCATATTTATATACTGTATCTCAATAGTCACATGAAATATCTAACATGCTCAATGGTATCTGTGTATTAAAGTTAAGTATTCAGAAAATCAAGTATTTTGGGCAAATCTCCTCCTCGATTGCCCAAACTGTACACTACAAAATCGAACATCCCCAGAGTTACAGGAGTGGAAATGTTTTGAGACATTGGTGTCTTTATGTATGTTAATATCATAAGTATTTCCTGATATTTTCTTTTAATTTTCTTATGGTTTGTCCTACATACTGGGTCTTGCATCTCGGACATGTAATAAGATAGATTAAGTTCTTGGTGTTAGAATTAATATATTAGGTTTTACCATCTGTTGAGGCCACAAAAGTACTTAAAAATATATGGAGAAAAGGATACCCCGTGGGTAACAACCTAATCAATAACCAGCATGCAATAGGCTCTTAAGATTAAATAAGTTAATTCAATAAATAGATTAAAGTGCAGTAATTGTCTCCAAATAAATTAATCAATTGTACAGCTACTTACTTTTAAGTTAATTGATAAAATTCTATAAAGTGCCAATTAGTGCGTGATATCCATAAGTAGTTTAGTCAATTATCATGCCCAATAAAAAATTCACGGTTAGTCTAAACCAACGAAGATAAGAAAAAAATGATAAGGTTCTTCTAAAGTGCAATTAATTGTGTAAAAAATTAAATTAGGTGAAAATTATTGAAACCAAAAGGAATATATTGAATTAATCACTATTGTATATATGATGATTGCTGGAGATTAAATTAATTACAAGATCTCGTTAAGTTAAAAAATGACCAAATTAGGATTAAAAACTAAAACCAAATACTGCGGTCAGTAGAATAGAGAGAGGATATAATGAAATATAAGAAGGTGGAGCTGTCCCAAAACTGACTGCCTGTTGTTTTCTAGACTGGGACACCACAAAGAGGAAGCCAGGACAGGGTAACCGAGACTGTGGCCTTGGTATATTAACTTGCCCTGATCTTATAGAGACTAGATTAACCCTAATAAACCACAAATCACCGGCCCCTTAGAAAGGAAGGAAGATTGATTAAGATAAAAGAAAACCGCAGCAATAAGGAATCAGATCCAACCCAACAAAAGTACCAGGAAAAAAATCTTTTAAAAGAATCTCAAGGATTGAGCGACTCGCCAACGCGCGTTTCGCTTACAAGCTTTCTCAAGGCGAAAATCTCCATATATTTTTAAGTACATTTGATTTTCTGACAGTTGTCAGTCCTCGTGTAGAACAATTGAGATCTTGTTTATTTAGGGAGTTAAGAGTTGTCTTTTTTACTTTTTTTATTCACGAGGCCACAAAAGTGTCACCTTTGTTCATATTTGGGCAGATAACACAACGCCTCACTCCCCACATTTGACGTTGCCTTTGGTCGCCATCCAAGTGGGGTCCCTCTATTTCTTAGTCTGAATCATGCTGGGTGACAGCATGTTATTCAGAGTGATCCCCTTTCTGAAGACTTACCCTAGGGGTAATGAGGGCCTTCCTAAAGGCCTCCTTTTACACATTTATGTTGTACTCCCTATGTAGTAATCTATCCCTCAGATTACATGCTTCTGTTAAAAAATTATTAAAATCAGAGCAAAGATGCTTAAGGCGTAGGAATTGGCCCACGGGTATGTTCTTAATAAGATGTTTTGTGTGGGAAGAGGTGGCACATAACGTATTAGCAGCACAATGTTTTCGATGTAAAGATGTGATCACATTGGCCCCCCCAGGCTAATGTCTAAAAAGCTGATCTTTGTGTCCTGAAACTCAGAAGTGAAACGTAAATTCAAATCATTAAGTTGTTCAACAAATTCATTAAATGACGCTTGATCCCACTTCCAAATAAGAAGGAGGTCATTATGTAGCGTCCATAATAATGAAAAAAATTATGTCCGTAAGAACTGTATCGCCTCCAATATGAAATCTTAAAAGGACGATCATAATTACTATATTGGTCAAGATGGAAGGATATTGCTTTTAGCCGTAGGGTATGGAGAATGCATGAGTATAACGAACAAACATCTATTGTGGCCCAATTGAAATCCCTATGCCAACTCATGGTGTAGAGTACCTGTCCACTATTTTTAACGTAACCTGGTAGATGAAGTACAAGAGGTAGAAGGTAAGTATCAATAAGTTCAAAGAGCGGTTCGCTAAGAATTCCTATAACTGCCACTATAGGTCTACCTCTTGGGGGCCTATCAGGTTTGTGTACTTTTGGAAGGTGGTGAAAGATAGCTACCACAGGATTCTCAAATCATGACGTCAATCTTGTTGGTCTGGAAGCAAGATGCTTTTTGTTTACTGGTGTGTTTGGGGTCATTGTCTTGTTGAAACACTCATTTCAAGGGCATTTCCTCTTCGGCTTAAAGCAACGTGACCTCTTCAAGTATTTTGATGTATTGAAACCGATACATGATCCCTGGTATGTGATAAAAAGGCCCAACACCATAGTATGAGAAACATGCACATATCATGATGCTTGTGCCACCATGTTTCACAGTCTTCACACTGTACTGTGGCTTGAATTCAGTGTTTGGGGGTCGTCTGACAAACTGTCTGCGGCCCCTACACCGCATCAGTCCACAAAATGTTGCGCCATTTCTCCAACAATGGGACTTCACGGGGGCTTCTTGCCGATAACTTGACGTCTTCTAATGGTGTCAGTACTCACAGGTAGCTTTAGTCCTTCTTTGATCTTCCTGGAGCTGATCATTGGCCGAGTCTTTGCCAGTTTGGCTATTCTTCTATCCATTAGAATGGTAGTTTTCTGTTTTCTTCCACATCTTCCAGGGTTTGGTTGCCATTTTAAAGCATTTGAGATAGTTTTAGCTGAGCAGCCTATCATTTTCTGCACTTCTTTATAGCTTATGAGAGTGCATCGTGGGGTTGGTGTACGTGTGTGTATGTATGTATGTATGTATGTATGTATGTATGTATGTATGTATGTATGTATGCTGGGTTTCATTTGGAGAGGTTGAACTTGATGGACTTTGGTCTTTTTAAAACCAACTTAACTATGTAACTATGTTACCCTAATAGCCTACCAACAATGGTTGAGTTTATTTTCTATATAGACTGTGGGGTACAGTATTTGAGCAGCTCTTTGCCAATGGGATGTCTCAGTCTGCCCTGACCGATAATCTGACTCCGTCTCTTATCACATAATGACCAGAGCATAATTATAGTCTGATAGTGTAGTCATGTATTGGGCAGCCTTTTTAAATACATTTGAATTGCTTCAAATAGAACTTATTTTAATGGAAAAAATTAAAGCATTAATCCAATCACAAAGCAGAGATTTGTAAACTGAAAATATTTTATTTACAACAAAGAAGTCTCCTGTAGCATAAGGATTATTCACGCAAGTCACCTAGTTAATTTTGCCTTTGCTGCCAACTAGAACCAGAAAAAGACACAAACATTTACATGCCTACAGGAAATTGAAGTATAAATACATGTTGCACTGTACAGATTTTAATGTAGCAAGCTTACACTCCCTGTTTTCACCAGATTTAACAACACTCAATATTCTTGGTTAATTCTAATGACTCTTGCTTAAAAGCGAGAGTGTTCAAGAAGATGAACCAAAGAATTAACAACAACAGACAGCAGTGTTCGCCATCAGAACCTGGGCTCCAGGTCACCCACCAGATCACCCAAAGCGGATTTATTTCCGTTTATAATTTTACAACTAGTAGGAGTATATAATGTAATTACTAAAAGTACTCAAAAATAACTCAATAACACTGAATTGGCAATGAGTTAAAAATGTTCTTTTGTACACAATTCCTTTCATAAACATTTCTGAAATAATAGTGAATGTGATCTAACAAGGCTATGCACTCACAAGGGTTAAAAATCCCTGAAAGACTTACATGGGACATGGTAAATCCTGCCCCAAAGAACTGGTAATTGGTTGAATGCATAGGGCCTGCCAATACTGCATTTATTATGGGTATTATTAATAGTTTTACTGCAGATATATATATTTAGAAGAGAGAAAGCAGAAAGTATAATGAGCGTTCGCGGATATATGAATAGGTGAATTTATTGAAATTTTACAAAATCCCCCACTTCAAAGTGACTACTGGATAGAACCAAAACATGTTGATGTGGGGGATTTTGTAAAGTTTCAATAAATTCACCTATTAATATATCCGCGAGCGCTCCTGATACTTTCTACTATATGTTCCAAATAATCAAACGTTGAGTAACAGAGAAATCCAAAGAGGCAGTGCGAGCTGCTCCAAAAGTGTTTCATCACACAACATGTTTGGGCTCTAGGCCCTTTATAAACGGTCTAGAGCCCGAAAGTGTCACTTGATAAAGGGTCTAGAGCCCGAAACATGTTGTGTGATTAAACACTTTTGCAGCAGCTAGCACTGCCTCTTTGGCTTTCTCTCAGTTACTCAATGTTTGATAACTACTGCTACACCTGAGGTGGGGGTGTAAACTGAGATTGAGAGCTGAGATTTCTCCAGTTGTGCAGTCACCTTAGAGAGTTGGGTGGGTCAGCTTGCCACTTCATCACTCCCCCATCAAACCACGCAGATATTACAAATTTGATACACCTGTGATTTGTTGCTGCTAAAAACTTACCTTTAAGCACTGTTTAATGAAAAACTGCAAAAAAGAGTTTGTACATGGTGGTAAAAATTGTAATATCCAAGTGTCGAACCGGTTATACATGGTTTTAAAAAGTGCGTTGTTTGCAAGTGAGTTCTGAATATAACAAATCTGCTTATAAAAAGGAAGGTCCAACTCATTATTTGTGCTCCTTGGTGGGTGCGTAGTATAATTCCATTGGTTTGTTTACCTTCCAGTATTTCTCACTGACTAGTTCCAAGGAAAATGAACCATTCAGCACCTATAAAGAAGATATCCAGTCAGTGTGCATTTGAAACCAGACAAGAGTTGTTAACAGAACAACCACTAGAGCTGTTTCAGTTAAGTGTTTTAGCTTTGCTGTTCTGCTTCTCAGTTTACTAGCACATATTACCGCACAAATGATACATATACAGACTATATGCTCAATCATAGCCAAAACATGCTGAAGTACAACAGCTGGAAGGCCACAGGTTATACCTACCCATCCTATAAAAAGGCAACAATCTCTTAAAGACAAAATTTGTAATTATGAAGCATATAAACAAATCAACTATGTTTTCCATGTACTGTTACTATCATAATACAGGATTGTCCTATGAGCTTTTAATTATTGTCTGCTATAGGGATTTTCTATTAAAGCACAGCAGCTAGAAAACAGGGGTCAGAAAAAGAATATGGACTGCTAGAGGCCAGCTAACAAGTGAATTTGATTACTTCTATCTATATGCTGGAAGATCAGCTGGTTTGGCCACGTCACCAACACATCTTTGCTCAATTTAGTGGGCAAACCTGTTCATGCTTCAGGTCAACAGGAACCATATACATAAACTAGCAGGCCGTTAAAATGTAATTTATCACTTCAGAGGACTCATTTCCACTTCTCAGTCCAATAGTGATAACTCTTGCATCACTCCAGCCAACTCTTGGCATTGCACATGATGCTGTAAGGTTTGTTTGCCTCTGATCACCCATAAAAAACCCATGCTCCCTACAAATAGTTTTTGTGCTAGTGTGGCTTTCAGAGACCGTTTGGAACTCAACATTACGTGTTCCAAGTAAATAAAGTGTCATTTCAGATCAACAGTCAATGTTTGCCTGTGTACAGGCACATTAACAATTCATGTGCTTTCTTATATGTTCTAAAAGCAAGAAAAAGTCCCAGGTTAAAACAGATACTTTGGCAAACAAAAGACGAGGCCTATTACCATTACTGGCTAGAGGGTTGTTGTTTTTTGAAGCTTTTACTTGCTACTATATTTCTGTTTTCCTATCCAGTCACCTAAAAGGTAGGCAGATGTCATTCCCACATTTAATTTGTGTTTTCACTATGGATGTTAGATATGGCAGTTGGCTTAAAGGAACAGTAATAAAAATATAATGAAGTGTTGCCCTGCACTGGTAAAACTGGTGTTGCTATGTAGCAACGGGGGCAGACATTCAAAGGAGAAAAGGCTCAGGTTACACAGCAGATACGTTCTGTAAAACATATGTTATCCACTATTAATTCTGCGCCGTATAGCCTTTTTTAAATTTCTGCTATTGCTACACAGCAGCTTCAGTTTATATGAAATATAGTCTTGTTTCTGAAGCAAGCATATCGGTTTTAAGTAAATATTTCATTTACTTAAAAATACTTTCATTTTTTGGTGTTACTGTTCCTTTAACTAGAAAGAGACGGTAATACTTACAGTGAATTGTCCGTTTGCTGTAGCAATGTATATAGTGTACTGTTTCTCACTCGCAGCATTGAGGCTCATCTCATTGTTCTCTCCTTTGCTTCGAAATTCTTCTAAGGCCAACCTCACAGCTAAATATTTTGATAAGTGATCCACTGTGGCATTGCCTGAAGTCTTTATGAATCTGTGTAGTTAGAAATAATGTTTTACCAGAGTTCAAATAACATACGTTTATATCAAATCTCAGCGGATCTTAGATATTAAGAATGGCAATTAAACTTCCTTTACATTTTTATTTAGAACTTGTCATAGCTGCAGTAAGAAGGAAATGTATATTATTTCCCAATGGTTTATTTCTCTGGCTTAGGGTTGGTGTAACAATTTCAGCCTTGCATGTCACTCCATTGTTCTCAATCTTACTGCAACTTTCTTGATCTGGCAACCACATCTGACAGAATGGAAAAGTCCAATCCTAGCTCCATGAAAGATGTATCTAGTAAGAAACTGATAAATTCTAGTACACACATTTGGCATGTAACATAAAAAGAATGTTTTTTTAGAAGCATCAACATTCAAATGCTGATCATTACTTAGAGGCCTATTTATAAATCGTGGAAACGTATGACATTTCACAAGTCATTTTGCTTTTATATTAAGACAAAAACACTTACCGAGTCTGTGCACTGTCATCTTTTTCCATCAGTGTTGGGTGAGGTCTAAAGACCAACTCAATCTCACTGCCTCCTTCCAAAACAGAATCCATGGATACAGTCTCATTGTTTGTGTCCAGCTCTAGCCCTGAATCATCTGAAGTTTTGGTCCTCTTGTTACTGGGCCCTGCTTCCTGGTTACTATGGACAGAAGCGTTACTGCAGTGGGAACTGTCCGCATTGTCTTCGGCTCCACTTCCGTTTTCTACCTGTGGCTTCTTACCTCTTGGTAACCTATTAGTAAAAAAAGAAGTCCGTTACTAGGTGATGATCAGTCTGTTTATCAAGCGATCTTGGCCAATGATAACACTCAGGGGGTTGGAACTGGACAGTATTCCTTTAAAGACCACCTTAACTGTGTTAAGACATGTAAAGAAGAATTTAGGGGAAACTTATTCCTGCACAGATCAAGTTAACATGATAATGGATTTCCCAATTATGCAGGGGGGAGTTGTTTGAGACAAAGCACCAAATAGAACACTTTAAACATTAACCTGTTCAGGGTTATATATATATATATATATATATATATATATATATATATATATATATATATATATATATATATATATATATAAAAAGAACTTTTGGGGAGTCGGCACTCTCGTCACTAGGTTCAACTTGCCTGGGTGCAGTGTCCAAAATTTTGGAAATAATTATTCAGTAAATATGGTCCGCACTCTCAGGACTTAAAAATTAAATAATGTTTTATTAACAAAAGACTAACGTTTCGGCCTCTCCGAGGCCTTTCTCAAAGTAACAACAGACAAAGAAAAATGCAAATGTATTTCTTAGTTATCTCTTAATGTTTAGTATTGATGTATTTTGAGTTATGCTTTTGGATACATTGAGATGATGACAAGGATGACATGTCAGCCAATTAACTTTTCCCGCCATCATGGGTATTAAATGCATTTTTCATTGTCTGTTGTTACTTTGAGAAAGGCCCTCGGAGAGGCCGAAACGTTAGTCTTTTGTTAATAAAACATTATTTAATTTTTAAATCCTGAGAGTGCGGACGTTTTTTACTGAATAATTTTATATATATATATATATATATATATATATATTATATATATATATATATATATATATATATATATATATATATACAGTATATGTATGTATTTATATATATATATATATATATATATATATATATATATTCAATCCTTCCTCTTTACCTGTTCAGGGCTTGTATCTTCAATCCTTCCTCAATACTGTGACTAAGAGCCTGCTGGTTGTTATGCTTATTAATCCTGGCTAATACTCTCTCCTGGTGAGCTTCATACTCATCCCGACTTGGATAGATTTTGCTTATCAGAGCGTCAAAGTTCGGATCTGGCCGTAGTGATCTTTTGGAAACTAGTTTCTTCCTACAAGTAGGGCACTCTTTGTTTCTGTGAAAAAAAATATTAACGCCAAGTTTTAAAAAACATATATATTTTACTTTCACAATAACACACACAGGGACATATATATCCATTGATGCTAATGAAGCCAAGTGGAACAGACTGTTACAAAAATGATGTCAGGAGACAGGTAAGATGTTATCTTTATTTACATAATAACCTAGAAACATAATACCGTAGAACCCCCATTTTACATCCCCTGATTTTAAAATTTTCCTAATTTTACATTGTTGTTTTGTGGTCCCATCTATATACAATATTATGCATAATACATTTACCTCATTTTACATTTTCCTGGATTTTACCCTTTTCAGGTCCCCTGAAAAGGGTAAAATGGGGGGTTTACTGTAGCAAATTTGCTATATACATACAGTTAGGTCCATAAATCTTTGGACAGAGACACCTTTTTTCTAATTTTGGTTCTGTACATTACCACAATGAATTTTAAATGAAACAACTCAGATGCAGTTGAACTGCAGACTTTCAGCTTTAATTCAGTGGGTTGAACAAAAAGATTGCATAAAAATGTGAGGAACTAAAGCCTTTTTTTAACACAATCACTTCATTTCAGGGGCTCAAAAGGAATTGGACAATTGACTCAAAGGCTATTTCATGGGCAGATGTGGTCAGTTCCTTCGTTATGTCATTATCAATTAAGCAGATAAAAAGTTGTCTGTCCAAATATTTATGGACCTAACTGTAACTCATTATTCCATTAGACTTGAATTAACAATAAAGAAGCCCTGTCTATGGATGCCTCAGCACTATGGCCATCTTGTGACATTTATTGCTGGGCTTTATGTAATGTCACCAGCTGTAGCAGTGAGCAAGTTACACATAGATTAGACGTAACTGATACATCTGCTTTGATCAATCAAGTGGGAAATTACTTGTACTGTATTTCTTCCATGAGGGTTATGGCACATGGGGCTGTTTGAGAAACCCTGAATCATTGGATCTCCACAGGAGTTTTCCTGGTATCCTGGTGGCCCAGTCTCACACTGGACTGATGTTTTCTTGAATTTGCTGAAACCCAAACCAAAATATCCTGCAGTCCTTCACTTACCCACTTCTGAGGGCTGTTATGATGCAGTCAGCACAAAATCGATGCAAACATTCCTTTGTTGTCATTGTGTTCTTCAGCATGTCCAGGCAAATGGGACACATCAGTTCACTGTGCAGACTTCGAGGGGACACCACAATTTCCAGCCCATCAGTTATTGCTTCCTATTCATAAAGGCAAACAACAGATTTCAGTAAGAGGTGCTGGAGTTCTCATAGTAGAACAGCAGAACACATTGCTGATGCGGATTTACCTGTGGTGTCCTCTGCAGCTCGTACAGACTGAGCTCCCATGTCTTGCTCAGTGGCTGGGCACCGTTAATCTGCACTGCCTGCGTCATTTCTAAAAGTTTACAAAAATAAGTTTACTTTTTGTGAATATTTGACATGTCCCAAACTAATGCAATAATTGTGCTGTTATAGCTTGATTGGCCTAAATATCCCAAATAATACCCATGTGAGAGCTTAAAAATGGACTCAAGGGAGAATGCATGCAATTCAATAAAGGGCTTGTTCACCTTCCAACACTTTTTTCAGTTCAGTTGGTTTCAGATTGTTCACCAGAAATAAAGACTTTTTCCAGTTACATTCTATTTTCTATGTGTGGCCATTTTTCTAATATTTTAGCATAAAGTTTCATTTTCATCTTCTAAAGCTCTGGGAAGGTGGGGTCGCCGACCCTGTAAACTGTTCTAAATTGATACATTTCCTAACTTTGTCCCTGCTGAGCAGACTCCCTGGGTTTCATTAAAGGCAGCTGTTAGATACATTGATACATTTAGTTGAAACATTTGTTATCTTTGTCCCTGATGAGCAGAATCCCAGAGTTTCATTAAAGGGCATGTAAAGGCGAAAAAATAAAATCCCATTTTTACTTTCTTTAATGAAAAAGAAAACTATTTCCAATAAACTTTAATTAAAAATGTGTAGCGTTTTTATAAGAAACCTGACTGTATGCAGTGAAATTCTCCCTTCATTTACTGCTGTGGATAGGAATTGTCAGACAGTCCCTAACTGCTCTGCAGGGAAACAATCATACTTATGAACAGCAGGGGGAGTCCCCGTCTTACTTCCCAGCCATGCAGAACCCAAGCAGCTTTGTTTGTTTCCCTGTAGAGCAGTCGAAAACTGTAGAGATTTGTATTGGATTTTATTTTTGCCTTTACATCCCCTTTATTGTTTGCAACTCCAGCTGCAGGGACAAAGATCATGGAGCCAGATTTAAACAGATAAACTGGGATTATATTTGGAGGATTATTTTGCTGCAGCCACTGGTTCTGCAGAGTTGGAGAAAGTTTGTATTAAACAATATAAAAACTATAAAATACACATTTGGTTACATGACAACACAGGACCCAGTGCAGTCTGTATATTCTGATTATTAATCAGTCTTGCTGTATTGGCTTCTGGCAGATATTATGTGACTTGTGCTGTTTTGATCATTTATGACGATCCCTATGCAGCCCAGGCCACACTGAGCATGTGCACAGTCTTGGTCTTGCAAAGATGTTTAACAAAGTTACAAGATGGTGACCCCCTGTGGCCAACTTTGAAAGCATAAATCATTTGTTTGATTGGGCTTGAGGTGCAGTAAGTTCATGTTTATGTTTAGTATACAAAATACAGCATTTCTGGCCTTATTCTATTTTACACTTTACTTCCCCTTTGAAGGCAGCTGTTAGAATTGATACAATAGTTGCTAATACTCCAGAGATGCTGCTGAGAAATGTATCAACTAAATGTTGCAAAATTGTAACAGTTTAGAGTCTAATTAGTGATGTGCGGGTCAGGGTTTCCCTGACCCACACCCAACCTGCTAATACCCGCGCCCACCCTCACCCGCTTCTGGGGGTTCTTTTATAGACCCGCTGATGACGTTGCAATGACGTCACAAAAGGGGCAGGGCGAGCAGACACAACACTATAAAACCGGAAGTCGGATGCTGGCATTTGAAGGTGGCGTGTGGGGAGAGCAGGAGAAGAGATCAAACCCGCACTCGCCCGCCACCCGCGAGGAGCACTGCGAGGTCGACCCGAACCCGCCTGACCTGCGGGTATCGGGTCGGCCGGCACATCACTATTCTAAATCTAAAAACAATTGAACAGAGAAAAGTGTTTGGAAGGCGAACATCCCCTTTCAGACACTTGTATCCACTGCACTTCCACATATCTTCATTCTGCTTCTTCTGATGAATGGCGCACAACTGCCCCTATTAGGGCCGGGGAATCCTTAAACTGGTGGCAGTACCAGGTTTCCCGCAGCGTGTCATATCAATGGGCACACCAAGCTCGCACCCAATAATGCAACTATGGGTATAATATATTTGTCACATTTCTGGTAGTCAAATCAGCAGCTCTTATTAACTGGTCAGCTATATAGAATTGATATTCATGGAGTAGTAGTCTAGACGGACGCTGGCATGATTTTGACACCTAGGGGCAGATTAATCAAGGGTCGAATTTCGAAGTGGAAAATACTTTTGAAATTCGACCATCGAATTGAATACTACGAAATTCGTAGTCGAATTCATAGGATTTTTTTCATCGTACGATCGTATTTCGATCGTATGATTTTATTGTATGGTCATACGATTTTGCTTTGAATACAAAAAACTTAGAAATACGCTCTGAAAGGTCCCTATAGGCTAACATAGCACTTCGGCAGGTTTAAGTTGGCGAAGTATTGAAGTCGAAGTTTTTTTAAAAGAGACAGTACTTCGATTATCGAATGGTCGAACGATTTTTACTTCGAATCGAAGTAAATTCAAAGTCGTAGTATCCTATTCGATGGTCGAAGTATTCAAAAAAAAAAAGACTTTGAATTTCTAATTTTTTTACTTCGAAAATTCCCTCAAATTCACTTCGGCCCTTGATAAATCTGCCCCCTAGCCATGCAAATGATGCCATCCCAAATGTTCAGCATGCCTGAGACACTTCAATGCATTGCACTCCCTTCCACCAAACTCAGAGCACCCTGTCACAATTAGGCTGGAATTACGAAGAAATACACTACATTGTAGGGGGCCATCTTTGTCCTAAATGCAGCCCAACCAGGAATGTTTATAGGTTACAGACTAAACGGGCTCTGTCACCTCACATTATTCAGCCCATGCCTTTGCACCTGGATTGCCATAAATATCCAGTACTGAGTCTGACACCAAAACGTTTGTTGTGTATTTTCCAAGGACTATTGCTAAGCTGTTTTGTTACCTATCCTCCCCCCCTCACGGCTGGTAGTGGTATAGTCCAATGCACAGCGGGAGCCCGGACGCCCCTGCATAAATGGCATTATTCCGTTTCTTTGTTGTTTTACCACTGAATCCTTGCTAGTGTCTTAAAGGGAAACAACAACAACAACGTTAACGACAACAATAATTGTTGTTGTGCGCGTCCCCCATTGTGCTGTTCCTCCCTGTAGAGTAGAATAAGCAGCAGAGAGCACGTACACGCCAACTCATGGCAGCCAATGGCCGCACTCACCGTCTCACTGTACCCTGTGTCCGACCTGCTCCGATTGATGTTTGCGATAGAGACGCGCTGTGTGTTCTACTCCTGTGCTCGGGCTGCCCAATATGGCGCAGGCCCAACAACCTCCGCAATGGAGCTCGGGAAGAGACTGCGCCGTGTGAGGAAGGGGAGTGGAAGGGAAGGAGGGGGCGAGCTGAAAGAGGGAAGGCAGAAAGAGAGAGAGCAGCCACGGAGAGTGAAACGATAGCAGAGGGATGAAGAGTACAGGAGGGAGGTAAGGGTAAATGAAGTGCAGGACTTGGGGGAGCGCCGGGGAAGGTGGGTGAAAGAAGGGGGAGGCTGTATTATTGTTAGAGAGGTGAAACCAGCATTTCTATTCCTATTATTATGATTAGTAAGTGATATATTCCAGACATCCCCCACATCCCCCAGCTGTACAACTCCATGAAGTGTTCAGTAAAGCTGGCCATAGACGTAACAATTACGATCTTTCTTGGAAAAGATCTTTCCAAGAAAGATCGTTCGTTTCAATACACACGTGTAGAGCTGAATCGTCAGATATACAGGTAGATATACGGGAAATAACAATAGAATTCTACCTGTATCTGACGATTCAGCACTAACAATGGCCGATGTTTGGGTCCCTTCAAAGGCACCCGATCAAAATTTTCTGTCCAGCCCGATCGACGGGCTGACTGATATCCAAGTCTTCTGCCAATATCAGTCGGCTCTTTTTCCACCATAAACGCACCGAATATCGGACTAAAATTCGTTTCGTACAATATTATCTGTGCGTCTATGGCCACCTTAACTCCCTCACAACACAACTCCCAGTCCCCCTTTAAGTGGCAAATGAGAGCAAAAAGCGCAATACCAGCCTCTGGGAAATATTTACTAATATGACAGCATTACAGTCATACATTGTTCTTCTTTCCCTCTAGAATCACACTGAGACTGGACTGTCATGGCAACAGCAAATGGGCCTGGGCCACTAGGGCCCTTTTTTAATTAAAACCTATCCATAACCTTTTCAGAGTGGACCTTTTTTTTAGGATTTTTTAATGCTCAGTCAGACACTGAGGTAACTGTATCAGTATGTTTCTCCACAATATTTGCACCCTTATAGATCGTAAGCTGTTTTGGGCAGTTTTCTTTTTGCATCTTGTATCAGTTACTGGTTCTTTTTGCATGTAATCTTGAAATATATACATCCATGTATATATTTAAGTAAATATTTCCCTTTTACATCTCTTGCCTTGAGCCACTATTTTGTGATGGTCTGTGTGCTGCCTCAGAGATCACCTGACCAGAAATATTGCAGCTCTAACTGTAACAGGAAGACGTGTTGAAGCAAAAGACACAACTCTGTCTAATTGGCTCATGTGACCTCACCTAAGAAGTTTAGTTTGGTTAGTTTGTATGCACAGTGAATCGTACGATCCCAGGGTGCTGCCCTTATTTTTTAAAATGGCAAGTTTCTATTTATGATTACCCAATGGCACATACTACTAGAAAGGTATATTATTATTGAAATGGTTTATTTACATGAAGCAGGGTTTTACATATGAGCTGTTTTATACAATATCTTTTTATAGAGACCTACATTGTTTGGGGGGTATAGTTTTCCTTTAAGAGGGTTTACTACTAAAAGTAGTAAAATTTACTGAGCAGTCTTTGTTTTTGTTGGGCTTTATATAGTATAGAGCAGTGATCCCCAACCAGTAGCTCGTGAGCAACATGTTGCTCTCCAACCCCTTGGATGTTGCTCCCAGTGGCCTCAAAGTAGGTGCTTATTTAGAATTCCAGACTTGGAGGCAAGTTTTGGTGCATAAAAACCAGGTGTACTGCCAAACAGAGCCTCAATGTAGGTTGACAATCCACAAAGGGGCTACCAAATGGCCAATCACTGCACTTATTTGGCAGCCCAAGAACATTTTTCATTCATATGTTGCTCCCCAACTCCTTTTACTTCTGAATGTTGCTCACGGGTTCAAAAGGTTGGGGATCCCTGGTATAGAGAGTGGTGTCATAGTAGGTTAGGTTGAAAAAAAGGCACAAATCCATCATGTTCAACCTTTTAAGTCAATATAAAACCTACTAGTTGATCCAGAGGAAGGGAAAAAAAACATTTGAAACCTCTCCAATTTTCCTTATAGGAGGAAAAATACCTTCCTGACGAGATGGCAATCAGACTAGTCCCTGGCAATCGGACTAGTCCCTGGAGCACTTGTACTATGAGCTATCTTCTATAACCCTGTATTCCTTCACTTGCTAAAAAGCCATAGTAGGTTAGGTTGAAAAAAAGGCACAAATCCATCATGTTCAACCTTTTAAGTCAATATAAAACCTGCTAGTTGATCCAGAGGAAGGGAAAAAAAACCATTTGAAACCTCTCCAATTTTCCTTATAGGAGGAAAAATACCTTCCTGACGAGATGGCAATCGGACTAGTCCCTGGCAATCGGACTAGTCCCTGGAGCACCTTGTACTATGAGCTATCTTCTATAACCCTGTATTCCCTCACTTGCTAAAAAGCCATCCAACTCCTTATCTTATGTATCAGCTAATGCGACTGATTCAGGGAGAGAATCAGGCTGTCCTTTCTGATGCCTCACACAGGGCACATACCATTTTGTGCCCTGGCAGTGTCAGACTGTGGGGGGTCTTGGCCCACCGGAGCTACCACTTCAGGGCCCCCTGCACCAACCCAGGGCCCCCCAGCCCAGTCAATAATACCAGTGGGCCCCCAGCCAAAAATCATCTTGGGGCCCCGCAATTGCGCTCTCTACACTGTATCACAGCCCAAATTTTGTGTTCTTAAAGGAAAACTATACCCCCAAAACAATGTAGGTCTCTATTAAAAGACACTGAGTAAAACAGCTCATGTGTAAAACCCTGCTTCATCTAAATAAACCATTATCATCATAATATACTTTATTAGTAGTATGTGCCATTGGGTAATCATAAATAGAAAATGGCCATTTTAAAAAATAAGGGCCGCCCCCTGAGATCGTAAGATTCACTTTGCATACATACAAACCACATGTAAGGTCACATGAGCCAATTAACAGACAGAGTTCTGCCTTTTGCTTCCTCACTTCTTCCTGTTACAGTTAGAGTTGTAGTATTTCTGGTCAGGTGATCTCTGAGGCAGCACAGATAGAGTCACGAAATGGTGGTTCAAGGCAAGAGATGTAAAAGGGCAATATTTATGTAAATATATATTCCAGTTTGGTAAGATTCTTTAATATGTCATTCAATTTGATATAAACTATCTGTTGCTTAAGTATTCATTTTGGGGGTATAGTTTTCCTTTAAACTTACTTGTGGGCTGCTGCTGCTGCTGCTGTCTGAGGTGAGTTTCTGTACTTGCCTTATTGCAGCAGCACCCTTGGAGAGAATTCCACATCTTCACAGCTCTCACTGTAAAAAAAACCCCTTCAGAATATTTAGCCGGAACCTCCTTTCTTCTAATCTGATCTTTCAAGAAAACAGGACATTGAAAAACATCTGAGACTATATGGGTATGTAAATCTGTGCCACAAAAAGAACAAGGTATGCAATAGATAACGTGAATAATGAATAAAGTTGACAATTTGTTTTTCTGTTTTGCTTTTGAGCATATCTGAATATGCAAATTAGAGGTTGGTAACCTCTTGTGTGGGATACAACACCCCTACATGAAATTCATCTGTTTGAAACTGTAATATTTCTCACTCAGTAGTCTTTACATGGCTTTACAAAGTGACAGACATAAGTAGTATTCACAAACTATATCACACTAGCAGCACATGCTAAACCCACCACTAAAATGGTTTGTTCTCAGAAACCACATTGATTTAGTTAAATTAGATGTTCAACATTTTGATATCAATACAGTTTGATCCAACCCTCCATTATGGATGAACCAACATCCACGTCAAGAGGATCGATAAGACTTTTCCAAAATTTTTTATTTTCCACAAAGAAAATATATTAACATTTCCGAGCATCTACAGGTAATAGGAGACCAAGACACATTCTAATATACTGAATAGAAATACATTGAAAGAGAGAACTAAGTGGGGATAGCAATAAGACTTTGAGAAAAAATTAGAAGTCAAACAACGGTGCAAATATTCCACATTGCTGTGTATAAATAAGCTATCCTTAAATGCCTACATAGGAAATGTGGTAATGTTAATGGGGCAAAATTCTACTGTCTTGCACAAAGCTCTGATCCCATCCAGCCTCAAGCCAACAGAACAACTGTGGGATGTTCTGGCATGCTGGCTGAAATCAGTAGTGAATTAATAATGGCTTCAGCCAAGGGCTGTACTCCTTCCATTGATACAACTATTTCTTTGTGTCTATGGCCATCTTTACACTTATTGTAATCTGCCAATGACTGGGAGCCAAGCCTGATACCAAACATTAGCTCTTTTGGCTGAATGGCAGCACATTTTGCAACATCTAGTGAAATGGTTGTCAGGTTGGTTCAAGCTCCCTGTGGTGGTGACAGTCTTGTCCCCCTCAACTTATAACAAGGTTAGAGATAACTGAATGCATTGATAAATAAGCATCTATGACATGAAATAACTATTTACCAAAAAAATTAACCTAAATTACTGAACTTTCAGAGGTATGTAGGAGAGCAAATAGACACATTCCCCATTTCCTAACCTAAATGTCTCAAGACACTAACTCAGAATTTTTATAATTCAGGGGCGTCAAGCCTTGGAGACACCCCAATCACGCCCCCAGCTCTGTTCAATGCAACTTGTTTTTGTTAAAGAGGTGGTTCACATTTAAAGGAGAAGCAAACCCTAAAGTTAAAAAACCTTACCCCCCTACCCTTCATAGACCCCCCTCCCTCCAGCCTAGCTGCTACCCGGGGCAAATGCCCCTAAGTCTTTACTTACCCCTCTGTGCAGATTCTGTCCAGCGGAGTTCACGGGTGTCATCTTGTTCTCTTCGGTAATCTTTGGGATGTAAGTGCGGTATCGGTGCATGCGCAGTTGGAGCAATTTTCTATTTCGTGACAACTGCGCATGTGGCGAAATTCACTGGAATTTCCGAAGCACCAGGAGAAGACCCGAAGATTACTGAAAGAAGCTGAAGATGGCGCCCATGAACTCCACTGGACAAAATCTGCACCGAGGGGTAAGTAAAGACTTTTCCCAAGGGTTGCAGCTAGGCTGGGGGGGAGGGGGTCTATGTAGTCTAGGGTTGTAGGGGTTTTTTAACGTTATAGTTTGCTTCTCCTTTAAGTTAACTTTTAGCATGTTATAGAATGGCTAATTCTAAGCAGCTTTTCAAATGGCCTTCATTTTTTCCTGTTACTGTTTTTTTTTAATTATTTGCCTTCTACTTCTGACTCTTCTTCTGACACTTTCCAGCTTTCAAATGGGGGTCACTGACCCCATCTAAGAAGCATATGCTCTGTAAGGCTACACATGTATTGTTATTGGTACTTTTTATTACCCATCTTTCTATTCAGGCCTCTCCTATTCCAGTCTCTTATTTAAACCAATGCAGGGTAATTTGGAAACTAGCAACCAGATTGCTGAAACTTCAAACATGAGAGCTGCTGAATAACAACCAAATAATTCAAAAAACACAAATAATAAAAAAAGGAAAGGCAATTGCAAATTGTCTCAATATCTCTCCTACATTCTACTAAAAGTTAAAGATGAACAACCCCTTTAATGTGGGTGCAGATTACAGGGAGCAGGTGAGTGTTGACCTGTGAAGTGGGTGCAAAACAGGGTGACGGGTTGTCAGTGTCTCATCCCCACAATCTGGGAAACCCTAATATAGTACAAGGCCACCCAGAAGAGTCCAGGCTCTGTAGCAGCAAAGGGAACATCAATGTCATATTAAAGAAACAGTTCAGTGTGAAAATAAAAACTGTGTAAATAGATAGGCTGTGCAAAATAAAAAAAAAGTTTCTAATATAGTTAGTTAGCCAAAAATGTAATATATAAAGGCTGGAGTGAACAGACGTCTAATAAAACAGCCAGAATCCAACTTCCTGCTTTTCAGCTCTATAACTCTGAGTTAGTCAGCGACTTGAAGGGGGGCCACATGGTACATTTCTGTTCAGTGAGTTTGTAATTGATCCTCAGCATTCAGCTCAGATTCAAAAGCAACAGATATGACCCACGTGGCCCCACCTCAAGTCTCTGATTGGTTACTGCCTGGTAGCCAGGGTAACCAGAGCTGAAAAGCAGGAAGTAGTGATCTGACTGACATGTTATACATCAAATCACTCCAGCCTTTCTACATTACATTTTTGGCTAACTAACTATATTAGAAACATTTTTTATTTTGCACAGCCTATCTATTTACCCAGTTTTTATTTTTACACTGAACAATTCCTTTAAAGCCCTGGCTTTACCACTGAGAATAGTACTGGTTCATAGAAAAAAAACGTATTAGTTTGTGACTACACAGCTTATTTCTGGGGGAAAAACACAAAAACCGAGCAGTTGAAAACCTGCTGCTTAGCTACAACTTCCAGCCTAAAGCTAGCCCTGCCCCCGGATTTCCGGTTCACGTCACGTGCTTGACGTCACACACGGGGGTGAAGCAATGATTGGCTAATGTGTGCGTGTCCATGCCAGCGCGTCATCCAGTTGCAGAAAGCCGGAACAAGCTTAGTGCCAGCTGAGGTATCTGCCTACTGAGCAGTCTCAGGGGTTAACATCTGCCGGCGCGGTACAGGAGTTGACAGGCCTTGGCATCGCTTTCCTATTGTGGCTTTCTAGGATGTATTTACTTCGTCTGTAGGAGGCTTCCTTAGTCCTCCCGTGCTTGGTATGGGCTGCCCAGTAGTAGAGCCCCGCCGCTGGGGTGACATGTGGCTGGTGGTGGCCTTCTGTCTGCTGGGACAGGGACATGCTGCTGTGACCAAGGAGGAGAAGGCTCATTTACGGTAATTAATAGATATGTCATTTGTCTCTCCATCTGCTGCACAGCTCTTACTCTCACCTGGTAACATTGGGGAGAGCATGTTGGGAATTGTAGTTGAGCGAGAGTGTTGTATTGTTCATTTCCTTGCTCCAGCCTCGTGTGGAATTGCTACAAGTCCCCTCAGCTGCCAGGGTTGCTGGGAGTGGTAGAACAATAGCTGCAGGGGGATAAAGGGTCTTATGCTCATGTCAGGTCCCTGCTGTCAGTGTAAATCAATGTATCACTTGTCATTGCATGTGCCCTTTAATCTGGCTCCTGGCCACATACACATCAGATCTCAGGGTTATAAAGCCCCCAGGTTGAATTATGTGACAGTCTTCGTTCAGTGCATCTCTCAGCTTTTAACTTTTGCATTCTGAGGTGACATTTCCCTTTTCCATCTTTCCGCTTCACCAAATTCAAATGATTTATCAAAATGTGAAGTTAGAGATTGCCTCAGTCTTCTACAATGAAATTCCGCCACTCTCCATTCATTTCTACGGGATTTTGAAAGTCGTATTTATCAAAGGATAAAGTTTCACCCACTGATAAATACGAACGAATTTCACTTTTTGATAAATCTACCCCCATGTTTTTTAACATTTCTATAATACGATGTTTCTCCCTTCTCTCTTTTAAACTGCGGCTGTTTGGGTTTAGAAGACTTTCCGCATAATTATACCCAAATCTTCCTCTGGATTGCTTTTTTTTTTAATATATGAATTTATATTTTTGCAGTCATTACTTTTCTTGTATTGTCAGTAATTACCACTCTTAAGGCAGAAGTAAACCAATGTGTTGGACACCCCTCAGTGATGCTAATCTCTAATCTGCTATTTTGGCCCAGCACTCCTCTTTCACTGTCCCAGGGTTCCTTCTTTTATGCACAACCTCACCATCTTCATCATCTTTGCTAGACATCCCTTGCTCCTGCTGGAGCTGGGCACATGCAAAGTACTGAAATCAGCTTAGATCTGCTGTTTTGTGCATGTGCTTCCCAGGGCAGAGCAAGGAATGCATGGGAGTGCAGAAATAAGATGGCAGTGCCTTACAGGAAAGTGATCCAGGCAGATGCTCTTATCTGAAAATAAATACGTATACTGACCTGAGAAACTTTCTTCTGAGCGACACATCGTCATCTTCTCCAGACTAACAGGTTAGCTATTAGAATTACTGAAGGGTAATGTCTAATAAATTGCCCCCCAGTCCTTTGTGTGTGTGTGTCCTCCTCCAGGTGCTCAATTGACAGTGTCCCCACTGTAGGTACATATAACTCAGACAGGCAGACGGCACTTCTGGAATGTGTTTTTTTTTAGGGTTGCTGCTGCTGTTAGACACCTAGCGCGTTTCGGGAATGTATCCCTTAGTCATAGGCTAAGGGATACATTCCCAAAACGCGTTAGGTGTATCACTAAGGAATACATTCCCGAAACGCGTTAGGTGTCTAACAGCAGCAACCCTAATAAACCACATTCCAGAAGGGCCGTCTGCCTGTCCCTAGTCACGTTCCTAGGTTTTTACCCCCCAGCGACTCATTACTGCTCACAGTAGCACAGATTATCGTATACAGTTAAAGTAAAAATGAAGTGCTAAATGTAAAAGACTAATGAAGGAACTTTGCTGCCCCATCAGGCTTTCAATCAAAATGATTAACTGTTACATGTTCTTTAAAGGGACATCACCTTCCATTGCATTGTGGGTTATGTAGTTCCTGCATGCTGTCTGTAAGCTGTGGAGAAATTGTTACAATTTGTAACATCAGTGTTTAGTCCCTCCTTCCCTGCCAGGATTTCAAATGATGCAGAAATAGAAGAACTGTTAAACAGCTGGATTTCAGCATTTTTTCATACTTTTTGAAGAAACAGGTAACTGTGATGGGGGGTATATTAGGGGTTTCTGTGTTATGTGGGCCTCTTTTATCAAATTTAGGTTTGGAAGCCGGTGTTCCCCTTTAAAGGAAAACTATACCCCCCAAACAATGTAGGTCTCTATTAAAAGATACTGAGTAAAACAGCTCATGTGTAAAACCCTGCTTCATGTAAATGAACCATTATCATAATAATATACTTTTTTAGTAGTATGTGCCATTGGGTAATCATAAATAGAAAATTGCCATTTTAAAAAATAAGGGCCGCCCCCTGAGATCGTAAGATTCACTGTGCACACATACAAACCACATGTAAGGTCACATGAGCCAATTAACAGCCAGAGTTCTGCCTTTTGCTTCCTCACTTCTTCCTGTTACAGTTAGTGTTGTAGTATTTCTGGTCAGGTGATCTCTGAGGCAGCACAGATACAGTCACGAAATGGTGGTTCAAGGCAAGAGATGTAAAAGGCAAATATTTATGTAAATATATATTCCAGTTTGGTAAGATTCTTTAATATGTCATTCAATTTGATATAAACTATCTGTTGCTTAAGTATTCATTTTGGGGGTATAGTTTTCCTTTAATGAAACTCAGGGGTTTTGCTCAGCAGGGAAAAAGATAAGACATTTATTGTTTTAGAATGGTTTACTGGGTCGGAGACCCACCCTTCCCAGAGCAGCTTTAGAAGGTAAAAAAATACCCTTTACACTAAACAATTAGAAACATGGGCACACATAGAACATGGAAAATAATTGGAAAAATACTTTATTTCTGGTGAACTATCTGAAACCAACTGAACTGAAAAAAGTGTTGGAAGGTGAACAACCCCTTTAATTAGAATCTCTGCAGCCCTTGCGTGCTTTCTTTACAAGATTTATGTCAACACTTTATCCATGTCCCCTATTTCCGTAAATGATTAAACATTTGACTTGTAGGTGTATGCAGCATACACAGGTGTTGTGTAACATGTTTGACTGCTGGCCAGTTCACATTTTCCTGACAAGCAACAGCACTTTTTTTGGCCCTGCATCAGTTTGTGCTAGTTCTGGAGAAATGTACAGTTGTGAATGATAGCAGTCCAACATGATCAATCACTGTTTTTGGTAGAAAATACATTTCTACATGGCCAATAATTTACTAGTAGGCGTTGAAAAGTTATAGAATGAACAGACATGCCATACATGCCACTGATTCTGTGTAGTTGAATTATTAACTGAGGCTTGTTCAAAATAATAGCAGTGTGAAGTTCAATTAGTGAGGTCATTCATTCTGTAAAAAAAACAGGTGTCGATTGCAGCCCTTATTTAAGGAAGGCAGCAAGTATTGTGCATGCTGGTAATAGTGTGTTTCTCTCTGAAAATCTGAGTAAAATGGGTTGTTCCAGACATTGTTCAGAAGAACAGCACACTTTGATTAAAAAGTTGATTGGAGAGGGGAAAACATAAAAAAGAAGTGCAGAAAATGATAGGCTGCTCAGCTAAAATGATCTCAAATGCTTTAAAATGGAAACAAAGATGTGGAAGAAAACGGAAAACTACCATTCAAATTGATAGAAGAATAGGCAAAATGGCAAAGCCTGTGCCAATGATCAGCCTCAGGAAGATCAAAGAAGGTATAAAGTTACCTGTAAGTACTGTTACAATTAGAAGATGCCTATGTGAAGCCAAGATATCGGCAGGATGACCCCCAAAAACTAAATTCAAGTCACAGTACACTGTGAAGCAAGGTGGCATACACATCATAATATGGGGATGTTTCTTTTCACTATTATTCTGAACACAACTGTACATATGAAATTTGAATAGAGGAGATTAAGAGCAGCCAACAAAACGTAACATGTGCCATTACCCATCATTTTACACAATGTATATCCACTTTTCTCCTTGCAAAGTTCTGCTTTGTTACTGGTGTCAAGTGGTCAAGCCACTATAACTGTAATGGATAAGGCACAATTCACTTATTTTCATCACTGCCCAACATGATGTGCCTCACACTTAAAACCTATATATTGTCACAGAATCCTGCAAAGTTCTGGAGTTGGCAAAGACGTGCATACCACAATATTATTCTGCAAATTATTGTTGACCTCAAATAGCTAATATGGCAGCCGCAAGCTTGTTCCACACTGTGTAAAGGAACATGTTTGTCCTGAAGATAGACATAAGGGCCAGGAGCAGTGAAACAGGGTATTAAAAGGGTTGCTCCTCTTCAAACACTTTTTTCAGTTCAGTTGATGTCAGATTGTTCACCAGAAATAAAGAATTTTTCCATTTACTTTATATTTTTGACAGTTTTCATAACATTGAAGTGTTAAGTTTAATGTTTTACATTCTAAAGCAGCTCTTTTCCACAGATACTGCTGAGAAATGTATCAACTAAATGTAGCAAATTGTAACAGTTCAGATGCTCCTGGATTAGTGACGTGCGGGCCCACCTCGCACTCCTCTTTCCGGGTTGCGGGCATGTGCGGGTTGAGCTCTTCTGACTGCTCTCCCTGCCCTCAACCCTACAAATGCCATCTTCCGACTTCCTGGTTGAACTTTTATAGACGCGCGCCTGTGCACCCCATCCCTTTTTGTGACGTCATCATCGGAGCAGGTCGTTGTGGGTCAATATAAGGAGCCCGGCAGTCTGGCTCGGGATGGGCGCTGGTGGAGGGCGGGTTGCGGGCAGGTGCGGGTCAGGAAAATCCCGACCCGCACATCACTATCCTGGATCACTGAGCTGCCAGACTGAAACACTAAAGACACAAACATTTTAATTTTAAACTTCAAATTTTGCAAAACGATAAAAAATAAAAGATGGAAAGCAATTGAAAAAATTATTTGTTTATCTTGAACAATTTTAAGACAACTGAACTGAAAAAAAGTGTTTGGAAGGTGAACAGAATAACCCCTTTAAGGGTATTTTGACCACTGAGGTTCTTCATGGTAACACCACACTGCTCCATTGCCACATGTGTTGGTCACTGCAATTTGCTTCTTTGTGGTACAAGTAGATCAGGACCAGCAGAGACAGGGAGAAACTCTTTATCTGCAGTTACATGGAAACTTGTCAAACAGACCCCTTGTTTTGTGGGACAGAATTTATTTGAGTACATTTCTGCACTTATTTAGTACGTGAATGACGTGGTCATCTTGTTGATGTTTTATATGAAATTAGTTGAGAAGACCCTGGTCCACTAAGAACCCCTAGAATGGTGGTTTGTCAGTCAGGTGTGTACATATGGTGACTTGGTAACCCAGGCCAAGAAATTACACCTTTGTCTTCAAAGGGAGCTTTTTGCATACTTCCCAACTTTCACTTTTAAAGAGGTAAGCCAAATGAGGAATCTATAGGTGTTTAGGTGGTCTGCTTGGGCCGACATTGGGTCCTCTGACAAGTCTGCAGATGCCTCATTGTGACCCCATTGTTGGCCTAGGGGCCCAATGAACAGTTCTGCAAAGCACCAAGGTGGGAAGCCGCTTGTATTACACGTGTATTACATTGTGTAGCAATTGAATGTGAATATATGTTCCCAACTTTAGGCTCTAGCCCCCTAATAAAAGGCCCAAATTTGCCCAGGTGCAGGAACTCAAAAGTGTAGTTTGCTTTTAAATGGGTGACCAGGAAAGGCTACCTGCTGATTGGTTGTTATAGGTGATAAGAACTTTGCACATTACATTGCAGAACCACATACATATATGAAGGCAAACTAACAGGCAGAATATTGCTCTATATTGCAAATTGCACAGTGATTGATGATCTATGTCTTAAAATTACTCTACTCTCCCTGGTAAATAAGCAAGCCAGTCCTGCTGGGCACTGGGAAAGGATGAGGAAAGTTGGGGAGCTGTGAGTTAAACTGCAATACAGCTTGTCCTATGTGGTCATTTCACGAAGTTCTATGAAGTACTGTATATAGGATGCTTCATTATTATTCTAATCCTTTTTATGCCTTTACTTCCAAAATTTGAGGAGCTGTGATACAAAGGTTACACTGCAGAAATGAAACAAAAAAAATCCATAACATATAGTTACTTTATTTGTAGTAATTGTAGTGCCACGTATGGTGTTCATCCTCTTTAACTGAAGTCTTCCTGAATTGCTATTGATTGTGTGTCTGTTCATTTTAAGGGCAAGATAACATTATTTAGTTTTATGGCAGATTTTCTTTCTAAACACACAGAATGAAATGACCCCAAACTAGTTTCATGTTTTTCTTTTGTTTATCCAACAAAATTTGATGCACAGAAGTATACAATATTTTAGGTGTGTCCATCATATAAGACGATTGACGATATCGAGAGTACAAGTAGCACAGTTATGTGCGTGTTATAAATCTGCATCTGTTATTCTTTAACTATATTGCCTGAGCTTGTGAAGTTATAGTTTGTAGTTTGGATGGGTCTGCACACTGTTCCTTGTAAATGAGCTCCCTCCGTTGTTGTTTACACTTTGTTTGTATGTTAAACATATTTGAACAATGACACAAAACCAGTTATGTATTCATGTTCATCTAAGTGGTGGGTTATGGAGTGAAATTGGAAAAGCAAATAAAATGAATGCAAGGCATGCTAAAACTCAGCTAGCTTAGCAAATACTGTATTCTGATGTACACATTATTCTCTTACCGTTTATTTTGTCAGAAAATTCTGGCCATGACTGTTTCTTACTGCTTCTGGCAGATGTCGGGTGATGCACCATATACCTATTTTAGGAATTCATCTTTCAGGATAGATTTGGCCAAATCGGAACTGCATCTTCATATGCAAATTAGGGAATGGAGGAAGAGAAGAAAGATAGTTTTCTTGTCACCTTATTACGTGATTTAAAGTCCCTTTCTTGTCACCTTATTACGTGATTTAAAGTCCCTACTTTATCATTACATATTGTGGAAAGACGTGAAGGTAAAATAATTTTTAACGATAAATGGTGTCTGTCTGCATTTTTATGCAATTTTCTGCTGACTGGTGAGTGGCAGGTTCACATGAATCAATGTGTAAAAGAAACGGATCCGCACACACACCGATTAGTGCAGTAGGGGAATATCCCCATTTATTCAGCCACCAAACATCAATGTTTCGGGGGGGAACACCCACCCTTCATCAGGATACAATTATTTGTGCAGTCACCCATTTAAACCCAACTTCCCACGCCTTCTTTTCCCATCATGCAGTTTGCAACAAAAATTAACCCTTATGTGGGATACAGGAAATCCGACCTATATGTATCCCACATAAGGGTTAATTTTTGTGGCAAACTGCATGATGGGAAAAGAAGGCGTGGGAAGTTGGGTTTAAATGGGTGACTGCTCAAATAATTGTATCCTGATGAAGGGTGGGTGTTCCCCCCCCCCCCGAAACATTGATGTTTGGTGGCTGAATAAAAGGGGATATTCCCCGACTGCACAAATCGGTGCGTGTGCGGATCCGTTTCTTTTACACATTGGTTGCTAAGGGACCTGGTTGGGTCAACGGAAGGAACGCACCACCAGCTTGCAGGATTGGTGAACTACAGGTGTGCGGTAGGAGAATTACATTGTAATTAAGGTTCACGTGAATCACATGAGGCTGGCCTTATTGTAATTGGCTTATAGAAAAAATTACTTGTGAGCAAGGAATGTCTTGATTCTTTGTGAGTATCTTCACAATTCACGTGTAACTGATTTAGTATGTATGAGTATCTAAGGGGCCTGTTGCACAAGTTTAGTAATTTATTTACCCGAAGCAGTGCTTGCTGAAATAAACATAATCATGAAGTGATACCCTGACTGTTTGTATTCAAAAGGATGCTTGTACTGTAAGTGACATGAACTTTAGAAGTCTTCTGAACCTGGGATTTTAGCTAAAGTAATACAGAAATATGCATTTTTAGGCAATAATTATCCATGTAATTGCTACAGTGGAAAGCTCTGTGTGCCTCAGACGTTTAAAAGGGGAAATTTTAATATAAAATGCATCTTGTGAAAATAAGAAACTTTGTAAATCTAATCAGTTAAACATCTTGTGCCATTTTGTAATTAAACTAATTGTTCTTCATTGTCACCTTGCACCAGTCTGCCTCTCTGAAGACAGCTCTAATACGTCTTCTGTTGCAAGGGAACACACACCAATGTTTTTGGCCTATCCAATCAAAATCTGACTTCAACTCCTTCCTGAAGGGAGACAGATTGCTGAGTACAAGATAGTGATGAGTAACTTAATTAGAAATGTTACAGAATTGTTAAATGATTATACAAGAGTTTAAAAAAAAATGTCTTTCCACCACATAAGGGTTATTTTACATTTTAATTTTTATGATCGTTCCCTGACCAGTCTAAAAGAATGTGCTAAGGTTCCTTGTACACAGCTCAATATACAGAACAAACCTAATCTGAAGGCATTCTTGTAACATTCCTACAGCAATATTTACTGTACCAAGACTACATAATTCTCATTTCATTTACACTTCCTTTTACTTTTTTAGAAATCTTCCACCCCCCCCCTCCTGTTGCCTGACAAGTTTATCCCTTGCAGCAACAGATGGCTGGAATGTGCAAACAGTTTTTATCTTCATTTCATTTTTAGTAGCTGTGTCACTGCATCCAGGGCCCCTTCCAACTGATATACCACTTGCTGTGTTAGGTGTATGAAATGTATAGCTATTGTTACCTTCCCTTTCTTCTAGTGGTTGACCATTCATTTATAAAATTTTTAGGAAGCATGATATTTATTTGGAAAACATCTGTATTCAATAAAGGCTTTTTTTGGGTCAGTTTGTGGAGGTGGTTTTCCCATTCATCTGAATTGGAGCCTTGAAATACATATATTGTACTCTTGTTGAATATATAGTGAATAAAGTACCCCCTCTTGTAAAATATAAGGATATTATAAGTTACCGAGGAGTTTCATGAACATATAAAAAGGCCGAAGGCAACTGGGGGTACTTTATTTATTATAATACACAAGCTTCAGTGAGTCATGTGACAGAAATGACATCAGAACTCTCCGTTTATAACTGATGACATCAGAACTCATCGTTTATAAGGATATAACTTACAGGATATTCATGGCTCTTGTGTATTCTAACTCTATATACTTCCTCTTTAAAGGGGCCCTCCATTCAAAAAGTTATTTGCATTATGTAAGAACACGTAATTTTAAGCAGCTTTCCCAGATAAATTAATTAAACAGTGGTTTTAAAGTTATTTGTAAATGTAATTTTTTGCTGTTTATATTCTGCTGAAACAATGTAACAGAGGGCAGCTGATAATCAGACGTGGAAGAGAACGGACTACTGCTACATTGTTTCATTATTTTCTTTCAATATGTGAAAATATATTTTGTAGGGATGCACCGAACGCACGAATTTTGGAATTTGTATTTTCGTCAAAGATTTGGCCAAATCCTAATTTGCATATGCAAATCAGGGGGGAAGAGAGAACCGTGAGCTGTGCCGGAAAAGTTGTGTGATTTTTAAGGATTCGGTTTAGCCAGGCAGCTGAATCCAAGTCCTGCTGAAATAGGCAGAAATCTGTCCGAATACCGAACTAACTACTATATTAAGTGGTTGGCATTCCCTTTATGCTAGAGTGTTTGCTTTTCTTTCTTTCTTTACATCTTTTCCATCAGCATTTTTAATCTGCTTTAATTGCTGTTGATTCCCTGAGATGTCAGCATTTCAACTGAGCTATAAGGTTTATCTACAGCAGTAGGTTTGGTATGCCTGATTTAATAAATGAACTGTAATAAATAAATATACATTCTCTAGTTTTATATATATATATATTTATTATTTTTTTCTTTCTGCAGGATTCAAGTGCTGGAGATGTTCGATCATGCATATGGAAGTTATATGGTTTGTAAACATGCCTACTTTTAGTTGTAGAGGAATATTTTCACATGGTCATATTTTAGGGGGGTGGGATTAGTAACTCCGGGTATTGGAATTCTAGTAGCAGGATATCCACATGAAAGACAGTAAGGCATCTGTTATTGAACTGCAGCAGCCATGCTAACCTTCTTTGCTATCTTATGTTCAACTGAATTCTCAGCCCATAAGATTTCCACACTGTCTCCTGTTCCCCAGTTCTTAATGCATAAATTTTTTAAGTAAAACTAGCAATACCAAAACATTACAATATTGAAATATAATGTACTGATACACTGGTAAAAAAGTGTGTGTTAGTTTCAGAAACTACAGTTTGCACAAATAAATGACTATGTAGCCATGGGGGCAGCCATTTAAGCTGATAATGGCAAAAAGCACATGTCTACACAGCAAATAATACAAATAAAACCTTAAATGAGCAAATGGTCATTTGATATTTCTCTTTTCCTTTCTAAGACTTTTTATTTTTCTATCCCCATTAAGCCTCTTTCTGTCACTTAAATACACCCAATAGCTCCCTGTATCTTCCCCTACACCCACATACCTGTTATAGGACCTTTACTGTCTTGTTTCTTATATGGAGTTCTTATATAAATCCCAGTAAAATAACATTTTAGATGTATAAAGTAGCCCTTTGATAAATTTGTGACTACTGGACCCTGTATCAGCCTTTGCTGTATGGGTTATGCTGTTTGTGAAGCTTTGTATTATATCCACAGGACACATTTTCATGTAACATTCTGTGTCTCCCAACTAGCAACACGCTTACCCAGCTGATGAACTCATGCCTTTAACCTGCCGTGGAAGGATACGTGGCCAGGAACCAAGCAGAGGGGATGTTGATGACGCTTTGGGAAAGTAAGCTGTAAAAATCTGTTTGTAGAGTTTTAGCTTATGTTTACAGCCGTAAAAGTTCTCTTCTTTATCCAATCTGGTTTGTTCTGCACTGGCTGTTTCTTCTACATATTTCTGTATAAATTTCCACTGCTCTGTAAAGGTTGTGCATTAACTACTTGTGCAAAAGCACAGAAACCTCACTTTATTGGGCAAGTAGTATACATGATCTTGTTGATATTTCAGGGGCAGCGTGTTTAAGGTTTTGCATAAATTCACAATAAACTGATACCTAAAGGCAAAATACCTAAAATGGCAACCTCCTGTCTAAGCAAACAGAATCACTGGCACACGTGGCAATTCAGGTGCCGGGTTACCCCGTGCTCTTTATTGTGCGGACGTGCAACGTTTCGGGGTGACAACCCTTTATCAAGCATGCTTGATAAAGGGGTTGTCACCCCGAAACGTTGCACGTCCGCACAATAAAGAGCACGGGGTAACCCGGCACCTGAATTGCCACGTGTGCCAGTGATTCTGTTTGCTTAGTACGTATTCCTGGGGGTTGCCGTGCCCTCTACACTGTGCACCGGGCTCAAACTATCAAACTGTGAGGAGAGTGTGCGCTGCTTCATCCAAGTTCCTGCAAACCTCCTGTCTAATACATTGCTATTTTTTTTTCTCCAGGCCAGTGATTTTGCACTGGCCTGTGGAAGAAATGGTCTCGGCACCACTCTAGCAGTTTACTTCCCTTTCCACAGCATTCCAAACATCCTTTGCACAAATTTCACTTCTGGTGTAAACTATGATTTCTCTGAATTTTTTTTCATTTTCCAGATTTTCGTTAACGTTAATTGACACATTGGACACTCTTGTGGTAGGTATATCTATATTCTGACATAGGAATCTCTTCAAGTTTATTGTTTTGATATTAAATGAATTCCTGCTTTATTTCTCCTTTGTGAGTCATGACAACTCCATCTGTCTTTTACGCCATGGTATCCTGTTCATGCATACGGATTTATACAAAAGTCAGTTCAGCCCACTAGTACTGGAAATCACTCAGGCAACAAAACAAACTAGATCTCCTACTTGTGCCATTGCCCTAAAAAAGGATAGTTTAGCCTAGCAAAAGAATGGCATTTACATTTCCAAACTGATAAGCAACAGGTAACAGAAGTCAAATGCAAATATAAAAAAATTTACAGATTGCCATAGAATTCTATTGTCTATATGAGTCTAAAGGTACATTTTAAGATGAACTCGCTTTTAATGCCAGTTATTTGTTTACAGCACACAGATATTTATACTTCTTGTTGATTTAATGTGAGCAGCTGAATATGTTGGTGTCCAGTTCTATGCCCACATTATTTGTTGTGCCATGCCATTGCTGATGTGCCATAGTGTTTGAGGATCTCGTGCTGATTTGCTAAGGGCTCCCACCCATTTCTGGCATCTATTGGTTATCTTCCTTTTTGGATATCTAGAGTGCTCCCTGTTCACTGGAATAATGAACCCATAGCAGCCATATAGAAATTTAAAGTCCAAGCCTGATAGCTGCAGAATAAAAATATAAATAGTTACGAAAAATTGGCAAATTTGTTCAATATCTTCCCATATGTGGCCAGCTAAAAAATAATGAACTGTAATTTTTTGTAGGTGTTGAACAAAACCAAGGAGTTTGAAGATGCAGTCCAAAAAGTGATAACTGATGTCAATTTAGGCAATGATATAGTGGTGTCTGTCTTTGAGACAAATATCCGAGTCTTGGGGTAAGTGGTTACACATAAACACATATAAACTCAAAATTCTGAATTGGGGAGTGTAGAGTGATTTTCCACAGTTCTACTCCTATAATGTGACTGCCATTTGCAGTTCCTACAACGTTTTCTGCCAAGTAATATAACCATCCAAAGAAGAATGTGTTATTTCATTAACCATACTGAGCACTGTATATACCACCCCTGTAATGTATACATATTTGTAGGGAAGTAGGCAGAAAGTTTAGTTTTAACATGTTTGTGTACAGGACCTACTTAAAAACGAGTGCTTTTTTTATAAAAGCAGAGCTATCTAGACAGCATAGGTTTTTCAAGCAGCAATACGGGTACCAACTGGCACCAGTAATGGAGTCTGTTTAAACCAGTCCAGCTTTAGACAAGTTTTGCCTTCTAGTCACAATGTCCTGTTAAGAACTAGGGCCTCCTTCTAAAATAAAGAAAAACAAATAGAAGGTGGATTATGAGGCCAGTATGTTAAAAAATGCACAATGTATTACTTACATATAATTCTCTAAAACACTGGCCGGCCAGGAAACACA
Source organism: Xenopus laevis (assembly GCF_017654675.1). NCBI lineage: Eukaryota > Metazoa > Chordata > Amphibia > Anura > Pipidae > Xenopus > Xenopus laevis. Next base: position 92,810,121 of record NC_054378.1, read on the forward strand.
GTAAATAAAATATTAATAAATATGCATAAAAACAATTACTGATTCAATCCAGGTAGGTAATCACTTTTCCTGTGAGGAATGATATAGTAACTGTTCCTTGGTTGTGATGTATGCTTGTAGATTGATAAAAAAACATCTGTGAGTTGTAGTTCAGCAAGATAGAAAGGTTATTTCAATTGGAGATATAGATCAAAAAAATTTTTTTCCCATATGATAAAGCAGTGAAATATGCAGAGTGCTTATTTTAGTGGATTAACAGGCAGATAGATGAATGGCTATGGATAGAGAGCCAATTTTCTAGGAGCTTTGTTGGGGCGTCCTCCACTCCCTCCTCCTTGCCAGCTGTAAGAGCCCCCCAAAAATAATTGGATTGATCTCACCAGATTCTCTGTTGCGGTTTTTCCTTGAGGGCACAGCCGGGTTTGAACTCTCAGCAATCTCAAGCCACACTAGGGCTTTCTAGCAGTTCTCAAGCCCTAACTGCTTGAGAAAGCCCTAGTGTGACGAAACACATTGCAGTATATTTCAAACAACAAAAAAAACGTGAAAATCTGTACCTTGCCGGTACTTTGTGATCTGCTAGTTCGTGAAGAACGTGAAATCAGTGAAGCAGTGTAAAATCGTGAAAAAGATCCAGAGGTTGCGTTCCACTGTGAAACGCACGCACTATAACAGACTGAGCGCCATCTCGGTGAAATCGTGAAACAGGCTTGAGATTGCTAAGAGTTCCAACCCGGCTGTGCCCTCGAGGAAAAACCGGAACAGAGAATCTGGTGAGATCAATCCAATTAATTTTGGGGGGCTCTTACAGCTGCCAAGGAGCTTTTTTTTTTTTTTTGTCAATCTACAAGCATACGTCACAACCAAGGAACAGTTCCTATATCATTCTTAACAGGAAAAGGGAAAATTATTCTACTGATCAGGAATGCACACCTTCAATCCCCAAGGTCCTATTGAGGATAGAATTCAATATAAAGAAAAACAAATAGAAGGTGGATTATGAGGCCAGTATGTTAAAAAATGCACAATTTATTACTTACATATAATTCTCTAAAACACTGGCCGCCAGGAAACACAGTAAATAATTTATTAATAAATATGCATAAAAACAATGATTCAATCCAGGTGGGTAATCACTTTTTTTTCACAAGACCTCTATTTGCAATTGTTTGTATAGTGGCCTCCTTCTAAAATGTAAAATGTTTTGTTCTTTATTATTTCTAAATAAATAACATTGTGCTTGCTTGCAGTGGCCTCCTTGGTGGACACTCCGTTGCCATCATGCTGAAAGAAAATGGGGATCGTATGCAGTGGTACAATGATGAACTCTTGCACATGGCTAAGGAGCTTGGCTATAAGCTCCTTCCAGCGTTCAACACTACCAGTGGCCTTCCCTACCCCAGAGTATGTTACAGAATGTTTAGTTAATGTTATTGCCTGGTAAAATCATGTTATTTCCTGCTTCCCCAAGATCTTGGGGGCACAAGCTTACTGTACGAATTTACATTGGTACATAGGCATAATACACATTCTGTTAGCTTCTTTATGAACTGTAAACTGTTGACTAATGGGTCATCTCTTTAAAGAACCAGATTACAGCATTTTTGACCCAATATATATTCATTTCAATTCAATAGAAACGTGCGAAACACAATACAGTGAAAATAGATTTCTTGCATTTACAATGTGTTGTTGTTTATCTAGCACTTGCAAGTACAATGTCCTGTTTTTTATGCATTAGGCTTCCATCCTATAGTTCTGTAGAGATCTGTGAATGACATTTCACCCATTAATTTGACAAAGCTTATCGGTTTTCTGCTATTTAATCGTGTGCCCTATAGGCTAGTTTCACCTTAAAGGAAAAGAAAAGGTGAAATCACCAGGGAGTGCCAAGTTTTAGGCACCCTTGTGATTATAATCCCCTGACAGACACCCTGGGCCAGTGTTACAGTTAGCAGAAAATGGATTTGTCCTGTGAGCATCACAGAACCAACTTCCTTCTGTTTCTTCCTTCTTTTCACTGGGTGAGCATGTGCAGTAGAGTGAAAAGCTGAACATTAAGCAAAAAGCCACCTTCTTTGATCTGCTGTGCATGTCTCGGGGTATTGGGTAAATGATTCACTGGGAAGTGCCTAACATTGCCCCCCCCCCCCCGAGATTTAACCCATTATTTTCCTTTAAATAGCTTCCCCATGACCTTACAGCTCCCTGTTTATATATACTGCAGCAACTAGAACTCTATGCCGATCCTTAGCCTGAAAGTGTTAGAAGTTTCCAGCAGCCTTGTACATTTATATCTCTTCTCTCACACACAAGGCACAGCTAAGGCTTCACTTTTTAATTTGCCTTAATACAAGACTGACATATAATCTATCCCCTTATTTATGCTACTATTTTGTGATTCCAAAGAATGATGAATGTCATTCAAACCCTTTCCTTACATATTTCCTTTAGATTAACTTAAAATTTGGCATCAGAAGCCCAGAGGCTCGGACGGGGACAGAGACTGATACATGTACTGCTTGTGCAGGAACAATGATCTTGGAATTCGCTGCACTGAGCCGCTTTACTGGAATATCAGTATTTGAGGTTTGTTTTGCTCCTATTTGGGCATTGATTTGTTGCATTTGGCAGTACAAATGGCTTGCATGTTGAAGTGGTATAAGCTTGAGGTAAATGGTTTCAGTTTTCCTGCAACATATTCATGTCTCTGAACAGGAACATGCTCGGAAAGCCTTAGATTTTCTCTGGGAGAAGAGGCAACGCAGCAGTAACCTGGTCGGTGTGACAATTAATATCCATACAGGGGACTGGGTACGCAAAGGTAAGTATTCTTATACATGTGACATTAAGAATCTGAATATGCATTACTCTTTGCTCTGTTATTGGGTTTTATTTCACCACCCAGTTGCATCCTTTGCTTACAATGTTTTTTTTTCTCTCTCATGAAGACAGCGGAGTGGGAGCAGGAATAGATTCTTACTATGAATATTTACTGAAGGCCTATGTTCTCCTGGGGGATGACAGCTATCTGGAAAGATTCAATACAGTAGGTTGATGGCTAACCTTTAACAGTTCATTCACTTTCCAGCAGTTGGGTGTGGATATAGATATATTTATAGTTTGATGTGAACTCTGCCTATAATAGTTACTGATCGTTATCTTTTGTGATATAAATAGTTTTGACTGTTACATTATGTTTAAAAAAATGCAGCTCCAAGACACCCAAACCACCCAAATAAACATTCATGTGAAATGGCTGAAAATGTGGGTGGGTGTTTTTAAGCAATTAACAAGCAAGTCAGTGGGAGGAGATTTTGGTGCTTTCTGCTTTTGCATCACCATATATTATAACTTCCTGACTTAGATCATTAGCTGTCTTTAGATTAAATAATCATTTATTTAACACTGATCAAGCATTTTTGCAATCCTGTAGCACTATGATGCCATTATGCGATATATTAGCCAGCCTCCACTCCTGCTTGATGTACATATCCACAAACCAATGCTTACAGCACGGACATGGATGGACTCGCTACTTGCATTTTTTCCTGGTCTCCAGGTAAGGCCCATATAATATATATGTAAAAGAATGCAAACTCCAAAGCAGAAATAATTAATGGTTATTCGTTATACAGTCCCAAAATGGATCTTATCCGGGTCAGGTTCAGTCTAGTAAACTAATATAGAAAAATATACATGTTGACTGTACATCACAGTTATGATTAATATAAGGATTGCTTATTAGAAAATGTAAGGTTTTCCTTTTTCTTGATGGGTTTTTCAAAAAATACAGTCCTTTTGAAAATAAAAAATGGTTTCCAGCCCAATTCAGCTTTTGAACTATGTGTCCTGGTTGTCTGGAGTGTTGTAAGTAGATGATCAGCTGAATACACTTTTTACATTGGTTTAACCAAGTTTTTCCTATTGTTTTTTTCCTCAACTTGATGCAGACATACCGGTATTTAATCTGACTCCATGGGATATTTTATTCCGTAATGTATACACCCTTCTGTTTTACAGCACTGCTTATTATGCACTAATGTGCTAATAATAATGACTGTGCTTATATTGTTTTTCTACTAGGTGTTAAAGGGGGATATCAGGCCTGCAATTGAGACTCATGAGATGCTTTACCAAGTGATAAAAAAGCACAATTTCCTGCCAGAGGTATGCTTCTTTATTAATGCGTGCTAGCTTCATGGAAAATGATTTTTTTTTTTGTTTTTACTACAGTATTCCCAAGTTGCCATGTTCTTCAGTAGGAGATCAGCTTATTTTTGCAGTGAGTGTGTTTAGGGACTTTTAAAAGTATTTCTACACAAATTATTATTCTGGTATCTGTGTTCACGGTGTATTTTTCCTTGCTTTCTTAAGATTCTTTGGGATGGCAAATTTATAATCTCTGCCATGTCCTGACAAAGATAACATTAGTGTTTGATATGGGATGTTTGATATGGGATCTCACAAATAACACACAACAATCATAAAGGTACTGGCACACAAGGAGACTTGTCACCATTGGTAAATCTGTGCTACTATGGGTGACAAATCTCCTGAAAATACCTTCACCTTTGGATCACCAAGAGTAAAACATATAACTTGCGGCTATCTGGCTTTATTCAGACCGATTTTGGACCCATGCACATGCCAATAAAGTCCAACTGATGCAGGATTTGCTCTGTTGGAAGATGAAATATTAGTTCATGCATGCTTTACTACAGTCACGTTTATTGAATGGATAGAATGAAACCTGAAATTACCCATTTTGACACTGTTAACCACACATGTGGTGTCTAGCACATCTATGTAACTAGATATCAGGTCAGAGACAGCAGGTATTTAATAGATTAACCACATTTTTTACAAAATGCCTAAGCTTTATATACGTAAAAAAATTTCATATAACTGTGTAAGTGTTCTGTTTATATTGACTGTCTGGTTTTTATTTTCTAGGCCTTCACAACTGATTTCAGGGTTCACTGGGCCCAGCACCCTTTGAGACCAGAATTTGCTGAAAGTACTTATTTTCTCTATAAAGTAAGATTAATAATCATTATTTATGAATGTTAACACTTGCACCTCACTGAGATGTCACTTTAAAGGTGTGTCTTATGCATCACTTTTGCTGTAATAACTAGACATGTATTTGATTGCTATGTTCTCTTAAAGTGTTTTATTTGTATGTATATAATTCCACCTGTTAGCAACCATTGCAATAAATGGACAAACAATACCTGTTTTGTTTAAAGGGTAAGCTCAATGTCTTAAATATATTGATAACAATGAGTGCAGAGGACCTCTTGTATTTGTCTGTATGAATTTTGTGGTCACAACCTCATTGCTACCCCGCTTAAAGGAGAAGGAAAGCTCCAAGACAGTTTATTGCCAACAGATTAGCCACAATAATGCAAGCTAGAACACTATATTTATTCTGCAGAATGATTTACTATACCTGAGTAAACAGCTCTAGACACTGCCTCTGTTTGTTTAGGATAGACGCTGCCATATAATCTTGGTGTGACATCACTTCCTGCCTGAGTCTCTCCCTGCTCAGATTACAGCAGGGATGGGAGGAGGGAGGGGGAGAGGAGCAAACTGAGCATGCTCAAGCCCTGCCCTGGAGGTTTAAACTGAAAATAGGAAGTCTGATATAGAAGCCCATGTCTACACAATAAAAGGAAAGAAATGCTGTGTTTCTTTTGACAGAGGACTCAGAGCAGAATTACTTTGATGGTTTACTGGTATATTTATATAGACCTTTCTGATAAAGCTTACTTCATTTTAGCCTTTCCTTCTCCTTTAAAGGAATTGTTCAGTATAAATACTGGCTAAATAGATAGACTGTGCAAAATAAAAAATGTTTCTAATATAGTTAGTTAGGCAAAAATGTAATGTATAAAGGCTGGAGTGACTGTGTGTAACATAATAGCCAAAACACTACTTCCTGCTTGTAATAACTATATTAGAAACATTTTTTATTTTGCACAGCCTATCTTTTTACCCAGTTTTTATTTTCACACTGAACTGTTCCTTTAATGGTTTAATAATTATTGGTGAGCACAACTTTCCCTTGTTTTTTATAGTTTATACAGAAGCAGTGGCCAGCTCCATGTTGTAGCTCCCACCCTTCCCAGCTATAGTCAGGTGATCCCAGTGGTGGCCAATAAAAGGGCAACCATGTTAGGGAATTTTATCCTTGAAAGCAAGTGAGTTGCAGGTAGTTGGCCAGCTTCAATATACTGCAAATATAAAATATATTTCAAGTTACTACAGTTCAGCTGCAGGCAGCAGTTCTCATCTTGTAGAACTAAAGCCTTAGACAGCCTGTACTGTTGCTTTCTACTGATGATGTTTGTTAGCTTTGGGTGCATGAAATAAATATAATATTCTATGGCTTTCTGCCTTTTAAATATATTGGTAAGCATGTGTATCTTTGTTCCAGGCCACTGGTGACCCTTACTACCTCGAAGTGGGAAAAACTCTGATAGATAATCTGAATAAATATGCTCGGGTGCCATGTGGATTTGCTGCTGTTAAAGATGTGCGAACCGGAAGCCATGAAGACCGGTAAGTCCAGCAAAAACTTTTTTCATCCTTTCTTGCTGCCCCATAGTAGATGCAGTAGTGTTGGAACAAAAATAAACTGAGGTTGCACAGTATAATGTATCTGCTTTCTGGCTTGAGTTAATATGAAGACTGGACATTATGCTGGAAAGCAGTCTACTTGTGAGCCAAAAATTGCCTGTTAAACTGTACACAAGTAGAAAGGTATTTGTACAAAATATGAGTCTGGTTTATTACCAGCGCATCTAGTTTTCCTTAGCCTATTACAGTTTAGAAAATGAAGGCAAAAATCTGATTGGTTGCTATGGTTAACTCCACTAGTGAAATTAGACAAACGCATTTGTGAAGCAAAAGGCAACATAAATTAGTTTCTACTTCTGATACATATACAATTATATTATAGTTGACAACTGAATCAAGACCATCAGGAGTAATGTATTTTTGCTTTAATAACATAAGAATGAAGATATTTTTGAGTGATTGCTAATTTTGTAAATAAAATTTATGCTATTTGAACTAATGGGACCATTGATAACTAGAACTGGGCACGCTGTCCTGGTTTCTTATGTTGATATAGTGTCATTTTATTTTGAGTCCTTTAAAGCATTAACCTTGCTGATGTTTTTCTTTCTTTCCTCTTTAAGAATGGATTCCTTTTTCTTGGCAGAGATGTTTAAGTATCTCTATTTGCTGTTCTCAGAAAGGGAAGATCTCATATTTGATATAGAAGATTATATATTCACTACAGAAGCCCATCTCCTACCTCTCTCTCTTTCCACTGCAAGTCAGAGCAGCACAAAGAAAAACACAGTAAGTCCTTTCTGTTCCCCGATTAAAGCTAAAACGCTTTCATTTATTTTTATCCGTATTGCAGTTTCCTTTCTAAAGCAAAATTCTATTGTGGCTCATGTAACAGCAGGTTTGAGGATAATTATTCTTAATATACACCATGCCCAGCAGATGCATGTTTTAAAGAGTAGGAACGTGATCATAACACTATTGTTCATTTGTGTGTTACAGACCACTCCGTACACTGAACTAGATGATAGTAACTTTGATTGGTCCTGCCCAAACTCCCAGATCCTCTTCCGTAATGATCCAATGTACGCACAGAATATTCGGGAACCTGTGAAAAATGTTGTTGATAAGAACTGCCCTCGGAGCCCTTCTCGTCTGTAAGATGTAAAACTTTACATACATATTTTTTTCTGTTTTTTATTTATTTATTTGCTGTTCTTTACATGAAGGACGTTTTGGGTAAGGTCACACTAGGCGTTTCGGGGAGGTTTAGTCGCCTGACGACTAATCGCCTCGTCTTTGCGGCGACCAATCTCCACGAACTCCTTCCCTCACTCTTCGCTGGCTAAAATGAAAAATCGCCGGCGCTAATCACACGTGGTGATTCGTTTTCCGAAGTTTCCTTGTGAGGCAAACGAATCGCCGCATGTGATTAGTGCCGCCGATTTTTTATTTTAGCAAGCGCAGAGTGAGGGAAGGCGTTCGGGGAGATTGGTTGCTGCAAAGATGAGGCGATTAGTCGCCAGGCAACTAAATCTCCCCGAAACGCTTAGTGTGACCTTACCCTTAAGATGATCTGTATACACGTAAGTGAAGCCCTGATGGCATTTCAGTCACAAAGGAGATATAGCAATAGGGATAGATAATCACAGAACTGCCAGACCACACCTTGCTTCACAAACACTGCAGTTCTGTTGTGTCTGTGGGGAAAAAGAATCAATAATATTTTTGAAATGCTTAGTTATCATTGAAGAGAAGGCAAGTATTTAGCAATTTACCACCGTTGGTGTAACTGTACTAATTATTCATCGTGTTTATGACTTCCCATCTTCCTACACTTTTTTAAAGTTTTGTGCATGGACAAAGATCCAGTATGTGTGTAAAGCCAATGGAGGTTTGCTAGAAGGGTTATAGTTGGTACTTATAATAGGACAATAAGCTACAGTGCAATGTTTAAAAATCTCATTAACTCTCCTTTTTCTTTTATCTTTACCAGCAGAAAAAAGTTATCCTGATTGTTACCAATTATGCCAGCAATCTGTGTAATTTAAATTGCCTATTGTTTTATTCCACCCTTTGCAGGGATGACGTTTCTGGAAGTGGTAATAGGCCACTGCTGCGGGCTCGGGATTTTATGGCCACTAATTCAGAGCATTTAGAGATCCTGAAAAAGATGGGCGTGAGTCTGATTCACCTCAAGGATGGCCGTGTTCAGTTGGTCCAACATGCCAACCAAGTAAGAATTCTAATCCAATTTGTTTGAATTACAATCCACTTTGTTGTACACTCTCCCTTCTCTTTTAAAGTGGACCTGTCACCCAGGCACAAAAATCTGTATAATAAAATTTGCAAATTAAACATGAAATCCAAAATCTATTTGTTATTAAAGCATTCAGAGCTGTTTTAAGATCATTTAAAACTCTCTCAGCTGTCAATCAAATATTGTCTGCCCCTCCTCTATACCTTAGGCATAGAGGCGGGGTGGACAATCACTTTCCATTCAGCACTTCCTAGATGTTACTGCTCTCCCCACATTCCCCCACTCTCTTCACCGTTTAATTGTGTAGCCAGGGCATGGGGATGGACATCAGGTCCTTCATTCTGGTGCACAAACAAGACTTTGGGATAAGGATAACACCTGCTATTATGTTACCCCTTTAGAAAGATTTTTGGTTTCCTGCAACTGTTGGTCTGTTAAAAATGTCTCACTAGGGTAACGTTTCTGCAGATATATATACATATTCACATATACACACATTTTACCCTTTCTTATTTGTCAGTAACTCATTTATTATTGTTGTATATGTCAAAGGATTATTCCCCAACCCCCAACTTGGCCTAGAGATATCTGTATTTAATAAACAAAAGCCATGACTCCCTTTCATGTTACAGAAGTATCTTTGAACAAATAAATGAAGCTATCCCTTTCCAGGCTGCAAGCTCTATTGATGCTGAGGATGGCCTTCGGTTTATGCAAGAAATGATTGAGCTTTCTAGCCAACAGCAGAAAGAGCAGCAGCTGCCTCCCCGTGCCGTGCAGATTGTGTCACACCCGTTTTATGGCAGAGTCGTATTAACTGCGGGACCAGCTCAGTTTGGAATGGACCTTTCTAAACATTTAGCAGGGGTATGTAGTCGATCCTTGTCCTGACAAAGACATTTGCTATAATCTGGAACTTTTTGCAGTGTATTATATTTAGTAAGTGAATTAAATTTTCATTGGGGATAAACAAGGAGAGTGAATAAAAGCACAATCAGCCAACTCCAACAATTCTCTCTCTTATATTTTCCCTCTCTTCCATCTTCCACATCCTAATTGATGTATCATCTTTTTTTTAAAGAATGACAATTGGAAAAGCAATTTATCCTGACTTTGTATTATTTAGTAACTGCTCTGTGCTATTTTCCAAAATATGGGTTGCGGGTAATGGCGCACACAGGGCATTATGGGTAAAGCGGATTCTGGCATCTATTAAAGGAACAGTAACACCAAGTTATGAAAATGTCATGTACTGTTGCCCTGCACTGGTAAAACTGATGTGTTTGCTTCAGAAACAGTACTATAATTCATATAAACAAGCTGCTGTGTAACAATTGGCTGAAATTGAAAAAAGGCTATATGGCACAGGTTAAATAGTGGATAACAGATAACACCATTATGTTCTACAGAGCTTATCTGCTGTGTAACCTGAGCCTTTTCTCCTTTGAATGGCTGCCCCCATGGCTACACAGCAGCTTATTTATATAAACAATAGTAGTGTTTCTGAAGCAAACACAGCAGTTTTACCAATGCAGGGCAACACTGCATTATATTTTTATTACTTTAAAACACTTGCATTGATGTTACTGTTCCTTTAAATACAAGGATTCAAATTCTTTTTCTAGCGTTGGTTTTGGATAGTTAATCTACTTAGTGTTGATAGCTGTAAAGGCTACAGTATCCGCATAAAAGAACCGTAGTGCAGACACTGTCAATTTAATGGTTATGAGTTTGCATGTTACAAGAGCAGATTGTGTTTGTCGTTAATGTTGTTGAAGAGCTTGGGCAATGTGGGACTAACCTCTTGATTTCTGCTTGTCACAGGCACAAGGCTTGGTAACTAGAGCTGAGCCATACAGTGGCTGCTCTGATATCACCAATGCACAGGCAATACAAGGCAAAATTGCACTGATGCAGAGAGGTCAGTGTATGTTTGCTGAGAAGGCGCGCAATGTGCAGAAAGCTGGGGCCATTGGAGGAATTGTTATAGGTAAGTACATGCACTTAATGCCTGAAAAGTCAAAGATACTTTTTGAGAAGAGCTATGCTTACTCTCTAGTCAAATCCTAGGGGTCAATATACCTGCAGATCCTCTACAAGTGCAAACTTTAACTCTGGTTTAGAACCCCAGCTACTGAATGCAGCAAAACTCTTAATACATTGGAAAACCACATATATCCCCACGTCAAAGATACTGAGGAAGTTTAAGGAATTTCTGCTTGACTTGGGCACATGCTCAGCTCAAGCTTTCATTGTTATTTTTATTTCTTGCCATATTTTTGTATCTACTATGTTAAAGTGTTCCTCTGTTATTTTATAGACGACAATGAAAGTAGCAGCAGTGACACTGCCCCACTCTTCCAAATGGCTGGAGATGGGAAGAACACAGATGACATTACCATCCCCATGTTGTTCCTCTTCAGTAAGGAAGGAAATATCATTCTTGATGCAATTCGTGAATACCTGCAGGTGGAGGTTCTACTTTCAGATAAAGCCAGAGACCGAGGTAAGTGATTGCTTTTCATGGGCCTCCCTCCTTTACCATAATTGAGTCTGGGAAGTCTTCCATCAACTTGGAGCATCCTCCGTTAAAACTATAGAAGTGCCTGAAGCTTCTACAGGCTTGTTAAACGACTGTATCTTCAACTTAGCCCAGCTAATGGCAATGCCCAAACTAAGGTATGGTTTCATCAGCATTATAACTATAGCGAAGGAAAATTTCCCTACAATTCCTAGTGAATCCCAAGAGTTTGAAGCATTTATTGATAGACACAGAGAAAATCAGCAAGGAATTCTGTGTTGTGAGCCAATATTAGAGTGATCAATTTACCTCTGTTTTAGCAATGTAAATAATACAGTTTTATGGAAATTCCACTTCATACTGCAGTTGTTTGGGAATCTGTAATAACACGTGGTCATTGCTGAGTATAATAAATATATTTTGGGCAAAGGGTTAGCTTTTATCTACGCTGCCCCCGTAATCCATTTTAAATAGCCACTTCTCTATAAATATAAATAGGGAATAATGTGTCTCTTTTTGTGATATATAAGCATACTTGAAGTCACCGAGTAGTGTCATGAGGCTGAAGGCCAAGTGCTACTATACAGGTCCTGGAACTCCGTTCTAATAGTCTCCTATTTTACAACATGGGGGTCAAAATCATGACTTCCTTCCTTGTGTGACGAAAAATCACTTGCTTTTTTAAATTTGGTTTGGCCAGGCCCTTGGATTCGACCGAATCTGAATCCTGCTGAAAAAGACAGAATCCTGGATTTCGTGCATCCCTGTTTATATAGTGAATAAAGTACCACCTCTTGTAAAATATAAGGATATTATAAGTTACCGAGGAGTTTCATGACCATATAACTCCCGAGGTAACTTCTAATATCCTTATATTTTACAACTGGGGGTACTTTATTTATTGTACAGGTATAGGATCGCTTATCCGGAAACCCGATATCCAGAAAGCTCCGAATTATAGAATGGCTGTGTCCCATAGACTCCATTTTATCGAAATAATCCAAATTTTTAAAAATGATTTCCTTTTTCTCTGTAATAATAAAACTGTAGGTTGTACTTGATCCCAACTAATATATAATTAATCATTATTGGAAGCAAAACCAGCCTATTGGGTTTATTTAATGTTTAAATGATTTTCTAGTAGACTTAAGGCATGAAGACCCAAATTACGGAAGGATCCATTATCTGGAAAACCCCAAGTCCCGAGCATTCTGGATAACAGGTCCCATACCTGTAATACACAAATTTCAGTGAGTCATGTGACAGAAATGACATCAGAACTCACCGTTTAGAAGGATATAATTTACAAGATATTCATGGCTTTTGTGTATTATAAGGTTATAATTTACTCGATATTCCTTGTATACTATATTCTATATGACGCTTGTTTAGACCATGACAGTAAGTCGCTGCTATCCGACTGCAGTTGGGAAAACTGTTATAAGCCCACTGCAGCTGCACCAAAATGTGAACTACAACAATTTCAGGCAATAATTGCCAAGGACCTTTCATGCTTCTTGCATTTATATCTACTGGCAGCATTTGTCCAGCAGCTGTGTCTGTTTGTGGTGTTGTAACAAATTCTTTAGTACCTTCTTTATTTTTGTTTCATAAGATTATTCCAAATAAAAATATACGTGACTTGTGCAAATGTTATTTATATATGCTTACACTATATTTTCCTATTTCATTTGTGCCTTCTGTGGAATTTCAGCAACCATTTTTAAAGGTAAAATAGTCCCAAACTACGTTTTTGATAGCAGTAAGTATATTCACCAAGGAAAATCAAGTTGGCTTCACAGCCAAGAGTATATGGCCTATTATCTACGTTAACTTTGGATATAAAGTCTGATCCTTCTTTATAATGAGTTTAAAAACTTCATAGCACTTGTGTATTGTATATATTGATAGATATATAATCTTAAATAAACCTTCCCCCAAATGTCCACAACAAACTGGGCTGATAGTGTGTGCAAGGTTGAAGGTAATGCATACCTATGTAGAAAGGTCCAGAATATTTAGGGGCAGATTTATCAAGGGTCAAATTTCGAGTTCATGGGAGTTATTTAAAACTCCCATGAACTCGAAATTCGACCAATCGAAATGTGGGTGAATAGGATCGACCCTTGATAAATCTGCCCATATAATATGATCACTCTGCATCCAACATTTCTGTCAAGAAACCTGAAAAGATTGCCATGTTTTTAGGCAACAGCTACTTTGTAGTGTAAAGTTCTGTGTTCCTGAAGTGCAGCAACAGAATCCCGACCTCCCCTATGTTAGTCTAGTGGCTACAGTGTAGTTGTTTATAAGGGCTAGAAGTATTGGGGAGATTCTCAGATAGTGTCTTTATGAATTCCAACAGAAGACCTTTCCTCATAGTAAAGAATATAATTAATTTTAGGGACCTTAGTTATTTATGTGAGCGTGCCTTGTTATTCTATCACATTGGATACTACAGGTATGGGACCTATTATCCTCCGGACCTGGGGTTTTCCAGATAACAGATCTTTCTGTAATTTGCATCTTTATACCTTACGTCTACTAGAAAATCATTTAAATCACTTTTAATCATTTGGATTGTTTGATTTAAATAGAGTCTATGGCAGACGACCTTTCTATACTTTGGAGCTTTCTGGATACCGGGTTTCCGGATAACGGATCCCATACCTGTGTTAATGACTTGCTAATTCGACAACTGAGAGAAATTGATGTTTGTCATCATTGTACACAACATAAACACAGTTCCTTGCACAATACAGTTGTATAGAACATGCAGTTCTGGAACAGGGCAGGAAGCGGGGGCATTGTTTTATTTAGGGATGCACCGTATCCACTATTTTGGATTCGGCTGAACCAAATCCGAATATATACAAATTAGGGGTTGGAAGGGGAAAATTTTTCTACTTCCTTGTTTTGTGACGAAAAGTCACAATTTGAAATTAGGATTCAGATTTGGTTCAGGCCGGGCAGAAGGATTCGGCCGAATCCTGCTGAAAAAGGCCGAATCCTACCCGAATCCCTACCCGAATCCTGGATTCGGTGCATCCCTAGTTTTATCCTTTGCTTTCATTCTCGTGCCTGGTATATCACTCACACTTGGGCCCCCTGACAGATTTATGGGCAGAATTCTATACTCCCACTTATGTGATCCTGGCACTAGCACTCCCAACTCCATGTGTAAGAGCTAGCACTCCCAACTCCATGTGCAAGAGCTAGCACTCCCCAACTCCATGTGCTAATGGAACCCTATCCTTTTGCAGGGCCCTGATTTGTTCACAACAACCATTTACATTTGTGCCATGTACTTCAATGTGCACGTGGTTTTTAGAATATTTAACATACAGAAACGTGCAATATTTACTCACAGAAGTGTAAAATAACTGCAGCTAAAAATCTAAATTCCCTGTTGTTTTTGATAATACACCAAGTCATTGTGAGAATTTCAGTATAAGCATAAGCGTTTTCTAAAATGAAGATTTTGGAATGATTTACTAAGATTTGTATCATTCGTTTTTCATCTGTTTTTGCTAGGCAAAATGTTTCACTTGACTAAGCTACAAATTCATTTCATTACAAGCAGCCCAAAAAAATCAACCCAAACTCAACTTTTACTTAGGGGCAGATTTTATCAAGGGTCGAGTTTCGAGTTCATGGGAGTTATTTAAAACTCCCATGAACTCAAAATTCGACCAGTTGAAATTTATTTAAAAAATCAAACTCTGGTGAATAGGCTCGACCCACAAACTCAAAACGAATTCAATTCGAGTTTTTTCTCCGAAAAAAACCTGAAATGTCAGGAAGGCTGCAAACAACTCCAAATTGATCCCAGGACGTCCTACATAGGCTAAAACAGCAATTTAGCAGGTTTAAGATGGCGAATGTATGATAAATTTCAAAAATGTAATTTTATTAAAAAAAAACTTGAATTGTATTTTAAAAATTCCCTAGTCAAATTTGACAGTTTTGGCCATAAAAAAAACTTAAATTCGAATTCTAAATTAAATATACAAAAATTCTAATTTTCAATTCGACCCTTGATAAATCTGCCCCTTAATGTGTAAACAGATTTTCAGGCAGTAGTTTAGCAGTTCCCCTACTCCCCGGCCAATATGTCATTACAGCAGATCCTTTGGCTCTGGTTGTTTCTAAAGCTTCTGTTTGACCCTGCAGATAAGCTCCCATTATTGCTAAAAAAAGCTATTCTATTGCTAAAAAACTTTAAATATAACGTAACGATGACAGAAGGACAGGAACGTTCTTGTATTGAGATGTGTGTCCTTTCCTTTATACAGATTTAGAAAGTGAAAGTGGAGAACATAAGCCAGTGGAAAATGATTCCCAGAAACAGGCATTGGACGATCTTTTTATGACCCCAGAAGAAATTTCAGAACTTATTCTAGTGCATAAGAAAAAAATGTCTGTTTCTCAGCCAGAGGTGCCAAGTTCTGACTCGCCATCTGGTGGTGACCGAGCTTCAGAAAGTGACATTAAACCAGCAAGTCATGAACATACGACTGAAGAGTCTGCACACAGCCCTAAAGACAATTTTCAGACCCCACCAGAAAACTCTAAAGACCCCACAGAGGAGAAACGGGAAGATGTTCGGCCAATGGAGTCGGTATTGGCCAACTGGAAAGAGGACATTGAGGCCTTTGAAATGATGGAGAAGGATGAACTATGACCAAACGTTTTTGTTTTTTTTATAAAGACTCCATCTGTTCTTCTCTACCACGTAAAGGCGTCCAGCCCTTTCTGAAAGGTTTACACACTTCATGAACAGCATTTGTGAAGGATAATATTTAACAACGTTTGCTGTACATTTGCAGCGGTTCCACAACACCCAAGGCATGTCTGTCTCCTTATGTTTTCTTGGATCCCGTGTGGAATGTTAGTAGAAAATAGGAACAAATATATCAATTCTATTTTTCTCGAGTCTCTATGAAGAACATCTTGAGGTTAGGGAGGCGAATGCCCTAGAGATTCTCCAAATTTATCAACATTAATACTCTAAAAAATGAGGTAAAATAGTTTATTTATTGAATCGGGTTCAAATTATTTTTTAGTTAGAAGATCTTAATAGATCAACATCCGACTTCCTGGTCACGGTCGAGAAATGTTTTTGAGTCATTCTTTAGTCAACTGTAATCTTAACGTTTCCACGTTTCTTTTTTTGTTCTTTTTAAACAAGACGTGTTTCTGTCCAGGATGTATAAAAAAAATGAATATTTTTGGACAAATCTGTTTTTCTTTTAAAAATGTTTATGAAAGCCTTTACAAGAAACCAGCCAGTTTACTGCCGAGTTTATCCAAGTTAAATCTGCAATACACACACCATCTTTTTTTTTTTCTCTTTCTTCCTTTGTCAAGCCATATTTCCTACATTGAAATACTTGAGCAGACAAGATATAACGTAAAACCAGGGCAAGTCTTTATAATTATATTATGAAATCCAATGTTCGACTTTGCCATAAGCACGTTTTTAGGTTTTATTATAAGTAATCAAACATTTGTTTCAAGTGACCCTAAGGAAAGTATCATTTTTTGGTACAAGTATGGGATCCATTATCTGGAAATCTGTTATCCAAAAAGTTCCGAATTACAGGAAGGTTGTCTCCCATAGACTCCATTTTATCCAAATAATTCACATTTTTTAAATGATTTCCCTTTTCTCTGTAATAATAAAACAGTACCTTGTACTTGCTCCAAAACTAAGATATAATTAATCCTTTTTGGAGGCAAAACAACCCTGGTGGGCTTATTTAATATTTAAATAGTTTTCTAGTAGACTTAAGGTACAAAAAGATCCAAATAACAGAAAGATCAGTTATCCGAAAAACCCCCAGGTCCCGAGCATTCTGGATAACAGGTCCCATACCTGTATTCTATTTATGACACTCTATGACATGGATGAGCTGCCTTGGGAATATGTGTGGTTATTAAAGGGACTCCTTCTTGGTTGAATTTGAACTCTCATTACATTCTGCCAGCATGATTGTTATTTATATGTTATTGCTTTATTTTATTCTTTAATCTTATTTATTGATTTCCCCCGCACCCCCTTCAAGCCAACTTCACCCAGAAGCTTCCAGAATTGTCACCAGAAATGGTCGCCATTACCAAGCATTGCCTGACCTTGCCCAGTCTGCTGCTATTAGAGCTTCAGTTAAGGTTCAGTTATTTTGAATTATTTTTAACCTGTTTTTTTGTTTTTTTTTAATCACGATAAGGGGTCTACTTTTTACTTCTATTGTAAATTCATTTATTGGCTCCACCACATGAATCCTACATATGTGTACAGTAATCTACAAAAGTGCTTATTGTGTAAATTTACCTCCAAACTGAGAAAGAAAAGGGGAACATTCTAAATTTATTTGAATTAAAGGGGTGGTTCACCTTTCAGTTAATTTTAGTATGTTGTAGAATGGCCAGTTGTAAGCAACTTTTCAATTGGTCTTCATTATATATTTTGTATAGTTTTTTTAAATTATTTTCCATTTTCTTCTGATTCTTTCCATCGAAAAACAAATGCTCTGTAAGGCTACAAATGTGCTACTTTTATTACGCGTCTTTCTATTCGGGTCCTGTCCTATTCATATTCCTGTCTCTTATTCAAATCAGTGCGTGGTTGCTAGGGTAATTTGAACCCTAGCAACCAGATTGCTGAAATAGCAAAGTGCTGAATAAAAAGCTGAATAACTCAAAAACCAGAAATAATAGAAAAAAAATAAAACCAATTGCAAATTGTCTCATAATTGTCTCAATCTCTGCATCATACTAAAGGTTAACTCAAAGGTGAACAACCCCTTTAAGGGAAATACTTTTTATTTGTCACTGCCCTTTTATAATATTTTTCATGGGACAAAACATTGTATTTTATTGATGGAATAGCCAGGTTCAGAGTAAGTGCACGTGCCTTTGTACAGGTTTGTATCTATATGTTCACGTTCAGCTGGTAACTGTACAATTGAGATTGGCTTACCTTTCCTGCTCTCTTTAACCAAATTGCTTTGTTTTATTGGTTATTCTCTCATCTCCAATGTAATTGGACAGACGGAAAGACTAAAAGATTTGGAAGAAATGTGCAAGTCTCCCAATGTTCATGTACTGAGTGCTGCGTGTTGGTGCTGCTGCGTGTTGGTGCTGCTGCGTGTTGGTGCTGCTGCGTGTTGGTGCTGCTGCGTGTTGGTGCTGCGTGTTGGTGCAGTTAAAGCAAGAGCAGCAGCTGTGTGTGCTGGACATGGGGAACTCCATGTTGATTATTAGGAGCCTATAGCTGTAGTTCTGAGGGTACGTTACTGTGAATTGAAGTTCATTACTGGTCTCAATACTACCTCTATCACTTGTAATGTGTTTGTATAAAACAAGTCAGGCTGTTGGTGTGAATCATGACAAATGGACCTTTCTTTTTGCTTATCCTCAAATTGTCCCATATTGTGTTCCAAAGAAAATAAACAAGTCTGATATTTTATCATTTCTGCCATTCTTTTAAAAGTCCTAAATGAACAGTAACACGTACAAACAGTATTTTAAAGTAATACATGTAATGGACCGTTGCCCTGCACTGCTAAATGTGACCCGTTTGCTTCAGATGAGCTTTGATGTATATAAACAAGCTGTTGTGTACAAATGGAGGCATATGAAGTATGGATGCACCAAATCCAGGAATCGGTTCGGTATTCAGCCATTTTCAGCAGGATTTGGATTCGGCCAAATCCTTGTGCCTGGCTGAACCAAATCCTTAAAATCTTGACTTTTCATCGCAAAACAAGGAAGTAAAAAAATATTTTTCAGTCCCCCTCACTGATTTGCATATGCAAATTAGGGGTTGGATTCTGTTCGGTGTTCGGCCGAATCTTTCACAAAGGATTTGGGGGTTCGGCCGAATCCAAAATAGTGGATTCGGTGCATCCCTAATATGAAGTGTGGCTAAATGACACAGGTTAAAAAGCAGACATCAGATAAGCTCTGTATAACACCATTTTATTCCACAGAGAGCGTATCTGCAATGTAACCAGAGCCTTTTCTCTTCTGAATGGCTTCCCCAACACGGCAACATATTGATATACTACTATATACTGTAACTGTAGGAGTGCTTCTGTTTTACCAGTGCAGGAAAACCCGTACATTATATTTTATTCATTATAATTTACTGTTCCTTAAGATGTGCCATGTTGTAGATCACACAACTGCTACTACCCAGTGACTCGGATGCTTTAAACACACTTTGGCTTTGTACTTTGCCACTTTGTAGTGGAAAGGTAATGTTTTATTGCTGAAAGAAGCATTGCTTTTGCTTAGACATTTGCCAGAAAGGTTTGGGATAAAACACTTGCAGCTGATTAAAACAAGGGGAAGTAGAACAACCTTATAAAAGGAAACGGAGAGAGCAAAAAAACAGGGGCATAATATGGTGTAGTATTTTCAATTAATTAGAACACCCTGTGATGAAAAAGTGTGAGAAAAAAAAAAAAACACTTTTTCATCACAGGGTGTTCTAATTAATTGAAAATACTACACCATATTATGCCCCTGTTTTTTTGCTCTCTCCGTTTGCTTTAGGCGCTGTTCTACAAGACAACATATATATTGTTTCAAATTGGAATATATGTATATTTTTTTCTTATTTTTCCTGGAACTTTTTTCACGCAGTTGAGAGACTGAAAGGGAACGGCAGGAGGGGGTTACTCTAAAGGATTAACTTTTTTCTTTTTTATTGTATATTGTAACCTTATAAAAGGCTTTGTTACAGTTTCACCTTTGAAGTCGAGTCTTTACTATAAGTTGTATTAGGTCTGTGCCAGTTAAGTACTGTCTGTGCTGCAGAAAATATTGCTATTGAAGCAGAAATATTAGACTCTGGCGTTTAATTTGCTGAAGGAAGTCTCCGTCGCTTTAAAAAGGCTTTCTGATTCCTTTTAAGAAGACAAAGTGGGAAACTTAGGACAAAGGTCTTTGTGATTCTCTTTATACAACACTCCTGTAACTGAGCAGGAAAATACAACGCAGTTCTGCCTCTTTGAGGTTTTATCTCCATTAAAATATTATCATAAAGCATTAGGTTGGCTTAGAACATACAGTTAAAGGGCACTATATGTCTTGTTCTTGTGGGCAGCACCATATGAAAGGCACCATCCTTGGTCCTGGCAGGTTTTATTTTTATTTATTTTTTTGTGTATTTTCATTGTCTTTTACAAATGTATGTATTGTAAAGACCCGGGTGTGTATATAACATTTGTGTACATATTATTGTGTATTTTACATGATTGTAAAGATTTAATAAACGGCTGTAAATATTTTTTGACTGATTAGAATTCTCCTAAACTCATTTCCAATTGCAGCAGTTTTACGCATGGACAGACTAGATATATAATGGATGGGATGTCACAGTGAGCTGGACACGGTGTAGAAGGAAATTGGTTTCCAGATACAACGGGGAAAATATGGGTGAACCGAAATCTCAACTAGGAGTCCCCTGACATAACATAAGAGCACTAGTCAAACAACCAGATACATAATATTTTAGGTGTGTAGCTACAGCACATACATTTGTCCTACTGTATGCAAAAAAAAAAACATTGTTTAACCTTCAGACTAAGGGCCATGTTTGTACACTGGGGAAAAACACTCATCCACTTCCTTCTGCCCCAAACTTTCTGTGCACAGCATAGGGCAATTGCTACACAGACAGAGCAGATTTCAGTGCATAAAAACAAAAACCTGTATTTTTGTGCCCCTTGGTGCTCTGGGTGATGCGCCCATGAAAAAGTTGAATGTCGCTCCTCATGGTAATTTGAAAATCCAACGCAAGTAGCACAGCCCGGCATCAGGACAAGTTGCAAAAGTGCAGAATGTGCTTCTTCCTCCCCTCGCCTAAACTAGAATTCTTGTGATCTGGATGTAATTCACTAGGCTTGATAAAGGGCCCAGGGGGACCCAAAACTTTGCCTATCGTACATGTGTCTGTGGGCTGAATAAACACATTCAGCACTTTTACAACTTTAATTGGTGTTACACTGGATTTGTTTTGCATTTCATGTTTGACCACTGGTAGGTCCCCGATGACGAGCTGCTCGGAGAGGGGAGAGGTTTGTTTGTTCAACTATAGATAGGGAGCTCCCCACAATATTGCCTTTTCAGAAAAGAAGAGGTGGTAAGTTCTATGAAACTTTCAAATCAGTGCTTTATAACTGAAGCGTGAAAGGCAGCCCACGCTAGAAGAGCCTCCAGGTATTAACTACTGAGTGTGCATGAGCCTCCAGCTATTTGTCATTCTTTGCTGGTTATGAAACCATTACTATCATTAGATCAAACGTACTATTGGCTTCATTTAAAGCACACTTCCCTGACAGAGGCCTCCAGTTCAGACTATTACCAACGTGTTTTTCTTTGGGAAAAAATACATCACATGTTTTGTGCTATCATCCTTAGACATTGTCCTCAATTCTTACCCTGTAATGTAGAAAATGAACAGCACCATCGATTTGGATGTGGTTTAAAAAGCCTTTATTTGTGCTCTTGTGGGCATCCCCCGCGACGTTTCAGGCCATGTGGCCTTTTATCAAGCTTACTGACCAGTATTTCCATACAACCATTTATACCCTTTAACTCCATCTAGTGGTCAATAAAGTGCATCAGTTATTTTTAAACAAAAAACAAAAAACAAAACAAGCAATTACAATAATTCATAATATAGTGAAAATTACCAATTACATCAATCGAGTGACACCAATAAATAGAAGCTTGATACGATAAAAAATGTCATAGTGTATCTGTAAAAGAATAAAGACATAGATCATAATTAAAACCCATAATCAATTAAATATAAAAGAGCCATTCAAGATCACCTAAAAATGGGACTTAAATCATATTCTTTATTCAATCCCCATGGCTCTAAAGTTTCCAATTTCCTAATCCAGAATGCTTCTCTATACAATAGATCCTTGTGTCTATTCCCTCCTCTTTGTTTTATATCTACTGTCTCCAACACTTGGAATTTCAATTGGTTTACTCTGTGAGAATGCTCAATAAAATGGCCTGCTACTGCCTGATCTCTTTTTCCAGTATTAATAGCGGACTTATGTTCCCTCATGCGTTCACGAACTGTTCTTTTTGTTTGACCCACATATGCAAGCCCGCAGGGGCATTTGATTATATATATAGCATATGTTGAACTACAGGAATAACGATCTTTGATCTTTATAGGGTATCCTTTCCTAGGATGAAAAACCACATCTCCCTGTTGAACATTGGAGCAACAGTTGCAGTTATAGCAGGGAAAAGTCCCTGCTTTACTGTTCCTGCTCACACTCCTTTGTCTCATATCGGTGTGAACCAGCATAGAGCCTAACGATCTACCCTTTTTGTAGGCTATTATAGGTGGTCTAGTGAACGCAATAATTTGGGGTAAATTGTTTTTTATAAGCGGCCAATGATGCCGTAAAATATTGGCAATTTGTTTACTCAAGGTATTATATTGAGTAACGAAAGTAACATTGTTCTCTCTGTTTTTTGGTTTACCTTTTAACATTTCCTTTCTACTTTGATTTTTAATTTCATTCAATTGCGTCCTAAGGAGGTTATCTGGATATTCTCTTTCACGAAATTTATTGCACATTTCATCCAACCTTTTATCCACTTTATCTTCAGATGCGACTATACGTTTAACTCTGCTTAATTGTGATTTCGGCAGAGCTTTCTTTAGCTGTGGTGGATGGAAGGATTTGTAATGTAGCAGCAAATTGCGGTCTGTCGATTTTGTATATAAATCAGTTAATAAACCCCCCTCTGCTTTGTATACCTTGGTATCCAGAAATGGAATTTCATCCAAATGTGAGTTTAGGGTAAACCTTATACAGGGTAAGGCATTATTGATTTCCTGAACGAATAATTCAAGGGTCCAGGGTGGCCCCGCCCATAACGCAAACACGTCATCGATATAACGCATCCATTTCTTGCAATATATTTTCACTATATTATGAATTATTGTAATTGCTTGTTTTGTTTTTTGTTTTTTGTTTAAAAATAACTGATGCACTTTATTGACCACTAGATGGAGTTAAAGGGTATAAATGGTTGTATGGAAATACTGGTCAGTAAGCTTGATAAAAGGCCACATGGCCTGAAACGTCGCGGGGGATGCCCACAAGAGCACAAATAAAGGCTTTTTAAACCACATCCAAATCGATGGTGCTGTTCATTTTCTACATTACATGGTCTGTCAATGGAAAGTGGTCGTTGCAGAACGTGCACCATCAAGGCAAGATACTAAGAATCGGTGTGCTGACTAAATTTGTTCTCCAATTACTGTTCCACGTAAGTCTTGCACACTTAAAAAAGATTCAAAATGACTTTTGCATATACTGATGAGGACATCACCCGAATTACTGGCATGATTGGACAAACTGATAATTTCCTGAATCAGCCGGATATAGCGATTGACTTCAAAGAATTGGAGAAAACCAAACGTAAATTCATTGCATATGAGTTACATGCGCAAACATTGGGAGAATATGTTAAGTGCAAACGAATTCCACGAGGCCTGCGTTCACATTTAAGACCTACAATGTTTTCCAATAATGAGCAATTTTGTAATAAATGGGAAGCTATCCTGAATAAATGCTCGATTGACCTTATGGTGGCAATTATAGAAGAGATACATAAAGAGTTACCAAAAGTATCACAGAGCGGAAACGAAATGGAAACAAAGTTGCGGAACCAGGCGAGCCCTCAGATGTTTACAGAGGGAAAGAGAAAGCTGGCGGACCATCTACAAAGTTTCCGCATGGAGCTGCAGGCTCGCAAACGCACAAAGTTTCAACGCGATGCGGCTGATTACGAGGAGGGTGCAGTGTACCGATGGGAAACTAACCGCAATGACCGAGGAGGCTTCCAAGGGAGGGACCCACGAGGATTCCGTAATAAACCCAGGGAGACGCGAAGAGTTCGTGCATCGACTGAAACCTCCGACTCGCAAGATACTTCCCTGCCTTTTTTAGGTGGATCGCAAAGTTCACTCACGGCAGACCCAGAAGACGCAAACGAGGGGGCCGCAAGCACCGCAAGAAACAAGCAGCACCGACAATACAAACGCCGACGGATGCGGTGGTGAATATCTCCAGCAGAACGCTTACCGATGTTGAACTGCAGGTATTGCATAAGGGACTTTCTTTCAGCTTGGTGAACAAACCCGATTTCTTTAAACTAGATCTAGAACTGTTTAGACTTTTCAGGACATTAAGATTGAAGGCCCAATTTGACAACAAACAAGAGGTGGGAGGTGTAGTTCACTCTATAAATACCTTCTGTGGTGATCAATTAGATCTTAAACCCCTTAGTACATATATGCCCAAATGTGATAATGTCTTTGTGGAAGCGTATATTAAACATGTAACCAGGGAAATTAAGATGTTAGAAGATAAATATCGTAGAGGTGATATACATGTACTTCCGAATAATTTAAGCAAATCAGAATATCAGTCACTGTTGGATTTAATGGGTAATACAGAGATTATCATCAAGTCTGCAGATAAAGGGGGCGCACTGGTTGTTATGAATAGAGATGATTATGTTGCTGAAATAAAACGCCAAGTAGATGATAATACTACATATCTCAAATTAAGAAACAATCCGTTGATTGAAATTCAAACGAAAATTAAAAATTTGGTGGATGAAGCCACACAATTAAAGATAATAGATGGAAAATTGGCAGTTTTCTTACAGCAAGAGTTTCCTCTAACACCTTTATTTTATATACTTCCCAAAATTCACAAAAATCTTGAAAGTCCCCCCGGGAGACCTATAGTGTCCTGTGTGGATTCTGTTCTATCACCTATTGCTATTTTTGTTGATAAGATCATCAGACCATATGTGGAAGCGCATGTATCATATGTGAGAGACACTAGTGATTTTTTAAATAAAATATCTGTCTTTTCTAAAGATATGGAAGGGGTATGGTTGGTGACTCTAGATGTAGAGAGCCTCTACACCTCCATCCCACATGATGGGGGTGTCGAGGCAGTCTCATTGGAGTTACTAAAGGACGAAAGTCTTGATGGATCTCAAAAAAAATTTGTGATCCAGTGTTTGGAACTCCTCCTTCATAACAATTACTTCCAATTTGACGAAGAATTCTACATGCAAATACGTGGTACGGCAATGGGGTCTAATGTGGCCCCCGCCTACGCAAACATATTCATGAATCAATTTGAGACAAAATTTGTCTATGTACATGAATTATTTAAAATATATTGCAAGAAATGGATGCGTTATATCGATGACGTGTTTGCGTTATGGGCGGGGCCACTTTGGACCCTTGAATTATTCGTTCAGGAAATCAATAATGCCTTACCCTGTATAAGGTTTACCCTAAACTCACATTTGGATGAAATTCCATTTCTGGATACCAAGGTATACAAAGCAGAGGGGGGTTTATTAACTGATTTATATACAAAATCGACAGACCGCAATTTGCTGCTACATTACAAATCCTTCCATCCACCACAGCTAAAGAAAGCTCTGCCGAAATCACAATTAAGCAGAGTTAAACGTATAGTCGCATCTGAAGATAAAGTGGATAAAAGGTTGGATGAAATGTGCAATAAATTTCGTGAAAGAGAATATCCAGATAACCTCCTTAGGACGCAATTGAATGAAATTAAAAATCAAAGTAGAAAGGAAATGTTAAAAGGTAAACCAAAAAACAGAGAGAACAATGTTACTTTCGTTACTCAATATAATACCTTGAGTAAACAAATTGCCAATATTTTACGGCATCATTGGCCGCTTATAAAAAACAATTTACCCCAAATTATTGCGTTCACTAGACCACCTATAATAGCCTACAAAAAGGGTAGATCGTTAGGCTCTATGCTGGTTCACACCGATATGAGACAAAGGAGTGTGAGCAGGAACAGTAAAGCAGGGACTTTTCCCTGCTATAACTGCAACTGTTGCTCCAATGTTCAACAGGGAGATGTGGTTTTTCATCCTAGGAAAGGATACCCTATAAAGATCAAAGATCGTTATTCCTGTAGTTCAACATATGCTATATATATAATCAAATGCCCCTGCGGGCTTGCATATGTGGGTCAAACAAAAAGAACAGTTCGTGAACGCATGAGGGAACATAAGTCCGCTATTAATACTGGAAAAAGAGATCAGGCAGTAGCAGGCCATTTTATTGAGCATTCTCACAGAGTAAACCAATTGAAATTCCAAGTGTTGGAGACAGTAGATATAAAACAAAGAGGAGGGAATAGACACAAGGATCTATTGTATAGAGAAGCATTCTGGATTAGGAAATTGGAAACTTTAGAGCCATGGGGATTGAATAAAGAATATGATTTAAGTCCCATTTTTAGGTGATCTTGAATGGCTCTTTTATATTTAATTGATTATGGGTTTTAATTATGATCTATGTCTTTATTCTTTTACAGATACACTATGACATTTTTTATCGTATCAAGCTTCTATTTATTGGTGTCACTCGATTGATGTAATTGGTAATTTTCACTATATTATGAATTATTGTAATTGCTTGTTTTGTTTTTTGTTTTTTGTTTAAAAATAACTGATGCACTTTATTGACCACTAGATGGAGTTAAAGGGTATAAATGGTTGTATGGAAATACTGGTCAGTAAGCTTGATAAAAGGCCACATGGCCTGAAACGTCGCGGGGGATGCCCACAAGAGCACAAATAAAGGCTTTTTAAACCACATCCAAATCGATGGTGCTGTTCATTTTCTACATTACATGGTCTGTCAATGGAAAGTGGTCGTTGCAGAACGTGCACCATCAAGGCAAGATACTAAGAATCGGTGTGCTGACTAAATTTGTTCTCCAATCTCAATTCTTACCCTGACAAGTGAAGCTTTCAAGATAGGGTTGCCACCTTTGCCGGTGGCTAAACCCGAACAATAGGGGCGGGGCAGATAGCATTGGGGGTGGAGCAGTGATCTTGGGGTGGGCATGATGACATCAGAGGCAGGCACAATGATGTCGTGGAGCTATGATGCTGGGCCAGGGTTATTACATCATTTATATGCAAATGAATGGATTACTGTCCAGTTTTCACAATGTTTTAAATGGGACAGAAAATTTTGAACAGACACCCCTTTAACAAACTGAGATGTCCAGTTGAAACCCACAGGGCTGGAAACCCTACCTCTATCTATTCTGTCCGATGAGTAAGCCCAGTCCTTTAACTACAGGTATGGGATCTATTATACAGAAATCAGTTATCCAGAAAGCTCCGAAATACAAGCAATGCTCATTTAGAAAAAGTATTTCTTATTTTTGATTGGTTGGCTTATTTCTGTTTCTTTAATAACAAGAAATTAAATGCACTTAATAATAAATAAGGCGTGTCAAGGACTTAGAAAAACTGAACAGGAGGCAACCCTATTTCAAGAACATCTAGGAGAGCAAAATGAGACTTCCTCCCCAAATCTAGTCTAAACTGACAAGTTGGGCTTTTTGGAACATCGATAGCACCAATAATAATAATAATAATAATTTCCTAAATAATAATCGGGTTATTAAAGGGATACTGTCATGGGAATTTTTTTTTAAATACATCAGTTAATAGTGCTGCTCCAGCAGAATTCTGCACTGAAATCCATTTCTCAAAAGAGCAAACAGTTTTTTTTATATTTAATTTTGAAATCTGACATGTGGCTAGACATCTTGTCAGTTTCCCAGCTGCCCGAAGTCATGTGACTTGTGCTCTGATAAATGTCAGTCACTCTTTACTGCTGTACTGCAAGTTAGAGTGATATCACCCCCCTCCCTTTCCCCCCCAGCAGCCTAACAAAAGAACAATGGGAAGGTAACCAGATAGCAGCTCACTAACACAAGATAACAGCTGCCTGGTAGATCTAAGAACAGCACTCAATAGTAAAATCCAGGTCCCACTGTGACACATTCAGTTACATTGAGTAGGAGAAACAACAGCCTGCCAGAAAGCAGTTCCATCCTAAAGTGCTGTCTCTTTCTGAAAGCACATGACCAGACAAAATGACCTGAGATGGCGCTTACACACCAATATAACAAGTAAATAATACACATGCTGTTTTAGGAGTGAAATTTTATATTGTAGAGTGAATTATTTGCAGTATAAACAGTGTCATTTAGAAATAAAAACAACATCATAATAATCATGACAGAATCCCTTTAAGAAAAAAAAACGCACCTTACTATATAACCCGCCTTTTTCGCGTCAGTCTGTGCCCCACTGTGCATTCTGACTGCAGCCACGTGGTTATAAATGAACCAATGAACCGCAAGCTAGCTAGTACAGAGGGACGTCCCGCCCTTTCCTCTTTTGCCGGAAGTGCATAACACGTTGCCGCTGCAGAGCTCCAGTAAGGTTTATTCGATCTTCCTCCGTGAGGCTTCCGGGCTGAGAGGAGAAGATTTTACCACCGATCCACTGCACGAATAACCAGCAAGCGCCAGCATGGTAAGTAGCACACGCGGGGAGCCTCCAGGGAACGGATCGCCTACATTTAGTGTTCAAGCGGGTAATCAGTTGGTCTGTAGTGCGGCCGCTCAGTACACGTGCTGTCCATACTGTGTATTAATGGCCCTTCCCTATTCCGTTTGGCGATCAGGTGTAAATCTGATTATACTAACACCCACTCTTCCGTATTACATGCTGTTTAGTAATGTTGTATGGGAATGTTTGAGTTTTCTCATTCAAACTGTATCTGGTATAATGGCTTAAATTAGACCGTATTCCTCTGGGCAGCACATAGATGCAGCTGCTGGCTTTTTTTATATGGAACCGATACGATGATGATGAAGCCAAATAAGCAGTTGTTGCATGGGGCAGGGTTGCCAGGTTCAATTTTCAAAAACAGCCAAAGTTGGCTACAAAAGCAGGCCAAAAAAAGCCACACAAAATGTGCAGTAAAAAAAGTCTAAAAAATAAATGAATATATTATGTCAATCACTAGACATTTTGGTGGTCAGAAGATTTTTCCCCCAAAATTATCAGAAATTGTGGAAAGTCACCAGAAAATGTGAATTCTCAAGGATTGTGGGAGACTGGGGTACAGATCCCAAAACCTAAGAACTCCCGACATATACACAAGTCAGTCCCATTGCATGCTGGGAATTGTAGTCCTGCATTAAACTTGGCAAATTGTTAAACAAAAACTGCATTACCCAACATGCATTGGGAGACACAGGATTGCATGAACAGAATAAACTGGTATATAAAGTGTGGGCGCAAACTCTGCTGCAACGGTGCCTTTATTCACCAACACAGGACATGTTTCAAGCTCAGCGCTCTTTTTCAAATCATACACTTGAAAAACAGCGCTGAGCTCAAAACATGTCGTGTGTTGGTGAATAAAGGCATAAAGGAATAAAAGTAGATCAAATCCGTACCTTGGCTAGTTTGAACTTTCAAAACCAGCCTGGGCTTTAAATTAGTAGCCCAATATGTCTGGAAAACCACCAACCTGGCAATGAGAACACATGGACACATACACTCCTGTATATTCTGCACTGGGGTTATGTAGCCTTTGCCCTTTAACAACTGCTTTCATAGTCTCAATGATTCCCTCTCTCTCTGGTACAGTGGGCAGGACTATGCTTTTTCTCCTAGTCTGTATGCTACACTTTCTTCATCACCCTTATGTAACGTTCTACAGAATATATTGTTACAGCTATTCCATTCATGTTCTCATTATATCATGTATCTGTTCTACAGACTGAACCAGAAGTGAACCCCAAAGCCTATCCACTTGCGGATGCCCAGCTTACAAAGACTCTCTTGGATCTCGTTCAGCAATCAGCTAATTACAAGCAGCTCCGCAAGGGTGCTAATGAAGGTACGACATGGCCAAAACTTAAGCTATAATTTATTGAACTGCTTAAAAACAATACTTGGTGCTAGAGAACCCATCATAGACCCTATTCATTACATACATACATTGGTTAATGGGCTGCCTTGTAATATCACTGGGTAATATAGTAATGATCACCGTGTTGTGATTTCTTACTTTATAAATTCTTTATATTGAATTGGTCCCTAAAATTTAATTAACTGACTGCAGACGCTTTCTTAAATAAATTAGACCATTTTCCTTTAGGGAAAGCATAAAAGGATGAGGAGAGAATTGTGCAAAATCTATAGGTCCATCCCAAGGGTCTGATATTCTGGATATAGCACTGTTTGTTTTTTCTTGTGGTAACTGGGCATTCATCCTTAAAAGCACCTGTTTTGCAGTGCTGTACAGTGGACACACGCTTTAAAAAAAAAAAAAAAAAAAAAAAAAAAACATACTCCCTGAAATGAAGTGCCCTGTTTGCACAGAGTAGTTAGTGTAATATTTCTGAAGTCTACTTGATGATAAAATATGTCTTTATTTTCTCTTCTAGCTACAAAGACCCTAAACAGAGGCATAGCTGAGTTCATAGTCATGGCAGCTGATGCAGAACCCCTGGAGATCATTCTACACCTTCCACTCCTGTGTGAAGACAAGAACGTCCCCTACGTGTTTGTGCGCTCCAAGCAGGCACTTGGAAGAGCTTGTGGAGTCTCTAGGCCAGTGATCGCTTGTTCAGTCACCATCAAGGAAGGTTCCCAATTGAAGCCCCAAATCCAGTCTGTTCAGCAGGCTATTGAGAGGCTGCTGGTGTAATTTGATGATTCTGTGCTCACCTTCCCCTTTCAGAAGAGCCGCAAGGAGTTTCATCACACTGTTTAATTTAGTAGCCAGTGGCAAATTTGTAGCTTTTGGCAGGAGCCAGGTTACAATGGCACAACGGAGTGAAGTCTTATGAGTTAACAAAAATGTATAAAAACAGCATTTGTAGTTGGGGACTATTAAGCTGTTGTCATTTTCTTTTTCCATTTCCATTTGTTTTGAATACTTTTGTGTCCAACAGAATCTCAAAAGATTTATTTTCATTACACTGACTTGTATTATATGTATTTTTAATAAAAATATACATGTGAAAGTCTACTGGTATTTGGGGATGGTACCAATTTTTACCACACTGTACCATAAAGGCTTGCTTGGAATGAGAGGACTAATATTTACATGATCACAATGCCCGTATTGTGCCGTTATTCATGGTTTCTGTACCTTTTTGTGTCGTTTTCTGGCAATTCATTTTTATGACAGAGGCCAGGAAGTTCATCAAGTTGTCCAAGAATCTTGGGGGGGGGGGAGTAAAGATGTATAAATTTGGGAGAAGATACACAAGTATCTCTAGAAAAAGAAAGGGCATGTGCATAATCTTAAGACAAAAAAGTCATTTTTGATCCCAAAAAAGCTGAATATTTTTTAAAAATGGTTTAATTACAAGCGCTAAAACGGGAACAAGGTACATGAAATTACATCATATATGCTAAACATACAAAGAGAACTTAACTTTTTGGGTTTCCTCTAGTAGAGAAAATAATTGTTTGTCAGACTTGCTGGCTAGTTTGTCTTAAAATACTCTACAAGGGCATCGACCAGCTCCTGCTTCTTGCTCCCTTTCAGTTTATACCCACGACATTTCTCCTTTAACACAGGTACTGTGAACTATCCGATGGTTCCATTTTTTTTACATAGGTCCTAAGCTCACCTTCTGAGATGGCGACTTCTTCACTCGGACCCAAGGCTGAAAGCAGACTCATCTTAAAACTAACTTGGCACTTAGGAAATCACCCAATATTTGCTCATCAGAAAACTTACAGGAACTACACAGAAGCTGTAAAAAGAGTGAGACTGAAAGTCAGAGGGTTTTGACTGCATTTTCCTAGTAATCCTTTAGGGTTTTATAGGGTATCATGGAACCAATATAGTTAATATAAAGAAGTAATTTACTTGTGCATGTTGCATTGATAAATTAATTTAATTATATTTAATTAGGGGATACACTTGTGACAAAGTATAGGAACTGTATTGGGTGACAACTAGCTGAATTACTTGCAGCTTTTTGTTTGCTTCCAAATGTGGCCATAATAACCACCCCTACCCAGTCATTCCTTTTCTAAGTCATTGTTTTGTTTTAACCATGTTTAGAATCCCTGCTCTACTTTTTACAGATGCTGTGCTGAAACAAATGCTAGCTTGCCTTAAAAGTAATAGTTTTGTTATGTAACTGCAATGTGCCAGTGCAAAACAACTGGGTTCACTCACTGTTTTCAGGTATCCGGCAGCAGCATTGGTGTGAGTAGCTTTCTGGTTTTAAGCCTATGGCATCATAGCACAACATGCATATTAGGCCAAAAAAATGCAATATGGGTTTAGCGTGTCACATAGTTTATATAGGGATACCAACAGGACTGGGCTTCAAAACTGAGGGCAGAGGGCTGAAGAGGGAGTTCGTATGAGAAGGGAGGGTAGAGGACGCAGGTGTGACTGCAGCATTTGAGGATGAGTGACTGTAAAAACACCCGATTCGGCATTCAAAAGCCATAGGACATCGCATGGAGGACAGGGATTTCCCCGGAGGATGTCCTAAAATGCGTTCTGTACACGTGTGCAGGGAATTGTGGGGTTTGGCGGCTGCAGGTTAAGGACAGATGGCTGTTGATACAAAGTAGCAGTAGTCAGCCAGCTCAGCAAAGTACTCTGATGAAGTGCCCAGACCTAGGACATGAAACGCGTTCGATGTAATCTTCATATGCGTATGAATAAAGCCGATAAACTGATGTTACAAATGCCAGACTGCTGAGCAATGTTTGATCAGCGCTCTGTAGCATATTAGTTGAACAGCTCAGCAAAGTAGTCAGAAAGATCAGCAGAACAGCAGGGGGCTAGGCTTAGGGAACGGTCAGAAACCATTAAAATGTCTGCATATTTTTTGATGTATATTTCAAAGTTGCTTGAAATTATATATACTTTTCAAAAATCTTAAGTTATGTTTTTGTGGAGTTTCCCTTTAAACATTAAATAAACCCTATAAGTTTGCTTTGCTTCCAATATGGATTAATGATATCATAGTTGGTAACAAGTACAAGGTACCGTTTTAGTATTAGGGAGAAAAAGGTAACTATTTAAAAAAAAATTGAATTATTTTATTAAAAAGGAGTCTATGGAGATGGACTTCCAGATAACAGATCTCATACCTGCAGTTGTCAGCATCATTCTGCAAGATAATATTGCTCAGACATCAAATACTGAGATCTGAATTGACTGCAGCAATAAAACAAGTAACCTTATAAAGTTATTATTACACAGTTCCATGTAATACATGTTGGCAGTTATAACCAATCATATTAGCAACAAAAGACTCCTGTAAGTAGACAAACCTGAAATAAAAACAGTTACCTTGTTTTCACAGCTTTGCCCTCTGGGTTGTATCCTTGTGGATAAATAAGCTCTTTAAACTCTTTGGCTAGAGACCCTATGCGACAATCATGTCCGTCTTTGGTACTTGATACAATAAAACAGAAATATGTAACTACCTTATTAAAGTGAAAATTCTAATAGCTTCATTATTTTCATGATAAGAAATCAATACAGGATACTAATTATATCTCAGTTTGGATCAAGTACAAGGTATTTTACTTTTACAGGGAAAAAAGATTCAATTTCTTTTTTGGGAAGGAGCATGTTGTGTAGCGTTTTGGGCACTTCCACCATTTTCAAACCTTACCAAAAAGGAATTTGAATCAGAGAATCTATCCTGTTATTTTCTTAACAAATCTGGCTTTCACTTTCCCTATACAAGCTAGAAACTATAATTCCATGCAGGATGTGGCATCCTTGCAACAGGATCTTGACAAACTGGCAATCTGGGCAGCTAAGTGGCAAATGAGATTCAATGTTGATAAATGTAAAGTCATGCACCAGGATGTAAAAATATCCAAGCCACTTATACCCTTAATGGGACTGCACTAGGCAAATCCATTATGGAAAAGGACCTTGGAGTCCTTGTAGATGATAAACTTGGCTGTAGCAAGCAATGCCAGTCAGCAGCATCACGGGCAAATAAGGTCTTGAGCTGTATTAAATGGGGCATTGATTCACGACAGGAAGGGGTTATTCTTCCACTGTATAGAGCACTTGTAAGGCCCCATCTAGAATATGCCGTACAGTTTTGGTCTCCATCACTCAAACAGGACATTATTGTATTAGAGAGGGTACAGAGAAGGGCAACTAAGCTGTTTTTGCCTTCCTCTGGATCAACTAGCAGTTAGGCAGGTTAAAATAGAGTTAAAAGGTTGAACTTGATGGACATGTGACTTTTTTCAACCTAACTTACTAAGTAACTATGTAACTATAATCTTTGAAGCCCTACTAACACAAGTTAGAATTGTGTAGAATAACCCTTGACTATTATGCAACACTCCCACAAACATATTTATTTGTGCCCAACCCCAAAGGTATGACCCTCTCACAGCACAGCTGTAAGAGGGTTAAAGGAGAAGGAAAGCTACTGAGGCATTTTATTGCCAATAGATTAGCTGCAATAGTGCAAGCCAGAATGCTATATTTATTCTGTAGAATGTTTTACCATACCTGAGTAAAAAGCTCTAGAAAGTCTCTGTTTGTTTAGGATAGGAGCTGCAGTATTAACATGGTGTGACATCACTTCCTGCCTGAGTCTCTCCTTGCTCTGGGCTCAGATTACAGTAGAGAAGGGAGGGGGTGTGGAAGAGGAGCAAACTGAGCATGTTCTTGCCCAGGGCAATGAGGTTTAAGCTGAAGGCAGGAAGTCTGATACAGAAGCCCATGAGTACACAATAGATGGAAAGAAATGCAGTGTTTCTTTTGACAGGGGACTCAGAGCAGCACTACTTTGGGGGTTTACTGGTATATTTAGATGGACCTTTCTGATATGGCTAACTTAGTTTTAACCTTTCCTTCTCTTTTAATTATAAATAATAAAAAAAAGCTTCATAGGGTTAATTATAAATAATATGTTGCCATACAGTCCAGAGGTGAGATGGAGTAAAGGCTTAGGGGGGTTATTTATCAAGGTCCGAATATCCGAACCTCGAATAATTCATGGTTTTCAGAGGGGGAAAAAAACCTACGAATTTTTTGTGATTTATTAAAGTCCAATGGTCTAAAAACCCCAGCATCTAAGGGCTCTTACTCATGAGCGTTTTTACCTGCGCTCCCCTGCGTTCCGTTTTTCGGCGTTCAGACGCAAGGGAGCGCAGGAATAGACGCATTTCATTATTTCAAATGGGGCTGTACTCACAGGCGCATGTAGGCGCCGAACGCAGGTTGAGACGCAACATGCTGCATTTTTCCTGCGTTCGGCGCCTACACGCGCCTGTGAGTACAGCCCCATTTGAAATAATGAAATGCGTCTATTCCTGCGCTCCCCTGCGGCTGAACGCAGAAAAACTGAACGCAGGGGAGCGCAAGTAAAAACACGCGTGAGTAAGAGCCCTAAAAGTTGTCGAGGTCCTGTATAAGTCAATGTGGAAGGTCCCAGAGTCTATGCTGATGTCCATACTGATATCCGATGAGTTTGTGGTTTCTGTGCAAAAAACTCACAAAACTAAGATTTTTTCCATAGATTTCGGGGTTTTTTGAGCAGAAACCACAAACAATTCAGAGTTTTCAGGGGAAAGCTCCGAAGTTTGCCTGACCCTATTTTTTCTGGCTTCTTTCTTCATAAATAAGGTCCATTCGGGCAATCGGAGTTGCTCAGATTTCTAACTTAAGGTGGCCATACACGGAGAGATCCACTCGTTTGGCGATGGGAGGCATACTCCACATTGCACAGACATTCTTCTTACTGGTCTCCATTTCAATCATTGTCATATTCTTGGGGTTTAGCGGATGAGAAAATATTCTGCAAGTGGAAGTTAAAATCAAAAAAGACTTTATTTAAATACTATTAAAAATAACAAACAGGCATCAGTTGCAGATGTATTTCCTACACTATGACATGTTTGATCACCTGACACGTTTCATGCCTCTCTCTGGCACTTCTATCAGATGAGTAATTGCTCATCCACTAAACCCCAAGAATATGCCCCACCTCTATGCCTAAGGATCAGGGCACACAGGCAGATTTGGGGAGATTAGACGCCCGTTGACAAATCTCCTCTTCTTTGGGGCGACTATCTTCCCGAAGTGCCTCCCCGCCTGTGAGGCAACTCACAGCTCTGAGTGCCATCCAGCCGGAGATTTACGTTTTAGCTGGCGGGAAGGCAGGGGAGGCAGTTCGGGGAGATAAGTCGGCCCAAAGAAGAGAATCTGCCTGTGTGCCCTGACCCTAAGGCACAGAGGAGGGTCAGACAATATTTGATTGTCAGCTGAGATTTTTAAATGAGTTTACAACAGCTATGAACGTTTTAATAAAAAATAGAAATTTGTTTAATTTGAAAAGGACTTTTATTATACAGATTTTTGTGTCTGGGTGACAGGTCCACTTTAAGCAGTTTTACATTGAGTTTCCTCATCTGAAAAAAAAAAAAAAAGTAACCATTGGACTTTAATAATGTAAATTATTTTTTATTTTTAAAATTTGCGAGTAATACCTTCTCAACATCTGATAAATGATATCTGATATATGATAACTGAAGCCCTCAGTTTGAAACCAAAGCTCAGCAGACATTTACTTCAATTAATGCTACTATGCAGAGAGGCACACTTTATACTACTATGACCAGAGGTGCAGAAGCGTACAGACTGTGAAGCTGGAACAGGCGCAGTGAACTCAGGTGAATGCTGAACGCCGGACACGAAAGAGACACTGTAGCGATATCAGCAGCGGACTCAGGGACGTTCCTGCCATGAGGCAAGGTGAGCACCTTGCTTCAGGCGGCAGTAAAAAGCGGCCTCCTGTAACTTTAAGAGCCGAGTTTTCATTTTTTAAACCAGAAATTCGGCTCTGCTAGTGCAGAAAGCAGTACGCGTGCCACTCGTTGCACTAGTGATCCCGCCCCTTTTGAACCGCTCCAACGCTAAACTTTTAAGCGCGGAGCGGGAGAGGGGGGCGGCAGCAGCCCACGGATCGCCCCTGAGTAGACTTACTTTTAAAGAGGACTTTTAATGTGAACGGAACACTATATGCTTGTGAGTGCAGTTTTATTTATTATTAAAATGTATTTAAGCTTCTACACGTGCTGCTTTCTTATTGCCCATGAAGGAGAAAGGAAAAATGGAAGATTTGACTCTTGGGAAGGAACCCATATTGTGATATGCGCTTTTTTACGTGCAGCTTGTGCGTATAATATACCGCCGGAAACCATTAGGATCAGAGTGTGGGTACATCCCATCTTCCACCAATAACGAAATACCCGTTTGATGTGCTTTTTCCCTGTTCACTATAGTTAACGAAACTCTTTGGGGTACACTTAATTAGAATAATATTAAAAGCACTTATATGGTGGTTTTTTAACCAAAACAATATTATGCTATATTATTTTTCTGTTTTTTTCCCCCTCAAATTAATTTTTGAGGTGTACAGCGATATTTTTGAGCCTAAAAAAACTAATAGGAAAACACTATTTTTAACATTGCTCCCAATTACCATTGTAGCGCTATAGTAAAATGACTTTACTTACTGGTCAGTTTAAGCCACACACTGGTCAGTGTGTGGTTATACCACAAATGAGGCCCTCTCAGGGGTAAGCCCTCGCAGCGGGGTGGAGGCAGGGTGTAGTGTAACTGTAACCAGGTGCAATTGCACAATGATGGGCGCCAGTAGTTCTTTAACTCTTAAACAATGAACTGTCTTTATTTAACATAGCACATATCAGATATCCACAATGGAGCTTAGAACAATCAGACAGCATAAAGGTAGCATATACTCACAGAACCAGTATAGGCTGAATCCCTACAGGCCAGGGAATATACAGCACAGAGTGTGGCAGTGTGTGAGGGGTATTGCCCAGTTTTCAGGATATCTTTCAGTGGCAGTCTAGGGGAATTCCTATCATCCCTAGTCTCAACACTTTAGTCCCTACTCCAGGTCAGTAATACCCTGGGATCTTAATCCCTCTAATATCCTCGGCGGAGCCTTGAGCTGCTCAACTAAATAACCTCTCTATCACTCCTAGAGTGATCTATAAAAGAGTATGCTATCTAATTACTGGGGCCAATGCGCCTAGGGTCAACATTTACCCATTACCTTCCAGTCTGCTTGGTTGGGCTAAAGCAATGGACCCAGACCTCATGGTTCCCAAGACCTTTATACTACTGTACAGTGCCATCTGGAGTACACTGTGAGAACTACTGGGGTTACATAAGCACAAGGTCCCCATAAGGACCCACTTAGGTGTCCATATTACTAGGGATGTGCCTGTCTGTAATGAGTAAAGGTGGCTAAATGTTCACATCCCTACACCATTATCCATTGAGATACATTTCATTCCTTCCCATCCTGACTGCACTCACATTTACTCTGTTATATGTCTGGGTTATCAACAGTCTTCCTAGAATCAGGGGGCACCCACTGTTAATTAACCACAAAGTCCCAGTCAGACACGGTGCTGACTAATGACTGATAACTACCGCCCATGTTCCTTATCCCTGAGCACAGAAAAAAAATGCCTAGAACATACCCTGAACCTCTCAACCAATACGGATTCTGGACCGGAAGGGATATTAGCAAAACAACATTAGGCGACCCGTAGTTGGTTGTATCACGTGATATTAAAGCTATGTATGCTAAATAGTTAGTACTATTGGCCTACAACTGTAAGCATTCCGCAGGGGATGAGTTGTAGGGTTATAGTAGGTAAAGACTAGCGTGCAGAAGGCCAGTGACTTGCAGCAGCGCTAAAATGCAACGTAACGTTGCTTGTGTTTTGGTAACACCACATTGGTATTCTCATTGGTCGTGACAAAGCAAATGGGCGGGATATCCGGCGTGTAGCATTGTTTCGTTGTCTGATTGGTTTTTAGAAGTCACGCTGACGGCTGTGATTGGTCGTTCTCTCTGCAGTGGGTGTGAAGGGTAGCGACTGTGCTCGCACACTATTGCCGGGCTGTCAGACAGTGATTCAGTGGATTTCGGCGACTGTAGCAATGGAACCTGCCCAGGGTCCTCATTTGGTCCGGCTGTATGTGTATGACCTGTCCCGCGGCTTGGCTCGCCGTCTTAGTCCTATCATGCTGGGTAAGAACTCCCTGTAGTTGCACTCGCTGCACCGCATGACAATGGCATCTGTACTTCTGCCATAATGACTAGGGGGGTTTCAATTGAGTGTCATTATAATGAGTTTAGTTGTGGGGCTTGTGGATAGGCGCATATTGGAATGGGAATAATATGTACTGGTTTATCTGGCCTTATGTGATGATGACCAAGTTGTTCTCCAATGAACCTCAGTAAGGAAAGTATATGGGACTGGTATGGCTGCTGCTTGTATTGCTCGGGTAAAGCAACATGTTCTAATGCCAGGTACAAGCCACTTATCTCTAGAATTGTACTGGAGTAAAACTGTCAGAACCATTTATTTTAAAGGAATTGTTCAGTGTAAATATAAAAACTGGGTAAATAGGTTGTGCAAAGGAGAAAATGTTTCTAATATACAGTAGTTAGTTAGCCAAAGATGTAATGTATAAAGCTGGAGTCACTGGATGTCTAACATAATAGCCAGAACACTACTTCCTGCTTTGCAGCTCTCATGGTTTCCACTGATTGTTTACCAGGCAGAGACTTGAAGGGGGGGGGGGACATGGTTTTATTTCGAATCTGAGCTGAATGCTAAGGATCAAATGTGAACTCACTGAACAGTTATGTCCCATGTGGCCCCCCCTTTAAGTCGCTGACTAATTTAGCGTTAGAAAGCTGAAAAGCAGTTAGTAGTGTTCTGGCTATTATGTTAGACATCCAGTAACTCCAGCCTTTATACATTCATCTTGTCATGTGCCAACTTCTGTTACCCATACCAACAGTAAAACATTACTGAACCCCACTTGAGTCGGTGCAATTTCACTGTCGAAATTTACCGTCACTGCACCAAATATTGCATTGTCCCTGACAATGGTTTCCTCATTATTATTCACACCAAAAAAACACTATTCAGTTTTTTTGTGTCCAAATCCATTATGAATCAGCAAGAGCATCCACCTTACTAATACCCGCCATCCCCACTGATCATACCTATCACCTGTCCCCCAGGCTCCACTATACTCTGGGCCAAAGGTTAATCGTCAAAGTCAATACCTACTTTTAGATAGTTGCAGTTGCTAAAATTATACTGTTGAAAACTATTTATAGCTTTGTCACTTACAGTACCAGTTCTCGCCTGTTTTTTTTTTTCCAGAAGGTGTTTATGCTACAAGCTGTGCTCATCCCATTGATAATAATGACATGAGAACTGACAGAATTCCTGGCATTTTCTGCTTGGATGCTTTTACCTTAACAAAACCTTGAATGCTCGTATAAAAGGACATACGTAATGTATAAGAGTCTTTAGCAAATCCAACAAAGGACGGCACTCC
This sequence comes from Xenopus laevis, assembly GCF_017654675.1. Lineage (NCBI taxonomy): Eukaryota > Metazoa > Chordata > Amphibia > Anura > Pipidae > Xenopus > Xenopus laevis. The sequence goes on from NC_054378.1 coordinate 92,850,855, forward strand.
GGTAACAATGGCAAGTTTATTGCAGAATCTTGCATCTTATGCATTTCGGGAACCAAGTCCCTTAATCAAACCTATGATTAAGGGACTTGGTTCCCAAAACGCGTACGGCTATGTATACTTGCAAGATTCTGCAATAAACTTGCCATTTATACCGGAGTGCCGTCCTTTGTTGGATTTGCTACATGTGTTGGCGGTGGGGACGTTGTCGACAGAGCACCCACTCACAAGTGAACAGTTTTAGGGCAGTGGGTTTGGAGCGGTTCCTTGCGTGTGAGAGGGGTTTATAAGAGTCTTTACCCATATGTAATAAAAGACACAAAGTTTGCCCAGCCAATACAATTTTTAAATTCATGACAAGTAAACGCTACTGTCTGATTGGTCCTTCTGGTATACATAGGTAATTATACCTGTAGCAAACTTTGCACCCTTTATTACATAAGATACTTTCTATATAGTGTTCTGACAACCCCTTGTATTTATGTATTTTTAGCAGCAAGGCAGCCAAAATTCTATTTGTCATGGCACACTGAAACCCACGTCTTTAGTAGTGGTCTTATGCCTTTAAAAATGTATGTTGACTTTTAAAGTCTCTGTAGAATTAATGCATAGGTCATATGATACTTTAGCTAGAATAATGAAATCAGGCCAGAAGGTGCTAGCCTTTGAAAACTACATATGGTGTGTACCTTGAAAGGTAAAAGGTGGTTTAGCAATTTTATAATCCTCAAGGGTACAGAATAATGCCCACCTATGACATTAAAGTATGGACGTAGTAAGAACTACAATTATTTATTCAACTATTTGGACCACCTAGGTTAAGTTGTGACAGTTATTTAAAATAAGGATTATCCACATTTGGGCACAAAATGTGTGAAAATGAAGACCATTATGACAGATGCCAATCACAAGTAGTACTGCTGTGGTGAATCACAAGCAATTTCTGTAAATAATTGCTGAGAATATCAGTAAAAGAACACATATGTGGGCATCACTACTAATTACATGGGTTGCACCATTGTGAATATACAGGCATGGCAATCTATTATCCAGAAAGCTCTAAAATACATCAATGCCGTTTTCTATGCAAACAATACAGAACAAATGACACCATGTAGTTAAGGGAGCATGGCTCAGCAATTTTTAACAATGAAAAAGGTTACTTGCTATTGCTGTTAGGCTTTTCTGCTGTAAGGGGAGAGGCACAAAAGTGTCTGAATCATTACTTTCACGTTACTTGATTCAACCTTCTCAATAATGGGTTTCCTCCAGCACTCACCAAAGAAATATATCAAGATAAAGCCTCCTACATGCTTCATACCAATTCCAGTGGGAGAGATTCTATTACTGTAGGGCTGGGGAATAGGTGGTTCATTTAGATACTAGACACTACAGGCAATATAAACCTATATGAGCTCTGTATAAATAACCCTGCCCTCTTTAGGTTTGGGTAGAATGATAGCACAGTGGTTATCTTTGCTGCCGAACAGCACTTATCCTAGTGTGTATGTTCTACCTGCTCCTTGACTGGATTTCTTAAGGTGGCCATACATGGAGAGATCTGCTCGTTTGGCGATGTCGCCAAACGAGCAGATCTCCCTCCGATATGCCCACCTTGAGGTGGGCAATATCGGCTGATCCGATTGTGGGCCCTAGGGCCCAACGATCGGATCCTAACGATGCTCAACGAATAGATGCAGCCGCGATCCAACGGGATTTTCTGTCCCATCCGATCGAGATCTGGCCGACTTTCGGCCAGATCTCGATCGGTGAAGCCCGTCGTGGGGCCCCATACACGGGCCAATAAGCTGCCGACACGGTCTGACGGCAGCTTTTATCGGCCCGTGTATGGCCACCTTTACTTCTACTTCTGGAGAGATTTGTTAGAAAGTATATCAGCTCTATAAATGGCAAATAAAATCGTTTTAGTCACTGGCAACTTGATCTAAGAAAGCGGATTGCTACATAGGTACCGTATATTGATTTGGGTTTCTGCCTATTTACTAAAGTACACATTCATTTCTCTCTACAGGAAAACAGTTGGAAGGAATCTGGTAAGCAGATATACCATTTACATACCAATTTTTTTCTTTTGTCATGAGTTTTTATTGGGGTGGGGGTGATCTAATATTATATAAAATTTCAAAGATTCTGTTCATTCTCCCATACAGGCACACTTCCATCATAGTATTTGATGAAGAATTCTTTTATGGCGGTGGAGGGATCACCAGCTGTTTGCCAGTAAGAGTTTGCAACATAATGTTATATCTATGAATGTGCTGAGCAGCATATATTTCACTTCCTAGCCATACAGGCCATATTTGTATCAATGGGGTGCCCTCTGCCTCTGCAAAGTTATTGTTCTTGATATTAAAAAAGCAACTGGTCATTGCACTATAGCACCACACGTACAAAGGATGAGCTGACTCCATTAATAATGACTCATACTTATCATGCTGCTTTTTTGCCATTTATTTATGTGGACTCTTTCAATATGTATTTTATCTGTTGACCTGTCTTGCCACACCCCTTCATGTAGTGGTCTGAATAGAAGTTATTGGGCCCACAGCAAAATCATTTACATTTGCAACCTCTATTGAAAAGTAAGAAGATCTGTTTAATATATGCTGAAACGTGCACAAGACCCTTAGGCTAGGGCTTCATGGTGGCCGATATCAGATAGCTGAAATCCGCAGGCTGATTTTAGCCCTACCACGAGCAGTAGCCTCCTGTCTCTTCTGCACTGAATCGGCTCAGTGTGAACAGAATCGGCAGGTTTTGACAGAGAAACCAAGAGTCTGCAATTTGAGCCAAAATCCTCCGGTTCAATGTGGTAGAGAGAGGAAGCTACTTGCCACGGTAGGGCTGAAATCAGACAGCGGATTTTGGGTCCCCATGTGGCCCTAGCCTTACTTTCTTGGCCTATAAGCCATCAGTCCCTCTGGTTTAAACCCTGTTTCCACTGCTTGACATTAGTAAGTGATGTGCCAGAATGTAAACTTTGTAGCCATTCTGCTCCTGCGAGTCGAATACATGGTCATAGCATGCTTACCACACAGTTATCTAGATGAACACTGAACTACTTTAACTGCATGTTTCTACACTATACACTTTGTTTCAGTAAACCTTTTATAGAAAATATAACACATTTAGATTAAATAGGTGGCAATGCATGCACTTATCACTGCTTTTATGGTAATTTCTATTTATTTTCAGGGAGGAACAATGTTGGGTGAACCCGACTCAGTGGTGGAGCTTGGCAATACTGAGGTAACAGAAGACATTTTCATGGAATATCTATCCTCCCTGGGGGAGTCTGGGTTCAGGTGAGCGCCAACTAGCAGATTTTTCATGGGTTAACTCTACTTATTCAAGTATTTCTGTTCATCATGTGTTATGCTCTTTCTTACCACAGTGGGGAGTCCTACCACCTGTTTGATCACAACTGCAACACTTTTAGCAATGAAGTTGCTCAGTTCTTGACTGGAAAAAAAATTCCTTCATACATAACAGAGCTGCCATCTGAAGTTTTGTCCACGTAAGTGTATTCTCTGATTGTTTTGTAGAATAACAAAGTAAAATGCAGGATATTATTTTACTTCTTTAAAGGGGAAGGAAACCTAGTTGGCGCAAAAACCCTCCCCCCCTCGGTGTGTTGGCCACCTTCCCTCCTCCCCCCTGGCCTACCCGTCCCGCTGGGCAAATGCCCCTAACTTGTTACTTTCCCTTCTGCGCAGGTCCAGTCCAGGGAGTTCACAGACGACATCTTCTTCCACGCGTTCTTCTTCCTGCTTTGACCGGCGCATGCGCAGTAGGAGCATTTTGCCGGTACGATCTACTGCGCATGCGCCAAAAGTACTTCGTGACTTTTGGCGCATGCGCAGTAGATCCGTACCGGCGAAATGCACCTACTGCGCATGCGCCAAAACGCTGGTCAAAGCAGGAAGAAGATCGCGTGGAAGAAGATGTCGTCTGTGAACTCCCTGGACTGGACCTGCGCAGAAGCGTAAGTAACAAGTTAGGGGCATTTGCCCAACGGGACGGGTAGGCCAGGGGGGAGGAGGGAGGGTGGCCAAAACACCGGAGGGGGGGAGGGTTTTTGCGCCAACTAGGTTTCCTTCCCCTTTAATTCTGTTTCCCTCCACCCATAGAGTCCTTTAAACAGGAAACGGTAAAATTCAGTTGTAAGATGTAGTTATTGATGCAACGGTAATGCCGCCATTGATTAACATAGTTTACTGTTTTAATGCCACCCCAGAACAAGTGTTTTTGTTTCTCAGAATTTTATTCTCTTCTAATTATCATGGATGGCAGTCAGGTCCAATCTGAAATTAACAATAGGCCCTGTTATTTTGAATAAACAGATAAAGAGCGATGGTCTATGGCAAGTTACAGCAGTCCCTTTGGCATCTGCCAGAATCTACAGGTTGTGTAAACAGTTTAAAGGAAACCTAAAATCACTGGGGTGGCAGGTTGTTAGTCTAGTCCAGTGATCCCCAACCAGTAGCTCGTGAGCAACATGTTGCTCCCCAACCCCTTGGATGTTGCTCACAGTGGCCTCAGAGCAGGTGCTTATTTTTGAATTCCAGGCTTGGAGACAAGTTTTGGTTGCATAGACACCAGGTATACTGCCAAATAGAGGCTCCAGTAGGCTGCCAGACCATATAGGGGCTACCAACAGTCAATCACAACTCTTATTTGGCACCACCCAGGAACATTTTTCATGCTTGTGTTGCTCCCCAACTCTTTTTACATCTAAATGTTGCTCACAGGTGAAAAAGGTTGGGGACCCCTGGTCTAGTCACTTACCTGCCCCCCTAGGCTGGCACTCTTTGTCTTCAGAAATGCACCATTTCAAGGTACTGTTCCCTGAATGATCATGCTCCCAATTGTTACCTGTGCCATTTCTCGGAAGGCATATGTGAACGGTTGCTGTCTTTTTGGTATTCAGCAAACAGTACCCCAGACTAGTGAGTTATTTCAAGAAGTGGAGCAGCCAGAATTGTCGGGTTGGTGTCTAAAAACAGTCTAAAAAGATTTTACTTTTCTTTCTCCTTTAAATTTTATAAATAGGACATTAAATTATGGCATGCATGTTCTATCACACTTGCGTGGGTCTGCTTAGACTGGTTGCATGAGATGTGGAGTGTGATTTTGCTTTTTCAGTACACCCATATATAAATACTAAAGTTCTTTTTTTTTTTTAATGCTAATGTTTCCTTTCCTTCCAGACCCTTTGGGCAAGCTCTTCGGCCTTTACTGGACTCTGTTCAAATCCAGCCTTCTGGTGGGAACAGCTTTAACAGGCACAGCGGACCAAGTTAATCACTGCAGTGCCATGTGCCAGTGGGGGCAGTGCCCTCGCTTTTTAATTTAACAGCATTTTTTAGTATCTGTTTTAACCATAAGTGTTTCTTTTGTTCCATTTCAAGGACATAGAGCCATATAACTCTTTTTTATTACTTATATCCCGTCACTTTAAATAATCTATGTAATGGTGCAATTTATTTCTAAATAATATATAGGAATCAAAATTATTTAAAAAATAACCCATCTCACGAGGGTATTATTTTTGTATGCATTGGTTAAATACAGTTTACTTGTCATTATAATGACACACAACTTTGCATTTCTGTCAAAGACAGAGAAGGCCAAGCTGTTGTTGAAATTAATTAAGACATTTTCTTCTTAAAGGTAGACAGCTAATGTATATGGGCATCCTTGCACATTTTAGATCAGCAGGGCCACTATGCGTAATTATGAGGCCACATATAAGTTAGCAGGACCCTCCCTTGCAGGGGGATCCAATTACTAGCCCACTGGTCACGTAGGCACCATTGGTGATAAGCCCTAACAAGAAGTAAAATGGACCCGAATAAAAAAACTCTGCATACTCCCTGTAATCCCCACCCCTTTATTAACTATTGTTAGGGCCCCCTTTGTCATGGGGTCCCTGACTGCAGTACTAATTAATTGCATTAATTAACTGCATTCATTTTTACAAGTGATAGTTGGAGGGTTAAACTGGATTCTTCACTTCTAATGGTTCTTTAGCAGTGTACTGGAAAGCCCATAGCTCATAAATAAGCCCAGATCTCTTATTTAATTTGTACAGGGAACTTCTGAACTTTACCCTTTCAGAGTCAAAACATAAGATATGTGGAAACAACAGATCTTCAGAATGTTGTACCACAGGTCCCTGGGGGTATTGTTTCTTTGCAGATTAACATTTTATCAGTCTTTCAAGGACACCTGGTTAATGTGTTTGTGGCAAGAAACAATTGTAAAGTCTGACTGTCTTTGGTCAAAGGACCACAAAAACTCAACCAAAAAAGTCCAATGGCTCCAATGTGAAAATGCATTGTAAAGTAGTTTAGTTATGTATGTAAAGTTCTATAACCCTCAGAGAATCAAGCTGTTTATCTCTCTGTAACCTTAGTATCTGCTTAACCGCCTTTAAGCATGGCATGACATAGACAAGCTGGCATGTGGGCTGAGGAGTGCATCATGGGAGATTTGGTAATATGGTATGGTTAAATTGCACAGACCCATATCTTGCAAGGGAAGCAGGAGAGAGGAGCAGCCCATAGCACTTACTTAAAGAGATGTTTCACCTTTATGTTAACTTTTAGTATATTATTCTAAGAAACTTTTCAATTGGACTTCATTATTTTTTTTTTCTTTTCATTTTTTGCCTTCTACTTCTAAATCTTTCTAGCTTTCAAATGGGGTCACTGACTTCATGTAAAAAACAAATAACGCAAAAACCTCATACTAAAAAAGAAAAAACAATTTCAAATTGTCTCAGAATATCACTCTTTACATCATACTAAAAGTTAATTTAAAGATGAATGACCTCTTTAAAGGGATACTGTCATTGGAAAAAAAAATTCAAAACACATCAGTTAATAGTGCTGCTCCAGCAGAATTCTGCACAGCAATCCGTTTCTCAAAAGAGCAAACAGATTTTTTTGTATTTCATTTTGATATCTGAAATAGGGCTAGACATATTGTCAGTTTCCCAGCTGCCCCCAGTCATGTGACTTGCTCTCTGATAAACTTCAGCCACTGCTTTACTGCAAGTTGGAGTGATACCCTTTCCCTACAGCAGCCTAACAACAGAACAATGGGAAGGAAATCAGAAAGAAGCTCCCTAACACAAGATAACAGCTCTCTGGTAGATCTAAGAACAGCACTCAATAGTAAAAAATCCAGGTCCCACTGAGACACATTTAGTTACATTGAGTAGGAGAAACAACAGCCTGCCAGAAAGCAGTTCCATCCTAAAGTGCTGGCGCTTTCTGAAAGCACATGATCAGGCAAAATGACCTAAGATGGCTGCCTACACACCAATATTAAATAAAACTAAATACACTTGCTTGTTCAGGAAATTTTATATTGTAGAGTGAATTAATTGCAATGTAAACAGTGTAATTTAGAAATAAAAAAATCATAAAACAGGTTGGCAAAACAGTCAGGTTTAGGAACTTCAACTAACAATAACTTACAAAAACAAACCTCTCAGCAATAAACAATCAGCATGACCTATAGGTAACTTTTAATGTACATTCATATTTTAAAAAGTAGTTTTTTAGTGTCAGTATCACTTTAAGTCCAGCAACACTGGGAGGCATTGGCAGACCAGAATTTCTGTCAGAATAGACAACTGCCTTACAAAAGGCTTCTACAAGGAGCAATGGCCAGGAAGTTTGCCGAAATTACTGAATTGCAAGTACTTATCACTCTGTATATGAACAATTTTAATTGCAAGAAGCTTGATGTGAAATGAAAAAAATAATTTTTCTTTGATGAAAACCCTATAAAAATATATAACTAGTATGACCAGTTCTAATGAACTCCTCATACATAATTGTTAGTGTTTGTTTATTTCATTATTGAATTATTCCATGTGAGGCCCCTAACATTTTCAATGGCAATTACGAGAAGCTGGGTGCAAGTATAGGAGGCAAATCCAAGGGAGCAAGGTGCTGAGTGCCAAAAATACAATACGGTACTTCGTTCCTGTGGTTTAGAAATGTTAACCTTACCTCTTGCTTGTAATGAGTCTGTTAATTTCACAGGCTGAATATATAGCTGGGGTAATGACTGTTTTCAGGTGTTTGATTTCAGACTGAACCAGTGGAGTGACATTATGCCTGAATACATCTTTTGTCCTTCCAATTTTGATATGAAGCTATGGTGCTCATTATCACCAGTGATTTACAGCAATCCAAATATCATGCCCAGCACTGGTAAAACTGATCTGTTTGCTTCAGAAACACTACTCCTTGTGCCTCTTCCATTTCACAAGAGTGCTGCAGTTATCCAATATAATACCACTCAAGAAAAATCATTCTGTAAAAGTACATAAGTACCTCCCGGCAGCTTGAAATCTACAGAGCAGAACCAGAAAAGCCTGGGATCTGTAGGCAGGAAGATGTTATTCTGTTTATCGTTGTAATATATTTAGTGCATTGTTCTCTCCTAACATGAAATAATCTCTGGGTACCAAAACTGAGTCAAAAGCTCATCCAGGCTGAGCAATAGTAGGTAAATCTCCCAGTTGGACTGGGGCTACACATTCTGCATTTTTTGCTTTAAAGGGGCAGTATTTAACTTTTTTCAACATGAGTTTATTCAGTAGGACTTGGGCTGAACGTCTTGCCTATCATTTTAGGCATCATAATATAATTTTTAACTCTCAGTATGCCACAACATCCTTAATGGGAAAATATACCCCCCTTTTTTTTTTTTAATACTTATTATTTTACAGGCGCCATTCCTACTGTTCAAAGTAAACCATGGGCTTTATATGCATTCCACTTATTTGCTTGATCCATTGTGCCTGCATCATTTAATGGCCTTGCCTTCTGCCCCATTCCTTCAAAGCTATTTCTTGTGGTAGTGAGAGCTGGCTAATTTATTGTGGTTTGTTGTAGCCCTGGGGATCCCTGTCTCATCCTCCTTCTTTCCTGATGGAGATAATGCAGCCAGTATAAGCTGGTATAAGCAGGTTAAAGATAGCTGTCTTTTCTTGCCCACCAACTTCCCTCTCCACGTGAGACTTTCCATTGCAGTAACAAAACTGTTGTACTGATTCTCCCAGGGAGTAGAGATGTAGCAGGCAAGGAAGGGCATAAGTAATGTAAAATGTACTATTCACTTTGAATATTGCATCAGTTGACATTACATACAGAGCTCCTGAGGTGCATTAAGCCCCAGGTACTCCTTCGTTACAGAAATTTGCACATGAAATGGTGAATGTCAAATAGGGTCCATTGTGGCCAAAAAAAAACTTGTCAATTTGCTTGTGTTACTTGGAGTTTGAATCATACTCTTATAAATGTATGACAGTCTGCAAATCATTCAGTGATAATGTCAAGAGATATATCTCCCCCGCCACAGATTCCATTGTAGATATTTGAGATGTGTGTAAAGAAGCAAACTGTTGCTAGCCATTCTGCCCCCACTATTGGTTTGTACATTTAATGCTGTATAATTCTCTTTATTATACACTAGCAGTATAACATCAGGTTAATCACATCTTCATATTGCATGGTCTCATATCTGTTTTATACATTCTTGGAAGTGTGATGATTTTTTATTTATAGGTAATAGCCTCTTGTATTGTCATATTTATCATGGTCTATCATGTATAATAAAAATCGTAATATATATATTTGGATATTGGGTGTTTTCTTTATACCTTAATAAACCCATATTTCATGTTTTTAACATGTAATGAATAATTTAATGTTACCAGGCAATTATGGTTGCACAATTCGGTGATGACATAAAAGAACAGGTATAGTCTTACTGAAACTATGTAGCCCTTTAAAGTGTTTAAATAAGATATAAAGCTAAATTACTCCCCTCTTTTTGACACAACCTCATTCAGTTGTACATAAACACTATCTGAACTTCCACAAGAAATGTAAATGTGTCTCACTCCCTTAGGCTCACAGTGTATTGCAACCACTCCCTCGTCTTAGACTGAGTATCAGTGTTTCCTTCCAATCCTAAGAAATAGGTGTAAAAAATACATTTATATTTATTGATAGTTTAAGTAATATTTATACATCTTTTCTACATAAGCCCCAACTGGGCTTATGTCAAGGGGGGGGGATATATTCCCTTTTATAGATTTGCATGTACAAAAGAACTTCAGTTTCTGCTGTGATTCAGAACTGTGCTCATTTTTATAAACTTCAAATATTTATGTTAAGGTTACAGAAGAAATAGTTGTTTTTGTAATTATAGCAATTTACACTTTCTTATCAATTAATATTTAAGTAATATTTTCCTTGGAACAGAATGCTAATGCTATTCTGGCTGTAGATCATAATAGGACAACATCACTAAAAGTTGACCTCATATTAGTAACGTATGGGCACTCCTGCTGTATGCAGTAACTTTAGTATTTCTTATTGGCACGTAGTCCATCCCCGTCACTTGTTATTTTTAGTCTGCAAGCTGAACAAGTGGGTAACATCCAGTATCAGGTATGGTCACACGCACACACAGGAATGGCAGAACATTACTACTTTGCCCATATGGAAGGTCATTACTTCCCATAGAGCTATATGTAAAACCTTTCCAGGGCAGACATGACTGATATCTAGAACTTCACTTGCAGCTTTATGGGAAGCTTGGACAACAACTAGTCGGTTTGCCATGTGTGCATTTGTGGTGAACACGGCAAGAGAAGCAATCATGTGTCATGGGCAGATGTGTAGGGCAAAGCATGCCTTGCCTAATGTAAGATGATCCCAGTTCCCAGGTTGGCGGTTTTCCAGCCAAATTGGGCTACTAATTTAAAGCCCAGGAGGGTTTAGAAAGTACAACCTAGCCAAGGTACGGATTTGGGCTACTTTTTGGGCCTTTGGCTGGTTTGTACAAGTTTCTTCTTGCCCTAATGTGGCAATCCTGTCTCCCAATGCATGTTGGGTAATGTAGTTTTTGTTTAACAATTTGCAGACTGCCAAGTTTAATGTAAGACTGCAATACCCATCATGTGATGGGACTGACTTCTTTAGAAGTCAGGAGTTACTAGATTTTGGGCTCTGTACCCCAGTCTCCTGTCACTCTTAAGCATTCTCACATGTTCAAGTGACTTTCCTCATTTCAGATAATTTGGGGACAAAAATCTGCTGGCCACCGAAATGTCTAGAGGTTGACCTGTTTTACCAATATTTATTGAAATTGTATATGTATTAGGGCCTTATGGGACACCTATACCTCCTTGGCCCCTTCTGTAGTTACACCCCTGGTGATGGGCGAATCTGTCCCATTGTGCATCATGGAAAAATCTGAAAAAGTCGTATTTTCATAAATATTCATTTATTAGACTTTTTTTTCACTGCCCATATTGTGCTATTTGTGAGCTACTTTTGAAGTGCCTCTTGGCTAGTTTTGGGCTGGTTTTGAAGCTGACTTTGGCTAGTTTTGAAAATGAGACCTGGCTGATGGGGCAATTTTCAGCCAATGGCCAAAATCACCCCCTGCTGCCTCTTGCTGACTTGAATATGAAAAGCCTGAAAGCACTAGCACTCTAGATATGTGCTATTTGAAACTCAATGTTCTTGATAATATTCACATTAGTTCAGCAGACCTTATCTCTGTTTGCTGCTGTCATTTCTCCTTCCCAGCCCAGCAGACACAGCTATACCTGCATAGTTTGTGTTCCTGTTAGTTTGTGCTCTTCTTAAGCTAGAATTACAGCAGGCTGACATTCCTTGGCAGGCCCAGCCCAGACTGGCAATCTGTGGGTTCTGGCAAATGCCAGAGGGGCTGCCATAACATGCCATTGAAAGTCAATATTTAGTGGGCTGGTGGGGAACGGAATGGGCTCCTCTGTACTTGGAATGCCAGGGCCTATTTTGACTCCCAGTCCAGACCTGTACCTGGGGTACAGAGGCAGTCACTAGTTGCAGTAGAGGCAAATAAATCCACTGGTAACACAACAAAGACACAATCCGTGTAATGTGTACTTAGTTTCTGCTACATTGTTTTAGGAGAAGCACAGACTAGAAAAGGATTCACAGGAACATGTCAGCAGTCCAGCAGTAATGTAACTAGCACTTATAGCTAATCACAGGGATGCTTAACCTTTGGAATTCTATCCCCTGGCTATTTTCCTTTCTGATGTGAAGAAGTACAGCTTGTATACAGTACAGTGTATAAGGGCAGCTTGGATTCAAGCACTAGGGTTAGATGGTGACCATCCCTTGGGGGTGAGAAGACTGGAAAAGCAATGAATGTGATAAGTACAAAGTAGACTTGCATGTTTAGCACACACTGCACAACAGCACGTGAACCCCGACGTCTGCTCTGTGTGTGGAGCAGCCAGTGCTTCCCGGTATAGACATCTATGCAGTGGTGTAACTAGATGTTACTGGGCCCCACAGCAAATTCATTATAGGGCCCCAACATATCCAGAGGTTCAATATATATTGAAATTGCTCATTAATCAAGGCCTAGTGGGCCCCCATGCAGCTGCAGGGTCTGCTTCTTCTGTAGTTATGCCTCTGCATCTATGAGAGTAACGTGTGTTTAGGATCACTGTGTGTATTTTAGTCAGACCACCCTGCGAGCTGCTACTTTTTTGCATGAAGTCAGAGAGGGGCAATGTCAGAGACGGGCAGCGACCTTCAGCCCACTTGGCCCCAGTGCTGTTGTAACATGCGGCAGGAAGGAGCTTGTGCTACGTGATGTGTGTCTTGTTTACAACAACCAGCTGACCAGCTTGGAGCACAATGATTGGCCAATGAATCCTCCACACCTCCCTCCCTCTTTCAGCAGCCCTTCACTCTCCCTATTCCATTCATTGCAAAGGCCAGGGCCTCTGCACATCAGATGGGAACACCATGGCAGACAGAAGGCTCCCAAAACACAGGGACATTCTGTGTCTGTTTGATGTGGATGGGACCTTAACCCCTGCAAGGGAGGTAGGTAATCGCCACACTTTCTTCTCACATGGGCCTGGTAGTGAAACCAGTGGCACCTCTGGGGTTAATAATGTGTGAGAATGTTTCCCTTACAAAATATGCAAGAGTTGACTTCTGATAACAGGGCTGTGCAGCTGGGTGCTACACGCGTGTGGGTGCCTTCAGTCTCGCAGTGTACTTTATACATATATATTTATTGCATGGAAAAGCATAGATATTGGAATTTGTTATGTGTGCGGGTGTATGAGGTTTGTTTAATGATAGAACTGCACTGTACACACTCCTCTCATAGTGCATGTTCTCCAGCCTGAGATATCATAGAAATAAGTATATTATTATACAACTTAAATAAAAGTGCAACCAAAAGGAGAGGCAACAGCAGCAGCAGCAACACACACAGAGTTGCCAGGGAGCCAGCTTGTAAGATAGGAGAAATGTAATTTTACATTCAGTCACATTCCACTCAGCGGCCGTCATTTCTCTCTAATGCAAGGGGTCCCCAACCTTTTTTACCCATGAGCTACATTCAGAAATAAAAAGAGTTGGGAAGCAACACAGGCATGAAAAAACTATCTGGGGTCCAAATAAGGGCTGTAATTGGCTATTTGGTGGCCTCTGTGTGGACTGGCAGACTATAGGACAGTACACCTGGTTTTTATACAACCAAAACTTGCCTGGAAATTAAAAATAAGCACCTGTTTTGAGGCCACTGGGAGCAACATCCAAGGGGTTGGTGAGCAACATGTTGCTTGAGAGCTACTGGTTGGGGATCACTGCTGTAATGCAAACCAACACTGGCTGCTGCTGTACAACAAGCACTCGCCTTTGTGCTGAATTAAATCATCAAAACATGTGTAGAAATGTTACCTTAATAAATAAGGACATTTATTTCCTGCACAAAGTTAAATGAAGCCCTTTATTAGAAGAGAAACATCTTTACAAATGTTGACCTTCTGTTTATAACTGTAAAGGCGCAGCTGTCCAACTTCCATGCCTCTAGGGCTATTATCCATATATATATTTATTTATGCTTTATTTATATAGAGCTGACACGTTTCCACAGCACTGTTATCTGTCCCTGCCTCAGTACAGTCCCCAGCACACACACTGGTGTCAGTTTTATCAGGAGCCAGTATGTTCTTGAGGACACTGGAATATGCAGACATACAAACTCCCTGCAGATAGTGCCATGGTCGAGACAGAGTTGTAGTTTTAGCAAATTCTCCCATGTTGACTTTCTTAGAATTAATGTATTGTAAAACTTAAAAGGAATTAAGAATGTGTGTTTACACAGTTTGCATTAATTCTATACATTAAAGATGCAGTATTCCCCTAAACATGAGGATATAATAATTATAGTTTTCTTATAAGTGTGTCTAGGGGCCCATAGGGGGTTATTCTGCCCCTATGGCTTTAAGGTCCCTCCCTTTTCTTAGTGTGATTGGCCAAGAGGGGTAATGACAACTTCCTGCCATACTGCAATATAGTGTGTGTAAGGAGTGGCCTCTTCCTCTTTGGCCTCTGGATGCTGATCCAGCTGGGTGTGCCCAGGGGAGCCTGGGTACAGAAAGGCCCAGAAAGGATTGTGTCCAAGTCGGAGACCAGGCAAACCGGTGAATGAGGAATAGAAAGTGACAGGTGAGCTCCCAGTACTAGTACTCTCTAGGAGTGTAAGATAGTCAGGGTTGAGCTAAATAAGAGCAGTTCTGAGCTCCAACATAGGAGTGATAGATTGGAGGTATCTCTCCCAGGCCATATTGCCTGTAGTATAGGGATCCCAGCTGAGAGGGAATCAGGAGAGATGATTGCCCTGATCCAGAGACCACTACTGGAATATGTCGCAGAGGTGAAGTGGGATGCCTGGCAAGTCTGTCCTAAAGGAGTGTCAGCATGTGTAAAGCTGCATGTGATGTGCTTGTGCCTTTTTCCTCTGATTCACTGTGAAGTGAATAAACCTGAGGACATTGTCTATGACTAATAAACAGTTCTTTGTTTGCATCATAAGAACCTCCTGGCACCCAATCTTTTGTATGTTTGTATGCACAGTAGCTTGAGTGTTGTAGTTGCACTACACCTTTAGAGGGAAAGCTTCCACATAGCGAAGGCCCGGATCCTGAAGAGAGAGTCAAATGTAACCCATGCTCTGCTCACTAGCTGGAAAGTGGAAGTGTGGTGTGGATAGCCCAGACTGGCGTTACATGTGTGATTTATATTGCTAAACACAGTGTAAATATAGGGTGTACTGTAGTCTGTCAAATGAAATTATTACCTGTCTACCTTGTGCCCCAGTTGCATGTGTAATGTAATAGGAGGATCTGTGTATATAATTCTTCATTGGACATAAATCACCCGGCAAAACTTAGCTTGCCAATTTTGTTATACTGAATAGAAACTGGCATCTACCCACAGCATTAGCACTACAGCTATTTATTGAAATTGCACCAGTAATGTAATCTGCAGTGGGTCCAGTACACTTTATGCAGTTTAAGTATACGTTTAGGGTCGGGCCATAAAAATCTGTTGCTGTGGGACCCAATAACCTCTAGTTACAGTAATGATAGTTTTGATCAAGGTATTGGCAAACAGGTCACATAAGGTCTCTGGCTTTGGAGTGCATATGCAGTTCAGTTTTCCTTGGTGGGATATTCTGATGGGCACAATACGTGATCAAGCTGTTAGCACAGGGGTGCCCAAAAGTTAGATCGGAATCTACCAATAGACCTTTAGCTGGCAGCCATTCTGTGTTTACACAGCAGCTTGTTTATATAAACTTTTGTAGAGTTTCTGAACAAAACACACCAATTTTACTAGTGCTGCACAAAATTACATTATATTTTCATTACTTTAAAACATTTTCATTTTTTGGTGTTCTGTTCCTTTAAGGATTATCGAGCATGTTTATGCAGTTGGTAAGTTCAGAATTCAGGTTCGGACTGCAAGACAAGTAGTTTATATCAACATTGTATGACTGCCGTGAGCCTTCCAACTTTGTCATTTCCATGCAAAATGTTGGAGAATTAAAATGAAATATGGATATCAAGATACATTTAAAAAGAATAATTTGCACGGGAATTAATAGGGAAATTAACAGAATTAATTTCTAGCTTCTCTTTAATAACTGCTTGCAAATTAGGAATCCAGAATGACAAAAAGCAGACTGTTTTCTTCACATTAAACTTTGTTCCCTAAATATTCATTGCTATAACTAGACCAAAGAGCTTTGGCTCCCAATGTTGGTGAGACAAACTACCACATCAGTATTGATGTACAGAGTTATTCTCATAAAAGACCAGCTTACACAGGCAGAGAGAGAAAAGACAAGGAGCTGTTGCTAATAGCTAATTGTATTTGGCATTTTGTAAAATTGTATTTTACATTTTGTAAAATCCTGCCCATAGCCCTTTTACCAAAATGGACTCTCCCTTGCTGCCCCTAGTTCTGCCCAGTTAACTGCAGAGAGTGGATTGTAGCAAGATTTACAGGGCATGTCCAATGATACAAACAGGGACATCTGCTTTATGTTGTTGAAAATAGGGCTTGTTTATAACCACAGGGAAAGGTGCAAGGTCCATGTTTTTGCCTTTTTGCACCTTGCTCTTTTTTGACCTAATAAAACATGTTTTCACTTTTGCAATATGGAAGTGCTGCAGCTAGGGTTACCACCTGGTAACAGAGGCCCAAAATGCCTCCCCCCCCCGCAGGTACAATAAATAGTGATAGTCACCACCTATATATTTCTAAAGCATCTTGTCCACAAATGATAGGGCGCATTTCTATATGCATACAAGTGTTTTTTTTATATGGAGGTCCAGATATGGCATACGGCTGTTATGGTTACTGCGATTAAAATAATATTATAACCCAATCTGTAATTATATACACTACTTTCTGTTATAAAGGAGGCCAAGTGTCATATGTACAGTTTTGTTTGCACTGCATTATCATCCGTTACTGTAACTGTTTAGTCTGGTTAAAGGAACAGTAACACCAAAAAAATGTAAGTGTTTTAAAGTAATGAAAATATAATACACTGCTGCCCTTCATTGGTAAAACTGTGTGTTTGCTTCAGAAACACTACTATAGTTTATATAAACAAATTGATGTGTTGCCATTGGGGCAGCCATTCAAGCACAGGATTCACAGTAGATAACAGATACGTTCTGAAGAATCCCATTGTATACTACAGAGCTTATCTGTTATCTGCTGTGTATCCTGTGCCTTTTCTCCTTTTTCAGCTTTGAATGGCTGTCCCCATGGCTACACAGCAGCATATATATATATAAACTATAGTAGAGTTTCTGAAGTAACACCCCAGTTTTACCAGTGCAGGGTAACAGTACATTATATTTTCATTACTTTAAAACACTTTAATTTTTCTGTGTTACTTGTTTCCCTCCAATAAAACAAGATTAAACTGCTGGATTTTTGTCAGAAGAAAATTGCTATATATTTACGCTTTACATGGCAGCCAACAGTGCTTATAAAAATAATTACCATTTTGCCAGGGTCACATATTACACCTTTCCAGGTTTCCATTTGAAGGAGAGGGAGCCTTGTTTACTGGCGACACTGAACTGATGAGATCAAAAGGTGTTGGTACACAACGGGTTAAAACACTCCCTATGAAGTTGAGCTGCATTACTCAACATAAGGTCCCCAGTTGTTTTTGAGCCTGACTTTCTAAAATAAGATGTTATTCCATTAAATTTGAATAGTAAAAATATTCAGTTTGCATGAAAACAATGTTGCCAAAATTCTGTATGAATTTTCTGTTGTTTGACATTTTGTCAGATTAACATATCCACCTCCTTACAGTGACCTTTTGCTTCATGGCCATCGCAGTATGCTCTGCCATCAACTGCTTTTATAAATGAAGCTTGTTTCTCCTTGCAAAAAAAAGATACAGATTAAATAACATTAAACAGAATGGTGACGCTAAATACTACTATTTGCTAACAATGGTTTGTCTAGCAGATTTGCTGTGTGTATACTGTAAATAGACGGGGAGTTCAAAAGGGGTGCAATCTGATATGTTTAAACAGACTACTGTAGAAAAACAGCATGTTCTGTACTGGAATGTGTGCAGTGTTATGCATGCTCTGAATTCTGACGTGTGTGTTGTCTTGTGCCTCGCTGTATAAAAATACATTAAAGAACATTAAAGGGCACATTTAATATTGCTATGTGCTAGAAGTGCTGCAGAATTACATGCCATACACAGCACACAAGCATAAGGGGACACAAGATTAAGATTCCCCTGGGGGAACAACATAGTGCAAAGGGTATATTGCATTATTTTATACAATTGTTTTATATTTTCTGTCCAACTTGCAGCTCTCCGGTTGTTGTTGAACAAGGACAAAGGGCTTTAGCAATGGGAGAGCAGAAACAAAGAACTGCTCTCATAACAAATCCGGTGGTTCTGCTCACGGTCAGGATGGGCTCTCGCGGAATCTGCACAGAATTTTATTTTTTCTCACCACCAAAGTGAATGCCATGAGCAGGGGAGTTTTGGACCCTGCAGCAACCCTGAGGTGGCTACAGAGATTCTGTCCCAATTTACCTATCCACACTTAAAGGGGTTGTTCACCTTTCAGTTCAGTTGGTTTCAGACAAATCACCAGAAATGCAGACTTTTTCCAATTACTTTCTATTTTCGATCTGTGACAGTTTTTCTAAAATTGGAATGTAAAGTGTCATTTTCAGCTTCTAAAGCAGCTCTGGGGGGGGGGGTCGCCGACTCTTTAAAGGGATACTGTCATGGGAAAAAACATTTTTTTCAAAATGAATCAGTTAATAGTGCTACTCCAGCAGAATTCTGCAATGAAATCCATTTCTCAAAAGAGCAAACAGATTTTTTTATATTCAATTTTGAAATCTGACATGTGGCTAGACATTTTGTAAATTTCCCAGCTGCCCCATGTCATGTGACCAATGGTCATGTGAGAAATGGATTTCAGTGCAGAATTCTGCTGGAGCAGCACTATTAACTGATTCATTTTGAAAAAAAAATTTTTTCCCATGACAGTATCCCTTTAACTGTTCTAAATTGATACATTTAGTTGATACATTTGCTATACATTTGCAGAATCCCTGAGTTTCATTACAGGTGGCTGTACAATAGTTGCTAATACTCCAGAGATGCTGCTGAGAAATGTATCAAGTAAATGTCGCAAAATTGTAACAGTCTGCGCCTGAATTACTGAGCTGCCAGAATTAACCACCAGACACAGTGACATTAAACTTTAAACTTAGATTTTGGGAAAATGGTAGAAAATGGAAAGTAGTTGAAAAAAGTCTTTATTTCTGGTGAACAATCTTTACATTATCGGAGGAGGTGTGATGGGAGCGCAATCATGCTCTCTGCACTGTGAGAGTCAAAATACCAGTTTAAAAATCTGAATTTTTGCTCTTGCAGTTACCAGGAGCAGTGTTTTGCCTGGCCATGAGCAGTCCCAATTTACTATATGGTACATCACAGACAGGAGAACTAAACATAAAACACATTGGCCTGCAATCGCTTTGTTTGTATTATTCAGGCTATGATTAATAGGAGAATTGGTGAAGTCAGGCAGCCAGAAGAGTGAGTCAGCCTGTGTTTTTTACGGTCACATTCTGACCTTAAGGGATCCTATTTCATGTACAGTTTCACATACACAACTGATGGGTGTTTAAACAGCACAAGAGAATGAAACAAAGCAGAGGCAATTAAAGAGGAATTAACTGATCTAAACAATAAAAATGGACTGTATTTTAAAGGGCCACGGTATCTTACCTTGTTTAGTACACATACATGCTGGCATTATTATTACCTCTCCATAAAGGGGATTACAACGCCATTGGAAAGCTATTTTAGGTTAGGTCGACTTGTAGTCAGCCAGCCTGAGACAATGGTAGCTGAGCAATTTTAAAGTTGGCCAAAGATGTACCAATAACCTTAGATGAAATTTGGATTTTTAGTTTTTCCTGGCTTGATGATCACGACTGATATTTGTAGGGCTGCTATCAGAAATAACAATTTTCTTGGCCCTCGCCCACCCCACACCACAGTAAAAAAGCTACACATTCATCCAAGCTGGTACAGTAAAAACACCCTCCACACAAGTTATAAAAAGCCATTGGTGGTCAGGGCATCCCCACAGGTTAAAAAAAATTAATTGGTGGCCAGCCCCCCCCACAAGTTATAAAAAGACATGGGTGACCAGAGCCCCCCATGAAAGTTAAATAAAAAACATTGGTGTCAGGGGTTTAAACAAAAGACCATTGGTGTTCAGTGGAACTTACCTTTAAAGGTCTTCTTCATTTTCCTCTTGTTCCGTTCCTTCTTCTCTTCTTCGGCTCGATTAGTCAGCTTCAGGTCCTTTCGGTGGCTTTTGGGTCCTTTTGGTGGCTTTCGCGGATTTGGAATCCATTCATCAGCTTTGTGCCTTTTTGGCGGCTTTTGGGTCCATTCGGCGGTGGCTTTCATTGGATTTCACTTCTTTGCGACTTAAGTGGGGAACGGTTAATCCAGGAAGTGTAGCACCGCCGGGCCCCACTTCAAGCTTAAAAAAACTATGGGTCCGGTACACCTGCTGTGCCCCTCTGATGGCGGCCCTGGATATTTATGTATCAAGGGTATAATTCAGTTTCTCAATTAGGAAGGTTTTATAAATGTAATCTGCCAATGCAGTGTTAGTGTATGATGTAGCAGCAGATGAGAAGGTGAAGAGGAGCTTGAGCGCCAGTGGCCTCAGGGAAAATGCTGCTAAGTTTCCTACAGCTGCTCCTCATGCACTTGACTAGGAAACTCATTGTAACAATTACTAGCATTGTCAAGCAGATAATGATTGGTAACTTCTGCATTGATAAAGTGCTCCACACCATACAGTTTCCATGACTGCCTAAGGCAGTTTGTGTCCTGTGGCTGAATGGGTTGTCATCAGGGTTATCTATTTTGGTTGCTGTGGTTCTTCCTGAGTCTTAAAGTATAGAACATAGAACAATATAGATCCAAATCTGAAGAGCCGTTTCCTTGTATTATATAAATTATACTAGAGCAGTGATCCCCAACCAGTGGCTTGTGAGCAACATGTTGCTCGCCAACCCCTTGGATGTTGCTTTCAGTGGTCTCAAATCAGTTTCTTATTTTTGGATTCCTGGCTTGGAGGCAAGTGTTTGTTGCATAAAAACCAGGTGTACTGTACTGAAAGCCTCCTATAGGCTGCCAGTCCACTTAAGGTCTAAAAAAATACCAACAACCACAGCCCTTATTTTGCATCCGCAAGGACTTTTTTAATGCTTTTGTTTCTCCCCAACTCTTTTTATATTAGAATGTGGCTCATGGGTAAAGAAGGTTTGGAATGAGACCCCTGCACTAGAGGTTACAGAGATCTTAGGGACAGATCAGTCTATAGAAAAACATTATACAAATCCCAGAATCCAAGGGGATTCTAGAATATTACAGATTAGAAGATCACAGATTGGGCCCCAGCTCTTCGATATTGATTGTGTCCCTCTGTTCTCTAAACAATCTTACATGCAATCTAGGTTTTATCTTATTTTGTGCTCTTTGTCATTTTTCCTTATGCCCAATGCTTTTTACAGAAGATAGACCCAACAGTCGATCGGTTTCTGCAGGAGCTCCGCCAACGAGTGAAGATTGGAGTGGTTGGAGGATCTGATTATTCTAAGATTGCAGAGCAGCTTGGAGAAGGAGATCAGGGTAAGGTCCATGAATGAATTGTTTAAAGGGGTTGATCACCTTTGAGTTAACCTTTAGTATGATGTGGAGAGTGAAATTCTGAAAAAAATTGCAGTTGTTTTTAATATTTTATTATTATTTGTGTTGTTTTTAAATTATCTAGGTTTTTAAGCAGCAGCTCTTCAGTTTGCAGTTCCAGCAGTCTAGTTGCTATGGTCCAAATTACCATAGCAACCATACATTTATCTGAATAAAAGACTGGAAAATGAACAGGGTGGGGCCTGAATAGAAAGATGAGTAATAAAAAGTGGCAATAACAATGCATTTGTTGCCTTACAGAGCATTTGGTTATTAGTTGGGGTTAGTGGCCCCCATTGAAAGCTGGAAAAAGTCAGAAGAAAAGGGCAAATAATTAATAACTATAAAAAATTACCAACTGAAAAGTTTTTTAGAATTGGCCAATTTATAATATACTACAAGTGACGGTGAAGCACACCTTTAAATCTTTTCGTCTGAAGGTCTCCAGTTTAGTATTAATGTCCTAGCCAGTTGCTAGGTCACTGACCATAGCAACTGGGAAGTGGTCAGATTTGCACCCCTGAGTGCTCTTGCATTTCTGTCTGGGGGTCTAAGTAAATGATTACTATAGATATTTTCTATGGTATCATAGCAGTTTTCTGGCCACACTCCTAATAGAGGTACATACTTGATAGCTTCTTTTGTTTCCAATGGCTGTGGTGTTTATCCCCTCAATTTTTTCTAACCTGTATGGACTGTTTCTGTACCTCGTCCTTGGTACTAGCATTCAAATTGAAGATATAGTTGGTGAAACAGTCCAAGGTAGACGCAGAACTTTGCTGCAAAAATTCTTTATTCACACTGTGTGTGTGAATAAAGAATTTTTGCAGCAAAGTTCTGCGTCTACCTTGGACTGTTTCACCAACTATATCTTCAATTTGAGTACATACTTGATGCCATTGTGACTTTGGGAAAAGATTAGGAAAATAGAAGAAAACTATGATGTTTTTAGGCAAATATGAGAAGACTTGGAAAACAGAATGTGACAAAGATGATAAATATACCGACCTGTATTCTGTAGTTAACCAAAATACTTTTTTTTATTGGATCAAATAAAACAACAAATAAGTCTCAGATGGCCCTGGAATAGATGCAGGTAGCAGCAATTTGATTGGAGCAGGAAGGTGTGAGATACAGGGTGGCTGAGTGAGAGCATGTTTACCTTCTCAAATAAAGTCTTTAGATTTGTTTTTTTCTGTGAAAGAGTAAAAGCCTTTGGTTTATTATGTTACCTTCTCCCCAGTGATAACTATTTATTGACTTACACACAGTGAACTGTGCCATAACACAATAATATCTGCAGCCTAACAATAACAAGCCCATGTGGAGTCCAAAGGTTGCTGGTTACCAGGCTATCATATGTAGGTTGGAATTACAGGGTTTCCATCCAGCAAAAAAAAAAAATGAGTGATTAAATTAACTGGACACTGATAAGTCACCTCTCGTCTTCATTAGACATGAGCAGTTGATAAAGGGAGCTTTGAAGCTTGTCCAGTTTACATAGTAGTATCTCCTGTTGTCCAGCAGAACAATGTCTGAAACAAATATGTTCCTTTAATTGGCTGCAACCTATAGCATTACGATTAGTAGCCAATAGTAAAAACCTGCCTGTAAGGGCAGAGACACACGGTCAGATTCAGGGAGATTAGTCGCCCGGCAACAAATCTCCTCTTCTTCAGCCTGAATAATATCCCTGAACTGCCTCCCCTACCTTCCCACCGGCTAGAATGTAAATCACTGGAGGGATGGCACTGGGAGCGCTTAGTTTTTTGAAGGCACCCCGAAGTTTCCTCCTGAGGCCCAGACCTTGATCTGCCAGGCCCCCCAAAAAATTTTTTGTGGCTCTGTGCGCAGGCTTTGGTTTTCATTCACCTGCCATTGTGCGCATGCACGCCATGAGCCTGCTTTAGGCGTTGCGCGGGCCCCATTCACGCATGTGCATGGGGACTTTGGGGTTTGTAACCCGGTGGGCCAATAATGTCCAGTCCGACACTGACATAATGTACAACATTTCAAGCCTACTCATTCAGCTTCAATTATCCTTTAATTAAATCCACATATTTCCCTTTGTAGTGGTTTCGAAGTTTGATTACATATTTGCTGAAAACGGAATTGTTCAATACAAGGATGGCAAACTTCTCTCCAGACAGGTAAGTGCAATAATACTTTAAAAGCAATTAAAGGGGATGTAAAGGCAAAAAGTGAAAACCCATTTTTAGTTTCTTTATTGAAAAAGAAATCTATCACCTGTAATGCCCTTAATATCATCATTATCCTGCAGACAGAGCAGCAATGGACCATCTAAAATGTCCTATCCTCAGCAGAGAAAGTAAAACCAAGGGGGAATTTTACTATCTACAATCAGGTTTCTAATAAAAACAGTACAATTTTCTAAATTAAAGTACATTGGAGATAGGTTTCCTTCTCATTAAAGAATATAAAATGGGATTTCATTTCTTTGTCTTTACATCCCCTTTAAGATTCCTAGCTTAGGAACAAGTAATAATTCTATGTCTGATTAGCCGATATACACTGTAAGCTCTAGGATAACACAGTTTGATTTCTATACTGACAAAGGACAAAATTGCTACAATGCAGTAAATAAAACCAGCCAGCAATTAGCTTTAATGTTCTAGTTATGAAGGCTATACCCCCAGACAGTAGCATCTTTATGCACAGTGTTATCTAACGGTAACAAACCATGTACCATGACTTTGTTTTAAGGCCATCCAGAACCATCTTGGTGAAGAATTGCTCCAAGATCTTATTAATTTCTGCCTCATGTACATCGCTCTGCTCAAACTGCCAAAGAAACGGTGAGTATTTATGGGGATATGGTGGAGGTCTTTGGGGAAGTTGCTGACAGCTCAATATTTTACACAAGTGAGGTTTAGAAAAAACCTAAGTCCAGCTTTTTCTGAACCACATTCACATGACAACTCCCAGCATGCCAGATGCTAGTTCAACTTCTCAGGAGAACAATGACCCAATGTTTTCTATAACAACTCTGTATCACTCGCCTTCAACACCAGTACAAACTGCCCTCATTGTACTTGATTGATCTTTCATGCGGATCATGAAATAATTCTGCAAGATTAAAACAAAATACAGTTTGTTTAGACACAGCTTTTAGGTTAACTGTTTACTTAGTAACAATTTAACATACTGTTAGGTTGAAAAAAGACACATGTATATTAACAGCTATTATATTACTGACTATATAAAAAACTTTTTGCTGATCCAGAGGAAGGCAAAAAAACTTTAAGACTTTCTAATTTTATTTATTTTCTGAATATTAATAAAAATCATTAGAGAGATTATGATATGATCCCCTTATATATTGATACATAGTTATCATTATCATATCTCTCCACAGGGGCATAACTACAGAGGAAGCAAATCCTGCAGGTGCAGGGGGGCCCAGGAGGTATAGGGGGCCCCATAAGGCTCTAATTAATGAGCAGTCTCAACATATATTGGTACAAAGGACAAACTCTGCATATGTTAAAATCTAAAAAGAATTTTCTGTGGGGCCCAGTAACATCTATAGTAGTTTCGCCACTGTTCCTCCTCAAGAGCCTCTTTCTCCAGTTACATAGTTAGTTACATAGTTAAATTGGGTTGAAAAAAGACAAAGTCCATCAAGTTCAACCCCTCCAAATGAAAACCCAGCATCCATACACACACCCCTCCCTACTTTTAATTAAAATTCTATATACCCATACCTATATTAACTATAGAGTTTAGTATCACAATAGCCTTTAATATTATGTCTGTCCAAAAATCATCCAAGCCATTCTTAAAGGCATTAACTGAATCAGCCATCACAACATCACCCGGCAGTGCATTCCACAACCTCACTGTCCTGACTGTGAAGAACCCTCTACGTTGCTTCAAATGAAAGTTCTTTTCTTCTAGTCTAAAGGGGTGGCCTCTGGTACGGTGATCCACTTTATGGGTAAAAAGGTCCCCTGCCATTTGTCTATAATGTCCTCTAATGTACTTGTAAAGTGTAATCATGTCCCCTCGCAAGCGCCTTTTTTCCAGAGAAAACAACCCCAACCTTGACAGTCTACCCTCATAATTTAAGTCTTCCGTCCCTCTAACCAATTTAGTTGCACGTCTCTGCACTCTCTCCAGCTCATTTATATCCCTCTTAAGGACTGGAGTCCAAAACTGAACTGCATACTCCAGATGAGGCCTTACCAGGGACCTATAAAGAGGCATAATTATGTTTTCATCCCTTGAGTTAATGCCCTTTTTTATGCAAGACAGAACTTTATTTGCTTTAGTAGCCACAGAATGACACTGCCCAGAATTAGACAACGTGTTATCTACAAAGACCCCTAGATCCTTTTCATTTAAGGAAACTCCCAACACATTGCCATTTAGTGTATAACTTGCATTTATATTATTTTTGCCAAAGTGCATAACCTTGCATTTATCAACATTGAACCTCATTTTCCAGTTTGCTGCCCAGTTTTCCAGTTTAGACAGATCACTTTGCAAAGTGGCAGCATCCTGCATGGAACCTATAGTTCTGCACAATTTAGTATCATCTGCAAAAATAGAAACAGTACTTTCAATGCCCACCTCCAGGTCATTAATAAACAAGTTGAAAAGCAAGGGACCTAGTACAGAGCCCTGCGGTACTCCACTAACAACACTGGTCCAATTAGAAAATGTTCCATTTACCACCACTCTTTGTAGTCTATCTTTTAGCCAGTTCGCTATCCAGGTACAAATACTATGTTCCAGGCCAACATTCCTTAATTTAACCAGTAACCTTTTGTGTGGCACTGTATCAAATGCTTTAGCAAAGTCTAAGTAAATCACATCCACTGCCATCCCAGAATCGAGGTCTCTACTTACATTCTCGTAAAAAGAAATTAAGTTAGTCTGGCAAGATCTATTACGCATAAAAAAAAAAAAAAAAAAAAAAAAACAAGTGTAAACAAGTTTATTATGTACAAGGACTCTAAGGTTCTTCTCCATTATGGATTTACCTAGTGCAGTCCCCAAAAGGGTGTTAGTATAATTTGGTCACCTATGTTTATAAATTGGCCTATAGCTATCAGACTAGGGGGCTTTCTTTCTTCAATAGCAGTTTCATTAGGTGTAAGTGAATATTCACTCAGTATGGCCACCCCTTGTATTGTTCCAATTGCTTGGACCAACAGCCTAAACAATGTGAACTCGAGGAAGGAGTAAAGAGAAGTTTCAACTCATCTTTACTTCCTTATCTACCAATACACTGTGAACTGCACATCAGCATTGGGAAATTTTCAAACCTGGCCAAATGGTTACCTGACCAATATCAGCCGGCATTGACTGCTCCAACATTCATGTACTGAAAAATGGCCAAGAAATGGCCAAAATTTGATAGTAAGTTTCATCTGTTTAGGTGCAGCCAACTTTACTGCAATTGAGGCCCAATCCCAAATATATCAATCACAGACACTGCACAATGAGAAAATCATTGTACGACATACGTTTCCTGTAACTGTGTACTTACAAGCTGATATTTAATCCCAGTTCATTGTAAGGCTTGCAGGTTACAATGGATATAAAAATGAGCATTGTAGCAATGTAGCACCTCAAAGGTTGGCAATGATCTCTATATTATTATCAAAATAAGAGAGAATATATATGTTCCAGTACAGTTCCATTTTTTTTACGTTTGTTTGCACAATATCTTGCATGGCACCACCGTCTAATGATTACATT
This sequence comes from Xenopus laevis, assembly GCF_017654675.1. Classification (NCBI taxonomy): domain Eukaryota; kingdom Metazoa; phylum Chordata; class Amphibia; order Anura; family Pipidae; genus Xenopus; species Xenopus laevis. The sequence goes on from NC_054378.1 coordinate 92,878,287, forward strand.
CTATATATTTAGAGACTTGGGGGTATATTCATCAAAGAGTGAAGTTAGAGATCGCCACAGCCTGCCACCACTCTACATTCATTTCTATAGGATTTTTAAAGGCGTGTTTATCAATTGGTGAACTTTCACTATCACCACAGTCCTCTAGAGTGAAATTCCACCACTTTCCATTGATTTCTATGGGATTTTTAAAAGAGTATTTATCAATGGGTAAACGTGAAAGTTCATCCTTTGATAAATATGCCTTTCAAAATACCATAGAAATTAATGGAGAGAGGCGGTATTTCACTGTAGTGGACTGTGGAGATCTTTAACTTCACTCTTAGATAAATATACCCCAAAGCGTTAAAGGACAACTATACCCCCAAAATGAACACTTAAGCAACAGATAGTTCATATCATATTAAGTGGCATATTAAAGAATCTTATCAAACTGGAATATATATTTAAGTAAATATTGCCCTTTTACATCTCTTGCCTTGAGCCACCATATCGTGATGGTCTGTGTGCTGCCTCAGAGATCACCTGACCAGAAATACTACAACTCTAACTGTAACAGGAAGAAGTGTGGAAGCAAAAGACACAACTCTGTCTGTTAATTGGCTTATGTGACCTAACATGTATGGTTTGTTGGTATGTTTGTGAGTACAGTGAATCCTACTATCCCAGGGGGCGGCCCTTATTTTTTAAAATGGCAATTTTCTATTTATGATTACCCAATGGCACATACTACTAGAAAAGTATATTATTATGAAAATGGTTTATTTACATGAAGCAGGATTTTACATATGAGCTGTTTTATGCAATATCTTTTTATAGAGACCTACATTGTTTGGGGGGTATAGTTTTCCTTTAAGGCTGTTAATCAAGTAATGTTATTACAGTATAATGCCAGGCATGCAGAGAGCCAAGTAGAAACAGTTCTTTGCCCAAAGGCCTAACTGCCAGTGTGGCTAGTGGGTTTTAGTTTCTAACATTCTGGCCCATCTTTTGCAGAGGAACATTCATTGAATTTCGCAATGGAATGCTCAATATTTCACCCATTGGACGAAGCTGCACTCAAGAAGAAAGGATTGAATTCTCTGAGTTAGATAAGGTATGCTACCAATTAGTAAGGGCCTGGAAAATAACATTGGCATCACCTGATGATCAAAAGGATAAACTAAAGTGAGATAAAAGATTAGGTTGGAAATGATTCACTTGATGCGTGGGAGTTATTGTACCAGCCAAGGGTACTAAAGATCTTTAAAGGACACGTAAACCCTACATTTTCTTACCTTGTATATAAGTTGGAGAGTTCTCCCCCACCTAAACCTCATCACTTGTACTGTATATAATCCCTGTATTCGCCATCACATCACAAATAGCAGATTTCATGTGCAAACAGCACTGTAAAGTTCATGCAACCAAGAATGCAGGCTTGCATAGGCACAACTTACTCTGAGAAATAATCCTGCTTGGATTGAACACTGTAATTTAATTTCCATTTGAACAAGCAATGATGCTTGAAAGTAAAAATGAATTTAGCTGGGGTCCACAGCCTTCCTTTATTACTTGGAGTTTGCCTAGCATGGCATGGCTTTCAGTGCTAGACAGGGGTGATCCTACCCAATTTGCGGCCCGAGGCAGCCTTTGTTTTTGCCACGTTGCTAGTGCACAATTGCGCTCTCTGCAGTAGAAGAGCCAAATTTCCGGGTTTAAAACCGGAAATTCAGCTCTTAGTTACCAGGAGCGGCATTTTTGCCTCAACTCACCTCATTGGCGGAGGAGTGCCCCTGGTGCTAGATGTAATTAGCTACAACCTTATGTTTCTCCACAGAAAGAGAAAATCCGAGAGAAATTTGTAGCTGCACTACAGAGAGAATTTGCAGGGAAAGGTCTGAGATTTACAAGAGGTGAGGATCTTTGTTCTTTTAACATTTGCTTGTGCTTTCTCTTTTCATATAGCTCACACTATAAGTCAAGGGTAATTTTGACCCTAGCAACCAGATTGCTGAAACTGCAAACTGGAGCGCTGCTGAATTAAAAGCTAAATTACTCAAAAACCACAAATAATAAAACATTAAAACCAATTGTAAAGTGTCTCAGAATATAACTCTATACACCATACTAAACGTTAATATAAAGGTGAACAACCCCTTTAATCCTTTGCTTGTCCTTTCTGTGCATTCTGTGGCTATTTTTGCAGTGATCTTACTGGTTTGTCTGGGGTTAATGGAGTGCTCATTGGTCATTTTTACACTGACCTCACTGGCATGTCTGGGATTATTATGCTAATTATCCACTTTCTGTAGTAATTATCAGTTTTACTTAGTGATTATACTGGCATGTTTAGGGTTAAAATACAAATTCTCCATTTTATGAAGTGATTATACTGGTATGTCTAAAATGTGTGGGGGCACCCCCCCAGTGATTAACCATTTCCTTGTTCAGTTTTCCTTTAAGGGCCCTTACACACAGGCATTTTGAGTTGCGCTCCCCTGCATTACGGTTTCATTCGCTCTGCCACAGGGGAGCACAGGAGTAAATGTACGCCATTACTGTCAAGGGGGTTGTACTCACACACAGGCCCGGACTGGCAAATGCCAGAGGGGCTGCTATAAGGTGCCATAGAAAGTCAGTATTTAGTGGGCTGGTGGGGGCTGTTTGGGTCTCTGTGTGGGCTGATTGGGCCTCTGTTTACCTAAAATGGCAGGGCCTATTTTAATTCTCAGTCCGGACCTGCTCACACAGACGCATGTAAGCGCCGAACGCACGTTGAGATGCAGCATGTTGCATTTTACCAGCTTTCATCACTTACATGCGTCTGTGTGAGTACTGCCCCCTTGACAGTAATGCCGTACGTTTACTCCTGCGCCCCCCTGCAGCTGAGCGCATGAAACCGGAATGCAGGGGAGCGCAGCTCAAATTCCCCTGTGTAAGGGCCCTCATAGTAACCTAGAGTCAGCTAGAGCATTTGAACTTCACATGCTTAGAATGCACTTGTGTTCCCATGATAAAAATATAACCGGTCCAACTGCATTTGTATATAAAATAAAATGCATTGCCTCGGCTTCTTCTTTGTTGCTAGTGCCATCTAGAACATTACCATTAGTGTCTCATCCTCCCTATCATACCTCCACTCCAACATTCTCAATATATTAGGTTATTAGCTTTTACTTTTTTTCCTTGTAGGGGGAATGATCAGTTTTGACATCTTCCCTGAAGGCTGGGACAAACGCTGCTGTCTGGATGTTGTAGTAGCAGAAAAATTCAGCAGCATTCATTTCTTTGGCAATGAGACAACTCCGGTGAGATATTTGCTTTCATAGCATGATACTTCCATGCCTTTTTTTCCCCATTATTTGAATACATTTTTACAAGACTGGATATTACATAAACAAATTTAGCACGGTGCAAAAGCCAATTGCAGCCCCTAGATTTTGATTTTGTTTTTTGGTAAATGCCGTAACTACAGGTATGGGATCCGTTATCTGGAAACCCGTTATCCAGAAAGCTCTGAATTACCCGTAGACTCCATTTTATCCAAATAATCCAAATTTTTTACAATTATTTATTTCCTTTTGCTTTGTAATAATAAAACAATATCTTGTACTTGATCCAAACTAAGATATAATGAATCCTTCTTGGAAGCAAAACCAGCCTATTGGGTTTATTTAATGTTTACATGATTTTCTAGTAGTCTTAATTAATGGAGATACAAATTACAAAAAGATCCGTTCTCTGGAAAACCACAGGTCCCGAGCATTCTGGATAACAGGTCCCCAACCTGTACTAATGTCATTTTTAAATTATTTTCTTTAAGGCAAGTGTGTGCTGTAGAGACAAGGGAGTCAGTGCATGTCCAGACAATGTACCGTATATACAGGGTCGGACTGGACATGGGGGGCCCACCGAGTTACTAACCACCAGGGCCCCTCCCCCATGCATATGCATGAACATTGGCGTGCATGTGCGAGTGCCAATATTGTGTGCGCAAACGCCGATGCGCATGCACTAATGGCACCGCAATTCATTTTATTTGGGGGCCCTGAGATCGGGGGGCTGGGTCAGCGGGGGCCCATGAGGGTTTTTTCCCGGTGTCCCGCCAGCCCAGTCCGACACTGTTTGTGTGTGTGTGTGTATATATATATATATATATATATATATATATATATATATATATATATATATATATATATAGATATATATAGATATATAGATAGATGCTTGGGTGTCCGCACTCTGTCTTTGTCGAAGGTGAGGTGGACGATCAATTAGATCCTTGATAAAGGTATATATATATATATACAGGGGTGCGCCGCCAATGAGGCGAGCTGAGACGCTCGCCTCAGGCGGCAACGCCGGAGCGGTTTCCAGGGGCGGCAAAAAGCCGCTCCTGCACCTTTAAGAGCCGAATTTCCGGTTTTTAAACCGGAAATTCGGCTTTACGAATGCGAGAGAGCGCAATTGCGCTCTCCACATTAGTGTTCCTGCCTCCCCTCCCGACAGGTAAGTCGGCGAGGGGGGGCGGCATTGCAGGAGCCCTAAGGTACGAATCGGCGCTGTATATATATATATATATATATATATATATATATATATATATATATATATATATATATATATATAGAGAGAGAGAGAGAGATTTCATCACAGTTTGCAGCCTCTGCTCCTACATGCACCCCTGCAATATCTGTACAAGTGTTGTGAATCTGGTGTTACATTTATGAGTAGCAATAGGGGAAATCTGTGAGCCTGATCTGCATATTAAGGGCTCTTACACACAATTGAGTGTGCAGGAGTAGACGCACTCAATTATTGTGAAGGAGGCTGTACTCACACAGTACAAACTTGCCAAACGCAAGTGGGACGCAGCATGTGGCATTTCAGCTGCGTTCGGCGCATACATGCGTCTGTGTGAGTACAACCCCCTTCACAATAATTGAGAGTGTCTACTCCTGCAGGGAGCGCAGGAAAAACCACCAGTGTGTAAGAGCCCTAGGAAAAGTGCAAAGTAATGACACTGATGCAACTGCAACCCCTTAGTTAATAAGCCTCACTAAGGTCTTAATAAGGGAAAATCACTGTTACTGTTGCTTCAGCACATACAGTTCTATGGCATATGATTCAACAAGAATGGAGTATGTAAAAACCTTTAGTATGAAAAAGTCCCAGTAAAGCAACATTTATTAAATGACTTATGCTGAATGTCAAAAACTAATCCATATATTCACATTTTATGACCACAGGGTGGGAATGACTACGAGATCTACACTGACCCTCGTACAATAGGACATACTGTGCTTTCCCCTGAGGACACTGTACAGAGGTGCCAAGAGCTTTTCTTCTCAGAAAGAGACAATGAAGTATGATTGGCTTCTAGGACCATGTTACCTGCAGGTCTGACCTACTTGTGTAAAAGGCACAAAATTGTCTTTTTCTTGTACCAGGACCAAATAGATGCTGTGATAGGAGACATGGACTGTTCCATGACAGATAATCACAGGCAGAACCAAAAGCCACCACTTTATGTTTGTTCATCTACTTGAAAATATACCTTTATATGGCCCTATTGTAAAGATTGTCTGCAGTACTGCAGAAACACAAGAGGGATCTATAGTAGATGTATACCGGTGCATTGTATCATTAAAAAAGGTTCTTGATGACAATTATACAAATAGGGAAGAAAGGCTTAAGGAAAACCTATGTTTCACTGACTATGAGACTTTTCTTCTGGTTGCTGGGAATGTTACCCTTGCTATAGAGCAATTCTCACACTGTGCCCTTCATAATGAAAGCATATGTTGATATTCAACAACATAATGGAGATAATGGAGAACACTGATGGAAGTAGTGTTCTGTTATGTTACACATCCACTCACTCCAGCCTTTATACATTACATATTTGGCTAAACTATATTAGAAACATTTTTTTATTTTACATCTATTTACCTAGCTTTTATTTTTACACTGGACAATTCCTTTAATGATGGGCTTCTGTAATGACAGTTTGTAAGAGAACAACAGATTCGAGGCTAGTGTTTATAGTGCTTAATGTTGTTACTTGAAGTTTATTCCATTCAGACACTGTGAAGCAAATGAAATGGGAATACGATTGCTGTCTGGCTGGTAAAAGTGATCTTTGTTGCCAATTAAAATAATAGAGAAGAATATGAACAGCAATGGGAAGGCCAGTATATTTTTTTGCATAAAAGTGGCAACCCTATCTCACACCCCTAAACCGGGAAGTGAAAGTTGAATGGACGTATATGTTGCAGCAAATACATTACACTACACAAGTCCAGGGAACCTTAATAAAATAAAATAGAGTTGTTATATTGCCCTACACATGAGCCCAGTGTATAGTTTATGTGCCAAATGTTAAGAAATGTAGGGGGGAACCCGGGTACCCAAAAAAGTTTTTACGGTCTTTTGCAGCCTATCACTCTGTAAATGTACTGCTTAACATACTGGCACAAATACTTCAAATAATGACAGGCATAATCTCCAGGAAAAGAGTGGCCTCTAGAGGTTTAGTATTTAATGTAAGATGACTGAATGCTTGTTTAGTTTTATCAAGTGCTATCTCTGTCATTTAACACAGTTGTTTTGCTGGGTGTCATCCATCCATCTTTATACAGTTATATAATGTTCCAAACAATGGGCATGCATGTTTAGATCTACATGTGAATATTATTGATAGTATAGCCTCTGGCATCTACTCTTATTAAAGGAACAGTAACACCAAAAAATGAAAGTGTTTTAAAGGAATGACAATATAATGTACTGTTGCCCTGCACTCAGGACCGCTCCTGCCATGAGGAAAGGTGAGACCCTCGCCTCAGCCGGGAGTGAGCGGCCAGTTACCAGGGGCGGCAAAAAGCCACCTCTTGTAACTTTTAGAGCCAAATTTCCGGGTTTTAACCCATAAATTCGGCTTCACTAGTGCAGAGAGCGCAATTGCACTCAATGCACTAGCAATGCTGCCCCCTTTTGACCCCCCCGACACTGAATCATAAGTGCAGAGCGGGAGGGGGGCGGCATCTGGGCTGCTGCCTCCAGCGGCAGCAGCCCCAGGATCGCTGCTGCCTGCACTGGTAAAACTGGTGGGTTTGCTTCAGAAACACTACTATAGTTTAAATAAACAAGCTGCTGTGTAGCCAAGGGCAGCCATTCAAAGCTGAAACAGGCACAGCATACATAGCAAATAACAGATAAGCTCTAAAGAATACAATGGGATCCTTTAGAACTTATCTGTTATCTACTATGTATCCCGTTCTTGAATGGCTGCCCCCATGGCTACACAGCAGCTTGTTTATATAAACTATAGCTGTGTTTCCGAAGCAAACACACAAGTTTTACCAGTTTAGGGCAACAAAAGATTATACTGTCATTCGGAGAAGGAATGCAACCAAAGCAGTTTATTGCCAATAGATAAGCCACAAAAGTGCAAGCTATAACACTATATTTATTCTGCAGAATGCTTTACCATACCTGAGTAAACCATTTTAGAAGCTCTCTGTTTGTTTAGGATAGCAGCTTGGTGTGACATCACTTCCTGTCAGAGTCTCTCCCTGCTCATTTATATCTCTGGGCTCAGATTACAGCAGGGAGGGGAGGAGGGAGAGGAGCAAACTGAGCATGCTCAAGTCATGCCCTGGCGGTTTAAAGGACCAGTAACATCAAAAAATTTAATTGTTTTAAAGTAATAAAATATAATACAGTGTTGCCCATCACTAGTAAAACTGCTGTGTTTGCTTCAGAAACACTACTATTGTTTATGTAAATAAGCTGCTGTGAAGCCATGGAGACAGCTATTCAAAGGAGAAAAGGCTCAAGTTACACAGCAGATAGCTAAAAAGCTCTGTCTTTCTAATGGTGTTGTCTGTTATCCACTATTTAACCTGTGCCATATAGCCGTTTTTCAATTTCCACCATTGCTACACAGCAGCTTGTTTATATGAACTATAGTAGTGTTTCTGAAGCAAACAGGTCAGTTTTACCAGTGCAGGGCAACACTACATGATATTTTCATAACTTTAAAACACAAGCTCAAAACAGGAAGTCAGATACAGAAGCCCATGTTTACACAATAGAAGGAAAGAAATGTGGTGTTTCTTTTGACAGAGGACTCAGAACAGCATTATTTTGAGGGTTTACTGGTGTATTTATATAGGCCTTTCAGATGAAGCTTACTTAATTTTAGCCTTTCCTTCTCCTTTAAAACGCTTTCCTTTTTTGGTGGTACTGTTCCTTTAAGGCTAATGGCACATGGGTTGTAAATACGCCAGTTAAGGATAGCTGCCTTCTGGCCCCCGTATATGTGTGTGCTCACAGTTACAGGATCTGTGGAAACACTAAATATGCATCTTCACACCAAAATCAGTGTGATGCCACCTGATCCCATTTCTGTCAGTGCAAACACATACAGGATGTGGAAGGCAGTAGATTGGCTTTTCTCTGCTCAATTATGGGTCCTCACCATATATTCACCATCAATTGGCCTCCTACACAGACCAATAAGCTGCTTACTTGGTTGCTATCTAATTCTATACAGATTGTATTACTTTCTATTCAAAAAAGTAGGCAGAATTATCAAATTCTATTGTCCCTCTCCTGTGATCAGTGGCTAATGATAGACACTTCTACTGTATTTGCTCTGCTGCTGTGATCTCTGTAGGTGACCTATAGAGTTTCTCCCTAGAGCAGCCAGGCATGCTGTAGCTATGATACTCCACTACATCTCCCCTTAAGCTTTGCCTTTAACGAATAACAGAAGTTGATAAAAATAATACAGGATATACTGTTCCATTGGGGGGGGGGATGTGAGTACAAGTGCTGCTTACCCTGTGTATAAATATCTAGATGTATACATGGTTCTGTAAATATTCTATTGACGTGTTACTCATTGGCTGCACCAACAGCTCAGACACTTTTAGGTTCAAATAAATTTGAAAATATGAGACAACATGGATAACAGATGAAAACAGCCTCCTAGATTGTCCTGAAAAGATTTAATTAAAAGGTATAATTAATCAATGAGAATTGGGCTTTTATGCGTACAATAAAATACAACAGAAAAATACAGTTTGTTTTAAGGAAATAAAATCAGCATTTTGTTAAATAAAACATTGATTTGTCAGTCAATTGTAACTATCTGTTTTTGCTTGTGTGGAAAATAAAATATTCTCTTTTAAATTCTGCTTCTGCATATGTTTTTTTAAAATTCTTTCGGATTCATCAATTTTATTAGATAAAAATAAATATAATAAAGCATATCACACTATACCAACTTAGTGAAACGCAACACACCATTCTTCTGCATATGTTGCCACCAGTTATCATTTGTAATGTTTGAGAATGTCATATACTGAGAACAAGGAAAAGAAACAGCAGATGGTGACGGATCTACCTTTTCCCCGCATGTCATTGTTGTGCCAATAGTATATTTGTTAACCAAGACAGAGCAGAATTTGGTAATATTTACCAAATAAATGCAGATACAATATTTTTTTATTCTAAGCAGTATTTCATCCTGGTTACTCCTAAAACCACCCCTTAGAGCCAATATCATGAAATGTGGTTAGCATTGGGGGTCATTTATAAACACTAGGCAAATGTGCCCAGAGGCAGTAACCGATGGCAACCAATCAAATTGCTGCATTCATTGTTCTACTTGCATCTGGCTTCAAAAAGCTAATCACTGATTGGTTGCTATAGGTAACTGCCCATGGGCAAATTTGCCCAGTGTTAATAAATGAGCACCACTAACTCTAAAGAATGTTTAGACCTTCAGCTCCTTGCTTTTACAAAGCTCCTTTAGCTCCTTTAGCTTGTACAGGTACTACATCAATGGTACTAGGGACTTAAAGGGATTGTTCACCTTTGAGTTAACTTCTGGGGGCCCATTTACTTAGCTCGAGTGAAGGAATAGAATAAAAAAAACTTGATGATTTTTTTGGCTACTTCGACCATCAAATTGGCTACTTTGACCTTCGACTACGACTTTGAATCGAACGTGTCGAACTAAAAATCGTTTGACTATTCGATAATCGAAGTACTGTCTCTTTAAGAAAACCTTTGACCCCCTATTTCGCCACCTAAAACCTACCGAAGTGCAATGTTAGCCTATGGGGAAGGTCCCCATAGGCTTTCTAATGTTTTTTAGGTCGAAGAAAAATCGTTCGATCAATGGATTAAAATTTTTGCAGTAAATCCTTTGACTTCGATATTCGCAGTTAAAGGATTTACATTCGGTTAATTAACCATCGATATTCGACCCTACGTATATCTGCCCCTTAGTATGATGTACGAGAGTGATATTCTGAGACAATTTGCAATTGGTTTTCATTTTTTATTATTTGTGGTTTTGGAGTTATTTAACATTTTATTCAGCAGCTCTCCGGTTAGCAATTTCTGGTTGCTAGGGTCCAAATTACCCTACCATGCACTGATTTGAATAAGAGACTGGAATATAATTAGAGAAGGGTCTGAATAGCAAAATGAGGAATAAAAAAAGTCACAACTTTCAATAAATTTGTAGCCTTACAGATCATTTGCTTTTTAGATGGGGTCACTGACCCCAATATGAAAGCTGGAAAGAGTCAGTAGAAGAAGGCAAATAATTAGAAAACATTGAAAACATTGATGAAGACCATTTGCAAAGTTGCTTAGAACATACTAAAAGTTAACTTAAAGGTGAGTTACCCCTTTAAGATGAACAGCGCAGCCATCATGGGAGCCAGACCAGGTAAAAAACGCTCAGGAAAAGGAGGCCGACTAGAGAATCTTTGGTTTAGCCAACAGGTTACTGGACACCCTTTGTGATTTATCCATTTGTTTTTAACTATTTGTAAGTGCAATACTTATCTTATTAAAAAAACTGTTTTACACTATTATTGCTCCTGCTTCAGAAGTGTTAATAGATGTGAGGCAGAGACCGGATAGTGAGACTAATGGTTGTTTGATATGTGCTACCTCATATAAAGTGATTGTGATGCCCAGTCACACTTGGATTTGTTGAATCTATATGGAAGAATTGTTTTTGGGATATTTCTCGACATCGCTCATTTTTGCACAGACACAATTTGTGTGAATACATTTGGAGGTGTCATGTAAAGTTTTGGTGAAGTGTTAAATCACCAGTTTTCCCCAGGGTGGTGCAATTCTAACTTTAAATACTACACTATATTATCATTTTTGTTTGTTTTGTTCAAATCCCGTCAGCTTTAGCACTGCAGATTATTTATATAATATTATATAATCTTATATACTTTATTTGGAATATTCCTCTTTTGTAGGAATTCTGCTTATGGCTGTCCATATTTACTTAGAGGAGGTAGGAGCCTCTCTGGGTCCTTCTGGTGTAGTTACTAGAAATCCTTCATCTCTACATGCATTCCCCCCCCCTGAGTCCTGCATTGGTTCAATTGGAAAGACCTGTGTCTGACCCAGTTCCACTGACCCCTAACCTGACCCGCACCCACCACTAAACACATCCCCCTACCCAGAGCCACTACCCGACATAGACCCTATAAGTCAAACTTACCTTACGACATCGTAGTGATGTCATCGTAGACCAGAAGTGATGCCACTCCACATCCCATTCATCCGGAAAGGTAAAAAAAAATGCCTGCAGCACTGGGAAGAGTGGGAGGGACCAGTCCCACATATTTGCTGGGTACTCAGGTGGGTTACCCGCGGACTACCTGCACGGTCAGGGAATCAGGGATTTTCTACCCAGAACTCTACCGATTTGTGGGTATTCCACAGGTACCTGACCCACTGCAGGTCTCTACCCCCCTCCAAAAAAATATAAAACAGTTTACTTAAAACATTCTGATGTAGCTGAGGCAGGTTGTGCTATGATTCATGCCAGCACATAGTATATTGTATTTTGACACATCTCATAAAACTAAATTGTGTCCAATATCATCCACTTCCAGCTTTACCAATATTGTTTGCAAAAAAAATTCGCTCATCACTATTTGCAACTAAACAAAAAAAAAGTATGCTCAACTGCTAAGAAGTTTCTGTCTGTAAGTTTTATAGAGAGGGACTTTCACATGTTGTTCCTACTGGCATTGGTTGTTGCCTGGCTGTTGAAATGCAAAAGCATTGTTAGTGATCATGAAAACAATGTATTTTATAAAATAAAATAAATGCAACCCCTAAAAAAAAACAACAGAACCAGGGTTTTATTTTATTGCATTTTATTCATTATTGCCAACACACAGACTTAAATTAATCAGACACAGACTACCAGCTTCTGAACACAAACACATACATAACAATTTTTTTTTTTTTCAGCAGTTAGCACACTTAACCCCCTGAACTCCAAGGGGGACAAATTATAGGGCCTTGAAAAACACTGTGAAAAAAAACTGTCCCAGAACTAAAATGGTAGAGAAAGTCAAAGTAAATACTAAGACGTTTATGTAATAAAAGACACTGGGGGTTAGTTATCAACACTGGGCAAATTTGCCTGTGGGCAGTAACCCATGGCAACCAAATTCTACTTTCAGCTGGTTGAACAAAGTCAATCACTGGCCCGTGTTGATAAATGAGCCACACTAAGTTTGCTCAGGGCCAGTAACATATATTAACCAATCTGCAGGTAGCATTTTCTGGTGATCTGTTTAAAAACATCTTATTGATTACGATGGGTTTCTGCTCCTGGGCAAACTTAGGAGGTTATGTGATAAAAGGCACTAAGTTTGCCCAGGAGCAGTCACTCAATCACTGCTCTGCTTCATATTGGGAGGAGCATGGTATATCCCATATAGTATATGATGTCGTTTTACAATTCACTCACCAGCCCCGACAAAAGATCTTGTTATGTCAGTTTTGGGGGCTTTTAGGAATAGGAATCCAGCAGCTGGGCAACTCTTTCAGCTCAATTAAACTTACTTCCAAGGGCCCTTACACAGGGGCAGTTTTACCTGTGCTCCCCTGCATTGCGCTTTCTTCCGTTCAGCCGCAGGGGAGCGCAGGAGTACACTAAGTCAATTATTCAGAAGGGGGCTGTACTCACACAGATGCATGTATGTGCCAAACGCAGGTCAAATGCAACATGCTGCATCCTAACCTGCATTTAGAGCTTAAATGCGTCTGTGTGAATACAGCCCCCTTCAGAATAATTGACTGCATCTACTCCTGCGCTCCCCTGCGGCTGAACGGAAGAAATCCCAATGCAGGGGAACACAGGTAAAACCGCCCGTGTATAAAGGCCCAATACTTGCCAATACTGCCTTTCAGTTTGAACCTTATTTAACAAACATCAGGTGCAGTACAAAGCACAGAACTGTGCAGTCATGCAAGTTGCACCTATATTGATGGAGGGGAAACCAGTAAAGCAACCCACCAGTAAATCACATACAAGCTGCAGCACACACTACTTTGCAGGAGCCCCTGCCGAGTTTCTGGGGGGTAGTGCCTCATTGTGGGTAAAAAACACAATGGGCTGTGTGTTTTTTTTACACCTTGTAAATAAGCCCTTATGAGTTATAAAATATATACATCCTATGCCTGTAGGGTTGCCACCTGGCTGGTATTTTACCCGCCTGGCCGGTAAAAATGATGGTTGATCCCAATGTTATTAATAGGGAAAAAAGATAAATATATAGGAATAGGAATTTTTTTCCAGAAAAGGTGGCAACCCTATATGCCTTTAAGGGGCTTAAACATTATATGGCAGAGCAGCCGACTGCCTTAGGAAGGGAAAGGATTGGCTGTTAAATAGTATTGGTGTAGGTAGAAATCAATCACTTTCCAAGCACTATCCAACAGCCGGGGTCATTTAGTTTTTTATAAGTAGAGGACTTGTTTATTATCATAGGTGCCAAGCTGCACAAGTATAGCTTTTTGTATACAAAACCTGGTGTGCAACTTTTTCTTTGCTATCTGGATAATTTTGCCAGTGAAGATACCACCCAGGTAATTGACTCAGTTAGATATGCATTACGGTGTGCGTTAAGGTCTTTTGCACTGTATATATATATATATATATATATATATATATATATATATATATATATATATATATATATATATATATATATATATATATATATATATATATATATATATATATATATATATAGTCAAATGTAGCAGATAGCGGCACTCACAGGATTTGCAACAAATTCCAGATTGAAAAAATCTTTATTGAAGCTCAACGTTTCGATCCCCCACAGGGATCTTCGTCAGGAGGGAAAAACAACGACGAAGATCCCTGTGGGGGATCGAAACGTTGAGCTTCAATAAAGATTTTTTCAATCTGGAATTTGTCGCAAATCCTGTGAGTGCCGCTATCTGCTACATTTGACTTTATTATATATTGGCAGGCACCCAGGTTTTCAACATTGGAAACGGTGTGCACCTTGGGACAGTGTATATATATATATATATATATCTTAGCACCTATTTTAATAAATACTATACCTCCCAACAGTTTGGAAACAGAAAGAGGGACAAAAAGATTTGCCGCGGGAGAAATGTTTTTGACCATGCCCATTTTTGACCACACCCCCTAATTATCATGTCTATTTTACAAAATCTGTCAGATTATGAATGTTTGAACACATTTCTGTGGTTTTTATGTTATTACAGTTTTGCTAATGAAGGTGAATTGCCCTTTAAGCTGTGAGTCTAAGTTCTCCCAAGAGACCTGCTTATCCTAAATTGCTTCTTTGCTTATCTTAAATTGTTACAAAAGTATTGAAAGTGCACCTGGTGGCTGTTCTGTGCTCTCTACCAAAAGCCAATTAACATTGTGTTTTTTTTCTGGCTGTTCAGAGCAGGCGATCAAAGTGAACATCGGGACATTTCAGCAAAAATCCGGAACTGCGGGCTGAAATCAGGACTGTCCCGCTCAAAACGGGACAGTTGGAAAATATGAAATACACCCCATAGAAGTAGCTAATGATATGCAACTAAATAGTCCTATTTTTATACACAAAACCTACATTGTCTTAAATATACAGATGACTTATGTTTATATGTCTCCTTATCATACAGAGATATAACTGATAGTGAGAATATTCCATGTAATGTTCTATGGCAACAAAATCTGCCTAATAAGAATAGTCAGAAAGTATACTTATTGAAAAGGAAATATACCCTATATAGAGTTTTTATATTTGGGGTGGGGATACATTACATTAGAGCTCACCCACTTTCTTTTCATTCCTATGTGAGTTTTAAAAATTGTCAATGGATGAAAGTTAGAGTTCACCATTTGAGAAACGCACTTCTAAAAGTGGGTGAGCTTTTCTGTGGTGAGCTCTAATCTCTGATTCTCTAATATGCCCCTTAGTGTTAGAGGCATCTATTTATTTAATATTTATTTAATTTTATATAATTTATTTAATAAATTATAGTTTGCCATTGTCACCAGTTTTCTAAACACAAACACAACCTTATCCTTGGTCATTACCGACAGTACAGCAGACTGCACAGTGTTGTGCTACCAGGACATTAGAAAGAGCTACTTATTTGGTGCTATTAGACATATTTTGTCTAGGTGTTTCTTTTATTAAGGGGCAGTAAATGTTTCCATAGAACCAGATGCAATTCAATGAGAAAAAAACAAAACTTATGTGTTTGTTTGTTTATCACATGAAAACATTTTCTCCTCAAATTGAATCTCGCCCATGTTTTCATGTTAAAAGCCATAAAATAACGTTTATTCATAAATCTGAATCTGGCCCTTTATTTGAGGTTATATGTTCTGAATTTCAAATGATGCTTTCCCTTTTTTTTAAGACTTTTTCATAGTGATCCAAGCAGAAAGGCTGCAGGCTGTGAGTGATGAAGAAGAGTGACTATTGGCCTGTGCAAATAGCTGGACGTCTTGCTGTCTGTGTGATCAGCAATGAAAGATAAATATAGAGATGTGCGTGCAAGATGGTTTTTAATGCTTTGAGCTATAATTGTGCTTTAATCCCCAAAAAGAAATATTTACAAAAAATATCCTACCCTGCATTTAAGTCATTTAAAGCAGCAAAGATATTTCAGTAAAGTACGGAAAATACATAATCCCAGTGATGGCTTGTAAGGCTCTGTAATGTGGATTAGAGCAGGGGAGTCAATATATCGGGGTACTGTGTTTTCTTAACAAAATAAATACATCTTTGAAGCTCATTCTTAGGTAAAATATTGGCACCAGTGTTCTTCTGCTGGTTGTAACTGCCACGGAAAAGCATCCAAGCCTGTGTCACAGAGCAGCCTCAGGGTCAGCACAGTAGTGAATGTAAACTGAGGGATTTACTTACTGGTTGCAACATCACAACATCACAACAGCTACATATTCTGCTGTGAGTACTTTCTGGCTATGGTGTCCATTAATAGACACATAATATTCTTTGTGTCTTTGAGGAGTGTGGAGTGGTGCTTGGGAGAGAGTGATCATTATCCCGGGACACAGGACTACTGCAGCATGATGGGAATTTAAATTCAATGTGTTTCAAAGACACAGTAAGCTGGTGGAGAGCGAGAGAGACTCCGAAAATTTTGCGGAACCTTTTTTCTTTCTATTTTTTGGAGAGTGGAACCCTTTATTCTGTTGCACATTACTGTAATTGTGCAGGGTGTAAGTCTTAATTATAAGAATATACAACCTGCAGCCTTACAGCTGTTGTGAAACTACAGCTTCCCAACGTATAGTTTAACTAATAGGGGTTCATATGTCACATAAATTGAGTCAACGTCTGTCCTTGACCATCAGCAACAGCCCAGCAGTCACCAGCCTATCAGTGATATTCGCATAGCTCCTCTTGGTGCTAGACCCCTGCCTGCTTAATGCAGCACTGGAGCAGACAATAGCTACTGGCATCACATCATGTAAAAAAAGCTGCTAAACAAAATTTGAGGCCCAAGGAGCTGTAAGTGTATTTTTGCAGGCTGAGAGAAGTGCATGCAGTCCATGCCCCTGCTCTGTGCACTCACATGCATTGGAGGTCAGCCCAAATATGCAATAGGAGGCATCTTGAGGCCGACCACTGTGTGTTTGCGCCTACACAGGTGGAAGAGGCTTCAATCAATGGAGCAGATTCGCTTCTTTCAGCCTGCAAAAATATGTATCAGAGCCTACACTCTGTGCCCTAAATATCACTGCCCCACTACCAGGAAAATATTAAGATAATCAATCATGGTCACAAACTAAAGGCAAGAATAGCTATAGTCAGCCACAATAAGCGATGGTGGTTGAAAAAGAACATCTTTCAATCAAAAATGTCACCACGGCACCACACAGGAATGAAATATACAGCAACTGAAAACTAACAGGTGGCCGCGTCTTTCCCTTTTTGTGTTTGTGTCTTCCTGTTCTTGTTTTTATGCCAGGCTCAAGTTTTAAACAAACTGGCAGTTAGGCAGGTTAAAAACTTAACTTACTAAATAAGTCAACAACCCACCCTCACCTTCCCAGTAAACATAAGGCCAGTGCTCTGTGCTGGAGGGATTGACTCCTTCCTATACACAATAAAAGAACTGGCACAGCCTTTGCAAGTGAATGCAGGGACAGCCTTTGCAAGTTTAATCAGTTAGCTTGGGGTGAATTGTTTAACTTGCAAGGGATGTCCCTACAGTAGGCTTGTCCTGTTCTGCCAATGTATGCTGCAGAAAATAAAATATTATTCAAATTCAATGTAAGCAAGCATGAAATGAAAAATGCATTGTAGCTTATATACAAATGATGCTTCTGTCAAAACCATTTCTATGATTTCTTGCCTCACAGGAAGTAAAATGCAGTTCCAATGCCTCCTGCTCCATGCTAATACACGATTATATCAATACACACAAAGTAGAAAATATGCAGTAATGTGACACAAATGTCTCTTCTCCAGAGTTCAGGTGATGATTAAGTCGATTCATTGAAAAACAGCTACAATTTGTGTCTATAAATCGGTAAAGAACATGCAAAAGCAGGAATGAAAATCGGAACAACAAAGTGCAAAAAATAAAAGAAAGAAAGGAATGACTGTAGCACACCCCCACTTGCATCCAAAACCCTGAAGTTTTAGCAACAAGGCATTGTGATGATGCAAAGTGTAGAAAGAAAGATAAGAAAGAGAAAGAAAGAGACCTGGTTTGGTCATATGTGAATTTCAGCGACATAACTGGCTTTTGAATGCTTTCATCAAATGAGATTTCCAAAAACCAAAACCCACATAAAAGAACCATGATAACTGCAGAACAATTGCCTTACAGCTGCAGACTTTTAGATCCTAGGTAGGTTCCCAATACAACGTTAATGGTGATAATGGCACCAAAATGAGTATATAATTGAAGCTTCATAGATCTTACAGATAGCTGGAACCAGTTCTTTACGGTCTATCTACTTTTCGGGATTGAAAGTCCCACAATAAATACTGAGAAAGATGTCAGTATACGCTGGCTCAACCTTTCCAAAAGATCTAGGGTCTATGGCAGCTGTAGATACAAGGTCAACATGGCAATTATCATATCTTGCTTGGTCCCCACCATTTCTGAAAGGTTCTAGTACAGTCTATGAGCTTATGAGCTTATGATCTGTCCTGACCATGTCTCATGCTTTGTGTGAGGGGAAAGATGAGTTAAGATGACCTCCACAGCCTGAAATTTCTGGTTCTTGGGTGGAACCGGGCACATCTTGTATGTAACCTCGTCTCCTTCGACTGGCACATACTCTCCCTCAATACTAAGAAAGAGTAAAAATAAAATAGTTAGAAAATAATCATGAGCACTTATATTTTCAATGTATAAATGAAGAAATGGGTAGAACCTTATTTCTGTCACTTACCTACATATGCTGTTTTATAGTAGTTGGTTTAATTCCTTGTCTGCCGGACACAGTACATAATACCCCCATGTATCCACAAGAAGTGAGGACTGCACATGAGGGTGGCAGGGGTGCAAAGAAAATAGCTTTACCCAGTCAGCTGCAAATTTCCTTACTGTTAAAGAACTAAAGCAAATAATTTGGCTAGAAATTATTCACTTTATGTTTTGGGCTTCTGCACAAGCCCAAGTCTACCAGAGCCCTATAGCAGTGCAGATCTGTGCCCTTGAAGATGCCCCAGCAGCTCCTAATCCTCTTCGATGCTGCTTCACATAGCCTGGGGCTGATATCCTGAGCTAAGGGACTGACTCACAATATATATTATTTACAGACTACAAAATGCACAGTATAAGGCTGATTAGTACTTAATTCATACCAGTCAAACCAGTGCATTCTGCATTAAAAAATTGATTTACAATCAGCCCTGTAGCATCAGCTTCTATGACAGATCTAAACTCAATTTCTGTTTATATTTTGACAATTTCTAAAAACCCCAAAGCTTAGCTTCTCAGCAGCAGCACATGCCAGGTATGGCTTTTACTGTTATAGAGCTGCTGAATCTTTGGGCTGCTATAAGTCTAGTATTTCAAATATAGCAATATTTCTTGGCTTCATTGCCACTACTGGAACCAAAGTGCATTAAGCCTCCATACTACATTAACAAGCACACAAGCCCCAGTCCAACCTTAGATAAAGCACATTTCATTACATGGAGTAATATATGACACATATTATATTCCACATATAACTTCCATCTGTTGTTATACAACTCTCAAAATCCATCAGCTGAGCAATACTAGCTGGGAGAGAGTGCCCACAGAGTATGAGTTTCCCTGTACAGGTATGGGATCCGTTATCCGGAAACCTGTTATCCAGAAAGTTCCGAATTACGGAAAGGCCGTCTCCCATAGACTCTATTATAATCAAATAATCCAAAATTTTTAAAATGATTTCCTTTTTCTCTGTAGTAAGAAAACAGTTGCTTGTACTTGATCCCAACTAAGATATAATTAATCCTTATTGGAAGAAGAACCAGCCTATTGGGTTTATTTAATGTTTATATGATTTTCTAGTAGTCTAAAGGTATGAAGATCCAAATTACGGAAAGACCCGTTATCCGGAAAGCCCCAGGTCCCGATGTTTCCTGATAATAGGTCCAATACCTGTAGTGCTATTTGTTCCTCTTCCAGCCAAGTGAATAAGCCATTCTAATGATGAAGTTGGAGTTCAAAGTGTTTGCTTTTATCATACATATAAATTGAGACAATAACTCTGAAAATCATCACATGGAAAATGAAATGTGGATTAATTTAGCAGCTATATTCAGGAGTAACCTTTTCTCTAAATGTCACACATAGGAGGAATCAAA
Source organism: Xenopus laevis (assembly GCF_017654675.1). Taxonomy (NCBI): domain Eukaryota; kingdom Metazoa; phylum Chordata; class Amphibia; order Anura; family Pipidae; genus Xenopus; species Xenopus laevis. Next base: position 92,898,458 of record NC_054378.1, read on the forward strand.
TAACTATATGAAAAGGGGAGAGAAAGAGGTGCAAATGGGAAAAGCACAATAAAGGAAAAAATATCCTGTAACAATGGCTAACAAAATGGCAAAAAATGGGGGGGGGAATCAAACACATGGAAGAGAAAAAGGATGAATAAGTATGAAACAGTAAGTACACAGAAAGTGAAAATAAAAGAATAGGGTGAACATTCATTAATGAAAGGCAGGACACAAGATGAAAGCAAATGTGGAAGATACACAGGTATCAGAAAGGCAAAGTCTTCATGGTTGCTAAGTAATGGTCTCTAGCAACTACAAGGAAGGTGTTATAGGTATAGCAAGCCACACATATCAGACTTACTCAGAAATGTGCACAAATATATCTTCTGTTCCGTTTTCAGGGGTGATGAAGCCATGACCTTGGCAACGTGAAAACTGTTTGCAGACACCTTTGTAAATGGGTCCTGCAGAGGCACGTGCAGTACTGAAATAGACCAAAGAAAGAAAGTAAGGGTGCTATTGATGTTATGGTAACACCTGTTTGTGTTATACACACTACAATTCTGCACTTACAAAAGACATCTCAGGGACAATGGGCAAAGTATAATGGTTGCAAATTGCTTTTTTTTCTTGCCAACAAAGCACCACTTTTTCCCAGTTTTGTGGGGATTTAGTGATTGTCGGGAATTTGAGTTCTCTCATAGGCTGTTAAATATGAAAATTACAGTCCCAGCGCAAACACTGTAATAGCCAGCTGCATGTAAATGTTGGTACACTTACGCTGAATATGTCCGTGTCCTCTTGGTTGGGAGGGGGCTAGGAAGTTCCCCCAAAAAGAGATGACTTCTTTCCCATAGTCTGCTGCCTTCCCTGTGGAACGGATATGATGTGGCGACAGGAGATTTAGGAGAGTGGAGAGGTTGAGTGGGAGTGGTGGGATCTGAAGACATGGTGATACAGCCTGGCGTCCCACTAGCTCCAAACACTTTAATTTCCTAAACAGAAAAACAATTGGAGAATTAAGTTTAGTTTAATATTACTCAATTACTGTTATTATTATTATGCATTTATAAAGCATCAACATATTCTGCAGTGCTGTACAATAGAAAACTCTTACATCAAACATACAAAAACTCATCGATACAGGACGTACAAAAGGCCCTGCTCAATAGAGGTGACATTTTAGAAGGAGGAGGAGGGAGTATGAAGAATGATGCAATGTGACTGTGCACACACATCTGCATAAAGTCATCCCATGGCAGCAAGTGCAATAATCAAACACACATATCTATCATTTACAAGCATCTTTCTGTCTCTTCCTATTCTTTGCATTCGCTGCTATTTCAAACTATTAAAACTGTATGTGACAGTCAGGCCCGGACTGGCAATCTGTGGGTTCTGGCAAATGCCAGAGGGGCTGCTATAAGGTGCCATAGAAAGTCAGTATTTAGTGGGCTGGTAGGGTCTGTTTGGGCCTCTTTGTGGGCTGATTGGGCCTCTATGTACCTGAAATGCCAGGGCCTTTTTTAATTCTCAGTCCGGGCCTGGTGACAGTTCTCCTTCAGGCAACAGTCCAATTCCCAAAATGCCTTGCAAATGTCCTCACAGGCCTCTTCCATTCTTTTATTAGTTACATATTAACTATAACTACCCTACTCCCCTTCAACTGTGGTGGCCACAGACGCACTGATAATATCGTATGAAAATTTTTTTGTATATGGTGGGAGACGAGATGACCAATATCATCAGAAGACTTGGATATCGGTCGGGTCTTCGATCAGGCTGGCCAGAAAATTTTGATTGGGCGCCTTTGAAGGCACCAGAACATCGGCCATTGTTAGTGCTGAATCATCAGATACAGGTAGAATTCTATTGTTTCTATATATATATATATAGCTGATGATTCAGCTTTACACGTGTGTATTGAAATGAACGCTTTTTCTTGGAAAGATCTTTTCCAGGAAAGATCGTAATTGTAACAGCTATGGTCTTTCTATTCTACTTTCTGCACATGTTCATCTACAGGCCAAACCTTTACACAAAGACAGAGGCTTTTGAGGACAGAGAATTGTGTGACTTCTGCCCAGCACGTTAAACAAAATGGCAGCTATGTACATTTCCTGTAAGGCGTTTTAGAAAGCAATTTCCACATTGTTTCACAAATAGTCTTATTATTATTATGTATGTGCACAAACTTCTAGCATATAATGATTGTGGTTATTTTCGGACAGGATCTAACGCCTCTTTTAAGCTTAAGTTAATGATTATAATAAATATGTTTCACTGTATAATGATTATGATCATGTTATTTTCTTTCGGTTATTTCTATAACAATTTATTTGAGAGTTCCTCAACCTAACTTTACTTTGAAGCTGCATCTAACACCGCTGTGAGCCACTGACAGATCTCACCTGGTCATTAATAGGCTGATTCCAGCATGAGTTTGCAATCTGCAAGGCATCAGTGACAAACAGCACGGCTGAATAGTTTACAGTCCAGTGATCCCCAACCAGTAGCTCGTGAGCAACATGTTGCTCTCCAACCCCTTGGATGTTGCTCCCAGTGGCTACAAAGCAGGTGCTTATTTTTGAATTCCAGGCTTGGAGGCAAGTTTTGGTTGTATAAAAACCAGGTGCACTGCCATACAGAGCCTCAATGTAGGTTGACAATGCACATGGGGCTACTAAATGGCCAATCACAGCCCTTATTTGGCACCTTGGGAACATTTTTCATGGTAGTGTTGCTCCCCAACTCCTTTTACTTCTGAATGTTGCTCACGGGTTCAAAAGGTTGGGGATCCCTGGTTTACACCAACAGGCACTGTATTGGCCTGTGTTCACATAAACGTGAACCCGGAAAGTATGTGTTTTTGCATTGATATCTGCTACATGTAGCTGCACACTGTCAGATGCTGTGACTGTCAGTTTAGCTACACAAAGTTTCAGTTGGGAGCAGATCCACTTCTCTACACTTGTATACAAACCGCAGACTGAAAGACCTGATGACCCGCACAGCCTGCCCTTCGCCTTAAGCCTATCCCCCTATGTAATAAAAGGCATTAATTTTGCCCAGGGGCAGTAACCCATAGCAACCAATAAGATGTTTGCTTTTAAACAGGTGACCAGTAAATGCTACCTGCTGATTGGTTGCTATGGGTTATTGCTCTGGGGCAAATTTAGTGCCCTTTATTACATATGGGGGAAAATCTTTTGTGCATTTCTCTGCCATAAATTGGGCAATCACTTGGGAAATGGGATTTTCTGCACAGTGTTGAGCCAAAAAGTACTAAAAGCCACTATTATTATTTATATAATACTGTACAAATAATCCCATCTCACAGATAGAAATTGTTGCCAATGCTTCTGGGCGTTTTTCATTCAAGCTAATTGGAGCCACGGGATTAGATCATGGGCACGTTTTACAGGGCTGAAATAAAACACCCCCATGAGACATTAATTGTACGTTTTCAGGCTACTACAGTATAGATTTCTCTTAGAAGAAAGTGATAGTTGCTGCATTAACCAGCGTCAGGTTGGGGACAGAAGATATGTGATATTCCCTGTGCTGATTTGTGGAAGCAGTATTCTTTAAGTGAAAGTGTCAAATATACCAATGCATCAGATTATAAGGACAATAAACGCCACAAAATAAAAATGGCAATTTATAACACATATGTACACATAGCACTAAAGGGTGCAAAATTGCTTTGGCTTCTCATTCTTGGATTACATAACCATGCAAGGATTTGTTTTATTAAAAATCCCTCTCAAAAACAGTCCTTTACTTTGCTCCCTCCAACCAACATTTTTTTTCTTGTTTCAGCAAAATGATTGAGCTACTCTGTCTGCTTCTCCTTGGTGCATCCAGCTGACTAATGCTGTTTGTGTCACTGCCAGGCACCATAGGAGATCTGTAATAACAAAGGCCAATATTTTACCCTGGCCAATACCCCAATGAGACAAATTGAATAAAAAGATATTGCAGCATTACAAGAAATAAGGTGTCATAACAATTGCCATTATTTGTATATAAAATTCTTCTTACAGAGATTTTTTATCGAATAGTAAGACCATGACCCAGTTACACCATGACCCACCTATGTCCCACCTAAAACCTGCCCATGAAGCCCCACTTCTATTGGGTCCACGGTCTTGCAAAAAACAAGACCATGGACGGTGAGAGGTATGCCTAAGGTGCTCAATGGGATATTAGTATATGAATTTGAAATCAATTTTAGCACAAAAACTGTTAAATGAGCTCTAAATTATTTTCTATGTGCACTCTTTGCTTTATCCTATTATCTATCTGAGGAAAATCAAATTCCAGGGTAGTCTTTACTAATTCCATCACATTTCTCCCTAACTCCATTTGCGCCAATGCATCCTAATACAGATATGGGATCCGTTATCTGGAATCCCATTATTCAGAAAGCTCCGAATTACAGAAAATCCATTTCCCATAGACTCCATTTTATCCAAATAATCCAAATATTTAAAAAGGATTTTCTATTTTTCTGTTATAATAAAACAGTAACTTGCACTTGGTCCCAACTAAGATATAATTAATCCTTAGTGGAAGCAAAACCAGCCTATTGGGTTTATTTAATGTTTAAATGATTTTCTGATAGACTTAAGGTATGAAGATCCAAATTACAGAAAACCCAGGTCTGGATAATAGATCCAATACATGTACCATACCTTTCAATTGTCCTTGGAGTGTCCAGTTGTAGCGGGATGTGATCAGAGAGGTCTGGGGGTGTGTTCTAATTTGTCTATCAGTTGATAATCCAAATGTTGTTAGGTATGCAATACAAAAACCTAGCATTTCCCATTCCTTACAGTGTAATCTCAACTCTTCCTTCTCACCTTCATGAGGTAGACACTTTAATCCTCACTAAATAAAATTTATGACTATGAAGATTTCCATTCATCCAGGTCATGGTATATCTAATATAGTTAAATCTAAAAACAACTGGACTTGCTGAGTAAACAAAATTTAAATAAATGACTTTCATCTATGTCCGATCCATGTCAGTACAGATGGGCAGGATTGCCCTTCCCAGACAAGAAGGTAGGACCGTCTGCATACCATAACCAATCATAATCATGACCTATAAGACCACCTGACTTCCTCCTCACTCTTTTGGTGAATTTAAACACAGTTTTGGGGGTTTTTTTATCGTCTTTTTATTCTAATTATTTTTTACTTTTGTATAGACACAGGGGATGATACCCAGATAATGGTGAAGCATTTGCCTGAATTTACCTGATGCCCCAATAAGCACAATATTGACATTGTTGCCTATTGGGAAGAAATGCAGGTGTGGGCATACCCATGATCCTAGCCGTGTTAAAATATCCCCCCTGCTGGATGGCCATCTATGGTCAGTTTTCAAACTGGTGTTTTGTTGGGAGGCTATACAGGTGTGGGTATTTTCACTTTCCTTGCATAGTAGCAGCATGGTACCAACTTCCTTTCTGATTATGATTATGCACTTAAAAGGCAATATTCCTATTCTTGGTGGATGTCTATGAGATATAGGTTTCTCTCTAGAGAGTTGTTGAGCTGTTGTACTAAATGGTAGTTAGCGTCAAGCCTTAATTTCTAAGGTCAAAGGCTAGTGCTGAAGGTTGAGGTACATTGCTCCAGAACTAGGGGTAATGTGTATAAGATGTTTCCAGAATTCTGGTGTGGATAATCTGGTCTGAGGGTGGTTGCTAGGGTGGTGACATTAGCAATCTGTTTAGTGGCAGGGTTCTGGTTGCTAGTGGGCACTTGACAGTTTCTTTTTCCTTTCCATATTGTGGAAGTCTCTCTAGTCTGCGAAGGTACCCCTTAAGCGGAATGAACAGTTTTTTCTCTGTGTTGATTGAGTCTAATCATATGTCATATTCGATAGTTCAGAGTTGAAATTGTAGCTCTTGTTGTCAAATTGCTTTTCAGGCCCTAGGGCATTCTGATACCTATGGCTTGTAGAGTGTTTTCACATCCAGTTTTTTGGGGATATATGTTATATCAGCTTTTCTGTTTCATGGCTGTGCTGCTGGTCTTGTTAGTCATGGCCTTGGTAGCAAGTTGATATGTTATTTTTCCCACCCCTTATTGCCTTGGGGCATTGCTTGGTAGATCCCATCTGTACGGACATGGAAGGGATGTAGAAGAAAACGAGAATTTCACTTACCTTCATAACGTAAATTCCATTTCTTTTAGTCCGGACATGTCAGTAAAGGGTTTCCCATTCCAAGTTATTATTATTGGTTTCTGTACTGCTTGGTATATGTATAACAGTGGTGAGAAGGAAGTCAGGTGGTCTTATAGGTCATGTTTCATTTTGATTGGCTATGGTATAGGTTATGGTATAGGTCCTACCTTCTTGTCTGGGAGGGGCAATACTGCCCATCTGTACATATCTGTACATCTGTATCGACATATCGGGACTAGAAGAAATGGAATTTACTATAAGAAGGTAAGTGAAATTCCAATTTTCTCTTGAGGTTATTGCAGTAAATTCACATTTATGGAGGGATTATGTAGGATTATTACTGTACTAAAAAATTCTAATCCAGCAGCCACTTTTGTTGTGCTGAAAATTTTTTGTTTAAACTTCTGACTACACTGCTGATTTGCCTCTGACACCTTCTGCTTCTGTCCATCCCTGGTTGATTTTTGGCTTGCCTCGAGTCTTTAGTACGTTACAAGATTCCCAGCAGTGAATCCAGCAATTTTAGTTCAGTGTGCTGTTAACCATAATGGCTTGCCTTGGCAGTCTACAACGATAGTACAGAAAAAAATATCCATACATGCCTCGGGAAAAAAAAATTCCATGCTGCTTCTTCACTTTATTTTCAACGTATTCTTTACTATGATCCACTTGTTGCCGGTAAGATTGAGGTTAACAATTATAATTCGTTCTCTGAACCTACAGCCTTGCAAAATTAAACAGGTCGATACGTGTTCTGACTGCTAAATTTACTTGCTGCTTAAATATTTCACGCGCCTTGAGAATGGAGTGCGGATTTGTCTTTTGTTTGTCTTTTTAATGCTTTGTTTTTTTTAATAGCTTAACAACCATAACTTTATACAACAAGGCTTGTATCTGTACATGGGCAAAGTGGCCTAAGTGCCCAACATTTTTTCCTTTTCCTGTTTTTATAATGAGCCAAGCTGCCATTTACTATGAATTGGGCTAATTTACAACTCAAAATCTAAACTAGGGCATACCATTCATAAGCAGGCCCGGATTTGTGGAAAGGCCACCTAGGCCTGGGCCTAGGGCGGCCGGATTTTAGGGGGGTGGCATGCTGCCCAACCACACCCATATTGGTTCAAAAAAACTGGGGATGCGCTGGAGATACAATCATTTTTTAAATTCCCATGCACCAATCCCCATTGCTTCGGTCCAGATGATGAAAATTTGCACAAATAAAGGGGAGGGGACAGGGGCGACGAACGGCAGTGGGCCTAGGGGCGTCCACTATGTAAATCCAGCCCTGTTCATAAACCTTGGAATACCTGATTACTAAAAGGTATTTGTGCCACTATCTGCATAAAGTGCCACCCAGGTCAGGAATATACCAAAGCAGATTATATCTCATTCTCACGGTCTGAATATAGTAGATACACAAATCCCTGTTTTTGTTATTTTCCTTCCTGAGCAAAAATCAGAATGCAAATATTTGTTTCTGGGCCTAGATGACAGCACTGCATAAGAACTGTTCCACAAATAAAAGAAACAGATAAGTAGTAGAAAACAGAGCTATAATTACAAAAAAAACAGTGATACCATATACCCATTACAGGCAATCCTCCATATAATGAACGGATTCCTAAAATAAATACAGATATTAGAAACCCATCCATCATCCACAAGGCTCAAAATTATGGGTAGGCCAGCTCCCATAGACTCTGTTTTGAGCAAATCATTCTAATTTTTAAGAATGATTTCCTTTTTCTCTGTAAAAATAAAACAGTAGTTTTACTTTATGGTAAAGAAGCTGCATGGATCCATATAGGTGGCAAAACAATCCTATTTGGCTTATTTAAAATGTCAATATCAATTAAGGTATAGTCAGCTGGGCCAGACACACAGCCTAGAAAGCCCTGTCGACTAAAAGCTAACCAGTTCAGATAGTGTTAACGATAATCACTAACTAAAACATAACTTTTAATAAATATATTAAAACCATAATACACACCACCAAAAAACTAAATCAAAACAACAAGGCTCCCTTGTGACAGTAAGGAAGTCTGGGAGAAGTGTCCCTAAAACCAAAATAAAAACCAGGCTATAGGTGGAACGGTGTATAGCACAATTGTAACTGTCTTAATTGACAGCGTGCTACTTTAAAGCAGTCAAAGTAATGGATGCCAGTCGCAATCCCAGAACCCTCCCTTCCAAAAGTTCCCAAAGCCAATATTTCCTACCTAGCTACGTGGGGAGCAAGTGAGAGCTAATCGCCCACCGTCCACCTATGCCACAAGCCCGACGCGTTTCGCCGTTTGCGCGGCTTCCTCAGGGGCATAAGTGCCGGGTGTGTGCCAAAATGCAGTTTAAATAGGCGATTCTAGCCGTCCGTCTAACAGGGCGCTTCCGAATGACGTCACTTCCGGTTGCGCCTGCCGAGAATACTCTCAGGCGCTTCAATGTATCCAATGCGCATGCGCTGCCCACACTTGGCTCCTCAATATGTCTATTGCGCATGCGCTGCCCATACTTGGCTCAGGATGCGCAACTAATATCGTCCATCAGGTGATTAATTCTGTTTTATGAGCATGCGCTGTTAGAAAGAATAAATAAATAAATAAATAATCAGTGAATGGTGCGCATGCCACAAATTAAAGTTTGTCAGATTGTCTGAACTGTTCCAATTGTCCTTGATGGTTAGTATGAATTGCACCTAGTAATTAAGCTCTCATATCCCGCACATATACACCCTATATCACCCTCGTTACTATGGTGTATAGAGTTGGTGACCGGTTGCTATGGTGTACAGCGTTAGCAACCAGTACTCGGTATAGTCTAATTCTCTGCAGGGAAGAGCAAACGCCCCATATTATAAGACACTTATACTATGGGTAATGGCAAGCTAGAAATCGCTACACTACTACACTATATTATACAAACATTACAAATAAGTAGTTTCCTCATTTAATTCTAAGTGTGTTATTTGTATGAAAAGAGAGAAAAATTATTTAAAACAATTATAGAAATGGAGAGAAGGTGAAGCCCTCATTGAGGCCATGCGGTACTCTGGTGTTCAACCAATAAATCCATTGAGCTTCGCGCTGTAGTAATTTCCTGTCAATGTCGCCTACTCGCATTGTAGGTTTAATGTGATCAACTGCTGTGAATCTTAACATCTCAGTGTCACCATTGTGTATTTCATTAATGTGTCTTGCTACCGATGTATTTCTCCTGTGCTTAACATCTCCAACATGCTCAAGGATCCTTCTCCTAAATTCCCGTTTTGTTTTGCCCACATAGCGTTTCCCACATCTGCAATTCATCAAGTATATCACTCCTGATGTTTTACAATTCATGAAATATTTTAGAGTGTAGATGGGGATGTCCGATCTTCCAAGGCATGTCAACGCTTTTTCTATGAAGGGACAGGCCTGACAGCTGCCACATTTGTGGCAACCTTTAGTTTTATTTTCTAGCCATGTTGGTTTGGCCTCACTGCTAAGATGGCTGTGTACCAATTGGTCACGTAGATTTTTGCTGCGCCTAAAAGTAATCGTAGGATTACTCCCAATGACTTCTGATATATCTTTGTCCTGCTCTAGAATGTGCCAATGTTTACATAAAATCTGACGAATTTCCTTATGTTCTGAACTGTAGTTCCCAATGAACCTTATTACTTGTTGACCCTCACTGATGGTAGAAGGTTGATTATTCGCTGTCAATTTTCTAGGAATCAGGAGATGACTTCTATCTGAAGTGAGCGCTCTTTTGTAAGCTTTTTTGAGGGAGTTATGACTGTACCCCCTTAATTTGAATCTTTGGTACAATTTGTCTGCTTCGACTTTAAAATCAGACAAAGTGCTACATAGCCTTCTAACCCGTAAATACTGTCCTGTCGGGATGCCTCGAATGAGGCGTGCGGGATGCTGGCTTTGAGCGTGTAGGAGATTATTAGTTGCAGTTTCCTTTCTGAATACCGAGGTTTGGATATTGTTGTTGGTGTCTCTATAGATTCTGATGTCAAGAAAATTAATTACGTCTTTATTAATTTCAGCCGTAATTTTTAAATTTATGTAATTATTATTTAACACCTGAATGAACCTATGAAATTTCTCTGGGGAGCCCGACCATATTACCACTATATCGTCTATATAGCGTAACCATAGTATGATGTTTTCTGTGAATTCTGCGAGAGTCTCATTAAATACAAAATTATGCTCCCACCACCCCAGGTAGATATTAGCATACGTAGGGGCGCAGGTACTGCCCATCGCTGTGCCGCGTATTTGATGGTAATAGCGACCGTTAAATGTGAAAAAATTGTGTTTGAGTAAGAATTCTAACAATTCCACCACGAATGAATTATGTTTTTTATATTGTTGCCCCCTTTGTTCTAAAGTGTCCATGACCGCTTTAAGTCCTATCTCATGCAAAATACTTGTATAGAGTGATTCCACATCTAAGCTGGCCAGGTAGTGGTCCTCCCCTAAAGAAACTCCTTCAAGATGCCTCAGAGCATCCATGGTGTCTAGTATGAAAGACGGGAGACTATATACAAATGGTTTTAGTATTTGATCAATGTAGATACTGGCAGGTTCCGTTAGGCTGCCTATACCTGAGACGATTGGACGTCCTGGTGGGGATGTGGCATTTTTGTGGATCTTGGGAATAGTATAGAAAGTGGGGATGGTGGGTAGTTTTACCATCATAAAATTAAACTCTTCCACACTAATGATGTTAGATTCCTTCCCTCTTTTAAGGATACAAGACAACTCTGTCTGAAAGGCCTTCGTAGGGTCACTGCTTAGTAAAGAGTAGCAATTCTTGTCTCTTAGCAAGCGTAGACATTCCTGAATGTATTTATCTCTATCTTGAATTACGATGTTGCCTCCCTTATCACTAGGTTTAATTATTATATCCTTATTTTTTCCAATTCTATAATGCCTTGCCTGATCTTATATGTCAAGTTCCTTGATTTTTTCCCCTCTGTCCGTATTTTCTGTTGTAATTTTGTAAGGTCTACCGTGCAACACTCTATAAAGGTATCGACTTTTGTGGAACATATTGGAGTAAATTTGCTTTTGGGTCGCAATTTAGTAAAAGGACCTACACATTCCGTCCTATGTACCTCATTATCTTCTAGTAAGTAGCAGAGGTCCTGCAACGCCTGCTTTTCTTCAGCAGTGAGCTGTTCCCCTTTATTACCTTTATTGAAGTGTTTGTGCAAGGAGAGTTTTCTCCCAAAAAGGTGAAGATCCTTAATAAGATCAAACAAAACAAACGTGTTGGTGGGAGAGAAGGAAAGACCATGCTTCAGACCTTCAAGTTGGTGATGGGTAAGTATTGTTTTGGAGAGATTAAAAACCTGTAGAGTGTCACTCGTATCTATCTGTTGTGCCGGTATCCCCACCGTTGTCGATCCCTTAGCCTCACCCTCCCCATCCCTTCCCCCTGACGTGGTTCTAAAAAATTGCTCTGAGACACCACTGGAGGCAATAAAGGGTGTGCTGTTTTGGCTAAGGGAGGTTTAGTATGTTTAAACTTTTTTCCTAGCCGGTTATCAGTTAGGTTACCCTGTGACGAGTCACTCAGTTCACTTTCTGAGGTATAAGGTTCAGGACTAAAGCGATTAAAGTCCATATTAGTATTGGACATTCTTGTTTCAGCCTTATAGATTTTTCCTGTGCTGAAATCAGTTTTGTCCCTGCTGAATTTCCGCCATTTGCGGGTTTTTAGTTCAGCAGCTAATTTGTCAATATTAGTTTGTAGCTCGCTCTCCCTTTTCTTAAAACTGATATCTTCTTTAAAAGATTGAATAAGTTTGAGATTATTGGCAACCTCACTATTTGTTTGTTCCAAAAGCCCCTCCTCTGTTACCTTGATAAGTCTCATTAACCCAATTGAACAGCTGGTCAGCAGTTCGTTCCATTGCTTAACGAAGTGATCACTGACCAGATGTTCAGCTGGGGCTAATTGGATTCTTAGTCCTCTCGGTATAATGTTATGACTCAAATATTTTTCCCATGCAGTTATTTCCCACCAGAGTTTTGTTTGTTTGATCATTCCTCGTTTCAAACTTCTAAAAACTGTTTCCATTTCAGGGCTAGACTCTGCTGTGGCGTGGTTACCACCACCTTCACCAAAAATTTCCTCCGCTTCCTCCCTCCATTTGTTAAAGTTTTGTGGGTTAGACAGAAAACCCGCCATAGTGGCTTCAAATAACAAAGTGAGACACTCAAGAAAGAGAATAAACTCTAAAGATATATATACTACCCTGCTGCGAGAATCAATTATTTCAAAGTAAGGTTTATCTGCAGGTTAGAGTTCATTGAAGAACGTATACTATCAATATCAATTAAGGTATAGTCAGCTGGGCCAGACACACAGCCTAGAAAGCCCTGTCGACTAAAAGCTAACCAGTTCAGATAGTGTTAACGATAATCACTAACTAAAACATAACTTTTAATAAATATATTAAAACCATAATACACACCACCAAAAAACTAAATCAAAACAACAAGGCTCCCTTGTGACAGTAAGGAAGTCTGGGAGAAGTGTCCCTAAAACCAAAATAAAAACCAGGCTATAGGTGGAACGGTGTATAGCACAATTGTAACTGTCTTAATTGACAGCGTGCTACTTTAAAGCAGTCAGTGATCACTTCGTTAAGCAATGGAACGAACTGCTGACCAGCTGTTCAATTGGGTTAATGAGACTTATCAAGGTAACAGAGGAGGGGCTTTTGGAACAAACAAATAGTGAGGTTGCCAATAATCTCAAACTTATTCAATCTTTTAAAGAAGATATCAGTTTTAAGAAAAGGGAGAGCGAGCTACAAACTAATATTGACAAATTAGCTGCTGAACTAAAAACCCGCAAATGGCGGAAATTCAGCAGGGACAAAACTGATTTCAGCACAGGAAAAATCTATAAGGCTGAAACAAGAATGTCCAATACTAATATGGACTTTAATCGCTTTAGTCCTGAACCTTATACCTCAGAAAGTGAACTGAGTGACTCGTCACAGGGTAACCTAACTGATAACCGGCTAGGAAAAAAGTTTAAACATACTAAACCTCCCTTAGCCAAAACAGCACACCCTTTATTGCCTCCAGTGGTGTCTCAGAGCAATTTTTTAGAACCACGTCAGGGGGAAGGGATGGGGAGGGTGAGGCTAAGGGATCGACAACGGTGGGGATACCGGCACAACAGATAGATACGAGTGACACTCTACAGGTTTTTAATCTCTCCAAAACAATACTTACCCATCACCAACTTGAAGGTCTGAAGCATGGTCTTTCCTTCTCTCCCACCAACACGTTTGTTTTGTTTGATCTTATTAAGGATCTTCACCTTTTTGGGAGAAAACTCTCCTTGCACAAACACTTCAATAAAGGTAATAAAGGGGAACAGCTCACTGCTGAAGAAAAGCAGGCGTTGCAGGACCTCTGCTACTTACTAGAAGATAATGAGGTACATAGGACGGAATGTGTAGGTCCTTTTACTAAATTGCGACCCAAAAGCAAATTTACTCCAATATGTTCCACAAAAGTCGATACCTTTATAGAGTGTTGCACGGTAGACCTTACAAAATTACAACAGAAAATACGGACAGAGGGGAAAAAATCAAGGAACTTGACATATAAGATCAGGCAAGGCATTATAGAATTGGAAAAAAATAAGGATATAATAATTAAACCTAGTGATAAGGGAGGCAACATCGTAATTCAAGATAGAGATAAATACATTCAGGAATGTCTACGCTTGCTAAGAGACAAGAATTGCTACTCTTTACTAAGCAGTGACCCTACGAAGGCCTTTCAGACAGAGTTGTCTTGTATCCTTAAAAGAGGGAAGGAATCTAACATCATTAGTGTGGAAGAGTTTAATTTTATGATGGTAAAACTACCCACCATCCCCACTTTCTATACTATTCCCAAGATCCACAAAAATGCCACATCCCCACCAGGACGTCCAATCGTCTCAGGTATAGGCAGCCTAACGGAACCTGCCAGTATCTACATTGATCAAATACTAAAACCATTTGTATATAGTCTCCCGTCTTTCATACTAGACACCATGGATGCTCTGAGGCATCTTGAAGGAGTTTCTTTAGGGGAGGACCACTACCTGGCCAGCTTAGATGTGGAATCACTCTATACAAGTATTTTGCATGAGATAGGACTTAAAGCGGTCATGGACACTTTAGAACAAAGGGGGCAACAATATAAAAAACATAATTCATTCGTGGTGGAATTGTTAGAATTCTTACTCAAACACAATTTTTTCACATTTAACGGTCGCTATTACCATCAAATACGCGGCACAGCGATGGGCAGTACCTGCGCCCCTACGTATGCTAATATCTACCTGGGGTGGTGGGAGCATAATTTTGTATTTAATGAGACTCTCGCAGAATTCACAGAAAACATCATACTATGGTTACGCTATATAGACGATATAGTGGTAATATGGTCGGGCTCCCCAGAGAAATTTCATAGGTTCATTCAGGTGTTAAATAATAATTACATAAATTTAAAAATTACGGCTGAAATTAATAAAGACGTAATTAATTTTCTTGACATCAGAATCTATAGAGACACCAACAACAATATCCAAACCTCGGTATTCAGAAAGGAAACTGCAACTAATAATCTCCTACACGCTCAAAGCCAGCATCCCGCACGCCTCATTCGAGGCATCCCGACAGGACAGTATTTACGGGTTAGAAGGCTATGTAGCACTTTGTCTGATTTTAAAGTCGAAGCAGACAAATTGTACCAAAGATTCAAATTAAGGGGGTACAGTCATAACTCCCTCAAAAAAGCTTACAAAAGAGCGCTCACTTCAGATAGAAGTCATCTCCTGATTCCTAGAAAATTGACAGCGAATAATCAACCTTCTACCATCAGTGAGGGTCAACAAGTAATAAGGTTCATTGGGAACTACAGTTCAGAACATAAGGAAATTCGTCAGATTTTATGTAAACATTGGCACATTCTAGAGCAGGACAAAGATATATCAGAAGTCATTGGGAGTAATCCTACGATTACTTTTAGGCGCAGCAAAAATCTACGTGACCAATTGGTACACAGCCATCTTAGCAGTGAGGCCAAACCAACATGGCTAGAAAATAAAACTAAAGGTTGCCACAAATGTGGCAGCTGTCAGGCCTGTCCCTTCATAGAAAAAGCGTTGACATGCCTTGGAAGATCGGACATCCCCATCTACACTCTAAAATATTTCATGAATTGTAAAACATCAGGAGTGATATACTTGATGAATTGCAGATGTGGGAAACGCTATGTGGGCAAAACAAAACGGGAATTTAGGAGAAGGATCCTTGAGCATGTTGGAGATGTTAAGCACAGGAGAAATACATCGGTAGCAAGACACATTAATGAAATACACAATGGTGACACTGAGATGTTAAGATTCACAGCAGTTGATCACATTAAACCTACAATGCGAGTAGGCGACATTGACAGGAAATTACTACAGCGCGAAGCTCAATGGATTTATTGGTTGAACACCAGAGTACCGCATGGCCTCAATGAGGGCTTCACCTTCTCTCCATTTCTATAATTGTTTTAAATAATTTTTCTCTCTTTTCATACAAATAACACACTTAGAATTAAATGAGGAAACTACTTATTTGTAATGTTTGTATAATATAGTGTAGTAGTGTAGCGATTTCTAGCTTGCCATTACCCATAGTATAAGTGTCTTATAATATGGGGCGTTTGCTCTTCCCTGCAGAGAATTAGACTATACCGAGTACTGGTTGCTAACGCTGTACACCATAGCAACCGGTCACCAACTCTATACACCATAGTAACGAGGGTGATATAGGGTGTATATGTGCGGGATATGAGAGCTTAATTACTAGGTGCAATTCATACTAACCATCAAGGACAATTGGAACAGTTCAGACAATCTGACAAACTTTAATTTGTGGCATGCGCACCATTCACTGATTATTTATTTATTTATTTATTCTTTCTAACAGCGCATGCTCATAAAACAGAATTAATCACCTGATGGACGATATTAGTTGCGCATCCTGAGCCAAGTATGGGCAGCGCATGCGCAATAGACATATTGAGGAGCCAAGTGTGGGCAGCGCATGCGCATTGGATACATTGAAGCGCCTGAGAGTATTCTCGGCAGGCGCAACCGGAAGTGACGTCATTCGGAAGCGCCCTGTTAGACGGACGGCTAGAATCGCCTATTTAAACTGCATTTTGGCACACACCCGGCACTTATGCCCCTGAGGAAGCCGCGCAAACGGCGAAACGCGTCGGGCTTGTGGCATAGGTGGACGGTGGGCGATTAGCTCTCACTTGCTCCCCACGTAGCTAGGTAGGAAATATTGGCTTGGGGAACTTTTGGAAGGGAGGGTTCTGGGATTGCGACTGGCATCCATTACTTTGACTGCTTTAAAGTAGCACGCTGTCAATTAAGACAGTTACAATTGTGCTATACACCGTTCCACCTATAGCCTGGTTTTTATTTTGGTTTTAGGGACACTTCTCCCAGACTTCCTTACTGTCACAAGGGAGCCTTGTTGTTTTGATTTAGTTTTTTGGTGGTGTGTATTATGGTTTTAATATATTTATTAAAAGTTATGTTTTAGTTAGTGATTATCGTTAACACTATCTGAACTGGTTAGCTTTTAGTCGATAGGGCTTTCTAGGCTGTGTGTCTGGCCCAGCTGACTATACCTTAATTGATATTGATAGTATACGTTCTTCAATGAACTCTAACCTGCAGATAAACCTTACTTTGAAATAATTGATTCTCGCAGCAGGGTAGTATACTTATTTAAAATGTAAAAGATTTTTAGCATACTTAAGGCACAAAGATTAGAAATACAGAAAGATCTCTTATCTCTCCCAAGCATTCTAGATATAAGATCCTATACCTGTGTGTATATGCCTATTAGAAACTAAGTGTATCACCTAGGCTGAGTAGAACTATAACAGTATGAACTTAGTTAGGAATGTATACATTTACTACCGTATTATGCACAATTAGGTTATCTACTGCATTGCCATGAACAGATTAATTTCCAGTGGGAAGCTACCCTATTAGTTTACTTGCCCAGAATATTTTCTGCAGACACCCATGAGTGTTGCTTTACATATAAAAGACAATTATGACAGAGACAAACTATACCCTGAAATATCTTTTCTTTTAATAACAGGTTTGTTAAATTGTATTTATTAATGGGTAAAAGTTCATCCTTTGATAAATACGCCTTTCAAAATCCCATAGAAATGAATGGAGAGTGGCGGAATTTCACTCTAGAGGACTGTGGCGATCTCTAACTTCACTCTTTGATAAATATACCCCTAAGTCCCTATAATGTTCACAAACATGAGAAGCCAGTGAACCTACGTGTATGTTTTTTTAAGTGTGAGAGAAAATAATTTGAGGTGAATCAGTGAAACTTATTATGTAAAAGATCTGGTAATTACATTTTATTTAAAGGAGAACTGAAAATGCCATATTTTACATACTGAACTTATTGCACCAGCCTAAGGTTTCAGCTTGTCAATAGCAGCAATGATCCAGGACTTCAAACTTGTCACAGGGGGTCACCATCTTGGAAAGTGTCTGTTGAGAAGCTAAGCTTAGGGGTTGTCGCAAATTATCAAGCAAAATTTGAGGTTGGCCTGTAATATAAGCTGATGCTACAGGGCTGATTTTTAAATTCTGATGTTAGTTGTACTGGTTTCTGAGCTGACATGTACTAATTATCTGTATTACTAATCAGCCTTATATTGTGATATTTATATTCTATATGTACTGTTTATAGTCAGTCCCTAAAATATGCAAGGAATCAGCACCATGGAATACAGTATAATAAACACAAAACAAAGCCTAGAGTAATATTTTAACATAAATATATTAAAGTTGAACTCTTGTGAAAATTACAATTTTTTTATTATTAAAACGCCCATAACGGTTAGAAACTCTTTTAAAAGTATCAGCTGTCAATCATACATTGCTTGCCCCTCTATGACTTAAGGAAGCAGGGCAGTCATTTACTTTCACTTTCCATTCTGAACTTCCTAGATTTCACTGTACTCCCTACATTCCCCCTCCCTTTTCACCATCTAATTGTGTAGCCAGTAGAGTCCTGCGCGGGTCCATTTTTTGTAACCCGTACCCGCAGCCAGCAATCCGCAACCCGGACCCGCATTCTTACCCGCTTGGTCCCGCTACCCGACCTGCAAGTACCTTATCCACAACCCGGAACTGCGACCCACTGACCAAGAATCAGGAAGTGATGTCATTGTAAACCGGAAGCGACATCATTGGAAGTAGGCGTTATCAGAAAAAAGGAGTAAAAATCGCTACTGAGAAGACCCGCGGGCAATACTCGCACCTTGAACTTCTACCCGCAACCCGCAAGGTACCGCAGGTTTGTGCGTGTAACCCGCAGGTACCAGACCCGCTGCAGGACACTAGTAGCCAGTGCTTGTTGGACATGTGCATCAGCTGCCTCATTCTGGTGCATTAACAAGATTTTGGTGTGATGCAAAGCTTGTCCTAATAACAAAATGTTACCTTTCTGCTTGATTTGATTGTAAAATCCCAGACTAAAAGAAACAAGATTTATATGGTGTCTGGCCGGTATTTTACCGGCCTGGTCGGTAAAAATGATGGTTGATCCCAATGTTATTAATAGGGAAAAAATATAAATATATAGGAAGGCCGTAATTTTTTCCAGTAAAGGTGGCAACCCTAGGTGTTAGTGTCGTTTATTTTACTTGACTAACATCATAAATAGGATTTGGAATTATTTCTTGGGGTGACAGGTCCTCTTTAAAAAAGTGCTGTGTAAGAAATATTTTTCCCACACAGCAGATATGCCTGCTTACAAGCCTTACAGGGGAATATAATAAAAGTCGCAAAGAGCAAAACAATTCGCACCAATAAGACTAAAAATCCACATCTCGCAATGTAATATTGTTCCTTAAACTGTTTTTGCATTGCGAATTTTAATTGCGCATTGCGAATTTTAATTGCGCACTCATAAGAAGTGCTTGAAGGTGTTGTAATCTTTTGGAGCAAACATAACGACTTTTTCAGTAAGAAGTTTTATTATATTGACTGCGCATTGGCACAAACTATAAAATTCACAAATGGTCTTTCACTGTCGGAAGTAGTTTTTCCGTTAGCGATTTTTATTACATTCCCCCGTTAGGCTTCAAAGAATCGTTTCTCATAAGTCACATACACTTATTATAGATGTGTAAAATGAGTGCTCATCAGCCATTTATGGGCATATTTATGAACATTAGAGATAAACATCTGACTGGTGATGTTGTCCCTGACAACCAATCAGATCTTTGCTTTTGTAGTCAAATCTAATTGCTGGTTAATAAATACAAGCCTTAAGCTGGCCATTGACACGCAGCTATAGTTGTACAAAGTGACGTTTCATATGATTTTCGGTGTGTGGGCTCTGAATTATCTTCCTGCTAATTTTTGTACCCTGGTGATCATTTAGTCTCTTGGACAAGTTAGACATTTTCTGTCAGATAATGAGAATATCTGTGCATGTATTGCCTGACGAAATCCATGGGTGACCTACAATGAGCTTTCGGGACATGACTTTCATATGATTGTTGTCTGGCAATAATTAATGGCCAAAACATTGTCAGATTTGCTATTTTTAGGACTTTCAATCTGAATGGTTCGATTCTGAACGTTGCATTAAACGTACAATCCAAATTCAAATTAAATCTGAACATCTATGGCCACCTTTAGAGTCTGAAGAAGCTGACACTGCGTTAGACCTGACATCACTTTGGGCTGATTCCAAAACCAAATTTGAATACACAGCACTTTTTAGAGGAGGAGGTGTATATATATTTATCTTGCCATATTGAGCTAAATTTTGGTTTATGTTTATTCTTCTGCAGCCCGTGATGCCTGTTTATTTCCATTTGGTGGTCCATTAGAGAAGCTTCTTGTTTTTATTACTGTGTTTAATTTATAATCCTCAAAACGCTTGATCCCACTTTACTTTGAATGATGCATTACCTTTCACTGTGCCAGATCTCCTGAAACATAAGACTGCACCCGGATCTGTCTTATTCCCAACCCCCTTTGTTTCCTCACTCTGTCGTTGTGCAATACAAGCAATATTACAGGACGGCTACAGCTTTTCTTGAGTTCTACATAATGTGCCAGCCTGCTACTTGGCAAGTTACAGGCAATATAGATCTTTCCTACTTACTGCAATAGCTGCAGTGCAAATATGAATCCATCCTTCCCAATGAATCAAACATCAATTTCAGTTTATTTTTAGGAGTACTCTTTAATTTGTGCTGAGCATGTTTCCTAATGTGGTAGCAGTTAAGTAGCATCTGGGAGCCCTCCAAGGATGTGGAGGTTATATTATTACTTGGAATGGGAAGGAGTGCACCAATATTAATGCACAGTAAGTATAAACCTTGGGCCTTTTATCTAGAAAGGTAAAAGTTTGATCTAGTAAAAGTGAAACTTTCTTGGTAAATCTTGTGCTAGTTGAGGTGGTGGCATCTATGTGGATGTGCCAGAGCATGCAGTGTTGAAAATACTTTAAATGATAATCAGCTGGCACATGAAGACTCAACTTTTGATTCATTATGTAAAAGGAACCCTAGAATTACCACCAAATGTAATTTGGCACAAAGGCACTCATTACTTTGCATCCTATGCATCTAGGATTCATTTTACATAATAAATCAAAAGTTGAGTCTTCATGTGCCAGCTGATGATCATTTCTACCTTGTGGCCTGCGCATTATTATGAAAGGTAAGTACATGTGGCACATCACAGCACGATGCAAGAATTGACTAGAGCATGTAGGTGCAACTACTTTATTGAATGGAGTTTTGACTTGCTAAATTGGGTCCTGAAATGTGACCCACTCTCTACACCTTATGATCATAAATAACTCCAGAGGGTTCAGTCACCTTCTGGTGTATTAAAAGCACTTAAAGGGGTGGTTCACCTTTAAGTTAACTTTTAGTATGTTATAGAATGGCTAATTCTAAGCAACCTTTTCAATTGGCCTTCATTATTTATTTTTCATAGTTATTTAATTATTTGCCATCTTATTCTAACTCTTTCCAGCCTTCAACTGGGGGGTCACTGACCCCCATCTTAAAAACAAATGATCTGTAAGGTTACACATGTATTGTTATTTTATATTACTCATTTTTCTATCCAGGCCCTCTCCTAATCATATTCCAGTCTCTTATTCCAATCTATGCATGGTTGCTAGTAATTTGGACCCTAGCAACCAGATAAACTCAAAAACCACAAATAATAATAGACTGGCAGTTTGGCCTGAGATGCCCTGTATTTAAATGCTCATTGAACAGTGGCATGCTAGAATGCTGGCACTGAGGGTCTGTTGCCCAAGTAGTTAAACCCTTGGTGTGTGTGTTTCATCAGAACCCCTAGTTTCACAGTGTGGCTGTGGGTGATTTTGGAGTGCAACATGACTGGGAAGGGAGCTGAACAGCAGATGATGATCAGAGAGTTAGGACATGACTATGGCAACGGGATGCGGATAATTAGCAGATTGCAATAGCTGGAGCAAGAGAGAATTACTGTGTACCAGATATATTTTTGAAGAGTCTTAGGAGTTAAATGGGAATATACAGACAGTACTTAATGCTGCAGGCACTTTCAAGTCAGGATTTAACATGATGAGAGAAAGAGGTTGCAAAGCTAAAAATACTATAGATATCCAGCAAAATGCAATATTGCCCAACATACTGCTAAGTTGCAAACAGAAATATCCTCATATGTTTAAAAAGTATTTACCAATAAGCTTAGGATTTCCTTTATAGTGAAGTGGACACTTACACAAGAGCCTGCCAAAATAGAACCCATCTCACATTATACAGAGCAAATAACCATTACCCACCTTTGCTTGCAGCTGAGTATATGTTTTGTGCTCATATCTTCAACACACTGGTACATTATTAAAGGTACAGTAACACCAAAAAATAAAAGTGTTAAAGTAATGAAAATACAATGTATTGTTGTGCTGCAATGGTAACACTGGTGTGTTTGCTTTCTGCAATTATATAAACAAGCTGATGTGTAGCCATGGGGGCAGCCATTCAAAGCCAAAAAAGGAGAAAAGGCACAGGATACACATCAGATAACCGATAAGCTCTGTAGTATACAATGGGATTCTTAAGAACATATCTGTTATCTACTTTGTAGCCTGTATTTGAATGTCTGCCCCCATGGCTACACAGCAGCTTGATTACATAAACTATAGTATTGTTCCTGAAGCAAACACCCCAGTTTTAGCAGTGCAGCCCAACAGTACATTATATTGTCATTCCTTTAAAACACTTTAATTTTTTGGTGTTACTGTTCCTGTAAGCCACAAATTGTGGTGGTTTCACTATATGTAGCTCTATCTGACTCATAACTACATGCTGATTTAAACATAGCTGTTCTGTATGGGTTTGTATACAAGTTGGCTAATATATATATGAAAATAGGTTATAAGGCACAGTAAGCAATACATAATATCAACCTAGTTGTTGTTGTGATAGAGAGATACTTTACTGCAGAGGTAAGATTGATTAAATATAGATCAATCCAATGAAGTTGATAATGATCGCTGTTCTCAGTGTAACACATTACTTATTGCTACATGGGGAGGATTGCACTCCAGTCTCATGGTCAAAACACACAAGAGCTGAATTTCTGACAGTACAAACAGATAAACCCAAGGCACGTTCTGGCAGGCCCAAATGCTGACATTGCTTGTGTAGTATACATAAGCGAAACAGCTCACTTTAGATTTAAAGGGAAATACACTCTGCACACGGACATTCCTGGTGTTCAAATTGGCACTGCATATTTATGCATATTTTCTGCATATTTCTTTGGGCTAAGCTCAGTGTCAGACTGGGACACCAAGGGCCCACCCAAACACCTTAGATCAGGGGCCCACCAAAACACCTTAGATCAGGGGCCCACTCTCAGAACTATTCTAATTTCTCTACAAACGCAACCTCTATTTTGCTAGTCTCTTCTTTACATGCTATAATCTATTATTCAATCTATTTAGTCTCTTTGTTCTCATAGAAATAGGGAATGGCCATGAAATAGGCCAAATGTTTTGAAGCAGGAGGGCACCTGACGAAGGGGGAACGCCCCCGAAACGTTGTGACGCAATAAACGCACCAGGGGTATGACCCCGGTTTAACTCGCTGTGTGTGCTAGCCTGCTTTACTGGATTACTCGTTATTTTGGGGGTGCCGTCTCCCTAGGGCTTCTAAGCACCAAGCGGAAACACCATTGAAGGGCCTGAGTGTGCACGTGACCTTCCTTGTACAGTTGAAGCAGGAGGGACCACTGACACCTGGGCCCAATGGGAGTTTTCCTGGTATCCCTGTGGGCCAGTCTGGCACTGGCTAAGATACAAGTTGATTTTGCCACCCACTTCCCTGAGGGCCCCAGACAGAAAATGGTCATAAAATCAAAATTGTTGGGTAGTGTTTATATTTCAACAGAGACAATCAGTGACCCTTCAGCTGTTTTTCAGCTAAAACTCCCAGCATCCCATGCCTTCAGCAGCCAGGGGGTGGGGGCTGGGAGTTGCAGATTGGATATCATGCACACAATCCCCCTTTAGATTGGGCCCCAGCCCCCCTGCATATTATTCAGTTCAGTAGTGAGAGGGTCACTGTAGCTATTTCAGAAGGCCGTGCACCTGAACACAAGGTGGCCTTTCTTTCTTGTTGTCTGTGCCCCTGGGAATGGCATCTGCTTGACAACGTGTAATGCCAGCTGCTGCTGCTGCTCGTGGGTTCTAGTATGAGGGAGAAATCCGCTGCCCGCACAAACCATCTGAATAGGGAAGAACATGGGTTCCCTGCCAGTACAGACACGCGCCCATTCTCACCACTGAGCCCAGCCGGGCGCAAACACCATACCAATTCGGCTTTCCGTGCTTTAACCCTTCATATGCTACGTCTCGCTGCGCAGGTGAATATTACTCTCAGCAAGAGGGGCCCACACTTACCCTTTATTCCTAACAGCCGAGGCGTAATGATTCCCTCACAGCAGCAGTATGTCCTTCCCCAGCGCCTGGCACTTGCACGCCCCTGACAGGGTCTCCTCTTCCGATCCTAATCTTCCTTCTTATTTTGCATCTAAATTCTCCGCACAACCCTCCAGCTGACGTGTGTGACAGGAGGAAGGCGGGGCTTACAGGCTCTCCCATTAAAGGCGCAGTTTGATTAGCGCTGTGTGTGCCAACCAGTATACACCCTCCTGTCCCTTATTGTGTAATCATACAACTGTCACAATATACTCAGCTGCACACATCTGGAGGTCTACACTCAGTTTTCTCTCTCTCTCTCATCTATCTCTATTTACTGTATACATATTATCTCTCTCTCTCTCATCTATCATCTCTCTCTATTTACTGTATATATATATATATATATATATATATATATATATATATATATATATATATATATATATATATATATATATATATCATCCATCTCTCTCTCTCTCTCTCTCTCTCTCTATCTATCTATCTATCTATCTATCGATTGATCTGTCTGTAATCTATGTATCATTGATCTATATTTCTATCTATTTATCAATTATCTATCTATCATCTATCTCTCTCTCTATCTTTCTATCTATCATCTCTCTCTATTTACTGTATATACATCATCCATCTCTCTCTCTCTAATCCATCCATCTATCTATCTCTATTTACTGTGTATAGATATCATCTATCTATCATCTATCTAATCTATCTACATATCTATCTATCTACATATCTATCTCTGTCTCTCTCTCTCTCTCTAATCTATTATCTATCTATATATTATATATATAAATATATATATATTATATATTCACACAAACACAAACAAACACACATGCAGGGCCGCTATCAGAAATCAATCAGTAAATAAGCCACACAAACATGGGCACTAAAAACCCATTGGTGGCCAGGGTCCCCCCCACAAGTTAAAAAAAAAAATGATTATCAGGGGCCCCCCATAACAGTTAAAAAACTTCATTGGTGGCCAAGGTCCCCACTAAAAGGTAAAAAAAATGTTGGTCAGCCCCCTCTCGCCCTACAAGGTAAAAAAAAACCATTGCTGAACCAGTCCCGCCCCTTAAACATTAAAAAAAAACACTGGTGGTCACGGGCCCCCCAGAGAAAATTAAAAAACCTTGTGGCCAGGCCCACCCTCACAAGTTAAAAATGCAGTTGGTGGTCAGGGGCTCCAGGGAAAATGAAAAAAAAAAACATTGGTTGCCAGCCCCTCCCACCTTACAATTTAAAAAAAAAACATTGTTGGTCAGGGCCCCCATAAAATATAGAGGATTAAAATAATACACCGGTTGGTAGGGGCTAAAAATTAGCTTTCATGGCTTTGAGTCTGTTCACCGCTTCCGGTCTTTGGCACTTCGGGTCTTCAGTTCAGTTATCTTTGACCCTGCTGAGCAGAATCCCTGAGTTTCACATGCAGCTGTTGGAATTGATATAATAGTCTCTAACATTACACAGATGCTGCTGAGAAATGTATCAACTAATTGTATCAACCAAATGTAGCAAATTGTAACAGTTCAGATGCTCCTGGATCACTGAGCTGAAACACCAGTCAGGAATATTAAAGGGGTTGTTCACCTTCCAAAGACTTTTACCAGTTCAGTTGTTTTCCGATAGTTCACCAGAAATAAAGTCTTTTTTATGTAAGTGCTGTCCATTTTTATTTTTTTTACTATTTTTCAAAAATTGAAGCTGTCCCTTGAAGCAGTGCCACAGATAACATCTATCTGTCACTCTTTACTAGGGATGCACCGAATCCACTATTTTGGATTCAGCCGAACCCCCGAATCCTTCACGAAAGATTCAGCCAAATACTGAACCAAATCCTAATTTGCATATGCAAATTAGGGGTGGGAAGGGGAAAACATTTTAAACTTCCTTGTTTTGTGACAAAACGTCACGCAATTTCCCTCCCCGTCCTTAATTTGCATATGTAAATTAGGATTCAGTTCGGCCAGGCAGAAGGATTCGGCCGAATCCAAACCCTGCTGAAATCCTGGATTCGTTGCATCCATACTCTTTACACAGGGCCGATTTCAGCTTGTAAACAATCAAGTTAGTACAGCACTTCTGTAAATTTATGGAACACCTGGGTTCAGCCTTCCCAGTAAATATCTCCCACATTTGTTACACAGATGACAGTCACACTTCTCTCTTTTTTTATCATTATCAATTACCATAGTTCTCTTACCATTCCTAATCTGGCTTGCTAAACTCATAGAACAGTTTCACAGCAGAGTAGCCCATGAGCAATAATGGGAGTAACCCTATTGGGTAGATTTAAGGGCGAAGTGACTAACGTTAGCGAAAATTCACCAGCGTGACAGCATTTAGTTACTTCATCGATTTACTAATGGGTGCAGAGTCGGACTGGGCTGGCGGGACACCGGAAAAAAACCCGGTGGGCCCCCGGGTACTTAGTTGGGCGGTGTGACCCCACTTGGTCGGGGGTCATGGTAGAATAGAAGATCTGTGCATGCGAACAAAGGTAGCGCTGCGCGCATGCGCACAAACGAGGTGTGGCGCGCATGCGCACTAGCCCAATGAAGCACGCCGGAGTGGCGACCCTGAATGGGCGCAGGCGTAACTTCGCTAGTGAAGGAGATAGACTCTAGCTGTAATTCGCTCCCTTGCGCCTGGCGAAGTTGCGCTCTGGCAAATGGACATAACTACACAAATTCACTAAGATGTGGATTTTACTGAACGTTACCTCTTGCGCCAGACTTGCTTTCGCCACCTCAGACCAGGCGAAGTGCAATAGAGTAGATACGACTTCCTCAAAAAATAGTTCAAATTTTTTCTATGTCCCAAAAAACGCTGGCGACTTTTCATTTTTCAGGGTGATGCAAAAGATCGTAAATTTTTTCTGGGGTACCCAGCTTTCCCCCTACATTTTCTAACATATGGTACATAAACTATACACTGGGCTCATGTGTAGGGCAATATAACAACTCTATTTTATTTTATTAAGGTTTCCCGGGCTTGTGTAATGTATTGGCTGCAACATATACGTCCATTGAACTTTAATTTCCCGCCGTATGCAATTTAGGCAATGCTAGCGCTACTTCGCCAGAGTTCGTCATCCTGGACGCAACTTTGGATTTTAGTGAATTAGCGTTGTCCTGGTGAATCACCGCCTGGCAAAGTGTTGCGATTTGAGCGAAGCAGACACTAGCGCAAATTCGATGCTTAGTGAATCTGCCCCTATGTCCTGCTACAGATGCCCACCTTCTCTCTGTCATGTGCAAGCCACCCAGTATATACTTTAACAGCCTCTCCACACAGTCTATACTATCCTCTGACCAACCCTTCCCTTCTGAATGTAATTTCCCTATCACCTTATATCTACCACGATAGGTAGTGCACTGCACTGATTTTTAACTAAACTTACTGACTATAACTTCTGAGGCAAACTTTAGAAGAACTAACCTGATAACTATTCTTCTCTTTTATTCTAGAGTGTGCAACTGCATATGCTGTAATCTCTCCTCATTACAAATACAGGAGACCTGGGGGGATGAAGAGGGGTAACATCAGGTCTGTCACCTCAAG
This sequence comes from Xenopus laevis, assembly GCF_017654675.1. NCBI lineage: Eukaryota > Metazoa > Chordata > Amphibia > Anura > Pipidae > Xenopus > Xenopus laevis. The sequence goes on from NC_054378.1 coordinate 92,926,297, forward strand.
CAGCAGCAGGGCCACAAGTACACATGTATTTCATAAAGGGAGATGACTGGCAGTGGCAACTGCCTGTTTTGTAATACTGGCTGTGAGATTTGGGACATTGCCTTCTCATCAGAAACAGCAAATTCAAAAGCAAAATACATTTCATGTATTTCGAAATGATATCTGGATATGTGTATACTAGCTTTAAATCTTACAAAATGCTGTCTAATCCATTTACTTCACTGTATGTGTTAACTCAGCATTTATTTTGCCAGAGGCAATCTATACAAATAGACTCAGTTCACTCCCATGATAGCATTCTGGAGGATGAGGAGAAGCCTCTCTTCTAATCACCAATGTTAGGAAGCTTTTCAACTGGTTTTCATTTTTATAGTTTTTGAATTATGCGCCTTCTACATCTAACTCACAAATGGGGGTTGCTGACTCTTGCTTTGTGAGGTTGCAATTATTGTTACCTAGTATGCCATCTTTCTATTCACACCCTCTCCTGTTTATATTCCAGACTCTTGTTCAAGCCACTCCTGGTTGCTACCATAATTTGGATCCCAGATAGCTGCTGAAAGTCCAAACTGAAGAGCTGCTGGACAAAAAGTGATACAATTGAATAACACAAATTAAAAAACTAAATACAAATTGCAAATTGTCTCAGGATAACACTCTAGATCATACTACATGCCCTGAGGAATCCCCGACCACATTGGCCCAAGTTGGGGAGGAAACTGGAGGGTGAAAGCTGTGGCAAAAGAAAGTAGTTTGGTGTTCAGCAATTGGTGGAAGAGGTACAAGTTACAACTGTGCCTCCAAGTGTGTTATTTCCATCCTCTAAATGTTGATATATGAACTTATAAATCCAAGGGAAGCCCTGTTTGTATATAATCTGCACAGTGAAGTATACAGATTGCTTTCCCCCTTGACTTGATAATGTCAGTAGAGTTCTATGTACACTGCTCTCCCCTGACCCAAACTAAGGAATTAAAGTGGCATATTTATTATGCTGTGAAAAAAACTCTGGGATAATACATCACACATCGGCATTCATCGATGTTTAAAAAACACAGCTTTTTACACCATTTTTTTGGCGCATTTCATTTCACACAGCATAATAAATACGGGGAGGAAACTGGAGGGTAAAAGCCATGGCAAAAGAAAGCAGTTTAGTGTTCAGCAATTGGTGGAGGAGGTACAAGTTACAACTGTGCCTCCAATTGTGTTTTTTTCCATCTCTGAATGTTGATATATCACATATGAACTTATAAATCTAAGGGAAGCCCTGGATGCATATAATGTGCACAGTGAAGTATACTTTCCCCCTATAGTTAAAGGACCAGTAACATCAACATTTTTGTTGGTTAGTATACATAGAAAAATAAACACCAACACAAATTAAACTTTTAAATTGCAAAGCCTTTATTAAAAAATAACTTACTGAAACTCCACTTCCGGAGAAAAGGCGACAGGGCGACCATCCATCCTGCAGCAGTTCATTTCTTCTCCCTGGCTATCTCTCCTGGCTGCCCTATGTCTGGCGTGCTCTTCTCTGCCGGCAAGATTGACAGCCAGCTTCTTCTTCTCCTCCAGGCACTTCTTGATGCGGCAGTACTGGTCTATGGGGCAGTCGTGGTTGGCACAAAATCAGCGTGTGCTGGCCCCCCTTTCTTTGCAGGATCAGGATGATTTCCTTCTGATTGTCCCAGCAGAGACGTTTCCTTTCCTCACTTGTTGCTCAGAGCAGTGAGACTGACATGGACTACTCGGCGCATAGGACACACATTACAGCGAGGAATTGTAAATTGTAGCCCGGATCTGCCAGCACTTGCGCGCAGGAGATTGATGCGCACAATTTGCTCATTAGTAACAATAAAGCATCGGGTCAGGGGGCCTGCTCCTGTCCGGTCAGTGTTTGGTATATATATATATCTCTCTTATACCAACCTAGCTGGTAGCCGGAGCAAGGTCTGTAGAGTTACCCCGTGTGATTTTGTTTTCTTTTTTCCTGCGTGCAAGTGCTGGCAGATCTGGGCTACAATTTACAATTCCTTGTTGTAATGTGTGTCCTGTGTGCCGTGTAGTCTGTGTCAGTCTCACTGCTCTGACCGACAAGGGAGGAAAGGAAACGTCTCTACTGGGACAGAAGGAAATCGTCCTGATTTTATTACAGGCAGCTGTTAGACTTGATACAATAGTTACTAATACTCCAGAGATGCTGCTGAGAAATGTATCAACTAAATGTTGCAAAATTGTAATAGTTCAGAGTCTGAGCCTGAATTATTGAGCTGCCAGACTCAAACACCAGAGACAGGAACATTAGACTTTAAACTTAGATTTTGGGAAAACAGTAAAAAATATTAAATGGAATGTCCCCCTTTGTTTCTGGGGGACAATCTGAAAACAACTGAACTGAAAAAAGTATTTAGAAGGTCCTTTAAGGGGCAAATTCCCTAAGATTCGTAGTTGCGCCAGGCGTAACTTCGTCACACTTCGCCACACTTCGCCAGGCGTCGTTTCGCCAGCGCTCCACAAATTCACTAAAAATCTGAAGTTGCGCTCAGGGGTAGCGTAAGGTTGCGAAGTTGCGCTAGCATTGATTTGCTAAGCGAAGCGAAGTTACACTAGCGATGGTTAATTTGCATAAGGCGCCAAAATCCAATTTTAATGGAGGAATACGTTGAATCACTACAAATGCCTGGGAAACCTTCAAAACATCAAATAAAATGTTTATTTTGCTCTACACATGTGCCCACTGTATAGTTAAGTTGCCATGAGTTAGGAAATGTAGGGGGGAAGGAGGGGAGCCCCAAAAATTTTTTCGATCTTTTTCAGCCTATCACCCATAATATAGAAAAAACGCCAGCGTTTTTTGGGACTTACAAAAAAATTGAACTTTTTTTGAAGAAATCCCTATCTACTCTATTGCGCTTCGCCTGGTCTGAGGTGGCGAAGGAAGTCTAGCGTAAAAGGTAGCGTTCAGTACAATGCACGCATTAGTGAATTTGCGTAGTTACGTCCGTTGCGAAAATTCACCAGGCGTAAGGGTGCGAAGTAACACTAGCGAATTTACACCAGCGTTCGTTAGTGAATTTGTGAAGTAAAGAATATGACCAAAGCTAGTGAATTGACGCTAGCATTAGGCGCTTCGGCGCTTAGTGAATTAGCCCCATAGTGTTTTATAATGATATTGCACATTCAGGGGCTAATAGTAGTGTAAATTATTGTGACACAATGTTGTGAAATGTTGGGTTTAAAAGGTAAGAAGGTGCACACATCCAAGCCATGTGCTGTTCCGGCAGGAGGCTGCCCAAAAAGTCTCCAATGTGTATACAGTCAAAAATTACAAAGTTGTATCGCACACTCTTATTTAAGAAATTTAATTTAAGACATTTTATTTAAGAAAAATGATTTATTTACAGAAAAAAGGTTATA